>NW_027611666.1:1407500-2815000 GCF_964261635.1 Lissotriton helveticus
AACTAGAGATTTACTCAATGACCATAGAGAGCGGACCAGGACATAACTAGAGATTTACTCAATGACCATAGAGAGCGGACCAGGACATAACTGTACATTTACTCAATGACCATAGAGAGCGGACCAGGACATAGCTGTAGATTTACTCAATGACCATAGAGAGCGGACCAGGACATAACTAGAGATTTACTCAATGACCATAGAGAGCGGACCAGGACATAACTAGAGATTTACTCAATGACCATAGAGAGCAGACCAGAACATAACTAGAGATTTACTCAATGACCATAGAGAGCGGACCAGGACATAACTAGAGATTTACTCAATGACCATAGAGAGCGGACCAGGACATAACTAGAGATTTACTCAATGACCACAGAGAGCGGACTAGGACATAACTGTACATTTACTCAATGACCATAGAGAGTGGACCAGGACATAACTAGAGATTTACTCAATGACCATAGAGAGCGGACCAGGACATAGCTGTAGATTTACTCAATGACCATAGAGAGCGGACCAGGACATAACTAGAGATTTACTCAATGACCATGGAGAGCGGACCAGGACATAACTAGAGATTTACTCAATGACCATAGAGAGCAGACCAGGACATAACTAGAGATTTACTCAATGACCATAGAGAGCGGACCATGACATAACTGTAGATTTACTCAACGACCATAGAGAGCGGACCAGGACATAACTAGAGATTTACTCAATGATCATAGAGAGCGGACCAGGACATAACTGTAGATTTACTCAAAGACCATAGAGAGCGGAACAGGACATAACTAGAGATTTACACAAGGACCATAGAGAGCGGACCAGGACATAACTAGAGATTTACTCAATGACCATAGAGAGCGGACCAGGACATAACTGTACATTTACTCAATGACCATAGAGAGCGGACCAGGACATAACTAGAGATTTACTCAATGACCATAGAGAGCGGGCCAGGATATAACTAGAGATTTACTCAATGACCATAGAGAGCGGACCAGGACATAACTAGAGATTTACTCAATGACCATAGAGAGCGGACCAGGACATAACTGTACATTTACTCAATCATCATAGAGAGCGGACCAGGAATATAACTAGAGATTTACTCAATGACCATAGAGAGCGGACCAGGACATAACTGTACATTTACTCAATGACCATAGAGAGCAGACCAGTACATAACTAGAGATTTTCTCAATGACCATAGAGAGCGGACCAGGACATAACTAGAGATTTACTCAATGACCATAGAGAGCGGACCAGGACATAACTAGAGATTTACTCAATGACCATAGAGAGCGGACCAGGACATAACTGTACATTTACTCAATCACCATAGAGAGCGGACCAGGAATATAACTAGAGATTTACTCAATGACCATAGAGAGCGGACCAGAACATAGCTGTAGATTTACTCAATGACCTTAGAGAGCGGACCAGGACATAACTAGAGATTTACTCAATGACCATAGAGAGCGGACCAGGACATAACTAGAGATTTACTCAATGATCATAGAGAGTGGACCAGGACATAACTGTAGATTTACTCAATGACCATGGAGAGCGGACCAGGACATAGCTAGAGATTTACTCAATGACCATAGAGAGCGGACCAGGACATAACTAGAGATTTACTCAATGACCATAGAGAGCGGACCAGGACATAACTAGAGATTTACTCAATGACATGCACCTGTCCACGTTCCTTGTTTATGGTCAGCTTTATGACTGGGTTGTGCCTTTCTTTATTGAGGTTAAATCGATATCTGATGGGAGTTCCAGGCCTAACTAGGTCATCTATCAACAAACTGGACATCTAAAATATGGGCTTGCCTACATGACTTCGCTCTTTGTATTATTGTAGAAATATGTGTATTGCCATACCATAAACTCAAGAATTCTTGCTTGAAGCCATATATCTTGTATATAAGGTGAAGGCTGGTTCTGTAAAAACGAACAGTCTCCCGAGAACCTACTCTCCGTGTGGTGTACTTCTGGGACACGTGTTACTTGGTAGCTACCAATAAAACTTGATCTTTGACCGTAACTAGAAGACTCCGTGTTTCTGTGGTCCGGAACAAGGGAGAACTCAGAGGTCTTCGGGTCTTCACCCAACTCGGGGCGATATCAAGCGGTGACGGTCCAAGCCAGATGTTCGTGAGGAGCTTCGTGTGAAAATTCCAGAGGACGGCCAGCCACTTCAGCGACCCCTGTATGTCGACGTGGTTCCGAAGGTCTTTGCTGCGAGGTTCCCCGCGTCCCGACGGCTACGAAGGACTGCTGCCCTGACTATCGCCTTGTTTTGGACCCAGTGATCCTTGGTAGAGCGAAACGATAGACGAGTCTTCTAGCGACGTCACAGATCTTTAATTACTTCAGTTAAGTATAAGTGGAGCGTCTCCCAGTCCTTAGTTTGTCCTTAGTTTTGGTATCCTTGAGATACACTTTGATTTGGAACTTGCAAGCCCCAAAGCCGAAGGACTCGTGTATTCACGAGAAATATCGTAATAGATAATCCTTTGAAGTTTGAAGCTAGACTAGTGAGCGAAGATGCCTGGTTTTAGCAGACTTGGAAACTTGTTTTGTCTTGGTTATAATAAGGACTCCCGATTAGAGGATTCTTGTCCGGTTCCTCCAATTGGAACTCCAACGTATGAGCTCTATGTAAAGCACGGCGTAGGTCCTATAACATATAACGAAGCAGCAGACATAGAAAAAGGAAATCGCCTCTTGTGATTTACTTTGTGCATGAAGGTCTCCCTTCCTTCACAAAATTCCAGCACCCTTGCATTGCACCATGGTGAAAGGCTGCCTGCATTGGCGCATGGCAGCCCATTGTGCGCCTGTGCTGGGGACAAGGACAGGAATGCGCTGTATCACATAGATACGGCGCATTCCTGCCCTTTTCTTCTGGTGTAGAGCAGTGCAGCAATATTCCTTGTGGTGCTGCCCTACCCAAAACCTCATAAATGAGTCTCTGGGCTTCCTGACGGAGGAGGAGAGACCTGCAGCAGGACGGCGTTCGATCGACTGAATCCAGTCAAGCGTGAACTAGAAAAAGAAGAGATCACATTCTTTGGCCACAATTACACCGACACAAGATGTTTGGAAGAAAGAGCCAGACCACCTGTAGGATTATGAGACCACCATGAGCCAGACCAGATTACCCCACCCCCCCCTCCTGAAGACTCATGAGACCACCATAGCGTTTGAGCAATAAGCAACAGCTAAGACGCAGACATTCGCTGTATCAGAAGTCCACAGTGGCAGGTCGAGGAGATGTGGTCATGGAGTGACTCGTGCATTTTCTCTTCCTCTAGCATTCTCTTTTTTGTGTTTTCTTTCCTTTAATTCTTCTCCTTCCTGTCTGTTTTTCTTCTTTCTGCACCCTGCCCGGTCTCTCTAAATTCTTTCATCTATCAACCAAGGGGTAAGATGTTGATTAAAGCTTAATTTCAGCCGGTGGTTGCAGGTGGGGCCCATCAGCACTCTCCTTTTGAGGGCCGGCACTTATTTTTCGTCATCAGACTTTGACACTTAACAAGGGTGTGAAAAACACCCAAGGGGGAAGAACGAGGAAGAGAAAGATGAAAACAAGTGACATAGGGGGAAATATGAGACCTACAGAAGTGAGATAAAGGAGCCAAGAGTGTCTGGGAGTGGATTAAAGAGCCACGAGGTGGAATCAAGAGTGAGATAAAGGAGCCAAGAGTGTCTGGGGGTGGATTAAAGAGCCATGAGGTGGAATCAAGAGTGTGATAAAGGAGCCGAGAGTGTCTGGGGGTGGATTAAAGAGCCATGAGGTGGAATCAAGAGTGAGATAAAGGAGCCAAGAGTGTCTGGGGATGGATTAAAGAGCCACGAGGTGGAATCAAGAGTGAGATAAAGGAGCCAAGAGTGTCTGGGGTAGATTAAAGAGCCATGAGGTGGAATCAAGAGTGAGATAAAGGAGCCAAGAGTGTCTGGGGGTGGATTAAAGAGCCATGAGGTGGAATCAAGAGTGAGATAAAGGAGCCGGGAGTGTCTGGGGTGGATTAAAGAGTCATGAGGTGGAATCAAGACTGAGATAAAGGAGCCGAGAGTGTCTGGGGGTGGATTAAAGAGTCATGAGGTGGAATCAAGAGTGAGATAAAGGAGCCGGGAGTGTCTGGGGTGGATTAAAGAGTCATGAGGTGGAATCAAGAGTGAGATAAAGGAGCTGAGAGTGTCTGGGGGTGGATTAAAGAGTCATGAGGTGGAATCAAGAGTGAGATAAAGGAGCCGGGAGTGTCTGGGGTGGATTAAAGAGTCATGAGGTGGAATCAAGAGTGAGATAAAGGAGCTGAGAGTGTCTGGGGGTGGATTAAAGAGTCATGAGGTGGAATCAAGAGTGAGATAAAGGAGCCGGGAGTGTCTGGGGTGGATTAAAGAGTCATGAGGTGGAATCAAGAGTGAGATAAAGGAGCCGGGAGTGTCTGGGGTGGATTAAAGAGTCATGAGGTGGAATCAAGAGTAAGATAAAGGAGCTGAGAGTGTCTGGGGGTGGATTAAAGAGTCATGAGGTGGAATCAAGAGTGAGATAAAGGAGCCGGGAGTGTCTGGGGTGGATTAAAGAGTCATGAGGTGGAATCAAGAGTGAGATAAAGGAGCTGAGAGTGTCTGGGGGTGGATTAAAGAGTCATGAGGTGGAATCAAGAGTGAGATAAAGGAGCTGAGAGTGTCTGGGGGTGGATTAAAGAGTCATGAGGTGGAATCAAGAGTGAGATAAAGGAGCTGAGAGTGTCTGGGGGTGGATTAAAGAGTCATGAGGTGGAATCAAGAGTGAGATAAAGGAGCCGGGAGTGTATGGGGTGGATTAAAGAGTCATGAGGTGGAATCAAGAGTGAGATAAAGGAGCTGAGAGTGTCTGGGGGTGGATTAAAGAGTCATGAGGTGGAATCAAGAGTGAGATAAAGGAGCCAGGAGTGTCTGGGGTGGATTAAAGAGTCATGAGGTGGAATCAAGAGTGAGATAAAGGAGCTGAGAGTGTCTGGGGGTGGATTAAAGAGTCATGAGGTGGAATCAAGAGTGAGATAAAGGAGCCGGGAGTGTCTGGGGTGGATTAAAGAGTCATGAGGTGGAATCAAGAGTGAGATAAAGGAGCCGGGAGTGTCTGGGGTGGATTAAAGAGTCATGAGGTGGAATCAAGAGTGAGATAAAGGAGCTGAGAGTGTCTGGGGTGGATTAAAGAGTCATGAGGTGGAATCAAGAGTGAGATAAAGGAGCCGGGAGTGTCTGGGGTGGATTAAAGAGCCACGAGGTGGAATCAAGAGTGAGATAAAGGAGCCGAGAGTGTCTGGGGTTGCATTAAAGAGTCATGAGGTGGAATCAAGAGTGAGATAAAGGAGCCAGGAGTGTCTGGGGGTGGATTAAAGCGCCTCGAGGTGGAATCAAGAGTGAGATAAAGGAGCCAGGAGTGTCTGGGGTGGATTAAAGAGCCATGAGGTGGAATCAAGAGTGAGATAAAGGAGCTGAGAGTGTCTGGGGGTGGATTAAAGAGCCATGAGGTGGAATCAAGAGTGAGATAAAGGAGCTGAGAGTGTCTGGGGGTGGATTAAAGAGCAATGAGGTAGAAACAAGAGTGAGATAAAGGGGCCGAGAGTGTCTGGGGTGGATTAAAGAGCCATGAGGTAGAATCAAGGGTGAGATAAAGGAGCCGAGAGTGTCTGGGGTGGATTAAAGAGCCATGAGGTGGAATCAAGAGTGGGATAAAGGAGCCGAGAGTGTCTGGGGGTGGATTAAAGAGCCACGAGGTGGAATCAAGAGTGAGATTCAGGAGCCGGGAGTGTCTGTAGGTGGATTAAAGAGCCACGAGGTGGAATCAAGAGTCAGATAAAGGAGCGGGGAGTGGCTAGTGGTGGATTAAAGAGCCATGAGCTGGAATGAAGAGTGAGATAAAGGAACAGAGAGTGTCTGGGGGTGGATTAAAGAGCCAGGAGGTGGAATCAAGAGTGAGATAAAGGAGCCGAGAGTGTCTGGGTGGATTAAAGAGCCACGAGGTGGAATCAAGGGTGAGATAAAGGAGCCGGGAGTGTCTGGGGGTGGATTAAAGAGCCATGAGGTAGAATCAAGAGTGAGATAAAGTAGCCGAGAGTGGCTGGTGGTGGATTAAAGAGACACAAGGTGAAATCAAGAGTGAGCCGTAAGTATCTGTGTGCTCGCTCTGTTCCTTTTTGCCTGTTATTTGTCTGCTGTTGTATTATTTTTTGTGGTATCTGTTACCCACTGTTGTATTACTTTTTAGTATTCTGCTGCTGTGTTATCTTGTGCCCACTGTTGTATTCCTTTTCTTTGTTTTCTTTGCTTCCGCCCATTTTTTGCTCTGTAGCCCTCCAGCATTCCAGCCTACCTCTACCCTTCCCGCTGCTGCGTCCCCTGCGGCCCCTACCCCCGTTTGCCCATTCGTCCCACTCCCGTCTCCCATCTGCTCCTCCCTCCCACCTCCCCTTCTAATGGCTGCCGTGCCAAAAGCGTGCCGAATGCAAACCCGCCTGTACTCGTCCACGCCTGGTCCGCGCCCAGCGCCAGGCCACCCTGGGCCCCCAAACTCCACGATGCCCGCCGCCACTACCACACCAGCACCCTCCATGCACTCAACGCCGGCCGATCATACACCTGCTTCCTGGCCACCCCGAAGCGCACCCAAGGACCCTTCACCTGCCGGAGCTGCAGCTTCACTAGCCTCCAAGCCGCCACCTCGCCCATCGGGGTAGGATGCCACCACCTCAGATGCATACTACTCAACCACCGCTCTGCCCATAAGCATGGCATCGAACTCTGGGATCTACCCGACTTATCCTCCCCGGACGACGCCTTCCTGATGGAGACCTGGAATTAACCCCTCCTCTGCACCCGACATCGCCATAGCCATCCTGGACGGCTACAAGATCACACGCAGGGACCGTACCAACATAGCAGAAGGAGGAATCACCATCGTCCACACCCTCAGAATCTCGACCAGCACCAACGACACTCTCAGCTCCACCGAACACCAGCACTTCCAGATCCACATCGACCCCAATACCACCCTCAGAGGAACCCTCGTCTATAGACCCCCCCGGCCACAGTGAAGCAACTCCATCCTCGACTTCGACAGCACGCTTGCCCTTGCATCCATGGACTACATCCGCCTCAAAGACCTGAACTTCCACCCACTCCGCCGGACACATGCTCAACTGCATCTTCTCCACCAGCAACTACATCACCTTCAACCATACCACCAAACACCACTGGACCGACCACTGCTGCATGCACTTCACCTTCGAGAAACCCACCATGCACCACCACACACAACGGACTCAACGCTGCAGCTAGAGCAAAGTCACCGAAAACCAGCTAATGCCCACCCTTGCCTGAAATCCACCAACTGACACCGCCGTCACCGACACTGTGGCCCGCAACCTCAGGCAATGGATCGACGACTGTGCCAACACTCTCACCCCGATCAAGAAACCCTCAAACAGACGCATCAACAGAACATCCATCTGGTTCACCGCCGACCTCCAGGCATCTGAGTAGACCTGTCGAAGACTCGAGATGAAGTGGCACCACAAACAGACAACACCGGACAGTAATGCAGCCCAAAAGAGTGCCATCCACAGACACCACCAACTCATCCGAACTGTCAAAAGGACTTCCTTCAAGGAATGCTTTACAACAACACACACAACAGCAAAGAGCTCTTCAACATCATGAAGGAACTCTCCAACCCCAGCTCCAACTCCAACGACATCCTGCCATCGCAAGACCTCTGCGACTCCCTAGCCACCTTCTTCTACTGTAAGATCGCAGACATCCGTGACAGCTTCAACAACCGGGCCCCCTGACAGCCAACGACACCTCGGACTCACCACCCCCAGCCACACCAACCCCCTGCTCTCCTGTACCCATGTCACCGACGACAACACCAACAAAATCATGAACACCATCCACTCCGGCATACCATCAGACCCCTGCCAGCACCACATATTCAACAAAGCAAGCTCCACCATTGCACCCCATCTCCGCAAGATCATAAATAATTCCTTTGAGACCGCCACTTTCCCGGAGAGCTGGAAGCACGCCGAGATCAACGCCCTACTCAAGAAACCAAAGGCGAACCCTAAGGACCTCAAATACTTTCGGCCCATCTCCCTACTCCCGTACCGGCGAAAGTCATCATGAAGATTGTCAACAGACAACAGACCCTCCTCCTCAAGGAGAACAACATCCCCATCCGGATTCCGCAGCAACCACAACACCAAAACTGCCCTCATTGCCGCCACCGATGACATCAGGAACCTGCTGGAGAATGGAGAAACCGCAGCCCTCATCCTCCTGGACCTTTTGGCCGCCTTTGACACCGTCTGCCACTACACCCTACGCACACGCCTCCACAGCGCAGGGATCCGCGGCTAAGCCATGGACTGGACCACCTCCTTCCTCACTGGCAGAACACAGAGCTTCCGCCTCCCTCCGTTACGATCTAAAGTTACCAAGATCATCTGCGGCGTTCCCCAAGGATCATCCCTCGGCCCAACACTCATCAACATCTACATGGCACCGCTCACCCACAAAGCCCGATCGCATGACCTCAACATCATCTCATATGCCAACGACACCCAGCTGATCCTCTCCTTCACCAATGCCCCACCACCGCCAAAACCAACCTCCACGAAGGGATGAAGGCCGTCGCCGAATGGATGAAGAACAGCCGCCTGAAACCGATGGATGCACCCCGTTCACCTGGGATGACTCCTGAATGCCACACTGGGAGCTGCACCGACTCCCACCGACCACACACGCAATCTGGGGTCCATTCTGGACTCATCGCTGTCAAGGATCCAGCAAGTCAACACTGTATCCTCCTCCTGCCTCAACACCCTCTGCATGCTCCGCAAGATCTACAGAAGGATCCTCACGGAACCAGAAGGACAGTCACCCAGGCCCTCATCACCAGCAGGCAGGACTACGCCAATGCCCTCTACGCAGGAACCTCGGCCAAACTCCAGAAACGACTACAACGCATACAGAATGCCTCTGCATGCCTGAGCCTCGACATCCCCGGCCACAGCCAAATCACATCCCACCTGAGAGACCTGTACTGGCTCCCCGTCAACAAGAGGATCACCTTCAAGCTCCTCACCCATGCATACACGGCACTCCACAACACCGGACCAGCGTACCTCTGCAGACGACTCAGCTTCTACACCCCGAACTGCCAGCTTCGCTCCGCTGACCTTGCCCTCGCCCTCGCCACCGTCCCTGTGTGGGTGAAATACCCCCTCCGTCCTCAGACCCCATCCACTGAGTGAGAGACCCCTGTGTGGGTGAAATACCCCCTCCATCAGACACATCCACTGAGTGACAGACCCCTGTGTGGGTGAAATACACCCTCCGTCCTCAGACCCCATCCACTGAGTGAGAGATCCTTGTGTGGTTGAAATACCCCCTCCGTCCTCAGACCCCATCCACTAAGTGAGAGACCCCTGTGTGGGTGAAAACCCCACTCCATCCTCAGACCCCATCCACTGAGTGAGAGACCCCTGTGTGGGTACAAATATCCCCTGCATCAGACCCCATCCACTGAGTGAGAGACTCGTGTGTGGGTGAAATACCCCCTCCATCCTCTGACCCTCTCCACTGAGTGATAGACCCCCATATGGGTTACACCTAATGGTCTGTGTTATGACTTTATTGTGACTACAACCTGCTTCTTTGCTTGTTTTGTGAGTGAGCTCCTGAAGGGGGTGGTGGACAGGAAAGCAGCAGAGAAATGCAAACCCTGATGTGGTGCAAAGCAGCGGGAGAGTGTTGATTGTCGGAGGTAGTCATTGCGGCGAGGTCCGGCCCGTACAATTGCTGCTCCTCGAGAGGTATCGGTTTTCTTCAAAGTGTACTTTACATTTTATTAATAGCGCTTGCGCGCTGCCTGTGCTGCCGTTCCTAATACTTTCAGTGGCTGTTTGTGACCTGAGTTGTTTGTACTAAATACTAAAAGGTTGTGCTGCTTATTCGCAGCGAAACCCTCTTCTATGCAGTCCCGGCTATGTTTTTGCTTACTGGAGTGGCATCGTTCAATAAGAATGGAAAATATGTTCAATTTGTAGCGTTCCTTAAAAAGTAAACATTTCTTTAATTACAAATTTTCCTTGATTTATGTGTGGTACGACGTTCCCGTTGTGCGCTCTCTATCATCATGTAACTAGCATGTGTGGCAGAGTTTTTACCTTTTTTACAAGTCATGCAAATACATTGTAGGTGTCTTATTCCATTGTTGTGAAGACAGAAGCCTTATTTGGCACAATCGTCTAAGCTATTCAGCTTAGTTGTGCCAATGTAGCTTTGATTTTAGACTGAATTAATCTATTTAGCAAACAGGTTCTCTTGGTTTCTTCTAGCGAACCTTAATTCAGCACGGCTCACATGCTCAGTATCTATGTAGTAGCTCTCCGTGACAGCAACTTCTGAAAACAAATGTGTGCAGGGCCCTTCTGTTCATCTGGGTAGTGTGCGGGCTCTGCATTCACATCATAATGTTATGCAATTATTTCATAACCTGTTGCAGAGGCCTGCTTGGGAATGTTTAGCAGTGATACGAGTGTTTTTAATACCGAACGACTCTTGTTTAGCACGTACTCCGGTTCTTAGCTACATGACTGCGTTTTTGTCAAAACTATTGCATTTTATTTTCCATGGGCAGTTTCTTTAGTACATGTTAGTCTCGAGGTCACCTAAAAGCGATCATGGGAGTTCTGTACTTCGTTTTCATGTTACACCTGACCTAGCGCTGTCATCCGTACTGGAGTGTGCACGTGCCCTGCTCTCCACATGCGGCCTAAGCAGAATATTGCTTGTAAGACCTGAACTCTTCTGTTTTTATAAACGCCAAAACAAAAACCTTTTTTGAAAAGCAGTATGAAGACGGAAAAGGGAGAAGTGGTCCCTTAAAAAAAAACATGCTTGGACGAGGTACAGTTCACATTTAATGCTTCTAAAAATGATTTCTTCATTACCATGATTGATCATCTGTGTGCAATTTATATCCCATGAAGTTTTAAAACATATGCTCACAAAACGCCCTGGTGTAGCCACACTCAGGGCGGAGCATAAGGGAAGGGGAAAAAATAATAAAATATTGAGAAATGACAAGACACAACACAAATGTAACAAACCAAATGATAGAACAGTGAATATCACCCTGTGACTGGGAATGGTGATAAGACCAAGTGCAGTAAATGGGAAAGTGCTTTAAAAGTGGTTTGTGGATACCAATGAAACCTTTATTTAAGGTTCCACAACCAGGCTTAAAAAGAATGAGGATGGGTCGTGTTAGAGGAGAAGACTAGGTTCTCAAAACATTATTAGTTTTTCCCCTTCCCTTATGCTCCGGCCTGAGTGTGGCTACACCAGGGCGTTTTGTAAGCAGACCCGATGATGAAGCATGTCACACACTTTTGTGTGTGAGTGAGGGCAGTTTTCAAAACAGATTTATTTTTTCTGTCTCGTGTTGTTACACGTGTACTCTAATCTTTCCACCCCTTCTTGTGTGTTTACTTTGCCTTAGGGGGTTCGGAGCGGTGGAGTTGTATAATTTCTTTGACCCTCTCCCCTTCTTTGTGAATAGTGAGTTTTAAAACATATGCCTTTTGCTAGCAGGCCCCCTTCCAGTAACATTCATCTTAGAAAGGGGCTGTAGGTTAGTAAGTTTGCAATTCAGGGGCTATGTAGAAGCTTGAACGTCTTTCCAAAGCTTATAACTGTTTTAAAGGGCGTAGTAATTTCTGATATTTCGCTTTTTCCATGGACTTATGTGTTTGGTTTTATTTCAGGGGGAAAAATGTCTCTGTCTCTGAGAGCTGCAGCCATGCAGTCTGTCTCCGGTTAGTGCCCTTCCTTCCATTTCTGCTGCTTTGCTGCAGTTTTAAGACCTTGTTAGAGTTTACTGTTGCTCAAATAGGGGTAATTTCTGATATTTATCTGTTTCCCTAATCTTCATTACTTGACTTTGCCCGCCGCAAGACAGTGTCACTCATAGTCATTGAAATGTCATTCATAATTTCACTGAAATGATGAAAATGTCACACACAGCAATCTGAAACCTTGGCAGCTATGATTAAGTTTGGGGATTCACGGCCCTGTCAAATATAAAAAATCACCCCCAGGAACAGGAACATTAGAAACGCTGCCCAGTCTCATTGCAGCAGCTGTGTCTACCTTGCACACATTGAAGGAAATACAAGTCGTCATTTAAATTCACTCATGAATGTCATGTCTGTTCCTTTGCAGGCGCCAATGCTTGTTTCCCATACAAGACCCTGTCATGGACTGTGTATCCCCACACCTCTGTGACATTTAAAAACCCAGGTCTTTACAGTCACCAAAGCTTGTTTCCCTGCTGGAATCTGGAGGCGTCGGTTCCGTCAGTGGCCACCAGAGGGTGCTCCTCACCTGCTGATGAAACACACTGAGCTGCACATTGTATGGAAGGGAGAAGGGTTTCCTCTTCCGGGTCAGCAGTGGCAGAGACAGCACCAGCAGCAGCGGTGGTGACATCACTTCCGGCCTCTCCCGGTGTGTCCAGCCTGCTGCAGAGGAGGAAGGAGACCTGTCTGTCCGCAGCGACCTTCATCTTCAGACCCCAGACCTCCCCCGCCCCCCAGCTCCAGGAGGAGGAGAGAGCCCGGACAGGTTTCTGCTCAGGTAGGAGAGCTGCCAATTCACTTGGTTGCAATGTATGAATCCATGGATCAGATTCCCCCCCCCCTGGCATTCAGGAGAGCTCAGCTCTTCCTGCTGCTGAGGCTGAGTGGGGAGCGGAGGAGGAGAGGCCTGTCCAGGGGAGAGAGGGGGGGGGAGGTGCAGAGGAGGAGAGGCCTGTCCAGGGGGAGCAGAGGAGGTGAGGCCTGTCCAGGGGTGCAGAGGAGGGGAGGCCTGTCCAGGGGGAGCAGAGGAGGTGAGGCCTGTCCAGGGGTGCAGAGGAGGTGAGGCCTGTCCAGGGGAGCAGAGGAGGAGAGGCCTGTCCAGGGGTGCAGAGGAGGAGAGGCCTGTCCAGGGGTGCAGAGGAGGAGAGGTCTGTCCAGGGGTGCAGAGGAGGAGAGGCCTGTCCAGGGTTGCAGGGGAGGTGAGGTCTGTCCAGGGGTCAGAGGAGGTGAGGCCTGTTCAGGGGTGCAGAGGAGGAGAGGCCTGTCCAGGGCTGCAGAGGAGGTGAGGCCTGTCCAGGGGTGCAGAGGAGGTGAGGCCTGTCCAGAGGTGCAGAGGAGGAGTGACCTGTCCATGGGAGCAGAGGAGGTGAGGTCTGTCCAGGGGTCCAGAGGAGATGAGGCCTGTCCAGGGGTGCAGAGGTGGAGAGGCCTGTCCAGGGGTGCAGAGGAGGTGAGGCCTGTCCATGGGTCAGAGGAGGAGAGGCCTGTCCAGGGTTGCAGAGGAGGTGAGGCCTGTCCAGGGGTGCAGAGGAGATGAGGTCTGTCCAGGGGGTGCGGAGGAGGAGAGGCCTGTCCAGGGGTGCGGAGGAGGAGAGGCCTGTCCAGGGCTGCAGAGGAGGTGAGGCCTGTCCAGGGGTGCAGAGGAGGTGAGGCCTGTCCAGAGGTGCAGAGGAGGAGTGACCTGTCCATGGGAGCAGAGGAGGTGAGGTCTGTCCAGGGGTCCAGAGGAGATGAGGCCTGTCCAGGGGTGCAGAGGTGGAGAGGCCTGTCCAGGGGTGCAGAGGAGGTGAGGCCTGTCCATGGGTCAGAGGAGGAGAGGCCTGTCCAGGGTTGCAGAGGAGGTGAGGCCTGTCCAGGGGTGCAGAGGAGATGAGGTCTGTCCAGGGGGTGCGGAGGAGGTGAGGTCTGTCCAGGGGTCAGAGGAGGTGAGGCCTGTTCAGGGGTGCAGAGGAGGAGAGGCCTGTCCAGGGCTGCAGAGGAGGTGAGGCCTGTCCAGGGGTGCAGAGGAGGTGAGGCCTGTCCAGAGGTGCAGAGGAGGAGTGACCTGTCCATGGGAGCAGAGGAGGTGAGGTCTGTCCAGGGGTCCAGAGGAGATGAGGCCTGTCCAGGGGTGCAGAGGTGGAGAGGCCTGTCCAGGGGTCCAGAGGAGGTGAGGCCTGTCCATGGGTCAGAGGAGGAGAGGCCTGTCCAGGGGTGCAGAGGAGATGAGGTCTGTCCAGGGGGTGCGGAGGAGGAGAGGCCTGTCCAGGGGTGCGGAGGAGGAGAGGCCTGTCCAGGGGTGCAGAGGAGGAGAGGCCTGTCCAGGAATGCAGAGGAGAAGAGGCCTGTCCAGAGGAGGGGCAGAGGAGGTGAGGCCTGTCCATGGGAGCGGAGGAGGAGAGGCCCGTCCAGGGGAGCAGAGGAGGTGAGGCCTGTCTAGGGGTGCCGAGGAGGCGAGGCCTGTCCAGGGGTGCAGAGGAGGTGAGGCCTGTCCAGGGGTGTCGAGGAGGCGAGGCCTGTCCAGGGGTCGGGAGGAGATGAGGCCCGTCCAGGGGAGCAGAGGAGGTGAGGCCTGTCCAGGGGTGGAGAGGAGGTGAGGCCTGTCCAAGGGAGCAGAGGGGGTGAGGCCTGTCCATGGGAGCAGAGGAGGTGAGGCCTGTCCAGGGGGTGCAGAGGAGGTGAGGCCTGTCCAGGGGTGCACAGGAGGCGAGGCCTGTCCAGGGATGCAGAGGAGAAGAGACCTGTCCAGGGGTGCAGAGGAGGTGAGGCCTGTCCATGGGAGCAGAGGGGGTGAGGCCTGTCCATGGGAGCAGAGGAGGTGAGGCCTGTCCAGGGGGTGCAGAGTAGGTGAGGCATGTCTGTGGGTGCAGAGAAGGAGAGGCCTGTCCAGGGGTGCAGAGGAAGAGAGGCCTTTCCAGAGGAGGGACAGAGGAGGAGAGGCCTGTCCTGGGGTGCAGAGGAGGAGAGGCCTGTCCAGGGGTGCAGAGGAGGAGAGGCCTGTCCAGGGCTGCAGAGGAGGTGAGGCCTGTCCAGGGGTGCAGAGGAGGTGAGGCCTGTCCAGAGGTGCAGAGGAGGAGTGGCCTGTCCATGGGAGCAGAGGAGGTGAGGTCTGTCCAGGGGTCCAAAGGAGATGAGGCCTGTCCAGGGGTGCAGAGGAGGAGAGGCCTGTCCAGGGGTGCAGAGGAGGTGAGGCCTGTCCATGGGTCAGAGGAGGAGAGGCCTGTCCAGGAGTGCAGAGGAGGGGAGGCCTGTCCAGGGTTGCAGAGGAGGTGAGGCCTGTCCAGGGGTGCAGAGGAGATGAGGTCTGTCCAGGGGGTGTGGAAGAGGAGAGGCCTGTCCAGGGGTGTGGAGAAGGAGAGGCCTGTCCAGGGGTGCAGAGGAGGAGAGGCCTGTCCAGGGGTGCAGAGGAGAAGAGGCCTGTCCAGAGGAGGGGCAGAGGAGGTGAGGCCTGTCCATGGGAGCGGAGGAGGAGAGGCCTGTCCAGGGGAGCGGAGGAGGAGAGGCCCGTCCAGGGGAGCAGAGGAGGTGAGGCCTGTCCATGGGTGCAGAGGAGGTGAGGCCTGTCCAGGGGTGCAGAGGAGGTGAGGCCTGTCCAGGGGTGCAGAGGAGGTGAGGCCTTTCCATGGGAGCAGAGGGGGTGAGGCCTGTCCATGGGAGCAGAGGAGGTGAGGCCTGTCCAGGGGGTGCAGAGGAGGTGAGGCCTGTCCAGGGGTGCAGAGGAGGCGAGGCCTGTCCAGGGATGCAGAGGAGGAGAGACCTGTCCAGGGGTGCAGAGGAGGTGAGGCCTGTCCATGGGAGCAGAGGGGGTGAGGCCTGTCCATGGGAGCAGAGGAGGTGAGGCCTGTCCAGGGGGTGCAGAGGAGGTGAGGCCTGTCCATGGGAGCAGAGGAGGTGAGGTCTGTCCAGGGGTCCAGAGGAGATGAGGCCTGTCCATGGGTGCAGAGGAGGAGAGGCCTGTCCAGGGGTGCAGAGGAGGGGAGGCCTGTCCAGGGGAGCAGAGGATGAGAGGCCTGTCCAGGGGTGCAGAGGAGGTGAGGCTTGTCCAGGGGAAGGAGAGGAGCTGAGGCCTGTCGAGGGGTGCCGAGGAGGTGAGGCTTGTCCAGGGTTGCTGAGGAGGTGAGGTCTGTCCAGGGGTACAGAGGAGGTGAGGCCTGTCCAGGGGTGCAGAGGAGGTGATGCCTGTCCAGGGGTGCAGAGGAGGTGAAGCCTGTCCAGGGGTGCAGAGAAGGAGAGGCCTGTCCAGGGCTGCAGAGGAAGGGAGACCTGTCCAGGGGTGCAGAGGAGGTGAGGTCTGTCCAGGGGTGCAGAGGAGGTGAGGCCTGTCCAGGGTTGCAGAGGAGGTGAGGTCTGTCCAAGGGTACAGAGGAGGTGAGGCCTGTCCAGGGGTGCAGAGGAGGTGAGGCCTGTCCAGGGGTGCAGAGGAGGTGAAGCCTGTCCAGGGGTGCAGATAAGGAGAGACCTGTCCAGGGGTGCAGAGGAGGTGAGGTCTGTCCAGGGGTGCAGAGGAGGGGAGGCCTGTCCAGGGGTGCAGAGGAGGTGAAGCCTGTCCAGGGGTGCAGAGGAGGTGAGGTCTGTCCAGGGTTGCAGAGGAGGTGAGGCCTGTCCAGGGGTGCAGAGGAGGCGAGGCCTGTCCAGGGATGCAGAGGAGTTGAGGTCTGTCCAGGGGTGTAGGCATAGAGGCCTGTCCTGGCTTGTCATCTGGGTTCTGTGCGTTTAGACAGCATAGACTATAGGATTGGTGTCAGACTGATTCTGGATACTTCTATCTGGTATGTTGGCGTGTATACCAGCTAGCTCACAGTGCCAATGGAAACTACTCTTACCAAGGAGGGAAGAGTTTCTGGCAACTATCAAACATGACAACTCTGATCCCCTCAGATAGATACACAGAATAAACGGTTGGGATGTTTTCAATATGTATTTTATGAACAGTCGTTATTCTAGTGTTAAATAGATGTGCTGAGACAATCAATAGACAGTAGAGGATATACATAACTCGAAGCGCTAGAAACGTAAAAGGATGATAGATTTCTACCATTCTGCTAAAATAATGAATGCATACAAGCATATAAAATACATTACAGTAAAATGCGTACTCCTACGATGTAATCCTAGCTAGATGTACCTAAGTGTACCAAGCATGTATGTAGGTGTTAAGCCAAGAATCCTCCTAGGATAAGTCAAACCCCATTACCTGAATTGAGAGAGTGTGGGACCCCCGTTCTGGTCTCGAACTGGACAACCCGCAAGGGATGTTCAGACCACTGCGAGCTGGAGTGTCTGAATGCAGGAACCTCAGCGTCTCGTTGCAGTGTGTCGGCATGAAAGTCCTGATCTCCCCTCTCTTAACTCAGTAAGATGTGCTGTATTTATACAAAAAATATCTAGTGTTTCTTTATCCCTTGTTGCTTGTACTAGCCATTTTTGGATTTGAGCATGACGTAGGGGATGAACCTTGTACATAGATATTATGCAGGTGGTGTAGCTTCTACCTAGGTTTCCAAGAACCCTCATGAATATTCATTCATACTGTGTGAGTCCATTGATGTAGTTATAGGAGGCTATGGTTTAGGGAAAAACCCTCCTGCTGCACCCAGGACTTGAACTAGGTAAAGGTTCAATCCTAAAAGGTGAAAGTATATGATATTACCCAGACCTATATATGGGTACCTATATGGAACATAACAGGTCCTCACCAGGCCACGGTTCACATCCTGGACCTCACAAGGCCCTGGTCCACCAGGCCCCAGGTCATGTCCTGGTCCTCACTAGACCCAGGCTCACGTCCTGGTCCTCACAAGGCCCTGGCTCACATTCTGGTCCTCGCAAGGCCCCAGCTCAGGTCTTGGTCCACCAGGCTTCGGCTCACATCCTGGTCCTCACAAGACCCTGACTCATGTCCTGGTCCTCACAAGGCCCTGGCTCACGTCCTGTTCCTCTGAAAATCTGGACCCTGTTGTTACCCCGATATCGAGGTCCAATACCCATGTCACAAAATATCAACGTACCATGACGAATTTGGTATCAACGAACCGGTAATGATTAGGACATCATCCCTATGCATTTGCGTCGTGATTGAGGCATGCCAACACCCTTAAACTATTGTTTCCGTTCCGACCCCTTGGACTCCATTTTGTAAACGGCATCCATCTTATATCTTGCCCTCATGATAAGTCAATTAAAGGTCGAGCTTGATCTAAAAGGACACGTCCACCTTCCCTGACTTCCCCCTGACCTGTCCCAACTGACTCCATTGCCTTTAGCCGATTCTGTTTGGGCAGCTCCTCGCCCAGTGGCCGAATACGATAAGCATCAATGCATAACATGCCATAAACCATTCACTACATTCAGATCATGTTTTCTACACACATACACACCTGTCCACGCTCCTTGTTTATGGCCAGTTTTATGACTAGGAGGTGCCTTCCTTTATTGGGGTTTCATCGATATCTGATGAGAGTTCCGGGACTGGCTGGGTAATCTATCATGAACTGGACATCTAAAATGTGGGCTTGCTTACATGACTTCGCTCTTTGTATTATTGTAGAAATATGTGTATAGCCATATCATAAACTAAAGAATTCTTGCTTGGAGCTATTGTTCGTGTATATAAGGAGAAGGCTGGTTCTGTAAAAACAAACAGTCTCCTGAGAACACACGATCCGTGTTGTCGTGCTTCTAGGACACATGTTACTTGGTAGCTGCCAATAAAACTTGATCTTTGACTGCGACTAGAAGACTCCGTGTTTCTGTGGTCCGGAACAAGGGAGAACTCAGAGGTCTTCGGGTGTTATCCCCTGGCACCACCGGGTTCCTAAAAACTCAGTACCTCAGTTGGCGCCCAACGTGGGGCGGTATCAAGCGGCGACGGTCCAAGCCAGATGTTCGTGAGGAGCTTCGTGTGAAACTTCCAGAGGACGGCCAGCCACTTCAACGACCCCTGTATGTCGACGTGGTTCCGAAGGTCTTTGTTGCGAGGTTCCCCGCGTCCCGACGGCTACGAAGGACTGCTGCCCTGACTATCGCCTTGTTTTGGACCCAGTGATCCTTGGTAGAGCGAAACGATAGACGAGTCTTCTAGCGACGTCATCGATCTTCAAATACTTCAGTTAAGTATAAGTGGAGCGTCTCCCAGTCCTTAGTTTGTCCTTAGTTTTTGGTATCCTTGAGATACGCTTTGATTTGGTACTTGCAAGCCCCAAAGCCGAAGGACTCGTGTATTCACGAGAAATATCGTAATAGATAATCCTTTGAAGTTTGAAGCTAGACTAGTGAGCGAAGATGCCTGGTTTTAGCAGACTTGGAAACTTGTTTTGTCTTGGTTGTAGTAAGGACTCCCGATTAGAGGATTCTTGTCCGGTTCCTCCAATTGGAACTCCAACGTATGAGCTCTATGTAAAACACGGCGTAGGTCCTATCACGTATAATGAAGCGTGGATAAAATACACTCGCAAGGATGGTGTTTTAAAATGGCCCCAATATGGTAGTTTTGACTCAGAAATATTAGATAACTTAGAGGTCAAAATGTTCAAGAAAAAAGCCCGTCCGGCGATGTTTGACTCTTTCCGCTTATGGCGCAAAGAAGCCAAACAGAAAGAAATAAGATTTAGCGAAAAAGAATAAAAGAGGAATGTCGATGGTGTAAGCTGCCGTTGCATACAGAGATAACGAGGAAGAACAGGAAAACGAACAAATGTTTAGGAGCAAGAAACTAGCAGTAGATAAATGCTACCCAATGTTACCACATAAGGGACAAGGTCAAGAGGAAAAATCCGAGAAAGATCCATTAATGTCCCACTTATTAAACTCACCTCCACCGTATGCGTTAGACGCTACCGCACCCCCAAAGCATTTTACTATACCGCGCCCTGGCGCACGTAACCCAGCTCTTGCACAAACGCCAGCTCCTCTTCAGCTGGTTCCTACTTCTCCGGTGCAGCCTTCTCAAGCGCCGCCGTCTTTGCTACATACTCCATCTACTTCTACGACTTTGCCTACAGCTCCCCAACTATTCCCTATGATACTACGTCTGCCACTGTTTCATCTTCCTCTGCTATTGCCTCTACTTCTTCTTTGTCTCAGCGTGTCTTTTCCGATACACTTGCCCCTCCGCAAGCTTCTCCTTCTATTGGACAAAGAGTGACTCGTCACTGGTCTATTTTCACCTTTCTTTGGGTCGCCCAAAACGACCCTTAAAACAGAACATAGACAGTCACGTAGTCAACTGCCTGATTACGAGGAACCAAAAGTGCTGAATGAACTAGCACGTCAATGGATTGCAGATACTGCTAGATATGATGTTCAGTCTGTTATGGATGTTTTCCGCCAATGGAATGCACCCACTCAGAGATACGTATTCGAAGAAATGTGTGTATATCTGTGCGAAGATTTGGAGACAAATGATCCCAAATGCACAATGGACGAACTATGGCGTACACGTTTTAAGTTCCACGAAGGTATTATTATAGGCGCAGATGTCGAAAAAGCGATAGAGTTATTGCTCTCTTATAGGAGTAAGGGAAACATCTCTAGATCATTACACAAAGACGACGTATCAGTTAGGAAAAGAGCGAGACAGTACCCCATGAGAGAGGTTCCTCCGGTTTGGATGGAAGGTGACGCGACTGCAGTTCCACCGGTTCTGCCTCATTTCCAGCGCGTATGGGTACATGTCCCCTGGAAAAGATCCGAAGTCTTAGCACTCAAGCAGTCACTGCCTGATCCTCGTAAAAACCCTGTGGTAAATAAATAAATTACCGGTACTATTTTTCTATGCATTTAAAGGAAAAAGGATAGCTCAATAAATGAGAGGCAGAGTCCGTGGTATCGGAGTCATACGGGTTTTAATGAAATGGCTCGAGCCAATGGACATCGGGTTCCATCACCTGCTAAGGTTCAGGAAGGGACAGACAATCTCTTATTAACATCATACAGTATATATAATAAAACAGTACAGTTGCATTGAATACAGTAGGCGTAACAAGTGAAAAAGGAAGATAAGAACATATGGGCGTGAAAGAAGGCGTGCACGGAGGTGTGTCATGTAAACGTCACAGAAGTGTCACAGGTGGGTGGACACATGGAGGGGGTTTCATGGGCAGCTGGAACCTTTAACCTACTGGTGCGCGCAAAACTAGCCATGACGTGTAACTGGGGAGAGCTGGGGGGCGCTGACTTCTAGCACTAGTAGAGGAGACTAAAGTCTAGGATGTCAGAACGACCTGTACCTATAGCATATCTGATATCTTGTGTTTAGAGTACATGTTGCTTGATTCTAAAAGTCATCAGGGCAAAGGCTACTTGTCACTAAAGCTAGTGTATGCATATTTTCTTCATGTATTGCGTGAACTATGAATCCTCTATGGATACTAATTCAGGAAATCACTTTGCATGGAGACAGAAAGACTGGACTGTAGACGAATATGTTTATCCTGTTCGTTAGCTAGGAATGTGAAGACGGGGAGTTGAACAGATAACTGTAGGCATAATATATTCTTGGCAGGCCGAGCCGGGCACCGTGTTGCTTGGCAGGAAGTAAGGGAAGGGTCAGGGATGCGGGCGGGGCTGCATCTCTCGGAGTGTTACAGGAGGCTTGAGGCCTGGATCTCATGTCCGGGCCCTGCTGAGCCTTAGAAACGGGTGCATCTCGATGATTTAACGTGCACCATGTAAAGACATTGGCAACATAGGCCTAAAAGCCTAATTCACGTTGCTTTCACGGAGGACTGGATAACTGACATACTAACGTTGGACGTAACTGTAAATACGTCTTTATATTCGGTCATGAAGGGAAAATGCATAGAAATCATATATATATATTACATGTTGGGGAACACGTAGGGACACATAGCAGGGCAAAATTCAATTTTCCTCAAACCGACTGGGTATTATAAGGAGTTATCGCAAACTGCAAGCTCATGTATAATGAATTTAGCGGATGTAGACATGTTGTTTGGGAACGTTGTTCCACATCCTTTATGGAGCAAAATCCGTCATACGGATCATGACCAGGAATTAGGAGACTCATGGGCTAACATTACCGCTACAGATGCTAGACAAGTTGGTGGTTTCAAACCTGAGCCGTTAATAGCTGAACTTCCCGGTAGAATTATCGCGTACATGAAGACAATTATGCCTGAAGTACGCGTGAACTGGGACAAGCTATCTGCATGCAAGCAGAAGAAGGATGAGAGTATATCTGACTTTTTCACGAGGTTTGAGGAGACTTTCACCGATCATAGTGGTCAGGACATGGCTACCAAAGGTGGTCAAAGATTGTTTGTAGACAAATTCGTACATAATTTGCTTCCTGAACTTTGTACTAAATTAAAAGATTCAGAGAGTGCTTGGGCTGTCTCTACGTCAGCGCAAATTTTTGCTACAGCCCAGTACTATGAAAATAGGCGCAAAGACGAGCTAGATAAGGCAGATAAAAAGACGAAAGATTTAAAAACTAAAGTTCTTCTCCAACAGGCCTATCCGCCTCGTACAACTAGTCAGCCTAATTCTCAACAATCACAGCAGTATTCGAGAAACACGCAAGGGAACGAGTTTTCCCATCAGCGTCTTCCGTATGGCCCGAATCAATGTGCGTATTGCAAGGAAGAGGGTCACTTTAAAGGTAATTGTCCGGCTCTTGCGCGACGTTTAAATGGCGCTTCAGGTGTAAGGGGAAGAGGTGTTCAACATGCCCCTAGAGGTAGGGGCCGTGGAAATTTCACCCAAAATACAACTTCCTTTCCGCCTCAGAATTCCATGAACAGCTTTGACCAACACAATAATTCATCGTCTAGGTCAGCTCAGTACTATGCTGACGACTATTACACCGAACACGAAAATGAGGGTAATAATTGCTAGGACAGCCATGGACAAAGAGAGGGAGTTGTTTCAGTTCCAGTAGATCAGAATGGACCTTATGTCGAGGTGATTACCTCAGGAGTGTCAGAGCCATTTCTGCTGGATACTGGTGCTACAAAAAGTTCTATTATGCACTCGAAACTTCCTGGCGCACCTTTGTCTGGCGAAATGAATGTTTCAGTAGGTTTCTCTGGCGCCCCTGTTAGAAACCCGATCTCTAGTCCTATATCCCTTTCTGTTGGCCCATGCGAATTAGAAGCACCCCTCATTCTTACAACAGGTTGCGGTGAAAATTTGTTAGGATTGGATTTGCTAAAGAGGTTATACGCGACTTTGTACTGTTCTCCCTCGGGAGTACAACTTACTTTAGGGAAAAAAGTCATTTCTCCAATGTATTTGTCAAAAGAAAATATTCCAATTGAATTGTCATCACTTCCTGATATACTGTGGGCTAATGGTTCCAATGATGTAGGTCGTTTGGAGAAAGCCCCGTATGTCATAACTTTAAAAGCTAACGTTAGGTTGCCACGTATTCCTCAATACAAAATATCTAGCGAATGCGAAAAAGTGTTGTTAGCGATTGTTCATGATCTAATTGATAAAGATGTCATCGAAGAAACAACAGGTAATGTTTGTAACAGTCCAGTTTTGCCCGTCTTAAAGCGTACTGATCCTTCACAGCCCCCTGTGTATAGGTTCGTGATTGACCTCAGAGAAGTGAATAAGGTAGTTATTCCACAGTTTCCAGTTGTCCCCGACATTACTGCTTTATTGACAATGGTCCCAGCTTCAGCAGCTTGGTTCTCGGTGATTGACCTGAAGAACGCTTTCTTCAGCATCCCGATTGCTGAGGAGAGTAGAGATATTTTCGGCTTTAATTTAGGAGGACGAAGCTTCCGCTTCAAATGCGCTCCTCAAGGCTACTGCGAAAGCCCATCAATATTCAGTCAGGCCCTGAAAACACAACTGGACACGATTATTCTACCCGATGGTTCAAGTCTGATTCAGTATGTAGACGATCTACTGATCGCTGCAGACACTGAGGAGATTTGCAAGGAAGCAACGATGTCACTATTGCGTTACTTATGTGACATGAAGCACAAAGTCTCTCTTTCAAAACTGCAATTTTGCCGACAAGAAGTAACCTACTTAGGTCACATCTTGTCGAAGGAGGGAAGGAGACTGACACCAGAAAGAATACAGGCAATTGCAGAACTAAGTGCCCCAAGGACACAGAGAGAGGTTCGAGCCTTCTTGGGCATTACATCGTACTGTAGACAATGGATACTGAATTTCT
Organism: Lissotriton helveticus; assembly: GCF_964261635.1. Classification (NCBI taxonomy): domain Eukaryota; kingdom Metazoa; phylum Chordata; class Amphibia; order Caudata; family Salamandridae; genus Lissotriton; species Lissotriton helveticus. The sequence continues at coordinate 1,431,564 of NW_027611666.1, forward strand.
CACTACTAGCCAAACCCTTGCTGGTACTACTCCGCAAAGACACGCCTAATCCTATGCCCTGGTCTGAAGATTGTCAGACGAGTTTCCACGAGTTGCGTGATGCATTGTGTTCGGCTCCTGTGTTGGGAAACCCCAACTACAGTAAGCCTTTTACATTATATGTCCACGAGAAGGAAGGTTGTGCATTATCAGTCTTAACACAACACTTTGGGGACACACAGCGCCCATGCGCGTATTTTTCGGCAACTCTGGATCCTGTGGCTAAGGCACTGCCAAGTTGTCTGAGAGCTACCGCCGCAGCAGCTGTCTGCATTCGACAGTCTGCTGGGTTAGTCATGAATAATACTCTGATCGTTATGGTTCCGCATGCAGTAGACATCTTGCTAAACAGGACAAAGACACAACATCTTACTAGCGCTCGACTATCCAGTTACGAGCTTACCTTGTTAGCAAGTCACATCCACATAAAGAGGTGTGATACACTCAACCCCGCTACGCTATTACCCATCCCGACAGAGACAGACAAGATTGACAAACATGACTGCTGCTTTAGGACAGAAGAAGAGACAAAAGGGAGAGTAGACCTACAGGACACTCCCCTTCCTGAATGCAATGACACTCTATGGGTTGATGGTTCATGTTTCAAGTTGCCGAATGGTGATACGACTGCAGCATATGCCGTAACAACATTACACACCATTGTAGAGACCGCACGCATTTCCCACAATTCTGCACAAGCCGCGGAACTAATTGCACTTACCAGAGCATGTGTGTTAGCGACAGGAAAGCGAGTGAATGTGTACACTGACAGCCAATATGCCTTTGGCATGGCTCACAGTTTTGGGAGATTGTGGCGTGAACGTGGTTTCCTTACATCACATGGTGCAAAGATACAACATGGTCAGCTAGTTAATGAGCTCCTCGAGTCACTCACTTTGCCACTACAAGTTGCAATTATGAAATGCAGTGCACACAAAAAGATTCATGATGATGTTGGCCGCGGGAATGCATTTGCAGATGAGGTTGCGAAAGAGACTGCAAGGAACACAATGAGTCGGATGTATGTTGTAGGTCCCGCTAGATGGATCACTGATGTAGGAATGTGTGAGGACACCATTGAAAGCGTGAAATGTATACAAGCCGAAGCCACTGAGAAAGAGGTGAATGAATGGAGAGAAAGTAAAGGTAGGTTAGATGCGAATGGTTGTTGGATCGAATTGTCGGAACACCAGCGATGGCTATTACCTAAAGCATATGTACTTGCAGTAGTAACGATGGCTCACGGAATTGCGCACATCAGTTCGAAAGGAATATGCAAACTATTGGCCCCAGTATGGCAGAATAGTAATATCCCAAAATATGCAGATAATGTGGTCAGAAACTGTATGGTGTCTTTGAAGTACAATCCCGGTAGGGGAACCCCAACTCCAGCTGGTCATTTTGCGCCTCCAACGTATCCGTTCGAGGTTTTGCAGCTTGATTTCATCCACATGGAGAGGTGCAACAATCTGAAGTATGTGCTCGTTGTTGTTTGCGCTTTTTCCAGGTGGGTGGAAGCGTACCCCCTTAAGGACAACACCGCTTTGACAACTGCCAAAGCCCTTGTCAAAGAGTTCTTCCCTAGATTCGGTATGCCTAGAATTGTCTGGAGTGATAATGGAAGTGAATTCGTAGGACGCGTGATGAAGAGAGTGTGTGAGTGTCTAGGCATACACCAGAAGTTCCACGCTGCAAATCACCCCCAATCAGCTGGATTAGTAGAGTGCTACAATGGCACTTTAAAACTCAAACTAGCCAAGATCCAAGCCAGCACAGGTCTTAAATGGCCTGACGCCTTGCCCCTAGCACTCTTGTCAACCAGAATGACTGTCCATTCCAGATTAGGGCTCAGCCCTCACGAAATAGTGTTTGGCCGCCCAGCCAACGTCTGGGGCGTGCCAAGGCCAAAGAAACTCAGCGAAATAGAACACCCCGTACTGCTTGACTATTTGTGCGATTTGACAACTAAATTGCGTGTTTTACACCAACAGGTTCACAGTTCCTCTCCACCAGCCTCTGACGATCCTGGTCACGCCATCAAACCCGGCACGTGGGTTTTGGTGCGGAATTTCCAGCGCACCAGCAACGGACAGCCGAGGTGGACCGGACCATACCTGGTACTTCTTTCCACGAGATCTGCTGTTCGGGTGGAAGGCAAAAAGAATTGGGTACATGGGACCCATTGTAAACGGGTCCCTCTACCCCTTCCATACGACCGGTGGGTCAATGAAGGATTTGCCGACTCTGAGACAGAATCCGTACCTCGCTTCATCCCTTTCAGCGATGCACGTCTGAAAGAAACTGGTACCGAAAAGGAGAGTGACTACATTTTACAAGGACTTGGGTCACCATCTATGCAGTTGGACACTACCGAACCTGAGACATTGTTTGAAGACCACACCGTACCTGAGAAACGGCAATATAATCTCAGGTTGAGACAAAGAGACTAATAAAAGACGACTTTACTGTGATTTCCCTTCCCCCAAGAACTATTTTTGATTTTTCAGCTCTCTCGCCCAGGGAACTTGCTCATTTTTTGATTTTCGAACCGCCATCCGGTTCTGCTGCTAGGGTCGCGGTTGAAGTCTGGGGAGTGCAACTGGGGAAGTTTTAGGTCAACGGTTCTGGTTGGTCCGAGGGAATTACCCCGGACTGAACAGAGCGCACTCCCTGGGAGAATCAATAAACCACCGCGGGCAGCAACTAGAGGATGGAGTTTCCTAGGGTAGAGAGACCTATCAGACTCACGAACTTTGAAAAACAATTATGCACGATACTGTCCAAAAGAACGTTCCTGATAATATGTGTTTTAATGCTGTGTAACATAGTGATGTTTTTTACTGGTTATATTCTATTCGTATTTCAAGTTTCCTTGTTTGCAAATGACACCCGGCCAGTGCCTCCTCCCACTCTCTCTCCACACTACTTTCACCCTCTACCTGAACACGAGTCTGCCAGAAGACTCGAATTCGTAAACAACTCATTCATTCAACTCCTCCACCAACACCAGTCCATAATGAACACATCAAACTGTTGGATATGCGGACTCATGCCACACACGACTGATAAGGGTATCCCATACTTCATCCTGCCATTCAGTTATTATGGTTCTCTGTGGGCTTTCCAGACCATGTTCCTATTCGCCCTAGAACCATACCCGACCCGTTCCACTGAGAGCGATTCCAGTAACAAGGCACTAATAGCAGGGATAAGGAATATGAGTAGGGATATCGACACATACCTGACAATCCCCAAGGATGAACTCACTCCATACGCTCGTTGGAACGTAACTAAATATGGGGTTTATCTGAGTAAGAGCCAGACAGCGAAGAAATCCCGCCCAGTTTGGATAGTACCCCACCGAGGTCACTTATGTTTACAAGGTATTGGTAGGGATCCCACAGCACAATTAGGAAAGAGCATTTGCACGGAAACATATGTATTCGCTTCCCGAACTTCTCCTATACTTTTAGCAGCCAAAGGCACATATTTCATCTGCCACGATCAAGCTTACACATGGTTACCCTCGGACTTCTCAGGCACATGCTTCGTCTCATTTCTGCTGCCTCCCACCTACACGGCCAGAGCAGATTACCATCGGACAAGGACAGCTAGAGGTGTCGTGAGTAAAGACGACACCGCGGGTCAGGAATTTGCAGACTTCGCAAAGGGTTTTCTGCCATTTTGGGGGCCTATGGTGAACAGCAGGAATATTCGCAAGTTATCAACGATAGTTGAATCCACAGTGATTGAAACGGCCGGAGCCCTTGGCAACTTGACAACCGAGCTTCAGTCGGATCGACTTATGACCCTTCAGAACCGGGTTGCCCTAGATATCATACTCGCCGATCGTGGTGGTGTGTGTAGAGTCATCCAATCCAGTTGTTGCATTTTCATCCCTGACAATGCGCCGACAGTGTACTAGGCCATCTCTAAGCTACATGAAATCTCTGGTTCTCTTCACATAGAAAAAGGGGATTGGTCCTTGCTGGGGTGGTTCTGGGAACTGATCACTGCCTGGGGATGGAAAACACTGATCTTCATTGGGATGATCTTAGCACTTCTGTTCATGTTTTGCCTGTGTATACAGTGCGCTCCTGCACTATGTGGCCTCTGTGCTACCTCGTGTGTACGGAAGCCTGTGTCAAGGGACGAACTGAGTAACAGAATGATGCTACAGCAGCATCTCCACGAATTCCTTCATACCGATTTAAACTCAGATTAACGTGAGTTATTGCCTTACATAAGGGCAAAAGGAGGGTCTGTGGTTCTGAAAATCTGGACCCTGTTGTTACCCCGATATCGAGGTCCAATACCCATGTCACAAAATATCAACGTACCATGACGAATTTGGTATCAACGAACCGGTAATGATTAGGACATCATCCCTATGCATTTGCGTCGTGATTGAGGCATGCCAACACCCTTAAACCATTGTTTCCGTTCCGACCCCTTGGACTCCATTTTGTAAACGGCATCCATCTTATATCTTGCCCTCATGATAAGTCAATTAAAGGTCGAGCTTGATCTAAAAGGACACGTCCACCTTCCCTGACTTCCCCCTGACCTGTCCCAACTGACTCCATTGCCTTTAGCCGAACCTGTTTGGGCAGCTCCTCGCCCAGTGGCCGAATACGATAAGCATCAATGCATAACATGCCATAAACCATTCACTACATTCAGATCATGTTTTCTACACACATACACACCTGTCCACGCTCCTTGTTTATGGCCAGTTTTATGACTAGGAGGTGCCTTCCTTTATTGGGGTTTCATCGATATCTGATGAGAGTTCCGGGACTGGCTGGGTAATCTATCACGAACTGGACATCTAAAATGTGGGCTTGCTTACATGACTTCGCTCTTTGTATTATTGTAGAAATATGTGTATAGCCATATCATAAACTAAAGAATTCTTGCTTGGAGCTATTGTTCGTGTATATAAGGAGAAGGCTGGTTCTGTAAAAACAAACAGTCTCCTGAGAACACACGATCCGTGTTGTCGTGCTTCTAGGACACATGTTACTTGGTAGCTGCCAATAAAACTTGATCTTTGACTGCGACTAGAAGACTTCGTGTTTCTGTGGTCCGGAACAAGGGAGAACTCAGAGGTCTTCGGGTGTTATCCCCTGGCACCACCGGGTTCCTAAAAACCCAGTACCTCACTCCTAGTTGTCTACGCACCTCTTTACATTCCATATTGAACCACTGTGGGCCTTTCCTAGGATAGACTCCCTTGGCCTTATGGCATCTAATGAAATAAGTGCGTAGCTTGGCAAAAAAGCTAACATGGGTACCGATCACCGGGTCAAGAGCCGCTGAGTTTAGCATGTATACTTCCAACTCTGAAATCGCCCCTTCAACATCTAGGGATATTGAAGCTAAAGATTCGGGGTGCTTGAGTATATTTGCCCATTTTAGGCGTCTCATGTCGTTTGATGGAACCACATCCTTGTGAGCAAATTACTCTCTGATCGCGTGTGTTCCCATTGTGGTACCAAATCTAGAGTTGCACACAGGGGGTTGTGGTCCCTCTCTGGCCGCTCTCTTACTACCATATCCCATAATGTATGCCACAGTCGCAGATTGATTAATAAGTAGTCTATGCGACTGGCTCAAATGCCATTGTTGAAAGTATTTGCTCCATACCTATCGGATGTGGATCTGACATTCGCCGCCTGTGGTCCCTTCTCTAGATAAGTGGCATTGATTTGGATTGCCATGTCAGACCATTTTTTAATTGGTGGCAGTTCTAACTTTAAGATCCCCTCATTGCTCATCAGCATCTGCAATAAAATCACAATATTGTATTGTATTGTATTGTAATTGCATTTGTATAGCGCTTACTACCCCATACGAGGCGTCGAAGCGCTTTTTCGGCGAGTAGCAAGCTACTCCGGGACCTATTGAGGATTAGTGTTGAATTAGTATAGTAAAACATGCAAGTAACTTTTAAGTGGTGGATATGTTAGTCAGTTATTTGGATTCGGAAGGATAGCAGAAGGATAGAAGAGGAAAGAAGGTTTGTATTTATATAGCACTCCTAACCCCTGATGGGGGTGTTGAAGCGCTTTTTTTGGCGGGTAGCATGCTATTCCGGAAACCCATAAAGGATTAGTGGTGAATTAGTATGGTGAAACATGAAAGTAATTTGAGTGGTGGATATTAGTCAGTTATTTGGAGTGCAAAGGATAGCGGAGGGATAGAAGGGAAAGAAAGAGTTGCATTCATATAGTGCCTGTTACACCTGATGGGGTGTTAAATCGATTTTCTGGCAAGTAGCAGGCTACTCCGGAACCAAGAAAGGATTAGTGTTGAAAAATTATATATATGAAATATGAAGTAATTTGAGTGGTGGATATGTTAGTCAGTTATTTGGATTGAGAAGGGTTGGGGAGAGGTAAAAAAGGAAAAAAGGTTTGCATTTATATAGCGCTTGTAACCCTGATGAGGTGTTGAAATGCTTTGTTGGTGAGTAGCACGCTACTCTGGAACCCATAAAGGATTATTGGTGAATTATTATGGTGGAATATGGAATTAGAGAAGTGAACATGTTAGTCTGTTATTTTGATTGAAAAGGATAGTGGAGGCATAGAACAGTGAAGGATTTCTCTTTTAGGTCATAGCAGTAGGAGGAGGCTTTTGGATGAGTAAAATGTGTTTTTAGAGGGGAAGAGTCAGAGGGAAGAGTTTAGAAAGTTTTCTTTTGGGGGATCGGTATAGTAAGAGAGGTGTCTGTTGATACAAGGTGGAATAGAGTAGGAGAAAGGATTATTTTGTGAAACATAGTAGTGGTATGGGGGTTGGGATAAAAGAGAGTGGGTGTAGAGGATATATTGATAGATGTATAGGGTGAGACATAGGGTAGTGAATTGGAAAGAGTAGTAGAAAGAAGTTTGAAATGAGTCAGAAAGTTGGGCTCGAAGAAATATTGAGAGAAGTATAGGCTGAGAAATAGGGTAGTGCATTGGATATGCTAAATTAGAAGAAAGTGATAAATATATAGATACATAATTAAATTGAAAGTATATGGATGCATAAAGGAGGTAAGTATATGCAGATTAAAGATATTGATAGAGGTACAGGATGAGAAATAGGGTAGTGCATTGGGTATGCTTTTTAAGGAGAAAAGTAACTGACACATAGATCCAAGTACGTGGAGGTACATAGATGCACAATGGAAGCAAGTACATGTAGACCAAAGATGACTTTTGTCTTTTTTGTTGTTTTATAATATAAGTGTTGTACATGTTTATACAAAGCAATAGACAAAGATAGGCACATATCTATAGTGAAAATAAATGTATATCTACAGAGTGACAAATACGTAGGGTGGGTATTAATGAATGGCCAGCATTCGTGGCACTGGTCCCGGCCAGTCTCTAACAGGTTTAAACAGGCACTCACCCATGTCCTCTCCACCCTTAGCTCCGACTCCCAAGCGGCGATGCCCTAAGCCTTGGCTGTTTATAGCCCTAGTAGTCAGGTGAACCCCTTCAGCCATTGGGAACCCTAGCCCAAACACTATCTAATCACAACACTAACCCTAAACTCTAGAACCAATTGGAGACCAGGACCTTACAGCCAATCATGACCTTAGTCCAAGCACCCAATCAGTTTAGAAAACCCTGATCTCTACGTCCAATAGAGGCCCTAGCCCTACCAGTAGTCTCAACCCTAGTCCAAGCAACAAATGGCACAGGAAGCCCTAGTTCCTATTTTCAATTGAAAGCCTAACCCTACTCTTAGTCCCACACCTAGTCCAGGAACCAATCACACCAGAAGCTCTAATCGCTACTTCCAATTAAAGGCCTAACCCTAGCCCTAGTCCCACCCTAGTCCCAACAACCAATAAGACAGGAAGCCCTAGTCGTGAATGCAGTGCAGTAGTGTGTATGTGATGTGAGTTAAAATTACCAATGGGAAGCAAAACTATTTATTCGTGCCTCTCAGAGATCAAGACATAAAAACAGTGCAAAACGACAGTCTTAAACAAGTAACTGTCTAGATGTGAAGGGTCAACATGTTTCAGCAATTAATGGATAACGTGTCCTATGCCTTCGTCAGGACCTTAAGTATTGCTACTGGGAGTGAGTGTTATAAATACACAATATATAATGTGTGTAAAGAGTTGGAACTGATACAACCTCTTTATCTGTAAATAAGGATAACAGTTCCTCTGTAAATGACGATTTCCCGTCTTTTGAGAGGATAAGACCTCGCCTCACCTGGCCACTGATCAGGACATAGGAGGCACCGCTCTCTCCGTCGGTACCTCTGTCGGTTCCAAAAGCCCCAGACGGCTTTTGGAACCGCCAGAGGTACTGACGGAGAGCAGTAGCAATACTTACGGTCCTGATGAAGCCATAGGATAAGTTATACATTAATTGGGCAATGGTGCCCGCTTGTTTGCATTTGCAGCCGGCCCTGCACGCTCCCACGTCAAGAACAGCCGCCGCCCCACACAGCACGTGCAGGACACGCATGCTGTGTGGGGCGGCAGCCACTCCCAAAGAGAAATCCTGCATGGCGCTGCAAATACAAACAAGCGGCGTCCCACGAGTGCTGTGTGGGCTGCATTTCAAATAAGCGACAGGCGTTATTAAAGTGGAAGGGCTCATGGCATGCTGCTGCAAATACAAAGAAGAAGGGCGCCAATGCTGTGCACTTTGTCGTGCCTGCTTTAGCAAGACTTGAATTAATATGTGAGAAGTCGGCCTGGCATATTCTGTCCACTATTCTTGTACCTTGCACCAGTCCAAACGACCCTTATTGATGATAGGTTACAGACAACCTTTATTGAAAGCTATCCTTCTGCTTCGGAGCAGCCTTCAGGCTATGTATTGGAGGAATGTGAAGCAGCTTGTTTTACCAGTCGATAATCTCGTGAATGACCAAATGAAAGGAGAACCACACAAGGGATACATATATAAAATGTATGTATTTATTCTAAACACATCCCTCTAGTCTCTTTATGAGGCTAGAGTCAAAAGTACATACAGAAAACTTAATAACACACAGTAAATTAACACAATATATGTTGAGCCCTAGGGTCGTACCAAACCATATATTAATAAAGTGGTATAAGAACCACAACTTTGATAGACACAAGGCCTAGAGCCTGTAGAAGTGCTGGGCCCACCAGGAACCACCCAAGGTAGTGACGCAGGGGACCCACAGGGGACACGTGCAGTGTCTGAACACAGCCACGGATCGCCGTTAACTTCAATGGGGAATGTCGCGGTTGGAACTTTAAAGAAAAGGGACACCTAGTGGAGGACTTTGAGCAAACCCCTTTAGACTTAAGGGGTTCTAGAGCCAACACCCACAGGAGCAATGGAGTACTCGAGTTACCTCACCCTGGGAAGCCGGGTGCATAGGTATCTTTAGGTGTTGGGAATCGTCGCTGTTTCCAATGGCGATCTGCTGCAAAGTGCTACTGCAGTCGAAATGGAAAGTGTCCGCAGTGATCCAAGCCTGGATCGAAGATGAGAAGAACCTGAAAGCAGAGGGGACAGAGTGGGTCACTAGCCAGTGACCAGGGGCACGATAGGCAGATACCCACCGATGTTAGGTGATTTCAGGTGAAGGAAGTGAAGCTTGACACTTCAGCCACGAGGACCAGGTAGCGTCAACGACAACCAGGAGCTAGATTTGTGCTGTCCCATGAAGGATGTCGAGTGCTGCGGTATCGGTGCCCGGATTGGACCCAACAAGCTGTGGCAACAACAACCCACGCAGAAAGGAGAAAGATACTTCGGTGCGGGCCAGCAAGGTCCGAGGGACTCACCACTTGGTGGGGAGTCAGGGCACATCTAAAGCAATCAGAGAAGCCTAAGGAAAATCAGAATTGACTTCACAGGGACCCACCAGTCAACGGACTAGGGATCGCAAAGGAGCCTCGAGTGGAAATGCAAGAATCGGGCCCACGGAACACTCATGGAGTGTGGGCCCACAATCTTCATTGCAGATGGTGCTCGGGGCTAGGGCTACAAGTAACCTAAAGCACGACTTCAAGAGATGTCGAGAAGTCAATGCACTTGCAAATGTGCACGGTGTCTAGGCGTTCCGGATCCACGTCACTCACGAGGGCTGCAGGTCTCAGCTTTGCTGGGGACTCAGGTCAACCTCTGAGAAGTCTGGAAATCCTCTTCCTGGGCTGCAGATACTTCGGAGTCCGTCGGGAGCTTTGGAGATGCAGACCGGCAAATGCTTTGTTGGTGCCTGCCAAGCAGGGCAGTCACTCCTTGACCCCAAGGGAGATTTCTTCAGTCCTCTAGTCTTGAGTAGAGCGTTGAAGTTCCAGGATTCAGTTGCAGAGTTTCGTCCAGGGATATCTAAAGTCCTGTTGCCAGGGGTTCCTTACTTATACGTAAGAAAGGGGTTGGACTAACTCTGGTGACCCACCTAAGGGAGGGTTTGGTAAGAGGGGTGGCTACACCCATTTCCTTTGTCCAGTTTCTTGCCAGAGCAGGGGCTCGTAGCCCCGTGCAACCGGTTTGAACTGGACTATGCACAGGGACACCAAATGTGCCCCCAGTGCAGACTTCAAAGCACTCCTGGAGTGCACCCACCAAGCCCTAATTCCCTAAGGCCTGTCTGGGAGGTGGTTACACCTCCCTGTGACAGGAAACCTATTATACAGGCCTCCCTTGCCGGAATTTCGGTCAGCAGCAGGAGGCCAGACTTGTGTCCGTGGCTGCAGCATCCATTTTGTGATGCCAGGGCTCTTCAAACTGGTTGTACATGTCTCTCCCTCTAAAAGGCTGGAATTCTACCCCCACCGCCAGGACTGGGGGTAGAATGTGTTGACACCAAACACAACATGTTTGAGTATATTGTCAGGCTGCATCACAGAACAGCCCCATAGAATAGGTTCTGAGGCTACAGAGGGGCTCTACTCATGCATAGGCACCCTCTCACATGAAATCAAGGCCTGCCATAGGAGTGACTGATAGGTCTCTATGTGAACTGATTTAAGGTAGATATAGGTAACCTATATCTATGCAGCCTGGGTAAGGTGGTGCATGCACCTTACCCAGGCTGCGCCACCAGTCCTGTGGTGTAATTTTGGAAGGCTTCCGAAGGGTGGCATAATGCATGCTGCAGCCCCTGGTAGGCCTCTGGGGTACCTATGCCCTTAATACCTATTGTACCATATACTAGGGAATCACAAGGGTACCCCAGTAACCAAACTGGAGTGTACCTTTTCTACATGGAATCCATTTTAGGGAGAAAGCAGATAGGCTGGGGTCCTGAATATCAGGATCCCAGCCAAACTAAGTTGAACACCAGCAAAACACCAGGAAAAAAGTGGGGACAACCATGCAGTCCGATGACACCTTCCTACAACAATGTTCAAGAGTGAGGGGCTCAAAAGTCACATTAAAATCCCCCGCAATCAGAATGTTTGAACCACGGTAGATCTAATAAGTGGTCTAAAGGCGCTATAACTTTAGACTTCTTCCCCTTTGAGCCCCTGGCATAAACGTTAGAAATGTCCACAACCCCTTGTTGGCCCCACTTCAACCTGATCGCAACAATATCATTACTCTGTGTTTCAAGGACCCAATATTAAAACCGCCAGCTTGGCGCACCCAGATTACCAATTCACCTGAGGGTCGACCCTTACCCCCACATATTGCAGGGGTATAGACATTTAAGTAACCTAAGCAGTATAGGGGGTCTATTGCCCAGGTTTCTTGAAAACAACAGACATCAAACTGATCAATAAAAGTGAACCAATCAGGGGAGACGGTCTTCATCTTCAATCCTGCTATATTCCAGGATAACATGGATGTCCCATGGGCAGCAGGTGAACGTAGCCGCTGTCCGCTTGTAACATCAATAAGTACATCATTTGGGCCCGATACTCTTACAGGTTAGGAGGGTGCTTCCCGAGAGGCAGTAGCCTCCCTTCCTGGATGAAGACAAGGGAGTTGAGTACCAGCTAAGGGTAAGAGAGGGGATTCCATAATCGTATGGGGAGCAAAAAGACCACCTAGTTTGTTCTGGGTATTACAAAGCAGTCAATCATTAGCCTCAAGAAAGAAAAAAACTCTTAACCTCGAAAGTGTATTTTCTAGTGTTTAGTGGCACGTACTTGTTCTGTAAGAACCGTCTGAATGGGATCAAGGAACAATCTGGGGGAAAGTACGATATTCCAGGGAAAGAAGATTTTCTGCAACATTAATCTCATTCAGTGTAAGCTCGATACAATCTAGTGATTAGGTTCGGGAGGTAAACCTGGAAGCCCTTGAGATGTCTTCGCGAATTACAGAGCGACAGCCTCTAACATGGCGTATCCAGTGTATGACCTTGCTGGTCAGGGAATGATTATTTTCATGGCCCTTGCTTGGGTCATATTTGGGTACGTTAATCATGTCAATTTTGGGAGGAAAATGGATATTAGACAGCGCAGGTAGTGGTGCGTTATGGTTTTGTGTAAAGCGCTGTGATGGGGGTGGTTCGGTGGGTCCAGTGACCAGTGGGTGTGCCAACTTTGGGGGTACACTACTGCAATTTGCATGTATTGGGCATGACTAGGGGCTATAGGGCGCTCGGTCCTGGAGGGTGCTGGAACCACTATACGTGGCATGGCTGCGGGGGCTAGCTTGCAAAAAGATGCCAACTTGGGAGCTTTACCTACAGTGGGTATCTCCCGCTCTGGATAAACCACCTGATGAGATGTAGAGTCAGTGGGGAAGGGTCCTTATTCAATATCTGATTTACCAGGGAAGTAAGACCCTTAATTATGGTTCTCATATCCTTGACCTCTAGTCTGAGAGTATTAATGAGGTGTATTTCTTGGGGAACATTGGTAGATCTACAATCTGGTTCTAGGATAAATGTCTCGGGATGCTGTGTTTGATGAGGTGGTTGACACCTAGGCCCCGTTTCGGTGTCCTCCTCCAGCAATTCAACCAGTGGTAGAAACCTATTAGTGTACGGGATTTCCGACTCTGTCTTCTGTAGGTCACTCCCAGATGACTTATTTGAGGATTGGCTATCACTTCCAGCATCTAGGTTTCCCTCACAGCCTATGTCTGGGCACCCTTTTTAGGTCAAGCCTAGAGCAGCCCATGCGCTGCTCTAGGAAAACGACATTTTGGAATTGCTGTGGACTTTTCTCGCCCTTGTGCGTGAGAAAAGGCCTACGGCTTTCGGTCACGAGCGGCGGCACGCAGTGTGCCATCTGTTTTGTGTCACTTTTCACACCAGCGCACGCGCACCACTCGCAATAGACTCGCAACAGCAATGTCTGGTAAGTGAGACCTAAAAAGGAAAGTGCCCCACTTCAAACATCTACAACTTTCACTTTTCTGTACTTTAAATCCATTAAAATTGTATATTTGAAGTGTAGGGATACATTATAAGGGAGTATTTGGTTGATACCGATTTTTACTTTATTAGTGGGTTTTTATTCCGTACTAAATAAATAGCTGAACCTTTTGAAATGTAATTCACTAAAAGGGCAACCTAAGCCAGAGTCTCGTAAGAAAACAAACACAACGGGACAGTGTCTGAAGTGCTGATGTGGAAGAGGCTATCCATAGCCTTCTTTCAATGGAAATGGGGCAGGACAGTGAGTCGGCGTTCATCCTCTGGTGGCCAATCATTCTTTTACAAATTTTCCCTTATCACTTTGGCTGGTGGAGGGTGATTTTTGCTTGCCCTTTCCTCCTGTCCTGCTTGCTGGATTGACAAACTTGGAAGTGATTGTCCGGGCATCATTAGGCCATCAAGTATTTTGGGAGCTTCTTCCTCTGATGTTGCCCATAAGCCAAGAGCATGGAATGAGATCAGGCCCTGGTGGCAGCCAATGTGCTTTATTCCTTTCTCTTTTTAGCTAAAATTCTGGTGCCAGTCACACCCTTTGTTTTCGTCCTAGAGTTTGACTTAAGGTGTTTCTTATTCACTATTTTCAAAGTCAGTAGAGTGTGACAGAAAATGTTGCTTCAAGCACGCCTTAACAGCTTGTTTGATCATCAGAGTAATATGCACCATTATTTTCAGGGATATCTCATGTTGTTCCCTACTTAAATTAAAGTATCAAACAGTGATGGGCAAAGGGTAATAAATGTTGGAGTTATCTTACTGGGTCACCCCGGTTTTGGAACTGACGCTGTTGTTTTTTTTGTTTTGTTTTTTTTAAAAAACCTTTATTGAGATATGCAAGTTGTTACATGCGCAGGCCCACAACCACAGGGGCCGGCCGCAAACGAATCAAAGAAACCAGGATTCGGACAAAAATCAATTAAAAAAGGATAAGCAGTACGACTACCACACGTGGTCATGGGCACCTCAGGGCAAGAGGATACATTAGGTTTTCTTTTTTTAATTATAAAGAAGAAGTAGCGGCGGCTATCTCAAAGGCATCAAACCATTAAGTTTGAGAAAGAAGAGATGAGGGGGACATACTCCGCAAAGCAATCAAAATCAGGTGAGAACCCACACAGCCATGCGAACAATACGGTCGCCGAGGCAGCCACAGGGCAACAGGCATTACGGCAGCAAGCAATGTAGCAGAGCACCATCCCATAAACCCACCCTCTAATGACAGAAAGGCATAGGCAAGTGGAGACGCCTGATAGAAAAAGGAGAGGAGGTAAAAGAAACCGCCAACCCTACTGGAGAGACAGAGTACCCTCCCAAGTACAGACAGAAAAGAAAAAAGGACCATAGAACAAAACAAACTAAAACAACAAACCCCCCCCCACACCCACCACCCTGCACACTTGTAATGGCTACGGCCAACCCCACTAACAGCGTGCCTGTCGCCCAGAAACTGCCCCACAGAAGGGAAAAATATAAAATGGAGGAGTAGAGCGACAAACACACTCCCGGACACCCATACCCTCCACCATTGGCGACCTCCCCAAAGCATATCCACCAACCATTAGAAGCAAGAAACAAGTGTCCAACTGGGGAGGACATCAACCAAGACCACCCATCTCCCGGTGAAGCCCAGGCGAGTTCAAATCCGCATTAAGACACATATCGCCCAAGTGACAGCAATTACGAGGGAAAAAATACAACAGTCCATTCGAAGCAATGGTGATGTGTCAAAGCAGGATACCAGATGAAGTCAGCCCTGGCCAGTGCGACTCCGCATAGAGCCCCATGTTCTCCAAATCACGATAGGCAGGAGACAGTCAAAATGTCTGCGGAGGTGCGGGGCAGCTAAATCCGAACAAAGACCAGGCACAAAATGGCGGAGGAATACAAAGACACTGAACCTGGAAGAAGGGAAAGAATGGAGACAAATTGCACACACAAATTGCAACAGCAGCAATGTTGTTTACTTAATTGAATGCACCTGAAAAAAACAATATGTAGGAATGACCACCCGCAAGATCAAGCAACGAATCTGCGAACACCGCAGCACCATTCGCTGTAAAAAAAGTGCAACCAGACTGACTGACCACTTTCTAGAGAAAAATCACATGCCAAACGACATGATATGGACTATCATTGAACAATTACCTACTGGGCCAAACCTACAGAAACGTCTGTATGAAAAAGAACAAAGATGGGTGTACAGACTGTCCACACATATCAATGGTCTCAACGATAACATACAATGGGCTAATGTCCTGTAAAACACTCCCTTCCCAGATGTTTACAATATGCCTTTACACTCCAGGCACTTCAGGACTGTTAATTCTTAGCCCTCTTAGCAGCCGCTTATTAACTTCCCTTGTCTGATATAGGCTTTTGTTCTGCTACGTCTGTTTTTCCTCACATGAAAAACTTGCGAAAAGCTTTACTATCTTGAACTGAGACACGTCATGTGCTTTATTGACTGTGCCTCCTCAAATGAGAGTCTCTCAGAAGTAATAAGCATCACCCCCCAGATCTCCTCTGAATCATTTACTTGTGGCGCTACTTCCCCCTGTACTAAATTCAATCCAACGCATACATCGGAGTACAAACGTCACCCCCTAGATCTCCTCGGAATCATTTACTTGTGGCGCTACTCCCCCCTATACTAATGCATACACCGGAGTACGAGCGTCCTCCTGGTGACGTAACTATGGCAACTCAAAATTCTGCACCCGCGAGGCTTCCGTAGTAAACGCCTGAGCTTCGGCGTGGCGTCATCACGCCAGGCCGGCCACGCCCATCACATCCTCGATGGCGGCCGCCTTATCACCGGCCCGTCTTCAGTCCTATTACGGGCACGTGGAGGGACTCCATAGGTGCATTGCCTTGTTAGACCTGCGGAAACTGTAAGTAGAGACCCTCCGCACCTCCAGGCAACATGAAACCCTATGCCTCTTGACTCGAGTTTTTCGAGTGCCTTTAATCCCTTGATCAGGCACTCAGCATTTTTCTACGCCTTATCTTGCAGAATATGTCTTCAAATACAGGCCTTCCCTCCCTTATCCCGTGCTGCCCAATGACCCCTCATTAGGAGTAAGCCTTTCTACTTTGTGGTTGATGTTGTGTTTGTTCGGTATTGTCATGTGTTGAATCAAGAGACAATTATCACACTTCGCTATGTCCTTCACCTATAATGACATGATTGTTGCATAGTCACGCACCTATAGATTTCGGATGCGTGTGAATGACTAATTAATCTCAGATTACTACCACAAAGCACACTACGATTGATAGGTGTGTTAGGAAGACATTGAGGCTTTTCTGCGCCAATAATTGATTACGATATTTTTTGAGCTGCACTGTGCACCCCAGGAATAATGCCCTATAATAGTCCGCATGAACTCAGTATGGGATGATTCATGAAGCACAAAGACAGGAGACTCCGTCACTTCACTACGTTGCAGGCTTGTAACAAGTTTTATTGTGATTATTACCTTTCTCTCTCCACAGGTCTTTTTAGGATAACCACCACCGGGTTATACCTTTATTTGTTAGTTTTTTCTGCCTGGTACCACGAATTTTGTTACCTAGGCACAAAGGAATGTCGGCACGGAAGGGTGTTAGTGTACCCTGACCACCCGTTTCTTTGATTTGGTCCTGAAGAAAAAACGGTAATTCCCATTACGGTTTGAAACATGTAGACCCACCACATATTCTCCAGATACATTTGGTCATAAACATACCTGTTATTGTATCTACACCCACATTTTATTATTGTCCAGTAGTCTTAAGAATAAAGTTTTTTCCAATAAGTCATACCAGGACAATTTTTAACTCACCTACTTTTTTCTTTTTCACACCCATCACTCACATACCAGCTCCACTGTAGTTCAGGTGTTGTAGCACACCTTGATGGCACTCGGTCATCGAGGTGGCCCCGATGATGAAGCATGTCACCGACCAGGTCGGTGAGTGAGGGGTTATTAATAACCAAAGAAGGACTTTTCTTCTTTTTGATATTGAATCATCCCGCCGGAATCGCTCTTTGAGCACCTTTTCTGGTGGTACTCCTTATTTTGTTAATTAAGATACAAAATGGCGGAGTCCACAGAGCCAGCAGGGCAAAACGGAAAGGAAATGTCGACTTCTCAAATATTCTCGGAAGGACTTTTTACTGCGATCAGGACCATGGGCAGCGAAGGTCCGCCGGGCAGGGAGCACGTAGGGAAAACCATCGGTAGTTGCGGGTGTAGCATAAATCGGGCCAAAAGAATCTTAAATGAGCCAAGGCAGGCCGCCGCTCGGGAACCTCAGAACGATGGGTCAAGTCCTCCACCGGTATCAACGGATGCAGGTCACATGTCACAGGGTCGTCGTCCGGTCCCAGGCAAATGTTTTCCAGCTTTACCGCGAGGCGGAAATACGTGACGGTAAGCTGGATATGGAGCGCCCCTATGGCGGCCATGATGGACCCCAACAATGGTGCGCCATCCGTCCCCTCCATCCCCCGGGCCACAGGGACGAAGCAGGACTCGAGCCCCGGACTCACTTCGGAGGCTCTAGGCACACACAGAGCAGATGTAAACTGCGGGCGCTCTCACCACCGGCAAACACTACACCCTCTTCGGCCGCGGGGGACAGCCCTTCGACCCCGTCTCCCCAGCAAGGTCTCCGGGCGACGTCCCCGGACCGCGGTTCAGGATGATCGCCGTCCGTCACGATAACATATCTTCGTCGCCTATTAAAGACTGGATTGCGATGCAAAGTCTCAAAATCCGAAGTCGGAGGACCGGACTAGACCCCGGACTCACAGCCGCTGTCGATCTACTGCAACCCGGGTGGGCCGGAAATCGAGGTCCCGGCGGCAGCCCTGGAATAGGCCAAGAACAAAACACGACAGAACTCTGTCACCCAAGCAGTTAGGAAGACCGGGTTTGCACTTACGGTGTCAGGCAGACTTCACACACCCAGGCGCCCGGTGGTGGTACAGGATGAATAGCAGGGTATACGAGCCGCCGGCGGAGGTCGACGGAGCCGGGAGCTTATGCGGCCATCTTGGATCGTTGCGTAGCTCCTCCTCGACGCTGTTGGTTTTTAAACAATCCACTGGTACCCTGTCAACCATTAACCAGTGGATGTGCGTTGACCTTTGAAACCATGTACGCATGCGCTGCTCTAGGAAAATGACCTCTTGGAATCGCTCTGGAAGCGTGTGAAAAGGCCTACGGCTTGCGGTTACGAGCAGCGGCGCGCAGTGTGCCATCTGTTTTGTGTCAGATTTCACACGAGTGCGCGCACCACTCGCGGGACGCTGCAGCTTCTAAAAGTTCTGAGTTTGCTCCTGAAACTGATGCTCAAGGGGCAATCTTTCTTACCCTGGTTTCACCCTTTCTTCCACCCTGTTCCTTAAACCTGCTCTTCTGTGTTCCTTATAATGTTCTATTATCTCTTCCCATCTCTTGTCCTTTATTCGAACTAAGCCCCCCCTCTCTCTAGTTCTCACGTTTACTAATTAGACGCATTTGGTTTTAATTCACTGTAAATCGAGTCAAATGATTCGATTCAGTCACTGTGCCGCAGAAGGAGTCACACACCAGAGTTAGTATTCTGTAAGAACACAGTCAGTTCAGTAAATGAAATAAACCCAACAACACAGAGAATTGGTCACCCCATCCAACAGACGAGAGGCTGCGCACAATGCTCGCACAAGTGAAATGCACTCATTGTCTGACATATTTAGCACTGAACCTCCCTGATTGGCTTTGGTTCAATATTTATCTACATATGTGGTATCTGTAGAGCGCAAACCTACCCTAAAGGCAGCTGAGCACTATACACGGGCAAAGGTAAAGGAAAGTCCATGAGTGATCGGAGGGGTGTCTGGGTTCAGGGAACAGAACAGAAGTCTATTGTTATTGCATTGTGATGTAGTGTTATTTTTTAAGGTGACTTGTGTTCTGCACTATGCTAAACTCGAGCAGAATTAAGGGTGTTGTCCCCAGATCCTGGGTGCATGCATAGATGGAGTCCGCTTTGGGGTATCACGATAGATACCACATAATTACATTGCACTAAATGCAACATACACTCCAAATAATAGCACTTAGTGCAACATGATTACATGCCACATAAATACACGCCACATAATTACACTCTACTGAATAAAACACACTCCACACAATACCACTCAGTGCCACATAATTATATGCTACATAATTACATTGCACTAAATGCAACATACACTCCAAATACCACTCAGTGCCACATAATTACACACCACATAATCACACTCTACTGAATGCAACATACACTCCACACAATACCACTCAGTGCCACATAATTATATGCTACATAATAACACTTCACTCAATGCAACATACACTCCAAATAATACCACTCAGTGCCACTTAATTACGCACAACATACTTGCACTCCACTCAATGCAACATAAATACACTCCACATAATACCACACAGTGCCACATAATTATTTGATACATAATTACACTGCACTCAATGCAACATATACTCCAAATAATACCACTCGGTGCCACATAATTACTCTACTGAATAAAACATACACTCCCCATAATACCACTCAGTGCCACATAATTACACGCCACATAATTACACTCTACTCTATGCAACATTAATACACTCCACATAATACCACACAGTGCCACATACTTATATGCTACACATTAAATTTCACTCAGTGCAACATATGCTTCAAATAATACCACTCAGTGCCACATAATTATACACCACATAATTACACTACTGAATGCAACATGCCCTCCAAACAATACCACTCAGTGCCACATAATTATATGCTACATAATTACACTGCACTCAATGCAACATACACTCCAATTAATGCCACAAAATTACACTCCACTGAATACAACATACACTCCCCATAATACCACTCAGTGCCACATAATTACACGCCCATAATTACACTACTCAATGCAACATAAATACACTCCACATACCACTCAGTACCACATAATTACAAGCCACATAATTGCACTCTACTCAATGCAACATAAATACACTCCACATATTACCACTCAGTGCCACATAATTAAACACCACATAATAACACTCTACTCAATGCAACATAAATACACTCCATATAATACCACTCAGTGCCACATAATTAACCAACATAATAACACTCTACTCAATGCAACATAAATACACTCCATATAATACCACTCAGTGCCAGATAACTACACGCCATATATTTGCACTGTACTCAATGCATCATAAATACACTCCACATAAATGCACTCTATACCACATACCACCAATTAGCATAAATGCACTCCACACCATGACTCAATTTTCCTAAGCATAATTTCACTCAACACCACAGTTCCAGGCCACACATTTAAACTCCACATTTCCAAAACACACTGCTTAATTACACACCAACCAAACAACATGTTTCAACTCCACAATCCACAACATACCTCCAATCCACACCATATATTGTCACCACCTGAGCACTAGTCATCATTCACCACCACCATTTTGTATCAGTGCATCACCTAATCATCACGTCAGTCTGCCCTGGAATCTGTTGATTCTCCCCTAGTGTCCGTCCGCTGCTCGTGTTCTAATTAAATTACTGTTTTCCAACCTGCACTCCCCCGTTATTTATGTCCTGCTTTCCCATAATAAAAAAATTATAACAAACAAGCATGAGAACAGGCAGGAAAAAGTTGCCAGCCGTGCAAGTACAAAAAAAAAGAAGACATTTTTTATGTTAAAATCTTTTTTATCAGGTTTTTCAGTTGTATATAATGTTGTCTTCGTTTGTATAAACTTAACAAAAATGCTTAACACTTTTTATTATAACTTTTCAACAAAATTCACAGCAGCCACAACGCTGTACAACATAGCCAAAAGTTCTGGCTAAACACATAAGGTCCCAAAGGCGAGACCCATTGGCTATGACAACGCTTGTTTTAGGGGGTTATGAAACATAGCTGGAATAGCTAATTGGCGGGCCGTAGTAGGGTTGTTTAAACTAGCTGGTTGGGTAGAGCGTTGTGGGGATTTAGTATTTGCTACATGGGTGGTTGTATCTGTCACTAATATGTCCTCGCACTCGCTAATGCGGGTGTCTATCCTATCCAGTACACAATTACTCCCTGCATGTTTCTGTATCTTCCTAGCCTTTTTCCCTTTACTATCCCTCCCGCCCCTCCCCCACTGCCCTCCATAGTTTTCCCTTTCCCCATGCTACCTCTATAGTGCAAGTTAAGTCTAAAGCAACCTGTCTACACGATCAGCAATGAACAGGCCTCTTGGCCCCGTGGACAATGAGAACCCTCAGGCCACCCTTATACCGGCCCCACAAACCCCTCAGGAGAGAGAGCGTAATTATTTAGAATCAAAGAGAGTAGTTTGGGCAATGCTGGGAGATAACCGCGTTAACAGTACCTTGACTAGTCCACGACAGTTCTTGAATGCCCAGCGAATCTGAGTAGGCAAGATGCCTAATGCCAGTGGAAAGGGGGGGTAGCCCTGCCCTGCCTCTTCCTGGCAATGAGGGCAAGGACGGGACAGCCCTTGGCCCAGGCTTCGTCCGCGCGCGTCCCGCACTGCGGGGTGAGAGGCAGCGCTATAAGCGCCGTGACATCAAGGGATGCTGGGGCAGGCAGTCCTCACACTGAGGTTGAGCGCCTGGATAGGCTGATGGCAATAGCGGCGTTTCCGACGTGGACCCTGGGACTCCTTTGCTACCAGGGTGCTGCGCAGAGCTTGTGGTGTCCCTTGCTGGTGATAAGATAGCTTGCTCCCCTAGTGCCTGGCCTGTGCTATTGCATTGTTTGCATCAGATTCACCTAGTGCCTGGCTTGTGTTATTACATTGTTTGCCTCGGATTCTCCTAATGCCTGGCCTGTGATATTGCATTGTTTGCGTTCCGTTTTCCTAGTGCCTGGCCTGTGTTATTGCATTGTTTGCCTCGGATTCACCTAGTGCCTGGCTTGTGTTATTGCATTGTTTGCATCAGAATCTCCTAGTGCCCAGCCTGTGTTATTATATTGTTTGCATCAGATTCTCCTTGTGCCTGGCCTGTGTTATTGCATTGTTTGCGTCGGATTCTCCTAATGCCTGGCCTGTGATATTGCATTGTTTGAGTCCCGTTTTCCTAGTACCTGGCCTGTGTTATTGCACTGATTGTGTCATATTCTTGCAATGCCTGGCCTGTGTTATTGCATTGTTTGCATCACGTTTTTCTAGTACCTGGTCTGTGTTATTGCACTGTATCAGCGGCTTTTGGTATGTTATTATTCCAATAGTTGCAGCTTTTCTAACAAACATGGTACCTTTTATCCCAATCAACTGCATCTGACTGCAAGGACACTTCCTGCAGTAACAATCTACTTCCTATTTATGTGGCAACAGACAGCACAACATGTCTGCCAGAGATGCTGTAGGGTCAGAAACAGTACATAGGTAAGTAGGTATGATGGAAAACAAACTATTGCGTAAGGTTTTAAATGAAGAAGCTGCTGTGATAGCCGGCAAAACATCCATGTCAAAACAGCAGCAGTAGGACAATGGTACATGTAACAATAATGGTAGATATATTTACACTTCTGTGTAGTGCGTGTCACTTAATGTTCTTTTCTTGCACTCTCATGAGATGGTTTTTCAAGGCAACTCTGAGCTCACTGAGTGTGGAGCTTCCACGAATCTCAGAAACAGGCTGTTCCAAAGACGGTAACAGAGAAGGTTGAAAGATCTGAGTCTTGATCCTGGCAGATGGACCGGTGATCCCTGAGGGGGTGTGGGTGGTCTGTGTGTTGCCACGGCTGTCCAGGGGGTGTAAGAAAATGTCAGCAATTTGTGGAGGGCCCTCTTTTGCGTGAGAACCACCCAGCTTCATGCAATACAGACTTGAGGGTTTGTGTCTGCGCAGGATGAGTTACATTCTGATAGCAAAATGGAGGACATTGTCTAAAGGCGATAGATGTTACCAAGGATTAACATCTTCAGTTACGACAGACAGAGAAAGTCCATGTACCTCGAGGAGCTTGAAAAGCTTTCTGCACTCTGCTGGTGCAGGCTGGATGTTTATTCTCTAGTTGGCATTTGCCAGGGGATGTTCACATACAGATACAGTGGGTTAATTAAACCTTGCAGCAGCACTTGTAGTGTGGACTCTTGGAGTCTTGTAGTATGTGTTAGATGCGGAAGAACTGTCTTAATGTTCTACGGAGCTCAGAAAATCCAGACTTTCCGGACCAGAACCGGGCGCTGTAAGCTGCACTAGTTTCAGGGAGATGGACAGATGTTATGGCGATAGGAAACCCCGACAAACCACAATAATGTTCCACTCTTCCAGGTTAGACGAAACCAAAAATGCTTGAACCAAGGGAGCTGTTGAAAGTGTCAAAGGTGACCTATGAACAGCAAGGTAAAGACAGGAGTTGGTATTTGAGATAATCTTAAGTGAATAGGAAAGAAATGAGAAGTGTGTGAATGGAGTTACTTTCGTTGTATACTTCGTAAAGAGTTACTGGAAATTTTGCAGCCCCGCCTGGTCCATCTCTTTTTCTAAACTCTATTGTTGTTTGAATGAAATCTTGACCGTATGCATCTATCTTAAGCAAAACCTTAAGCACTTGGGAGCTCCGAGCACCCTTACTTTGCTAAGTTACTCAGTGAACACTGTTATATCACCTAGTTTTCAGACATTAATAAGATGTCACCTGATCACCAGAACTTTTAGTTAAATATTTGTGTATTATGAAATATTCCCTACTAAGTTCAAAGGCAGTAAAGAAGAAGGGGCGATTTACTAAGATTTTGCGTCGTGTTTGCGTCACAAAAGTGGCACAAAAGAGTGCAAAATCTTTTTTTCCTAATTTTCTTTCCAGCAAATAGCGTAAAAGTAATGTGAAGCATCGCACTGCACTGCTTCGCGTTACTTTGCACCTTGGGGCCTGCCAATGGTGGGGCATGGGCGTTCCCGTGCAACCACCCATTGGGGCAGATTTATGAGTTCTGGCGCATCTCTGCAAATCAGCAGGGATGCGCCAGAACTGATGTCACGCAATTCCCTCCTTGCGGCACCACAGATGCGCCGCATTTATATTGCGGCGCACCATGGTGCAAGGAAGGGCAGATGCGTGACGCATCTTGTGGTGTACGGGCGGCGCATTGCTGGAGTAGCGTCGCAAGTGCAACGCAACTCCTGCAATGTACAGAGGCCACCCATACATAACGTGGTGCGTCACTCCTTACGCCTGCTTCAAGCAGGCGTAAGGATTTGACCCAGCAGCGTCGTAAAACTGACTCAGTGAAATCTTATAGATTTCACTACGTCAGTTTTACGGGGCTTTCCTACGAGGGAACGCCCAACCTGCGACAGAACGCCCACATGAAACCTGACGCAGGTTTCATGTGGCGCAGGGCTTTACAACGTGACGCATCTGCCTAGATGCGTCACGTTGTAAATAGGTTGCAGGGATGCGCCACGTTTCCGCGTCTGACATAAATCTGCCCCATTGTTTCTCACGCTAAACTCAATTTACCAAATACAGTAGATTGGGTTTAGCGTGAGAAAACTGCGCCCTTTTACACTAGGCGCTTGGAAGGAGAAATGCTTTAATTTCTCCTTCCTTTTCTGAATTTTGCATGCGTGCTACACTGTGCAACATGCATACAAGGTTGGAAAAGGTTTCCCTCATGTCTAGGCATAGTATTTTGTACAGGAAGGGTGTCCTTCCTGTAGAAAACCTATGCTGGGCTCACACACACACGCTAGCGCTCTGGTGCTAAGGTGTGTGCATGGCGCAGGGCTGCTGTAATCAGTGCCGGCGCAAGGGAAAGGGAAGGAGAGAGCCATATCTTTGAAAATATGGTGCTCTCCTGCTCCCTCCCTGTCATGCAGTGCAGCCTCGCAGGGGGAGGCCTGCGCCACATTGCGTGGAGATTTGGTAAATCTCCCCTGAAATATCTTTTACAACCAGATAAATATTGTGATTTCTCATTCTATTTTGTTTCAATTTAGTAATTTTAAATATCTTTACATCCTACAGATAACAAGCCTTGAATGTATGAATTGACCATCAATAATAACGCGAATGCTGTAAATCTTCAATAATAGCAGAAATATTGAGCTACAGTATTCAGGAAAACATCAGCGCAGTTGGCGACAGAGGAACCTGCACACAAACTGACAGATCCCGGATGAAGCATCAAGGGCAGTTCAGTGATTGTAAGAGTCTGAGCTGTGCACCTCCACGCCAAAAGACGAATAAATGACCTTAGGAAAATTAAGGCAACAACAATAACAAACCACCTCCTGAATAAACAAGTGTCAAATACTAACTTTGATCAATGTATCGGTATGATGTGATTACCGCAGTGCTCTATTTTCTAAAATGAAGACAAGCCTTCATTCCGTGCTCTAGGTGAATTGTAAACTCTTTCTGGCCAAACCACAGTAACAAGCGAAAAGCACAACAGAGCGGAGCCAGACAACTGACGGGTAAAGGAAAGAGGAGCTCTTCTATCTACAATACAACAGACTGTCCCAATTTGCACCAGCCAGAAGGAAGATACATCTTTACCTGCAAGCGTCCACAGCCATAATCCAATCTAAAGGCACAATCCCCTACAAAGACACATACTACGTACTAGGAGTGTGGCAAATATTTGGTGGCTATTGTATTTTATTGTTAAAACAGAAATCAAACGTGCAAAATACTGCACACATTTAAAGTGTGTGAGAAATCACAAGTGCTTTATCAGCCATGTTGGCCCATCAGGAACTACAGTCAAGGGATGTAGATAAATTTATACCCGACCCACAGGCACTAACTAAGAAAGAAGAATCATACACATACAGCAAGAGCTTTAGTTTGTCATCACTACTCAAGCTTCATCAGCACACGAGCACAGGACAAAAACCATTCAAGTGCAGTGAATGTGTAAAGTGCTTTAGTCAGTTATCACACCTTCAAAGACATAATCAAACACACACAAGGGAAAATTCATTTAAATGCAGTGAATGTGTGAAGAGCTTTAGTCGATTATCAGAGCTACAAAGTCATCAGCGAACACACACGGGGGGAAAACCCTATCATTGTAGTGAATGTGACCGTAGTTTTAGTTACTCTTCAGCATTAAGGATTCATCTGCGAACGCACACAGGAGATAAACCATTCAAGTGCAGTGAATGTGCCAAGAGCTTTAGTCAGTTATCACACCTACAAAGACATCACCGAACACACACAGGAGAAAAACCATTCAAGTGCAGTGAATGTGGGAAGAGCTTTAGTCGATTATCAAACCTACGAAGACATCAACAAACACACACAAGGGAAAAACCATTCAAGTGCAGTGAATATGCAAAGTGTTTTACTTTCTCGTCACACCTACAAAGCCATCTGTCTAACCACATAGGAGAAAAAAAATTCAAGTGCAGTGAATGTGCAAAGTGCTTCAGTAAGTCATCACACCTACAAATTCATCTGCGAACACACACAGGAGAAAAGCCATTTAAATGCAGTGAATGTGACAAGAGCTTTAGTCAGTTACATCACCTACACAGACATCAGCGAACACACTCGGAGGAAAAACCATACCAGTGCAGTGAATGTGGGAAGAGCTGTAATCGATTAGAAAATCTACAAACACATCAGCGAACACACACAGGGGAAAAACCATACCATTGCAATGAATGTGAAAGCATTTTTAGTCGTTACTCAACATTAAGGATTCATCAGCAAACACACACAGGGGAAAAACCATTCAAGTGCAGTGAATGTGCAAAGTGCTTTAGTCGGTTATCAGACCTAAAAAGTCATCAGCGAACACACACTGGGGAAAAACCCTTTCATTGTAGTGAATGTGACAGTAGTTTTCACAGCTCTTCAGCATTAAGGTATCATCAGCGAACTCACACAGGAGAAAAACCATTCAAGTGCAGTGAATGTCTAAAGAGCTTTAGTAAATTATCAGTACTACAAGGTCATCAGCGAACACACACAGGGGAGAAACCATTCAAGTGCAGTGAATGTGCAAAGTGCTTTGGTCGGTTATCAGACCTAAAAAGTCATCAGCGAACACACACAGGGGAAAAACCCTATCATTGTACTGAATGTGACAGTAGTTTTCACGTCTCTTCAGCATTAAGGTATCATGAGCGAACTCACACAGGAGAAAAACCATTCAAGTGCAATGCATGTCTAAAGAGCTTTAGTAAATTATCAGTACTACAAGGTCATGAGCGAACACACACAGGGGAGAAACCATTCAACTGCAGTGAATGTGGGAAGAGCTTTAATCACTTATCAAACCTCCAAACACATCAGCGAACACACACAGGGGAAAAACCCTATCATTGTAGTGAATGTGACAGTAGTTTTTGCGGCTCTTCAGGATTAAGGCGTCACCAGCGAACTCACACAGGAGAAAAACCATTCAAGTGCAATGAATGTGTCAAGAGCTTTAGTCAATTATCAGAGCTACAAACACATCAGCGAACACACACAGGGGAAAAACCTTTCAACTGCAGTGAATGTGGGAAGCGTTTTAGTCTCTTATCAAACCTTCAAACACATCAGCGAACACACACAGGGGAGAAACCCTATAATTGTAGTGAATGTGACAGTAGTTTTCATGGCTCTTCAGCACTATGGTATCATCAGCGAACTCACACAGGAAAAGAAACATTAAAGTGCAGTGAATGTGCAAAGAGCTTTAGCCGATTGTCACATCTACAAAGTCATCAGCGAACACACACAGGGGAAAAACCCTATCATTGTAGTGAATGTGACAGTAGTTATCGCAGCTCTACAGCATTAAGGTATCATCAGCGAACACACACAGGGGAAAAACCCTATCATTGTAGTGAATGTGACAGTAGTTTTCGCAGCTCTTCAGCATTAAGGTATCATCAGCTAACTCACGCAGGAGAACCATTCAAGTGCAATTAATGTCTAAAGAGCTTTAGTCAATTATCAGTGTTACAAAATCATCAGCGAACACACACGGGAAAAACCCTAACATTGTAGTGAAGTTGACAGTAGTTTTCGCGGCTCTTCAGCATTAAGGATTCATCAGAGAACTCACACATGGGATAAACCATTCAACTGCTGTGAATGTGGGAAGAGCTTTAGTCACTTATCAAGCCTCCGAAACACATCAGCGAACACACACAGGGGAAAAACCCTATCATTGTAGTGAATGTGACAGTAGTTTTCGCGACTCGTCAGCAATAAGGATTCATCAGCGAACACACACAGGAGAAAAACCATTCAAGTGCTGTGAATGTGCAAAGTGCTTTAGTCAGTTATCACACCTTCAAAATCCTCAGCAAACACACACTTGGGAAAAACTATTCAACGGCAGTGAATGTAGGAAGAGCTTTAGTCACTTATCAAACCTCCAAACACATCAGCGAATTTTTATTATTATTATTATTATGCGTTCTTATATAGCGCTCGATTACCCGTAGGCATCTCGGCGCTTGCCTTGGGAACCCGTCCTGGCTTTTTCCCTGTGAGACACCCGTACTGGGCATCCCCAAGGTGAAAGCCAGGCATCCCGCTGCGGGGGGGCCGTAGTGGAGATTAAGCAAGTTGATGCCCAGAGCTGCAGAGTGTGAACCCGTGATTCGAGTAGGCACCGAAACGAGAATTATCGAGTCCGTGGATATTTGGGCTCAAGACCCCGAACACAGAGACTCTGGAAAGAACTTAAGAACATCAAAAATAATATTGACCCATCTGAGGACAAAGACAACAGCAGAACAGTGCAGTTATTGTGAGAGGAATGAATTACGGGAAAAAATTAAATTCAAATTATGTGGGACATTGAAATGCCAGATGATAGAAGACAGGACTAGCAGTAAAGAAGGAAAACAGATAACAGTATTTGCAGAGTTATAAAAGTGTTTGTTTCCAGTGATTGTTCACTTCTGTACACATAGCAAAGCAGCATGATGTACCAGGATACACAGTGGGAGGCTAGCACAATGTGGACTAAAAGAAAAGAAAAATTGTTGATTTTTATTTGGTGAAGAAGAGATACAAAGAAAAACATTCAATCGCACCGGATCACACTTCCTTTAAAAGCAACACTGAACAATACTGGGACTAGCAACGATATTTTCAGCTAACTTGTCGGATTAGTGATAAAACCTATAAACCAAACACACCCAGAGTGGACACGTTGTCAGAGCTCTGGAGATGGGAAGCTTCATTGGTAAAATGTAGATATTACTATTAACAAATGCCGCAGCAGTATATGTGATGAACTAAAGTGAAGCACAGGTGTTCAAGAAATAACCTGTTTTTAGATATAAAAGAGCATATAAGTGTTTTTAAGTAATGTTTGCTGCATCTTTTACACTATGTTATCGGTTGATGGATCAGCTCGTGCCTCGGGCCTTATAACTAAGTGTGACCTGTGGCTCCTCTCCGACATGGCTCTTCCTATTCAGTTTGTGACTTGCCAAACTCTTCTTTTTACCAGAATTGAGCCATTGTAAGCAGTCGACTCTGTTTGAAGAATGTGGTGAAATAGCGAAATCCCACATCAACAGCATATATGTGCCAGGATAATCAGTTGCACTCCCAGCAACTAGTCTTCCACACTTGATTGTCCCTTGTCCTCAAATCTTCTAAAGGATTTGTCGTATGAATGCCAGAAGTGGCAGTGACATTCATGAAGCTAACGCTAACAGGAGTGTGTGGGAGATAGAGAGGGTGCGAGATAAAGAGAGCGAGAGAGACAAAGAAAGGGGCGAGAAATAGAGAGAAATGGAAGGAGGGGAAACGGCACGTTACATGTACTCACCTAAAAATAGAAGAAGCAGCCGAATACATGTCAATGTGTGACATCACCAGAGAAATGGTCTGAACACCTGTGAATTTATATGTTTATTTTTAATACCTATAGACCCATGTCATGCCAATAAACAGCGCACAAGTAAGGAAAATAGTAAAGGAGCCCATTATCATATGCAAATCACAGTGACGTCACATGTAGTGACATCACAAGAAGTGTTGTCAGGCCCTTATACTAATTTTCACGTGAAAGGTTGGCGGCCAGTTTTAAAAACACAAAACAAGAAATATAAAATAATGTAAAAATATGTTTTTGGTTTCAGTTTTTATACATCATTTGTTTTTCCCACTATTAGTTTGTAACTAAACTCGGAAATGACTGAAAGTGTAAATATTTTTAAGCAGATATGTGAAACTTTGAAATTACATTTTTAAACAATTTTCAGCAAATAAATAAAATGTGCTTTTAATTTGCGTTTGTTTCCTGATGTTATTCGTTATCCAGCCCCTAAGCCCCAAAGTGGTTCACATTTACTGTGTATTAAGCAAAAGAAGGGCTAATTTTGTCAAGTTCTCTGTTCCTCTCTTGCGCCACTCACACAAACAAACAGTCGCAGGCTAAGGAGCTAGATGGAACTGAGTCAAGTTTCTAGATAATAGTGGGGGGACCCCTTCAAACTGTGGCTACCCCCGACTTGTGCCGTGCTGATAAAGCAATAGTGAATTTGAGTAATTTATGATGAATGAAATGAGAGAAAGAGAAGAAGAGAGCGAGGTGCAAGATATATTAAAGAAAATGAAAAAAAGAGACTCAAGACTTTACCCTTTTCTGTGTACAAGCTGTGCTGTGCGTTGTGAACAGGTTGTCACCCCCTTTGTATGTAAATGAGCTTCTGTGACCAGACATCCCAGGCTCCCATCTTTTCTAGCACGGATGATAATGTGAGCACTGTAAGGTAATCATAAACTAGGGCTATATTGAGAAATAATCGGCTTCCAGGTCTCACAGCTGTGGATATGTAGTACTTTTATTAGTTTTTTAAAATTTACTTTAGTTTGCAACAATTCTCAAGGTTACTTTTTCTCAGTATATCGCTTTATATCCCTCTTTGCGCTTCATGAGTTAAACGTGAGGTTTGATGTAGGAGTTGTTGTCAGTGTCCCTAGACCATGTTCCAATACCTTTGCCCTCGATTTGTCGGCATGTGTTTTGTCCACACACTGGTCTAGGATGGGCCTTCTCAAGGTTGAAAGCGCGGTAATAGGAATAATAAATCAGACATATTTGAAATTGTATGTAAACAAATGCGTGCCTTTCAGTTATCAGGTTCCACCAGACACATCTACATATGTAATTGAGCACCAGACTAAAGTGACTCCTCCCTATATGTAAGGGGGGAGAAGGTGTGACGTCCTGTGTCATGATATTCTGGAATGTGGGGACGGTTGCTAGGCCGTGAGCTGGAATAGAGACATTTGTCCGTTGGTCTTAGCTTGATGATGGAAAGGGTCTCTGCATCTGTGATACTTAAATAAACCTTTCTTGACCCCCACCGTATGATCTACTCTGATTTCTGGAGGGACACACTTCCACAGACGACCATGTTAAATCTAGCTTTGCACAACCCACTGAGCATTCCTGCAGGTGTGGTACTTGATAGCAAACGTTTATTGTCAGCGTTATTTACAGCAGATAATAAAACAATCACAATTCGTGTTGATTTAAAACGACTTAAGCACAGTTCATACAAATACTACACTTTGCGCATAATCCATGATCTGACGTAAAATGCTAGTGCAAATGGAGGACGTACATCACTTTTAAAGCCAATCAATTAGATAGAGCGGTCATTAGATCTTACAAAGTGTACCAGCTAACAAGCACGTACATAGGTGCAGATACCGGCGTCTCCGTCTGCTTGTTGCCTACTCAGAGCAAGTAAACCCCTAGCAAGCCTGACAGCTGTCTTATAAACATCAGAAATAAAAGAAGAGCACAAGCCTGCTGCGCAGACGTTACCTAGTGTGTTAAAAAAACAAGGATTGTCCAAATAGTTTGTTTTGCTGACAGCCGGGTGGAAATTAAACCCTCAGATATGGGCCAATAGACGGCCAACACCTAAGCGAGCATTTTATAAAGTGCAGGTACAAGTAGAAATGTGCGCGGTCACGGGTCGGCAGATTGATGCAGACACGGGTGCATGCCTGCTACTCTGGTTTCCCCATACTCCTGCCACAAAGATAACTAGTAAGTTTTATGATTTGGGGTTCATAATGGCTAAAAGGGAACTTACACTACCCTGGAAATCTAGAGGGGGACCTAACTTCCTGAGGTGGCGGAGGTGCTTCCTGCAATGGGCCTCGTGTGAAGGTTCTCTCCGTTTGCAATTAGCTATGCGCGCGGCAAACGATAAAGCGCTAGAGACTGCTAGGGCATGGAGCGCGCTTGTGACAGATTTGCAGTCACTTCTGGAGGCTGATGATGGTGGGGAGGCTGGCGAACCGACAACTATGGAAGGGGATACGGGGCGGGGAGAGGAGGAGGCTACAGGGGGGGGAAGGGAATTAGACAAAGAGCCCGGAAGTAGGGAGGAGGCGGGCTGTGTGAGACACCGGAATTTGGGGATGGAATGGAGGGCTTGGCCAGTGCTGGACCATACCTGAACTTTGATGTGGTCGATGGACGAAGGGGATTGATACCTGCTGCTGAAAGGATGGTTATGATAAGCCGTAACGAGGGCGTAGAGGCACACTGACAAGGGGGGGTGGGGGTAGAGGGGGAGGTGGGATGTCAGGATTAGGATAAGTTGATGGGGACTGTGCGGAAGGAACGGACAGATACGGAATATAAGCGAGTTGATGTGAGAACTGAGACTGTATGTTATGTGCACAAAATCAATAAAAAAGTTAAAAAAAAAAAAAGTAGAAATGTGCAACAATACCTCTGAATGCTCTGTCCAGTCCATAAGGTTCTCCAGTGCCTTTCATGTTGGAGTCGAGCTACGCCCCAGTTTCTGAGGGCAAATATGTCAAAGGACGAGCACAGCCCCCAGAGATAAATGGAAAATGGTTTATGGTTTGAACCCACCTCCTTCGCTGCTGTCTGTCGCAGGTCTGCATATACGAAGCAACTGCCTGGCAAATCTCCATACGATCAGTTCTATAACATACGAAAAGTACTACACTGCAGCATCTCAGAATACGTGTTAGAAAAAGTGGACGTAGGTAGTACCTACAGATTTTATGCGACATATCACACAGCAGCATAAAATGCATAAATGACTCAGGGCCCCCTTATGTACGGGGACATGTGTCAGCTCCGCCCCCAGGGGCTTTACCCATGATTTAGTTAAGGTCCGCACCTGAAGAGTCCCTAATCTGAACATGAAATATAAAGCCATTTTCTCAGGAGGGAACAGCAAGTCCATGAACGGCTCCCAGCGCGGTTCACATTCTACTTTCTGGTAATTAGTCGCAAGGGTGCCTTTCCTGGCTTCTTGCTTGCACCACATGAATGCCCAATATTTCTTTTTAACCAGTTCTAGTGTTGCCTTATTCATCAGTTCCAGATGATTCTATTTCTCTACTCAACTAGTGTATGTTAGAATGTTCTCAGCATCCTTGAACCAGATTAAATTATTGTAATCCTGCATTGTTGCAGTTCCTGCGGAACCATACTATATGATGCAAAGGATAGATTTGACCACACTCGCATCCTTTAACTTACGGGGTGAGATCCTCCAGTGAACCCCAGTTCAGCTTTTAATACTGTCAGTGGGGTTCCAGGACCCAGGTTTAGTACATGTTACAATAAGATGTTTCCCAGTTTAAGAAGAGCCTGAACTTTCGTAAACTCCCACAGTTCAGCACCATAAGCGCAGGCCATACGTGCATTTGTCTTGAATGCATCAGTGCTAGTTTTATTGGTCTCTTGCTACTTGAGTTAGCAAAATGTAGAATAGTGGCGTCAAGTTTGTTTCTGCCTTCGCCACATGAGCTTTCCAATATAAATGGTCATCCATTCGTATGCAGAGGTAGTCATGTTTTAAGTCGCTTAGTTGGTTTACCATTAATCCTGAATGTCAACAATACCTTTGATTTATGAATAATTATCATATATTTTTCTCTTTATTGATTATTAACTTCCGTAGCTCTAAGCCTTCCAAAAGTTGATGCATTGATTTTTCAGTATGCGCTAATATTACTGCATCATCTGCAACCAGCGGGATTGGAATATTTTCCTTCTCCAATATCGGAACATCAAGACGAAGGTTCCCGAGAGAAATCAGTTCCACTGATGTGAATGTTGAATAAAGCTGGGGCAAGTACGCAACCCTGCCCCACGCCAATGTTTATTACAAACTTCTCTGTGCATTCTTCTTTTACACCAAATCTTACTCTGGAATGATTGCCGCGGCAGATCCTTTCGGATACTTAAATAGTTGCTTGGGAACCTCCTTCTTCCAGAAGACTCAGAAGGACGGAGCGGCGACAGAATCGAATGCTGTTTTTAGGTCTCTTAAGACCAAGTAGAGCGGGTAGTTTCCAGGGACACAAACTTCATACAGATCATGTGCAACCTCAGAGCCTGGTCGATTCTACTTTAGCCTTTTCAGGATCCAGCCTGAGAGTTAGAGGCAATATTGTCCTCCTCTGTCCTGGTCTCGAGTCGTGACTGTAAGGGTTTCCCAAAGATTTTTCAGATGTTGCCTAATTGGGAAATTAGCCGATAGTTGGGGGGGGTCATCTCTCCCCCCCTTTCTTTTTTTAAAAAAACCTTTATTTCGTAAAAAAGAGTACAGTTACAGACCTACAACCACAGAGGCCGGTCAGTTACATGCAATAACAATAACAACTCTATACACAGCTCATCAGCCGACAGCCCGAGGGTCCGGCAGCGTAGAAGCACGATGTTATCCGGAGCCCATGGCAAGAGAGGATAAATAAAGGTTTCCATTTTTTACAATGTATAAACACCACAAAGAAAAACACGAAAAAGAGTCGAGGCAAAACCAAGCAATATAAGGACTGTTACGTACGGTAGGGGGAGACAAATGAGTAGCAGGCATCAAGAAATCACGGGAGAGGGGAGTGGGGACCGAGAGTGAGCAGTGCATCACATACAACAGGAAATCAAAGTACCAGAACGTACAGTCAAGGAGATCGTGGAATGTCAGGGGGCTCAGCAAGGGGAGGAGCACAGATCTCTCCTCGATATGAATTCTATTGACCCCATATCTTGCCCCACTTCTTGGGCCTACCACGAGATATGTACACGATTTTTTCTCTAAACATGCACCAGTCCATGTTCTCCTCCCAGGTCGAGACCGACGGTGCCCTATGAGATCCCCACAATTGAGCAATATCTCTCTTCGCAATCATGTTACCCAGCGTGATCCACTGAGTCTGAGCAACCGTACAGTCATTCGGTTCCCATACATTCAACAAACAGCGTCTGGCCTCAGGGAGCTGCTCAACACCCGTCACTTCACCCATGACCGCATGCGCTCGATTCC
Organism: Lissotriton helveticus; assembly: GCF_964261635.1. Lineage (NCBI taxonomy): Eukaryota > Metazoa > Chordata > Amphibia > Caudata > Salamandridae > Lissotriton > Lissotriton helveticus. The sequence continues at coordinate 1,467,267 of NW_027611666.1, forward strand.
AGAAAACCACTACCTCCGGGCATTCCCATATAATGTGGAGGAAGGTAGCAAGCATACCACAGCCACGCCGACATGACACATCCACAGAATAACCCAAATGCACCAACCGTGAACCCGTGACATAGACACGATGCACAATCTTCAGCTGCACCAGTCGGAGACGCGCCGGAATCGCAACTTCTTTAGGGGAGGATATTGCAGCTTGCCAGTCCTCATCGTCCAACTCCAGACCATCACCAATCCACGCATCTCTTAGCTGTATAAGGAGGTCTGAACGGGCATTAATACGTTTTTTTTATATATGAGAGAGATAGTGCTGTCAGGGACATGCCCATCCAGCACTCTATCCTCCAGGGGTGAAGACTCAGGAATCGTAGTCCCAACAGGGAAGACCGAATCGAGTGCGTGGCGGACCTGAAGATATCGAAAATATTCCCTGTCACTCAACTTATACTCCCGTTTCAGTTCGTCAAAAGTTTTGACTCTGCTGGCGGCCCAAAGATCGCCTACTTTGCTGATACCGATAAGGTCCCAACTATCGAATCCCTTAGATGACCACAGACCACCCAATCTCTCAGCAGCATACAGGGGAGTTGCCCTAGTCAGTTTATCCGTCCAGCCCGTGGCCGATGTTGCACTGCCCCATACCCGTACCGCCACAGCAGTGGGGCCCGTCAGATTCCTCCTGGCGGTTCTGGAATAGAGCGCTCTATTGTAATCACCCCCCGGCAGTTGCCACCTGTCCATCTCATAGGCGGGATTCGGGATTCGGGACAGGACCATACATGGCGTGATTGATAGCACTCAACTGAGATGCCCAGTAATAACGTTTGACATCAGGCAAAGCTATACCACCGTCATACCACGGCAAAGTCAATTTTGCCAATGCTATGCGGGGCCGCCCGCCCCAAACCAACTTCCTCGGGAGGCCCTCAATTTCACGGAAATAGCTGGCCGGAACCAGATCGAGCGTATTCTGAATGGCATTCAGGAACCGGGGAAGAGACATCATTTTAAACAAGGCCGCTCTTCCCAAAGGGGACAGAGGCAATCCACACCACGCTGCAGCATCCGACCTAAGCCGGACAAGCGGAGGTAGTAAATTCCGCTCATAGCGCACCGTGGGGTCCATCGAAATGTAGATCCCCAAGTACTTGAAGCCAACTTCGGAAACAGGTATAGGGCAAATGCGGGGCAGAGAAGGTTGTCCACCCCTAAGTGGGTAAATGCAGGACTTAGCCCAATTGATAACCAAACCAGAGTTCCTCCCGAAAGAACTCAGGATGTCAAACAGAACACCCAACGACTTACGGGGAGAAGTGAGATACAACAATATATCATCGGCATAAAGCGACACACGATCCTCGAAGGCGGGGGACCACCGTATGCCCTTGAGCGAGGGCTCCCAACGGATTCCAAGGGGTTCAAGAGCAAGTGCAAAAAGGAGAGGCAACAAAGGGCAGCCCTGCCTCGTGCCTTGCCCAAGAACAAAAGGTTCCCAGGCCCTTCCGTTGACCACCACCTGAGCCAGCGGTTGCTCATATAAAAGTCTAACCCACCCAATGAACTTAGGGCCAAAGCCAAACTTGGCAAGGGCAGCCCACAGATATGGCCATTCCACCGTGTCGAAGGCCACCGAGGCGTCAAGTGAGACCAAGATGGCCGCCTCCTCAAGAGATCCCGCCCTTGCCAAGACACCATGAAGACGTCGAAGATTCAACGCGGTATTGCGGTGGGGTATAAAACCAGACTGATCCGGGTGTACCAAATCTCCGATCACCGTAATCAGCCGGCTCGCCAAGAGCTTTGCAAGGATCTTGGGCTCCACATTAAAAAGCGAGATCGGCCGATATGACGAACAGAGTTCACGAGGCTTGCCATCCTTGTGGATGACCACAATGGACGCCAGTCTCTGGTCCCGGGGAAGAAGCCCGAGATCTCGCGATGCCAAGAACATCCGGCGAAGATACGGCGCCATTTTGTCAGGGCTCAGCTTATACAGCTCGACCGGTATGCCGTTCGGGCCTGAAGCCTTGCCCGAACGAAGCGAACGGATAGCGAGCGCTACTTCATCGGTGGAAAAATCTGCCTCCATAAGCTCCTTGTCTGAGTCCGACAGACTAGGCAACGCTATATCGCAGAGCAACAAGTGCGAATCCTCCTCCGGTCTGCCAGAGACCGGCGCGTAAACCTTCTGAAAGTGCTGGGCAAAGACCTCCACTATCTCGACCGGGTCCACCACTCGCACGCCATCCACTCTCTCAATAACAGGCACCACCCGACTCAATCTATCCCTCTTGTCCAGCCAAGCAATCAATTTTCCCGCCTTGTCACCCACATAACACAGACGACCTTGCTGCTCACGATTCATTGCCCTAGCCGCATCAGTCACCAGAGCTCTGTATTCAGACTGTTTAAGTACCAAGGAGTGCAAGTCCTCAGGCGTAGTCCCAGACCCCATCCGTTCCTCCAACTCAGTGATGTCATTTTCCAGGCCCACCACTTCCATAGTTCTGCGCTTCCTCTCGCTGGCAATCAAAGATAGAGTCTGACCCCGGACCACAGTGTTGTATGCCTCCCATAAAGAAACAGGGGAGGACACCGACCCTACATTTTCGGCAAAGTAGAGATCCATACACTTAACCACTTCCGTACCAATGTTGGGGTTGCGAAGATGCCATGGATTAATTGGAGCGACCCGACCCCCGGACTCTAGCCGCACGTCAATAGTGAGCCAGAGTGGGGAGTGGTCTGAGATCCCTCTAGCCAAATGCCTAATTTCCCTCACAGAGACCATCTGTGCCGCTGGTACAAGTATGTAATCGAGTCTTGAGAGACTACCATGCGCTCCGAATAGAAGTTATACTTGAGCTGTCCAGGGTGCAGCTGCCTCCAACAATCTGCTAAACCCAACGTGTACAAAAAATTCCCCAGCCATAGCTGCGACGTGGGGAGGGTTCTGCGAGGGCCACGATCCTCTTCTCCACTGACAACTGAATTAAAATCGCCACCCACTACCAACAGACCATCGGGGAGCCCCAGGACCACCCCGCCCAAATCAGAAAACGTGGTGGATTGTAGACCAGGGGGAACATACACAGACAAAATGGAGATCGTCTTCCCCTCCCAACGGCCCACAACAGCGGCATAGCGGCCCCTATCATCCAAAACCATGTCATCTATTTCGAGGGGGAGGGAGTTTCTAACCAGGATACCCGCCCCCCTCGACCCAGTAGTAAAGCCAGAGTGGGCCACCAAACGGTAGCCCCGTCTATTCAACGCATGGCACGTATTTCCTACGAGATGAGTCTCCTGGAGTAAAACGATATCCGGGGAGTGTCGCTTCAAATACTGCAAAACTATCCCCCGTTTTATCCTATCCCCGAGACCATTAACGTTCCAGCTCAGCACCCTCAGCCCCCTACCCCCATCCCAGAAATGAACAAACAGTCCCCCCGCCACGAAACAGGCACATAGGATAAAATACTGACCAAATCGTAGCCTCGAAACAAACAAACAAGAAAAGACCCCTCCACCACCCCCCAAGAACCCCTCAACACACATCCCCCCACCCTGCACCCCTGCGGTAGACCAAAAAGCCACCCCAACTTGCAGTGTGCCTGTCGCCCCATTTAACTAACCTACAAGAAGAGAGAGAAAGAAGTCCCCTGAGGAGGAAGAGTCCCGAATCCCCCTACCCCCGGGTATCAACACCATACAAACATAGCTATCACAGAGCCACTGCAGAGCGTCCATAAACTGGCTCGCCGGTGCAGACTCACTACTCCTGTTCTTCCAAGCCACCCTCGGCGCCCCTCGAACTCTCCGGGCTGGCAAGGTGCGTCGTCAAAGTGTCCAACCAGTCACTGGACCCCTCAGGGCGGTCGAAAAAGAATGTACGTTCGTTATGTTCAATCCTCAGGCGGGCTGGAAAAAGCATGGCGCACTTCAGTCCCATATCCCTGAGACCTCTTTTCACCCCCGTAAAGCCCATACGTTGCTTCTGTACCACCTGTGTAAAGTCCGGGTAAAAACTGATCGACACATTCTCAAACTTAGTGGGACCATTGGCACGCGAGGCCTGCAGGATAGCGTCTCTGTCTCGGAAATTAAAAATCCTGGCTATTATAGGCCTCGGAGCGGCTCCAAGCTTGGGCTTCCCACCTGGAATTCTATGAGCACGTTCCACCGCAAAAAGATTACTAAGACCCTTTGGTACCAAATGGTTCCGAACAAGGTCTTCCACCAGAAGATCCGCAGGCACGTCTGTGGAGTTCTCCGGAACACCTACGATGCGAATGTTGTTGCGCCTGGCCCGGCTCTCGAAATCATCCAGCCGACGGGCAAACAAGTCTCTGGCCGTTCGAAGATTGCGGACTTCGGCTTGGAGATCCGAGACGTCCGAAGTCAAGCTTGCGGTCTTGATGTCCAGGGATTTGACCCGCTTATTGGTTTTCCCCAAGTCCGTCCTGATAAGGTTGACCTCGATTGCCACCATGTCTAACTTAGTAGCTAAAGTTTCATACTGCTGGCCCATAGCAGTCCGGACACTGGCAATGGCGCCCATAACATCCTGTAAAGTCGGATCATCAGTCGCGGGAGGACCGTCAACGGTCTCCTCAGGGATCTTGCTTGCTCGGCCTGTGGATCCCTTTGGGCGAGTAAAGCGATCTATGGTCTGAGAGTGGGCAACCCCTCCTCGGTTCGGGCCTCTGGTGTTGCGCTTCTCGGCATCAGCCCTGCCCGCCATGATGAGCAACGAGCTCCGGCGGGACCTTTGGGATCTGGTCAGAATGATTCCCTCCGTGGCAGGCCTGCAGAGATTCGAGATGTCGAGGATCAATGGCCAGTGTGGGATTGACGACTAGACCAGGGCAGCAGTGTCGATCAGCAGCGAGTCGGCGCCAACAATGACCAAGAGCTAAACCGAAAGTACCACAGGGGCAGCGAAAGTATCTCTCCAGCCGTTGTTGTTCACTTGCCACCTGGGTACCTCGGAAACTCAAGCCCCCGGATAGCCTTCGATACACGCCCCTTCCCCCCTTTCTTGTGAATCACCACAGTTATGGAAGACTTTCATGATTCTGGAACCACACCAAGAGTCATTACGATGGAAAATAACGCTGTTAAAGACCCTGAAGCACTGAACGTCTGAACTGGCTATCCCTGCTCTCCTCTGAATCCATGCAATGACGCTTAGTGAAGGTGTGGAGGAGGGAAGCCCATGTTACCTCACAGTAAATCTCAGCCACAGGAACACCCCTGACAAGTGCTGATGCAGAGGACTCTGCTCTTGGGGACTGAGCGCAGATTCTCTCAATCAGTTCCTTTGTGATGCACAAGATGATGCAATGACATAAGGTCCTCTTCTGGGCAGAGGTGCCCTTCTTGCAGCCTCTACAGTCCACACCTAGGGTCAATATAAAAATAGACTTCCTTTTGGGGCTCTTACTGAGATGTTCATGCCCTTACGTGCCCGCATTGCTGCTCTGCTGTTTGTGCTGCTGCCTGGGCCCTTGTTGGGATATTGTGGCACCACCACAGGACTCCGTATTATTTCTTCTCTGCTCCTGAACACGGACCACGGACTGCCTGGACTCCATGTCCCACAGGGCAGTGCGATCTCGCGTGAGGAGCAGCGCCAGCCAGTCACCGGGTCTATAAAACTCTCTGGGGGGATCCAACAGCGCGGGACGCGTGTGGGCCAAGGGCGGGCCCGTCCTTGCCCGTCGAAGCCCGGAGGAGGCTGGGCTGGGCCCCCCCTCTAACAAGTGGCCCTACATTATACCACCTCTATAACGACCTTCAGGTACAGATTTTAATTATAACTTTCTGTTGATTCGTGTGAAGCGGGATTGGTACTTAACGTCGTGGTGGAGTGATTATCTGAAGCATTTATAACGAGGGAAGAATCATTACTATGCCATGAGATAGAACTAACAGAGAGGCGTCTGTCTCTAGACCCCCTATCTCATTCAAGGCGAACCTCATTAGTATTACATATTCCAGCAGGTATCTCCCAAAACTTAACCCAATCCTGCTTATCACCTTAAAACTTAGGGACACTACCAGTGGTCTCGGATGTGTTGGCCCTTGTACATGATGAGCCGCCAGCACTACAAATGGATATCTCTAACGGGCCAAGCATAGCCTCTAGAACCCGGACTTCCAATTCTTCTATTGGGGGCACAAAGGCTAAGCCGAAGGCAAAGGCATCCGTGAACCGTAAGAAGGGTAAGGGTCCATCAAAACAAAAACTTCAAAAGGAATCCGAGTGTGACTCCCAGACCAATACAGCGGTAAAGAGTTGCTCTGTAAGTACTCAGACCATGGATGTTTCATTGTCTACACAATTCTGCCCAAGGAGGACGGCACAGCCATTAATGCCATTAATATGACAGTATTGGACACTGTCCTTGGTGGGATCAGGGAATCTATAGACAAAAATGTTGCTTCATTGGGCGGCCGTTTAAAGCTTCTGGACGGTACATTGATTGATTTGTCTGGGCGCATGGAGTCTTGTTCCATTTCCGTGATCTCTTTGGTGCCCAGTGAGGGGCAGAGATCTGGCAATGCCCCATACCATCAACTTTCACTATCGGCCTCGGCCACATCAGAGAAACTGCTGGCAATGACCCTGGCGATCGAGGAACTGTTGAGAAAAATGCAGGGTGTAGGCACAAATAACATAACGCCCAGTTGCTTAGGGTGTCTAGGGAGCACATCAAATGGTGGAAATATAGCCAACCCCCATATGGCGGACATCTCACAACCAGCCGTGCAATCTGGGGGGGGTGTTGGACATACGAGTCATCTTAGTTTAGATTATAATAAAGCGCCATCTGATATAGCACCCGTTATTAATCAAAGACTGCCCAAACCCGTGATCACATATAGGGTAAGGGGCAGGGTAAATGAAGAAGGCCTGACCTTGAATCTATCTCATCTATCTCCATAAGCCACACCATATACAATAATATTGGCAAATGTACCACAATCCACGTCCAAATCAATTGAATCCTGGGAGACTTTACATAATAAGTCTCTTTGCAGGCTCGGGTCTAAAATTGGCTTAACTGATGCCCTATTTAGCTAATTTAAAATGGCACGGAGAGTGGGATGGGTGGGGAAATGTGATAAGAGGCTCCCGGGTGATTGGATAGTCCTCACTTTTAGAACACCAAGATTAACACAAGAAATTTTGAGCCTACAGGGTTCCCTCTATGTGACCAATCATGGAATAAATGTACTCCCGTTGGGTTACTTGTATCCCCCCACTAACTACCTCCGACACGCAGGACAGGAGATGCAACTCCCAGCCCATTTCATGAATAACATGCACCACACTCAGTTCAGCATACCTTTGACTAATAGATTTGAGGCCCTTTCTTCCCTGGAAGATAACGATTGACTCAGTAACATTAATAGCAATAGGGTACAATGTCAATCAATAGGAACAATCTCGCAATGTACAGCTTTACTTGTAAATACTGAACAACCCGACATTAGGGCAAGCAATGCCGCTAATCATTGTAACAACTGTAAAACTCAGAGTGAAATAACTCAGTCGAAGGCCTGCATTTCTTATAGTGAAACACCAAATAGCTCTGGTGGCCCGAACGTAGTCCCTGCCCCCACTGATTGTATATCACAGTCTGGGCCTAGACTGAAAGAAATAGTCAAGTCAAGTCAAAAAGGCTTTATTTCGATAACATTTATCATAAAAGCTTCACAATAAAAATACATAAATTCATTTGATTACAATTAAAATATATGGGAGAAAATACAACAATTTAGATATGGTATTAAAAAGTTTCGATTTAAAAGAAGCATTTCATAGATAGATAGTTAAAAAAAAGATTAAACAGTTGCTTGAGAAATAGAGATCCTGTTCTGGAATGTGGCAGGTCTTAAAGCTAAACTGTCTAATGCTGCCTGGCTGGAATTCATCCATAATATAAGTATTTAAGAAACTTTGTCTGATAACATCTTACATATTAATGGTTTTAAGACATTTTCCAGTTCAGCAGTGCCCTCAAGTAAGGGAAGAACTAAGGGCGTCCTTTGCATCTATGTGTCCTATAGGTTAAATGCTCACAAGATAGACCTCATGAAGTCTAAAACCTGTTATCAGGTGTTAAAAATCAACTTAGATAATAAGTATTATTTAGTCTTGTCAAATTTTTATAATAATATACGTTCGTTCGTTCAAATAACTTTATTTCGATTTCTCAAAGGAAATCATAAAAGTATACAAGTTAAAATATAACAACATTAAATCATAATACATTTCCGAAAAAGAAGAAGACATCATAATACATTGTTACACAATTCTGATTTACACAATACAAATCAATAACGGTTTTTGATGGCAAGTGCCGCTCTAATGAAGCTTAATACAGCATTACAGATCTTTTCCGTAGATAATGATAACAAATATTCATAGCCTTCTTTGTAATAAGGCGTTCCAATGGATAATAATAGTGGTTTAATAAAGGAATTTCTTGGATCTTTGTACAAGGTACAAAATAAAATTAGATGTAGAGTGTTTTGTGACACTCTATTATTACAGGGACAACAGGGTAAAGTCACCTTCCAACCCCCCTGCTCTGGGAAAGCAAAAAGGAAGTGTAAGGTTCCAAGGCGAAACCTAGTTAAATAAAAGCGTCCTTGCATTTTCAAAATATATGTTAAATAAAATGGGCGCACTAATTTTCCCTGAACACGTAGTACCTGTTCATTACCACCCAAGGATCCCAATTTTTGGCTATATGCTTTTTTAATGATAGTTTTAGAGTCCTTTTTCAAGGTATCACGGTTTTTAAACATAATATCTAACCCAATTTTATCAAAGGTATCTCTAACATATCGGAGCCAAGGGATTTCATCAAAATGCTCAAGTTTAAGACAATCTGTGAGAATATCTTTCGTCAATTTCAAATCATCAGATTGCCAAACTTTAGACCATAGTACTAAGGGTGCAATGTGAATAGTATCACAAACAAACTCAATTCCAACCTCACTATGACAAAAATAATTTGATGTACCCGCAGGAACGCATAATAGGCGTTTTAAAAATTTGTTCTCCACAATCTGTATTTTGTTGCAGTTCTGTGACCCCCAAACACCAGCACCATATGTTATAACAGAAACACATTTAGCCTGATACAGGGATATCATTTCGGCAATGCGTCATTGTCCCAGTTTACTGGCAAAACGAAAAAGAGCCTCATTTAGCTGTGAAACCTTCTGAACCCGGTTTAACAACAACGGTTCCCAATTCAGTTTTTTATTAAAAAGGTTGCCCAGATAATTGAAATTATCAACTTTGTCTATGCCAAACTCCCTCACCTTGAAGTTGCGGGTTTTCGCATTCTTCTTTTGACCACACATCATGGTGAAGGATTTGCTAAAATTGACCCCAAGATCTAAGTTTCCCATGAATAAATCAAAGGCATTCAGACAAGTCTGCATGCTATTGGGAGTAAGGGTCATTAGCACAGTATCGTCAGCATATGACAGCATTGGGATCTTTTTACCATTAATCTTAGGAAAGTCAGCACCAGTTTCAATCAAAAAACTTTCTAAACCGTTTGTGTAAACCAAAAATAAAAAGGGAGCTAATATACAACCCTGGCGAACTTCTTCAGTAGAAAAGATATGCCTGTTTTTTTCACCTCCAGGACCGTATCTAACCCTAACTGTTGTAGCAGCATGCAACCTACGGAGCAAAGTTACCAAAGGCTCCTCAAAGCCCATAACCTCCATCATGGACCACAATTTCTCCCTGCATACAGTGTCGAAAGCACTAGACAAGTCCATGAATGCCAAACAAATAGAACTTCTTTTGGCACCCATGTACTTGCCCATAATCAGTGCTAAATTAAGGCACTGCTCAGTAGTGCCCTTCCCTCTTCTAAACCCATACTGTGACTCTACAATAATCCCTGATGATTCTGCCCAGGTTTCCAAGCGTGCCAATATCACTCTACCCATTAATTTACAGGAGGCATCTATTAGAGATATTGGCCTATAACATCCTGGGTTCGACTTATCTCCCTTTTTAAAAATAGGCACCACAACCGCCTCAGTCCATGAAGACGGTACACGCCCCAACACTACCGCCTTAAAGACATTCAGAAGCAATGGGCACCAGACCTTAGGATTATGTTTGAACAAATCTAAAGGGATGGCATCCGGCCTGGGGCTTTTAACGCCGCCCCCTTAGTGAGAGCTGACTCCAATTCTTTAATTGTTAATGAATCACTAAATATTTTTACTGATTCAGTATTGGAGCCATCATATTCATCATCTCCTAAGGTAACAATTTGGACTATATCTTTGGGATTAAATATTTTATTGTAGTGCTCCACCCAGGAATTTTCAGGGATGTGTGTCCTGATTGTATTGTCTTCCCCTGTTTTTAAAAAAGGTCTATTAATTATTTCCCAGAAGAGCCTATTATCTTTTATTGCCACAGCTTTATCTAGGTCATCCCAAGCCATTATCCTTAAATCTTTTTTCCTTTTTTTAATGGCATCAGTATATTTCTTCCTTGCCAGTCTGACCAAATCCTTATCATGTGGGTCTTGATGAAGAGCCTTTGTTAAATAAGTTTGGGCAGATGAACACTCGGCATCAAACCATTTAGGGCCTTGATGGCGGTTACTAACCCCTGTCTTAACAAGACGTAAGGCAACATTTCTCAAGAGTCTCAAAACTTTTTATTGTATTAATTGGGTCAACTATAGGTGTCAGGCAAGCTTCTATACAATCTATATTATCCTTAAAAATGTCTATCTCTAACTGCTTTACATTTACCTTATCCCACCTTACGGTAACCCCCTTATTTTGGTTATATTCTATTGGCTGTTCTTGGCGCGTTTTATCCACAAGCGCCAAATCAAAACTCAAAATTAGGGGATTATGGTCACTAACAGGGTTCACCTCAATTTTAAAATCTTTTACAAAATGGGAGAACTCCCTGGAGACCATGACAAAATCAATTGTAGTCATTCTACCGCCTGTGCCTTGAAAGGTGGGGATATTAGCTGAACCCGAGAAATTGGACATTTCCAAAACACACAAATCATTATTCAGGATAATACTATTAAGAGACTCTCCTTGTTTAGAGTGTTTAAAGTGGGCCATCGGTTGGTCTTCTAAATCCAACAGGCTACACACTCTAGACCCACTAAACTTACACAACTCACAGTTATAGTCACCTAACCATATAATTGCCAAAGGAAATACACTATTTCTCAATTTTACTATTTCCTTTTGTAGGGTATCAATAACTGTAGTATCGTTGGGGTCGAAAATATTATAGTACCAGTTGATTAGGAGCACGTCTAACGGAAAGTGGTCCTTAATCATAATTATCTGGTACCAAGGTGATTCCAACACTTTATTCACACACATTGATTTGTGCCTTACAGAGATTGCTGTCAATAACCCACCCTTTGTTTTCCCTGATTGTGATGGTATTGCAGGGACATTAAACGTTTGAAACCCATCCATGCTCTGATCCATAGTACACCATGTCTCCTGTAGGCAGACTATGTCAAAAGAATCAACATAATTCAACCACACAGGATCGTCCTGTCTGCGGGAAAAAACGGCTATATTCCAAGATATTAAACAAAAGTCTCTAGACTCCACAGGCCTCTCTAGCATATCCTGTTCTATTACAGTTATAATATGTGCTTGTTCACCCCCTGCGAGCTCATTTTGTTGATCATTAACTCCTCCATCTATTTCTTGATCATTGCATAGGTCTTTCGTTGTCCCAATAGATGTACTTGTACCCTCCACACTACCCCCCTCCAACCGCAAATTACATTTCACATGATCCAGGGAGATAGAAGTGGACTTAACATCACAAACAGATATTAATGGTGGTGAAATAGGATACAGTCAATCATTGAGACTCATAGGGGTCAATGGGTGAAACATATTTGATAGAGGAACATTCCAAAATTCTTTTGGATTTATAGGAAGATAGTTATTTGGCCCAGGGTATGCCTCTCGATAACTTATCTGTGGAAGGTAGTTAATATTTCTATTAGGGATCGGTTGTTTCCTTAAATGTTTCAATTGGGAGGAAATATCCCACCCAGGACAAGATCGGACTTCTTTCAAAGGGGGTAACATATTTTGTGGATAGAAATATGTTAAATTCCGAGTTGACACTCCCCCATTGCCAGTATTCACAAACCAATCGCTTATGTAGGATACTACCCTGTGATCCCGAAAATTAACTATAACCAGGTCACCCTCTATGTCCTTAGGGCGTATACCCACCCAGTGGCATCTTCTGACTGAGACTATGTCGCCATTCAGATGTGGCGGTAATGGTCTATTTAAACTTAACCAATGAATCACTTTATTTTTTAAACTGGTATTTGATTCAATTACTCCCTCAGAAACAGGAGTAACGCCCGTTAGGATAATAACAAAATTAAAAGAATCTGGTGGTAGATCTACAATATTTTTATGGCTAGGCTTACTTCTACTAGGGAATTTGGTTTGGGTAGCAGGGGTCCTATTTGGGCCCGTCTTTGTCAGTACCAAAGGCACTTTAGTTTTATTTAGTGTGTTTGGGACTGTTCCAACGATTGGACCCACTGGAGCACTGCGTTCTTTATTAGTTGGGTCAGGGACACTTTTTTTAGGGGAGTGATTTTGACTTAATCGAATATTTTCAGGTTTTCCAACTTGGTTTAAAATTTTATTTATATTCTCAGTTGTCTTCAATGGAATGGTAACATCTGGTAAGAGGCGATCCAATTTTTCATCTAACCTCTTAAGTCGTTCAACTAGGGGAAGAACAAACGCCTTTAAAAGGCTTTCAATAGCCTCCAACATTTCTTCTCTAAATGTAGTTTTGTTTCTAATATCTACATCCCCTTGTTTTGAAAGTACCTCATCTATAGCTTTATCCCCTGCCTGTTGTAATACAGTTTCTTTAGATACTGTGGCGTGTTGAGGCAACCATGGGTTTAAGAACTCTTTATTGCTTTTCCCTCCCTTCCTCCTTCTTTTCCTGGCTGGTGAAGATATCACGGTTTTGGAATTTTGGTTATCACTTGCTCCACTTTTTTTAGTATTTGACTGAGATGCACGCAATGTCACAACCTCAGTTTGTATCTTTAATGGTGGAGGTAAAATATTACTAATAGTATGAGGGTCTGACTCCTGGGGAAGGGGTGTATTTAGATCAATAAGGTTATCGGATGTTACTGAGGACAGATCGATAATACCATCCGCAGCTTCATCCAAAACCCTTGGTGATGTCGGAGTTTCTTGAAAAATTAACGGTATGCTATCAGTATTAAATAGCTCCGCATCCAACTCCATTTGTTCTCCAATACTAACAGGGGATTTCAGTTTACTCGGGGCTGGAGCTTGTTTCTTTAAAGATTCGATTGAAAGGCGACGTTCCGCCCTCCTTTCAGCTAAAGCTAACTCTCGGTCAATTTCTTTAGTTGCCTTGGCAAAAAATTTATCCAGGGGGCCAAGAATAGATGTATTTACACGCTCAGGAAGCGGATTAGGACCGGAGCTAGACATTACTAAAAAGATTAAAAGGGTACCCCCTAAATAAATAACAATTAATAATCACAATAAAAGTAATACCCAATAAATATAAAAACTTCACAGTATCCACTTAAGAACAGTTGGTAATGTACAGCATTAACAAACCAATGACCTGTTAAATAACTTTATCCGTTTGGTCAAGCAAAAACCACACCCTATAATGTCCTTATCAGAGGGGGGGCCCAGCCCAGCCTCTGCCGGCCCCTGACGGCCACAGACGGCCCCGCCCTTGTCCCGGGCTTCTCCCGGCGCTCCGGCGCGCTTCCGCGCAGCGGTAATGGGAGTGTCTATTTATCTATCTGTAGGGGAAGGGCAGGAGCAGACAGGGAGAGCGGCCCAGGTGTTCACGATTGGGGCTGGCAAGCGCTCCTGGGAACCGTAGTCCCTGCGCAGCGCCTGCACTCGCTCGCAGCCCCGCCTGTCACTCGCCTTCAGTTGCTCCCAGTCAAAGTTCTTTGGATGCCGGTAAGAACACCCCACACGCAGCGGGACCCGCGGAGCGGGTTCCGCAAGAAGTAGAAGGGTATGAGGGTTTTAAATAATGGTGATGAAAAGCTCCGTCCTTGGCGCTGCAGTAAAATCCAAAATTAGCGTCCCAAATGCTGCCCCAAGCGCACGAGTCTTAAGCGCAGGGGAAGGGGAGGAGCAGACAGGGAGAGCGGCCCAGGTGTTCACGATTGGGGCTGGCAAGCGCTCCTGGGAACCGTAGTCCCTGCGCAGCGCCTGCACTCGCTCGCAGCCCCGCCTGTCACTCGCCTTCAGTTGCTCCCAGTCAAAGTTCTTTGGATGCCGGTAAGAACACCCCACACGCAGCGGGACACGCGGAGCGGGTTCCGCAAGAAGTAGGAGGGTATGAGGGTTTTAAATAATGGTGATGAAAAGCTCCGTCCTTGGCGCTGCAGTAAAATCCAAAATTAGCGTCCCAAATGCTGCCCCAAGCGCACGAGTCTTAAGCGCGGTGGAAGGGGAGGAGCAGACGGGGAGAGCGGCCCAGGTGTTCACGATTGGGGCTGGCAAGCGCTCCTGGGAACCGTAGTCCCTGCGCAGCGCCTGCACTCGCTCGCAGCCCCGCCTGTCACTCGCCTTCAGTTGCTCCCAGTCAAAGTTCTTTGGATGCCGGTAAGAACACCCCACACGCAGCGGGACCCGCGGAGCGGGTTCCGCAAGAAGTAGAAGGGTATGAGGGTTTTAAATAATGGTGATGAAAAGCTCCGTCCTTGGCGCTGCAGTAAAATCCAAAATTAGCGTCCCAAATGCTTCCCCAAGCGCACGAGTCTTAAGCGCAGGGGATGGGGAGGAGCAGACAGGGAGAGCGGCCCAGGTGTTCACGATTGGGGCTGGCAAGCGCTCCTGGGAACCGTAGTCCCTGCGCAGCGCCTGCACTCGCTCGCAGCCCCGCCTGTCACTCGCCTTCAGTTGCTCCCAGTCAAAGTTCTTTGGATGCCGGTAAGAACACCCCACACGCAGCGGGACCCGCGGAGCGGGTTCCGCAAGAAGTAGGAGGGTATGAGGGTTTTAAATAATGGTGATGAAAAGCTCCGTCCTTGGCGCTGCAGTAAAATCCAAAATTAGCGTCCCAAATGCTGCCCCAAGCGCACGAGTCTTAAGCGCAGGGGAAGGGGAGGAGCAGACAGGGAGAGCGGCCCAGGTGTTCACGATTGGGGCTGGCAAGCGCTCCTGGGAACCGTAGTCCCTGCGCAGCGCCTGCACTCGCTCGCAGCCCCGCCTGTCACTCGCCTTCAGTTGCTCCCAGTCAAAGTTCTTTGGATGCCGGTAAGAACACCCCACACGCAGCGGGACCCGCGGAGCGGGTTCCGCAAGAAGTAGGAGGGTATGAGGGTTTTAAATAATGGTGATGAAAAGCACCGTCCTTGGCGCTGCAGTAAAATCCAAAATTAGCGTCCCAAATGCTGCCCCAAGCGCACGAGTCTTAAGCGCAGGGGAAGGGGAGGAGCAGACAGGGAGAGCGACCCAGATGTTCACGATTGGGGCTGGCAAGCGCTCCTGGGAACCGTAGTCCCTGCGCAGCGCCTGCACTCGCTCGCAGCCCCGCCTGCCACTCGCCTTCAGTTGCTCCCAGTCAAAGTTCTTTGGATGCCGGTAAGAACACCCCACACGCAGCGGGACCCGCGGAGCGGGTTCCGCAAGAAGTAGGAGGGTATGAGGGTTTTAAATAATGGTGATGAAAAGCTCCGTCCTTGGCGCTGCAGTAAAATCCAAAATTAGCGATTGCTGACACCAGACAAATCTTGATGCCTTTGCAGAGAGATTTGGACAAGACCCAAAGAAGTTCTGGTAAAGACTACTGTATAATCTGGGGCAGGGATTTTAATTGTGGACCGTGCCCACATACAATGGGAGACGTTTGTGGTATAGACCGAGATGATGCAAATGATGCGTCCCGTTTCTTGCACACTGCTTCTGGAGATTCATTTAATTTGCTAAAATATTCTATGGATTTGGGATTTGCAAATAGTGTGTGTTCGTCCCTAATTCCTTTTAATAGTACCTTTAACGGACGTGGCTTGTTTTCAGCCATAGACCATATACTGATATCAAATAGATATGCGGACAGAATACACAATTTTAAAGTACATCCTGTTGCTTTTAGCGATCATTAACCGATTAGCGTCCTTTTAAAACTCCCTGCCAAAGCATTAACAAGTAAAACACTGGACACACACCTGCAGAAGATGTTGCTATTGATAGACAAAATGGTTACACAGTCGAATGGGCGGCTGTAAATCAATCTGAACTTTGTAAGCACCTCTTAACCATCTGCAAAGATGATTTTACAGGTTATCTCGATGAAAACATTAACAAAACAGATATTCTTAGTTCTTTTGGGAAAATAATTCAGACTATACAAAATAGACTATGGGCAAAAAGTAAGAAATGGGCTGACAAGAGAAGCAGTTGGTTTGATGCCAAATGTTCCCAAACCCATGCAGCCTTGATAACCTCCTTACATAAACCCATAAAAGATCGAGCAGATATAAAAAGGGCAAGATTAGCCTATAAGACATCTCTTAAGGAACGCAAGGCAAACATAAAGTCCGAATTATGGCAAGATCTAAAACGAGCATCAGCCTTGAAAGATACAGAAGGTTTCTGGAAGGCAATGAATGCCCCTTTCCTTGCCTCGGGTAACCTGCCTAGTATTGAAATAGAGGAGGATAAATGGGTGCCCCATTTTTCTGGCTTTTATAATAATCAGGTGGATCCCCAAAACGAGGCGGCCATACGTTTAATCCCTCCAAACCATCTTCCTATTGAAATCAACGAAAGTATGGAGGGCAAAGCCCCAGGCCCCAATAGCATGCCAGTGAAACTTATTTAAATCAGATCCACTGCAATGGGGACCCCTGTTAGCCCTGGTCTTAAAAGCTTGCTTGGCCCTGGGATTTACAGCCACTTGGACGGAATCGATACTGGTCCCTATTTACAAGAAGGGCAATCGTGACAATCCGTCCTGCAATAGACCGATCTCATTACTAGATTCTTTTGCAAAGGTGGCTGGGCGTGTTGTTTTAAATTGCCTCCAGTTATGGGCAGAGGAAAACTGTATAATTTCTGAATTACAGTATGGTTTCCTGCCAAGGTGTGGGAACCATCGAACAATGCTTAAACCTGAACTTACTGGTTGGAAAGTATTTAAAGGCTAAAAGGGGGAATTTATTTTTATGCTTTGTTGATTTGAGTTCAGCCTTTGACTGTGTTAACCATCAGAAGCTATGGAGCATTTTAGACGCCATGGGGGTTGATCAACCCATTCTTAACTTTTTAAAACAGTCTTATTTAGATGCTAGGGCCCGGGTGCACTATGGAAGGGGTGGTGAACTCAGTAAGACCCTTTCGGTAAAGAAGGGGGTGAGGCAGGGGTGCGTGTTGGCACCCCTCCTGTTCACTCTTTATATTAATAACCTGGGCGCAAAATTAGGTAATGATTGTCAGGACTTGCCATGCATAAACGGATGGCCAATAAGAGCTTTATTATATGCAGATGATAACGTCCTATTGGCTCGTACCCCCATTGGCCTACAAAATGTAATTACCAGCTTTTCGGCCTATATGCTAGATCTTGACCTTCGTGTCAATATAAATAAAACATTTACAATGAAATGCTGTAAGCCCAGTACCAAGTGCCTGTGAATTCTTTATTGAAGACAGGAAACTCGAATTCACGGCTCATTTTTCCTACTTGGGCAATGTATTTGAAAAAAGGGGTCTGTGGTCTAAAGCTATTGAATCCAGGAAGTTATTATTTTGTAAAGCCACTGGTGCCATAATTAATTTTGCCATGAACTTGGGGAGGTGCCCAGTTGCCGATTTAATAACAATCTATAAAGCCAAATGCATTCCTGTTGCCATGTATGGAGCAGGCATCTGGGGTCATGCCACTGCTGAGTGCCTGCAAATAGTTGAACATAGGTTCCTGAGATATCTTTTAGCTGTACTCAGTAGTACAGCCGCATTTGTCTGCCACGCTGAGCTGGGGTTGCCTTATCTCCTAGACTTGATTAAACTGCAGCCCATCTTGTTGTGGCATAAAGTTTGGACTGCCACTTCTACTGGCTTGAACAGGGACCTGATCAATGATTGTCTGTCCCTTGATGGGGCTGATCGAATTTCCTGGTTGACCTATGTCAAACATTTTTTAGAGAGTCTAGGCAATCCTGAATATTTCTCTAACCCTGACAGCTTGAACAATGTTACTAGAAAGAGTTTAAAATCACTATGTCTGGACTATTTGGAGTCCATTAATCTATCTAGCAACATTGTAAAACCGTCAGTGAGTACACACCAACTACTCTTGACTCAACCAGGAATACAACCATACTTATTAAACACTGCAGGAGCCTATGATAGATTGTTATTGACCTGCCTACGCCTTGGCAGCTTTCACACTAGGGTTACCTTCCCAAAAACGAATGACTGGTCCCGCACCCTATGTTTATGCCTGTGTGATAACATCCCTGCTCAGTCGACAATTCATGGTATGTGTTTTTGCAAGTTTTATTCTATGCCCAGGAACAAATGGATTTTACCAATTTTTATGAGTTATGGCTTGAGACAATGCCGTCCGTCCGTCTAAAGCTGCAATATTTGAATGACAGATCTGTGACTGATCACATTGTTACATACTTGAAAGGGGTGGTTAGACAACGGCTGACAATGGATGGTCCCACTCCTTAAAATATCGTTTGAATTTTTATTTTGTATATATACATGAAATGCATGTTTTTTATTATGTATTGTGCTTTTATGGTTTAACATCTTCTTAAATCGAATAAAGCGTAATCTGATCTGATCTCGCCTCCTTTGGAGGTAGAAGGTGGGAAGGGTGACAGATCGCCTCAGAGGAAGAGGTCACCACCTTGGGAAGGAGAGGCGATACAGTTCTGAGGAATAATTCCTCCAGGAAGAAGCATGTGAAGGGCGGCCGCACGCTCAGTGCCTGTAACTCACTGATGTGCCGCAACGAAGTGATGCTATAAAGAGAACAAAGGTATCCCCAAACTGCTAGAGCAGGAACCTTGGGGTACAGCAGATAACAAGTAGAAATGCTTCGCTGTAGACTGATTTCTGAAAAATACCAAATCGATGACTGTGTGGATGCCGCCCCTCTCCATGAGCGGTCCATTAACCAGAAATGTACAGTTTTAACATTTGCTGACATGACTTCGACAATTTGGAAAATACATTTGAAAAACAACAATAGAACAATCACACTTGATTCAATATATTCACGGAATTTAGCAAATGAAGTCAGTTATAATAGTGAAATAAAGTGCTCAAGATGTGAACAGCTGCTCATGTGAATGAAGAAGTGAGGGGTGCATGGAGACAAAGTGAAGACGTATGACTCGACTCCTCGAGTGACTTCCAGGCACTACAAGCACTGTAGACACTTTTCTAAGGTTTGTAAACTGTCTTAGTTCATAATAAGTCTACAGTGAAGCATTGTTGCTTGTTGTACATCATCAAAATAATAGCAATAAATTATGGTTTACAGGATCAGTAACCATAGCTGGTATTTGTGGAAGGGCTCAGAAATGTGAAAACAAGTCCATTGACGCATAAGAAAGGGAATAGATGCACAGATATGTGCCAGTCCCTTCAAAAATCTGACTATGATTGGAGATTGCATGAGGCATGCTGAACAGGGCAGCAATGAATCCGTCGGCCACTGCACAACTCTGCAGGACCAATGACAGAGCACAATGGAAACCTTCTGAAAGAAGAGCCTTCGAAGGGTCCACATTATGAATAGACTGACTAGGTGGAGGGGCAACGAGCTGATAAAATTATATTGACCACCTCCATTGGCAGCTGGAAGGAGCTCTGATGCCCCTCTCAATCTGCAGACATGAAGGTGGAGGCTCTGCAGGGTGAGGTGCGTATCCTGCCCCTCTCGATCTCCAGACTTTCCAATCTGCCTCTCAGAGTGTCCTTGAGAAAGAAGGTCCACTCTGAGAGGCAGATGTAGAGGGTGACACAAAGAGAGGCGCAGATGGTCCACATACAACAGCCTTTTGACCAGTCATGGGTGGTAAGAATTGCTTCGCACCAGTCATGGTGAATGTTCCTGACAACTGGAGGAATTAAGGATATTGGAAGAAAGGTGTAGTGAAGTGGAAAACTCTACCTCAACCGAAATGTGTACCCCAACATTTCCCATAGTGTAAACTGGAGGGCACAGAATTGTGGACAATGGGCGTTATCACAAGTTACAAATCGGTCAACCTGAGGGGGACCCACAGGGATGACACGTTCTTCACCATAATCCAAAAGGAGATGCGGCTCGTGGTTGGCAAGATGAAGCCAACTCAGGCTGAGAGCTGAACAGATGGTTGGCACCTAGCCAGGTCCCACGCTGATTCAGGTAGAACCCAGAGACTGGCACCTCTGCGCCACCAGACCTTCACTTTTTTGATGTTCCAGTGGCACAATGTGCCACTGCATATTTATAAGGCCACGTAAAGCTTTTCATGGCCTTATAAATATGTTCCCCTTCCACGCAGAACACTGCATGAAACGGGCGTTCCATGGGTGTTACTGAGGGTGTTTCCACACAACACTCCTGGAACCTGACGCATTCTCAGATTTACGATACATTGTGAGCCTGGGAATATGTCAGAGTCTAACGCCACCCCAGGGGTGACGTTAGGGAGGCACAACAAGGAGATTTATTTTGATGTCTCCCCGTGCTTTCCTTGTTCTATTAGTGCTGCATTCTGCAGCACACATAGACAAAGGAAATAGCCTCTAATGATTGACTTTGTGCAGGAAGGTCTCTCTTCCTGCACAAAATCAATCAACCCTGCAACGCAGGCACCCTTGCATTGCACCATGGAGAAAGGCTGCCTGTATTGGTGCATTCTGTGAAACAGTAAAGGTATTGGATCCTACATCTGACCAACCCGGATCTCAACAATAGGAAAAACAGAACAGGGTGGCTGGACAGGATTATTCGTGAAACAATTCACCAGACACACAGTCAATCTGTACCGTGTCTAACCAATCTTTTGTTTGATTCTTTGTTGTAAATTTGTAAATGTGTGCATTTGTAGATACTGTATATATGAACCTTTTGAATTGACAGTGGTTTTGTTTGTGCTTGTGTTTCAAAAAATTGCTGATAAATGTAAAAAAGAAAAATAAACTTGTTTGGAAAATTAAATCCAGTGGTCACACGGTACAGATTGACTGTGTGTCTGGTGAATTGTTTCACGAATAATCCTGTCCAGCCACCCTGTTCTGTTTTTCCTGTATTGGTGCATGGTAGCCCATTGTGCGCCTGCGCTGTGGAAAAGGACAGGAATGCGCAGTATCACATAGATACTGCACATTCCTGCCCTTTTGTTCTGACGTAGAGCAGTGCAGCAAGATTCCTTGTGGTGCGGCCCAACCCAAGACCTCATAAATGAGGCCCAGAGTCTCTGGGTTTCCAGACGGAGGAGGAGAGACCTGCAGCAGGACGGCATTGGATCGACTGAATCCAGTCAAGAGTGAACCAGAAAAAGAAGAGATCACACTCTTTGGCCGCATCTACACCGACACAAGATGTTTGAAAGAAAGAGTCAGACCACCCGAAGGATCATGAGACCACCATGAGCCAGACCACCCGTAGGATCATGAGACCACCATGAGCCAGACCACCCGTAGGATCATGAGACCACCATGAGCCAAACCACCCGTAGGATCATGAGACCACCATGAGCCAGACCACCCGTAGGATCATGAGACCACCGTGAGCCACACCACCTGTAGGATCATGAGACCACCATGAGCCAGACCACCCGTAGGACCATAAGACCACCATGAGCCAGACCACCCGTAGGATCATGAGACCACCATGAGCCAGACCACCCGTAGGATCATGAGACCACCATGAGCCAGACCACCCATAGGATCATGAGACCACCATGAGCCAGACCACCCGTAGGCTCATGAGACAACCAAGAGCCAGACCACCTGTAGGAGCCAGACCACCCGTAGGATCATGAGACCACCATGAGCCAGACCACCCGTAGGATCATGAGACCACCATGACCCAGATCACCCGTAGGATCATGAGACCACCATGAGCCAGACCACCCGTAGCATCATGAGACCACCATGACCCAGACCACCCATAGGATCATGAGACCACCATGACCCAGATCACCCGTAGGATCATGAGACCACCATGAGCCAGACCACCCGTAGGATCATGAGACCACCATGACCCAGACCACCCGTAGGATCATGAGACCACCATAAGCCAGACCACCCGTAGGATCATGAGACCACCATGAGCAAGACCCCCCATAGGATCATGAGACCACCATGAGCCAGACCACCCATAGGATCATGAGACCACCATGAGCCAGATCACCCGTAGGATCATGAGACCACCATGAGCCAGACCACCCGTAGGATCATGAGACCACCATGAGCCAGACACCCATAGGATCATGAGACCACCATGAGCCAGGCCACCCGTAGGATCATGAGACCACCAAGAGCCAGACCACTCATAGGATCATGAGACCACCATGAGCCAGACCACCCGAAGGACCATAAGACCACCATGAGCCAGACCACCCGTAGGATCATGAGACCACCATGAGCCAGGCCACCCGTAGGATCATGAGACCACCATGAGCCAGACCACCCGTAGGATCATGAGACCACCATGAGCCAGATCACCCGTAGGATCATGAGACCACCATGAGCCAGACCACCCGTAGGATCATGAGACCACCATGAGCAAGACCACCCGTAGGATCATGAGACCACCATGAGCCAGACCACCCGTAGGATCATGAGACCACCATGAGCCAGACCACCCGTAGGACCATAAGACCACCATGAGCCAGACCACCCGTAGGATCATGAGACCACCATGAGCCAGGCCACCCGTAGGATCATGAGACCACCATGAGCCAGACCACCGTAGGATCATGAGACCACCATGAGCCAGACCACCCTAGGATCATGAGACCACCATGAGCCAGACCACTCCTAGGATCATGAGACCACTATGAGCCAGACCACTCCTAGAATCATGAGACCACTATGAGCCAGACCACCCGTAGGATCATGAGACCACCATGAGCCAGACCACCCGTAGGATCATGAGACCACCATGAGCCAGGCCACCCGTAGGATCATGAGACCACCCTGAGCCAGACCACCTGTAGGATCATGAGACCACCATGAGCCAGACCACCCGTAGGATCATGAGACCACCATGAGCCAGACCACCCGCAGGATCATGAGACCACCATGAGCCAGACCACCCGTAGGATCATGAGACCACCATGAGCCAGACCACCCATAGGATCATGAGATCACCATGAGCCAGACCACCCGTAGGATCATGACACCACCATGAGCCAGACCACCCATAGGATCATGAGACCACCATGAGCCAGACCACCCGTAGGATCATGAGACCACCATGAGCCAGACCACCCGTAGGATCATGAGACCACCATGACCCAGATCACCCGTAGGATCATGAGACCACCATGACCCAGATCACCCGTAGGATCATGAGACCACCATGAGCCAGACCACCCGTAGGATCATGAGACCACCATGAGCCAGACCACCCGTAGGACCATAAGACCACCATGAGCCAGACCACCCGTAGGATCATGAGACCACCATGAGCCAGGCCACCCGTAGGATCATGAGACCACCATGAGCCAGACCACCCGTAGGATCATGAGACCACCATGAGCCAGACCACCCTATGATCATGAGACCACCATGAGCCAGACCACTCCTAGGATCATGAGACCACTATGAGCCAGACCACTCCTAGAATCATGAGACCACTATGAGGCAGACCACCCGTAGGATCATGAGACCACCATGAGCCAGGCCACCTGTAGAATCATGAGACCACCATGAGCCAGGCCACCAGTAGGATCCTGAGACCACCCTGAGCCAGACCACCTGTAGGATCATGAGACCACCATGAGCCAGACCACCCGTAGGATCATGAGACCACCATGAGCCAGACCACCCGCAGGATCATGAGACCACCATGAGCCAGACCACCCGTAGGATCATGAGACCACCATGAGCCAGACCACCCGTAGGATCATGACACCACCATGAGCCAGACCACCCGTAGGATCATGAGACCACCATGAGCCAGACCACCCTTAGGATCATGAGACCACCATGAGCCAGACCACCCGTAGGATCATGAGACCACCATGAGCCAGACCCCCCTAGGATCATGAGACCACCATGAGCCAGACCACTCCTAGGATCATGAGACCACCATGAGCCAGACCACCCGTAGGATCATGAGACCAGCATGAGCCAGACCACCCGTAGGATCATGAGACCACCATGAGCCAGACCACCCATAGGACCATGAGACCACCATGAGCCAGACCACCCCTAGGATCATGAGACCACCATGAGCCAGACCACCCGTAGGATCATGAGACCACCATGAGCCAGACCACCTGTAGGATCATGAGACCACCATGAGCCAGACCACCCGTAGGATCCTGAGACCCCCATGAGCCAGACCACCTGTAGGATCATGAGACCACCATGAGCCAGACCACCCGTAGGATCATGAGACAGACCACCCGTAGGATCATATGACCACAATGAGCCAGACCACCCGTAGGATCATATGACCACCATGAGCCAGACCACCCGTAGGATCATGAGACCACCATGAGCCAGACCACCCGTAGGATCATGAGACCACCATGAGCCAGACCACCCATAGGATCATGAGACCACCATGAGCCAGACCACCCCTAGGATCATGAGACCACCATGAGCCAGACCACCCGTAGGTACATGAGACCACCATGAGCCAGACCACCCGTAGGATCATGAGACCACCAAGAGCCAGACCACCCGTAGGATCATGAGACCTCCATGAGCCAGACCACTCCTAGGATCATGAGACCACCATGAGCCAGACCACCCGTAGGTACATGAGACCACCATGAGCCAGACCACCCGTAGGATCATGAGACCACCATGAGCCAGACCACCCGTAGGATCATGAGACCACCATGAGCCAGACCACCCGTAGGATCATGAGACCGCCATGAGCCAGACCACCCATAGGATCATGAGACCACCATGAGTCAGACCACCCGTAGGATTATGAGACCACCATGAGTCAGACCACCCCTAAGATCATGAGACCACCATGAGCCAGACCACCCGTAGGATCCTGAGACCACCATGAGCCAGACTACCCGTAGGATCATGAGACCACCATGAGCCAGACCACCCGTAGGATCATGAGACCACCAAGAGCCAGACCACCCATAGGATCATGAGACCACCATGAGCCAGACCACCCGTAGGATCATGAGACCACCAAGAGCCACACCACCCATAGGTACATGAGACCACCATGAGCCAGACCACCCGTAGGATCATGAGACCACCATGAGTCAGACCACCCGTAGGATCATGAGACCACCATGAGCCAGACCACCCATAGGATCATGAGACCACCATGAGTCAGACCACCCATAGGATTATGAGACCACCATGAGTCAGACCACCCCTAGGATCATGAGACCACCATGAGCCAGACACCCGTAGGATCCTGAGACCACCATGAGCCAGACCACCCGTAGGATCATGAGACCACCATGAGCCAGACCACCCATAGGATCATGAGACCACCATGAGCCAGACCACCCGTAGGATCATGAGGCCACCATGAGCCAGACCACCCGTAGGATCATGAGACCACCCTGAGCCAGACCACCCGTAGGATCATGAGACCACCAGGAGCCAGACCACCCGAAGGATCATGAGACCACCATGAGCCAGACCACCCGTAGGATCATGAGACCACCATGAGCAGACCACCCATAGGATCATGAGACCACCATGAGCCAGACCACCCGTAGGATCATGAGACCACCATGAGCCAGACCACCCATAGGATCATGAGTGCACCATGAGCCAGACCACCCGTAGGATCATGAGACCACCATGAGCCAGACCACCCGTAGGATCATGAGGCCACCATGAGCCAGACCACCCGTAGGATCATGAGACCACCATGAGCCAGACCACCAGTAGGATCATGAGGCCACCATGAGCCAGACCACCCGTAGGATCATGAGACCACCCTGAGCCAGGCCACCCGTAGGATCATGAGACCACCATGAGCCAGACCACCCGTAGGATCATGAGACCACCATGAGCCCGACCACCAAGAGCCCGACCACCCGTAGGATCATGAGACCACCATGAGCCAGACCACCCATCGGATCATGAGGCCACCATGAGCCAGACCACCAGTAGGATCATGAGACCACCATGAGCCAGACCACCAGCAGGATCATGAGACCACCATGAGCCAGACCACCCGTAGGATCATGAGACCACCATGAGCCAGACCACCCGTAGGATCATGAGACCACCATGAGCCAGACCACCCGTAGGATCGTGAGACCACCATGAGCCAGACCACCCGTAGGAGCATGAGATCACCATGAGCCAGACCACCCATAGGATCATGAGACCACCATGAGCCAGACCAGATTACCCCCCCACCCGTAGGATCATGAGACCACCATGAGCCAGACCAGATTACCCCCCCACCCGTAGGATCATGAGACCACCATGAGCCAGACCAGATTACCCCCCCACCCGTAGGATCATGAGACCACCATGAGCCAGACCAGATTACCCCCCCACCCGTAGGATCCTGAGACCACCATGAGACAGACCAGATTACCCCCCCTACCCGTAGGATCATGAGACCACCATAACGTTTGAGCGAGAAGCTTCAGCTAAAACGCAGACATTTGCTGTATCTGAAGTCCACAGTGGCGGGTCGAGGAGATGTGGTCATGGAGTGACTCAGCATTCTCTTTTTCGTGTTTTATTTCCTTTCATTCTTCTCATTCCTGTCAGTTTTTCTTCTTCCCCTCACCCCTCCCGATTGCCCTAAATTCTTTAATTTCCACCCATCCATCCACCCACCCACCCATCCATCCATCCACCCACACATCCACCGACCCATCCATCTAACCATCCATCCATCTACCCACTCACCCATCCATCCACCCTCTGACACATCCATTCAGCCATCCATCCACCCATCCATCCACCCACTGACACATCTACCCATCCATCCACCCATCCATCCATCTACCCACTCATCCATCCATCCATCCACCCACCCACCCATCCATCCATCCATCCATCCACCCATCCATCCATCCATCCATCCATCTGTCCATCCACCCACCCACCTATTCATCCATCCATCCATCCACCCACCCACCCACCCACCCACCCACCCATAATAATAATAATAATAATAATAATAATAAATAATAATAAATACATATAAAAATATAAAAATAAATCCATCCACCCAAACATCCACTGACCAATCCATCTAACCATCCATCCATCTACCCACCCACCCATCCATCCACCCTCTGACACATCCATTCAGCCATCCATCCACCCATCCATCAACCCACTGACACATCTACCCAGCTGCCCATCTATCCACCCATCCATTCACCCACCCACTTACTCACCCATCCATCCATCCATCCATCCATCCACCCACCCATCCATCCATCCGTTCATCCACCCACCCATCCATCCATCCAACCACCCACCCACCCATCCATCCATCCACCCACACATCTACCGACCCATCCATCTAACCATCCATCCATCTACCCATCAACCCATCCATCCACCCTCTGACACATCCATTCATCCACCCACCCATCCATCCATCCACCCACCTATCCACCCATCCATCTACCCACCCACCCACACATCCACTTATCCATCCATCCACCCACTGACACATTTGTCCACCCAATCATCCACACACCGACACATCCATCCACCCACCCATCCATCCATCCATTCATCCACCCACCCATCCATCCATTCATCCACCCACCCATCCATCCATCCACCCATCCATCTATCTATCCATCCACCTACCCACCCATCTGTACCACCCATCCATCCATCTCTACTTCTTTCCTCTCTCTCTGATCGCTTTCTCTCCACCTCTCCTCCCTCTATTTCTCCCTCTCCCTCCTCCGAGAGACGTTTTAAGGCCTTGGCAAAGTGGGCTCTGGCCCTGGGCCCCAGCCTTTCAGGGGCCCCTGATAGACCTGGCTCTGTAGGGGCCCCAGCCTTTCAGGGGCCCCTGATAGACCTGGCTCTGTTCTCCTCACAGCCCTGCCCTGATGACCTTGAATGGTTTTAAACACAGGTTGTTTTCATATATTTGTATTACAGGTGGGTGCAGGCAGTGTGCGCATTGACGTCAGTGAGCTGCTACTGAGTCATTGGACACACTTTAGAGTCTGGAGCAGTCTGATTGGACCATGATTTCACAACTGCTCTGAGCATTTTCGGTCAGGGCCCCCCAAATCCTTAAGATGTCCCAGCCTCCCCCCTCTTCCTCTCTTTCCATCTATCTAACTTCTCCCACCCCTACAAGGACCAGAGGGGCCCCTCCCACAAGGAGAAGCAGAGGGCCCCTCCCACAAGGAACAGCATGGGGCCCCTCCCACCAGGAGAATCAGAGGGGCCCCTCCCATACAGAGAAGCAGAGGGGCCCATCCCTAAAGGAGAAGCAGAGGGGCCCCTCCCACAAGGAGCAGCAGAGTGGCCCCTCCCTTATACAGAATCAGAGGGGCCCCTCCCTCATACAGAAGCAGAGGGGCCCCTCCCTCATACAGAAGCAGAGGGGCCCCTCCCTCATACAGACGCAGAGGGGCCCCTCCCTCATACAGAAGCAGAGGGCCTCTCCCTCATACAGAAGCAGAGGGGCCCCTCCCTCATACAGAAGCAGAGGGGCCCCTCCCTCATACAGAAGCAGAGGGCCTCTCCCTCATACAGAAGCAGAGGGGCCCCTCCCTCATACAGAAGCAGAGGGGCCCCTCATACAGAAGCAGAGGGGGCCCTCTCATACAGAAGCAGAGGGACCCCTCCCTCATACAGACACAGAGGGGCCCCTCTCTCATACAGAAGCAGCGGGCCCCTCCCTTATACAGAAGCAGAGGGGTCCCTCCCAGAAGCAGAGGGGCCCCTCCCTCATACAGAAGCAGAGGGGCCCCTCCCACATACAGAAGCAGAGGGGCCCCTCCCTCATACAGAAGCAGAGGTGCCCCTCCCTTATACAGAAGCAGGGGGGCCCCTCCCTCATACAGAAGCAGGGGGGCCCCTCATGCAGAAGCAGAGGGGCCCCTTCCTCAAGGAGCAGCAGAGGGGCCCCTCCCACAAGGAGCAGCAGAGGGGCCCCTCCCATACAGAGAAGGAGAGGGGCCCCTCCCTAAAGGAGAAGCAATGGGGCCCCTCCCACAAGAGCAGCAGAGGGGCCCCTCCCATACAGAGAAGCAGAGGGGCCCCTCCCAAAAGGAGAAGCAGAGGGGCCCCTCCCACAAGGAGCAGCAGAGTGGCCCCTCCCTTATACAGAATCAGAGGGGCCCCTCCCTCATACAGAAGCAGAGGGGCCCCTCCCAGAAGCAGAGGGGCCCCTCCTCATACAGAAGCAGAGGGGCCACTCCCTCATACAGAAGCAGAGGGGTCCCTCCCAGAAGCAGAGGGGCCCCTCCCAGAAGCAGAGGGGCCCCTCCTCATACAGAATCAGAGGGGCCCCTCCCTCATACAGAAGCAGAGGGGCCCCTCCCAGAAGCAGAGGGGCCCCTCCCAGAAGCAGAGGGGCCCCTCCCTCATACAGAAGCAGAGGGGCCCCTCCCAGAAGCAGAGGGGCCCCTCTCTCATACAGAAGCAAGTGGCCCCTCCAAGAAGCAGAGGGGCCGAAGCAGAGGGGTCACTCCCAGAAGCAGGGGGCCCCTCCCTCATACAGAGGGAAAGGGGATCCTCCCTCATACAGAAGCAGAGGGGCCCCTCCCTCATACAGAAGCAGAGGGGACCCTCCCTCATACAGACGCAGAGGAGCCCCTCCCTCATACAGAAGCAGAGGGCCCCTCCCTCATACAGAAGCAGAGGGCCCCTCCCTCATACAGACGCAGAGGAGCCCCTCCCTCATACAGAAGCAGAGGGCCCCTCATACAGAAGCAGAGGGGTCCCTCCCAGAAGCAGAGGGGCCCTTCCCTCATACACATGCAGAGGGGCCCCTCCCTCATACACATGCAGAGGGGCCCCTCCCTCATACAGAAGCAGAGGGGCCCCTCATACAGAAGCAGAGGGGCCCCTCCCTCAAGGAGCAGAGGGGCGCCTCTGACAAGGAGCAGCAGGGGGGCCCTCCCACCAGGAGAATCAGAGGGGCCCCTCCCACAAGGAGAAGCAGAGGGGCCCCTCCCATACAGAAAAGCAAAGGGGCCCATCATATCTGTGTGAACAATGCTGCAGAGACCCTGGGATTAAAGCACCTTGAGCCACAGCTGCATCCGGGGCCTCTGGGCAGGTCCAGGGGAGCAGTGTCTCTCTTCAGGGCCTGTCCATAGCGCCCGAGGCCCAGGGCGGAGTCAGAGGGGCTGGATGGGATGGAATGAACTCTGGGCTCCTCCGTCCTTAAGGAGAATCCTTCACCGAGATGTCTGTCATGAGGAGGGGCGGAGGAGGAGAGGCGTGTCCAGGGGTGCAGAGGAGGAGAGGCCTGTCCAGAGGAGGGGCAGAGGAGGAGAGGCCTGTCCAGGGGCACAGCGGAAGAGAGGCCTGTCCAGGGGAGCAGTGTCTCTCTTCGGGGCCTGTCCATAGCGCCCGAGGCCCAGGGCGGAGTCAGAGGGGCTGGATGGGATGGAATGAACTCTGGGCTCCTCCGTCCTTAAGGAGAATCCTTCACCGAGAGGCCTGTCACGAGGAGGGGCGGAGGAGGAGAGGCGTGTCCAGGGGTGCAGAGGAGGAGAGGCCTGTCCAGAGGAGGGGCAGAGGAGGAGAGGCCTGTCCAGGGGTACAGCGGAGGAGAGGCCTGTCCAGAGGAGCAGTGTCTCTCTTCGCGGCCTGTGCATAGCGCCCCGAGGCCCAGGGGGAGTCAGAGGAGCTGGATGGAGTGAAATGAACTCCGGGCTCCTCTGTCCTGGATGAGAATCCTTCACCGAGCGGCCTGTCCAGAGGAGGAGCAGAGGAGGAGAGGCCTGTCCAGGGGTCAGAGGATGAGAGGCTTGTCCAGAGGAGGAGAGGAGGAGAGGCCTGTCCAGGGGTGCAGAGGAGGAGAGGACTGTCCAGGGGTGCAGAGGAGGTGAGGCCTATCCAGGGGTGCAGAGGAGGAAAGGCCTGTCCAGGGGTGCAGAGGAGTAGAGGTATGTCCAGGGGTGCAGAGGAGGAGAGGCCTGTCCAGGAGTCAGAGGAGGAGAGGCCTGTCCAGAGGAAGGGCAGAGGAGGAGAGGCCTGTCCAGGGGTGCAGAGGAGGAGAGGCCTGTCCAGTGATGCAGAGGAGGTGAGGCCTGTCCAGAGGAGGGGCAGAGGAGGAGAGGCCTGTCCAGAGGAGGAGAGGCCTGTCCAGAGGAGGTGAGGCATGTTATTTTTATTTATTTATTTATGCAATTTTATATAGCGCGAACTTTACCCGAAGGTGTCAGAGCGCTTTACATAGGACCCAGTTTCAAACATAAGGACTGACGGTACAAAAAGAATTTGCAAATTGTTGACTTACATAAGAACCAGTTGAAAACATCCGCATTGAGAATTACATGCGTTATAGAAAGATTTAGGATTACATGCGTTATAAAAAGTTACAAACAGAAAAAAATTGCAAATGTACAAGAGATAAAGTCACACAAGGAGGAGATACAAATGGATAAAATCTAGGCCTATACTAGTGATATCTCTATCTACTTAGGGAGGGGATACACATGGATATACTTAGGCTGTCCGGATTTCGGTTTAAACCGACTCTGCTCGAAACTACACTACCGAATGAAAATCAGCTGACACTGTTTAAACCGAGTGTCACTGATTTTCATTGCTGTTGCACCACTTGGCCACATGATGGAGCTACAGCGTTGCAGACCGCCGGTGTTCCAAGGCCTCGTTACCATCCAGTAATTCAATGCAATTTTCCCATTATTACTTTTTCTTATCATGATTAAAAATCACATATAATTCAAACAGGTACAAATGCATTTTACAAAATGTGCGATACAAGAAACCCAATGGGCAGCTTTTCAAAGCAGTTAATGAATTTGTTACATGTATATGTAATGGTTCGTATGACATACAACTCGAGCGGTGCTGACAAGGCAGAGTAATTTCATTATTGCAGCATGTTTGTAAAAGTGATAAATGTGGAACTTGGGTCTTCTGAATTGTAGAGCTGGCAGAACTGATCGTGGATGCAACAGCAATGGGAAGTCATTAAAAACGGCGGAATAAACTTCTGAGGATGAAAACCAATCTAATTCACATGAAAGAAGTCCCGTAAAAAGGAAGTGAGGTCATTATGATAACCCTTCCCTGGAGCAGGGTCCAATCCTCTCCAAGCATTAGTGCTAATAACTTTCTTTAACTGTGCGACGTGCAGTGCTGATAACCATTCAGAGGTCATTCGTGATTGAGACCGGAGCAAGGTCGCTAATAGTGTAGCATTCTATACTACAAACACATATAGTCTGTGTTCTCTCAGTGGGCACTGGGGAGAGCAGTGGCACTGCACGTTTTTTGGTTGTGTGTGCTTATTCTAAATGTGCGTGATGCGGCCCGCGAGCAGGGAAGGGCAAGAGCAACAACATTCCTGCTCCGTAGGAGAATTGTAAAAGCGATCTACTGTAAGTGCAAAGGTCAATTGGTGCGCACCGTGGCCTGTATTGATTCAAGGTTTGCCTGGTATTATCGTCCATCTAGTGCAAATGAGTAGATTAATGCCCTACTTAAACATTAGGTACAAGGTCCTTAGTGAGAAATATCCACATTAACCAGGGGCGCGATAAACACAAGCACACTGCACTACTACTCAGGCGTGCAACACCCATTGGGCTCACAGGATGCTTCAGCCCCCCTCCTGACCCCCCACCCCCCCCTCGTGTGTGTCAGCCCGGGCGGAGACAGCTTCACGGGCTGGCGAGCATCTAATTGCAGCCGCACCGAGTACTTAACAGGTCTTTAAAAGACCATTTACTTGTAAGTGAGGCTTTTGTTATGTGTTCACCCCTTCTTACAGCCACTCTGTCTATGGTTGGAAGAATTAGCCCCCCCCCCGAAATATTTTCACAGATGCACAGGCAATCAATCCCTCTGTGCATCTGTGCATTCCTAATCAATGATGTAAACCAGACGATAGTTGACAACCACCAACATCCGCACCAGCCTTTTATCAGCTGCTGCAGTAGTCACTATAACTCCAGACTTGGAGGGCTTCTCCCAAAGCTTCAGATGTAGTGTAAAGATCAGGCACGCAGGACTTCGACTTCGTTTTTGTATTTTACTTATTAATTCTGAGCAAATAGTAAACATTCCAATTCTAAGAAGTGATGTAATATCAATTGAAAGTTAACACCAAAACACAAGTTCAATGCCTTATTTTCCATAGTTTTTATTAATGCACGGTCTGTATCGATAAAACATATTTCTCACATGCGTGAGCAGGGAAGGGCCAGAGTAACACCAGGCCCCCTGCCTGCCTAACGTGAGGGAGGGCACCGGGGGAAGAGTGGCGGCACCTGCAAGTTTGTTGCGTGTGTGTGCTGAAATATTTCTAAATGTGTGTGCTTATATTTTTCTAAATGTGTGTGATGCGACCCGTGAGCAGGAAAGAGCCAGAGCAACACCAGCCCCCCTGCCTGCCTAACGTGAGGGAGGGCCCCGGGGGAAGAGTGGCGGCACCTGCAAGTTTGTTGCGTGTGTGTAGAAATTCAGGGGGTGTGGGGGGCGGATCTTCTGCCACAGCAGAACCATATCATGATGGTTGTTGTGAAATTCATTATTTATTGCCAACACTGTTATCATTTCTAGGATTCTCATTGCAGGTGTTGTGCTTAGGGACAACCAGGAGATCTGCCTCCCTCTGTCTGGTTTTTCATTCAAAGTTTTAGCCAATCTTCCCATACACTGACATAAGCTCAAAATGTTGCCCCTTAGCAAAATTTCATTTGCCATTTGATTCGGGCTGACCCTCGTAGCAATCAGCCCCAATTGGTTCAGTGCATTTAGGGACTTCATTCAAAGAGTCTAGGGCCACCAACAGATTGGAACATTCAATATTTGGTGCACCTGAAAGGGGAGATGGCGCCTGGTGGATGAGGGAATCTTGAGGGAGTAGTATGTGTGCCAACTTAAGAGGAAGAATACAAGTAACATGCGGCGGAACACGCAAGTTTGTTGATTGTGTGTGCTTAAATATTTCAAAATGTGCGTGATGCGGCCCGTGAGCAGGGAAGAGCCAGAGCAACAACAGGCCCCCTGCCTGGCTAACGTGGGGGAGAGGAGCTGTAGTGGTCTGCCATTTGTCTGCATTCGGCAGCCCCCAATTAATTCACAGGTCTTTAAAAAGACCATTTACTTAACGAGTTTTTGTTCTTGCACCCTTCGTAGAGCCCCTAGTATAGTAGCCCAGTCGCGCTAATTCTGGTTCCTGTGTCCTTTGACCACATAGGTCATGAAGTGCAGTCAGTTCTATTTCAGACTGCAAGGTTAGTTCTATAAGCGCTTGCCATCTGTAATGTATGTTGGTGATCAGGGTGCTGTGTGCTGCTGTTTCCGTTGTTGCGATGTGTCATTTAGTCGGTGGTTCTCAGTCCTAGAGGCTGTGAATGCAATATTATCAATGTGGCGACCGCTTACTGAATTTTTGCTTAGTGATGATGCAAAAGGCAAGAAATGTGAGGATCTTCGGGTGCATATTGATAGTGATGTCAAAAAAAGTACACTGTACTGCAGTCTTAGATTTTTACAGGAGAATATGACTGCTGTAGTGGACATAATCAAAAAACTAGTGTCAGAAAACACCCTTGTCTACCAAGTGTTCAGCATCATTGGTGTAGATGTCAAACATCTCTTTCAGAGTAGGCTGGGCGACACTTTTAGTGACTTTGGCACGGCAACATGTTCCCTGTTAGAATGCTTGCCACTTGGTAAGCAGAGAAGTGTTGAGGACCAACTCAGGAAATTTTATTTTACAATGCATGAGAAATGGCTAGCTATGATGCACAGAAATGTCCCAACACCAACCATGGCGTTTGAAATCAATGAAGCCTCACTTTGGTACTATGCACAGGTGATAGAGCCCTTCCGTAAAGGGGAATTTTCTCCAGACTTCGAAAAGTACAGCTTCATTTTTTACCCTTTTGATACCTCTGAGGGCATATGCACCCAGTTTAACGCATATGTTGCAGAACCTGGCCCGGAGAATGTCAACCTTGAGGTGCACCAGTATTGGCATGGAAAGCTACGTCAGTGGCCAGAGTTGGCAAATTGTGTACTGGCTGTTTTGGCGTTGCCAGTCTCAAGTGCCAATGTCGAGAGGGCCTTTTCACTAATAAAAGTGTACATGGGGAGGAAAGAGAGAGCGCGAATGACCAAAGAAACACTGAAGAAATATTGCATGGTGTACTACAATAAATTTGACTTGTAAAAATGTATTTGGACCTCATATACACTGTACGTACACTATCTATATACCATGCACCAATGAAGAAAGGAAGCAATAATAAAAGCAAAGCGTTCCATAAACACCAGTAAAACACTGTTTCAGTTGTTTTTTATGGCGCGAAAATGAGTAACCACTGAAAAGCACTGTTTTTTTGAGGTATTTAAATCACTGGAAAACACTGAAAAAACACCACCAGAATTTACCAAAAATAGAAACTGAAAACAGGAAAGCCTAGATATACTCTAAGAGTCACATAGGAATGGTAGAATGTCCAGGGGTGCAGAGGAGGTGAGGCCTGTCCATGGGTGCACTGTCTCTCTCCAGGGCCTGTGCATAGCACCCCGAGGCTCAGGGTGGAGTCAGAGGTGCTGGATGGGGTGGAATGAACTCCGGACACCTCTGTCCTGAATGAGAATCCTTCACCAAGAAGCCTGTCCAGACGAGGAGAGGCCTGTACAGGGGTGCAGAGGGGGAGTGGCCTGTCCAGAGGAGCAGAGGAGCTGAGAACTGTCCAGGGGAGCAGAGGAGGTGAGGCCTGTCCAGGGTCAGAGAAGGAGAGGCATGTCCAAGGGGCAGAGGAGGTGAGGGCTGTCCAGAGGAGGGGCAGAGGAGGAGAGGCCTGTACAGGGGAGCAGAGGAGGTGAGGCCTGTCCAGAGGAGGAGCAGAGGAGGAGAGGCCTGTCCAGGGGTGCAGAGGAGATGAGGCCTGTCCAGGGGTGCAAAGGAGGTGAGGCCTGTCCAGAGGAGGACAGGAGGAGAGGCCTGTCCAGAGGAGGAGAGGAGGAGAGGACTGTCCAGAGAAGGGGCAGAGGAGGAGAGGCCAATCCAAGGGTGCAGAGGAGGTGAGGCCTGTCCAGGGTCAGAGGAGGAGAGGCCTGTTCAGGGGTGCAAGGCCTGTCGGCAGAGGAGGTGAGGCCTGTGCAGAGGAGGAGAGGAGAGGCCTGTCTAGAGGAGGAGCAGAGGAGGAGAGGCCTGTCCAGGGGTGCAGAGGAGGAGAGGCCTATCCAGGGGGCAGAGGAGGTGAGGCCTGTCCAGAGGAGGAGAGGAGGAGAGGCCTGTCCAGAGAAGGTCATTGAAAAACAATGGGGTAGACCCAAAAAGTCAACAGGACCTGGGTAATTATATGTATATATAAAAAGTGGTCCTAGACACAGTTTTGTTAAACCAGAGACAATCAATATAAGTGTTAAATTGTTCACACTAAGCAGGTAGTCAGATTTAATCTGAACAACACAGGGAGATGTATTATTAGCTAATGCTGCTATCAATGCAAAAACCCAACACAACAGTACCAAAACAATTTATACTGCAGTTTATTTACATGTTAATAAAAATTGACAATAAAGAATTAAGAAAAGGTTGGTGCTCAAGTGATGAAAAGGAAAAGCTGAAGGCACAGGATTTAGAATAAATTCACTGCAAGAAGGAAATTATTTACATTGCACATATGTAAAGCCTACCCATACAAAGTATATACACACTATTATACAGGGGGACTGGGGAAGTGGTATAGGCTTTAATAATTAAAAGGGGGGCATAATCGTCGACGTTTCGACCCTGGCGCAATACGGGGAAATCGCGACCTCTGCTGCGGGTCTTCTTCAGGACAAGTGGGGGCGGGGAAAGGGGAAGCACCACGAAACAAACTGTGGCGGTGTAACAAGGCCAGATCAGTTGGGCGATACACCTCTGACTGGTATATTGGTTTGAAGTCAAAATGGTGAGTTTGTGTGAGAAGTTGGCCTGGTAGGGGATGTTTCCAATTCTGGAACCACCTACTACCTGACCAAACAATCCCTTATGGTGTCTGGTTGTAAGTCAACCTTATTAGACAAGCTATCCTAGGGGTAGCATGGACTAAGCAGCCTAAAGGCTTAACTTAAGAGGTCGTGTTAAGCGAGCTGTTTTACCACATACAATCCTGTAATACCAAATGAAAGGACACCACACAAGTATATATTATAAAAATATATGTGTTTATTACTAAAAACAATCCCCAGTATTCTTTATGAATAAAGGGGCACAAGCGTTAAATCAAAAGCACTGTTTAAACATACAAGTTGCACAATTATGGATGAGGGCGGGTGGCCACTCAAACCATATACTAAACAAGTGGTATAAGAGAGGCCACTCGAACAGTGGTTAGGCCTAGGGCCTAGGGAATCGCTGGGAGCAGTCAGGACAAGCAATGCTGAAGTCGGGAATGGCCCTCGGGATTCGGGAGATGTGCGGAAAGCGCACGCATGCACCAATGTTAACCTATGGTGCGTAAAAGTCAAAGAGTTAAAGTTTAAGGACACTTCCGCTGAACCTAGAGGAACAAAACTTAACACACAGACCCTAGAGGTGTGCACCAGTGTGGGAACACCGGCGGAGCAAAGTTACCTCACCCACAGGAAGTGGGTGCACAGGGTCGAAGTGGCGTCGGGTTTTGACACGCAGGCTCTTGGTGCTTGAAGCTGAAAGGGCTGCAGGCGGGTTAAAGATGAAGTGTCCGGTGGAGTCCAAGGGTGGACTCAAGTTGTAGTGTACCTGAAAGCAGAGGGGACAGAGTCTGGGTCACTCAGCAGTGACCAGGGTGGAACCAGGACGGAACCAGGCAATGTCGGGCGCAATCAGGTGGTCGTCGAGGAGCTTCTCTCCGCTGTCATGTGGGCTCTGGGGCATCTGCGATGTCCAGTAGCAGGTCACGATCTGTCCCACGCAGGCTCTCACCGTCGGTGTAGTCGGCTTCAAGTTTGGAGCAAACAAGCCTTGGTAAGAGCAATCCACGCGGGATCAAAAGATTGCTTCTCACTCGGACCAGGAAGGTCAGAGTCGGGGCTCCTTTTCAAGGGAGCTGGTGTGGATCTGGAGCAACCAGATTCACGAGTCTTCTTAGTAGTTTCGTCGGCACAGGGACCACTAGCCAGCTGGCAAGTGACCGGGCCAACGCATTGAGCCAAATAGAGCAGAAGGGCCCCACGCAGCACTCGTCGAGTGTGGAGGGCTGAACTTCGGCTCAGGAGTAGCTCAGGGTGGGGGCTTCTCAAACCCCGGTGCACAGCTTCGAGGGTCACTCGTGGGCTGCACGGTCAGCGTCTCGTGGTCAATTCAAGATGGCGTGCCCCACGCTTCCGGTCGCCTCCACGGGTCTCAGCTCTGCAGGGACTGTGGATCGGGCTGTTAGAAGGCAGGCAGGCTTGATCTCGTCGATCTCAGTTGCTCGAGTTCCAGCGGGAACTGCAACTAAGTAGACGTCGAGGGCTGGATGGTGCCTGCTGCTGCAGGGTGGTCACTCCTTGACCACAAGGGAGATTCTTCGGGCTTCCACGTTGAGATGGAGGGCGAAGGGTCCAGAATTTCGTTTCAAATGTTTCTTCCAGGAAATCTGATGTGCATTGGCACTGCTCCCACTCTTATTCGAATCTGGGGGGCGTGATTACCTGCTAGGTCCCCCCCTATGGGTGGGACCCAGGAAGTGGGTGGATACACCCCCTTCCTTTGATCCAGGCCGCCCTGGCACGAGGGCTGGAGTGCCCCAGAACCGGTTTGGCCGGATTATGCAAGGGGCAGCCTTGTGCGCCCCCAGCAGTGTCTGGTTTCTTTCAAACCTCCCTGCTACAATCCACTATCTCCTGTCTGGAGGGCGGTGACACCCTCCTGTGACAGGAAACCCTTTGTCCAGGACCCATTTGGTTGAGTTTCGGTCAACTGCAGGGGTCCAGACATTTGTCTGTGGCAGAGGCATCCATTTTGTGGATCTAAGGTCTTTGGAGAAATTAACCGCATTTAGTTAAAGCAACATGTCTTACCCCTCTAGAGGGGTGGAATGCCATCCCCGTCGCCAGACCTGGCGAGGGGATTGTGAGAAGTTGGCCTGGTAGGGGATGTTTCCAATTCTGGAACCACCTACTACCTGACCAAACAATCCCCTTATGGTGTCTGGTTGTAAGTCAACCTTATTAGACAAGCTATCCTAGGGGTAGCATGGACTAAGCAGCCTAAAGGCTTA
This sequence comes from Lissotriton helveticus, assembly GCF_964261635.1. NCBI lineage: Eukaryota > Metazoa > Chordata > Amphibia > Caudata > Salamandridae > Lissotriton > Lissotriton helveticus. The sequence continues at coordinate 1,506,899 of NW_027611666.1, forward strand.
ACTTAAGAGGTCGTGTTAAGCGAGCTGTTTTACCACATACAATCCTGTAATACCAAATGAAAGGACACCACACAAGTATATATTATAAAAATATATGTGTTTATTACTAAAAACAATCCCCAGTATTCTTTATGAATAAAGGGGCACAAGCGTTAAATCAAAAGCACTGTTTAAACATACAAGTTGCACAATTATGGATGAGGGCGGGGGGCCACTCAAACCATATACTAAACAAGTGGTATAAGAAAGGCCACTCGAGCAGTGGTTAGGCCTAGGGCCTAGGGAATCGCTGGGAGCAGTCAGGACAAGCAATGCTGAAGTCGGGAATGGCCCTCGGGATTCGGGACATGTGCGGAAAGCGCACGCATGCACCAATGTTAACCAATGGTGCGTAAAAGTCAAATAGTTAAAGTTTAAGGACACTTCCGCTGAACCTAGAGGAACAAAACTTAACACACAGACCCTAGAGGTGTGCACCAGTGTGGGAACACCGGCGGAGCAAAGTTACCTCACCCACAGGAAGTGGGTGCACAGGGTCGAAGTGGCGTCGGGTTTTGACACGCAGGCTCTTGGTGCTTGAAGCTGAAAGGGCTGCAGGCAGGGTGAAGACGAAGTGTCCGGTGGAGTCCAAGGGTGGACTCAAGTTGTAGAGTACCTGAAAGCAGAGGGGACAGAGTCTGGGTCACTCAGCAGTGACCAGGGTGGAACCAGGACGGAACCAGGCAATGTCGGGCGCAATCAGGTGGTCGTCGAGGCGCTTCTCTTCGCTGTCACGTGGGCTCTGGGGCATCTGCGACGTCCAGGAGCAGGTCACGATCTGTCCCACGCAGGCTCTCACCGTCGGTGCAGTCGGCTTCCGGTTTGGAGCAAACAAGCCTTGGTAAGAGCAATCCACGCGGGATTGGAAGATGGCGTCTTACTCGGACCAGGAAGGTCAGAGTCGGGGCTCCCTTTCAGGGGAGCTGGAGTGGATCTGGAGCAACCAGAATCACGAGTCTTCTTTTGTAGTTCGTCGGTACAGGGACCACAAGCCAGCTGGCAAGTGACCGGGCCAACGCGTTGAGCCAAATCGTGCCAAAGGGCCCCACGCAGCACTCGTCGAGTGTGGAGGGCTGAACTTCGGCTCAGGAGTAGCTCAGGGTGGGGGCTTCTCAAACCCCGGTGTACAGCTTCGAGGGTCACTCGTGGGCTGCACGGTCAGCGTCTCGTGGTCACTTCAAGATGGCGTGCCCCACGCTTCCGGTCGCCTCCACGGGTCTCAGCTTTGCAGGGACTGTGGATCGGGCTGTTAGAAGCTGGGCAGGCTTGATCTCGTCGATCTCAGTCGCTCGAGTTCCGGCGGGAACTGCAACCAAGTAGACGTCGAGGGCTGGATGGTGCCTGCTGCTGCAGGGTGGTCACTCCTTGACCACAAGGGAGATTCTTCGGGCTTCCACGTTGAGATGGAGGGCGAAGGGTCCAGAATATCGTTTCAAATGTTTCTTCCAGGAAATCTGATGTGCATTGGCACTGCTCCCACTCTTATTCGAATCTGGTGGGCGTGATTACCTGCTAGGTCCCCTCCTATGGGTGGGACCCAGGAAGTGGGTGGATACACCCCCTTCCTTTGATCCAGGCCGCCCTGGCACGAGGGCTGGAGTGCCCCAGAACCGGTTTGGCCGGATTATGCAAGGGGCAGCCTTGTGCGCCCCAGGCAGTGTCTGGTTTCTTTCAAACCTCCCTGCTACAATACACTATCTCCTGTCTGGAGGGCGGTGACACCCTCCTGTGACAGGAAACCCTTTGTCCAGGACCCCCTTGACTGGGTTTCGGTCAGCTCCAGGGGTCCAGACATTTGTCTGTGGCAGAGGCATCCATTTTGTGGATCTTAAGGCCTTTGGAGAAATCAACCGCATTAAAGTAAAGTAACATGTCTTACCCCTCTAGAGGGGTGGAATGCCATCCCCGTCGCCAGAACTGGCGAGGGGATGGTATTCCAAAGCGTATGACACCTTACACGACATGTTTTGATAAAGCCAAACCAAAGTTGCTAAATAACCGCGAGGATTATAAGGCACTTAATAGTATATGGTATGGCATTATCCTGAAACAGCTTAGGGATTTGTTCCCGACGGCTGCAGACAGGCTCAGCTCATGCTAGAGCTCCATCTCACATAAAAACCATGCACCCAGCCTCCAGGATTGGTGAGGCCTGTCTATAGGAGTGGCTCACAGGTTTACATGTGTCCAGATATAGGTTTAGACATAGGTATACTATATCTAAGCAAGGGGTGTGTACACCACCTTACCCCAGCTGAGTGATCAGCCAGTTGTGTCAAATTAAGAACCAGCCAGGGGTGGCAAAAGATATGCTGCAGCCCCTGGTAGGCCTTAGTGGCTCCTGTGCCCTGTGCACCTATAGTGCATTCTACAGGGGCTGACAAGGAGTCCATTTCCAATTGGTATGTACCTAGGGTACATGGAATCCATTTTACAGAGAGAGCAGATGGCCTGGGGCCCTGATTAGCAGGGAACCAGGTCAACTAAGTCAAAAAACCAGCTAAACACAGGCAAAAAATCTGGGGTAACCATAGTCAGGTAGCCACCTTCCTACATAACCCCCCCCCAAACGAAAGGAGATAAGGCTATCCTTGGCCAGGTAAGCCTATATTGCCTGAGTGGCCATATAAGGAAGTACCTGCACTAGCATGGGTACCCCCTGTCTCATGGTCCACTAAGCAGTCCCTCACCCTTTGGGTATTAGAGGGTCTCCACCATAGGGAATCACTACCTTGGGTGTGTTTATGCAAAGTTAAAGGCTGGTTTGGATATGGAGTATTGAAGTGAGGCTCTACTAATTTAGGGCTTAGCTTCCTCCAATTATCTTCCACCATGTGTGCCTTTCTTTCTTTAACTGAGTTGCACTGTGCTCTCAGGGTCAACCTCTGGCTACCTAAAGCTGGAGGCTGGGTCCCTCTGTTTGGCTTGCTGGAGGGACAGTTTAGGTTTGGGCCCTTTGGGTCCCAGGTTTGGCTGTGCCCAACAGAATCCATCTGGGGGAGGTCCCTAACTGTTTTTAAGGGGGCTCCCTCAGGAGTTTTTAAAGTTTTCACCTTACTAGGGCTACTAGTTTTGGTGCACCTAATCTTTTGATGGGGGTGCTTTATTTGACAGGGGGCCCTCTGGGTCTCACTGTCCTTCTTGTCCTCTGCAGCCCTGGGCTGGCTAAGGCAAGGGAGAGAGGGGCAGGTTACCTGCTCCAGACTGGGTCCCACCTGAGAAGGGTCCACTGACATCAGAGGTTCTGTCAGGCTACGCCCAACCACCTCTGGGGCAGTTCCTTCATCAGGGGTAAGATCAGTTCCCTGAGGAGGCTGATCCTGTCCTAAAGTCTGGTGAGGGGGAGATTTCTCTTCCTCCTCCATGCTCTCAGTTTGTGTGGAGTTATCCATCATTTCAGGTTTCACAACACACGTGTCAGTTTGAGTTTGGGCTGTGGCCATCACAGCCCCACCAACCTTTTCAGGAGGAGACTCAGTTTGGGTTTCTGCTGTTATCATAACAGCTTTGCTATTCTGTTCAGGAAGAGCTTTTGCTAAAGATGGGGCAGGGAGTATCTCCGCCCTACCAACCTTTTCAGGAAGGACATCTTGAATTGGGGCTGTAGCCATTACAGCCCCACTAACCTTTCCATTGGAATTTACCATTCTAGAATGGATTTCCTGTTCAACCCCAGCCCAGGCTGAGATTTCTAAATCATTACCCAGTAGACAGTCTACAGGCAAGTTTGGGGACACTGCCACTCTCTTTGGGCCAGTGACACCTCCCCAGCTGAGACTTACTACTGCCATGGGATGATTTGTTTGGATGCCATCAATGTTTATTACCTGGTATGTGGCACCAGGTAAAAGTTGCTTAGAGGGGACTATGCCATCAGCCACCATGGTGATGCTAGCCCCTGTGTCTCTAAAAGCTTCAACTCTTAAACCATTGATGATGGGTTCTTGTCTATACTTGCTCAAAGTATTTGGGCAAGCAGAGAAGTTGGCAAACCCCATGCCAGCCTCATAAACAAGATCATTGGGTGATGGGGACCTGGATAGGCCAGGGTCCACCTGATTTCCAAAAGTAAACCCACCCAGATTCCTGGGTGTGCTTCCACTTCCTGGGGGATTACTGCTGACAGTAACAGGAGGTGTTGAAGCTGGCTTTGGAGGTATATTTTCTTTATTGTTATTCTTGGGACAACAGCTGTCTGTTTTGTAATGCCCCACCTGTTTACAGGGATAACAATAGGGTTTTTTCTCAGTTGAAGAAGTGTCTTGGGACCCACCCCCATCCTTGGAGTTTTGGGGCCCTGGGGAAGTCTTTTCTTTACTTTTATCCCCACCCTTATCTTGAGGCTTGGTAGACTCCTTCTTCTGGTTACTGTCCTGATTCTTAGGCCTAATCCTGGTTCTGACCCATTTGTCTGCCTTCTTTCCCAATTCTTGGGGAGAGGTCAGATCAGAGTCTACCAGGTGCTGGTGTAAGAGCTGGTTCTGACAATTACTTAGGATCTGCTCCCTCATAATCAAATTATACAATCCTGTAAAGTCATGTACTTTGCTGCCATGTAGCCAACCCTCCAGAGCCTTAGTAGCACAATCTACAAAATCAGTCCAGTCCTGAGTCTGTGTCTTCTGGGTGTCTCTGAACTTGAACCTGTACTGTTCAGTGGTTAAGCCAAACCCATCTATCAGAACACTCTTCAGGACTTTGTAATTGTTTGCATCCTCATGTCTGACAGTGAGGAGCTTGTCCCTCCCTTTCTCTGAAAAGGAGTACCATAAGATTGCTGCCCACTGTTCCTCAGGAACCTGCTGTACCATGCAGGCTCTCTCAAGAGCAGTCATCCATTTGTGGATGTCATCCCCTTCTTTGAAGGGGGGCACAATCTTTGTCAGGTTTCTACTATCATAGGACCTGGGTTTCTCTTTAGGAATATTGCTGCCACCAGTGGCATCTAAGCCACACAATTTCTGCTCTCTTGCCAAGGCAAGTTTAGCTTGAGCTAAGGTAAGCTTAGCTTGACTCAGGGCTACCTCCTCTCTCTCTATCTGGAGTCTGACAGCCCTCATTCTAGCCCTATGCTCAGCTTTCTGAGAAGCACTCATGCCTCTCTCTGATTCTCTGGAGGCACTAGAAAGATGAGAGTCCCCTGAGGGAGATCTCACTCTTCTGTTGCCTGGGAGAATCACATGTTGGGTTCTGGGGAGGTGCTGGCCCTCTCCATTCCCCAGTAGGTCCAAGTTGGCCTGGCTAAGCCTACCAACTGGAACCTGGCTACCCTGATCCTGTACTTCTAAGTCCTCAACCTCTGAGTCCTCATCCAAGTCATCATCATCCTCCTCTTCAGGGGGATCAACTGCAGGGGGGTTCCCTCCAGTTCCTGTATCTAGGGAAGCTGCTTTTGCCCTCTCTAAGTCATCCTGTTCTAGGAGTTCTATCAGGATTAGGCAGGTGGGGCTTCTGCCCCTTTTTAACCCTCTTGCTTTGCACAAGACAATCAAGTCTCTGCGGGTTAGTTTGTCATATCCAGAAGTTGCCTGGGTAGGGTCAACTGTCACAGGACTAGACCCTGAGGCCTTTCCTGTGTCGGACATGGTTACTAGTGAGGTGTAAGTGGTGCACTTACCTACACTAAGTGTTTTCCTACTGGACCTTGCTAGTGAGTTGTAGTCAGGGGTGTGCTACTCCCTTCAACCTACAACTACTAAGTTCAGTAGAACTTAATATGCTAAGCTTTTGATTTTATATGTACCTAGAGGTACTTGATGTGATCTTTCAATTTGATATAAAGATTGCAATGGTAAAACAACAGCAAGCTCAAATCCGCACCGCTGCTCACCAATGTGAGAAGTTGGCCTGGTAGGGGATGTTTCCAATTCTGGAACCACCTACTACCTGACCAAACAATCCCCTTATGGTGTCTGGTTGTAAGTCAACCTTATTAGACAAGCTATCCTAGGGGTAGCATGGACTAAGCAGCCTAAAGGCTTAACTTAAGAGGTCGTGTTAAGCGAGCTGTTTTACCACATACAATCCTGTAATACCAAATGAAAGGACACCACACAAGTATATATTATAAAAATATATGTGTTTATTACTAAAAACAATCCCCAGTATTCTTTATGAATAAAGGGGCACAAGCGTTAAATCAAAAGCACTGTTTAAACATACAAGTTGCACAATTATGGATGAGGGCGGGGGGCCACTCAAACCATATACTAAACAAGTGGTATAAGAAAGGCCACTCGAGCAGTGGTTAGGCCTAGGGCCTAGGGAATCGCTGGGAGCAGTCAGGACAAGCAATGCTGAAGTCGGGAATGGCCCTCGGGATTCGGGACATGTGCGGAAAGCGCACGCATGCACCAATGTTAACCAATGGTGCGTAAAAGTCAAATAGTTAAAGTTTAAGGACACTTCCGCTGAACCTAGAGGAACAAAACTTAACACACAGACCCTAGAGGTGTGCACCAGTGTGGGAACACCGGCGGAGCAAAGTTACCTCACCCACAGGAAGTGGGTGCACAGGGTCGAAGTGGCGTCGGGTTTTGACACGCAGGCTCTTGGTGCTTGAAGCTGAAAGGGCTGCAGGCAGGGTGAAGACGAAGTGTCCGGTGGAGTCCAAGGGTGGACTCAAGTTGTAGAGTACCTGAAAGCAGAGGGGACAGAGTCTGGGTCACTCAGCAGTGACCAGGGTGGAACCAGGACGGAACCAGGCAATGTCGGGCGCAATCAGGTGGTCGTCGAGGCGCTTCTCTTCGCTGTCACGTGGGCTCTGGGGCATCTGCGACGTCCAGGAGCAGGTCACGATCTGTCCCACGCAGGCTCTCACCGTCGGTGCAGTCGGCTTCCGGTTTGGAGCAAACAAGCCTTGGTAAGAGCAATCCACGCGGGATTGGAAGATGGCGTCTTACTCGGACCAGGAAGGTCAGAGTCGGGGCTCCCTTTCAGGGGAGCTGGTGTGGATCTGGAGCAACCAGAATCACGAGTCTTCTTTTGTAGTTCGTCGGTACAGGGACCACAAGCCAGCTGGCAAGTGACCGGGCCAACGCGTTGAGCCAAATCGTGCCAAAGGGCCCCACGCAGCACTCGTCGAGTGTGGAGGGCTGAACTTCGGCTCAGGAGTAGCTCAGGGTGGGGGCTTCTCAAACCCCGGTGTACAGCTTCGAGGGTCACTCGTGGGCTGCACGGTCAGCGTCTCGTGGTCACTTCAAGATGGCGTGCCCCACGCTTCCGGTCGCCTCCACGGGTCTCAGCTTTGCAGGGACTGTGGATCGGGCTGTTAGAAGCTGGGCAGGCTTGATCTCGTCGATCTCAGTCGCTCGAGTTCCGGCGGGAACTGCAACCAAGTAGACGTCGAGGGCTGGATGGTGCCTGCTGCTGCAGGGTGGTCACTCCTTGACCACAAGGGAGATTCTTCGGGCTTCCACGTTGAGATGGAGGGCGAAGGGTCCAGAATATCGTTTCAAATGTTTCTTCCAGGAAATCTGATGTGCATTGGCACTGCTCCCACTCTTATTCGAATCTGGTGGGCGTGATTACCTGCTAGGTCCCCTCCTATGGGTGGGACCCAGGAAGTGGGTGGATACACCCCCTTCCTTTGATCCAGGCCGCCCTGGCACGAGGGCTGGAGTGCCCCAGAACCGGTTTGGCCGGATTATGCAAGGGGCAGCCTTGTGCGCCCCAGGCAGTGTCTGGTTTCTTTCAAACCTCCCTGCTACAATACACTATCTCCTGTCTGGAGGGCGGTGACACCCTCCTGTGACAGGAAACCCTTTGTCCAGGACCCCCTTGACTGGGTTTCGGTCAGCTCCAGGGGTCCAGACATTTGTCTGTGGCAGAGGCATCCATTTTGTGGATCTTAAGGCCTTTGGAGAAATCAACCGCATTAAAGTAAAGTAACATGTCTTACCCCTCTAGAGGGGTGGAATGCCATCCCCGTCGCCAGAACTGGCGAGGGGATGGTATTCCAAAGCGTATGACACCTTACACGACATGTTTTGATAAAGCCAAACCAAAGTTGCTAAATAACCGCGAGGATTATAAGGCACTTAATAGTATATGGTATGGCATTATCCTGAAACAGCTTAGGGATTTGTTCCCGACGGCTGCAGACAGGCTCAGCTCATGCTAGAGCTCCATCTCACATAAAAACCATGCACCCAGCCTCCAGGATTGGTGAGGCCTGTCTATAGGAGTGGCTCACAGGTTTACATGTGTCCAGATATAGGTTTAGACATAGGTATACTATATCTAAGCAAGGGGTGTGTACACCACCTTACCCCAGCTGAGTGATCAGCCAGTTGTGTCAAATTAAGAACCAGCCAGGGGTGGCAAAAGATATGCTGCAGCCCCTGGTAGGCCTTAGTGGCTCCTGTGCCCTGTGCACCTATAGTGCATTCTACAGGGGCTGACAAGGAGTCCATTTCCAATTGGTATGTACCTAGGGTACATGGAATCCATTTTACAGAGAGAGCAGATGGCCTGGGGCCCTGATTAGCAGGGAACCAGGTCAACTAAGTCAAAAAACCAGCTAAACACAGGCAAAAAATCTGGGGTAACCATAGTCAGGTAGCCACCTTCCTACAGGGATGGTATTCCAAATCGTATGACACCTTACACGACATGTTTTGATAAAGCCAAACCAAAGTTGCTATTTAACCGCGAGGATTATAAGGCACTTAAGAGTATATGGTATGGCATTATCCTGAAACAGCTTAGGGAGTTGTTCCCGACAGCTGCAGACAGGCTCAGCTCATGCTAGAGCTCCATCTCACATAAAACCACGCACTCTGCCTCCAGGATTGATGAGGCCTTCCATAGGAGTGGCTCACAGGTTTACATGTGTCCAGATATAGGTTTAGATATAGGTATACTATATCTAAGCAAGGGGTGTTTACACCACCTTACCCCAGCTGAGTGATCAGCCAGTTGTGTCAATTTAAGAACCAGCCAGGGGTGGCAAAAGATATGCTGCAGCCCCTGGTAGGCCTTGGTGGCCCCTATGCCCTGGGCACCTATGGTGCATTATACAGGGGCTGACAAGGAGTCCATTTCCAATTGTGGTATGTACCTAGGTGTAGGAAGGTGGCTACCTGACTATGGTTACCCCAGATTTTTTGCCTGTGTTTAGCTGTTTTTTTTGACTTAGTTGACCTGGTTCCCTGCTAATCAGGGCCCCAGGCCATCTGCTCTCTCTGTAAAATGGATTCCATGTACCCTAGGTACATACCACAATTGGAAATGGACTCCTTGTCAGCCCCTGTATAATGCACTATAGGTGCCCAGGGCATAGGAGCCACCAAGGCCTACCAGGGGCTGCAGCATATCTTTTGCCACCCCTGGCTGGTTCTTAAATTGACACAACTGGCTGATCACTCAGCTGGGGTAAGGTGGTGTAATCACCCCTTGCTTAGATATAGTATACCTATATCTAAACCTATATCTGGACACATATTAACCTGTGAGCCACTCCTATGGAAAGGCCTCATCAATCCTGGAGGCTGAGTGCGTGGTTTTATGTGAGATGGAGCTCTAGCATGAGCTGAGGCTGTCTGCAGCTGTCGGGAACAACTCCCTAGGCTGTTTCAGGATAATGCCATACCATATACTCTAAAGTGCCTTATAATCCTCGCGGTTAAATAGCAACTTTGGTTTGGCTTTATCAAAACATGTCGTGTAAGGTGTCATACGATTTGGAATACCATCCCCTCGCCAGTTCTGGCGACGGGGATGGCATTCCACCCCTCTAGAGGGGTAAGACATGTTCCTTTACTAAATGCGGTTAATTTCTCCAAAGACCTTAAGATCCACAAAATGGATGCCTCTGCCACAGACAAATGTCTGGACCCCTGCAGTTGACCGAAACTCGACCAAATGGGTCCTGGACAAAGGGTTTCCTGTCACAGGAGGGTGTCACCGCCCTCCAGACAGGAGATAGTGTATTGTAGCAGGGAGGTTTGAAAGAAACCAGACAGTGCCTGGGGAGCACAAGGCTTCCCCTTGCATAATCCGGTCAAACCGGTTCTGGGGCAGCCCAGCCCCAGCTCCAGTGAGACCTGGACAAAGGAAAGGGGGTGTGACCACCCCCCTTCCTGGTCCCACCCATAGGGAGGGACCTAGCAGGAGATCCACCCCTCAGATTGGAATAAGAGTGGGAGCAGTGCCCTAGCACGGCAGATCATCCTGAAATCACCTTTAAACTAAGAAGACGACTGGACTTCGACATTCTGATGATAGAAGACTGAAGAGAATCTCCCTTGTGGCCTAGGAGGGGCCACCCTGTGAACACAGGCACCACCCAGCACCTCGACGTCTGCTTTGCCGCCGCCTCCCGCCGGAGCCCGAGTGCAGAGCCTGACAAGACCCAGCTTCCCAGACGTCTCCCAGCCCGATCCACAGTCCCTGCAAAGAAGGGACCCGTGGAGGCACCGAGAGACGTGGGAGCGGACATCTTGAAAGACCCCCGAGACGCTGACTGCGCAGCACCCGAGGCACCCTCGACTCTGTGCTTTGGGGTTTGAGAAGCGTTATAATCGAGCAACATTTGCACCAAAGATCAGCCCTCCAGCATCTCCACGATCTGCGTGGGGCCCTTTTGCTTTGTGCCACTCGACTCGCCATCCCGGCCGCTTGTCACGTGGTCAGCGGCCATCTTGGCGACGAAACCTACAATTTACACTGTGGGTCTGGTTGCTCTAGACCTGCCCTCGCTCCTGTAGAAAGGAATACCCGCTCTGACCTTGCTGGTCCGAGTAATAAGCCTTTTTCACTTTCCCCGTGGCTTGCATTAGCCAAGGCTTGTTTGCTTCAATCGAGTTGCCAACACCGCCATCAGCTAGAGCCTTCGAGGGACAGCTCGTGATCGACTCCTGGACGTCCTTGACCTCTTCGTGTCCACGTGGCTGCAGAGAGAAGCAACACCTCATCACCTGTTTGCACCCGACTTTGCCTGGTTCCAATCTGGTTCCACGGTGGTCACTGGCCAGTGACTTTGAACACTGTCCCCTCTGCTTTCAGGTCTTCACCCCTTCAGATCCACCCTTGGATCCACCGGACACTTCTCCTTCACATCGCCTGCAGCGTCTTCAGCTTCAAGCGCCAAGAACCTGCGTGTCAAAACCCGACGCCTCTTCGACCCTGTGCACCCACTTCCTGTGGGTGAGGTAACTTTGCTCCGCCGGTGTTCCCACACTGGTGCACACCTCTAGGGTCTGTGTGTTAAGTTTTGTTCCTCTAGGTTCAGCGGAAGTGTCCTTAAACTTTAACTTTATGACTTTTACGCACCATTGGTTAACATTGGTGCATGCGTGCGCTTTCCGCACATCTCCCGAATCCCGAGGGCCATTCCCGACTTCAGCATTGCTTGTCCTGACTGCTCTCAGCGATTCCCTAGGCCCTAGGCCTAACCACTGTTCGAGTGGCCTCTCTTATACCACTTGTTTAGTATATGGTTTGAGTGGCCACCCGCCCTCATCCATAATTGTGCAACTTGTATGTTTAAACAGTGCTTTTGATGTAACGCTTGTGCCCCTTTATTCATAAAGAATACTGGGGATTGTTTTTAGTAATAAACACATATATTTTTATAATATATACTTGTGTGGTGTCCTTTCATTTGGTATTACAGGATTGTATGTGGTAAAACAGCTCGCTTAACACGACCTCTTAAGTTAAGCCTTTAGGCTGCTTAGTCCATGCTACCCCTAGGATAGCTTGTCTAATAAGGTTGACTTACAACCAGACACCATAAGGGATTGTTTGGTCAGGTAGTAGGTGGTTCCAGAATTGGAAACATCCCCTACCAGGCCAACTTCTCACATTGGTGAGCAGCGGTGCGGATTTGAGCTTGCTGTTGTTTTACCATTGCAATCTTTATATCAAATTGAAAGATCACATCAAGTACCTCTAGGTACATATAAATCAAAAGCTTAGCATATTAAGTTCTACTGAACTTAGTAGTTGTAGGTTGAAGGGATTAGCACACCCTGACTACAACTCACTAGCAAGGTACAGTAGGAAAACACTTAGTGTAGGTCAGTGCACCACTTACACCTCACTAGTAACCATGTCTGACACAGGAAAAGCCTCAGGGTCTACTCCTGTGACAGTTGACCCTACCCAGGCAACTTTTGGATATGACAAACTAACCCGCAGAGACTTGATTGCCTTGTGCAAAGCAAGAGGGTTAAAAAGGGGCAGAAGCCCCACCTGCCTAATCCTGGTAGAAATCCTAGAACAGGATGACTTAGACAAGGCGAAGCAAGCTTCCCTAGAAACAGGAAATGGAGGGAACCCCCCTGAAACTGATCCCCCTCAGGAGGAGGAGGATGATGATGACTTAGATGAGGACTCAGATGTTGAGGACTTAGAAGTACAGGATCAGGGTAGCCAGGTTCCAGTTGGCAGGCTTAGCCAGGCCAATTTGGACCTACTGGGGAATGGAGAGGGCCAGCACCTCCCCAGAACCCCACATGGGATTCTCCCAGGCAACAGAAGAGTGAGATCTCCCTCAGGGGACTCTCATATTTCTAGTGCCTCCAGAGAATCAGAGAGAGGCATGACTGCTTCTCAGAAAGCTGAGCATAGGGCTAGGATGAGGGCTGTCAGACTCCAGATAGAGAGAGAAGAGGTAGCCCTGAGTCAAGCTAAACTTACCTTAGCTCAAGCTAGACTTGCCTTGGCAAGAGAGCAGAAATTGTGTGGCTTAGATGCCACTGGTGGCAGCAATATTCCTAAAGAGAAACCCAGGTCCTATGATAGTAGAAACCTGACAAAGATTGTGCCCCCCTACAAGGAAGGGGATGACATCCACAAGTGGATAACTGCTCTTGAGAGAGCCTGCATGGTACAGCAGGTTCCTGAGGAACAGTGGGCAGCAATCTTATGGTACTCCTTTTCAGAGAAAGGGAGAGATAAGCTCCTCACTGTTAGACATGAGGATGCAAACAATTACAAAGTCCTGAAGAGTGTTCTGATAGATGGGTTTGGCTTAACCACTGAACAGGTTGAAGTTCAGAGATACCCAGAAGACACAGACTCAGGACTGGACTGATTTTGTAGATTGTGCTACTAAGGCTCTGGAGGGTTGGCTACATGGCAGCAAAGTACATGACTTTACAGGATTGTATAATTTGATTATGAGGGAGCAGATCCTAAGTAATTGTCAGAACCAGCTCTTACACCAGCACCTGGTGGACTCTGATCTGACCTCTCCCCAAGAATTGGGAAAGAAGGCAGACAAGTGGGTCAGAACCAGGATTAGGCCTAAGAATCAGGACAGTAACCAGAAGAAGGAGTCTACCAAGCCTCAAGATAAGGGTGGGGATAAAAATAAAGAAAAGACTTCCCCAGGGCCCCAAAACTCCAAGAATGGGGGTGGGTCCCAAGACACTTCTTCAACTGAGAAAAAGCCTTATTGTTATGCCTGTAAACAGGTTGGGCATTACAAAACAGACAACTGTTGTCCCAAGAATAACAATAAAGAAAATATACCTCCAAAGCCAGCTTCAACACCTCCTGTTACTGTCAGCAGTAATCCCCCAGGAAGTGGAAGCACACCCAGGAATCTGGGTGGGTTTACTGTTGGAGCTCAGGTGGACCCTGGCCTATCCAGGTCCCCATCACCCAATGATCTTGTTTATGAGACTGGCATGGGGTTTGCCAACTTCTCTGCTTGCCCAAATACTTTGAGCAAGTATAGACAAGAACCCATCATCAATGGTTTGAAAGTTGAAGCTTTTAGAGACACAGGGGCTAGCATCACCATGGTGGCTGATGGCATAGTCCCCTCTAAGCAACTTTTACCTGGTGCCACATACCAGGTTACAAACATTGATGGAATCCAAACAAATCATCCCATGGCAGTAGTAAGTCTCAGCTGGGGAGGTGTCATTGGCCCAAAGAGAGTGGCAGTGTCACCAAACTTGCCTGTAGACTGCCTACTTGGTAATGATTTGGAGATCTCAGCCTGGGCTGAGGTTGAACAGGAAACCCATTCTAGAATGGTAAATTCCAATGGAAAGGTTAGTGGGGCTGTAATGGCTACAGCCCCAATGCAAGATGTCCTTCCTGAAAAGGTTGGTAGGGCTGAGAAACTCTCTGCCCCATCTTTAGCCAAAGCTCTTCCTGAACAGAATAGCAAAGCTGTTATGGTAACAGCAGAAACCCAAACTGAGTCTCCTCCTAAAAAGGTTGGTGGGGCTGTGATGGCCACAGCCCAAACTCAAACCGAGATGTGTGTTGTGAAACCTGAAATGATGGATAACTCCACACAAACTGAGAGCATGGAGGGGGAAAAGAAATCTCCCCCTCACCAGACTTTAGGACAGGATCAGCCTCCTCAGGGAACTGATCTTACCCCTGATGAAGAAACTGCCCCAGAGGTGGTTGGGCCTAGCCTGACAGAACCCCTGATGTCAGTGGACCCTTCTCAGGTGGGACCCAGTCTGGAGCAGGTAACCTGCCCCTCTCTCCCTTGCCTTAGCCAGCCCAGGGCTGCAGAGGACAAGAAGGACAGTGAGACCCAGAGGGCCCCCTGTCAAATAAAGCACCCCCATCAAAAGATTAGGTGCACCAAAACTAGTAGCCCTAGTAAGGTGAAAACTTTAAATACTCCTGAGGGAGCCCCCTTAAAAACAGTTAGGGACCTCCCACAGATGGATTCTGTTGGGCACAGCCAAACCTGGGACCCAAGGGGCCCAAACCTGAACTGTCCCTCCAGCAAGCCAAACAGAGGGACCCAGCCTCCAGCTTTAGGTAGCCAGAGGTTGACCCTGAGAGCACAGTGCAACTCAGTTAAAGAAAGAAAGGCACACATGGTGGAAGATAATTGGAGGAAGCCAAGCCCTAACTTAGTAGAGCCTCACTTCAATACTCCATATCCAAACCAGCCTTTAACTTTGCATAAACACACCCAAGGTAGTAATTCCCTATGGTGGAGACCCTCTAATACCCAAAGGGTGAGGGACTGCTTAGTGGACCATGAGACAGGGGGTACCCATGCTAGTGCAGGTACTTCCTTATATGGCCACTCAGGCAATATAGGCTTACCTGGCCAAGGATAGCCTTATCTCCTTTCGTTTGGGGGGGGGGTTATGTAGGAAGGTGGCTACCTGACTATGGTTACCCCAGATTTTTTGCCTGTGTTTAGCTGTTTTTTTTGACTTAGTTGACCTGGTTCCCTGCTAATCAGGGCCCCAGGCCATCTGCTCTCTCTGTAAAATGGATTCCATGTACCCTAGGTACATACCACAATTGGAAATGGACTCCTTGTCAGCCCCTGTATAATGCACTATAGGTGCCCAGGGCATAGGAGCCACCAAGGCCTACCAGGGGCTGCAGCATATCTTTTGCCACCCCTGGCTGGTTCTTAAATTGACACAACTGGCTGATCACTCAGCTGGGGTAAGGTGGTGTAATCACCCCTTGCTTAGATATAGTATACCTATATCTAAACCTATATCTGGACACATATTAACCTGTGAGCCACTCCTATGGAAAGGCCTCATCAATCCTGGAGGCTGAGTGCGTGGTTTTATGTGAGATGGAGCTCTAGCATGAGCTGAGGCTGTCTGCAGCTGTCGGGAACAACTCCCTAGGCTGTTTCAGGATAATGCCATACCATATACTCTAAAGTGCCTTATAATCCTCGCGGTTAAATAGCAACTTTGGTTTGGCTTTATCAAAACATGTCGTGTAAGGTGTCATACGATTTGGAATACCACCCCCTCGCCAGTTCTGGCGACGGGGATGGCATTCCACCCCTCTAGAGGGGTAAGACATGTTCCTTTACTAAATGCGGTTAATTTCTCCAAAGACCTTAAGATCCACAAAATGGATGCCTCTGCCACAGACAAATGTCTGGACCCCTGCAGTTGACCGAAACTCGACCAAATGGGTCCTGGACAAAGGGTTTCCTGTCACAGGAGGGTGTCACCGCCCTCCAGACAGGAGATAGTGTATTGTAGCAGGGAGGTTTGAAAGAAACCAGACAGTGCCTGGGGAGCACAAGGCTTCCCCTTGCATAATCCGGTCAAACCGGTTCTGGGGCAGCCCAGCCCCAGCTCCAGTGAGACCTGGACAAAGGAAAGGGGGTGTGACCACCCCCCTTCCTGGTCCCACCCATAGGGAGGGACCTAGCAGGAGATCCACCCCTCAGATTGGAATAAGAGTGGGAGCAGTGCCCTAGCACGGCAGATCATCCTGAAATCACCTTTAAACTAAGAAGACGACTGGACTTCGACATTCTGATGATAGAAGACTGAAGAGAATCTCCCTTGTGGCCTAGGAGGGGCCACCCTGTGAACACAGGCACCACCCAGCACCTCGACGTCTGCTTTGCCGCCGCCTCCCGCCGGAGCCCGAGTGCAGAGCCTGACAAGACCCAGCTTCCCAGACGTCTCCCAGCCCGATCCACAGTCCCTGCAAAGAAGGGACCCGTGGAGGCCCCGAGAGACGTGGGAGCGGACATCTTGAAAGACCCCCGAGACGCTGACTGCGCAGCACCCGAGGCACCCTCGACTCTGTGCTTTGGGGTTTGAGAAGCGCCACAATCGAGCAACATTTGCTCCAAAGATCAGCCCTCCAGCATCTCCACGATCTGCGTGGGGCCCTTTTGCTTTGTGCCACTCGACTCGCCATCCCGGCTGCTTGTCACGTGGTCAGCGGCCATCTTGGCGACGAAACCTACGATTTACACTGTGGGTCTGGTTGCTCTAGACCTGCCCTCGCTCCTGTAGAAAGGAGTACCCGCTCTGACCTTGCTGGTCCGAGTAATAAGCCTTTTTTACTTTCCCCGTGGCTTGCATTAGCCAAGGCTTGTTTGCTTCAATCGAGTGGCCGACACCGCCATCAGCTAGAGCCTTCGAGGGACAGCTCGTGATCGACTCCTGGACGTCCTTGACCTCTTCGTGTCCACGTGGCTGCAGAGAGAAGCAACACCTCATCACCTGTTTGCACCCGACTTTGCCTGGTTCCAATCTGGTTCCACGGTGGTCACTAGCCAGTGACTTTGAACACTGTCCCCTCTGCTTTCAGGTCTTCACCCCTTCAGATCCACCCTTGGATCCACCGGACACTTCTCCTTCACATCGCCTGCAGCGTCTTCAGCTTCAAGCGCCAAGAACCTGCGTGTCAAAACCCGACGCCTCTTCGACCCTGTGCACCCACTTCCTGTGGGTGAGGTAACTTTGCTCCGCCGGTGTTCCCACACTGGTGCACACCTCTAGGGTCTGTGTGTTAAGTTTTGTTCCTCTAGGTTCAGCGGAAGTGTCCTTAAACTTTAACTTTATGACTTTTACGCACCATTGGTTAACATTGGTGCATGCGTGCGCTTTCCGCACATCTCCCGAATCCCGAGGGCCATTCCCGACTTCAGCATTGCTTGTCCTGACTGCTCTCAGCGATTCCTTAGGCCCTAGGCCTAACCACTGTTCGAGTGGCCTCTCTTATACCACTTGTTTAGTATATGGTTTGAGTGGCCACCCGCCCTCATCCATAATTGTGCAACTTGTATGTTTAAACAGTGCTTTTGATTTAACGCTTGTGCCCCTTTATTCATAAAGAATACTGGGGATTGTTTTTAGTAATAAACACATATATTTTTATAATATATACTTGTGTGGTGTCCTTTCATTTGGTATTACAGGATTGTATGTGGTAAAACAGCTCGCTTAACACGACCTTTTAAGTTAAGCCTTTAGGCTGCTTAGTCCATGCTACCCCTAGGATAGCTTGTCTAATAAGGTTGACTTACAACCAGACACCATAAGGGATTGTTTGGTCAGGTAGTAGGTGGTTCCAGAATTGGAAACATCCCCTACCAGGCCAACTTCTCACACTAGGGTACATGGAATCCATTTTACAGAGAGAGCAGATGGCCTGGGGCCCTGATTAGCAGGGAACCAGGTCAACTAAGTAAAAAAACCAGCTAAACACAGGCAAAAAATCCGGGGTAACCATAGTCAGGTAGCCACCTTCCTACAGTCCCCCAGGCTGAGCTTGGACCCCCTGGTTGCTCTTGGTCCCCCAGGCTGTGCTTGGTCCCCCAGGCTGTGCTTGGTCCCCCTGGTTGTTCTTGGTCCCCCTGGCTGTGCTTGGTACCCCTGGCTGTGCTTGGTCCCCCTGGTTGCTGTTGGTCCCCCAGGCTGTGCTTGGTCCCCCAGGCTGTGCTTGGTCCTCCTGATTGCTCTTGGTCCCCCAGGCTGTGCTTGGTCCCCCTGGTTGCTCTTGGTCCCCCAGGCTGTGCTTGGTCCCCCTGGTTGCTCTTGGTCCCCCAGGCTGTGCTTGGTCCCCCAGGCTGTGCTTGGTCCCCCAGCTGTGCTTGGTCCCCCTGGTTGCTCTTGGTCCCCCAGGCTGTGCTTGGTCCCCCAGGCTGTGCTTGGTCCCCCTGGTTGCTCTTGGTCC
Organism: Lissotriton helveticus; assembly: GCF_964261635.1. Classification (NCBI taxonomy): domain Eukaryota; kingdom Metazoa; phylum Chordata; class Amphibia; order Caudata; family Salamandridae; genus Lissotriton; species Lissotriton helveticus. Next base: position 1,525,331 of record NW_027611666.1, read on the forward strand.
CCCAGGCTTGTGCTTGGTCCCCCAGGCTGTGCTTGGTCCCCCTGGTTGCTCTTGGTCCCCCAGGCTTGTGCTTTGTCCCCCAGGCTGTGCTTGGTCCCCCAGGCTGTGCTTGGTCCCCCTGGTTGCTCTTGGTCCCCCAGGCTTGTGCTTGGTCCCCCAGGCTGTGCTTGGTCCCCCAGGCTGTGCTTGGTCCCCCTGGTTGCTCTTGGTCCCCCAGGCTGTGCTTTGTCCCCCAGGCTGTGCTTGGTCCCCCAGGCTGTGCTTGGTCCCCCAGGCTGTGCTTGGTCCCCCTGGCTGTGCTTGGTCCCCCTGGTTGCTCTTGGTCCCCCAGGCTGTGCTTGGTCCCCAAGGCTGTGCTTGGTCCCCCAGGCTGTGCTTGGCCCCCCTGGTTGCTCTTGATCCCCCAGGCTGTGCTTGGTCCCCCAGGCTGTGCTTGGTCCCCCTGGTTGCTCTTGGTCCCCCAGGCTGTGCTTGGTCCCCCAAGCTGTGCTTGGTCCCCAGGCTGTGCTTGGTCCCCCTGGTTGCTCTTGGTCCCCCTGTCTGTGCTTGGTACCCCTGGCTGTGCTTGGTCCCCCTGTGTGAGAAGTTGGCCTGATAGGTGATGTTTCCAATTCTGGAACCACCTATTATCAGACCAAACAATCCCTTATGGTGTCTGGTTGTAAGTCAACCTTATTAGACAAGCTATCCTAGGGGTAGCATGGACTAAGCAGCCTAAAGGCTTAACTTAAGAGGTCGTGTTAAGCGAGCTCTTTTATCACATACAATCCTGTAATATCAAATGAAAGGACACCACACAAGTATATATTATAAAAATATATGTATTTATTACTAAAAACAATACCCAGTATTCTTTATGAATAAAGGGGCACAAGCGTTAAATCAAAAGCACTGTTTAAACATACAAGTTGCACAATTATGGATGAGGGCAGGGGGCCACTCAAACCATATACTAAACAAGTGGTATAAGAGATGCCACTCGAGCAGTGGTTAGGCCTAGGGCCTAGGGAATCGCTGGGAGCAGTCAGGACAAGCAATGCTGAAGTCGGGAATGGCCCTCGGGATTCGGGAGCTGTGCGGAAAGCGCACGCATGCACCAATGTTAACCAATGGTGCGTAAAAAGTGTAAAGTTAGAGTTTAAGGACACTTCCGCTGAACCTAGAGGAACAAAACATAAGACACAGACCCTAGAGATGTGCACCAGTGTGGGAACACCGGAGGAGCAAAGTTACCTCACCCACAGGAAGTGGGTGCACAGGGTCGAAGTGGCGTCGGGTTTTGACACGCAGGCTCTTGGAGCTTGAAGCTGAAAGGGCTGCAGGCGGGTTGAAGATGAAGTGTCCGGTGGAGTCCAAGGGTGGACTCAAGTCGAAGGGTACCTGAAAGCAGAGGGGACAGAGTCTGGGTCACTCAGCAGTGACCAGGGTGGAACCAGGACGGAACCAGGCAATGTCGGGCGCAATCAGGTGGTCGTCGAGGAGCTTCTCTCTGCTGTCACGTGGGCTCTGGGGCATCAGCGACGTCCAGGAGCAGGTCACGATCTGTCCCACGCAGGCTCTCACCGTCGGCGCTGTCGGCTTCAAGTTTGGAGCAAACAACACTTGGCAAGAGCAATCCACGCGGAACTGGGAGATTGCTTCTCACTCGAACCAGGAAGGTCAGAGTGGGGGCTCCTTTTCAGGGGAGCTGGTGTGGATCTGGAGCAACCAGATTCACGAGTCTTCTTTGTAGTTTCGTCGGCACAGGGACCACTAGCCGGCTGGCAAGTGACCGGGCCAACGCGTTGAGCCAAATGGAGCAAAAGGGCCCCACGCAGCACTCGTCGAGTGTGGAGGGCTGAACTTCGGCTCAGGAGTAGCTCAGGGTGGGGGCTTCTCAAGCCCCGGTGCACAGCTTCGAGGGTCACTCGTGGGCTGCACGGTCAGTGTCTCGTGGTCAATTCAAGATGGCGGGCCCCACGCTTCCGGTCGCCTCCACGGGTCTCAACTCTGCAGGGACTGTGGATCGGGCTGTTGGAAGGCAGGCAAGCTTGATCTTGTCGATCTCAGTCGCTCGAGTTCCGGCGGGAACTGCAACTAAGTAGACTTTGAGGGCTGGATGGTGCCTGCTGCTGCAGGGTGGTCACTCCTTGACCACAAGGGAGATTCTTCAGGCTTCCACGTTGAGATGGAGGTCCAAGGGTCCAGAGTTTTGTTTCTAATGTTTCTTCCAGGAAATCTGATGTGCATTGGCACTGCTCCCACTCTTATTCGAATCTGGGGGGCGTGATTACCTGCTAGGTCCCCCCCTATGGGTGGGACCCAGGAAGTGGGTGGATACACCCCCTTCCTTTGATCCAGGCCGCCCTGGCACGAGGGCTGGAGTGCCCCAGAACCGGTTTGGCCGGATTATGCAAGGGGCAGCCTTGTGCGCCCCAAGCAGTGTCTGGTTTCTTTCAAACCTCCCTGCTACAATCCACTATCTCCTGTCTGGAGGGCGGTGACACCCTCCTGTGACAGGAAACCCTTTGTCCAGGCCCCATTTGGCCGAGTTTCGGTCAGCTGCAGGGGTCCAGACATTTGTCTGTGGCAGAGGCATCCATTTTGTGGATCTAAGGTCTTTGGAGAAATTAACCGCATTTAAGTAAAGCAACATGTCCTACCCCTCTAGAGGGGTGGAATGCTATCCCCGTCGCCAGAACTGGCGAGGGGATAGTATTCCAAATCGTATGACACCTTACACGACATGTTTTGATAAAGCCAAACCAGAGTTGCTATTTAACCGCGAGGATTATAAGGCACTTAAGAGTATATGGTATGGCATTATCCTGAAACAGCTTAGGGAGTTGTTCCCGACAGCTGCAGACAGGCTCAGCTCATGCTAGAGCTCCATCTCACATTAAACCACGCACTCTGCCTCCAGGATTGATGAGGCCTTCCATAGGAGTGGCTCACAGGTTTATATGTGTCCAGATATAGGTTTAGATATAGGTATACTATATCTAAGTAAGGGGTGATTACACCACCTTACCCCAGCTGAGTGATCAGCCAGTTGTGTCAATTTAAGAACCAGCCAGGGGTGGCAAAAGATATGCTGCAGCCCCTGGTAGGCCTTGGTGGCCCCTATGCCCTGGGCACCTATAGTGCATTATACAGGGGCTGACAAGGAGTCCATTTCTAATTGTGGTATGTACCTAGGGTACATGGAATCCATTTTACAGAGAGAGCAGATGGCCTGGGGCCCTGATTAGCAGGGAACCAGGTCAACTAAGTCAAAAAACCAGCTAAACACAGGCAAAAAATCTGGGGTAACCATAGTCAGGTAGCCACCTTCCTACACAACCCCCCCCCCCAAACGAAAGGAGATAAGGCTATCCTTGGCCAGGTAAGCCTATATTGCCTGAGTGGCCATATAAGGAAGTACCTGCACTAGCATGGGTACCCCCTGTCTCATGGTCCACTAAGCAGTCCCTCACCCTTTGGGTATTAGAGGGTCTCCACCATAGGGAATCACTACCTTGGGTGTGTTTATGCAAAGTTAAAGGCTGGTTTGGATATGGAGTATTGAAGTGAGGCTCTACTAATTTAGGGCTTAGCTTCCTCCAATTATCTTCCACCATGTGTGCCTTTCTTTCTTTAACTGAGTTGCACTGTGCTCTCAGGGTCAACCTCTGGCTACCTAAAGCTGGAGGCTGGGTCCCTCTGTTTGGCTTGCTGGAGGGACAGTTCAGGTTTGGGCCCTTTGGGTCCCAGGTTTGGCTGTGCCCAACAGAATCCATCTGTGGGAGGTCCCTAACTACTTTTAAGGGGGCTCCCTCAGGAGTTCTTAAAGTTTTCACCTCACTAGGGCTACTAGTTTTGGTGCCCCTAATCTGTTGATGGGGGTGCTTTATTTGACAGGGGGCCCTCTGGGTCTCACTGTCCTTCTTGTCCTCTGCAGCCCTGGGCTGAGTAAGGCAAGGTAGAGAGGGGCAGGTTACCTGCTCCAGACTGGGTCCCACCTGAGAAGGGTCCACTGACATCAGAGGTTCTGTCAGGCTAGGCCCAACCACCTCTGGGGCAGTTCCTTCGTCAGGGGTAAGATCAGTTCCCTGAGGAGGCTGATCCTGTCCTAAAGTCTGGTGAGGGGGAGATTTCTCTTCCTCCTCCATGCTCTCAGTTTGTGTGGAGTTATCCATCATTTCAGGTTTCACAACACACATATCAGTTTGAGTCTGGGCTGTGGCCATCACAGCCCCACCAACCTTTTCAGGAGGAGACTCAGTTTGGGTTTCTGCTGTTATCATAACAGCTTTGCTATTCTGTTCAGGAAGAGCTTTTGCTAAATATGGGGCAGAGAGTTTCTTAGCCCTACCAACCTTTTCAGGAAGGACATCTTGAATTGGGGCTGTAGCCATTACAGCCCCACTAACCTTTCCATTGGAATTTACCATTCTAGAATGGATTTCCTGTTCAACCTCAGCCCAGGCTGAGATTTCCAAATCATTACCAAGTAGGCAGTCTACAGGCAAGTTTGATGACACTGCCACTCTCTTTGGGCCAATGACACCTCCCCAGCTGAGACTTACTACTGCCATGGGATGATTTGTTTTGATGCCATCAATGTTTGTTACCTGGTATGTGGCACCAGGTAAAAGTTGCTTAGAGGGGACTATACAGTCAGCCACCATGGTGATGCTAGCCCCTGTGTCTCTAAAAGCTTCAACTTTCAAACCATTGATGATGGGTGTGAGAAGTTGGCCTGGTAGGGGATGTTTCCAATTCTGGAACCACCTACTACCTGACCAAACAATCCCTTATGGTGTCTGGTTGTAAGTCAACCTTATTAGACAAGCTATCCTAGGGGTAGCATGGACTAAGCAGCCTAAAGGCTTAACTTAAGAGGTCGTGTTAAGCGAGCTGTTTTACCACATACAATCCTGTAATACCAAATGAAAGGACACCACACAAGTATATATTATAAAAATATATGTGTTTATTACTAAAAACAATCCCCAGTATTCTTTATGAATAAAGGGGCACAAGCGTTAAATCAAAAGCACTGTTTAAACATACAAGTTGCACAATTATGGATGAGGGCGGGTGGCCACTCAAACCATATACTAAACAAGTGGTATAAGAAAGGCCACTCGAACAGTGGTTAGGCCTAGGGCCTAGGGAATCGCTGGGAGCAGTCAGGACAAGCAATGCTGAAGTCGGGAATGGCCCTCGGGATTCGGGAGATGTGCGGAAAGCGCACGCATGCACCAATGTTAACCAATGGTGCGTAAAAGTCATAGAGTTAAAGTTTAAGGACACTTCCGCTGAACCTAGAGGAACAAAACTTAACACACAGACCCTAGAGGTGTGCACCAGTGTGGGAACACCGGCGGAGCAAAGTTACCTCACCCACAGGAAGTGGGTGCACAGGGTCGAAGTGGCGTCGGGTTTTGACACGCAGGCTCTTGGTGCTTGAAGCTGAAAGGGCTGCAGGCTGGTTAAAGATGAAGTGTCCGGTGGAGTCCAAGGGTGGACTCAAGTTGTAGAGTACCTGAAAGCAGAGGGGACAGAGTCTGGGTCACTCAGCAGTGACCAGGGTGGAACCAGGACGGAACCAGGCAATGTCGGGCGCAATCAGGTGGTCGTCGAGGAGCTTCTCTCCGCTGTCACGTGGGCTCTGGGGCATCTGCGACGTCCAGGAGCAGGTCACGATCTGTCCCACGCAGGCTCTCACCGTCGGTGCAGTCAGCTTCAAGTTTGGAGCAAACAAGCCTTGGCAAGAGCAATCCACGCGGGATCGGAAGATTGCTTCTCACTCGGACCAGGAAGGTCAGAGTCGGGGCTCCTTTTCAGGGGAGCTGGTGTGGATCTGGAGCAACCAGATTCATGAGTCTTCTTAGGTAGTTCGTCGGCACAGGGACCACTAGCCAGCTGGCAAGTGACCGGGCCAACGCGTTGAGCCAAATAGAGCCAAAGGGCCCCACGCAGCACTCGTCGAGTGTGGAGGGCTGAACTTCGGCTCAGGAGCAGCTCAGGGTGGGGGCTTCTCAAACCCCGGTGCACAGCTTCAAGGGTCACTCGTGGGCTGCACGGTCAGCGTCTCGTGGTCAATTCAAGATGGCGTGCCCCACGCTTCCGGTCGCCTCCACGGGTCTCAGCTCTGCAGGGACTGTGGATCGGGCTGTTGGAAGGCAGGCAAGCTTGATCTCGTCAATCTCAGTCGCTCGAGTTCCGGCGGGAACTGCAACTAAGTAGACGTCGAGGGCTGGATGGTGCCTGCTGCTGCAGGGTGGTCACTCCTTGACCACAAGGGAGATTCTTCGGGCTTCCACGTTGAGATGGAGGTCCAAGGGTCCAGAGTTTCGTTTCTAATATTTCTTCCAGGAAATCTGATGTGCATTGGCACTGCTCCCACTCTTATTCCAATCTGGGGGGCGTGATTACCTGCTAGGTCCCCTCCTATGGGTGGGACCCAGGAAGTGGGTGGATACACCCCCTTCCTTTGATCCAGGCCGCCCTGGCACGAGGGCTGGAGTGCCCCAGAACCGGTTTGGCCGGATTATGCAAGGGGCAGCCTTGTGCGCCCCAGGCAGTGTCTGGTTTCTTTCAAACCTCCCTGCTACAATCCACTATCTCCTGTCTGGAGGGTGGTGACACCCTCCTGTGACAGGAAACCCTTTGTCCAGGCCCCATCTGCTGAGTTTCGGTCAACTGCAGGGGTCCAGACATTTGTCTGTGGCAGAGGCATCCATTTTGTGGATCTTAAGGTCTTTGGAGAAATTAACCGCATTTAGTAAAGGAACATGTCTTACCCCTCTAGAGGGGTGGAATGCCATCCCCGTCGCCAGAACTGGCGAGGGGATGGTATTCCAAATCGTATGACACCTTACACGACATGTTTTGATAAAGCCAAACCAAAGTTGCTATTTAACCGCGAGGATTATAAGGCACTTAAGAGTATATGGTATGGCATTATCCTGAAACAGCTTAGGGAGTTGTTCCCGACAGCTGCAGACAGGCTCAGCTCATGCTAGAGCTCCATCTCACATAAAACCACGCACTCAGCCTCCAGGATTGATGAGGCCTTCTATAGGAGTGGCTCACAGGTTTACATGTGTCCAGATATAGGTTTAGATACAGGTATACTATATCTAAGCAAGGGGTGTTTACACCACCTTACCCCAGCTGAGTGATCAGCCAGTTGTGTCAATTTAAGAACCAGCCAGGGGTGGCAAAAGATATGCTGCAGCCCCTGGTAGGCCTTGGTGGCCCCTATGCCCTGGGCACCTATAGTGCATTCTACAGGGGCTGACAAGGAGTCCATTTCCAATTGGTATGTGCCTATAGCACATGTATCATTAATTTAGTGAGAGAACAGCAGGCTGGGGGTCTGATCAGCAGGCCCACAGCCTCAGTAGTCGAAAACCAGTGAAGCAAAAAGCAAAAATTTGGGGTGACCATAGGATAGCAGACCCTACTCTCCTACACAACCCCCCCAAAACGCAGGGACATTAAACTAACCTTGACCAGATAAGTCTTCATGTTCTAAGTGGAAGTACCTGGAGAGACCATCTGCATTACCATGGTCAGTCCCTGGGCGGTGCTCCACTGTAAAGTCCATCCCCTGTAGGGAAATGGACCACCTGAGCAGTTTGGGATTTTCACCCTTCATCTGATTAATCCATAAGAGGGGCTTATGGTCTGTCTGCACCAGGAAGTGAGTTCCAAACAAGTAGGACCTCAACTTCTTTAATGCCCAAACCACAGCAAAGGCCTCCCTCTCAATGGCTGACCAACGTTTCTCTCTGGGAGTCAGCCTCCTGCTAATGAAAGCAATAGGCTGGTCTTGACCATCTTGATTAAGTTGTGAGAGCACAGCTCCCACCCCCAACTCAGAAGCATCTGTCTGAACAATGAACTGTTTGGAGTAGTCAGGACTCTTTAGGATAGGTGCAGAGCACATGGCCTTCTTCAGGTCATCAAATGCCTTCTGACTGCTAACTGTCCACTGAACCTTTTTTGGCATCTTCTTGGATGTCAAGTCATTTAATGGTGTCACTATAGACCCATAGTTTTTCACAAACTGTAGGAAGGTGGCTACCTGACTATGGTTACCCCAGATTTTTTGCCTGTGTTTAGCTGGTTTTTTGACTTAGTTGACCTGGTTCCCTGCTAATCAGGGCCCCAGGCCATCTGCTCTCTCTGTAAAATGGATTCCATGTACCCTAGGTACATACCACAATTGGAAATGGACTCCTTGTCAGCCCCTGTATAATGCACTATAGGTGCCCAGGGCATAGGAGCCACCAAGGCCTACCAGGGGCTGCAGCATATCTTTTGCCACCCCTGGCTGGTTCTTAAATTGACACAACTGGCTGATCACTCAGCTGGGGTAAGGTGGTGTAAGCACCCCTTGCTTAGATATAGTATACCTATATCTAAACCTATATCTGGACACATATTAACCTGTGAGCCACTCCTATGGAAGGCCTCATCAATCCTGGAGGCAGAGTGCGTGGTTTAATGTGAGATGGAGCTCTAGCATGAGCTGAGCCTGTCTGCAGCTGTCGGGAACAACTCCCTAAGCTGTTTCAGGATAAGGCCATACCATATACTCTTAAGTGCCTTATAATCCTCGCGGTTATATAGCAACTTTGGTTTGGCTTTATCAAAACATGTCGTGTAAGGTGTCATACGATTTGGAATACTATCCCCTCGCCAGTTCTGGCGACGGGGATAGCATTCCACCCCTCTAGAGGGGTAAGACATGTTACTTTGCTTAAATGCGGTTAATTTCAAAAAGGACCTTAGATCCACAAAATGGATGCCTCTGCCACAGACAAATGTCTGGACCCCTGCAGTTGACCGAAACTCAGCAGATGGGGCCTGGACAAAGGGTTTCCTGTCACAGGAGGGTGTCACCGCCCTCCAGACAGGAGATAGTGTATTGTAGCAGGGAGGTTTGAAAGAAACCAGACAGTGCCTGGGGAGCACAAGGCTTCCCCTTGCATAATCCGGTCAAACCGGTTCTTGGGCAGCCCAGCCCCAGCTCCAGTGAGACCTGGACAAAGGAAAGGGGGTGTAACCACCCCCCTTCCTGGTCCCACCCATAGGGAGGGACCTAGCAGGAGATCCACCCCTCAGATTGGAATAAGAGTGGGAGCAGTGCCCTAGCACAGCAGATCATCCTGAAATCACCTTTAAACTAAGAAGACGACTGGACTTCGACATTCTGATGAACAGAAGACTGAAGAGCATCTCCCTTGTGGCCTAGGAGGGGCCACCCTGTGAACACAGGCACCACCCAGCACCTCGACGTCTGCTTTGCCGCCGCCTCCCGCCGGAGCCCGAGTGCAGAGCCTGACAAGACCCAGCTTCCCAGACTTCTCCCAGCCCGATCCACAGTCCCTGCAAAGAAGGGATCCGTGGAGGCACCGAGAGACGTGGGAGCGGACATCTTGAAAGACCCCCGAGACGCTGACTGCGCAGCACCCGAGGCACCCTCGACTCTGTGCTTTGGGGTTTGAGAAGCCCCACAATCGAGCAGCATTTGCACCAAAGATCAGCCCTCCAGCATCTCCACGATCTGCGTGGGGCCCTTTTGCTTTGTGCCACTCAACTCGCCATCCCGGCCGCTTGTCACGTGGTCAGCGGCCATCGTGGCGACGAAACCTACGATTTACACTGTGGGTCTGGTTGCTCCAGACCTGCCCTCGCTCCTGTAGAAAGGAGTACCCGCTCTGACCTTGCTGGTCCGAGTAATAAGCCTTTTTCATTTTCCCCGTGGCTTGCATTAGCCAAGGCTTATTTGCTTCAATCGAGTTGACAACACCGCCATCAGCTAGAGCCTTCGAGGGACAGCTCGTGATCGACTCCTGGACGTCCTTGACCTCTTCGTGTCCACGTGGCTGCAGAGAGAAGCAACAACTCATCACCTGTTTGCACCTGACTTTGCCTGGTTCCAATCTGGTTCCACGGTGGTCACTGGCCAGTGACTTTGAACACTGTCCCCTCTGCTTTCAGGTCTTCACCCCTTCAGATCCACCCTTGGATCCACCGGACACTTCTCCTTCACATCGCCTGCAGCGTCTTCAGCTTCAAGCGCCAAGAACCTGCGTGTCAAAACCCGACGCCTCTTCGACCCTGTGCACCCACTTCCTGTGGGTGAGGTAACTTTGCTCCGCCGGTGTTCCCACACTGGTGCAAACCTCTAGGGTCTGTGTGTTAAGTTTTGTTCCTCTAGGTTCAGCGGAAGTGTCCTTAAACTTTAACTTTGCAACTTTTACGCACCATTGGTTAACATTGGTGCATGCGTGCGCTTTCCGCACATCTCCCGAATCCCGAGGGCCATTCCCGACTTCAGCATTGCTTGTCCTGACTGCTCCCAGCGATTCCCTAGGCCCTAGGCCTAACCACTGTTCGAGTGGCCTTTCTTATACCACTTGTTTAGTATATGGTTTGAGTGGCCACCCGCCCTCATCCATAATTGTGCAACTTGTATGTTTAAACAGTGCTTTTGATTTAACGCTTGTGCCCCTTTATTCATAAAGAATACTGGGGATTGTTTTTAGTAATAAACACATATATTTTTATAATATATACTTGTGTGGTGTCCTTTCATTTGGTATTACAGGATTGTATGTGGTAAAACAGCTCGCTTAACACGACCTCTTAAGTTAAGCCTTTAGGCTGCTTAGTCCATGCTACCCCTAGGATAGCTTGTCTAATAAGGTTGACTTACAACCAGACACCATAAGGGATTGTTTGGTCAGGTAGTAGGTGGTTCCAGAATTGGAAACATCCCCTACCAGGCCAACTTCTCACATTGGTGAGCAGCGGTGCGGATTTGAGCTTGCTGTTGTTTTACCATTGCAATCTTTATATCAAATTGAAAGATCACATCAAGTACCTCTAGGTACATCTAAATCAAAAGCTTAGCATATTAAGTTCTACTGAACTTAGTAGTTGTAGGTTGAAGGGATTAGCACACCCTGACTACAACTAACTAGCAAGGTACAGTAGGAAAACACTTAGTGTAGGTAAGTGCACCACTTACACCTCACTAGTAACCATGTCTGACACAGGAAAAGCCTCAGGGTCTACTCCTGTGACAGTTGACCCTACCCAGGCAACTTTTGGATATGACAAACTAACCCGCAGAGACTTGATTGCCTTGTGCAAAGCAAGAGGGTTAAAAAGGGGCAGAAGCCCCACCTGCCTAATCCTGGTAGAAATCCTAGAACAGGATGACTTAGATAAGGCAAAGGCAGCTTCCCTAGACACAGGAAGTGGAGGGAACCCCCCTGAAACTGATCCCCCTCAGGAGGAGGAGGATGATGATGACTTAGATGAGGACTCAGATGTTGAGGACTTAGGAGTTCAGGATCAGGGTAGCCAGGTTCCAGTTGCCAGGCTTAGCCAGGCCAACTTGGACCTACTGGGGAATGGAGAGGGCCAGCACCTCCCCAGAACCCAACATGTTATTCTCCCAGGCAACAGAAGAGTGAGATCTCCCTCAGGGGACTCTCATGTTTCTAGTGCCTCCAGAGAATCACAGAGAGGCATGAGTGCTTCTCAAAAGCTAGAGCATAGGGCCAGAATGAGGGCTGTCAAACTCCAGATAGAGAGGGAGGAGGTAGCCTTGGCTCAAGCTAAACTTGCCTTGGCAAGAGAGCAAAAATTGTGTGGCTTAGATGACACTGGTGGCAGCAATATTCCTAAAGAGAAACCCAGGTCCTATGGTAGTAGAAACCTGACAAAGATTGTGCCCCCCTACAAGGAAGGGGATGACATCCACAAGTGGATAACTGCTCTTGAGAGAGCCTGCATGGTACAGCAGGTTCCTGAGGAACAGTGGGCAGCAATCTTATGGTACTCCTTTTCAGAGAAAGGGAGAGATAAGCTCCTCACTGTTAGACATGAGGATGCAAACAATTACAAAGTCCTGAAGAGTGTTCTGATAGATGGGTTTGGCTTAACCACTGAACAGTACAGGTTGAAGTTCAGAGATACCCAGAAGACACAGACTCAGGACTGGACTGATTTTGTAGATTGTGCAACCAAGGCTCTGGAGGGTTGGCTACATGGCAGCAAAGTACATGACTTTACAGGATTGTATAATTTGATTATGAGGGAGCAGATCCTAAGTAATTGTCAGAACCAGCTCTTACACCAGCACCTGGTGGACTCTGATCTGACCTCTCCCCAAGAATTGGGAAAGAAGGCAGACAAATGGGTCAGAACCAGGATTAGGCTTAAGAATCAGGACAGTAACCAGAAGAAGGAGTCTACCAAGCCTCAAGATAAGGGTGGGGATAAAAATAAAGAAAAGACTTCCCCAGGGCCCCAAAACTCCAAGAATGGGGGTGGGTCCCAAGACACTTCTTCAACTGAGAAAAAGCCTTATTGTTATCCCTGTAAACAGGTTGGGCATTACGAAACAGACAACTGTTGTCCCAAGAATAACAATAAAGAAAATATACCTCCAAAGCCAGCTTCAACACCTCCTGTTACTGTCAGCAGTAATCCCCCAGGAAGTGGAAGCACACCCAGGAATCTGGGTGGGTTTACTGTTGGAGCTCAGGTGGACCCTGGCCTATCCAGGTCCCCATCACCCAATGATCTTGTTTATGAGACTGGCATGGGGTTTGCCAACTTCTCTGCTTGCCCAAATACTCTGAGCAAGTATAGACAAGAACCCATCATCAATGGTTTGAAAGTTGAAGCTTTTAGAGACACAGGGGCTAGCATCACCATGGTGGCTGATGGCATAGTCCCCTCTAAGCAACTTTTACCTGGTGCCACATACCAGGTTACAAACATTGATGGAATCCAAACAAATCATCCCATGGCAGTAGTAAGTCTCAGCTGGGGAGGTGTCATTGGCCCAAAGAGAGTGGCAGTGTCACCAAACTTGCCTGTAGACTGCCTACTTGGTAATGATTTGGAGATCTCAGCCTGGGCTGAGGTTGAACAGGAAACCCATTCTAGAATGGTGAATTCCAATGGAAAGGTTAGTGGGGCTGTAATGGCTACAGCCCCAATTCAAGATGTCCTTCCTGAAAAGGTTGGTAGGGCTGAGAAACTCTCTGCCCCATCTTTAGCAAAAGCTCTTCCTGAACAGAATAGCAAAGCTGTTATGATAACAGCAGAAACCCAAACTGAGTCTCCTCCTGAAAAGGTTGGTGGGGCTGTGATGGCCACAGCCCAAACTCAAACTGATATGTGTGTTGTGAAGCCTGAAATGATGGATAACTCCACACAAACTGAGAGCATGGAGGAGGAAGAGAAATCTCCCCCTCACCAGACTTTAGGACAGGATCAGCCTCCTCAGGGAACTGATCTTACCCCCGATGAAGGAACTGCCCCAGAGGTGGTTGGGCCTAGCCTGACAGAACCTCTGATGTCAGTGGACCCTTCTCAGGTGGGACCCAGTCTGGAGCAGGTAACCTGCCCCTCTCTACCTTGCCTTAGCCAGCCCAGGGCTGCAGAGGACAAGAAGGACAGTGAGACCCAGAGGGCCCCCTGTCAAATAAAGCACCCCCATCAAAAGATTAGGTGCACCAAAACTAGTAGCCCTAGTAAGGTGAAAACTTTAAAAACTCCTAAGGGAGCCCCCTTAAAAACAGTTAGGGACCTCCCACAGATGGATTCTGTTGGGCACAGCCAAACCTGGGACCCAAGGGGCCCAAACCTGAACTGTCCCTCCAGCAAGCCAAACAGAGGGACCCAGCCTCCAGCTTTAGGTAGCCAGAGGTTGACCCTGAGAGCACAGTGCAACTCAGTTAAAGAAAGAAAGGCACACATGGTGGAAGATAATTGGAGGAAGCTAAGCCCTAAATTAGTAGAGCCTCACTTCAATACTCCATATCCAAACCAGCCTTTAACTTTGCATAAACACACCCAAGGTAGTGATTCCCTATGGTGGAGACCCTCTAATACCCAAAGGGTGAGGGACTGCTTAGTGGACCATGAGACAGGGGGTACCCATGCTAGTGCAGGTACTTCCTTATATGGCCACTCAGGCAATATAGGCGTACCTGGCAAAGGATAGCCTTATCTCCTTTCGTTTGGGGGGGGGGTTATGTAGGAAGGTGGCTACCTGACTATGGTTACCCCAGATTTTTTGCCTGTGTTTAGCTGGTTTTTTGACTTAGTTGACCTGGTTCCCTGCTAATCAGGGCCCCAGGCCATCTGCTCTCTCTGTAAAATGGATTCCATGTACCCTAGGTACATACCACAATTGGAAATGGACTCCTTGTCAGCCCCTGTATAATGCACTATAGGTGCCCAGGGCATAGGAGCCACCAAGGCCTACCAGGGGCTGCAGCATATCTTTTGCCACCCCTGGCTGGTTCTTAAATTGACACAACCGGCTGATCACTCAGCTGGGGTAAGGTGGTGTAAGCACCCCTTGCTTAGATATAGTATACCTATATCTAAACCTATATCTGGACACATATTAACCTGTGAGCCACTCCTATGGAAGGCCTCATCAATCCTGGAGGCAGAGTGCGTGGTTTAATGTGAGATGGAGCTCTAGCATGAGCTGAGCCTGTCTGCAGCTGTCGGGAACAACTCCCTAAGCTGTTTCAGGATAAGGCCATACCATATACTCTTAAGTGCCTTATAATCCTCGCGGTTATATAGCAACTTTGGTTTGGCTTTATCAAAACATGTCGTGTAAGGTGTCATACGATTTGGAATACTATCCCCTCGCCAGTTCTGGCGACGGGGATAGCATTCCACCCCTCTAGAGGGGTAAGACATGTTACTTTGCTTAAATGCGGTTAATTTCAAAAAGGACCTTAGATCCACAAAATGGATGCCTCTGCCACAGACAAATGTCTGGACCCCTGCAGTTGACCGAAACTCAGCAGATGGGGCCTGGACAAAGGGTTTCCTGTCACAGGAGGGTGTCACCGCCCTCCAGACAGGAGATAGTGTATTGTAGCAGGGAGGTTTGAAAGAAACCAGACAGTGCCTGGGGAGCACAAGGCTTCCCCTTGCATAATCCGGTCAAACCGGTTCTTGGGCAGCCCAGCCCCAGCTCCAGTGAGACCTGGACAAAGGAAAGGGGGTGTAACCACCCCCCTTCCTGGTCCCACCCATAGGGAGGGACCTAGCAGGAGATCCACCCCTCAGATTGGAATAAGAGTGGGAGCAGTGCCCTAGCACAGCAGATCATCCTGAAATCACCTTTAAACTAAGAAGACGACTGGACTTCGACATTCTGATGAACAGAAGACTGAAGAGCATCTCCCTTGTGGCCTAGGAGGGGCCACCCTGTGAACACAGGCACCACCCAGCACCTCGACGTCTGCTTTGCCGCCGCCTCCCGCCGGAGCCCGAGTGCAGAGCCTGACAAGACCCAGCTTCCCAGACTTCTCCCAGCCCGATCCACAGTCCCTGCAAAGAAGGGATCCGTGGAGGCACCGAGAGACGTGGGAGCGGACATCTTGAAAGACCCCCGAGACGCTGACTGCGCAGCACCCGAGGCACCCTTGACTCTGTGCTTTGGGGTTTGAGAAGCCCCACAATCGAGCAGCATTTGCACCAAAGATCAGCCCTCCAGCATCTCCACGATCTGCGTGGGGCCCTTTTGCTTTGTGCCACTCAACTCGCCATCCCGGCCGCTTGTCACGTGGTCAGCGGCCATCGTGGCGACGAAACCTACGATTTACACTGTGGGTCTGGTTGCTCCAGACCTGCCCTCGCTCCTGTAGAAAGGAGTACCCGCTCTGACCTTGCTGGTCCGAGTAATAAGCCTTTTTCATTTTCCCCGTGGCTTGCATTAGCCAAGGCTTGTTTGCTTCAATCGAGTTGACAACACCGCCATCAGCTAGAGCCTTCGAGGGACAGCTCGTGATCGACTCCTGGACGTCCTTGACCTCTTCGTGTCCACGTGGCTGCAGAGAGAAGCAACAACTCATCACCTGTTTGCACCTGACTTTGCCTGGTTCCAATCTGGTTCCACGGTGGTCACTGGCCAGTGACTTTGAACACTGTCCCCTCTGCTTTCAGGTCTTCACCCCTTCAGATCCACCCTTGGATCCACCGGACACTTCTCCTTCACATCGCCTGCAGCGTCTTCAGCTTCAAGCGCCAAGAACCTGCGTGTCAAAACCCGACGCCTCTTCGACCCTGTGCACCCACTTCCTGTGGGTGAGGTAACTTTGCTCCGCCGGTGTTCCCACACTGGTGCAAACCTCTAGGGTCTGTGTGTTAAGTTTTGTTCCTCTAGGTTCAGCGGAAGTGTCCTTAAACTTTAACTTTGCAACTTTTACGCACCATTGGTTAACATTGGTGCATGCGTGCGCTTTCCGCACATCTCCCGAATCCCGAGGGCCATTCCCGACTTCAGCATTGCTTGTCCTGACTGCTCCCAGCGATTCCCTAGGCCCTAGGCCTAACCACTGTTCGAGTGGCCTTTCTTATACCACTTGTTTAGTATATGGTTTGAGTGGCCACCCGCCCTCATCCATAATTGTGCAACTTGTATGTTTAAACAGTGCTTTTGATTTAACGCTTGTGCCCCTTTATTCATAAAGAATACTGGGGATTGTTTTTAGTAATAAACACATATATTTTTATAATATATACTTGTGTGGTGTCCTTTCATTTGGTATTACAGGATTGTATGTGGTAAAACAGCTCGCTTAACACGACCTCTTAAGTTAAGCCTTTAGGCTGCTTAGTCCATGCTACCCCTAGGATAGCTTGTCTAATAAGGTTGACTTACAACCAGACACCATAAGGGATTGTTTGGTCAGGTAGTAGGTGGTTCCAGAATTGGAAACATCCCCTACCAGGCCAACTTCTCACATTGGTGAGCAGCGGTGCGGATTTGAGCTTGCTGTTGTTTTACCATTGCAATCTTTATATCAAATTGAAAGATCACATCAAGTACCTCTAGGTACATCTAAATCAAAAGCTTAGCATATTAAGTTCTACTGAACTTAGTAGTTGTAGGTTGAAGGGATTAGCACACCCTGACTACAACTAACTAGCAAGGTACAGTAGGAAAACACTTAGTGTAGGTAAGTGCACCACTTACACCTCACTAGTAACCATGTCTGACACAGGAAAAGCCTCAGGGTCTACTCCTGTGACAGTTGACCCTACCCAGGCAACTTTTGGATATGACAAACTAACCCGCAGAGACTTGATTGCCTTGTGCAAAGCAAGAGGGTTAAAAAGGGGCAGAAGCCCCACCTGCCTAATCCTGGTAGAAATCCTAGAACAGGATGACTTAGATAAGGCAAAGGCAGCTTCCCTAGACACAGGAAGTGGAGGGAACCCCCCTGAAACTGATCCCCCTCAGGAGGAGGAGGATGATGATGACTTAGATGAGGACTCAGATGTTGAGGACTTAGGAGTTCAGGATCAGGGTAGCCAGGTTCCAGTTGCCAGGCTTAGCCAGGCCAACTTGGACCTACTGGGGAATGGAGAGGGCCAGCACCTCCCCAGAACCCAACATGTTATTCTCCCAGGCAACAGAAGAGTGAGATCTCCCTCAGGGGACTCTCATGTTTCTAGTGCCTCCAGAGAATCACAGAGAGGCATGAGTGCTTCTCAAAAGCTAGAGCATAGGGCCAGAATGAGGGCTGTCAAACTCCAGATAGAGAGGGAGGAGGTAGCCTTGGCTCAAGCTAAACTTGCCTTGGCAAGAGAGCAAAAATTGTGTGGCTTAGATGACACTGGTGGCAGCAATATTCCTAAAGAGAAACCCAGGTCCTATGGTAGTAGAAACCTGACAAAGATTGTGCCCCCCTACAAGGAAGGGGATGACATCCACAAGTGGATAACTGCTCTTGAGAGAGCCTGCATGGTACAGCAGGTTCCTGAGGAACAGTGGGCAGCAATCTTATGGTACTCCTTTTCAGAGAAAGGGAGAGATAAGCTCCTCACTGTTAGACATGAGGATGCAAACAATTACAAAGTCCTGAAGAGTGTTCTGATAGATGGGTTTGGCTTAACCACTGAACAGTACAGGTTGAAGTTCAGAGATACCCAGAAGACACAGACTCAGGACTGGACTGATTTTGTAGATTGTGCAACCAAGGCTCTGGAGGGTTGGCTACATGGCAGCAAAGTACATGACTTTACAGGATTGTATAATTTGATTATGAGGGAGCAGATCCTAAGTAATTGTCAGAACCAGCTCTTACACCAGCACCTGGTGGACTCTGATCTGACCTCTCCCCAAGAATTGGGAAAGAAGGCAGACAAATGGGTCAGAACCAGGATTAGGCTTAAGAATCAGGACAGTAACCAGAAGAAGGAGTCTACCAAGCCTCAAGATAAGGGTGGGGATAAAAATAAAGAAAAGACTTCCCCAGGGCCCCAAAACTCCAAGAATGGGGGTGGGTCCCAAGACACTTCTTCAACTGAGAAAAAGCCTTATTGTTATCCCTGTAAACAGGTTGGGCATTACGAAACAGACAACTGTTGTCCCAAGAAT
The DNA here is from genome assembly GCF_964261635.1 of Lissotriton helveticus. Lineage (NCBI taxonomy): Eukaryota > Metazoa > Chordata > Amphibia > Caudata > Salamandridae > Lissotriton > Lissotriton helveticus. The sequence goes on from NW_027611666.1 coordinate 1,543,752, forward strand.
AACAATAAAGAAAATATACCTCCAAAGCCAGCTTCAACACCTCCTGTTACTGTCAGCAGTAATCCCCCAGGAAGTGGAAGCACACCCAGGAATCTGGGTGGGTTTACTGTTGGAGCTCAGGTGGACCCTGGCCTATCCAGGTCCCCATCACCCAATGATCTTGTTTATGAGACTGGCATGGGGTTTGCCAACTTCTCTGCTTGCCCAAATACTCTGAGCAAGTATAGACAAGAACCCATCATCAATGGTTTGAAAGTTGAAGCTTTTAGAGACACAGGGGCTAGCATCACCATGGTGGCTGATGGCATAGTCCCCTCTAAGCAACTTTTACCTGGTGCCACATACCAGGTTACAAACATTGATGGAATCCAAACAAATCATCCCATGGCAGTAGTAAGTCTCAGCTGGGGAGGTGTCATTGGCCCAAAGAGAGTGGCAGTGTCACCAAACTTGCCTGTAGACTGCCTACTTGGTAATGATTTGGAGATCTCAGCCTGGGCTGAGGTTGAACAGGAAACCCATTCTAGAATGGTGAATTCCAATGGAAAGGTTAGTGGGGCTGTAATGGCTACAGCCCCAATTCAAGATGTCCTTCCTGAAAAGGTTGGTAGGGCTGAGAAACTCTCTGCCCCATCTTTAGCAAAAGCTCTTCCTGAACAGAATAGCAAAGCTGTTATGATAACAGCAGAAACCCAAACTGAGTCTCCTCCTGAAAAGGTTGGTGGGGCTGTGATGGCCACAGCCCAAACTCAAACTGATATGTGTGTTGTGAAGCCTGAAATGATGGATAACTCCACACAAACTGAGAGCATGGAGGAGGAAGAGAAATCTCCCCCTCACCAGACTTTAGGACAGGATCAGCCTCCTCAGGGAACTGATCTTACCCCCGATGAAGGAACTGCCCCAGAGGTGGTTGGGCCTAGCCTGACAGAACCTCTGATGTCAGTGGACCCTTCTCAGGTGGGACCCAGTCTGGAGCAGGTAACCTGCCCCTCTCTACCTTGCCTTAGCCAGCCCAGGGCTGCAGAGGACAAGAAGGACAGTGAGACCCAGAGGGCCCCCTGTCAAATAAAGCACCCCCATCAAAAGATTAGGTGCACCAAAACTAGTAGCCCTAGTAAGGTGAAAACTTTAAAAACTCCTAAGGGAGCCCCCTTAAAAACAGTTAGGGACCTCCCACAGATGGATTCTGTTGGGCACAGCCAAACCTGGGACCCAAGGGGCCCAAACCTGAACTGTCCCTCCAGCAAGCCAAACAGAGGGACCCAGCCTCCAGCTTTAGGTAGCCAGAGGTTGACCCTGAGAGCACAGTGCAACTCAGTTAAAGAAAGAAAGGCACACATGGTGGAAGATAATTGGAGGAAGCTAAGCCCTAAATTAGTAGAGCCTCACTTCAATACTCCATATCCAAACCAGCCTTTAACTTTGCATAAACACACCCAAGGTAGTGATTCCCTATGGTGGAGACCCTCTAATACCCAAAGGGTGAGGGACTGCTTAGTGGACCATGAGACAGGGGGTACCCATGCTAGTGCAGGTACTTCCTTATATGGCCACTCAGGCAATATAGGCGTACCTGGCAAAGGATAGCCTTATCTCCTTTCGTTTGGGGGGGGGGGTTATGTAGGAAGGTGGCTACCTGACTATGGTTACCCCAGATTTTTTGCCTGTGTTTAGCTGGTTTTTTGACTTAGTTGACCTGGTTCCCTGCTAATCAGGGCCCCAGGCCATCTGCTCTCTCTGTAAAATGGATTCCATGTACCCTAGGTACATACCACAATTGGAAATGGACTCCTTGTCAGCCCCTGTATAATGCACTATAGGTGCCCAGGGCATAGGAGCCACCAAGGCCTACCAGGGGCTGCAGCATATCTTTTGCCACCCCTGGCTGGTTCTTAAATTGACACAACCGGCTGATCACTCAGCTGGGGTAAGGTGGTGTAAGCACCCCTTGCTTAGATATAGTATACCTATATCTAAACCTATATCTGGACACATATTAACCTGTGAGCCACTCCTATGGAAGGCCTCATCAATCCTGGAGGCAGAGTGCGTGGTTTAATGTGAGATGGAGCTCTAGCATGAGCTGAGCCTGTCTGCAGCTGTCGGGAACAACTCCCTAAGCTGTTTCAGGATAAGGCCATACCATATACTCTTAAGTGCCTTATAATCCTCGCGGTTATATAGCAACTTTGGTTTGGCTTTATCAAAACATGTCGTGTAAGGTGTCATACGATTTGGAATACTATCCCCTCGCCAGTTCTGGCGACGGGGATAGCATTCCACCCCTCTAGAGGGGTAAGACATGTTACTTTGCTTAAATGCGGTTAATTTCAAAAAGGACCTTAGATCCACAAAATGGATGCCTCTGCCACAGACAAATGTCTGGACCCCTGCAGTTGACCGAAACTCAGCAGATGGGGCCTGGACAAAGGGTTTCCTGTCACAGGAGGGTGTCACCGCCCTCCAGACAGGAGATAGTGTATTGTAGCAGGGAGGTTTGAAAGAAACCAGACAGTGCCTGGGGAGCACAAGGCTTCCCCTTGCATAATCCGGTCAAACCGGTTCTGGGGCAGCCCAGCCCCAGCTCCAGTGAGACCTGGACAAAGGAAAGGGGGTGTAACCACCCCCCTTCCTGGTCCCACCCATAGGGAGGGACCTAGCAGGAGATCCACCCCTCAGATTGGAATAAGAGTGGGAGCAGTGCCCTAGCACAGCAGATCATCCTGAAATCACCTTTAAACTAAGAAGACGACTGGACTTCGACATTCTGATGAACAGAAGACTGAAGAGCATCTCCCTTGTGGCCTAGGAGGGGCCACCCTGTGAACACAGGCACCACCCAGCACCTCGACGTCTGCTTTGCCGCCGCCTCCCGCCGGAGCCCGAGTGCAGAGCCTGACAAGACCCAGCTTCCCAGACTTCTCCCCGCCCGATCCACAGTCCCTGCAAAGAAGGGACCCGTGGAGGCACCGAGAGACGTGGGAGCGGACATCTTGAAAGACCCCCGAGACGCTGACTGCGCAGCACCCGAGGCTTCCTCGACTCTGTGCTTTGGGGTTTGAGAATCCCCACAATCGAGCAGCATTTGCACCAAAGATCAGCCCTCCAGCATCTCCACGATCTGCGTGGGGCCCTTTTGCTTTGTGCCACTCGACTCGCCATCCCGGCCGCTTGTCACGTGGTCAGCGGCCATCTTGGCAACAAAACCTATGATTTACACTGTGGGTCTGGTTGTTCCAGACCTGCCCTCGCTCCTGTAGAAAGGAGTACCCGCTCTGACCTTGCTGGTCCGAGTAATAAGCCTTTATCATTTTCCCCGTGGCTTGCATTAGCCAAGGCTTGTTTGCTTCAATCGAGTTGACGATACCGCCATCAGCTAGAGCCTTCGAGGGACAGCTCGTGATCGACTCCTGGACGTCCTTGACCTCTTCGTGTCCACGTGGCTGCAGAGAGAAGCAACACCTCATCACCTGTTTGCACCTGACTTTGCCTGGTTCCAATCTGGTTCCACGGTGGTCACTGGCCAGTGACTTTGAACACTGTCCCCTCTGCTTTCAGGTCTTCACCCCTTCAGATCCACCCTTGGATCCACCGGACACTTCTCCTTCACATCGCCTGCAGCGTCTTCAGCTTCAAGCGCCAAGAACCTGCGTGTCAAAACCCGACGCCTCTTCGACCCTGTGCACCCACTTCCTGTGGGTGAGGTAACTTTGCTCCGCCGGTGTTCCCACACTGGTGCACACCTCTAGGGTCTGTGTGTTAAGTTTTGTTCCTCTAGGTTCAGCGGAAGTGTCCTTAAACTTTAACTTTGCAACTTTTACGCACCATTGGTTAACATTGGTGCATGCGTGCGCTTTCCGCACATCTCCCGAATCCCGAGGGCCATTCCCGACTTCAGCATTGCTTGTCCTGACTGCTCCCAGCGATTCCCTAGGCCCTAGGCCTAACCACTGTTCGAGTGGCCTTTCTTATACCACTTGTTTAGTATATGGTTTGAGTGGCCACCCGCCCTCATCCATAATTGTGCAACTTGTATGTTTAAACAGTGCTTTTGATTTAACGCTTGTGCCCCTTTATTCATAAAGAATACTGGGGATTGTTTTTAGTAATAAACACATATATTTTTATAATATATACTTGTGTGGTGTCCTTTCATTTGGTATTACAGGATTGTATGTGGTAAAACAGCTCGCTTAACACGACCTCTTAAGTTAAGCCTTTAGGCTGCTTAGTCCATGCTACCCCTAGGATAGCTTGTCTAATAAGGTTGACTTACAACCAGACACCATAAGGGATTGTTTGGTCAGGTAGTAGGTGGTTCCAGAATTGGAAACATCCCCTACCAGGCCAACTTCTCACACAAACTTTCTGTAATACCCAGTCAGGCCCAAGAAGGCTCTGACTTGTGTCTGGGTAACTGGAGGAGCCCAGTCCTGTATGGCCTGGATTTTGCTTTCCAGTGGCTGAACCTGGCCTCCACCTACTAGGTGGCCCAGGTATACAACCTTACTCTGCCCTATCTGGCACTTTGTGGCCTTGATAGTTAGGCCTGCCTTTTGCAGGGCCTCCAAAACTTTCTTCAGGTGGATCAGGTGATCCTCCCAGGTGGAGCTAAAGACAGCAATATCATCTAGATAAGCTGCACAAAAGTCATCCAACCCAGTAAGGACTTGGTTCACCAACCTTTGGAAAGTGGCAGGTGCATTCTTCAAACCAAAGGGCATTACCACAAACTGATAATGTCCACTAGGGGTAGAGAATGCTGTTTTGGCTTTTGACTCCTCAGCTAGTCTGATTTGCCAGTAGCCAGCTGTCAGATCAAATGTGCTCAGAAACTTGGCAGAAGCCAATCTGTCAATGAGCTCATCTGCTCTTGGAATGGGGTGAGCATCTGTCCTAGTGACAGCATTGAGACCCCTGTAGTCCACGCAAAACCTCATTTCTCTCTTTCCATCTTGGGTATGAGGTTTTGGCACCAGGACTACTGGGCTGGCCCATGGGCTCTCTGATGGCTCAATCACTCCAAGCTCCAACATCTTTTGCACCTCAGCCTTGATGCAATCCCTGACATGATCAGGTTGCCTGTAGATCTTATTCTTGACAGGCAGACTGTCACCAGTGTCCACAACATGGGTACACCAGTCAGTCTGGCTGGGTGTGAGTGAAAACAAATGCCTGTGGGCCTGCAAAACTTGTCTGCAGTCCATCTGTTGCTGGTCAGTGAGGCTGCCTGCCAAGGCTACTCCATCAACTGAACCATCATCAGGGTTCTGAGAAAGCAGGTCTGGGAGAGGGTCACTCTCTTCCTCCTGTTCCCCATCTGTGGCCATGAGCAAGCTCATGTCCTCCCTGTCCACAAATGCTTTCAAGCGATTCACATGGATTACCCTGTGAGGGCTCCTGGGTGTTCCAAAGTCTACCAAGTAGGTGACTTCCCCCTTCTTCTCAATAATAGGATAGGGTCCACTCCATTTGTCTTGGAGTGCTGCTGGAGCCACTGGCTCCAGTACCCATACCTTCTGTCCTGGTTGGAACTCTACCAGCACAGCCTTTTGGTCATGCCAAGCTTTCTGTAATTCTTGGCTGGCCTCCAGGTTTTTGGATGCTCTTTCCATGTACTCAGCCATCCTGGAGCGGAGACCAAGTACATAGTCCACTATGTCTAGTTTGGGCTTTTTGAGAGGTAACTCCCATCCTTCCTTCACCAAACACAAGGGACCTCTCACAGGGTGGCCAAACAAAAGTTCAAAAGGGCTGTAGCCAACCCCCTTCTGTGGGACCTCTCTGTAAGCAAAGAGCAGGCAGGGTAAAATAATGTCCCATTTCCGGCTGAGCTTCTCTGGTAATCCTTTTATCATGCCTTTAAGGGTCTTGTTAAATCTCTCCACAAGCCCATTGCATTGTGGATGATATGGGGTGGTAAACTTATAGTTTACTCCACATTCCTTCCACATTGCTTTCAGATAGCTGGACATAAAATTGGTGCCCCTATCTGATAACACCTCCTTTGGGAAGCCCACTCTTGAGAAAACTGCAATGAGGGTTTTTGCCACCACAGGTGCTGTGGTGGTCCTCAGGGGAATAGCCTCTGGATACCTGGTGGCATGATCCACTACCACCAGTATGAATCTGTTCCCAGATGCTGTTTGGGGGTCCATTGGACCCACAATATCAATTCCAACTCTTTCAAAGGGGACCCCCACCACAGGTAGTGGTATTAGGGGGGCCTTTGTTGTGCCACCTGACTTACCACTGGCTTGGCAAGTGACACAGGAGCGACAAAACTCCTTGACATCCTCTGACATGTGAGGCCAGTGAAAGTGTGAAACAAGCCTGTCCCACGTCTTGTTCTGGCCTAAGTGTCCTGCAAGGGGAATATCATGGGCCAAGGTAAGAAGGAACCCCCTAAACTGCAGAGGTATGACCAACCTCCTGGTCATGCCAGGCTTGGGGTCTCTAGCCTCTGAGTAAAGGAGTCCATCATCCCAATACACAGTATGGGTACCTTGGGCATCCCCAGCAGCCTCAGCAGCAGCCTGCTGTCTGAGGGGTTCAAGAGAAGGGCAATCTAATTGAGCCTGCCTCAGGTCTGCCCTCGAGGGTCCCCCTGTCCCCAGAAACTCAACCTGGTCAGGTTCAAGCTCCTCAGAGACAGTCTCCTCTTGGACTGCAGAATCAGTTTCCTCTGAAACTTGATCCTCAACCTGGGGCAAGGTGGAAGGCTGGGCCTTTCCTCTCTTGCTCCTTCTCTTGGGTTGTGGCTGGTCTATTGTTTCAAGATCCACCACTGGTTCAGGAAGGCACTTCTTAGCCTGAGCCCTTGTCATGGCAAGGACATGCTCTGAAATCCCTAGCATTTCTGCATGAGTCCTGTACTCCACTTCTGACCATGCTGAGCTTTCAAGGTCATTGCCTAACAGACAGTCTACTGGTAGGTCTGCACTCACCACAACTTTCTTTAGGCCATCAACCCCTCCCCAGGAGAAGTTCACAACTGCCACACTATGGGAGGTAGTGGAGTTGCTGGCGTTGGTCACTAGGTAGCTCTCACCTAGTACAATCTGTCCAGGGTCCACAAAGTCAGGTGTCACCATGGTGACACTAGCACATGTGTCCCTGTAAGCTTGAGCCAGTTTCTCATTAATTAAGGGAGTCTGCCTGTATTTGCCCAGGTTAGTGGGGCTTACTGCAGTGGGCAACTCAATGTCCACATCATACAGGAGAACTGCCTGTGTAGGGATTCTGACTAGGCCAGATCCTACTTCAATACCCAGGGTCAACCCAGCTACACCCTTGGACTGTGTTCCACCACTGCTTACTGTACTTGGGGTTGCAGTTGCTTTAGGAGCTGTAGTGGTGGGAACTGGATTTGCCTTGGTGCACTCACTGCCCCAGTGTGAAACTGATTTGCAGGTATTACACCTAGGTGTCTTTGGACCTTTGTTCTTCTTCTTCTTGTTACCATTTTGGGAACCACCCTCCTTACTATTAGTTTGGGGGCCTGAAGACTTCTGGTCTTTTTCTTTATCTTTCTGATTCTGGTTACCACCCTTCTGGTCTGTTTTCTTCTGGTCACCACCTTGGTTCTGGGGTTTCTGCTTAATCCTTGTTCTGACCCATTTGTCTGCCTTCTTTCCCAATTCTTGGGGAGAGGTCAGATCAGAGTCAATAAGGTATTGATGCAACAGCTGGTTTGTACAGTTATTAAGGATCTGTTCTCTCATTATAAGATTGTACAATCCTGTATAGTCTGAAACTTTACTTCCCTGCAACCAACCCTCCAAAGCCTTAGTGGCACACTCAACGAAATCAGTCCAGTCTTGAGTCTGTGCTTTTTGGGTGTCTCTGAACAACAACCTGTATTGCTCAGTGGTTAGGCCAAACCCTTCAATAAGAGCACTCTTCAAAACAGAGTAGTTTTTGGCATCCTCAGGTCTAACTGTGAGGAGCCTGTCTCTCCCTTTCTCAGAAAAGGAGTACCACAAAATTGCAGCCCACTGATTCTCAGGAACCTGCTGTACCATGCAGGCTCTCTCAAGAGCAGTCATCCATTTGTGGATGTCATCCCCTTCTTTAAAGGGGGGCACAATTTTGGTCAGGTTTCTATTGTCATAGGCCCTGTCTTTTTCTCTTGGAAAATTGCTGCCACCAGTGACATCTAAGCCACTTAATTTCTGCTCTCTTGCCAAGGCAAGTCTAGCTTGGGCCAAGGCTACCTCCTCCCTCTCTATCTGGAGTTTGACAGCCCTCATTCTGGCCCTATGCTCTAGCTTTTGAGAAGCACTCATGCCTCTCTGTGATTCTCTGGAGGCACTAGAAACATGAGAGTCCCCTGAGGGAGATCTCACTCTTCTGTTGCCTGGGAGAATAACATGTTGGGTTCTGGGGAGGTGCTGGCCCTCTCCATTCCCCAGTAGGTACAATTTGTCCTGGCTAAGCCTGGCAACTGGAACCTGGCTACCCTGTTCCTGAACTTCTAAGTCCTCAACATCTGAGTCCTCATCTAAATCATCATCATCCTCCTCTTCAGGGGGATCAGTTACAGGGGGGTTCCCTCCATTTCCTGTTTCTAGGGAAGCTTCCTTTGCCTTCTCTAAGTCATCCTGTTCTAGGATTTCTACCAGGATTTGGCAGGTGGGGCTTCTGCCCCTTTTTAACCCTCTTGCTTTGCACAAGGCAATCAAGTCTCTTCGGGTTAGTTTGTCATATCCAAAAGTTGCCTGGGTAGGGTCAACTGTCACAGGATTAGACCCTGAGGCTTTTCCTGTGTCAGAAATGGTTACTAGTGAGGTGTAAGTGGTGCACTTACCTACACTAAGTGTTTTCCTACTGTACCTTGCTAGTGAGTTGTAGTCAGGGTGTGCTAATCCCTTCAACCTACAACTACTAAGTTCAGTAGAACTTAATATGCTAAGCTTTTGATTTATATGTACCTAGAGGTACTTGATGTGATCTTTCAATTTGATATAAAGATTGCAATGGTAAAACAACAGCAAGCTCAAATCCGCACCGCTGCTCACCAATGTGAGAAGTTGGCCTGGTAGGGGATGTTTCCAATTCTGGAACCACCTACTACCTGACCAAACAATCCCTTATGGTGTCTGGTTGTAAGTCAACCTTATTAGACAAGCTATCCTAGGGGTAGCATGGACTAAGCAGCCTAAAGGCTTAACTTAAGAGGTCGTGTTAAGCGAGCTGTTTTACCACATACAATCCTGTAATACCAAATGAAAGGACACCACACAAGTATATATTATAAAAATATATGTGTTTATTACTAAAAACAATCCCCAGTATTCTTTATGAATAAAGGGGCACAAGCGTTAAATCAAAAGCACTGTTTAAACATACAAGTTGCACAATTATGGATGAGGGCGGGTGGCCACTCAAACCATATACTAAACAAGTGGTATAAGAAAGGCCACTCGAACAGTGGTTAGGCCTAGGGCCTAGGGAATCGCTGGGAGCAGTCAGGACAAGCAATGCTGAAGTCGGGAATGGCCCTCGGGATTCGGGAGATGTGCGGAAAGCGCACGCATGCACCAATGTTAACCAATGGTGCGTAAAAGTCATAGAGTTAAAGTTTAAGGACACTTCCGCTGAACCTAGAGGAACAAAACTTAACACACAGACCCTAGAGGTGTGCACCAGTGTGGGAACACCGGCGGAGCAAAGTTACCTCACCCACAGGAAGTGGGTGCACAGGGTCGAAGTGGCGTCGGGTTTTGACACGCAGGCTCTTGGTGCTTGAAGCTGAAAGGGCTGCAGGCTGGTTAAAGATGAAGTGTCCGGTGGAGTCCAAGGGTGGACTCAAGTTGTAGAGTACCTGAAAGCAGAGGGGACAGAGTCTGGGTCACTCAGCAGTGACCAGGGTGGAACCAGGACGGAACCAGGCAATGTCGGGCGCAATCAGGTGGTTCTCGAGGAGCTTCTCTCCGCTGTCACGTGGGCTCTGGGGCATCTGCGACGTCCAGGAGCAGGTCAAGATCTGTCCCACGCAGGCTCTCACCGTCGGTGCAGTCGGCTTCAAGTTTGGAGCAAACAAGCCTTGGCAAGAGCAATCCACGCGGGATCGGAAGATTGCTTCTCACTCGGACCAGGAAGGTCAGAGTCGGGGCTCCTTTTCAGGGGAGCTGGTGTGGATCTGGAGCAACCAGATTCACGAGTCTTCTTAGGTAGTTCGTCGGCACAGGGACCACTAGCCAGCTGGCAAGTGACCGGGCCAACGCATTGAGCCAAATAGAGCCAAAGGGCCCTACGCAGCACTCGTCGAGTGTGGAGGGCTGAACTTCGGCTCAGGAGCAGCTCAGGGTGGGGGCTTCTCAAACCCCGGTGCACAGCTTCGAGGGTCACTCGTGGGCTGCACGGTCAGCGTCTCGTGGTCAATTCAAGATGGCGTGCCCCACGCTTCCGGTCGCCTCCACGGGTCTCAGCTCCGCAGGGACTGTGGATCGGGCTGTTGGAAGGCAGGCAAGCTTGATCTCGTCGATCTCAGTCGCTCGAGTTCCGGCGGGAACTGCAACTAAGTAGACGTCGAGGGCTGGATGGTGCCTGCTGCTGCAGGGTGGTCACTCCTTGACCACAAGGGAGATTCTTCGGGCTTCCACGTTGAGATGGAGGTCCAAGGGTCCAGAGTTTCGTTTCTAATGTTTCTTCCAGGAAATCTGATGTGCATTGGCACTGCTCCCACTCTTATTCCAATCTGGGGGGCGTCATTACCTGCTAGGTCCCCTCCTATGGGTGGGACCCAGGAAGTGGGTGGATACACCCCCTTCCTTTGATCCAGGCCGCCCTGGCACGAGGGCTGGAGTGCCCCAGAACCGGTTTGGCCGGATTATGCAAGGGGCAGCCTTGTGCACCCCAGGCAGTGTCTGGTTTCTTTCAAACCTCCCTGCTACAATCCACTATCTCCTGTCTGGAGGGTGGTGACACCCTCCTGTGACAGGAAACCCTTTGTCCAGGCCCCATCTGCTGAGTTTCGGTCAACTGCAGGGGTCCAGACATTTGTCTGTGGCAGAGGCATCCATTTTGTGGATCTTAAGGTCTTTGGAGAAATTAACCGCATTTAGTAAAGGAACATGTCTTACCCCTCTAGAGGGGTGGAATGCCATCCCCGTCGCCAGAACTGGCGAGGGGATGGTATTCCAAATCGTATGACACCTTACACGACATGTTTTGATAAAGCCAAACCAAAGTTGCTATTTAACCGCGAGGATTATAAGGCACTTAAGAGTATATGGTATGGCATTATCCTGAAACAGCTTAGGGAGTTGTTCCCGACAGCTGCAGACAGGCTCAGCTCATGCTAGAGCTCCATCTCACATAAAACCACCCACTCAGCCTCCAGGATTGATGAGGCCTTCTATAGGAGTGGCTCACAGGTTTACATGTGTCCAGATATAGGTTTAGATACAGGTATACTATATCTAAGCAAGGGGTGTTTACACCACCTTATCCCAGCTGAGTGATCAGCCAGTTGTGTCAATTTAAGAACCAGCCAGGGGTGGCAAAAGATATGCTGCAGCCCCTGGTAGGCCTTGGTGGCCCCTATGCCCTGGGCACCTATAGTGCATTCTACAGGGGCTGACAAGGAGTCCATTTCCAATTGGTATGTGCCTATAGCACATGTATCATTAATTTAGTGAGAGAACAGCAGGCTGGGGGTCTGATCAGCAGGCCCACAGCCTCAGTAGTCGAAAACCAGTGAAGCAAAAAGCAAAAATTTGGGGTGACCATAGGATAGCAGACCCTACTCTCCTACAATGGGTTCTTGTCTATATTTGCTCAAAGTATTTGGGCAATCAGAGAAGTTGGCAAACCCCCTGCCAGTCTCATAAACAAGATAATTTGGGGATGGGGCCCTGGATAGGCCAGGGTCCTCCTGGGCTCCAAAAGTAAACCCACCCAGATTCCTGGGTGTGCTCCCACTTCCTGGGGGATTACTGCTGACAGTAACAGGAGGTGTTGGAGCTGGCTTTGGAGGTATATTCTCTTTATTGTTATTCTTGGGACAACAGTTGTCTGTTTTGTAATGCCCAACCTGTTTACAGGCATAACAATAAGGCTTTTTCTCTGTTGAAGAAGTGTCTTGGGACCCACCCCCATTCTTGGAGTTTTGGGGCCCTGGGGAAGTCTTTTCTTTATTTTTATCCCCACCCTTATCTTGAGGCTTGGTAGACTCCTTCTTCTGGTTACTGTCCTGATTCTTAGGCCTAATCCTGGTTCTGACCCACTTGTCTGCCTTCTTTCCCAATTCTTGGGGAGAGGTCAGATCAGAGTCCACCAGGTGCTGGTGTAAGAGCTGGTTCTGACAATTACTTAGGATCTGCTCCCTCATAATCAAATTATACAATCCTGTAAAGTCATGTACTTTGCTGCCATGTAGCCAACCCTCCAGAGCCTTAGTTGCACAATCAACAAAATCAGTCCAGTCCTGAGTCTGTGTCTTCTGGGTGTCTCTGAACTTCAACCTGTACTGTTCAGTGGTTAAGCCAAACCCATCTATCAGAACACTCTTCAGGACTTTGTAATTGTTTGCATCCTCATGTCTGACAGTGAGGAGCTTATCTCTCCCTTTCTCTGAAAAGGAGTACCATAAGATTGCTGCCCACTGTTCCTCAGGAACCTGCTGTACCATGCAGGCTCTCTCAAGAGCAGTTATCCACTTGTGGATGTCATCCCCTTCCTTGTAGGGGGGCACAATCTTTGTCAGGTTTCTACTATCATAGGACCTGGGTTTCTCTTTAGGAATATTGCTGCCACCAGTGGCATCTAAGCCACACAATTTTTGCTCTCTTGCCAAGGTAAGTCTAGCTTGAGCCAAGGTAAGTTTAGCTTGAGCCAGGGCTACCTCCTCCCTCTCTATTTGGAGTTTGACAGCCCTCATTCTGGCCCTATGCTCAGTCTTCTGAGAGGCAGTCATACCTCTCTCAGATACTCTTGAGGCACTAGAAATATGAGAGTCCCCTGAGGGAGATCTCACTCTTCTGTTGCCTGGGAGAATGCTATAGGGTCTGGGGAGGTGCTGGCCCTCTCCATTCCCCAGTAGGTTTAAGTTGGCCTGGCTAAGCCTGGCAACTCCAACCTGGCTACCCTCCTGATCCTGGTCTTCTGTGTCCTCAACCTCTGAGTCCTCATCCCCCTCTTCTCCTTCTTCTCCTTCTTCCTCCTGAGGGGTACCAGTTACAGGTGGGTTCTCTCCATTTCCTGACCCTAGGGGAATTCCCTTCGCCCTTTCTAAGTCATCCTGTTCTAGAATGGCTATCAGGATTGGACAGGTGGGGCTTCTGCCCCTTTTTAACCCTCTTGATTTGCACAAGGCAATCAAGTCCTTTCGGGTTAGTTTGTCATAGCTGGAAGTTGCCTGGGTAAGGTCAACTGTCACAGGAGTAGACCCTGAGGCTTTTCCTGTGTCAGACATGACTCTAGTGTGGTGTAAGTGATGCACCTACCTACACTAAGTGTTTTCCTACTGTACCTTACTAGTGAGTTGTAGCCAGGGTGTGCTAATCCCTTTAATCTACAACTACTAAGTTCAGTAGAACTTAATATGCTAAGCTTTTTATTTATATGTACCTAGAGGTACTTGATGTGATCTTTCAATTTGATAAAAGATTGCAATGGTAAAACAACAGCAAGCTCAAATCCGCACCGCTGCCACCAATGTGAGAAGTTGGCCTGATAGGTGAGGTTTCCAATTCTGGAACCACCTATTATCAGACCAAACAATCCCTTATGGTGTCTGGTTGTAAGTCAACCTTATTAGACAAGCTATCCTAGGGGTAGCATGGACTAAGCAGCCTAAAGGCTTAACTTAAGAGGTCGTGTTAAGCGAGCTGTTTTACCACATACAATCCTGTAATATCAAATGAAAGGACACCACACAAGTATATATTATAAAAATATATGTATTTATTACTAAAAACAATCCCCAGTATTCTTTATGAATAAAGGGGCACAAGCGTTAAATCAAAAGCACTGTTTAAACATACAAGTTGCACAATTATGGATGAGGGCAGGGGGCCACTCAAACCATATACTAAACAAGTGGTATAAGAGATGCCACTCGAGCAGTGGTTAGGCCTAGGGCCTAGGGAATCGCTGGGAGCAGTCAGGACAAGCAATGCTGAAGTCGGGAATGGCCCTCGGGATTCGGGAGCTGTGCGGAAAGCGCACGCATGCACCAATGTTAACCAATGGTGCGTAAAAAGTGTAAAGTTAGAGTTTAAGGACACTTCCGCTGAACCTAGAGGAACAAAACTTAAGACACAGACTCTAGAGATGTGCACCAGTGTGGGAACACCGGCGGAGCAAAGTTACCTCACCCACAGGAAGTGGGTGCACAGGGTCGAAGTGGCGTCGGGTTTTGACACGCAGGCTCTTGGTGCTTGAAGCTGAAAGGGCTGCAGGCGGGTTGAAGATGAAGTGTCCGGTGGAGTCCAAGGGTGGACTCAAGTCGAAGGGTACCTGAAAGCAGAGGGGACAGAGTCTGGGTCACTCAGCAGTGACCAGGGTGGAACCAGGACGGAACCAGGCAATGTCGGGCGCAATCAGGTGGTCGTCGAGGAGCTTCTCTCCGCTGTCACGTGGGCTCTGGGGCATCAGCGACGTCCAGGAGCAGGTCACTATCTGCCCCTTGCAGGCTCTCACCGTCGGCGCTATCGGCTTCAAGTTTGGAGCAAACAACACTTGGCAAGAGCAATCCACGCAGAACCGGGAGATTGCTTCTCACTCGAACCAGGAAGGTCAGAGTGGGGGCTCCTTTTCAGGGGAGCTGGTGTGGATCTGGAGCAACCAGATTCACGAGTCTTCTTTGTAGTTTCGTCAGCACAGGGACCACTAGCCGGCTGGCAAGTGACCGGGCCAACGCGTTGAGCCAAATGGAGCAGAAGGGCCCCACGCAGCACTCGTCGAGTGTGGAGGGCTGAACTTTGGCTCAAGAGTAGCTCAGGGTGGGGGCTTCTCAAACCCCGGTGCACAGCTTCGAGGGTCACTCGTGGGCTGCACGGTCAGCGTCTCGTGGTCAATTCAAGATGGCGGGCCCCACGCTTCCGGTCGCCTCCACGGGTCTCAGCTCTGCAGGGACTGTGGATCGGGCTGTTGGAAGGCAGGCAAGCTTGATCTTGTCGATCTCAGTTGCTCGAGTTCCGTGGGGAACTACAACTAAGTAGACGTCGAGGGCTGGATGGTGCCTGCTGCTGCAGGGTGGTCACTCCTTGACCACAAGGGAGATTCTTCGGGCTTCCACGTTGAGATGGAGGTCCAAGGGTCCAGAGTTTCGTTTCTAATGTTTCTTCCAGGAAATCTGATGTGCATTGGCACTGCTCCCACTCTTATTCGAATCTGGGGGGCGTGATTACCTGCTAGGTCCCCCCCTATGGGTGGGACCCAGGAAGTGGGTGGATACACCCCCTTCCTTTGATCCAGGCCGCCCTGGCACGAGGGCTGGAGTGCCCCAGAACCGGTTTGGCCGGATTATGCAAGGGGCAGCCTTGTGCGCCCCAAGCAGTGTCTGGTTTCTTTCAAACCTCCCTGCTACAATCCACTATCTCCTGTCTGGAGGGCGGTGACACCCTCCTGTGACAGGAAACCCTTTGTCCAGGCCCCATTTGGCCGAGTTTCGGTCAGCTGCAGGGGTCCAGACATTTGTCTGTGGCAGAGGCATCCATTTTGTGGATTTAAGGTCTTTGGAGAAATTAACCGCATTTAAGTAAAGCAACATGTCCTACCCCTCTAGAGGGGTGGAATGCTATCCCCGTCGCCAGAACTGGCGAGGGGATAGTATTCCAAATCGTATGACACCTTACACGACATGTTTTGATAAAGCCAAACCAGAGTTGCTATTTAACCGCGAGGATTATAAGGCACTTAAGAGTATATGGTATGGCATTATCCTGAAACAGCTTAGGGAGTTGTTCCCGACAGCTGCAGACAGGCTCAGCTCATGCTAGAGCTCCATCTCACATTAAACCACGCACTCTGCCTCCAGGATTGATGAGGCCTTCCATAGGAGTGGCTCACAGGTTTATATGTGTCCAGATATAGGTTTAGATATAGGTATACTATATCTAAGTAAGGGGTGATTACACCACCTTACCCCAGCTGAGTGATCAGCCAGTTGTGTCAATTTAAGAACCAGCCAGGGGTGGCAAAAGATATGCTGCAGCCCCTGGTAGGCCTTGGTGGCCCCTATGCCGTGGGCACCTATAGTGCATTATACAGGGGCTGACAAGGGGTCCATTTCCAATTGTGGTATGTACCTAGGGTACATGGAATCCATTTTACAGAGAGAGCAGATGGCCTGGGGCCCTGATTAGCAGGGAACCAGGTCAACTAAGTCAAAAAACCAGCTAAACACAGGCAAAAAATCTGGGGTAACCATAGTCAGGTAGCCACCTTCCTACACAACCCCCCCCAAACGAAAGGAGATAAGGCTATCCTTGGCCAGGTAAGCCTATATTGCCTGAGTGGCCATATAAGGAAGTACCTGCACTAGCATGGGTACCCCCTGTCTCATGGTCCACTAAGCAGTCCCTCACCCTTGGGGTATTAGATGGTCTCCACCATAGGGAATCACTACCTTGGGTGTGTTTATGCAAAGTTAAAGGCTGGTTTGGATATGGAGTACTGAAGTGAGGCTCTACTAATTTAGGGCTTAGCTTCCTCCAATTATCTTCCACCATGTGTGCCTTTCTTTCTTTAACTGAGTTGCACTGTGCTCTCAGGGTCAATCTCTGGCTACCTAAAGCTGGAGGCTGGGTCCCTCTGTTTGGCTTGCTGGAGGGACAGTTCAGGCTTGGGCCCTTTGGGTCCCAGGTTTGGCTGTGCCCAACAGAATCCATCTGTGGGAGGTCCCTAACTGTATTTAAGGGGGCTCCCTCAGGAGTTTTTAAAGTTTTCACCTCACTAGGGCTACTAGTTTTGGTGCCCCTAATCTGTTGATGGGGGTGCTTTATGTGACAGGGGGCCCTCCGGGTCTCACTGTCCTTCTTGTCCTCTGCAGCCCTGGGCTGGCTAAGGCAAGGGAGAGAGGGGCAGGTTACCTGCTCCACACTGGGTCCCACCTGAGAAGGGTCCACTGACATCAGAGGTTCTGTCAGGCTAGGCCCAACCACCTCTGGGGCAGTTCCTTTATCAGGGGTAAGATCAGTTCCCTGAGGAGGCTGATCCTGTCCTAAAGTCTGGTGAGGGGGAGATTTCTCTTCCTCCTCCATGCTCTCAGTTTGTGTGGAGTTATCCATCATTTCAGGTTTCACAACACACATATCAGTTTGAGTTTGGGCTGTGGCCATCACAGCCCCACCAACCTTTTCAGGAGGAGACTCAGTTTGGGTTTCTGCTGTTATCATAACAGCTTTGCTATTCTGTTCAGGAAGAGCTTTTGCTAAAGATGGGGCAGAGAGTTTCTCAGCCCTACCAACCTTTTCAGGAAGGACATCTTGGATTGGGGCTGTAGCCATTACAGCCCCACTAACCTTTCCATTGGAATTTACCATTCTAGAATGGGTTTCCTGTTCAACCTCAGCCCAGGCTGAGATTTCCAAATCATTACCAAGTAGGCAGTTTACAGGCAAGTTTGATGACACTGCCACTCTCTTTGGGCCAATGACACCTCCCCAGCTGAGACTTACTACTGCCATGGGATGATTGTTTTTGACGCCATCAATGTTTGTTACCTGGTATGTGGCACCTGGTAAAAGTTGCTTAGAGGGGACTATACAGTCAGCCACCATGGTGATGCTAGCCCCTGTGTCTCTAAAAGCTTCAACTTTCAAACCATTGATGATGGGCTCTTGTCTATACTTGCTCAAGGTATTTGGGCAATCAGAGAAGTTGGCAAACCCCATGCCAGTCTCATAAACAAGATCATTTGGTGATGGGGACCTGGATAGGCCAGGGTCCACCTGAGCTCCAAAAGTAAACCCACCCAGATTCCGGGGTGTGCTCCCACTTCCTGGGGGATTACTGCTGACAGTAACAGGAGGTGTTGGAGCTGGCTTTGGAGGTATATTCTCTTTATTGTTATTCTTGGGACAACAGTTGTCTGTTTTGTAATGCCCAACCTGTTTACAGGCATAACAATAAGGCTTTTTCTCAGTTGAAGAAGTGTCTTGGGACCCACCCCCATTCTTGGAGTTTTGGGGCCCTGGGGAAGTCTTTTCTTTATTTTTATCCCCACCCTTATCTTGAGGCTTGGTAGACTCCTTCTTCTGGTTACTGTCCTGATTCTTAGGCCTAATCCTGGTTCTGACCCACTTGTCTGCCTTCTTTCCCAATTCTTGGGGAGAGGTCAGATCAGAGTCCACCAGGTGCTGGTGTAAGAGCTGGTTCTGACAATTACTTAGGATCTGCTCCCTCATAATCAAATTATACAATCCTGTAAAGTCATGTACTTTGCTGCCATGTAGCCAACCCTCCAGAGCCTTAGTTGCACAATCAACAAAATCAGTCCAGTCCTGTGTCTGTGTCTTCTGGGTGTCTCTGAACTTCAACCTGTACTGTTCAGTGGTTAAGCCAAACCCATCTATTAGGACACTCTTCAGGACTTTGTAATTGTTTGCATCCTCATGTCTGACAGTGAGGAGCTTATCTCTCCCTTTCTCTGAAAAGGAGTACCATAAGATTGCTGCCCACTGTTCCTCAGGAACCTGCTGTACCATGCAGGCTCTCTCAAGAGCAGTTATCCACTTGTGGATGTCATCCCCTTCCTTGTAGGGGGGCACAATCTTTGTCAGGTTTCTACTATCATAGGACATGGGTTTCTCTTTAGGAATATTGCTGCCACCAGTGGCATCTAAGCCACACAATTTCTGCTCTCTTGCCAAGGCAAGTCTAGCTTGAGCCAAGGCTACCTCCTCCCTTTCTATTTGGAGTTTGACAGCCCTCATTCTGGCCCTATGCTCTAGCTTTTGAGAAGCAGTCATGCCTCTCTGAGATTCTCTTGAGGCACTAGAAAGATGAGAGTCCCCTGAGGGAGATCTCACTCTTCTGTTGCCTGGGAGAATGTCATGGTAGGATCTGGGGAGGTGCTGGCCCTCTCCATTTCCCAGTAGGTCTAAGTTGGCCTGGCTAAGCCTGGCAACTTTACCTTGGTTAACCCCTAGCTCCTGATCTTCAGGTCCATCTATGTCTGAACCATCCTCCTCCTCTTCCTCCTCTTCTTCTTCCTCCTCTGGAGTGGTATCAGTTACAGGGGGGTTCACTCCATCTCCTGACTCTAAGGGAACTTCATTCGCCTTCTCTGAGTCATCCTGTTCTAGAATGGCTATCAGGATATGACAGGTGGGACTTCTGCCCCTTTTTAACCCTCTTGAGATGCATAAGGCAATCAAGTCCTTTCGGGTTAATTTGTCATAGCTGGAAGTTGCCTTGGTAAGGTCAACTGTCACAGGAGCAGACCCTGAGGCTTTTCCTGTGTCAGACATGACTCTAGTGTGGTGTAAGTGATGCACCTACCTACACTAAGTGTTTCCCTACTGTACCTTGCTAGTGAGTTGTAGTCAGGGTGTGCTAATCCCTTCAACCTACAACTACTAAGTTCAGTAGAACTTAAATATGCTAAGCTTTTGATTTATATGTACCTAGAGGTACTTGATGTGATCTTTCAATTTGATAAAAAGATTGCAATGGTAAAACAACATCAAGCTCAAATCCGCACCGCTGCTCACCAATGTGAGAAGTTGGCCTGATAGGGGATGTTTCCAATTCTGGAACCACCTGATATCAGACTGTAGGAAGGTGGCTACCTGACTATGGTTACCCCAGATTTGTTGCCTGTGTTTAGCTGGTTTTTTGACTTAGTTGACCTGGTTCCCTGCTAATCAGGGCCCCAGGCCATCTGCTCTCTCTGTAAAATGGATTCCATGTACCCTAGGTACATACCACAATTGGAAATGTACTCCTTGTCAGCCCCTGTATAATGCACTATAGGTGCCCAGGGCATAGGGGCCACCAAGGCCTACCAGGGGCTGCAGCATATCTTTTGCCACCCCTGGCTGGTTCTTAAATTGACACAACTGGCTGATCACTCAGCTGGGGTAAGGTGGTGTAAACACCCCTTACTTAGGTATAGTATACCTATATCTAACCCTTTATCTGGACACATATAAACCTGTGAGCCACTCCTATGGAAGGCCTCATCAATCCTGGAGGCAGAGTGCGTGGTTTAATGTGAGATGGAGCTCTGGCATGAGCTGAGCCTGTCTGCAGCTGTCGGGAATAACTCCCTAAGCTGTTTCAGGATAATGCCATACCATATACTCTTAAGTGCCTTATAATCCTCGCGGTTATATAGCAACTCTGGTTTGGCTTTATCAAAACATGTCGTGTAAGGTGTCATACGATTTGGAATACTATCCCCTCGCCAGTTCTGGCGACGGGGATAGCATTCCACCCCTCTAGAGGGGTAAGACATGTTCCTTTACTTTAATGCGGTTAATTTCTCCAAAGACCTTAGATCCACAAAATGGATGCCTCTGCCACAGACAAATGTCTGGACCCCTGCAGCTGACCGAAACTCGGCCAAATGGGTCCTGGACAAAGGGTTTCCTGTCACAGGAGGGTGTCACCGCCCTCCAGACAGGAGATAGTGGATTGTAGCAGGGAGGTCTGAAAGAAACCAGACACTGCCTGGGGCGCACAAGGCTGCCCCTTGCATAATCCGGCCAAACCGGTTCTGGGGCACTCCAGCCCTCGTGCCAGGGCGGCCTGGATCAAAGGAAAGGGGTGTATCCACCCCCTTCCTGGGTCCCACCCATAGGGGGGGACCTAGCAGGTAATCACGCCCCCCAGATTCGAATAAGAGTGGGAGCAGTGCCAATGCACATCAGATTTCCTGGAAGAAACATTAGAAACGAAACTCTGGACCCTTGGACCTCCATCTCAACGTGGAAGCCCGAAGAATCTCCCTTGTGGTCAAGGAGTGACCACCCTGCAGCAGCAGGCACCATCCAGCCCTCGACGTCTACTTAGTTGCAGTTCCCGCCGGAACTCGAGCGACTGAGATCGACGAGATCAAGCTTGCCTGCCTTCCAACAGCCCGATCCACAGTCCCTGCAGAGCTGAGACCCGTGGAGGCGACCGGAAGCGTGGGGCCCGCCATCTTGAATTGACCACGAGACGCTGACCGTGCAGCCCACGAGTGACCCTCGAAGCTGTGCACTGGGGTTTGAGAAGCCCCCATCCTGAGCTACTCTTGAGCCGAAGTTCAGCCCTCCACACTCGACAAGTGCTGCGTGGGGCCCTTCTGCTCCATTTGGTTCAACGCGTTGGCCCGGTCATTTGCCAGCCGGCTAGTGGTCCCTGTGCCGATGAAACTACAAAGAAGACTCGTGAATCTGGTTGCTCCAGATCCACACCAGCTCCTCTGAAAAGGAGCCCCCACTCTGACCTTCCTGGTTCGAGTGAGAAGCAATCTCCCGGTTCCGCGTGGATTGCTCTTGCCAAGTGTTGTTTGCTCCAAACTTGAAGCCGACAGCGCCGACGGTGAGAGCCTGCGTGGGACAGATCGTGACCTGCTCCTGGACGTCGCAGATGCCCCAGAGCCCACGTGACAGCGGAGAGAAGCTCCTCGACGACCACCTGATTGCGCCCGACATTGCCTGGTTCCGTCCTGGTTCCACCCTGGTCACTGCTGAGTGACCCAGACTCTGTCCCCTCTGCTTTCAGGTACCCTTCGACTTGAGTCCACCCTTGGACTCCACCGGACACTTCATCTTCAACCTGCCTGCAGCCCTTTCAGCTTCAAGCACCAAGAGCCTGCGTGTCAAAACCCGACGCCACTTCGACCCTGTGCACCCACTTCCTGTGGGTGAGGTAACTTTGCTCCGCCGGTGTTCCCACACTGGTGCACATCCCTAGGGTCTGTGTGTTAAGTTTTGTTCCTCTAGGTCCAGCGGAAGTGTCCTTAAACTTTAACTTTATAACTTTTACGCACCATTGGTTAACATTGGTGCATGCGTGCGCTTTCCGCACATCTCCCGAATCCCGAGGGCCATTCCCGACTTCAGCATTGCTTGTCCTGACTGCTCCCAGCGATTCCCTAGGCCCTAGGCCTAACCACTGCTCGATTGGTATCTCTTATACCACTTGTTTAGTATATGGTTTGAGTGGCCACCCGCCCTCATCCATAATTGTGCAACTTGTATGTTTAAACAGTGCTTTTTGATTTAACGCTTGTGCCCCTTTATTCATAAAGAATACTGGGGATTGTTTTTAGTAATAAACACATATATTTTTATAATATATACTTGTGTGGTGTCCTTTCATTTGATATTACAGGATTGTATGTGGTAAAACAGCTCGCTTAACACGACCTCTTAAGTTAAGCCTTTAGGCTGCTTAGTCCATGCTACCCCTAGGATAGCTTGTCTAATAAGGTTGACTTACAACCAGACACCATAAGGGATTGTTTGGTCTGATAATAGGTGGTTCCAGAATTGGAAACATCACCTATCAGGCCAACTTCTCACACTGAGCTTTCAAGATCATTGCCTAACAGACAGTCTACTGGAAGGTCTGCACTCACAACAACTTTCTTTAGGCCATTTACCCCTCCCCAGGAGAAGTTCACAACTGCCACACTATGGGAAGTAGTGCAGTTGCTCGCATTGGTCACTAGGTAACTCTCACCTAGTACAATCTGTCCAGGGTCCACAAAGTCAGGTGTCACCATTGTGACACTGGCACATGTGTCCCTGTAGGCCTGAGCCAGTTTCTCATTAATTAAGGGAGTCTGCCTGTATTTGCCCAGGTTACTGGGGCTTACTGCAGTGGGCAACTCAATGTCCACATCATACAGTAGAACTGCCTGTGTAGGGATTCTGACTAGGCCAGATCCTACTTCAATACCCAGGGTCAACCCAGCTACACCCTTGGACTGTGTTCCACCACTGCTTACTGTACTTGGGGTTGCAGTTGCTTTAGGAGCTGTAGTGGTGGGAACTGGATTTGCCTTGGTGCACTCACTGCCCCAGTGTGAAACTGATTTGCAGGTATTACACCAAGGTGTCTTTGGACCTTTGTTCTTCTTCTTCTTGTTTCCATTTTGGGAACCACCCTCCTTACTATTAGTTTGGGGGCCTGAAGACTTCTGGTCTTTTTCTTTATCTTTCTGATTACCACCCTTCTGGTCTGTTTTCTTCTGGTCACCACTTTGGTTCTGGGGTTTCTGCTTAATCCTTGTTCTGACCCATTTGTCCGCCTTCTTTCCCAATTCTTGGGGAGAGGTCAGATCAGAGTCAATAAGGTATTGATGCAACAGCTGGTTTGTACAGTTATTAAGGATCTGTTCTCTCATCATAAGATTGTACAATCCTGTATAGTCTGAAACTTTACTTCCCTGCAACCAACCCTCCAAAGCCTTAGTGGCACACTCAACGAAATCAGTCCAGTCTTGAGTCTGTGCTTTTTGGGTGTCTCTGAACAACAACCTGTATTGCTCAGTGGTTAGGCCAAACCCTTCAATAAGAGAACTCTTCAAAACAGTGTAGTTTTTGGCATTCTCAGGTCTAACTGTGAGGAGCCTGTCCCTCCCTTTCTCAGAAAAGGAGTACCATAAAATTGCAGCCCACTGATCCTGAGGAACCTGCTGTACCATGCAGGCTCTCTCAAGAGCAGTCATCCATTTGTGGATGTCATCCCCTTCTTTAAAGGGGGGCACAATTTTTGTCAGGTTTCTATTGTCATAGCCACTGTCTTTTTCTCTTGGAAAGGGTTAAAAAGGGGCAGAAGTCCCACCTGCCAAATCCTGGTAGGCATCCTAGAGCAGGATGACTTAGAAAGGGCGAAGGAAGCTTCCCTAGAGACAGGAAATGGAGGGAACCCCCCTGTAACTGATCCCCCTCAGGAGGAGGACGAGGAAGAAGAAGAGGAGGAGGAGGAGGACTCAGAAGATCAGGATCAGAGGGGTAGCCAGGTCCCAGTTGCCAGGCTTAGCCAGGCCAACTTAGACCTACTGGGGAATGGAGAGAGCCAGCACCTCCCCAGATCCCATCATGTTATTCTCCCAGGCAACAGAAGAGTGAGATCTCCCTCAGGGGACTCTCATATTTCTAGTGTCTCCAGAGAATCTCAGAGAGGCATGACTGCTTCTCAAAAGCTAGAGCATAGGGCCAGAATGAGGGCTGTCAAACTCCAAATAGAGAGGGAGGAGGTAGCCTTGGCTCAAGCTAGACTTGCCTTGGCAAGAGAGCAAAAATTGTGTGGCTTAGATGCCATTGGTGGCAGCAATATTCCTAAAGAGAAACCCAGGTCCTATGATAGTAGAAACCTGACAAAGATTGTGCCCCCCTACAAGGAAGGGGATGACATCCACAAGTGGATAACTGCTCTTGAGAGAGCCTGCATGGTACAGCAGGTTCCTGAGGAACAGTGGGCAGCAATCTTACGGTACTCCTTTTCAGAGAAAGGGAGAGATAAGCTCCTCACTGTTAGACATGAGGATGCAAACAATTACAAAGTCCTGAAGAGTGTTCTGATACATGGGTTTGGCTTAACCACTGAACAGTACAGGTTGAAGTTCAGAGACACCCAGAAGACACAGACTCAGGACTGGACTGATTTTGTTGATTGTGCAACTAAGGCTCTGGAGGGTTGGCTACATGGCAGCAAAGTACATGACTTTACAGGATTGTATAATTTGATTATGAGGGAGCAGATCCTAAGTAATTGTCAGAACCAGCTCTTACACCAGCACCTGGTGGACTCTGATCTGACCTCTCTGTGAGAAGTTGGCCTGATAGGTGATGTTTCCAATTCTGGAACCACCTATTATCAGACCAAACAATCCCTTATGGTGTCTGGTTGTAAGTCAACCTTATTAGACAAGCTATCCTAGGGGTAGCATGGACTAAGCAGCCTAAAGGCTTAACTTAAGAGGTCGTGTTAAGCGAGCCTTTTTACCACATACAATCCTGTAATATCAAATGAAAGGACACCACACAAGTATATATTATAAAAATATATGTGTTTATTACTAAAAACAATCCCCAGTATTCTTTATGAATAAAGGGGCACAAGCGTTAAATCAAAAGCACTGTTTAAACATACAAGTTGCACAATTATGGATGAGGGCGGGTGGCCACTCAAACCATATACTAAACAAGTGGTATAAGAGATGCCACTCGAGCAGTGGTTAGGCCTAGGGCCTAGGGAATCGCTGGGAGCAGTCAGGACAAGCAATGCTGAAGTCGGGAATGGCCCTCGGGATTCGGGAGATGTGCGGAAAGCGCACGCATGCACCAATGTTAACCAATGGTGCGTAAAAGTCATAAAGTTAAAGTTTAAGGACACTTCCGCTGGACCTAGAGGAACAAAACTTAACACACAGACCCTAGAGATGTGCACCAGTGTGGGAACACCGGCGGAGCAAAGTTACCTCACCCACAGGAAGTGGGTGCACAGGGTCAAAGTGGCGTCGGGTTTTGACACGCAGGCTCTTGGTGCTTGAAGCTGAAAGGGCTGCAGGCGGGTTGAAGATGAAGTGTCCGGTGGAGTCCAAGGGTGGACTCAAGTCTAAGGGTACCTGAAAGCAGAGGGGACAGAGTCTGGGTCACTCAGCAGTGACCAGGGTGGAACCAGGACGGAACCAGGCAATGTCGGGCGCAATCAGGTGGTCGTCAAAGAGCTTCTCTCCGCTGTCACGTGGGCTCTGGGGCATCTGCGACGTCCAGGAGCAGGTCACAATCTGTCCCACGCAGGCTCTCACCGTCGGTGCAGTCGGCTTCAAGTTTGGAGCAAACAACACTTGGCAAGAGCAATCCACGCGGGATCGGAAGATTGCTTCTCACTCGGACCAGGAAGGTCAGAGTCGGGGCTCCTTTTCAGGGGAGCTGGTGTGGATCTGGAGCAACCAGATTCACGAGTCTTCTTTGTATTTTAGTCGGCACAGGGACCACTAGCCAGCGGGCAATTGACCAGGCCAACGCATTGAGCCAAATGGAGCAGAAGGGCCCCACGCAGCACTCGTCGAGTGTGGAGGGCTGAACTTCGGCTCAGGAGTAGCTCAGGGTGGGGGCTTCTCAAACCCCGGTGCACAGCTTCAAGGGTCACTCGTGGGCTGCACGGTCAGCGTCTCATGGTCAATTCAAGATGGCGTGCCCCACGCTTCCGGTCGCCTCCACGGGTCTCAGCTCTGCAGGGACTGTGGATCGGGCTGTTGGAAGGCAGGCAAGCTTGATCTCGTCGATCTCAGTCGCTCGAGTTCCGGCGGGAACTGCAACTAAGTAGACGTCGAGGGCTGGATGGTGCCTGCTGCTGCAGGGTGGTCACTCCTTGACCACAAGGGAGATTCTTCGGGCTTCCTCGTTGAGATGGAGGTCCAAGGGTCCAGAGTTTCGTTTCTAATGTTTCTTCCAGGAAATCTGAGGTGCATTGGCACTGCTCCCACTCTTATTCCAATCTGGGGGGCGTGATTACCTGCTAGGTCCCCCCCTATGGGTGGGACCCAGGAAGGGGGTGGATACACCCCTTTCCTTTGATCCAGGCCGCCCTGGCACGAGGGCTGGAGTGCCCCAGAACCGGTTTGGCCGGATTATGCAAGGGGCAGCCTTGTGCGCCCCAGGCAGTGTCTGGTTTCTTTCAGACCTCCCTGCTACAATCCACTATCTCCTGTCTGGAGGGCGGTGACACCCTCCTGTGACAGGAAACCCTTTGTCCAGGACCCATTTGGCCGAGTTTCGGTCAGCTGCAGGGGTCCAGACATTTGTCTGTGGCAGAGGCATCCATTTTGTGGATCTAAGGTCCTTGGAGAAATTAACCGCATTACAGTAAAGGAACATGTCTTACCCCTCTAGAGGGGTGGAATGCTATCCCCGTCGCCAGAACTGGCGAGGGGATAGTATTCCAAATCGTATGACACCTTACACGACATGTTTTGATAAAGCCAAACCAAAGTTGCTATTTAACCGCGAGGATTATAAGGCACTTAAGAGTATATGGTATGGCATTATCCTGAAACAGCTTAGGGAGTTGTTCCCGACAGCTGCAGACAGGCTCAGCTCATGCTGGAGCTCCATCTCACATAAAACCACGCACTCTGCCTCCAGGATTGATGAGGCCTTCCATAGGAGTGGCTCACAGGTTTACATGTGTCCAGATATAGGTTTAGATATAGGTATACTATATCTAAGCAAGGGGTACTTACACCACCTTACCCCAGCTGAGTGATCAGCCAGTTGTGTCAATTTAAGAACCAGCCAGGGGTGGCAAAAGATATGCTGCAGCCCCTGGTAGGCCTTGGTGGCCCCTATGCCCTGGGGACCTATAGTGCATTATACAGGGGCTGACAAGGAGTACATTTCCAATTGGTATGTGCCTATAGCACATGTATCATTAATTTAGTGAGAGAACAGCAGGCTGGGGGTCTGATCAGCAGGCCCACAGCCTCAGTAGTCGAAAACCAGTGAAGCAAAAAGCATAAATTTGGGGTGACCATAGGATAGCAGACCCTACTCTCCTACACACTCCCCAAGAATTGGGAAAGAAGGCAGACAAGTGGGTCAGAACCAGGATTAGGCCTAGGAATCAGGACAGTAACCAGAAGAAGGAGTCTACCAAGCCTCAAGATAAGGGTGGGGATAAAAATAAAGAAAAGACTTCCCCAGGGCCCCAAAACTCCAAGAATGGGGGTGGGTCCCAAGACACTACTTCAACTGAGAAAAAGCCTTATTGTTATGCCTGTAAACAGGTTGGGCATTACAAAACAGACAACTGTTGTCCCTAGAATAACAATAAAGAAAATATACCTCCAAAGCCAGCTCCAACACCTCCTGTTACTGTCAGCAGTAATCCCCCAGGAAGTGGGAGCACACCCAGGAATCTGGGTGGGTTTACTTTTGGAGCTCAGGTGGACCCTGGCCTATCCAGGTCGCCATCACCCAATGATCTTGTTTATGAGACTGGCATGGGGTTTGCCAACTTCTCTGATTGCCCAAATACTTTGAGCAAGTATAGACAAGAGCCCATCATCAATGGTTTGAAAGTTGAAGCTTTTAAAGACACAGGGGCTAGCATCACCATGGTGGCTGACTGTATAGTCCCCTCTAAACAACTTTTACCTGGTGCCACATATCAGGTGACAAACATTGATGGCCTCAAAACAAATCATCCCATAGCAGTAGTGAGTCTCAGCTGGGGAGGTGTTATTGGCCCAAAGAGAGTGGCAGTGTCATCAAACTTGCCTGTAGACTGCCTACTTGGTAATGATTTGGAAATCTCAGCCTGGGCTGAGGTTGAACAGGAAACCCATTCTAGAATGGTAAATTCCAATGGAAAGGTTAGTGGGGCTGTAATGGCTACAGCCCCAATTCAAGATGTCCTTCCTGAAAAGGTTGGTAGGGCTGAGAAACTCTCTGCCCCATCTTTAGCAAAAGCTCTTCCTGAACAGAATAGCAAAGCTGTTATGATAACAGCAGAAACCCAAACTGAGTCTCCTCCTGAAAAGGTTGGTGGGGCTGTGATGGCCACAGCCCAAACTCAAACTGATATGTGTGTTGTGAAGCCTGAAATGATGGATAACTCCACACAAACTGAGAGCACAGAGGAGGACGAGAAATCTCCCCCTCACCAGACTTTAGGAAAGGATCAGCCTCCTCAGGGAACTGATCTTGCCCCTGATGAAGGAACTGCCCCAGAGGTGGTTGGGCCTAGCCTGACAGAACCTCTGATGTCAGTGGACCCTTCTCAGGTGGGACCCAGTCTGGAGCAGCTAACCTGCCCCTCTCTACCTTGCCTTACTCAGCCCAGGGCTGCAGAGGACAAGAAGGACAGTAAGACCCAGAGGGTCCCCTGTCAAATAAAGCACCCCCATCAACAGATTAGGGGCACCAAAACTAGTAGCCCTAGTGAGGTGAAAACTTTAAAAACTCCTGAGGGAGCCCCCTTAAAAACAGTTAGGGACCTCCCACAGGTGGATTCTGTTGGGCACAGCCAAACCTGGGACCCAAGGGGCCCAAACCTGAACTGTCCCTCCAGCAAGCCAAACAGAGGGACCCAGCCTCCAGCTTTAGGTAGCCAGAGGTTGACCCTGAGAGCACAGTGCAACTCAGTTAAAGTAAGAAAGGCACACATGGTGGAAGATAATTGGAGGAAGAGGAGCCCTAAATTAGTGGAGCCTCACTTCAAAACTCCATATCCAAACCAGCCTTTAACTTTGCATAAACACACCCAAGGTAGTGATTCCCTATGGTGGAGACCCTCTAATACCCAAAGGGTGAGGGACTGCTTAGTGGACCATGAGACAGGGGGTACCCATGCTAGTGCAGGTACTTCCTTATATGGCCACTCAGGCAATATAGGCTTACCTGGCAAAGGATAGCCTTATCTCCTTTCGTTTGGGGGGGGTTATGTAGGAAGGTGGCTACCTGACTATGGTTACCCCAGATTTTTTGCCTGTGTTTAGCTGGTTTTTTGACTTAGTTGACCTGGTTCCCTGCCAATCAGGGCCCCAGGCCATCTGCTCTCTCTGTAAAATGGATTCCATGTACCCTAGGTACATACCACAATTGGAAATGGACTCCTTATCAGCCCCTGTATAATGCACTATAGGTGCCCAGGGCATAGGGGCCACCAAGGCCTACCAGGGGCTGCAGCATATCTTTTGCCACCCCTGGCTGGTTCTTAAATTGACACAACTGGCTGATCATTCAGCTGGGGTAAGGTGGTGTAATCACCCCTTACTTAGATATAGTATACCTATATCTAAACCTATATCTGGACATATATAAACCTGTGAGCCACTCCTATGGAAGGCCTCATCAATCCTGGAGGCAGAGTGCGTGGTTTAATGTGAGATGGAGCTCTAGCATGAGCTGAGCCTGTCTGCAGCTGTCGGGAACAACTCCCTAAGCTGTTTCAGGATAATGCCATACCATATACTCTTAAGTGCCTTATAATCCTCGCGGTTATATAGCAACTTTGGTTTGGCTTTATCAAAACATGTCGTGTAAGGTGTCATACGATTTGGAATACTATCCCCTCGCCAGTTCTGGCGACGGGGATAGCATTCCACCCCTCTAGAGGGGTAAGACATGTTACTTTACTTAAATGCGGTTAATTTCTAAAAGGGCCTTAGATCCACAAAATGGATGCCTCTGCCACAGACAAGAGTCTGACCCCCTGAAGCTGACCGAAACTCAGCCAAATGGGGCCTGGACAAAGGGTTTCCTGTCGCAGGAGGGTGTTACCAGAACTGGCGAGGGGATAGTATTCCAAATCGTATGACACCTTACACGACATGTTTTGATAAAGCCAAACCAAAGTTGCTATATAACCGCGAGGATTATAAGGCACTTAAGAGTATATGGTATGGCGTTATCCTGAAACAGCTTAGGGAGTTGTTCCCGGCAGCTGCAGACAGGCTCAGCTCATGCTAGAGCTCCATCTCACATTAAACCACGCACTCTGCCTCCAGGATTGATGAGGCCTTCCATAGGAGTGGCTCACAGGTTGATATGTGTCCAGATATAGGTTTAGATATAGGTATACTATATCTAAGTAAGGGGTGGTTACACCACCTTACCCCAGCTGAGTGATCAGCCAGTTGTTTCAATTTAAGAACCAGCCAGGGGTGGCAAAAGATATGCTGCAGCCCCTGGTAGGCCTTGGTGGCTCCTATGCCCTGGGCACCTATAGTGCATTATACAGGGGCTGACAAGGAGTCCATTTCCAATTGTGGTATGTACCTAGGGTACATGGAATCCATTTTACAGAGAGAGCAGATGGCCTGGGGCCCTGATTAGCAGGGAACCAGGTCAACTAAGTCAAAAAACCAGCTAAACACAGGCAAAAAAATCTGGGGTAACCATAGTCAGGTAGCCACCTTCCTACAGTCCCCCAGGCTGTGCTTGGTCCCCCAGGCTGTGCATGGTCCCCCTGGTTGCTCTTGGTCCCCCAGGCTGTGCTTGGTCCCCCAGGCTGTGCTTGGTCCCCCTGGTTGCTCTTGGTGCCCCTGGCTGTGCTTGGTACCCCTGGCTGTGCTTGGTCCCCCAGGCTGCTTGGTCCCCCAGGCTGTGCTTGGTCCCCCTGGTTGCTCTTGGTCCCCAAGCTGTGCTTGGTCCCCCAGGCTGTGCTTGGTCCCCCTGGTTGCTCTTGGTCCCCCAGGCTGTGTTTGGTCCCCCAGGCTGTGCTTGGTCCCCCAGGCTGTGCTTGGTCCCCCTGGTTGCTCTTGGTCCCCCAGGCTGTGCTTGGTCCCCCAGGCTGTGCTTGGTCCCCCTGGTTGCTCTTGCTCCCCCAGGCTGTGCTTGGTACCCCTGGCTGTGCTTGGTCCCCCTGGTTGCTCTTGGTCCCCCAGGCTGTGCTTGGTCCCCCAGGCTGTGCTTCGTCCCCCTGGATGCTCTTGGTCCCCCTGGCTATGCTTGGTCTCCCTGGTTCCTCTTGGTCCCCCTGGCTGTGCTTGGTCCCCCTGGTTGCTCTTGGTCCCCCTGGCTGTGCTTGGTACACCTGGCTGTGCTTGGTCCCCAGGCTGTGCTTGGTCCCCCAGGCTGTGCTTGGTCCCCCTGGTTGCTCTTGGTCCCCCTGTGTAGGAGAGTAGGGTCTGCTATCCTATGGTCACCCCAAATTTTTGCTTTTTGCTTCACTGGTTTTCGACTACTGAGGCTGTGGGCCTGCTGATCAGACCCCCAGCCTGCTGTTCTCTCACTAAATTAATGACACATGTGCTATAGGCACATACCAATTGGAAATGGACTCCTTGTCAGCCCCTGTAGAATGCACTATAGGTGCACAGGGCACAGGAGCCACTAAGGCCTACCAGGGGCTGCAGCATATCTTTTGCCACCCCTGGCTGGTTCTTAAATTGACACAACTGGCTGATCACTCAGCTGGGGTAAGGTGGTGTACACACCCCTTGCTTAGATATAGTATACCTATGTCTAAACCTATATCTGGACACATGGAAACCTGTGAGCCACTCCTATAGTCAGGCCTCACCAATCCTGGAGGCTGGGTGCATGGTTTTATGTGAGATGGAGCTCTAGCATGAGCTGAGCCTGTCTGCAGCCGTCGGGAACAAATCCCTAAGCTGTTTCAGGATAATGTCATACCATATACTATTAAGTGCCTTATAATCCTCGCGGTTATTTAGCAACTTTGGTTTGGCTTTATCAAAACATGTCGTGTAAGGTGTCATACGCTTTGGAATACCATCCCCTCGCCAGTTCTGGCGACGGGAATGGCATTCCACCCCTCTAGAGGGGTAAGACATGTTACTTCACTTTATGCGGTTGATTTCTCCAAAGGCCTTAAGATCCACAAAATGGATGCCTCTGCCACAGACAAATGTCTGGACCCCTGGAGCTGACCGAAACTCAGTCAAGGGGGTCCTGGACAAAGGGTTTCCTGTCACAGGAGGGTGTCACCGCCCTCCAGACAGGAGATAGTGTATTGTAGCAGGGAGGTTTGAAAGAAACCAGACACTGCCTGGGGCGCACAAGGCTGCCCCTTGCATAATCCGGCCAAACCGGTTCTGGGGCACTCCAGCCCTCGTGCCAGGGCGGCCTGGATCAAAGGAAGGGGGTGTATCCACCCACTTCCTGGGTCCCACCCATAGGAGGGGACCTAGCAGGTAATCACGCCCACCAGATTCGAATAAGAGTGGGAGCAGTGCCAATGCACATCAGATTTCCTGGAAGAAACATTTGAAACGATATTCTGGACCCTTCGCCCTCCATCTCAACGTGGAAGCCCGAAGAATCTCCCTTGTGGTCAAGGAGTGACCACCCTGCAGCAGCAGGCACCATCCAGCCCTCGACGTCTACTTAGTTGCAGTTCCCGCCGGAACTCGAGCAACTGAGATCGACGAGATCAAGCCTGCCCAGCTTGTAACAGCCCGATCCACAGTCCCTGCAAAGCTGAGACCCATGGAGGCGACCGGAAGCGTGGGGCACGCCATCTTGAAGTGACCACGAGACGCTGACCGTGCAGCCCACGAGTGACCCTCGAAGCTGTGCACCGGGGTTTGAGAAGCCCCCACTCTGAGCTACTCCTGAGCCGAAGTTCAGCCCTCCACACTCGACGAGTGCTGCGTGGGGCCCTTTGGCACGATTTGGCTCAATGCGTTGGCCCGGTCACTTGCCAGCTGGCTTGTGGTCCCTGTGCCGACGAACTACCTAAGAAGTCTTGTGATTCTGGTTGCTCCAGATCCACACCAGCTCCCCTGAAAAGGAGCCCCGACTCTGACCTTCCTGGTCCAAGTGAGAAGCAATCTTCTGATCCTGTGTGGATTGCTCTTACCAAGGCTTGTTTGCTCCAAACTTGAAGCCGACTGCACCGACGGTGAGAGCCTGCGTGGGACAGATCGTGACCTGCTCCTGGACGTCGCAGATGCCCCAGAGCCCACGTGACAGCGGAGAGAAGCTCCTCGACGACCACCTGATTGCGCCCGACATTGCCTGGTTCCGTCCTGGTTCCACCCTGGTCACTGCTGAGTGACCCAGACTCTGTCCCCTCTGCTTTCAGGTACTCTACAACTTGAGTCCACCCTTGGACTCCACCGGACACTTCATCTTTAACCCGCCTGCAGCCCTTTCAGCTTCAAGCACTAAGAGCCTGCGTGTCAAAACCCGACGCCACTTCGACCCTGTGCACCCACTTCCTGTGGGTGAGGTAACTTTGCTCCGCCGGTGTTCCCACACTGGTGCACACCTCTAGGGTCTGTGTGTTAAGTTTTGTTCCTCTAGGTTCAGCGGAAGTGTCCTTAAACTTTAACTCTTTGACTTTTACGCACCATTGGTTAACATTGGTGCATGCGTGCGCTTTCCGCACATCTCCCGAATCCCGAGGGCCATTCCCGACTTCAGCATTGCTTGTCCTGACTGCTCCCAGCGATTCCCTAGGCCCTAGGCCTAACCACTGCTCGAGTGGCATCTCTTATACCACTTGTTTAGTATATGGTTTGAGTGGCCACCCGCCCTCATCCATAATTGTGCAACTTGTATGTTTAAACAGTGCTTTTGATTTAACGCTTGTGCCCCTTTATTCATAAAGAATACTGGGGATTGTTTTTAGTAATAAACACATATATTTTTATAATATATACTTGTGTGGTGTCCTTTCATTTGGTATTACAGGATTGTATGTGGTAAAACAGCTCGCTTAACACGACCTCTTAAGTTAAGCCTTTAGGCTGCTTAGTCCATGCTACCCCTAGGATAGCTTGTCTAATAAGGTTGACTTACAACCAGACACCATAAGGGATTGTTTGGTCAGGTAGTAGGTGGTTCCAGAATTGGAAACATCCCCAACCAGGCCAACTTCTCACATTGGTGAGCAGCGGTGCGGATTTGAGCTTGCTGTTGTTTTACCATTGCAATCTTTATATCAAATTGAAAGATCACATCAAGTACCTCTAGGTACATATAAAATCAAAAGCTTAGCATAATAAGTTCTACTGAACTTAGTAGTTGTAGGTTGAAGGGAGTAGCACACCCCTGACTACAACTCACTAGCAAGGTCCAGTAGGAAAACACTTAGTGTAGGTAAGTGCACCACTTACACCTCACTAGTAACCATGTCTGACACAGGAAAGGCCTCAGGGTCTAGTCCTGTGACAGTTGACCCTACCCAGGCAACTTTTGGATATGACAAACTAACCCGCAGAGACTTGATTGCCTTGTGCAAAGCAAGAGGGTTAAAAAGGGGCAGAAGCCCCACCTGCCTAATCCTGGTAGAAATCCTAGAACAGGATGACTTAGAGAAGGCAAAAGCAGCTTCCCTAGACACAGGAACTGGAGGGAACCCCCCTGCAGTTGATCCCCCTGAAGAGGAGGATGATGATGACTTGGATGAGGACTCAGAGGTTGAGGACTTAGAAGTACAGGATCAGGGTAGCCAGGTTCCAGTTGGTAGGCTTAGCCAGGCCAACTTGGACCTACTGGGGAATGGAGAGGGCCAGCACCTCCCCAGAACCCAACATGTTATTCTCCCAGGCAACAGAAGAGTGAGATCCCCCTCAGGGGACTCTCATATTTCTAGTGCCTCCAGAGAATCACAGAGAGGCATGAATGCTTCTCAAAAGCTAGAGCATAGGGCCAGAATGAGGGCTGTCAAACTCCAGATAGAGAGGGAGGAGGTAGCCTTGGCTCAAGCTAGACTTGCCTTGGCAAGAGAGCAGAAATTAAGTGGCTTAGATGTCACTGGTGGCAGCAATTTTCCAAGAGAAAAAGACAGGGCCTATGACAATAGAAACCTGACCAAAATTGTGCCCCCCTTTAAAGAAGGGGATGACATCCACAAATGGATGACTGCTCTTGAGAGAGCCTGCATGGTACAGCAGGTTCCTGAGAATCAGTGGGCTGCAATTTTGTGGTACTCCTTTTCTGAGAAAGGGAGGGACAGGCTCCTCACAGTTAGACCTGAGGATGCCAAAAACTACTCTGTTTTGAAGAGTGCTCTCATTGAAGGGTATGGCCTAACCACTGAGCAATACAGGTTGTTGTTCAGAGACACCCAGAAAGCACAGACTCAAGACTGGACTGATTTTGTGGAGTGTGCCACTGAGGCTTTGGAGGGTTGGTTGCAGGGAAGTAAAGTTTCAGACTATACAGGATTGTACAATCTTATGATGAGAGAACAGATCCTTAATAACTGTACAAACCAGCTGTTGCATCAATACCTTATTGACTCTGATCTGACCTCTCCCCAAGAATTGGGAAAGAAGGCAGACAAATGGGTCAGAACAAGGATTAAGCAGAAACCCCAGAACCAAGGTGGTGACCAGAAGAAAACAGACCAGAAGGGTGGTAATCAGAATCAGAAAGATAAAGAAAAAGACCAGAAGTCTTCAGGCCCCCAAACTAATAGTAAGGAGGGTGGTTCCCAAAATGGTAACAAGAAGAAGAAGAACAAAGGTCCAAAGACACCTTGGTGTAATACCTGCAAATCAGTTTCACACTGGGGCAGTGAGTGCACCAAGGCAAATCCAGTTCCCACCACTACAGCTCCTAAAGCAACTGCAACCCCAAGTACAGTAAGCAGTGGTGGAACACAGTCCAAGGGTGTAGCTGGGTTGACCCTGGGTATTGAAGTAGGATCTGGCCTAGTCAGAGTCCCTACACAGGCAGTTCTCCTGTATGATGTGGACATTGAGTTGCCCACTGCAGTAAGCCCCACTAACCTGGGCAAATACAGGCAGACTCCCTTAATTAATGAGAAACTGGCTCAAGCTTACAGGGACACATGTGCTAGTGTCACCATGTTGACCCCTGGCTTTGTGGACCCTGGACAGATTGTACTAGGAGAGAGCTACCTAGTAACCAATGCAAGCAACTCCACTACCTCCCATAGTGTGGCAGTTGTGAACTTCTCCTGGGGAGGGGTTGATGGCCTAAAGAAAGTTGTGGTGAGTGCAGACCTACCAGTAGACTGTCTGTTAGGCAATGACCTTGAAAGCTCAGCATGGTCAGAAGTGGAGTACAGGACTCATGCAGAAATGCTAGGGATTTCAGAGCATGTCCTTGCCATGACAAGGGCTCAGGCTAAGAAGTGCCTTCCTGAACCAGTGGTGGATCTTGAGACAATAGACCAGCCACAACCCAAGAGAAGGAGCAAGAGAGGAAAGGCCTCGCCTTCCACCTTGCCCCAGGTTGAGGATCAGGTTTCAGAGGAAACTGATTCTGCAGTCCAAGAGGAGACTGTCTCTGAGGAGCTTGAACCTGACCAGGTTGAGTTTCTGGGGACAGGGGGACCCTCAAGGGCAGACCTGAGGCAGGCTCAATTAGATTGCCCTTCCCTTGAACCCCTCAGACAGCAGGCTGCTGCTGAGGCTGCTGGGGATGCCCAAGGTACCCATACTGTGTATTGGGATGAGGGACTCCTTTACTCAGAGGCTAGAGCCCCCAAGCCTGGCATGACCAGGAGGTTGGTGATACCTCTGCAGTTTAGGGGATTCCTCCTTACCTTGGCCCATGATATTCCCCTTGCAGGACACTTAGGCCAGAACAAGACGTGGGACAGGCTTGTTCCACACTTTCACTGGCCTCACATGTCAGAGGATGTCAAGGAGTTTTGTCGCTCCTGTGTCACTTGCCAAGCCAGTGGTAAGTCAGGTGGCACAACAAAGGCCCCCCTAATACCACTACCTGTGGTGGGGGTCCCCTTTGAGAGAGTTGGAATTGATATTGTGGGTCCAATGGACCCCCAAACAGCATCTGGGAACAGATTCATACTGGTGGTAGTGGATCATGCCACCAGGTATCCAGAGGCTATTCCCCTAAGGACCACCACAGCACCTGTGGTGGCAAAAGCCCTCATTGCAGTTTTCTCAAGAGTGGGCTTTCCTAAGGAGGTACTATCAGATAGAGGGACGAATTTTATGTCCAGCTATCTAAAAGCAATGTGGAAGGAATGTGGAGTAAACTATAAGTTTACCACCCCATATCATCCACAATGCAATGGGCTTGTGGAGAGATTTAACAAGACCCTTAAAGGCATGATAAAAGGATTACCAGAGAAGCTCAGGCGGAAATGGGACATTCTTTTACCCTGCCTGCTCTTTGCTTACAGAGAGGTCCCACAGAAGGGGGTTGGCTACAGCCCTTTTGAACTTTTGTTTGGCCACCCTGTGAGAGGTCCATTGTGTTTGGTGAAGGAAGGATGGGAGTTACCTCTCAAAAAGCCCAAACTAGACATAGTGGACTATGTACTTGGTCTCCGCTCCAGGATGGCTGAGTACATGGAAAGAGCATCCAAAAACCTGGAGGCCAGCCAAGAATTGCAGAAAGCTTGGCATGACCAAAAGGCTGTGCTGGTAGAGTTCCAACCAGGACAGAAGGTGTGGGTACTGGAGCCAGTGGCTCCAGCAGCACTCCAAGACAAATGGAGTGGACCATATCCTATTATTGAGAAGAAAGGGGAAGTCACCTACTTGGTAGACTTTGGAACACCCAGGAGCCCTCACAGGGTAATCCATGTGAACCGCTTGAAAGCATTTGTGGACAGGGAGGACATGAGCTTGCTCATGGCCACAGATGGGGAACAGGAGGAAGAGAGTGACCCTCTCCCAGACCTGCTTTCTCAGAACCCTGATGATGGTTCAGTTGATGGAGTAGCCTTGGCAGGCAGCCTCACTGACCAACAACAGAGGGACTGCAGACAAGTTTTGCAGGCTCACAGGCAAATGTTTTCACTCACACCCAGCCAAACTGACTGGTGTACCCATGTTGTGGACACTGGTGACAGTCTGCCTGTCAAGAATAAGATCTACAGGCAACCTGATCATGTCAGGGATTGCATCAAGGCTGAGGTGCAAAAGATGTTGGAGCTTGGAGTGATTGAGCCATCAGAGAGCCCATGGGCCAGCCCAGTAGTCCTGGTGCCAAAACCTCATACCCAAGATGGTAAGAGAGAAATGAGGTTTTGCGTGGATTACAGGGGTCTCAATGCTGTCACTAGGACAGATGCTCACCCCATTCCAAGAGCAGATGAGCTCATTGACAGATTGGCTTCTGCCAAGTTTCTGAGCACATTTGATCTGACAGCTGGCTACTGGCAAATCAGACTAGCTGAGGAGTCAAAAGCCAAAACAGCATTCTCTACCCCTAGTGGACATTATCAGCTTGTGGTAATGCCCTTTGGTTTGAAGAATGCACCTGCCACTTTCCAAAGGTTGGTGAACCAAGTCCTTACTGGGTTGGATGACTTTTGTGCAGCTTATCTAGATGATATTGCTGTCTTTAGCTCCACCTGGGAGGATCACCTGATCCACCTGAAGAAAGTTTTGGAGGCCCTGCAAAAGGCAGGCCTAACTATCAAGGCCACAAAGTGCCAGATAGGGCAGAGTAAGGTTGTATACCTGGGCCACCTAGTAGGTGGAGGCCAGGTTCAGCCACTGGAAAGCAAAATCCAGGCCATACAGGACTGGGCTCCTCCAGTTACCCAGACACAAGTCAGAGCCTTCTTGGGCCTGACTGGGTATTACAGAAAGTTTGTGAAAAACTATGGGTCTATAGTGACACCATTAAATGACTTGACATCCAAGAAGATGCCAAAAAAGGTTCAGTGGACAGTTAGCTGTCAGAAGGCATTTGAAGACCTGAAGAAGGCCATGTGCTCTGCACCTATCCTAAAGAGTCCTGACTACTCCAAACAGTTCATTGTTCAGACAGATGCTTCTGAGTTGGGGGTGGGAGCTGTGCTCTCACAACTTAATCAAGATGGTCAAGACCAGCCTATTGCTTTCATTAGCAGGAGGCTAACTCCCAGAGAGAAACGTTGGTCAGCCATTGAGAGGGAGGCCTTTGGTGTGGTTTGGGCATTAAAGAAGTTGAGGTCCTACTTGTTTGGAACTCACTTCCTGGTGCAGACAGACCATAAGCCCCTCTTATGGCTTAATCAGATGAAGGGTGAAAATCCCAAACTACTCAGGTGGTCCATTTCCCTACAGGGGATGGACTTTACAGTGGAGCACCGCCCAGGGACTGACCATGGTAATGCAGATGGTCTCTCCAGGTACTTCCACTTAGAACATGAAGACTTATCTGGTCAAGGTTAGTTTAATGTCCCTGCATTTGGGGGGGGGTTGTGTAGGAGAGTAGGGTCTGCTATCCTATGGTCACCCCAAATTTTTGCTTTTTGCTTCACTGGTTTTCAACTACTGAGGCTGTGGGCCTGCTGATCAGACCCCCAGCCTGCTGTTCTCTCACTAAATTAATGACACATGTGCTATAGGCACATACCAATTGGAAATGGACTCCTTGTCAGCCCCTGTAGAATGCACTATAGGTGCACAGGGCACAGGAGCCACTAAGGCCTACCAGGGGCTGCAGCATATTTTTTGCCACCCCTGGCTGGTTCTTAAATTGACACAACTGGCTGATCACTCAGCTGGGGTAAGGTGGTGTACACACCCCTTGCTTAGATATAGTATACCTATGTCTAAACCTATATCTGGACACATGTAAACCTGTGAGCCACTCCTATAGTCAGGCCTCACCAATCCTGGAGGCTGGGTGCATGGTTTTATGTGAGATGGAGCTCTAGCATGAGCTGAGCCTGTCTGCAGCCGTCGGGAACAAATCCCTAAGCTGTTTCAGGATAATGCCATACCATATACTATTAAGTGCCTTATAATCCTCGCGGTTATTTAGCAACTTTGGTTTGGCTTTATCAAAACATGTCGTGTAAGGTGTCATACGCTTTGGAATACCATCCCCTCGCCAGTTCTGGCGACGGGGATGGCATTCCACCCCTCTAGAGGGGTAAGACATGTTACTTCACTTTAATGCGGTTGATTTCTCCAAAGGCCTTAAGATCCACAAAATGGATGCCTCTGCCACAGACAAATGTCTGGACCCCTGGAGCTGACCGAAACTCAGTCAAGGGGGTCCTGGACAAAGGGTTTCCTGTCACAGGAGGGTGTCACCGCCCTCCAGACAGGAGATAGTGTATTGTAGCAGGGAGGTTTGAAAGAAACCAGACACTGCCTGGGGCGCACAAGGCTGCCCCTTGCATAATCTGGCCAAACCGGTTCTGGGGCACTCCAGCCCTCGTGCCAGGGCGGCCTGGATCAAAGGAAGGGGGTGTATCCACCCACTTCCTGGGTCCCACCCATAGGAGGGGACCTAGCAGGTAATCACGCCCACCAGATTCGAATAAGAGTGGGAGCAGTGCCAATGCACATCAGATTTCCTGGAAGAAACATTTGAAATGATATTCTGGACCCTTCGCCCTCCATCTCAACGTGGAAGCCCGAAGAATATCCCTTGTGGTCAAGGAGTGACCACCCTGCAGCAGCAGGCACCATCCAGCCCTCGACGTCTACTTAGTTGCAGTTCCCGCCGGAACTCGAGCGACTGAGATCGACGAGATGAAGCCTGCCCAGCTTCTAACAGCCCGATCCACAGTCCCTGCAAAGCTGAGACCCGTGGAGGTGACCGGAAGCGTGGGGCACGCCATCTTGAAGTGACCACGAGACGCTGACCGTGCAGCCCACGAGTGACCCTCGAAGCTGTGCACCGGGGTTTGAGAAGCCCCCACCCTGAGCTACTTCTGAGCCGAAGTTCAGCCCTCCACACTCGACGAGTGCTGCGTGGGGCCCTTTGGCACGATTTGGCTCAACGCGTTGGCCCGGTCACTTGCCAGCTGGCTTGTGGTCCCTGTGCCGACGAACTACCTAAGAAGACTTGTGATTCTGGTTGCTCCAGATCCACACCAGCTCCCCTGAAAAGGAGCCCCGATTCTGACCTTCCTGGTCCGAGTGAGAAGCAATCTTCCGATCCTGCGTGGATTGCTCTTACCAAGGCTTGTTTGCTCCAAACTTGAAGCCGACTGCACCGACGGTGAGAGCCTGCATGGGACAGATCGTGACCTGCTCCTGGACGTCGCTGATGCCCCAGAGCCCACGTGACAGCGGAGAGAAGCTCCTCGACGACCACCTGATTGCGCCCGACATTGCCTGGTTCCGTCCTGGTTCCATCCTGGTCACTGCTGAGTGACCCAGACTCTGTCCCCTCTGCTTTCAGGTACTCTACAACTTGAGTCCACCCTTGGACTCCACCGGACACTTCATCTTTAACCCGCCTGCAGCCCTTTCAGCTTCAAGCACCAAGAGCCTGCGTGTCAAAACCCGACGCCACTTCGACCCTGTGCACCCACTTCCTGTGGGTGAGGTAACTTTGCTCCGCCGGTGTTCCCACACTGGTGCACACCTCTAGGGTCTGTGTGTTAAGTTTTGTTCCTCTAGGTTCAGCGGAAGTGTCCTTAAACTTTAACTCTTTGACTTTTACGCACCATTGGTTAACATTGGTGCATGCGTGCGCTTTCCGCACATCTCCCGAATCCCGAGGGCCATTCCCGACTTCAGCATTGCTTGTCCTGACTGCTCCCAGCGATTCCCTAGGCCTTAGGCCTAACCACTGCTCGAGTGGCATCTCTTATACCACTTGTTTAGTATATGGTTTAAGTGGCCACCCGCCCTCATCCATAATTGTGCAACTTGTATGTTTAAACAGTGCTTTTGATTTAACGCTTGTGCCCCTTTATTCATAAAGAATACTGGGGATTGTTTTTAGTAATAAACACATATATTTTTATAATATATACTTGTGTGGTGTCCTTTCATTTGGTATTACAGGATTGTATGTGGTAAAACAGCTCGCTTAACACGACCTCTTAAGTTAAGCCTTTAGGCTGCTTAGTCCATGCTACCCCTAGGATAGCTTGTCTAATAAGGTTGACTTACAACCAGACACCATAAGGGATTGTTTGGTCTGATAACAGGTGGTTCCAGAATTGGAAACATCACCTATCAGGCCAACTTCTCACATTGGTGAGCAGCGGTGCGGATTTGAGCTTGCTGTTGTTTTACCATTGCAATCTTTGTATCAAATTGAAAGATCACATCAAGTACCTCTAGGTACATATAAATCAAAAGCTTAGCATATTAAGTTCTACTGAACTTAGTAGTTGTAGATTAAAGTGTTTTTATGTGAGATGGAGCTCTAGCATGAGCTGAGCCTGTCTGCAGCTGTCGGGAACAACTCCCTAAGCTGTTTCAGGATAATGCCATACCATATACTCTTAAGGCTGTGCTTGGTCCCCCTGGTTGCTCTTGGTCCCCCAGGCTGTGCTTGGTCCCCCAGGCTGTGCTTGGTCCCCCAGGCTGTGCTTGGTCCCCCTGGTTGCTCTTGGTCCCCCAGGCTGTGC
Source organism: Lissotriton helveticus (assembly GCF_964261635.1). Taxonomy (NCBI): domain Eukaryota; kingdom Metazoa; phylum Chordata; class Amphibia; order Caudata; family Salamandridae; genus Lissotriton; species Lissotriton helveticus. The sequence goes on from NW_027611666.1 coordinate 1,586,391, forward strand.
TTGGTCCCCCAGGCTGTGCTTGGCCCCCCAGGCTGTGCTTGGTCCCCCTGGTTGCTCTTGGTCCCCCAGGCTGTGCTTGGTCCCCCAGGCTGTGCTTGGTCCCCCTGGTTGTTCTTGGTCCCCCAGGCTGTGCTTGGTCCCCCAGGCTGTGCTTGGTCCCCAGGCTGTGCTTGGTCCCCCTGGTTGCTCTTGGTCCCCCAGGCTGTGCTTGGTCCCCCAGGCTGTGCTTGGTCCCCCTGGTTGCTCTTAGTCCCCCAGGCTGTGCTTGGTACCCCAGGCTGTGCTTGGCCCCCCAGGCTCTGCTTGGTCCCCCTGGTTGCTCTTGGTCCCCCAGGCTGTGCTTGGTCCCCCAGACTGTGCTTGGTCCCCCAGGATGTGCTTGGTCCCCCTGGTTGCTCTTGGTCCCTCAGGTTGTGCTTGGTCCCCCTGGTTGCTCTTGGTCCCCCTGGCTGTGCGTGATACCCCTGGCTGTGCTTGGTCCCCCTGGTTGCTCTTGGTCCCCCAGGCTGTGCTTGGTCCCCCAGGCTGTGCTTGGTTCCCCTGGTTGCTCTTGGTCCCCCAGGCTGTGCTTGGTCCCCCAGGCTGTGCTTGGTCCCACTGGTTGCTCTTGGTCCCCCAGGCTGTGCTTGGTACCCCGGCTGTGCTTGGTCCCCCTGGTTGCTCTTGGTCCCCCAGGCTGTGCTTGGTCCCCCAGGCTGTGCTTGGCACCCCTGGTTGCTCTTGGTCCCCCTGGCTGTGCTTGGTCCCCCTGGTTGCTCTTGGTCCCCAAGGCTGTGCTTGGTCCCCCAGGCTGTGCTTGGTCCCCCAGGCTGTGCTTGGTCCCCCTGGTTGCTCTTGGTCCCCCAGGCTGTGCTTGGTCCCCCAGGCTGTGCTTGGTCCCCCAGGCTCTGCTTGGTCCCCCAGGCTGTGCTTGGTCCCCCTGGTTGCTCTTGGTCCTTCAGGCTGTAGGAAGGTGGCTACCTGACTATGGTTACCCCAGATTTTTTGCCTGTGTTTAGCTGTTTTTTTTGACTTAGTTGACCTGGTTCCCTGCTAATCAGGGCCCCAGGCCATCTGCTCTCTCTGTAAAATGGATTCCCTGTACCCTAGGTACATACCACAATTGGAAATGGACTCCTTGTCAGCCCCTGTATAACGCACTATAGGTGCCCAGGGCATAGGGGCCACTAAGGCCTACCAGGGGCTGCAGCATATCTTTTGCCACCCCTGGCTGGTTCTTAAATTGACACAACTGGCTGATCACTCAGCTGGGGTAAGGTGGTGTAATCACCCCTTGCTTAGATATAGTATACCTATATCTAAACCTATATCTGGACACATATTAACCTGTGAGCCACTCCTATGGAAGGCCTCATCAATCCTGGAGGCAGAGTGCGTGGTTTCATGTGAGATGGAGCTCTAGCATGAGCTGAGCCTGTCTGCAGCTGTCGGGAACAACTCCCTAAGCTGTTTCAGGATAATGCCATACCATATACTCTTAAGTGCCTTATAATCCTCGCGGTTATATAGCAACTTTGGTTTGGCTTTATCAAAACATGTCGTGTAAGGTGTCATACGATTTGGAATACTATCCCCTCGCCAGTTCTGGCAACGGGGATAGCATTCCACCCCTCTAGAGGGGTAAGACATGTTACTTTACTTAAATGCGGTTAATTTCTAAAAAGACCTTAGATCCACAAAATGGATGCCTCTGCCACAGACAAGAGTCTGGACCCCTGCAGCTGACCGAAACTCAGCCAAATGGGGCCTGGACAAAGGGTTTCCTGTTGCAGGGAGGTGTTACACCCCCTCAGACAGGAGATAGTGGATTGTAGCAGGGAGGTTTGAAAGAAACCAGACACTGCATGGGGAGCACAAGGCTGCCCCTTGCATAATCCGGCCAAACCGGTTCTGGGGCACTCCAGCCCTCGTGCCAGGGCGGCCTGGATCAAAGGAAGGGGGTGTATCCACCCACTTCCTGGGTCCCACCCATAGGAGGGGACCTAGCAGGTAATCCAGCCCCCAAAATTAGTATAAGACTGGGAGCAGTGCCAATGCACTTTAGATCATCCTGAAATCACCTTTAAACTAAGAAGACGACTGGACTTCGACATTCTGATGAACAGAAGACTGAAGAGCATCTCCCTTGTGGCCTAGGAGGGGCCACCCTGTGAACACAGGCACCACCCAGCACCTCGACGTCTGCTTTGCCGCCGCCTCCCGCCGGAGCCCGAGTGCAGAGCCTGACAAGACCCAGCTTCCCAGACTTCTCCCAGCCCGATCCACAGTCCCTGCAAAGAAGGGACCCATGGAGGCACCGAGAGACGTGGGAGCAGACATCTTGAAAGACCCCCGAGACGCTGACTGCGCAGCACCCGAGGTTACCCTCGACTCTGTGCTTTGGGTTTGAGAAGCCCCACAATCGAGCAGCATTTGCACCAAAGATCAGCCCTCCAACATCTCCACGATCTGCGTGGGGCCCTTTTGCTTTGTGCCACTCGACTCGCCATCCCGGCCGCTTGTCACGTGGTCAGCGGCCATCTTGGCGACGAAACCTACGATTTACACTGTGGGTCTGGTTGCTCCAGACCTGCCCTCGCTCCTGTAGAAAGGAGTACCCACTCTGACCTTGCTGGTCCGAGTAATAAGCCTTTTTCACTTTCCCCGTGGCTTGCATTAGCCAAGGCTTGTTTGCTTCAATCGAGTTGCCGACACCGCCATCAGCTAGAACCTTCGAGGGACAGCTCGAGATCGACTCCTGGACGTCCTTGACCTCTTCGTGTCCACGTGGCTGCAGAGAGAAGCAACACCTCATCACCTGTTTGCACCCGACTTTGCCTGGTTCCAATCTGGTTCCACGGTGGTCACTGGTCAGTGACTTTGAACACTGTCCCCTCTGCTTTCAGGTCTTCACCACTTCAGATCCACCCTTGGATCCACCGGACACTTCTCCTTCACATCGCCTGCAGCATCTTCAGCTTCAAGCGCCAAGAACCTGCGTGTCAAAACCCGACGCCACTTCGACCCTGTGCACCCGCTTCCTGTGGGTGAGGTAACTTTGCTCCGCCGGTGTTCCCACACTGGTACACATCTCTAGGGTCTGTGTCTTAAGTTTTGTTCCTCTAGGTTCAGCGGAAGTGTCCTTAAACTTTAACTTTGTAACTTTTACGCACCATTGGTTAACATTGGTGCATGCGTGCGCTTTCCGCACTGCTCCCGAATCCCGTGGGTCTCTCCCGACTTCAGCACTGCTTGTCCTGACTGCTCCCAGCGATTCCCTAGGCCCTAGGCCTAACCACTGTTTGATTGGTATCTCTTATACCACTTGTTTAGTATATGGTTTGAGTGGCCACCCGCCCTCATCCATAATTGTGCAACTTTGTATGTTTAAACTGTGCTTTTGATTTAACGCTTGTGCCCCTTTATTCCTAAAGAATACTGGGGATTGTTTTTAGTAATAAACACATATATTTTTATAATATATACTTGTGTGGTGTCCTTTCATTTGATATTACAGGATTGTATGTGGTAAAACAGCTCGCTTAACACGACCTCTTAAGTTAAGCCTTTAGGCTGCTTAGTCCATGCTACCCCTAGGATAGCTTGTCTAACAAGGTTGACTTACAACCTGACACCATAAGGGATTGTTTGGTCTGATAATAGGTGGTTCCAGAATTGGAAACATCACCTATCAGGCCAACTTCTCACATTGGTGGCAGCGGTGGGATTTGAGCTTGCTGTTGTTTTACCATTGCAATCTTTTATCAAATTGAAAGATCACATCAAGTACCTCTAGGTACATATAAATCAAAAGCTTAGCATATTAAGTTCTACTGAACTTAGTAGTTGTAGATTAAAGGGATTAGCACACCCTGACTACAACTCACTAGTAAGGTACAGTAGGAAAACACTTAGTGTAGGTAGGTGCATCACTTACACCACACTAGAGTCATGTCTGACACAGGAAACGCCTCAGGGTCTACTCCTGTGACAGTTGACCTTACCCAGGCAACTTCCAGCTATGACAAACTAACCTGAAAGGACTTGATTGCCTTGTGCAAATCAAGAGGGTTAAAAAGGGGCAGAAGCCCCACCTGTCCAATCCTGATAGCCATTCTAGAACAGGATGACTTAGAAAGGGCGAAGGGAATTCCCCTAAGGTCAGGAGATGGAGAGAACCCACCTGTAACTGGTACCCCTCTGTAGGAAGATGGAGAAGAGGTGGATGAGGACTCAGAGGTTGAGGACACAGAAGACCAGGATCAGGAGGGTAGCCAGGTTGGAGTTGCCAGACTTAGCCAGGCCAACTTAAACCTACTGGGGAATGGAGAGGGCCAGCACCTCCCCAGACCCTATAGCATTCTCCCAGGCAACAGAAGAGTGAGATCTCCCTCAGGGGACTCTCATTTTTCTAGTGCCTCCAGAGAATCACAGAGAGGCATGACTGCTTCTCAAAAGCTAGAGCATAGGGCCAGAATGAGGGCTGTCAAACTCCAGATAGAGAGGGAGGAGGTAGCCTTGGCTCAAGCTAGACTTGCCTTGGCAAGAGAGCAGAAATTGAGTGGCTTAGATGCCACTGGTGGCAGCAATATTCCTAAAGAGAAACCCAGGTCCTATGATAGTAGAAACCTGACAAAGATTGTGCCCCCCTACAAGGAAGGGGATGACATCCACAAGTGGATAACTGCTCTTGAGAGAGCCTGCATGGTACAGCAGGTTCCTGAGGAACAGTGGGCAGCAATCTTATGGTACTCCTTTTCAGAGAAAGGGAGAGATAAGCTCCTCACTGTTAGACATGAGGATGCAAACAATTACAAAGTCCTGAAGAGTGTCCTAATAGATGGGTTTGGCTTAACCACTGAACAGTACAGGTTGAAGTTCAGAGACACCCAGAAGACACAGACACAGGACTGGACTGATTTTGTAGATTGTGCTACTAAGGCTCTGGAGGGTTGGCTACATGGCAGCAAAGTACATGACTTTACAGGATTGTATAATTTGATTATGAGGGAGCAGATCCTAAGTAATTGTCAGAACCAGCTCTTACACCAGCACCTGGTGGACTCTGATCTGACCTCTCCCCAAGAATTGGGAAAGAAGGCAGACAAGTGGGTCAGAACCAGGATTAGGCCTAAGAATCAGGACAGTAACCAGAAGAAGGAGTCTACCAAGCCTCAAGATAAGGGTGGGGATAAAAATAAAGAAAAGACTTCCCCAGGGCCCCAAAACTCCAAGAATGGGGGTGGGTCCCAAGACACTTCTTCAACTGAGAAAAAGCCTTATTGTTATGCCTGTAAACAGGTTGGGCATTACAAAACAGACAACTGTTGTCCCAAGAATAACAATAAAGAGAATATACCTCCAAAGCCAGCTCCAACACCTCCTGTTACTGTCAGCAGTAATCCCCCAGGAAGTGGGAGCACACCCAGGATGGGTTTACTTTTGGAGCACAGGAGGACCCTGGCCTATCCAGGTCCCCCTCCCCAAATGATCTTGTTTATGAGACTGGCAGGGGGTTTGCCAACTTCTCTGATTGCCCAAATACTTTGAGCAAATATAGACAAGAACCCATCATCAATGGTTTGAAAGTTGAAGCTTTTAGAGACACAGGGGCTAGCATCACCATGGTGGCTGACTGTATAGTCCCCTCTAAGCAACTTTTACCTGGTGCCACATACCAGGTAACAAACATTGATGGCATCAAAACAAATCATCCCATGGCAGTAGTAAGTCTCAGCTGGGGAGGTGTCATTGGCCCAAAGAGAGTGGCAGTGTCATCAAACTTGCCTGTGGACTGTCTACTTGGTAATGATTTGGAAATCTCAGCCTGGGCTGAGGTTGAACAGGAAATCCATTCTAGAATGGTAAATTCCAATGGAAAGGTTAGTGGGGCTGTAATGGCTACAGCCCCAATTCAAGATGTCCTTCCTGAAAAGGTTGGTAGGGCTGAGAAACTCTCTGCCCCATCTTTAGCAAAAGCTCTTCCTGAACAGAATAGCAAAGCTGTTATGATAACAGCAGAAACCCAAACTGAGTCTCCTCCTGAAAAGGTTGGTGGGGCTGTGATGGCCACAGCCCAAACTCAAACTGATATGTGTGTTGTGAAGCCTGAAATGATGGATAACTCCACACAAACTGAGAGCATGGAGGAGGAAGAGAAATCTCCCCCTCACCAGACTTTAGGACAGGATCAGCCTCCTCAGGGAACTGATCTTACCCCTGATGAAGGAACTGCCCCAGAGGTTGTTAGGCCTGGCCTGACAGAGCCTCTGATGGCGGTGGACCCTTCTCAGGTGGGACCCAGTCTGGAGCAGGTAACCTGCCCCTCTCTCCCTTGCCTTAGCCAGCCCAGGGCTGCAGAGGACAAGAAGGACAGTGAGACCCAGAGGTCCCCCTGTCAACTAAAGCACCCCCATCAACAGATTAGGGGCACCAAAACTAGTAGCCCTAGTGGGGTGAAAATTTTAAAAACTCCTGAGGGAGCCCCCTTAAAAACAGTTAGGGACCTCCCACAGATGGATTCTGTTGGGCACACCCAAAGGGCCCAAACCTGAACTGTCCCTCCAGCAAGCCAAACAGAGGGACCCAGCCTCCAGCTTTAGGTAGCCAGAGGTAGACCCTGAGAGCACAGTGCAACTCAGTTAAAGAAAGAAAGGCACACATGGTGGAAGATAATTGGAGGAAGCCAAGCCCTAACTTAGTAGAGCCTCACTTCAATACTCCATATCCAAACCAGCCTTTAACTTTGCATAAACACACCCAAGGTAGTGATTCCCTATGGTGGAGACCCTCTAATACCCAAAGGGTGAGGGACTGCTTAGTGGACCATGAGACAGGGGGTACCCATGCTAGTGCAGGTACTTCCTTATATGGCCACTCAGGCAATATAGGCTTACCTGGCCAAGGATAGCCTTATCTCCTTTCGTTTGGGGGGGGTTATGTAGGAAGGTGGCTACCTGACTATGGTTACCCCAGATTTTTTGCCTGTGTTTAGCTGGTTTTTTGACTTAGTTGACCTGGTTCCCTGTTAATCAGGGCCCCAGGCCATCTGCTCTCTCCGTAAAATGGATTCCCTGTACCCTAGGTACATACCACAATTGGAAATGGACTCCTTGTCAGCCCCTGTATAACGCACTATAGGTGCCCAGGGCATAGGGGCCACTAAGGCCTACCAGGGGCTGCAGCATATTGTGAGAAGTTGGCCTGGTAGGGGATGTTTCCAATTCTGGAACCACCTACTACCTGACCAAACAATCCCTTATGGTGTCTGGTTGTAAGTCAACCTTATTAGACAAGCTATCCTAGGGGTAGCATGGACTAAGCAGCCTAAAGGCTTAACTTAAGAGGTCGTGTTAAGCGAGCTGTTTTACCACATACAATCCTGTAATACCAAATGAAAGGACACCACACAAGTATATATTATAAAAATATATGTGTTTATTACTAAAAACAGTCCCCAGTATTCTTTATGAATAAAGGGGCACAAGCGTTAAATCAAAAGCACTGTTTAAACATACAAGTTGCACAATTATGGATGAGGGCGGGTGGCCACTCAAACCATATACTAAACAAGTGGTATAAGAGATGCCACTCGAGCAGTGGTTAGGCCTAGGGCCTAGGGAATCGCTGGGAGCAGTCAGGACAAGCAATGCTGAAGTCGGGAATGGCCCTCGGGATTCGGGAGATGTGCGGAAAGCGCACGCACGCACCAATGTTAACCAATGGTGCGTAAAAGTTGTAAAGTTAGAGTTAAAGGACACTTCCGCTGAACCTAGAGGAACAAAACTTAACACACAGACCCTAGAGATGTGTACCAGTGTGGGAACACCGGCGGAGCAAAGTTACCTCACCCACAGGAAGCGGGTGCACAGGGTCGAAGTGGCGTCGGGTTTTGACACGCAGGTTCTTGGCGCTTGAAGCTGAAGACGCTGCAGGCGATGTGAAGGAGAAGTGTCCGGTGGATCCAAGGGTGGATCTGAAGTGGTGAAGACCTGAAAGCAGAGGGGACAGTGTTCAAAGTCACTGGCCAGTGACCACCGTGGAACCAGATTGGAACCAGGCAAAGTCGGGTGCAAACAGGTGATGAGGGGTTGCTTCTCTCTGCAGCCACGTGGACATGAAGAGGTCAAGGACGTCCAGGAGTCGATCACGAGCTGTCCTTTGAAGGCTCTAGCTGATGGCGGTGTCGGCAACTCGATTGAAGCAAACAAGCCTTGGCTAATGCAAGCCACGGGGAAAGTGAAAAAGGCTTATTACTCGGACCAGCAAGGTCAGAGCGGGTACTCCTTTCTACAGGAGCGAGGGCAGGTCTGGAGCAACCAGACCCATAGTGTAAATCGTAGGTTTTGTCGCCAAGATGGCCGCTGACCACGTGACAAGCGGCCAGGATGGCGAGTTGAGTGGCACAAAGCAAAAGGGCCCCACGCAGATCGTGGAGATGCTGGAGGGCTGATCTTTGGTGCAAATGCTGCTCGATTGTGAGGCTTTTCAAACCCCAAAGCACAGAGTCGAGGGTGCCTCGGGTGCTGCGCAGTCAGCGTCTCGGGGGTCTTTCAAGATGTCCGCTCCCACGTCTCTCGGTACATCCACGGGTCCCTTCTTTGCAGGGACTGTGGATCGGGCTGGGAGAAGTCTGGGAAGCTGGGTCTTGTCAGGCTCTGCACTCGGGATCCGGTGGGAGGCGGCGGCAAAGCAGACGTCGAGGTGCTGGGTGGTGCCTGTGTTCACAGGGTGGCCCCTCCTAGGCCACAAGGGAGATTCTCTTCAGTCTTCTATCATCAGAATGTCGAAGTCCAGTCGTCTTCTTAGTTTAAAGGTGATTTCAGGATGATCTGAAGTGCATTGGCACTGCTCCCAGTCTTATACTAATTTTGGGGGCTGGATTACCTGCTAGGTCCCCTCCTATGGGTGGGACCCAGGAAGTGGGTGGATACACCCCCTTCCTTTGATCCAGGCCGCCCTGGCACGAGGGCTGGAGTGCCCCAGAACCGGTTTGGCCGGATTATGCAAGGGGCAGCCTTGTGCTCCCCATGCAGTGTCTGGTTTCTTTCAAACCTCCCTGCTACAATCCACTATCTCCTGTCTGAGGGGGTGTAACACCTCCCTGCAACAGGAAACCCTTTGTCCAGGCCCCATTTGGCTGAGTTTCAGTCAGCTTCAGGGGGTCAGACTCTTGTCTGTGGCAGAGGCATCCATTTTGTGGATCTAAGGTCCTTTTAGAAATTAACCGCATTTAAGTAAAGTAACATGTCTTACCCCTCTAGAGGGGTGGAATGCTATCCCCGTCGCCAGAACTGGCGAGGGGATAGTATTCCAAATCGTATGACACCTTACACGACATGTTTTGATAAAGCCAAACCAGAGTTGCTATATAACCGCGAGGATTATAAGGCACTTAAGAGTATATGGTATGGCGTTATCCTGAAACAGCTTAGGGAGTTGTTCCCGACAGCTGCAGACAGGCTCAGCTCATGCTAGAGCTCCATCTCACATGAAACCACGCACTCTGCCTCCAGGATTGATGAGGCCTTCCATAGGAGTGGCTCACAGGTTAATATGTGTCCAGATATAGGTTTAGATATAGGTATACTATATCTAAGCAAGGGGTGATTACACCACCTTACCCCAGCTGAGTGATCAGCCAGTTGTGTCAATTTAAGAACCAGCCAGGGGTGGCAAAAGATATGCTGCAGCCCCTGGTAGGCCTTGGTGGCCCCTATGCCCTGGGCACCTATAGTGCATTATACAGGGGCTGACAAGGAGTCCATTTCCAATTGTGGTATGTACCTAGGGTACATGGAATCCATTTTACAGAGAGAGCAGGTGGCCTGGGGCCCTGCTTAGCAGGGAACCAGGTCAACTAAGTCAAAAAACCAGCTAAACACAGGCAAAAAATCTGGGGTAACCATAGTCAGGTAGCCACCTTCCTACATAACCCCCCCCCAAACGAAAGGAGATAAGGCTATCCTTGGCCAGGTAAGCCTATATTGCCTGAGTGGCCATATAAGGAAGTACCTGCACTAGCATGGGTACCCCCTGTCTCATGGTCCACTAAGCAGTCCCTCACCCTTTGGGTATTAGAGGGTCTCCACCATAGGGAATCACTACCTTGTGTGTGTTTATGCAAAGTTAAAGGCTGGTTTGGATATGGAGTATTGAAGTGAGGCTCTACTAAGTTAGGGCTTGGCTTCCTCCAATTATCTTCCACCATGTGTGCCTTTCTTTCTTTAACTGAGTTGCACTGTGCTCTCAGGGTCAACCTCTGGCTACCTAAAGCTGGAGGCTGGGTCCCTCTGTTTGGCTTGCTGGAGGGACAGTTCAGGTTTGGGCCCTTTGGGTCCCAGGTTTGGCTGTGCCCAACAGAATCCATCTGTGGGAGGTCCCTAACTGTTTTTAAGGGGGCTCCCTCAGGAGTTTTTAAAGTTTTCACCTTACTAGGGCTACTAGTTTTGGTGCACCTAATCTTTTGATGGGGGTGCTTTATTTGACAGGGGGCCCTCTGGGTCTCACTGTCCTTCTTGTCCTCTGCAGCCCTGGGCTGGCTAAGGCAAGGTAGAGAGGGGCAGGTTACCTGCTCCAGACTGGGTCCCACCTGAGAAGGGTCCACTGACATCAGAGGTTCTGTCAGGCTAGGCCCAACCACCTCTGGGGCAGCTCCTTCATCAGGGGTAAGATCAGTTCCCTGAGGAGGCTGATCCTGTCCTAAAGTCTGGTGAGGGGGAGATTTCTCTTCCTCCTCCATGCTCTCAGTTTGTGTGGAGTTATCCATCATTTCAGGCTTCACAACACACATGTCAGTTTGAGTTTGGGCTGTGGCCATCACAGCCCCACCAACCTTTTCAGGAGGAGACTCAGTTTGGGTTTCTGCTGTTATCATAACAGCTTTGCTATTCTGTTCAGGAAGAGCTTTTGCTAAAGATGGGGCAGGGAGTATCTCAGCCCTACCGACCTTTCCAGGAAGGACATCTTGAATTGGGGCTGTAGCCATTACAGCCCCACTAACCTTTCCATTGGAATTTACCATTCTAGAATGGGTTTCCTGTTCAACCTCAGCCCAGGCTGAGATCTCCAAATCGTTACCAAGTAGGCAGTCTACAGGCAAGTTTGGTGACACTGCCACTCTCTTTGGGCCAATGACACCTCCCCAGCTGAGACTTACTACTGCCATGGGATGATTTGTTTGGATTCCATCAATGTCTGTAACCTGGTATGTGGCACCAGGTAAAAGTTGCTTAGAGGGGACTATGCCATCAGCCACCATGGTGATGCTAGCCCCTGTGTCTCTAAAAGCTTCAACTTTCAAACCATTGATGATGGGTTCTTGTCTATACTTGCTCAAAGTATTTGGGCAAGCAGAGAAGTTGGCAAACCCCATGCCAGTCTCATAAACAAGATCATTGGGTGATGGGGACCTGGATAGGCCAGGGCCCACCTGAGCTCCAACAGTAAACCCACCCAGATTCCTGGGTGTGCTTCCACTTCCTGGGGGATTACTGCTGACAGTAACAGGAGGTGTTGAAGCTGGCTTTGGAGGTATATTTTCTTTATTGTTATTCTTGGGACAACAGTTGTCTGTTTTGTAATGCCCAACCTGTTTACAGGCATAACAATAAGGCTTTTTCTCAGTTGAAGAAGTGTCTTGGGACCCACCCCCATTCTTGGAGTTTTGGGGCCCTGGGGAAGTCTTTTCTTTATTTTTATCCCCACCCTTATCTTGAGGCTTGGTAGACTCCTTCTTCTGGTTACTGTCCTGATTCTTAGGCCTAATCCTGGTTCTGACCCATTTGTCTGCCTTCTTTCCCAATTCTTGGGGAGAGGTCAGATCAGAGTCCACCAGGTGCTGGTGTAAGAGCTGGTTCTGACAATTACTTAGGATCTGCTCCCTCATAATCAAATTATACAATCCTGTAAAGTCATGTACTTTGCTGCCATGTAGCCAACCCTCCAGAGCCTTAGTTGCACAATCAACAAAATCAGTCCAGTCCTGAGTCTGTGTCTTCTGGGTGTCTCTGAACTTCAACCTGTACTGTTCAGTGGTTAAGCCAAACCCATCTATCAGAACACTCTTCAGGACTTTGTAATTGTTTGCATCCTCATGTCTAACAGTGAGGAGCTTATCTCTCCCTTTCTCTGAAAAGGAGTACCATAAGATTGCTGCCCACTGTTCCTCAGGAACCTGCTGTACCATGCAGGCTCTCTCAAGAGCAGTTATCCACTTGTGGATGTCATCCCCTTCCTTGTAGGGGGGCACAATCTTTGTCAGGTTTCTACTATCATAGGACCTGGGTTTCTCTTTAGGAATATTGCTGCCACCAGTGGCATCTAAGCCACACAATTTTTGCTCTCTTGCCAAGGCAAGTCTAGCTTGAGCCAAGGCTACCTCCTCCCTCTCTATCTGGAGTTTGACAGCCCTCATTCTGGCCCTATGCTCTAGCTTTTGAGAAGCACTCATGCCTCTCTGTGATTCTCTGGAGGCACTAGAAACATGAGAGTCCCCTGAGGGAGATCTCACTCTTCTGTTGCCTGGGAGAATAACATGTTGGGTTCTGGGGAGGTGCTGGCCCTCTCCATTCCCCAGTAGGTCCAAGTTGGCCTGGCTAAGCCTGGCAACTGGAACCTGGCTACCCTGATCCTGAACTTCTAAGTCCTCAATGTCTGAGTCCTCATCTAAGTCATCATCATCCTCCTCCTCCTGAGGGGGATCAGTTTCAGGGGGGTTCCCTCCATTTCCTGTGTCTAGGGAAGCTGCCTTTGCCTTCTCTAAGTCATCCTGTTCTAGGATTTCTACCAGGATTTGGCAGGTGGGGCTTCTGCCCCTTTTTAACCCTCTTGCTTTGCACAAGGCAATCAAGTCTCTACGGGTTAACTTGTCATATCCAAAAGTTGCCTGGGTAAGGTCAACTGTCACAGGAGTAGACCCTGAGGCTTTTCCTGTGTCAGACATGGCTGCTAGTGAGGTGTAAGTGGTGCACTTACCTACACTAAGTGTTTTCCTACTGTACCTTGCTAGTGAGTTGTAGTCAGGGTGTGCTAATCCCTTTAATCTACAACTACTAAGTTCAGTAGAACTTAATATGCTAAGCTTTTGATTTATATGTACCTAGAGGTACTTGATGTGATCTTTCAATTTGATATAAAGATTGCAATGGTAAAACAACAGCAAGCTCAAATCCGCACCGCTGCTCACCAATGTGAGAAGTTGGCCTGGTAGGGGATGTTTCCAATTCTGGAACCACCTACTACCTGACCAAACAATCCCTTATGGTGTCTGGTTGTAAGTCAACCTTATTAGACAAGCTATCCTAGGGGTAGCATGGACTAAGCAGCCTAAAGGCTTAACTTAAGAGGTCGTGTTAAGCGAGCTGTTTTACCACATACAATCCTGTAATACCAAATGAAAGGACACCACACAAGTATATATTATAAAAATATATGTGTTTATTACTAAAAACAGTCCCCAGTATTCTTTATGAATAAAGGGGCACAAGCGTTAAATCAAAAGCACTGTTTAAACATACAAGTTGCACAATTATGGATGAGGGCGGGTGGCCACTCAAACCATATACTAAACAAGTGGTATAAGAGATGCCACTCGAGCAGTGGTTAGGCCTAGGGCCTAGGGAATCGCTGGGAGCAGTCAGGACAAGCAATGCTGAAGTCGGGAATGGCCCTCGGGATTCGGGAGATGTGCGGAAAGCGCACGCACGCACCAATGTTAACCAATGGTGCGTAAAAGTTGTAAAGTTAGAGTTAAAGGACACTTCCGCTGAACCTAGAGGAACAAAACTTAACACACAGACCCTAGAGATGTGTACCAGTGTGGGAACACCGGCGGAGCAAAGTTACCTCACCCACAGGAAGCGGGTGCACAGGGTCGAAGTGGCGTCGGGTTTTGACACGCAGGTTCTTGGCGCTTGAAGCTGAAGACGCTGCAGGCGATGTGAAGGAGAAGTGTCCGGTGGATCCAAGGGTGGATCTGAAGTGGTGAAGACCTGAAAGCAGAGGGGACAGTGTTCAAAGTCACTGGCCAGTGACCACCGTGGAACCAGATTGGAACCAGGCAAAGTCGGGTGCAAACAGGTGATGAGGGGTTGCTTCTCTCTGCAGCCACGTGGACATGAAGAGGTCAAGGACGTCCAGGAGTCGATCACGAGCTGTCCCTCGAAGGCTCTAGCTGATGGCGGTGTCGGCAACTCGATTGAAGCAAACAAGCCTTGGCTAATGCAAGCCATGGGGAAAGTGAAAAAGGCTTATTACTCGGACCAGCAAGGTCAGAGCGGGTACTCCTTTCTACAGGAGCGAGGGCAGGTCTGGAGCAACCAGACCCATAGTGTAAATCGTAGGTTTCGTCGCCAAGATGGCCGCTGACCATGTGACAAGCGGCCGGGATGGCGAGTCGAGTGGCACAAAGCAAAAGGGCCCCACGCAGATCGTGGAGATGCTGGAGGGCTGATCTTTGGTGCAAATGCTGCTCGATTGTGAGGCTTCTCAAACCCCAAAGCACAGAGTCGAGGGTGCCTCGGGTGCGGCGCAGTCAGCGTCTTGGGGGTCTTTCAAGATGTCCGCTCCCACGTCTCTCGGTACCTCCACGGGTCCCTTCTTTGCAGGGACTGTGGATCGGGCTAGAAGAAGTCTGGGAAGCTGGGTCTTGTCAGGCTCTGCACTCGGGCTCCGGCGGGAGGCGGCGGCAAAGCAGACGTCGAGGTGCTGGGTGGTGCCTGTGTTCACAGGGTGGCCCCTCCTAGGCCACAAGGGAGATTCTCTTCAGTCTTCTATCATCAGAATGTCGAAGTCCAGTCGTCTTCTTAGTTTAAAGGTGATTTCAGGATGATCTGAAGTGCATTGGCACTGCTCCCAGTCTTATACTAATTTTGGGGGCTGGATTACCTGCTAGGTCCCCTCCTATGGGTGGGACCCAGGAAGTGGGTGGATACACCCCCTTCCTTTGATCCAGGCCGCCCTGGCACGAGGGCTGGAGTGCCCCAGAACCGGTTTGGCCGGATTATGCAAGGGGCAGCCTTGTGCTCCCCATGCAGTGTCTGGTTTCTTTCAAACCTCCCTGCTACAATCCACTATCTCCTGTCTGAGGGGGTGTAACACCTCCCTGCAACAGGAAACCCTTTGTCCAGGCCCCATTTGGCTGAGTTTCAGTCAGCTTCAGGGGGTCAGACTCTTGTCTGTGGCAGAGGCATCCATTTTGTGGATCTAAGGTCCTTTTAGAAATTAACCGCATTTAAGTAAAGTAACATGTCTTACCCCTCTAGAGGGGTGGAATGCTATCCCCGTCGCCAGAACTGGCGAGGGGATAGTATTCCAAATCGTATGACACCTTACACGACATGTTTTGATAAAGCCAAACCAGAGTTGCTATATAACCGCGAGGATTATAAGGCACTTAAGAGTATATGGTATGGCGTTATCCTGAAACAGCTTAGGGAGTTGTTCCCGACAGCTGCAGACAGGCTCAGCTCATGCTAGAGCTCCATCTCACATTAAACCACGCACTCTGCCTCCAGGATTGATGAGGCCTTCCATAGGAGTGGCTCACAGGTTAATATGTGTCCAGATATAGGTTTAGATATAGGTATACTATATCTAAGCAAGGGGTGATTACACCACCTTACCCCAGCTGAGTGATCAGCCAGTTGTGTCAATTTAAGAACCAGCCAGGGGTGGCAAAAGATATGCTGCAGCCCCTGGTAGGCCTTGGTGGCCCCTATGCCCTGGGCACCTATAGTGCATTATACAGGGGCTGACAAGGAGTCCATTTCCAATTGTGGTATGTACCTAGGGTACATGGAATCCATTTTACAGAGAGAGCAGGTGGCCTGGGGCCCTGCTTAGCAGGGAACCAGGTCAACTAAGTCAAAAAACCAGCTAAACACAGGCAAAAAATCTGGGGTAACCATAGTCAGGTAGCCACCTTCCTACACATATCTTTTGCCACCCCTGGCTGGTTCTTAAATTGACACAACTGGCTGATCACTCAGCTGGGGTAAGGTGGTGTAATCATCCCTTGCTTAGATATAGTATACCTATATCTAAACCTATATCTGGACACATATTAACCTGTGAGCCACTCCTATGGAAGGCCTCATCAATCCTGGAGGCAGAGTGCGTGGTTTCATGTGAGATGGAGCTCTAGCATGAGCTGAGCCTGTCTGCAGCTGTCGGGAACAACTCCCTAAGCTGTTTCAGGATAATGCCATACCATATACTCTTAAGTGCCTTATAATCCTCGCGGTTATATAGCAACTTTGGTTTGGCTTTATCAAAACATGTCGTGTAAGGTGTCATACGATTTGGAATACTATCCCCTCGCCAGTTCTGGCAACGGGGATAGCATTCCACCCCTCTAGAGGGGTAAGACATGTTACTTTACTTAAATGCGGTTTGTGAGAAGTTGGCCTGGTAGGGGATGTTTCCAATTCTGGAACCACCTACTACCTGACCAAACAATCCCCTTATGGTGTCTGGTTGTAAGTCAACCTTATTAGACAAGCTATCCTAGTGGTAGCATGGACTAAGCAGCCTAAAGGCTTAACTTAAGAGGTCGTGTTAAGCGAGCTGTTTTACCACATACAATCCTGTAATACCAAATGAAAGGACACCACACAAGTATATATTATAAAAATATATGTGTTTATTACTAAAAACAATCCCCAGTATTCTTTATGAATAAAGGGGCACAAGCGTTAAATCAAAAGCACTGTTTAAACATACAAAGTTGCACAATTATGGATGAGGACAGGGGGCCACTCAAACCATATACTAAACAAGTGGTATAAGAGAGGCCACTCGAACAGTGGTTAGGCCTAGGGCCTAGGGAATCGCTGGGAGCAGTCAGGACAAGCAATGCTGAAGTCGGGAATGGCCCTCGGGATTCGGGAGATGTGCGGAAAGCGCACGCATGCACCAATGTTAACCAATGGTGCGTAAAAGTCAAATAGTTAAAGTTTAAGGACACTTCCGCTGAACCTAGAGGAACAAAACTTAACACACAGACCCTAGAGGTGTGCACCAGTGTGGGAACACCGGCGGAGCAAAGTTACCTCACCCACAGGAAGTGGGTGCACAGGGTCGAAGTGGCGTCGGGTTTTGACACGCAGGCTCTTGGTGCTTGAAGCTGAAAGGGCTGCAGGCAGGGTGAAGACGAAGTGTCCGGTGGAGTCCAAGGGTGGACTCAAGTTGTAGAGTACCTGAAAGCAGAGGGGACAGAGTCTGGGTCACTCAGCAGTGACCAGGGTGGAACCAGGACGGAACCAGGCAATGTCGGGCGCAATCAGGTGGTCGTCGAGGCGCTTCTCTTCGCTGTCACGTGGGCTCTGGGGCATCTGCGACGTCCAGGAGCAGGTCACGATCTGTCCCACGCAGGCTCTCACCGTCGGTGCAGTCGGCTTCCGGTTTGGAGCAAACAAGCCTTGGTAAGAGCAATCCACGCGGGATTGGAAGATGGCGTCTTACTCGGACCAGGAAGGTCAGAGTCGGGGCTCCCTTTCAGGGGAGCTGGTGTGGATCTGGAGCAACCAGAATCACGAGTCTTCTTTTGTAGTTCGTCGGCACAGGGACCACAAGCCAGCTGGCAAGTGACCGGGCCAACGCGTTGAGCCAAATCGTGCCAAAGGGCCCCACGCAGCACTCGTCGAGTGTGGAGGGCTGAACTTCGGCTCAGGAGTAGCTCAGGGTGGGGGCTTCTCAAACCCCGGTGTACAGCTTCGAGGGTCACTCGTGGGCTGCACGGTCAGCGTCTCGTGGTCACTTCAAGATGGCGTGCCCCACGCTTCCGGTCGCCTCCACGGGTCTCAGCTTTGCAGGGACTGTGGATCGGGCTGTTAGAAGCTGGGCAGGCTTGATCTCGTCGATCTCAGTCGCTCGAGTTCCGGCGGGAACTGCAACTAAGTAGACGTCGAGGGCTGGATGGTGCCTGCTGCTGCAGGGTGGTCACTCCTTGACCACAAGGGAGATTCTTCGGGCTTCCACGTTGAGATGGAGGGCGAAGGGTCCAGAATATCGTTTCAAATGTTTCTTCCAGGAAATCTGATGTGCATTGGCACTGCTCCCACTCTTATTCGAATCTGGTGGGCGTGATTACCTGCTAGGTCCCCTCCTATGGGTGGGACCCAGGAAGTGGGTGGATACACCCCCTTCCTTTGATCCAGGCCGCCCTGGCACGAGGGCTGGAGTGCCCCAGAACCGGTTTGGCCGGATTATGCAAGGGGCAGCCTTGTGCGCCCCAGGCAGTGTCTGGTTTCTTTCAAACCTCCCTGCTACAATACACTATCTCCTGTCTGGAGGGCGGTGACACCCTCCTGTGACAGGAAACCCTTTGTCCAGGACCCCCTTGACTGGGTTTCGGTCAGCTCCAGGGGTCCAGACATTTGTCTGTGGCAGAGGCATCCATTTTGTGGATCTTAAGGCCTTTGGAGAAATCAACCGCATTAAAGTGAAGTAACATGTCTTACCCCTCTAGAGGGGTGGAATGCCATCCCCGTCGCCAGAACTGGCGAGGGGATGGTATTCCAAAGCGTATGACACCTTACACGACATGTTTTGATAAAGCCAAACCAGAGTTGCTAAATAACCGCGAGGATTATAAGGCACTTAATAGTATATGGTATGGCATTATCCTGAAACAGCTTAGGGATTTGTTCCCGACGGCTGCAGACAGGCTCAGCTCATGCTAGAGCTCCATCTCACATAAAAACCATGCACCCAGCCTCCAGGATTGGTGAGGCCTGTCTATAGGAGTGGCTCACAGGTTTACATGTGTCCAGATATAGGTTTAGACATAGGTATACTATATCTAAGCAAGGGGTGTGTACACCACCTTACCCCAGCTGAGTGATCAGCCAGTTGTGTCAATTTAAGAACCAGCCAGGGGTGGCAAAAGATATGCTGCAGCCCCTGGTAGGCCTTAGTGGCTCCTGTGCCCTGTGCACCTATAGTGCATTCTACAGGGGCTGACAAGGAGTCCATTTCCAATTGGTATGTACCTAGGGTACATGGAATCCATTTTACAGAGAGAGCAGATGGCCTGGGGCCCTGATTAGCAGGGAACCAGGTCAACTAAGTCAAAAAAACCAGCTAAACACAGGCAAAAAATCTGGGGTAACCATAGTCAGGTAGCCACCTTCCTACATAACCCCCCCCCAAACGAAAGGAGATAAGGCTATCCTTGGCCAGGTAAGCCTATATTGCCTGAGTGGCCATATAAGGAAGTACCTGCACTAGCATGGGTACCCCCTGTCTCATGGTCCACTAAGCAGTCCCTCACCCTTTGGGTATTAGAGGGTCTCCACCATAGGGAATCACTACCTTGGGTGTGTTTATGCAAAGTTAAAGGCTGGTTTGGATATGGAGTATTGAAGTGAGGCTCTACTAATTTAGGGCTTAGCTTCCTCCAATTATCTTCCACCATGTGTGCCTTTCTTTCTTTAACTGAGTTGCACTGTGCTCTCAGGGTCAACCTCTGGCTACCTAAAGCTGGAGGCTGGGTCCCTCTGTTTGGCTTGCTGGAGGGACAGTTCAGGTTTGGGCCCTTTGGGTCCCAGGTTTGGCTGTGCCCAACAGAATCCATCTGGGGGAGGTCCCTAACTGTTTTTAAGGGGGCTCCCTCAGGAGTTTTTAAAGTTTTCACCTTACTAGGGCTACTAGTTTTGGTGCACCTAATCTTTTGATGGGGGTGCTTTATTTGACAGGGGGCCCTCTGGGTCTCACTGTCCTTCTTGTCCTCTGCAGCCCTGGGCTGGCTAAGGCAAGGGAGAGAGGGGCAGGTTACCTGCTCCAGACTGGGTCCCACCTGAGAAGGGTCCACTGACATCAGAGGTTCTGTCAGGCTAGGCCCAACCACCTCTGGGGCAGTTCCTTCATCAGGGGTAAGATCAGTTCCCTGAGGAGGCTGATCCTGTCCTAAAGTCTGGTGAGGGGGAGATTTCTCTTCCTCCTCCATGCTCTCAGTTTGTGTGGAGTTATCCATCATTTCAGGTTTCACAACACACGTGTCAGTTTGAGTTTGGGCTGTGGCCATCACAGCCCCACCAACCTTTTCAGGAGGAGACTCAGTTTGGGTTTCTGCTGTTATCATAACAGCTTTGCTATTCTGTTCAGGAAGAGCTTTTGCTAAAGATGGGGCAGGGAGTATCTCCGCCCTACCAACCTTTTCAGGAAGGACATCTTGAATTGGGGCTGTAGCCATTACAGCCCCACTAACCTTTCCATTGGAATTTACCATTCTAGAATGGATTTCCTGTTCAACCCCAGCCCAGGCTGAGATTTCTAAATCATTACCCAGTAGACAGTCTACAGGCAAGTTTGGGGACACTGCCACTCTCTTTGGGCCAGTGACACCTCCCCAGCTGAGACTTACTACTGCCATGGGATGATTTGTTTGGATGCCATCAATGTTTATT
Source organism: Lissotriton helveticus (assembly GCF_964261635.1). Taxonomy (NCBI): domain Eukaryota; kingdom Metazoa; phylum Chordata; class Amphibia; order Caudata; family Salamandridae; genus Lissotriton; species Lissotriton helveticus. The sequence goes on from NW_027611666.1 coordinate 1,606,778, forward strand.
ACCTGGTATGTGGCACCAGGTAAAAGTTGCTTAGAGGGGACTATGCCATCAGCCACCATGGTGATGCTAGCCCCTGTGTCTCTAAAAGCTTCAACTCTTAAACCATTGATGATGGGTTCTTGTCTATACTTGCTCAAAGTATTTGGGCAAGCAGAGAAGTTGGCAAACCCCATGCCAGCCTCATAAACAAGATCATTGGGTGATGGGGACCTGGATAGGCCAGGGTCCACCTGATTTCCAAAAGTAAACCCACCCAGATTCCTGGGTGTGCTTCCACTTCCTGGGGGATTACTGCTGACAGTAACAGGAGGTGTTGAAGCTGGCTTTGGAGGTATATTCTCTTTATTGTTATTCTTGGGACAACAGCTGTCTGTTTTGTAATGCCCCACCTGTTTACAGGGATAACAATAGGGTTTTTTCTCAGTTGAAGAAGTGTCTTGGGACCCACCCCCATCCTTGGAGTTTTGGGGCCCTGGGGAAGTCTTTTCTTTACTTTTATCCCCACCCTTATCTTGAGGCTTGGTAGACTCCTTCTTCTGGTTACTGTCCTGATTCTTAGGCCTAATCCTGGTTCTGACCCATTTGTCTGCCTTCTTTCCCAATTCTTGGGGAGAGGTCAGATCAGAGTCTACCAGGTGCTGGTGTAAGAGCTGGTTCTGACAATTACTTAGGATCTGCTCCCTCATAATCAAATTATACAATCCCGTAAAGTCATGTACTTTGCTGCCATGTAGCCAACCCTCCAGAGCCTTAGTGGCACACTCCACAAAATCAGTCCAGTCTTGAGTCTGTGCTTTCTGGGTGTCTCTGAACAACAACCTGTATTGCTCAGTGGTTAGGCCATACCCTTCAATGAGAGCACTCTTCAAAACAGAGTAGTTTTTGGCATCCTCAGGTCTAACTGTGAGGAGCCTGTCCCTCCCTTTCTCAGAAAAGGAGTACCACAAAATTGCAGCCCACTGATTCTCAGGAACCTGCTGTACCATGCAGGCTCTCTCAAGAGCAGTCATCCATTTGTGGATGTCATCCCCTTCTTTAAAGGGGGGCACAATCTTGGTCAGGTTTCTATTGTCATAGGCCCTGTCTTTTTCTCTTGGAAAATTGCTGCCACCAGTGACATCTAAGCCACTTAATTTCTGCTCTCTTGCCAAGGCAAGTTTAGCTTGAGCTAAGGTAAGCTTAGCTTGACTCAGGGCTACCTCCTCTCTCTCTATCTGGAGTCTGACAGCCCTCATTCTAGCCCTATGCTCAGCTTTCTGAGAAGCACTCATGCCTCTCTCTGATTCTCTGGAGGCACTAGAAAGATGAGAGTCCCCTGAGGGAGATCTCACTCTTCTGTTGCCTGGGAGAATCACATGTTGGGTTCTGGGGAGGTGCTGGCCCTCTCCATTCCCCAGTAGGTCCAAGTTGGCCTGGCTAAGCCTACCAACTGGAACCTGGCTACCCTGATCCTGTACTTCTAAGTCCCCAACATCTGAGTCCTCATCCAAGTCATCATCATCCTCCTCTTCAAGGGGATCAACTGCAGGGGGGTTCTCTCCAGTTCCTGTATCTAGGGAAGCTGCTTTTGCCTTCTCTAAGTCATCCTGTTCTAGGATTTCTACCAGGATTAGGCAGGTGGGGCTTCTGCCCCTTTTTAACCCTCTTGCTTTGCACAAGACAATCAAGTCTCTCCGGGTTAGTTTGTCATATCCAGAAGTTGCCTGGGTAGGGTCAACTGTCACAGGACTAGACCCTGAGGCCTTTCCTGTGTCGGACATGGTTACTAGTGAGGTGTAAGTGGTGCACTTACCTACACTAAGTGTTTTCCTACTGGACCTTGCTAGTGAGTTGTAGTCAGGGGTGTGCTACTCCCTTCAACCTACAACTACTAAGTTCAGTAGAACTTAATATGCTAAGCTTTTGATTTTATATGTACCTAGAGGTACTTGATGTGATCTTTCAATTTGATATAAAGATTGCAATGGTAAAACAACAGCAAGCTCAAATCCGCACCGCTGCTCACCAATGTGAGAAGTTGGCCTGGTAGGGGATGTTTCCAATTCTGGAACCACCTACTACCTGACCAAACAATCCCCTTATGGTGTCTGGTTGTAAGTCAACCTTATTAGACAAGCTATCCTAGTGGTAGCATGGACTAAGCAGCCTAAAGGCTTAACTTAAGAGGTCGTGTTAAGCGAGCTGTTTTACCACATACAATCCTGTAATACCAAATGAAAGGACACCACACAAGTATATATTATAAAAATATATGTGTTTATTACTAAAAACAATCCCCAGTATTCTTTATGAATAAAGGGGCACAAGCGTTAAATCAAAAGCACTGTTTAAACATACAAAGTTGCACAATTATGGATGAGGACAGGGGGCCACTCAAACCATATACTAAACAAGTGGTATAAGAGAGGCCACTCGAACAGTGGTTAGGCCTAGGGCCTAGGGAATCGCTGGGAGCAGTCAGGACAAGCAATGCTGAAGTCGGGAATGGCCCTCGGGATTCGGGAGATGTGCGGAAAGCGCACGCATGCACCAATGTTAACCAATGGTGCGTAAAAGTCAAATAGTTAAAGTTTAAGGACACTTCCGCTGAACCTAGAGGAACAAAACTTAACACACAGACCCTAGAGGTGTGCACCAGTGTGGGAACACCGGCGGAGCAAAGTTACCTCACCCACAGGAAGTGGGTGCACAGGGTCGAAGTGGCGTCGGGTTTTGACACGCAGGCTCTTGGTGCTTGAAGCTGAAAGGGCTGCAGGCAGGGTGAAGACGAAGTGTCCGGTGGAGTCCAAGGGTGGACTCAAGTTGTAGAGTACCTGAAAGCAGAGGGGACAGAGTCTGGGTCACTCAGCAGTGACCAGGGTGGAACCAGGACGGAACCAGGCAATGTCGGGCGCAATCAGGTGGTCGTCGAGGCGCTTCTCTTCGCTGTCACGTGGGCTCTGGGGCATCTGCGACGTCCAGGAGCAGGTCACGATCTGTCCCACGCAGGCTCTCACCGTCGGTGCAGTCGGCTTCCGGTTTGGAGCAAACAAGCCTTGGTAAGAGCAATCCACGCGGGATTGGAAGATGGCGTCTTACTCGGACCAGGAAGGTCAGAGTCGGGGCTCCCTTTCAGGGGAGCTGGTGTGGATCTGGAGCAACCAGAATCACGAGTCTTCTTTTGTAGTTCGTCGGCACAGGGACCACAAGCCAGCTGGCAAGTGACCGGGCCAACGCGTTGAGCCAAATCGTGCCAAAGGGCCCCACGCAGCACTCGTCGAGTGTGGAGGGCTGAACTTCGGCTCAGGAGTAGCTCAGGGTGGGGGCTTCTCAAACCCCGGTGTACAGCTTCGAGGGTCACTCGTGGGCTGCACGGTCAGCGTCTCGTGGTCACTTCAAGATGGCGTGCCCCACGCTTCCGGTCGCCTCCACGGGTCTCAGCTTTGCAGGGACTGTGGATCGGGCTGTTAGAAGCTGGGCAGGCTTGATCTCGTCGATCTCAGTCGCTCGAGTTCCGGCGGGAACTGCAACTAAGTAGACGTCGAGGGCTGGATGGTGCCTGCTGCTGCAGGGTGGTCACTCCTTGACCACAAGGGAGATTCTTCGGGCTTCCACGTTGAGATGGAGGGCGAAGGGTCCAGAATATCGTTTCAAATGTTTCTTCCAGGAAATCTGATGTGCATTGGCACTGCTCCCACTCTTATTCGAATCTGGTGGGCGTGATTACCTGCTAGGTCCCCTCCTATGGGTGGGACCCAGGAAGTGGGTGGATACACCCCCTTCCTTTGATCCAGGCCGCCCTGGCACGAGGGCTGGAGTGCCCCAGAACCGGTTTGGCCGGATTATGCAAGGGGCAGCCTTGTGCGCCCCAGGCAGTGTCTGGTTTCTTTCAAACCTCCCTGCTACAATACACTATCTCCTGTCTGGAGGGCGGTGACACCCTCCTGTGACAGGAAACCCTTTGTCCAGGACCCCCTTGACTGGGTTTCGGTCAGCTCCAGGGGTCCAGACATTTGTCTGTGGCAGAGGCATCCATTTTGTGGATCTTAAGGCCTTTGGAGAAATCAACCGCATTAAAGTGAAGTAACATGTCTTACCCCTCTAGAGGGGTGGAATGCCATCCCCGTCGCCAGAACTGGCGAGGGGATGGTATTCCAAAGCGTATGACACCTTACACGACATGTTTTGATAAAGCCAAACCAGAGTTGCTAAATAACCGCGAGGATTATAAGGCACTTAATAGTATATGGTATGGCATTATCCTGAAACAGCTTAGGGATTTGTTCCCGACGGCTGCAGACAGGCTCAGCTCATGCTAGAGCTCCATCTCACATAAAAACCATGCACCCAGCCTCCAGGATTGGTGAGGCCTGTCTATAGGAGTGGCTCACAGGTTTACATGTGTCCAGATATAGGTTTAGACATAGGTATACTATATCTAAGCAAGGGGTGTGTACACCACCTTACCCCAGCTGAGTGATCAGCCAGTTGTGTCAATTTAAGAACCAGCCAGGGGTGGCAAAAGATATGCTGCAGCCCCTGGTAGGCCTTAGTGGCTCCTGTGCCCTGTGCACCTATAGTGCATTCTACAGGGGCTGACAAGGAGTCCATTTCCAATTGGTATGTACCTAGGGTACATGGAATCCATTTTACAGAGAGAGCAGATGGCCTGGGGCCCTGATTAGCAGGGAACCAGGTCAACTAAGTCAAAAAAACCAGCTAAACACAGGCAAAAAATCTGGGGTAACCATAGTCAGGTAGCCACCTTCCTACACGGTTAATTTCTAAAAAGACCTTAGATCCACAAAATGGATGCCTCTGCCACAGACAAGAGTCTGGACCCCTGCAGCTGACCGAAACTCAGCCAAATGGGGCCTGGACAAAGGGTTTCCTGTTGCAGGGAGGTGTTACACCCCCTCAGACAGGAGATAGTGGATTGTAGCAGGGAGGTTTGAAAGAAACCAGACACTGCATGGGGAGCACAAGGCTGCCCCTTGCATAATCCGGCCAAACCGGTTCTGGGGCACTCCAGCCCTCGTGCCAGGGTGGCCTGGATCAAAGGAAGGGGGTGTATCCACCCACTTCCTGGGTCCCACCCATAGGAGGGGACCTAGCAGGTAATCCAGCCCCCAAAATTAGTATAAGACTGGGAGCAGTGCCAATGCACTTTAGATCATCCTGAAATCACCTTTAAACTAAGAAGACGACTGGACTTCGACATTCTGATGAACAGAAGACTGAAGAGCATCTCCCTTGTGGCCTAGGAGGGGCCACCCTGTGAACACAGGCACCACCCAGCACCTCGACGTCTGCTTTGCTGCCGCCTCCCGCCGGAGCCCGAGTGCAGAGCCTGACAAGACCCAGCTTCCCAGTTTTCTCCCAGCCCGATCCACAGTCCCTGCAAAGAAGGGACCCATGGAGGCACCGAGAGACGTGGGAGCGGACATCTTGAAAGACCCCCGAGACGCTGACTGCGCAGCACCCGAGGCACCCTCGACTCTGTGCTTTGGGGTTTGAGAAGCCCCACAATCGAGCAGCATTTGCACCAAAGATCAGCCCTCCAACATCTCCACGATCTGCGTGGGGCCCTTTTGCTTTGTGCCACTCGACTCGCCATCCCGGCCGCTTGTCACGTGGTCAGCGGCCATCTTGGCGACGAAACCTACGATTTACACTGTGAGTCTGGCTGCTCCAGACCTGCCCTCGCTCCTGTAGAAAGGAGTACCCGCTCTAACCTTGCTGGTCCGAGTAATAAGCCTTTTTCACTTTCCCCGTGGCTTGCATTAGCCAAGGCTTGTTTGCTTCAATCGAGTTGCCGACACCGCCATCAGCTAGAACCTTCGAGGGACAGCTCGATATCGACTCCTGGACGTCCTTGACCTCTTCGTGTCCACGTGGCTGCAGAGAGAAGCAACACCTCATCACCTGTTTGCACCCGACTTTGCCTGGTTCCAATCTGGTTCCACGGTGGTCACTGGTCAGTGACTTTGAACACTGTCCCCTCTGCTTTCAGGTCTTCACCACTTCAGATCCACCCTTGGATCCACCGGACACTTCTCCTTCACATCGCCTGCAGCATCTTCAGCTTCAAGCGCCAAGAACCTGCGTGTCAAAACCCGACGCCACTTCGACCCTGTGCACCCGCTTCCTGTGGGTGAGGTAACTTTGCTCCGCCGGTGTTCCCACACTGGTACACATCTCTAGGGTCTGTGTCTTAAGTTTTGTTCGTCTAGGTTCAGCGGAAGTGTCCTTAAACTTTAACTTTGTAACTTTTACGCACCATTGGTTAACATTGGTGCATGCGTGCGCTTTCCGCACTGCTCCCGAATCCCGTGGGTCTCTCCCGACTTCAGCACTGCTTGTCCTGACTGCTCCCAGCGATTCCCTAGGCCCTAGGCCTAACCACTGTTTGATTGGTATCTCTTATACCACTTGTTTTGTATATGGTTTGAGTGGCCACCCGCCCTCATCCATAATTGTGCAACTTTGTATGTTTAAACTGTGCTTTTGATTTAACGCTTGTGCCCCTTTATTCATAAAGAATACTGGGGATTGTTTTTAGTAATAAACACATATATTTTTATAATATATACTTGTGTGGTGTCCTTTCATTTGATATTACAGGATTGTATGTGGTAAAACAGCTCGCTTAACACGACCTCTTAAGTTAAGCCTTTAGTCTGCTTAGTCCATGCTACCCCTAGGATAGCTTGTCTAACAAGGTTGACTTACAACCTGACACCATAAGGGATTGTTTGGTCTGATAATAGGTGGTTCCAGAATTGGAAACATCACCTATCAGGCCAACTTCTCACATAAAGGGATTAGCACACCCTGACTACAACTCACTAGCAAGGTACAGTAGGAAAACACTTAGTGTAGGTAAGTGCACCACTTACACCTCACTAGTAACCATGTCTGACACAGGAAAAGCCTCAGGGTCTACTCCTGTGACAGTTGACCTTACCCAGGCAACTTTCAGCTACGACAAACTAACCCGAAGAGACTTGGTTGCCTTGTGCAAAGCAAGAGGGTTAAAGAGGGGCAGAAGCCCCACCTGCCAAATCCTGGTAGAAATCCTAGAGCAGGATGACTTAGAAAGGGCAAAGGAAGCTTCCCTAGAAACAGGAAATGGAGGGAACCCCCCTGTAACTGACCCCCCTCAGGAGGAAGATGAGGAAGAAGAAGAGGAGGAGGAGGACTCAGAAGTTGAGGACTTAGAAGATCAGGATCAGAGGGGTAGCCAGGTTCCAGTTGCCAGGCTTAGCCAGGCCAACTTGGACCTACTGGGGAATGGAGAGGGAGAGCACCTCCCCAGAACCCACCATGGGATTCTCCCAGGCAACAGAAGAGTGAGATCTCCCTCAGGGGACTCTCATATTTCTAGTGCCTCCAGAGAATCAGAGAGAGGCATGACTGCTTCTCAGAAAGCTGAGCATAGGGCTAGAATGAGGGCTGTCAAACTCCAAATAGAGAGAGAGGAGGTAGCCCTGAGTCAAGCTAGACTTACCTTAGCTCAAGCTAAACTTGCCTTGGCAAGAGAGCAAAAATTGTGTGGCTTAGATGCCACTGGTGGCAGCAATATTCCTAAAGAGAAACCCAGGTCCTATGATAGTAGAAACCTGACAAAGATTGTGCCCCCCTACAAGGAAGGGGATGACATCCACAAGTGGATAACTGCTCTTGAGAGAGCCTGCATGGTACAGCAGGTTCCTGAGGAACAGTGGGCAGCAATCTTATGGTACTCCTTTTCAGAGAAAGGGAGAGATAAGCTCCTCACTGTCAGACATGAGGATGCAAACAATTACAAAGTCCTGAAGAGTGTCCTAATAGATGGGTTTGGCTTAACCACTGAACAGTACAGGTTGAAGTTCAGAGACACCCAGAAGACACAGACACAGGACTGGACTGATTTTGTAGATTGTGCTACTAAGGCTCTGGAGGGTTGGCTACATGGCAGCAAAGTACATGACTTTACAGGATTGTATAATTTGATTATGAGGGAGCAGATCCTAAGTAATTGTCAGAACCAGCTCTTACACCAGCACCTGGTAGACTCTGATCTGACCTCTCCCCAAGAATTGGGAAAGAAGGCAGACAAATGGGTCAGAACCAGGATTAGGCCTAAGAATCAGGACAGTAACCAGAAGAAGGAGTCTACCAAGCCTCAAGATAAGGGTGGGGATAAAAGTAAAGAAAAGACTTCCCCAGGGCCCCAAAACTCCAAGGATGGGGGTGGGTCCCAAGACACTTCTTCAACTGAGAAAAAGCCTTATTGTTATCCCTGTAAACAGGTGGGGCATTACAAAACAGACAACTGTTGTCCCAAGAATAACAATAAAGAAAATGTACCTCCAAAGCCAGCTTCAACACCTCCTGTTACTGTCAGCAGTAATCCCCCAGGAAGTGGAAGCACACCCAGGAATCTGGGTGGGTTTACTGTTGGAGCTCAGGTGGACCCTGGCCTATCCAGGTCCCCATCACCCAATGATCTTGTTTATGAGACTGGCATGGGGTTTGCCAACTTCTCTGCTTGCCCAAATACTTTGAGCAAGTATAGACAAGAACCCATCATCAATGGTTTGAAAGTTGAAGCTTTTAGAGACACAGGGGCTAGCATCACCATGGTGGCTGATGGCATAGTCCCCTCTAAGCAACTTTTACCTGGTGCCACATACCAGGTTACAAACATTGATGGAATCCAAACAAATCATCCCATGGCAGTAGTAAGTCTCAGCTGGGGAGGTGTCATTGGCCCAAAGAGAGTGGCAGTGTCACCAAACTTGCCTGTAGACTGCCTACTTGGTAATGATTTGGAGATCTCAGCCTGGGCTGAGGTTGAACAGGAAACCCATTCTAGAATGGTGAATTCCAATGGAAAGGTTAGTAGGGCTGAGAAACTCTCTGCCCCATCTTTAGCAAAAGCTCTTCCTGAACAGAATAGCAAAGCTGTTATGATAACAGCAGAAACCCAAACTGAGTCTCCTCCTGAAAAGGTTGGTGGGGCTGTGATGGCCACAGCCCAAACTCAAACTGATATGTGTGTTGTGAAGCCTGAAATGATGGATAACTCCACACAAACTGAGAGCATGGAGGAGGAAGAGAAATCTCCCCCTCACCAGACTTTAGGACAGGATCAGCCTCCTCAGGGAACTGATCTTACCCCTGATGAAGGAGCTGCCCCAGAGGTGGTTGGGCCTAGCCTGACAGAACCTCTGATGTCAGTGGACCCTTCTCAGGTGGGACCCAGTCTGGAGCAGGTAACCTGCCCCCTCTCTACCTTGCCTTAGCCAGCCCAGGGCTGCAGAGGACAAGAAGGACAGTGAGACCCAGAGGGCCCCCTGTCAAATAAAGCACCCCCATCAAAAGATTAGGTGCACCAAAACTAGTAGCCCTAGTAAGGTGAAAACTTTAAAAACTCCTGAGGGAGCCCCCTTAAAAACAGTTAGGGACCTCCCACAGATGGATTCTGTTGGGCACAGCCAAACCTGGGACCCAAGGGGCCCAAACCTGAACTGTCCCTCCAGCCAGCCAAACAGAGGGACCCAGCCTCCAGCTTTAGGTAGCCAGAGGTTGACCCTGAGAGCACAGTGCAACTCAGTTAAAGAGAGAAAGGCACACATGGTGGAAGATAATTGGAGGAAGCTAAGCCCTAAATTAGTAGAGCCTCGCTTCAATACTCCATATCCAAACCAGCCTTTAACTTTGCATAAACACACCCAAGGTAGTGATTCCCTATGGTGGAGACCCTCTGATACCCCAAGGGTGAGGGACTGCTTAGTGGACCATGAGACAGGGGGTACCCATGCTAGTGCAGGTACTTCCTTATATGGCCACTCAGGCAATATAGGCTTACCTGGCCAAGGATAGCCTTATCTCCTTTCGTTTGGGGGGGGGGGTTATGTAGGAAGGTGGCTACCTGACTATGGTTACCCCGGATTTTTTGCCTGTGTTTAGCTGGTTTTTTGACTTAGTTGACCTGGTTCCCTGCTAATCAGGGCCCCAGGCCATCTGCTCTCTCTGTAAAATGGATTCCATGTACCCTAGGTACATACCACAATTGGAAATGGACTCCTTGTCAGCCCCTGTATAATGCACTATAGGTGCCCAGGGCATAGGGGCCACCAAGGCCTACCAGGGGCTGCAGCATATCTTTTGCCACCCCTGGCTGGTTCTTAAATTGACACAACTGGCTGATCACTCAGCTGGGGTAAGGTGGTGTAAACACCCCTTGCTTAGATATAGTATACCTATATCTAAACCTATATCTGGACACATGTAAACCTGTGAGCCACTCCTATGGAAGGCCTCATCAATCCTGGAGGCAGAGTGCGTGGTTTTATGTGAGATGGAGCTCTAGCATGAGCTGAGCCTGTCTGCAGCTGTCGGGAACAACTCCCTAAGCTGTTTCAGGATAATGCCATACCATATACTCTTAAGTGCCTTATAATCCTCGCGGTTAAATAGCAACTTTGGTTTCGCTTTATCAAAACATGTCGTGTAAGGTGTCATACGATTTGGAATACCATCCCCTCGCCAGTTCTGGCGACGGGGATGGCATTCCACCCCTCTAGAGGGGTAAGACATGTTGCTTTACTTAAATGCGGTTGATTTCTCCAAAGACCTTAGATCCACAAAATGGATGCCTCTGCCACAGACAAATGTCTGGACCCCTGCAGTTGACCGAAACTCAACCAAATGGGTCCTGGACAAAGGGTTTCCTGTCACAGGAGGGTGTCACCACCCTCCAGACAGGAGATAGTGGATTGTAGCAGGGAGGTTTGAAAGAAACCAGACACTGCTTGGGGCGCACAAGGCTGCCCCTTGCATAATCCGGCCAAACCGGTTCTGGGGCACTCCAGCCCTCGTGCCAGGGCGGCCTGGATCAAAGGAAGGGGGTGTATCCACCCACTTCCTGGGTCCCACCCATAGGGGGGGACCTAGCAGGTAATCACGCCCCCCAGATTCGAATAAGAGTGGGAGCAGTGCCAATGCACATCAGATTTCCTGGAAGAAACATTTGAAACGAAATTCTGGACCCTTCGCCCTCCATCTCAACGTGGAAGCCCGAAGAATCTCCCTTGTGGTCAAGGAGTGACCACCCTGCAGCAGCAGGCACCATCCAGCCCTCGACGTCTACTAAGTTGCAGTTCCCGCCGGAACTCGAGCGACTGAGATTGATGAGATCAAGCCTGCCTGCCTTCCAACAGCCCGATCCACAGTCCCTGCAAAGCTGAGACCCGTGGAGGCGACCGGAAGCGTGGGGCACGCCATCTTGAATTGACCACGAGACGCTGACCGTGCAGCCCACGAGTGACCCTCGAAGCTGTGCACCGGGGTTTGAGAAGCCCCCACCCTGAGCTACTCCTGAGCCGAAGTTCAGCCCTCCACACTCGACGAGTGCTGCGTGGGGCCCTTCTGCTCTATTTGGCTCAACGCATTGGCCCGGTCAATTGCCAGCTGGCTAGTGGTCCCTGTGCCGACGAAACTACTAAGAAGACTCGTGAATCGGGTTGCTCCAGATCCACACCAGCTCCCCTGAAAAGGAGCCCTGACTCTGACCTTCCTGGTCCGAGTGATTAGCAATCTTCCGAACCTGCGTGGATTGCTCTTGCCAAGGCTTGTTTGCTCCAAACTTGAAGCCGACTGCACCGACGGTGAGAGCCTGCGTGGGACAGATCGTGACCTGCTCCTGGACATCGCAGATGCCCCAGAGCCCACGTGACAGCGGAGAGAAGCTCCTCGACGACCACCTGATTGCGCCCGACATTGCCTGGTTCCGTCCTGGTTCCACCCTGGTCACTGCTGAGTGACCCAGACTCTGTCCCCTCTGCTTTCAGGTACCCTTCGACTTGAGTCCACCCTTGGACTCCACCGGACACTTCATCTTTAACCCGCCTGCAGCCCTTTCAGCTTCAAGCACCAAGAGCCTGCGTGTCAAAACCCGACGCATCTTCGACCCTGTGCACCCACTTCCTGTGGGTGAGGTAACTTTGCTCCGCCGGTGTTCCCACACTGGTGCACACCTCTAGGGTCTGTGTGTTAAGTTTTGTTCCTCTAGGTTCAGCGGAAGTGTCCTTAAACTTTAACTTTACAACTTTTACGCACCATTGGTTAACATTGGTGCATGCGTGCGCTTTCCGCACATCTCCCGAATCCCGAGGGCCATTCCCGACTTCAGCATTGCTTGTCCTGACTGCTCCCAGCGATTCCCTAGGCCCTAGGCCTAACCACTGCTCGAGTGGCATCTCTTATACCACTTGTTTAGTATATGGTTTGAGTGGCCCCCTGCCCTCATCCATAATTGTGCAACTTTGTATGTTTAAACAGTGCTTTTGATTTAACGCTTGTGCCGCTTTATTCATAAAGAATACTGGGGATTGTTTTTAGTAATAAATACATATATTTTTATAATATATACTTGTGTGGTGTCCTTTCATTTGGTATTACAGGATTGTATGTGGTAAAACAGCTCGCTTAACACGACCTCTTAAGTTAAGCCTTTAGGCTGCTTAGTCCATGCTACCCCTAGGATAGCTTGTCTAATAAGGTTGACTTACAACCAGACACCATAAGGGATTGTTTGGTCTGATAACAGGTGGTTCCAGAATTGGAAACATCACCTATCAGGCCAACTTCTCACACAGGCTGTGCTTGGTCCCCCTGGTTGCTCTTGGTCCCCCAGGCTGTGCTTGGTCCCCCAGGCTGTGCTTGGTCCCCCTGGTTGCTCTTGGTCCCCCAGGCTGTGCATGGTCCCCCAGGCTGTGCTTGGTCCCCCAGGCTGTGCTTGGTCCCCCTGGTTGCTCTTGGTCACCCAGGCTGTGCTTGGTCCCCCAGGCTGTGCTTGGTACCCCAGGATGTGCTTGGTCCTCCTGGTTGCTCTTGGTCCCCCAGGCTGTGCTTGGTCCCCCAGGCTGTTCTTGGTCTCCCAGGCTGTGCTTGGTCCCCCAGGCTGTGCTTGGTCCCCCAGGCTGTGCTTGGTCCCTCTGGTTGCTCTTGGTCCCCCAGGCTGTGCTTGTTCCCCCAGGCTGTGCTTGGTCCCCCAGGCTGTGCTTGGTCCCCCAGGCTGTGCTTGGCCCCCCTGGTTGCTCTTGGTCCCCCAGGCTGTGCTTGGTCCCCCAGGCTCTGCTTGGTCCCCCAGGCTGTGCTTGGTCCCCCTGGTTGCTCTTGGTCCCCCTGGCTGTGCTTGGTACCCCTGGCTGTGCTTGGTCCCCCTGGTTGCTCTTGGTCCCCCAGGCTGTGCTTGGTCCCCCAGGCTGTGCTTGGTCCCCCTGGTTGCTCTTGGTCCCCCAGGCTGTGCTTGGTACCCCAGGCTGTGCTTGGTCCCCCAGGCTCTGCTTGGTCCCCCAGGCTCTGCTTGGTCCCCCTGGTTGCTCTTGGTCCCTCAGGCTGTGCTTGGTCCCCCAGGCTGTGCTTGGTCCCCCGGGCTGTGCTTGGTCCCCCAGGCTGTGCTTAGTCCCCCTGGTTGCGCTTGGTCCCCCTGGCTGTGCATGGTACCCCTGGCTGTGCTTGGTCCCCCTGGTTGCTATTGGTCCACCAGGCTGTGCTTGGTCCCCCAGGCTGTGCTTGGTCCCCCTGGTTGCTCTTGGTCCCCCAGGCTGTGCTTGGTCCCCCAGGCTGTGCTTGGTCCCCCTGGTTGCTTTTGGTCCCCCAGGCTGTTCTTGGTACCCCTGGCTGTGCTTGGTCCCCCTGGTTGCTCTTGGTCCCCCAGGCTGTGCTTGGTCCCCCAGGCTGTGCTTGGGTCCCCATGGTTGCTCTTGGTCCCCCAGGCTGTGCTTGGTCCCCCAGGCTGTTCTTGGTCCCCCAGCTGTGCTTGGTCCCCCTGGTTGCTCATGGTCCCCCAGGCTGTGCTTGGTCCCCCAGGCTGTGCTTGGTCCCCCAGGCTGTGCTTGGTCCCCCTGGTTGCTCTTGGTACCCCAGGCTTGTGCTTGGTCCCCCAGGCTGTGCTTGGTCCCCCTGGTTGCTCTTGGTCCCCCAGGCTTGTGCTTGGTCCCCCAGGCTGTGCTTGGTCCCCAGGCTGTGCTTGGTCCCCCTGGTTGCTCTTGGTCCCCCAGGCTTGTGCTTGGTCCCCCAGGCTGTGCTGCTTGGTCCCCCTGGTTGCTCTTGGTCCCCCAGTGTAGGAGAGTAGGGTCTGCTATCCTATGGTCACCCCAAATTTGTGCTTTTTGCTTCACTGGTTTTCGACTACTGAGGCTGTGGGCCTGCTGATCAGACCCCCAGCCTGCTGTTCTCTCACTAAATTACTGACACATGTGCTATAGGCACATACCAATTGGAAATGGACTCCTTGTCAGCCCCTGTATAATGCACTATAGGTGCCCAGGGCATAGGGGCCACCAAGGCCTACCAGGGGCTGCAGCATATCTTTTGCCACCCCTGGCCGGTTCTTAAATTGACACAACTGGCTGATCACTCAGCTGGGGTAAGGTGGTGTAATCACCCCTTGCTTAGATATAGTATACCTATATCTAAACCTATATCTGGACACATGTAAACCTGTGAGCCACTCCTATGGAAGGCCTCATCAATCCTGGAGGCAGGTTGCGTGGTTTTATGTGAGATGGAGCTCTAGCATGAGCTGAGCCTGTCTGCAGCTGTCGGGAACAACTCCCTCAGCTGTTTCAGGATAATGCCATACCATATACTCTTAAGTGCCTTATAATCCTCGCGGTTAAATAGCAACTTTGGTTTGGCTTTATCAAAACATGTCGTGTAAGGTGTCATACGATTTGGAATACTATCCCCTCGCCAGGTCTGGCGACGGGGATAGCATTCCACCCCTCTAGAGGGGTAAGACATGTTCCTTTACTGTAATGCGGTTAATTTCTCCAAAGACCTTAGATCCACAAAATGGATGCCTCTGCCACAGACAAATGTCTGGACCCCTGCAGCTGACCGAAACTCAGCCAAAGGGGTCCTGGACAAAGGGTTTCCTGTCACAGGAGGGTGTCACCACCCTCCAGACAGGAGATAGTGGATTGTAGCAGGGAGGTCTGAAAGAAACCAGACACTGCCTGGGGCGCACAAGGCTGCCCCTTGCATAATCCGGCCAAACCGGTTCTGGGGCACTCCAGCCCTCGTGCCAGGGCGGCCTGGATCAAAGGAAAGGGGTGTATCCACCCCCTTCCTGGGTCCCACCCAGGGGGGGGGGCCTAGCAGGTAATCACGCCCCCCAGATTCGAATAAGAGTGGGAGCAGTGCCAATGCACATCAGATTTCCTGGAAGAAACATTAGAAACGAATCTCTGGACCCTTGGACCTCCATCTCAACGTGGAAGCCCGAAGAATCTCCCTTGTGGTCAAGGAGTGACCACCCTGCAGCAGCAGGCACCATCCAGCCCTCGACGTCTACTTAGTTGCAGTTCCCGCCGGAACTCGAGCAACTGAGATCGACGAGATCAAGCTTGCCCGCCTTCCAACAGCCCGATCCACAGTCCCTGCAGAGCTGAGACCCGTGGAGGCGACCGGAAGCGTGGGGCACGCCATCTTGAATTGACCATGAGACGCTGACCGTGCAGCCCACGAGTGACCCTCGAAGCTGTGCACCGGGGTTTGAGAAGCCCCCACTCTGAGCTACTCCTGAGCCGAAGTTCAGCCCTCCACACTCGACGAATGCTGCGTGGGGCCCTTCTGCTCCATTTGGCTCAACGCGTTGGCCCGGTCACTTGCCCGCTGGCTAGTGGTCCCTGTGCCGACGAAACTACAAAGAAGACTCGTGAATCTGGTTGCTCCAGATCCACACCAGCTCCCCTGAAAAGGAGCCCCGACTCTGACCTTCCTGGTCCGAGTGAGAAGCAATCTTCCGATCCCGCGTGGATTGCTCTTGCCAAGTGTTATTTGCTCCAAACTTGAAGCCGACTGCACCGACGGTGAGAGCCTGCGTGGGACAGATCGTGACCAGCTCCTGGACATCGCAGATGCCCCAGAGCCCACGTGACAGCGGAGAGAAGCTCCTCGACGACCACCTGATTGCGCCCGACATTGCCTGGTTCCGTCCTGGTTCCACCCTGGTCACTGCTGAGTGACCCAGACTCTGTCCCCTCTGCTTTCAGGTACCCTTCGACTTGAGTCCACCCTTGGACTCCACCGGACACTTCATCTTCAACCCGCCTGCAGCCCTTTCAGCTTCAAGCACCAAGAGCCTGCGTGTCAAAACCCGACGCCACTTCGACCCTGTGCACCCACTTCCTGTGGGTGAGGTAACTTTGCTCCGCCGGTGTTCCCACACTGGTGCACATCTCTAGGGTCTGTGTGTTAAGTTTTGTTCCTCTAGGTCCAGCGGAAGTGTCCTTAAACTTTAACTTTATGACTTTTACGCACCATTGGTTAACATTGGTGCGTGCGTGCGCTTTCTGCACATCTCCCGAATCCCGAGGGCCATTCCCGACTTCAGCATTGCTTGTCCTGACTGCTCCCAGCGATTCCCTAGGCCCTAGGCCTAACCACTGCTCGAGTGGCATCTCTTATACCACTTGTTTAGTATATGGTTTGAGTGGCCACCCGCCCTCATCCATAATTGTGCAACTTGTATGTTTAAACAGTGCTTTTTGATTTAACGCTTGTGCCCCTTTATTCATAAAGAATACTGGGGATTGTTTTTAGTAATAAACACATATATTTTTATAATATATACTTGTGTGGTGTCCTTTCATTTGATATTACAGGATTGTATGTGGTAAAACAGCTCGCTTAACACGACCTCTTAAGTTAAGCCTTTAGGCTGCTTAGTCCATGCTACCCCTAGGATAGCTTGTCTAATAAGGTTGACTTAGAACCAGACACCATAAGGGATTGTTTGGTCTGATAATAGGTGGTTCCAGAATTGGAAACATCACCTATCAGGCCAACTTCTCACATTGGTGAGCAGCGGTGCGGATTTGAGCTTGCTGTTGTTTTACCATTGCAATCTTTGTATCAAATTGAAAGATCACATCAAGTACCTCTAGGTACATATAAATCAAAAGCTTAGCATATTAAGTTCTACTGAACTTAGTAGTTGTAGATTAAAGGGATTAGCACACCCTGACTACAACTCACTAGTAAGGTACAGTAGGAAAACACTTAGTGTAGGTAAGTGCACCACTTACACCTCACTAGCAGCCATGTCTGACACAGGAAAAGCCTCAGGGTCTACTCCTGTGACAGTTGACCTTACCCAGGCAACTTTTGGATATGACAAACTAACCCGAAGAGACTTGATTGCCTTGTGCAAAGCAAGAGGGTTAAAAAGGGGCAGAAGCCCCACCTGCCAAATCCTGGTAGAAATCCTAGAGCAGGATGACTTAGAAAGGGCAAAGGTAGCTTCCCTAGAAACAGGAAATGGAGGGAACCCCCCTGTAACTGACCCCCCTCAGGAGGAAGATGATGAAGAAGAGGAGGAGGAGGAGGACTCAGAAGTTGAGGACTTAGAAGATCAGGATCAGAGGGGTAGCCAGGTCCCAGTTGCCAGGCTTAGCCAGGCCAACTTAGACCTACTGGGGAATGGAGAGGGCCAGCACCTCCCCAGATCCCACAATGTTATTCTCCCAGGCAACAGAAGAGTGAGATCTCCCTCAGGGGATTCTCATATTTTTAGTGCCTCCAGAGAATCACAGAGAGGCATGACTGCTTCTCAAAAGCTAGAGCATAGGGCCAGAATGAGGGCTGTCAAACTCCAGATAGAGAGGGAGGAGGTAG
This sequence comes from Lissotriton helveticus, assembly GCF_964261635.1. Lineage (NCBI taxonomy): Eukaryota > Metazoa > Chordata > Amphibia > Caudata > Salamandridae > Lissotriton > Lissotriton helveticus. Next base: position 1,624,433 of record NW_027611666.1, read on the forward strand.
CCTTGGCTCAAGCTAGACTTGCCTTGGCAAGAGAGCAGAAATTAAGTGGCTTAGATGCCACTGGTGGCAGCAAATTTCCAAGAGAAAAAGACAGGGGCTATGACAATAGAAACCTGACAAAAATTGTGCCCCCCTTTAAAGAAGGGGATGACATCCACAAATGGATGACTGCTCTTGAGAGAGCCTGCATGGTACAGCAGGTTCCTGAGGATCAGTGGGCTGCAATTTTATGGTACTCCTTTTCTGAGAAAGGGAGGGACAGGCTCCTCACAGTTAGACCTGTGGATGCCAAAAATTACACTGTCTTGAAGAGTGCTCTTATTGAAGGGTTTGGCCTAACCACTGAGCAATACAGGTTGTTGTTCAGAGACACCCAAAAAGCACAGACTCAAGACTGGACTTATTTCGTTGAGTGTGCCACTAAGGCTTTGGAGGGTTGGTTGCAGGGAAGTAAAGTTTCAGACTATACAGGATTGTACAATCTTATGATGAGAGAACAGATCCTTAATAACTGTACAAACCAGCTGTTGCATCAATACCTTATTGACTCTGATCTGACCTCTCCCCAAGAATTGGGAAAGAAGGCAGACAAATGGGTCAGAACAAGGATTAAGCAGAAACCCCAGAACCAAGGTGGTGACCAGAAGAAAACAGACCAGAAGGGTGTAATCAGAATCAGAAAGATAAAGAAAAAGACCAGAAGTCTTCAGGCCCCCAAACTAATAGTAAGGAGGGTGGTTCCCAAAATGGAAACAAGAAGAAGAAGAACAAAGGTCCAAAGACACCTTGGTGTAATACCTGCAAATCAGTTTCACACTGGGGCAGTGAGTGCACCAAGGCAAATCCAGTTCCCACCACTACAGCTCCTAAAGCAACTGCAACCCCAAGTACAGTAAGCAGTGGTGGAACACAGTCCAAGGGTGTAGCTGGGTTAACCCTGGGTATTGAAGTAGGATCTGGCCTAGTCAGAATCCCTACACAGGCAGTTCTCCTGTATGATGTGGACATTGAGTTGCCCACTGCAGTAAGCCCCAGTAACCTGGGCAAATACAGGCAGACTCCCTTAATTAATGAGAAACTGGCTCAAGCCTACAGGGACACATGTGCCAGTGTCACAATGGTGACACCTGACTTTGTGGACCCTGGACAGATTGTACTAGGTGAGAGCTACCTAGTGACCAATGCAAGCAACTCCACTACTTCCCATAGTGTGGCAGTTGTGAACTTCTCCTGGGGAGGGGTTGATGGCCTAAAGAAGGTTGTGGTGAGTGCAGACCTACCAGTAGACTGTCTGTTAGGCAATGACCTTGAAAGCTCAGCATGGTCAGAAGTGGAGTACAGGACTCATGCAGAAATGCTAGGGATTTCAGAGCATGTCCTTGCCATGACAAGGGCTCAGGCTAAGAAGTGCCTTCCTGAACCAGTGGTGGATCTTGGAACAATAGACCAACCACAACCCAAGAGAAGGAGCAAGAGAGGAAAGGCTGAGCCTTCCACCTTGCCCCAGGTTGAGGATCAAGTTTCAGAGGAAACTGATTCTGCAGTCCAGGAGGAGACTGTCTCTGAGGAACTTGAACCTGACCAGGTTGAGTTTCTGGGGACAGGGGGACCCTCCAGGGCAGACCTGAGGCAGGCTCAATTAGATTGCCCTTCCCTTGAACCCCTCAGACAGCAGGCTGCTGCTGAGGCTGCTGGGGATGCCCAAGGTACCCATACTGTGTATTGGGATGATGGACTCCTTTACTCAGAGGCTAGAAACCCCAAGCCTGGCATGACCAGGAGGTTGGTTATACCTCTGCAGTTTAGGGGGTTTCTTCTTACCTTGGCCCATGATATTCCCCTTGCAGGACACTTAGGCCAGAACAAGACGTGGGACAGGCTTGTTTCACACTTTCACTGGCCTCACATGTCAGAGGATGTCAAGGAGTTTTGTCGCTCCTGTGTCACTTGCCAAGCCAGTGGTAAGTCAGGTGGCACAACAAAGGCCCCCCTAATACCACTACCTGTGGTGGGGGTTCCCTTTGAAAGAGTTGGAATTGATATTGTGGGTCCAATGGACCCCCAAACAGCATCTGGGAACAGGTTTATACTGGTGGTAGTGGATCATGCCACCAGGTATCCAGAGGCTATTCCCCTGAGGACCACCACAGCCCCTGTGGTGGCAAAAGCCCTCATTGCAGTTTTCTCAAGAGTGGGCTTCCCAAAGGAGGTGTTATCAGATAGGGGCACCAATTTTATGTCCAGCTATCTGAAAGCAATGTGGAAGGAATGTGGAGTAAACTATAAGTTTACCACCCCATATCATCCACAATGCAATGGGCTTGTGGAGAGATTTAACAAGACCCTTAAAGGCATGATAAAAGGATTACCAGAGAAGCTCAGGCGGAAATGGGACATTCTTTTACCCTGCCTGCTCTTTGCTTACAGAGAGGTCCCACAGAAGGGGGTTGGCTACAGCCCTTTTGAACTTTTGTTTGGCCACCCTGTGAGGGGTCCATTGTGTTTGGTGAAGGAAGGATGGGAGTTACCTCTCAAAAAGCCCAAACTAGACATAGTGGACTATGTACTTGGTCTCCGCTCCAGGATGGCTGAATACATGGAAAGAGCATCCAAAAACCTGGAGGCCAGCCAAGAATTGCAGAAAGCTTGGCATGACCAAAAGGCTGTACTGGTAGAGTTCCAACCAGGACAGAAGGTGTGGGTACTGGAGCCAGTGGCTCCAGCAGCACTCCAGGACAAATGGAGTGGACCCTATCCTATCATTGAGAAGAAGGGGGAAGTCACTTACTTGGTTGACTTTGGAACACCCAGGAGCCCTCACAGGGTAATCCATGTGAACAGTTTGAAAGCATTTGTGGACAGGGAGGACATGAGCTTGCTCATGGCCACAGATGGGGATCAGGAGGAAGAGAGTGACCCTCTCCCAGACCTGCTTTCCCAGAACCCTGATGATGGTTCAGTTGATGGAGTAGCCTTGGCAGGCAGCCTCACTGACCAGCAACAGATGGACTGCAGACAAGTTTTGCAGGCCCACAGGCATTTGTTTTCACTCACACCCAGCCAGACTGACTGGTGTACTCATGTAGTGGACACTGGTGACAGTCTGCCTGTGAAGAATAAGATCTACAGGCAACCTGACCATGTCAGGGATTGCATCAAGGCTGAGGTGCAAAAGATGTTGGAGCTTGGAGTGATTGAGCCATCAGAGAGCCCATGGGCCAGCCCAGTAGTCCTGGTGCCAAAACCTCATACCCAAGATGGAAAGAGAGAAATGAGGTTTTGCGTGGACTACAGGGGTCTCAATGCTGTCACTAGGACAGATGCTCACCCCATTCCAAGAGCAGATGAGCTCATTGACAGATTGGCTTCTGCCAAGTTTCTGAGCACATTTGACCTGACAGCTGGCTACTGGCAAATCAGATTAGCTGAGGAGTCAAAAGCCAAAACAGCATTCTCTACCCCTAGTGGACATTATCAGTTTGTGGTAATGCCCTTTGGTTTGAAGAATGCACCTGCCACTTTCCAAAGGTTGGTGAACCAAGTCCTTACTGGGTTGGATGACTTTTGTTCAGCATATCTAGATGATATTGCTGTCTTCAGCTCCACCTGGGAGGATCACCTGATCCACCTGAAGAGAGTTTTGGAGGCCCTGCAAAAGACAGGCCTAACTATCAAGGCCACTAAGTGCCAGATAGGGCAGAGTAAGGTTGTATACCTGGGCCACCTAGTAGGTGGAGGCCAGGTTCAGCCACTGGAGAGCAAAATCCAGGCCATACAGGACTGGGCTCCTCCAGTTACCCAGACACAAGTCAGAGCCTTCTTGGGCCTGACTGGGTATTACAGGAAGTTTGTGAAGAACTATGGGTCTATAGTGACACCATTAAATGACTTGACATCCAAGAAGATGCCAAAAAAGGTTCAGTGGACAGTTAGCTGTCAGAAGGCATTTGATGACCTGAAGAAGGCCATGTGCTCTGCAGCTATCCTAAAGAGTCCTGACTACTCCAAACAGTTCATTGTACAGACAGATGCTTCTGAGTTGGGGGTGGGATCTGTGCTCTCACAACTTAATCAAGATGGTCAAGACCAGCCTATTGCTTTCATTAGCAGGAGGCTGACTCCCAGAGAGAAACGTTGGTCAGCCATTGAGAGGGAGGCCTTTGCTGTGGTTTGGGCATTAAAAAAGTTGAGGTCCTACTTGTTTGGAACTCACTTCCTGGTGCAGACAGACCATAAGCCCCTCTTATGGCTTAATCAGATGAAGAGTGAAAATCCCAAACTGCTCAGGTGGTCCATTTCCCTACAGGGGATGGACTTTACAGTGGAGCACCGCCCAGGGACTGACCATGGTAATGCAGATGGTCTCTCCAGGTACTTCCACCTAGAACATGAAGACTTATCTGGTCAAGGTTAGTTTAATGTCCCTGCGTTTGGGGGGGGGGGTTGTGTAGGAGAGTAGGGTCTGCTATCCTATGGTCACCCCAAATTTTTGCTTTTTGCTTCACTGGTTTTCGACTACTGAGGCTGTGGGCCTGCTGATCAGACCCCCAGCCTGCTGTTCTCTCACTAAATTACTGACACATGTGCTATAGGCACATACCAATTGGAAATGGACTCCTTGTCAGCCCCTGTATAATGCACTATAGGTGCCCAGGGCATAGGGGCCACCAAGGCCTACCAGGGGCTGCAGCATATCTTTTGCCACCCCTGGCTGGTTCTTAAATTGACACAACTGGCTGATCACTCAGCTGGGGTAAGGTGGTGTAATCACCCCTTGCTTAGATATAGTATACCTATATCTAAACCTATATCTGGACACATGTAAACCTGTGAGCCACTCCTATGGAAGGCCTCATCAATCCTGGAGGCAGGGTGCGTGGTTTTATGTGAGATGGAGCTCTAGCATGAGCTGAGCCTGTCTGCAGCTGTCGGGAACAACTCCCTCAGCTGTTTCAGGATAATGCCATACCATATACTCTTAAGTGCCTTATAATCCTCGCGGTTAAATAGCAACTTTGGTTTGGCTTTATCAAAACATGTCGTGTAAGGTGTCATACGATTTGGAATACTATCCCCTCGCCAGTTCTGGCGACGGGGATAGCATTCCACCCCTCTCGAGGGGTAAGACATGTTCCTTTAATGTAATGTGGTTAATTTCTCCAAAGACCTTAGATCCACAAAATGGATGCCTCAGCCACAGACAAATGTCTGGACCCCTGCAGCTGACCGAAACTCAGCCAAAGGGGTCCTGGACAAAGGGTTTCCTGTCACAGGAGGGTGTCACCACCCTCCAGACAGGAGATAGTGGATTGTAGCAGGGAGGTCTGAAAGAAACCAGACACTGCCTGGGGCGCACAAGGCTGCCCCTTGCATAATCCGGCCAAACCGGTTCTGGGGCACTCCAGCCCTCGTGCCAGGGCGGCCTGGATCAAAGGAAAGGGGTGTATCCACCCCCTTCCTGGGTCCCACCCAGGGGGGGGGGACCTAGCAGGTAATCACGCCCCCCAGATTCGAATAAGAGTGGGAGCAGTGCCAATGCACATCAGATTTCCTGGAAGAAACATTAGAAACGAAACTCTGGACCCTTGGACCTCCATCTCAACGTGGAAGCCCGAAGAATCTCCCTTGTGGTCAAGGAGTGACCACCCTGCAGCAGCAGGCACCATCCAGCCCTCGACGTCTACTAAGTTGCAGTTCCCGCCGGAACTCGAGCGACTGAGATCGACGAGATCAAGCTTGCCTGCCTTTCAACAGCCCGATCCACAGTCCCTGCAGAGCTGAGACCTGTGGAGGCGACCGGAAGCATGGGGCACGCCATCTTGAATTGACCACGAGACGCTGACCATGCAGCCCACGAGTGACCCTCGAAGCTGTGCACCGGGGTTTGAGAAGCCCCCACTCTGAGCTACTCCTGAGCCGAAGTTCAGCCCTCCACACTCGACAAGTGCTGCGTGGGGCCCTTCTGCTCCATTTGGCTCAACGCGTTGGCCCGGTCACTTGCCCGCTGGCTAGTGGTCCCTGTGCCGACGAAACTACAAAGAAGACTCGTTAATCTGGTTGCTCCAGATCCACACCAGCTCCCCTGAAAAGGAGCCCCAACTCTGACCTTCCTGGTCCAAGTGAGAAGCAATCTTCTGATCCCGCGTGGATTGCTCTTGCCAAGTGTTGTTTGCTCCAAACTTGAAGCCGACTGCACCGACGGTGAGAGCCTGCGTGGGACAGATCGTGACCTGCTCCTGGACGTCGCAGATGCCCCAGAGCCCACGTGACAGCGGAGAGAAGCTCCTCGACGACCACCTGATTGCGCCCGACATTGCCTGGTTCCGTCCTGGTTCCACCCTGGTCACTGCTGAGTGACCCAGACTCTGTCCCCTCTGCTTTCAGGTACTCTACAACTTGAGTCCACCCTTGGACTCCACCGGACACTTCATCTTTAACCCGCCTGCAGCCCTTTCAGCTTCAAGCACCAAGAGCCTGCGTGTCAAAACCCGACGCCACTTCGACCCTGTGCACCCACTTCCTGTGGGTGAGGTAACTTACTCCGCCGGTGTTCCCACACTGGTGCACATCTCTAGGGTCTGTGTGTTAAGTTTTGTTCCTCTAGGTCCAGCGGAAGTGTCCTTAAACTTTAACTTTATGACTTTTACGCACCATTGGTTAACATTGGTGCGTGCGTGCGCTTTCTGCACATCTCCCGAATCCCGAGGGCCATTCCCGACTTCAGCATTGCTTGTCCTGACTGCTCCCAGCGATTCCCTAGGCCCTAGGCCTAACCACTGCTCGAGTGGCATCTCTTATACCACTTGTTTAGTATATGGTTTGAGTGGCCACCCGCCCTCATCCATAATTGTGCAACTTGTATGTTTAAACAGTGCTTTTGATTTAACGCTTGTGCCCCTTTATTCATAAAGAATACTGGGGATTGTTTTTAGTAATAAACACATATAGTTTTATAATATATACTTGTGTGGTGTCCTTTCATTTGATATTACAGGATTGTATGTGGTAAAACAGCTCGCTTAACACGACCTCTTAAGTTAAGCCTTTAGGCTGCTTAGTCTATGCTACCCCTAGGATAGCTTGTCTAATAAGGTTGACTTACAACCAGACACCATAAGGGATTGTTTGGTCTGATAATAGGTGGTTCCAGAATTGGAAACATCACCTATCAGGCCAACTTCTCACACCCAGGCTGTGCTTTGTCCCCCAGGCTGTGCTTGGTCCCCCAGGCTGTGCATGGTCCCCCAGGCTGTGCTTGGTCCCCCTGGCTGTGCTTTGTCCCCCTGGTTGCTCTTGGTCCCCCAGGCTGTGCTTGGTCCCCCAGGCTGTGCTTGGTCCCCCTGGTTGCTCTTGGTCCCCCAAGCTGTGCTTGGTCCCCCAGGCTGTGCTTGGTCCCCCTGGTTGCTCTTGGTCCCCCAGGCTGTGCTTGGTCCCCCAAGCTGTGCTTGGTCCCCAGGCTGTGCTTGGTCCCCCTGGTTGCTCTTGGTCCCCCTTGCTGTGCTTGGTACCCCTGGCTGTGCTTGGTCCCCCTGGTTGCTCTTGGTCCCCCAGGCTGTGCTTGGTCCCACAGGCTGTGCTTGGTCCCCCTGGTTGCTCTTGGTCCCCCAGGCTGTGCTTGGTACCCCAGGCTGTGCTTGGTCCCCCAGGCTGTGCTTGGTCCCCCAGGCTCTGCTTGGTCCCCCTGGTTGCTCTTGGTCCCCCAGGCTGTGCTTGGTCCCCCAGGCTGTGCTTGGTCCCCCTGGTTGCTCTTGGTCCCCCAGGCTGTGCTTGGTCCCCCTGGTTGCTCTTGGTCCCCCAGGCTGTGCTTGGTCCTCCAGGCTGTGCTTGGTCCCCCAGGCTGTGCTTGGTCCCCCTGGTTGCTCTTGGTCCCCCAGGATGTGCTTGGTCCCCCAGGCTGTGCTTGGTCCCCCAGGCTGTGCGTGGTGCCCCTGGCTGTGCTTGGTCCCCCTGGTTGCTCTTGGTCCCCCATGCTGTGCTTGGTCCCAGGCTGTGCTTGGTCCCCCTGGTTGCTCTTGGTCCCCCAGGCTGTGCTTGGTCCCCCAGGCTGTGCTTGGTCCCCCTGGTTGCTCTTGGTCCCCCAGGCTGTGCTTGGTCCCCCAGGCTGTGCTTGGTCCCCCAGGCTGTGCTTGGTCCCCCAAGCTGTGCTTGGTCCCCCTGGTTGCTCTTGGTCCCCCAGGCTGTGCTTGGTCCCCCAGGCTGTGCTTGGTCCCCCAGGTTGTGCTTGGTCCCCCTGGTTGCTCTTGGTCCCCCAGGCTGTGCTTGGTCCCCCAGGCTGTGCTTGGTCCCCCAGGCTGTGCTTGGTCCCCCTGGTTGCTCTTGGTCCCCCAGGCTGTGCTTGGTCCCCCAGGCTGTGCTTGGTACCCCTGGCTGTGCTTGGTACCCCTGGCTGTGCTTGGTCCCCCTGGTTGCTCTTGGTCCCCCAGGCTGTGCTTGGTCCCCCAGGCTGTGCTTGGTCCCCCAGGCTGTGCTTGGTCCCCCTGGTTGCTCTTGGTCCCTGTGAGAAGTTGGCCTGATAGGTGATGTTTCCAATTCTGGAACCACCTGTTATCAGACCAAACAATCCCTTATGGTGTCTGGTTGTAAGTCAACCTTATTAGACAAGCTATCCTAGGGGTAGCATGGACTAAGCAGCCTAAAGGCTTAACTTAAGAGGTCGTGTTAAGCGAGCTGTTTTACCACATACAGTCCTGTAGTACCAAATGAAAGGACACCACACAAGTATATATTATAAAAATATATGTATTTATTACTAAAAACAATCCCCAGTATTCTTTATGAATAAAGGGGCACAAGCGTTAAATCAAAAGCACTGTTTAAACATACAAAGTTGCACAATTATGGATGAGGGCAGGGGGCCACTCAAACCATATACTAAACAAGTGGTATAAGAGATGCCACTCGAGCAGTGGTTAGGCCTAGGGCCTAGAGAATCGCTGGGAGCAGTCTGGACAAGCAATGCTGAAGTCTGGAATGGCCCTCGGGATTCGGGAGATGTGCGGAAAGCGCACGCATGCACCAATGTTAACCAATGGTGCGTAAAAGTTGTAAAGTTAAAGTTAAAGGACACTTCCGCTGAACCTAGAGGAACAAAACTTAACACACAGACCCTAGAGGTGTGCACCAGTGTGGGAACACCGGCGGAGCAAAGTTACCTGTGAGAAGTTGGCCTGGTAGGGGATGTTTCCAATTCTGGAACCACCTACTACCTGACCAAACAATCCCTTATGGTGTCTGGTTGTAAGTCAACCTTATTAGACAAGCTATCCTAGGGGTAGCATGGACTAAGCAGCCTAAAGGCTTAACTTAAGAGGTCGTGTTAAGCGAGCTTTTTTTACCACATACAATCCTGTAATACCAAATGAAAGGACACCACACAAGTATATATTATAAAAATATATGTGTTTATTACTAAAAACAATCCCCAGTATTCTTTATGAATAAAGGGGCACAAGCGTTAAATCAAAAGCACTGTTTAAACATACAAGTTGCACAATTATGGATGAGGGCGGGTGGCCACTCAAACCATATACTAAACAAGTGGTATAAGAGAGGCCACTCGAACAGTGGTTAGGCCTAGGGCCTAGGGAATCGCTGGGAGCAGTCAGGACAAGCAATGCTGAAGTCGGGAATGGCCCTCGGGATTCGGGAGATGTGCGGAAAGCGCACGCATGCACCAATGTTAACCAATGGTGCGTAAAAGTCATAGAGTTAAAGTTTAAGGACACTTCCGCTGAACCTAGAGGAACAAAACTTAACACACAGACCCTAGAGGTGTGCACCAGTGTGGGAACACCGGCGGAGCAAAGTTACCTCACCCACAGGAAGTGGGTGCACAGGGTCGAAGTGGCGTCGGGTTTTGACACGCAGGCTCTTGGTGCTTGAAGCTGAAAGGGCTGCAGGCGGGTTAAAGATGAAGTGTCCGGTGGAGTCCAAGGGTGGACTCAAGTTGTAGAGTACCTGAAAGCAGAGGGGACAGAGTCTGGGTCACTCAGCAGTGACCAGGGTGGAACCAGGACGGAACCAGGCAATGTCGGGCGCAATCAGGTGGTCGTCGAGGAGCTTCTCTCCGCTGTCACGTGGGCTCTGGGGCATCTGTGACGTCCAGGAGCAGGTCACGATCTGTCCCACGCAGGCTCTCACCGTCGGTGCAGTCGGCTTCAAGTTTGGAGCAAACAAGCCTTGGCAAGAGCAATCCACGCGGGATCGGAAGATTGCTTCTCACTCGGACCAGGAAGGTCAGAGTCGGGGCTCCTTTTCAGGGGAGCTGGTGTGGATCTGGCGCAACCAGATTCACGAGTCTTCTTTGTAGTTTCGTCGGCACAGGGACCACTAGCCAGCTGGCAAGTGACCGGGCCAACGCGTTGAGCCAAATAGAGCCAAAGGGCCCCACGCAGCACTCGTCGAGTGTGGAGGGCTGAACTTCGGCTCAGAAACAGCTCAGGGTGGGGGCTTCTCAAACCCCGGTGCACAGCTTCGAGGGTCACTCGTGGGCTGCACGGTCAGCGTCTCGTGGTCAATTCAAGATGGCGTGCCACACGCTTCCGGTCGCCTCCACGGATCTCAGCTCTGCAGGGACTGTGGATCGGGCTGTTGGAAGGCAGGCAAGCTTGATCTCGTCGATCTCAGTCGCTCGAGTTCTGGCGGGAACTGCAACTAAGTAGACGTTGAGGGCTGGATGGTGCCTGCTGCTGCAGGGTGGTCACTCCTTGACCACAAGGGAGATTCTTCGGGCTTCCACGTTGAGATGGAGGTCCAAGGGTCCAGAGTTTCGTTTCAAATGTTTCTTCCAGGAAATCTGATGTGCATTGGCACTGCTCCCACTCTTATTCCAATCTGGGGGGCGTGATTACCTGCTAGGTCCCCTCCTATGGGTGGGACCCAGGAAGGGGGTGGATACACCCCTTTCCTTTGATCCAGGCCACCCTGGCACGAGGGCTGGAGTGCCCCAGAACCGGTTTGGCCGGATTATGCAAGGGGCAGCCTTGTGCGCCCCAGGCAGTGTCTGGTTTCTTTCAAACCTCCCTGCTACAATCCACTATCTCCTGTCTGGAGGGTGGTGACACCCTCCTGTGACAGGAAACCCTTTGTCCAGGCCCCATCTGCTGAGTTTCGGTCAACTGCAGGGGTCCAGACATTTGTCTGTGGCAGAGGCATCCATTTTGTGGATCTTAAGGTCTTTGGAGAAATTAACCGCATTTAGTAAAGGAACATGTCTTACCCCTCTAGAGGGGTGGAATGCTATCCCCGTCGCCAGAACTGGCGAGGGGATAGTATTCCAAATCGTATGACACCTTACACGACATGTTTTGATAAAGCCAAACCAAAGTTGCTATATAACCGCGAGGATTATAAGGCACTTAAGAGTATATGGTATGGCATTATCCTGAAACAGCTTAGGGAGTTGTTCCCGACAGCTGCAGACAGGCTCAGCTCATGCTAGAGCTCCATCTCACATGAAACCACGCACTCTGCCTCCAGGATTGATGAGGCCTTCCATAGGAGTGGCTCACAGGTTAATATGTGTCCAGATATAGGTTTAGATATAGGTATACTATATCTAAGCAAGGGGTGATTACACCACCTTACCCCAGCTGAGTGATCAGCCAGTTGTGTCAATTTAAGAACCAGCCAGGGGTGGCAAAAGATATGCTGCAGCCCCTGGTAGGCCTTGGTGGCCCCTATGCCCTGGGCACCTATAGTGCATTATACAGAGGCTGACAAGGAGTCCATTTCCAATTGTGGTATGTACCTAGGGTACATGGAATCCATTTTACAGAGAGAGCAGATGGCCTGGGACCCTGATTAGCAGGGAACCAGGTCAACTAAGTCAAAAAACCAGCTAAACACAGGCAAAAAATCTGGGGTAACCATAGTCAGGTAGCCACCTTCCTACATAACCCCCCCCCCCCCCAAACGAAAGGAGATAAGGCTATCCTTGGCCAGGTAAGCCTATATTGCCTGAGTGGCCATATAAGGAAGTACCTGCACTAGCATGGGTACCCCCTGTCTCATGGTCCACTAAGCAGTCCCTCACCCTTTGGGTATTAGAGGGTCTCCACCATAGGGAATCACTACCTTGGGTGTGTTTATGCAAAGTTAAAGGCTGGTTTGGATATGGAGTTTTGAAGTGAGGCTCTACTAAGTTAGGGCTTGGCTTCCTCCAATTATCTTCCACCATGTGTGCCTTTCTCTCTTTAACTGAGTTGCACTGTGCTCTCAGGGTCAACCTCTGGCTACCTAAAGCTGGAGGCTGGGTCCCTCTGTTTGGCTTGCTGGAGGGACAGTTCAGGTTTGGGCCCTTTGGGTCCCAGGTTTGGCTGTGCCCAACAGAATCCATCTGTGGGAGGTCCCTAACTGTTTTTAAGGGGGCTCCCTCAGGAGTTTTTAAAGTTTTCACCTTACTAGGGCTACTAGTTTTGGTGCACCTAATCTTTTGATGGGGGTGCTTTATTTGACAGGGGGCCCTCTGGGTCTCACTGTCCTTCTTGTCCTCTGCAGCCCTGGGCTGGCTAAGGCAAGGGAGAGAGGGGCAGGTTACCTGCTCCAGACTGGGTTCCACCTGAGAAGGGTCCCCCGCCATCAGAGGCTCTGTCAGGCCAGGCCTAACAACCTCTGGGGCAGTTCCTTCATCAGGGGTAAGATCAGTTCCCTGAGGAGGCTGATCCTGTCCTAAAGTCTGGTGAGGGGGAGATTTCTCTTCCTCCTCCATGCTCTCAGTTTGTGTGGAGTTATCCATAATTTCAGGTTTCACAACACACATATCAGTTTGAGTTTGGGCTGTGGCCATCACAGCCCCACCAACCTTATCAGGAGGAGACTCAGTTTGGGTTTCTGCTGTTACCATAACAGCTTTGCTATTCTGTTCAGGAAGAGCTTTTGCTAAAGATGGGGCAGGGAGTTTCTCAGCCCTACCAACCTTTTCAGGAAGGACATCTTGCATTGGGGCTGTAGCCATTACAGCCCCACTAACCTTTCCATTGGAATTTATCATTCTAGAATGGGTTTCCTGTTCAACCTCAGCCCAGGCTGAGATCTCCAAATCATTACCAAGTAGGCAGTCTACAGGCAAGTTTGGTGACACTGCCACTCTCTTTGGGCCAATGACACCTCCCCAGCTGAGACTTACTACTGCCATGGGATGATTTGTTTGGATTCCATCAATGTTTGTAACCCGGTATGTGGCACCAGGTAAAAGTTGCTTAGAGGGGACTATGCCATCAGCCACCATGGTGATGCTAGCCCCTGTGTCTCTAAAAGCTTCAACTTTCAAACCATTGATGATGGGTTCATGTCTATACTTGCTCAAAGTATTTGGGCAAGCAGAGAAGTTGGCAAACCCCATGCCAGTCTCATAAACAAGATCATTGGGTGATGGGGACCTGGATAGGCCAGGGTCCACCTGAGCTCCAACAGTAAACCCACCCAGATTCCTGGGTGTGCTTCCACTTCCTGGGGGATTACTGCTGACAGTAACAGGAGGTGTTGAAGCTGGCTTTGGAGGTATATTTTCTTTATTGTTATTCTTGGGACAACAGTTGTCTGTTTTGTAATTCCCCACCTGTTTACAGGCATAACAATAAGGCTTTTTCTCAGTTGAAGAAGTGTCTTGGGACCCACCCCCATCCTTGGAGTTTTGGGGCCCTGGGGAAGTCTTTTCTTTATTTTTATCCCCACCCTTATCTTGAGGCTTGGTAGACTCCTTCTTCTGGTTACTGTCCTGATTCTTAGGCCTAATCCTGGTTCTGACCCATTTGTCTGCCTTCTTTCCCAATTCTTGGGGAGAGGTCAGATCAGAGTCCACCAGGTGCTGGTGTAAGAGCTGGTTCTGACAATTACTTAGGATCTGCTCCCTCATAATCAAATTATACAATCCTGTAAAGTCATGTACTTTGCTGCCATGTAGCCAACCCTCCAGAGCCTTAGTTGCACAATCAACAAAATCAGTCCAGTCCTGAGTCTGTGTCTTCTGGGTGTCTCTGAACTTCAACCTGTACTGTTCAGTGGTTAAGCCAAACCCATCTATCAGAACACTCTTCAGGACTTTGTAATTGTTTGCATCCTCATGTCTGACAGTGAGGAGCTTATCTCTCCCTTTCTCTGAAAAGGAGTACCATAAGATTGCTGCCCACTGTTCCTCAGGAACCTGCTGTACCATGCAGGCTCTCTCAAGAGCAGTTATCCACTTGTGGATGTCATCCCCTTCCTTGTAGGGGGGCACAATCTTTGTCAGGTTTCTACTATCATAGGACCTGGGTTTCTCTTTAGGAATATTGCTGCCACCAGTGGCATCTAAGCCACACAATTTTTGCTCTCTTGCCAAGGCAAGTCTAGCTTGAGCCAAGGCTACCTCCTCCCTCTCTATCTGGAGTTTGACAGCCCTCATTCTGGCCCTATGCTCTAGCTTTTGAGAAGCACTCATGCCTCTCTGTGATTCTCTGGAGGCACTAGAAACATGAGAGTCCCCTGAGGGAGATCTCACTCTTCTGTTGCCTGGGAGAATAACATGTTGGGTTCTGGGGAGGTGCTGGCCCTCTCCATTCCCCAGTAGGTCCAAGTTGGCCTGGCTAAGCCTGGCAACTGGAACCTGGCTACCCTGATCCTGAACTTCTAAGTCCTCAACATCTGAGTCCTCATCTAAGTCATCATCATCCTCCTCCTCCTGAGGGGGATCAGTTTCAGGGGGGTTCCCTCCATTTCCTGTGTCTAGGGAAGCTGCCTTTGCCTTCTCTAAGTCATCCTGTTCTAGGATTTCTACCAGATTTGGCAGGTGGGGCTTCTGCCCCTTTTTAACCCTCTTGCTTTGCACAAGGCAATCAAGTCTCTTCGGGTTAGGTTGTCATATCCAAAAGTTGCCTGGGTAGGGTCAACTGTCACAGGATTAGACCCTGAGGCTTTTCCTGTGTCAGACATGGTTACTAGTGAGGTGTAAGTGGTGCACTTACCTACACTAAGTGTTTTCCTACTGTACCTTGCTAGTGAGTTGTAGTCAGGGTGTGCTAATCCCTTTTATCTACAACTACTAAGTTCAGTAGAACTTAATATGCTAAGCTTTTGATTTATATGTACCTAGAGGTACTTGATGTGATCTTTCAATTTGATATAAAGATTGCAATGGTAAAACAACAGCAAGCTCAAATCCGCACCGCTGCTCACCAATGTGAGAAGTTGGCCTGGTAGGGGATGTTTCCAATTCTGGAACCACCTACTACCTGACCAAACAATCCCTTATGGTGTCTGGTTGTAAGTCAACCTTATTAGACAAGCTATCCTAGGGGTAGCATGGACTAAGCAGCCTAAAGGCTTAACTTAAGAGGTCGTGTTAAGCGAGCTGTTTTACCACATACAATCCTGTAATACCAAATGAAAGGACACCACACAAGTATATATTATAAAAATATATGTGTTTATTACTAAAAACAATCCCCAGTATTCTTTATGAATAAAGGGGCACAAGCGTTAAATCAAAAGCACTGTTTAAACATACAAGTTGCACAATTATGGATGAGGGCGGGTGGCCACTCAAACCATATACTAAACAAGTGGTATAAGAGAGGCCATTCGAACAGTGGTTAGGCCTAGGGCCTAGGGAATCGCTGGGAGCAGTCAGGACAAGCAATGCTGAAGTCGGGAATGGCCCTCGGGATTCGGGAGATGTGCGGAAAGCGCACGCATGCACCAATGTTAACCAATGGTGCGTAAAAGTCATAGAGTTAAAGTTTAAGGACACTTCCGCTGAACCTAGAGGAACAAAACTTAACACACAGACCCTAGAGGTGTGCACCAGTGTGGGAACACCGGCGGAGCAAAGTTACCTCACCCACAGGAAGTGGGTGCACAGGGTCGAAGTGGCGTCGGGTTTTGACACGCAGGCTCTTGGTGCTTGAAGCTGAAAGGGCTGCAGGCGGGTTAAAGATGAAGTGTCCGGTGGAGTCCAAGGGTGGACTCAAGTTGTAGAGTACCTGAAAGCAGAGGGGACAGAGTCTGGGTCACTCAGCAGTGACCAGGGTGGAACCAGGACGGAACCAGGCAATGTCGGGCGCAATCAGGTGGTCGTCGAGGAGCTTCTCTCCGCTGTCACGTGGGCTCTGGGGCATCTGCGACGTCCAGGAGCAGGTCACGATCTGTCCCACGCAGGCTCTCACCGTCGGTGCAGTCGGCTTCAAGTTTGGAGCAAACAAGCCTTGGCAAGAGCAATCCACGCGGGATCGGAAGATTGCTTCTCACTCGGACCAGGAAGGTCAGAGTCGGGGCTCCTTTTCAGGGGAGCTGGTGTGGATCTGGAACAATCAGATTCACGAGTCTTCTTAGGTAGTTCGTCGGCACAGGGACCACTAGCCAGCTGGCAATTGACCGGGCCAACGCGTTGAGCCAAATAGAGCAGAAGGGCCCCACGCAGCACTCGTCGAGTGTGGAGGGCTGAACTTCGGCTCAGGAGCAGCTCAGGGTGGGGGCTTCTCAAACCCCGGTGCACAGCTTCGAGGGTCACTCGTGGGCTGCACGGTCAGCGTCTCGTGGTCAATTCAAGATGGCGTGCCCCACGCTTCCGGTCGCCTCCACGGGTCTCAGCTCTGCAGGGACTGTGGATCGGGCTGTTGGAAGGCAGGCAAGCTTGATCTCGTCGATCTCAGTCGCTCGAGTTCCGGCGGGAACTGCAACTAAGTAGACGTCGAGGGCTGGATGGTGCCTGCTGCTGCAGGGTGGTCACTCCTTGACCACAAGGGAGATTCTTCGGGCTTCCACGTTGAGATGGAGGTCCAAGGGTCCAGAGTTTCGTTTCAAATGTTTCTTCCAGGAAATCTGATGTGCATTGGCACTGCTCCCACTCTTATTCCAATCTGGGGGGCGTGATTACCTGCTAGGTCCCCTCCTATGGGTGGGACCCAGGAAGGGGGTGGATACACCCCTTTCCTTTGATCCAGGCCGCCCTAGCACGAGGGCTGGAGTGCCCCAGAACCGGTTTGGCCGGATTATGCAAGGGGCAGCCTTGTGCGCCCCAGGCAGTGTCTGGTTTCTTTCAAACCTCCCTGCTACAATCCACTATCTCCTGTCTGGAGGGTGGTGACACCCTCCTGTGACAGGAAACCCTTTGTCCAGGCCCCATCTGCTGAGTTTCGGTCAACTGCAGGGGTCCAGACATTTGTCTGTGGCAGAGGCATCCATTTTGTGGATCTTAAGGTCTTTGGAGAAATTAACCGCATTTAGTAAAGGAACATGTCTTACCCCTCTAGAGGGGTGGAATGCTATCCCCGTCGCCAGAACTGGCGAGGGGATAGTATTCCAAATCGTATGACACCTTACACGACATGTTTTGATAAAGCCAAACCAAAGTTGCTATATAACCGCGAGGATTATAAGGCACTTAAGAGTATATGGTATGGCATTATCCTGAAACAGCTTAGGGAGTTGTTCCCGACAGCTGCAGACAGGCTCAGCTCATGCTAGAGCTCCATCTCACATGAAACCACGCACTCTGCCTCCAGGATTGATGAGGCCTTCCATAGGAGTGGCTCACAGGTTAATATGTGTCCAGATATAGGTTTAGATATAGGTATACTATATCTAAGCAAGGGGTGATTACACCACCTTACCCCAGCTGAGTGATCAGCCAGTTGTGTCAATTTAAGAACCAGCCAGGGGTGGCAAAAGATATGCTGCAGCCCCTGGTAGGCCTTGGTGGCCCCTATGCCCTGGGCACCTATAGTGCATTATACAGGGGCTGACAAGGAGTCCATTTCCAATTGTGGTATGTACCTAGGGTACATGGAATCCATTTTACAGAGAGAGCAGATGGCCTGGGACCCTGATTAGCAGGGAACCAGGTCAACTAAGTCAAAAAACCAGCTAAACACAGGCAAAAAATCTGGGGTAACCATAGTCAGGTAGCCACCTTCCTACATTACCTCACCCACAGGAAGTGGGTGCACAGGGTCGAAGTGGCGTCGGGTTCTGACACGCAGGCTCTTGGTGCTTGAAGCTGAAAGGGCTGCAGGCGGGTTAAAGATGAAGTGTCCGGTGGAGTCCAAGGGTGGACTCAAGTCGAAGGGTACCTGAAAGCAGAGGGGACAGAGTCTGGGTCACTCAGCAGTGACCAGGGTGGAACCAGGACGGAACCAGGCAATGTCGGGCGCAATCAGGTGGTCGTCGAGGAGCTTCTCTCCGCTGTCACGTGGGCTCTGGGGCATCTGCGACGTCCAGGAGCAGGTCACGATCTGTCCCACGCAGGCTCTCACCGTCGGTGCAGTCGGCTTCAAGTTTGGAGCAAACAAGCCTTGGCAAGAGCAATCCACGCGGGATCGGAAGATTGCTTCTCACTCGGACCAGGAAGGTCAGAGTCGGGGCTCCTTTTCAGGGGAGCTGGTGTGGATCTGGAGCAACCAGATTCACGAGTCTTCTTAGTAGTTTCGTCGGCACAGGGACCACTAGCCAGCTGGCAAGTGACCGGGCCAACGCGTTGAGCCAAATAGAGCAGAAGGGCCCCACGCAGCACTCGTCAAGTGTGGAGGGCTGAACTTCGGCTCAGGAGTAGCTCAGGGTGGGCGCTTCTCAAACCCCGGTGCACAGCTTCGAGGATCACTCGTGGGCTGCACGGTCAGCGGCTCGTGGTCAATTCAAGATGGCGTGCCCCACGCTTCCGGTCGCCTCCACGGGTCTCAGCTTTGCAGGGACTGTGGATCGGGCTGTTAGAAGGCAGGCAGGCTTGATCTCGTCGATCTCAGTCGCTCGAGTTCCGGCGGGAACTGCAACTAAGTAGACGTCGAGGGCTGGATGGTGCCTGCTGCTGCAGGGTGGTCACTCCTTGACCACAAGGGAGATTCTTCGGGCTTCCAAGTTGAGATGGAGGGCGAAGGGTCCAGAATTTTGTTTCAAATGTTTCTTCCAGGAAATCTGATGTGCATTGGCACTGCTCCCACTCTTATTCGAATCTGGGGGGCGTGATTACCTGCTAGGTCCCCCCCTATGGGTGGGACCCAGGAAGTGGGTGGATACACCCCCTTCCTTTGATCCAGGCTGCCCTGGCACGAGGGCTGGAGTGCCCCAGAACCGGTTTGGCCGGATTATGCAAGGGGCAGCCTTGTGCGCCCCCAGCAGTGTCTGGTTTCTTTCAAACCTCCCTGCTACAATCCACTATCTCCTGTCTGGAGGGCGGTGACACCCTCCTGTGACAGGAAACCCTTTGTCCAGGACCCATTTGGTTGAGTTTCGGTCAACTGCAGGGGTCCAGACATTTGTCTGTGGCAGAGGCATCCATTTTGTGGATCTAAGGTCTTTGGAGAAATTAACCGCATTTAGTTAAAGCAACATGTCTTACCCCTCTAGAGGGGTGGAATGCCATCCCCGTCGCCAGACCTGGCGAGGGGATGGTATTCCAAATCGTATGACACCTTACACGACATGTTTTGATAAAGCCAAACCAAAGTTGCTATTTAACCGCGAGGATTATAAGGCACTTAAGAGTATATGGTATGGCATTATCCTGAAACAGCTTAGGGAGTTGTTCCCGACAGCTGCAGACAGGCTCAGCTCATGCTAGAGCTCCATCTCACATAAAACCACGCACTCTGCCTCCAGGATTGATGAGGCCTTCCATAGGAGTGACTCACAGGTTTACATGTGTCCAGATATAGGTTTAGATATAGGTATACTATATCTAAGCAAGGGGTGTTTACACCACCTTACCCCAGCTGAGTGATCAGCCAGTTGTGTCAATTTAAGAACCAGCCAGGGGTGGCAAAAGATATGCTGCAGCCCCTGGTAGGCCTTGGTGGCCCCTATGCCCTGGGCACCTATGGTGCATTATAAAGGGGCTGACAAGGAGTCCATTTCCAATTGTGGTATGTACCTAGGGTACATGGAATCCATTTTACAGAGAGAGCAGATGGCCTGGGGCCCTGATTAGCAGGGAACCAGGTCAACTAAGTCAAAAAACCAGCTAAACACAGGCAAAAAATCTGGGGTAACCATAGTCAGGTAGCCACCTTCCTACAGTCCCCCAGGCTGAGCTTGGACCCCCTGGTTGCTCTTGGTCCCCCAGGCTGTGCTTGGTCCCCCAGGCTGTGCTTGGTCCCCCAGGCTGTGCTTGGTCCTCCTGATTGCTCTTGGTCCCCCAGGCTGTGCTTGGTCCCCCAGGCTGTGCTTGGTCCTCCTGATTGCTCTTGGTCCCCCAGGCTGTGCTTGGTCCCCCAGGCTGTGCTTGGTCCCCCTGGTTGCTCTTGGTCCCCCAGGCTGTGCTTGGTCCCCCTGGTTGCTCTTGGTCCCCCAGGCTGTGCTTGGTCCCCCAGGCTGTGCTTGGTCCCCCAGCTGTGCTTGGTCCCCCTGTTGCTCTTGGTCCCCCAGGCTGTGCTTGGTCCCCCAGGCTGTGCTTGGTCCCCCTGGTTGCTCTTGGTCCCCCAGGCTTGTGCTTGGTCCCCCAGGCTGTGCTTGGTCCCCCTGGTTGCTCTTGGTCCCCCAGGCTTGTGCTTTGTCCCCCAGGCTGTGCTTGGTCCCCCAGGCTGTGCTTGGTCCCCCTGGTTGCTCTTGGTCCCCCAGGCTTGTGCTTGGTCCCCCAGGCTGTGCTTGGTCCCCCAGGCTGTGCTTGGTCCCCCTGGTTGCTCTTGGTCCCCCAGGCTGTGCTTTGTCCCCCAGGCTGTGCTTGGTCCCCCAGGCTGTGCTTGGTCCCCCTGGCTGTGCTTGGTCCCCCTGGTTGCTCTTAGTCCCCCAGGCTGTGCTTGGTCCCCCAGGCTGTGCTTGGTCCCCCAGGCTGTGCTTGGCCCCCCTGGTTGCTCTTGATCCCCCAGGCTGTGCTTGGTCCCCCAGGCTGTGCTTGGTCCCCCTGGTTGCTCTTGGTCCCCCAGGCTGTGCTTGGTCCCCCAAGCTGTGCTTGGTCCCCAGGCTGTGCTTGGTCCCCCTGGTTGCTCTTGGTCTCCCTGGCTGTGCTTGGTACCCCTGGCTGTGCTTGGTCCCCCTGTGTGAGAAGTTGGCCTGATAGGTGATGTTTCCAATTCTGGAACCACCTATTATCAGACCAAACAATCCCTTATGGTGTCTGGTTGTAAGTCAACCTTATTAGACAAGCTATCCTAGGGGTAGCATGGACTAAGCAGCCTAAAGGCTTAACTTAAGAGGTCGTGTTAAGCGAGCTGTTTTACCACATACAATCCTGTAATATCAAATGAAAGGACACCACACAAGTATATATTATAAAAATATATGTATTTATTACTAAAAACAATCCCCAGTATTCTTTATGAATAAAGGGGCACAAGCGTTAAATCAAAAGCACTGTTTAAACATACAAGTTGCACAATTATGGATGAGGGCAGGGGGCCACTCAAACCATATACTAAACAAGTGGTATAAGAGATGCCACTCGAGCAGTGGTTAGGCCTAGGGCCTAGGGAATCGCTGGGAGCAGTCAGGACAAGCAATGCTGAAGTCGGGAATGGCCCTCGGGATTCGGGAGCTGTGCGGAAAGCGCACGCATGCACCAATGTTAACCAATGGTGCGTAAAAAGTGTAAAGTTAGAGTTTAAGGACACTTCCGCTGAACCTAGAGGAACAAAACATAAGACACAGACCCTAGAGATGTGCACCAGTGTGGGAACACCGGCGGAGCAAAGTTACCTCACCCACAGGAAGTGGGTGCACAGGGTCGAAGTGGCGTCGGGTTTTGACACGCAGGCTCTTGGAGCTTGAAGCTGAAAGGGCTGCAGGCGGGTTGAAGATGAAGTGTCCGGTGGAGTCCAAGGGTGGACTCAAGTCGAAGGGTACCTGAAAGCAGAGGGGACAGAGTCTGGGTCACTCAGCAGTGACCAGGGTGGAACCAGGACGGAACCAGGCAATGTCGGGCGCAATCAGGTGGTCGTCGAGGAGCTTCTCTCTGCTGTCACGTGGGCTCTGGGGCATCAGCGACGTCCAGGAGCAGGTCACTTTCTGCCCCTTGCAGGCTCTCACCGTCGGCGCTATCGGCTTCAAGTTTGGAGCAAACAACACTTGGCAAGAGCAATCCACGCAGAACCGGGAGATTGCTTCTCACTCGAACCAGGAAGGTCAGAGTGGGGGCTCCTTTTCAGGGGAGCTGGTGTGGATCTGGAGCAACCAGATTCACGAGTCTTCTTCGTAGTTTCGTCAGCACAGGTGTGGTATATAAATAAATAATACCGGATCTATTTTTGGATGAATGAATGAATAACAGATAGCTCAATAAAATAAGAGTCAAGATTCGAGGTAGTAGGAGTTTCTGCAGGTTTATTACAGCATAAGGACAGGATCAGGACAACCTGCATAGGAACAGAGGTGACAGGGCCCAGCAGGACAACTGGGGCCCAGCAGCTGCCGGGGCTTGATCTGGGATGAGCGCGCTAATTTTTAATAACAATACATCAACTTATATACATAGCGCAAACACATAGCATTACATTGCAGTAGGCGTAGCAGTGGGTGGAGCAGAAGGCGTGACGCGTAGCAGTCGCGAAAGATAACAGTAAAAAGAGGTGTAACTGGGAGTATACATGGACATGTGATGCAAACGTAACAGAATATGTCATGAATGGGGCGGAAACATAGGAGGGGGCTACCTAAGGAGCCGAGACCTCTAACCTAATGGTGCGCGAAAACTGGCAATGACGTGTTACTAGGAGAAGCTGGGGGCTACGAACTCTGTGCTAGGAGCAGAGACTAGAGTCTGGAGGGTCGGAGCGACATGTACCTAAACCCTATCTGGTATCTGATGTTTAGGGAACATGTTGATATAAACTAAGAGTCAGGAGGGGAAAAGCTAACTTGATTCTAAGACTGGACCATGCATTATTCTACATGTAGTGCGTGATGAAGAATACTAAATGACCATTAAATACAGTATTTCTCTAACGTGGAGACGAGAAGGCTAGACAATGACGGAAACTATTGATACAGTTCAGTAGCTTAGAAATGCAGAGAAGGAGGACTGAACTGATAGCTAGAATCATAACATACTCTTGGCAGACTCAGAGGCAGAGCCAAGCTGCACCGGGCACTGCGAGGCAGGAAGTAAGTGAAGGGTCGAGGATACAGGTGGGGGCTGTATCGCTCCTCAGCGAGGCTTTCAGGAGACAGGAGCTGAATCTGTGGTCCGGGCCCTGTTGAGGCCTGGAAACGGGGACTTTATAATGAAATAACGTGCACACTGAGAAACGTGGCAACGTAGCTTTACATAGGCCTGATATTCGTAGTATTCACGAGGACTGGAAACTGACATACCAGAGGTGGACACAACTGTAATTGCGTCTTTAATCGGACATGGGGAATAACATATGCATATTGGTCATGCACACATAACATATGATGGATGAGGCGTAGGGACACAGAACATGGCAAAATTTACTTTTCCACATTCCCTCCTTGTCACTACGTTTCCATCAGGAAACATCAATTTTCATGATACCATCTATCATTTCATACAGTACCATTTGCTCGTCTCGAATTGTCTTGGAACGGGATTTAGAACGGGGCTTGGGACTAGGAATACAAGAGGTAGCACACATGCTGCAAATCGCAGGGCCACATTGTATACAGAGGCAGCAGCTAAATATGATCGCTACTGCAATACCTAGAAAGGACAGGACTTTCCATCCCCATGCGGAAATTATATTCCAGAACCAACCGGACCATGTCCAGGTGCCTGGATCTTGGTGTAACAGATGGGCAATTTTATGGAGTCTGGTTATAGCTGAATAAACAGACGGCGCGTTATTTGGAATGAAAATGCAGCAACTAGATCCGATGACTCTACAGGCCCCGCCCCTATCGGCCAGTATGACGTCAAGGACGAGACGATTTTGCAAAACGACAAATCTCATAGCAGATTGTTCTTCTGTTAAGTTACCTAGAGCAGAGGCAGTCTCATTTACTACAGCTTCAAGGGTTCTTGTTAACCTACGGATCAGTTTACTATTCTGGACAGGTCCTACAAAGAAGAAGAAACCTTTATTGAAATCTGTATACTGTTCTAGAGTAGTTTCAGTATAATCGACAATTGGGGACTCCCTTCTATGTCTAATGTGTACTAGATGTGTGTTTCTGTGATAATCAGATGGGGCTAGGAAAACAGGTGGCAGTAGGAAAGCAATGTAACAGGTTCCCTCCCAATCGAGGGGCAGACGGACATATGCAGTCTGACCACAAATAAAATAAGAATGACGGGAAGCTTTGAAAACAGATTTCCCACTGTCACTATACTGGATAACAGTAGTACATTCACTATGTCCTACATGTACAGAACCATAATTACGGACACATAATTCGCCTTTGACAGGTAGTACTGAAATAGCAGGTAAGTCTGGAGTAGTATCAGACTGAACATTCAGAACCATGAAATTCGACGAATAATTACCTAAATTATATACTTCATTTTCTAGATCTAAACCTGTTCTGTGGGGGAAACCTTGCTTGTCTGGAAAACATGTACTGTTAAGAAAAGACATGTCTGTTGAGGATGACGTTAACGTGGACCATGCTCCACATGAACCATTATGTGAGAATGGATAAGGAAACAGTGGCAGAACTCCCTTCGGTGTCTGGAAAGGGGGGAGTCGACCACACACCCAACAATTAGTGGCATTGCTGGTCTGGTGTGAGTAATGTAACATACGGATAAATGTGTTGTTACGCATAGCGAGGCGGTAAGAATATTCGTGAGGAGGCAGATCACTAAACGTGTGCTCTACTGTAGCATTAGCAGACATATTTACATGAGGAACTGGAAAATACAGATAGAACGCATAGCTGGTGCAGGAAATCATTATGCTGATGAATAATATGAAACTCAGAAAAATGATACATCTGATTGAACTTCGACTGACTCTCTCACTATGGGGGTCTATTTTATACATGTCAGAAACAGTCTAACCGTTTCACCTAGGGGAGGACTTATACAATCAAACTGACTGACTTATTTTACTAGACCTGAGCTTTAACTTATACTCCTGTTGCGGAGTTTTCTCTAACAAGGGAGGGGTTGTAATAATGTCTTGTGCGGGACAGTCCTTAAGAGCAATATTCTGGCAGTCCTTCAAATCCTGGGAAATGTTTTTAGAAACGGATTTCAGTCCTTTAAAAAGTTTAACATGAGACAGGTGGATCCATCCTTTTCTGCCTTCCAACTTCACGGCTGTACGGGTGGTGAGGAGGACCTGACGTGGCTCCTTCCAACGTGGTTCCAGCGGACTTGATCTGTCAAAATTTCTGATCATCACCAAGGAGCCTGGAACGATTGCATGTGGTGCCACCTCGGTATTGTCTGGAAAGGCGGCAGCAACCTGTGAACGACATGAGTTGAGGGCAGACATCAAGGAAGCTAGGTAATCTGTCAGCATATTACATGAAACATCGGTAATACTTCGGGGTCTAGGAGTACCCCACATGTTAGGGGGGCGGCCGAATACGACCTCATACGGGGATAGACCTGATCTGGAATGTGCGACCATGCGCA
This sequence comes from Lissotriton helveticus, assembly GCF_964261635.1. Taxonomy (NCBI): domain Eukaryota; kingdom Metazoa; phylum Chordata; class Amphibia; order Caudata; family Salamandridae; genus Lissotriton; species Lissotriton helveticus. The sequence continues at coordinate 1,649,877 of NW_027611666.1, forward strand.
TATAAAACAAAGCGACTGGCAGGGCTACTAGCCAGTCCACACCTTTTTCTTTACAAACTTTGGCAATACGGATTTTCAGGGTCTGATTATGTCTCTCTACGAGACCGGCTGCTTCAGGATGGCGTACACAATGGAACTTCCACTGGTACCCTAACAACAGGGAAACGTGCTTCATTAACTCTGAGGAGAATGGCTGACCGTTATCAGAATATACGACTCTAGGGAGTCCATATCTAGGGAAAAATTCACGAACCAACTGCTTGGCAGTGGTCGCGGCTGTGTAATCTGGGACTGGATATGCTTCTGTCCACCTGGACAAAGCGCATACAACTACAAGGACATACTTGAAACCTCGACATCGCTCCATCTGAATATAATCCATCTGGAGGACCTCAAAAGGGTGGTCAGGGGGCTGGAAACCACCTTGTTCCACCGGGACACTTTTACCTGGATTAAACTGACAACATATCATACAGGTACGGACTTTCTGCTTGGCTGCAGCTCGTAAATGCTTGTTGAACCAAATGTTCTGGATACTGTCTAACATAGCTTTTTCTCCTAAATGTGCTGGACTATGTGCGGTATTAATAATGACTTGAACCATAGAATCGGGGAGAAACCATGTGGCTCTACCCTTCGTTAACCATCCTTGATCTGTCTGGACCCCTCCTTGTTCAGACCATTTCTTGATTTCATTGGGGGTAGCATGTAACTGGATATCTATGACATCTTGTGTAGGGTCCTTAACTGTCATGCATGTAATCGGATCTGGAGTATGTGTCATGTTAACTGGAATGTCTGGAGTCTGTGCTGTAAGTTTGGCTGTGCGGTCTGCTAGATCGTTACCTTGGGAAATAATGTCAGTGACTTTCGTATGTGCTTTGCACTTCATGATAGCAATGGATGTCGGTAAATGTATGGCATCTAACAGGGCTTGAATAAGGAGACCATGCTGAATCTTGGTTCCATGAGAAGTCATGAAACCTCTCTCCTGCCAGAGCACTCCGAAGTCGTGTACAACTCCGAATGCGTAACGTGAATCTGTGTAAACATTAACTTTCAGGTTCTTGGCATGTATACAGGCTTGTGTCAGAGCGACTAGCTCTGCTGCTTGAGCGGACAGGGTATCAATACGGTGTGTTTCAATAACTTCAGTGTCGGTAGTCACTGCATACGCGGCGACTAGTTCTCCTGTACTTGTTCTCATACATGAACCATCCACATAAAGTGTCAGGTCGGGATCTGGTAACGGAATGTCTGTCAGGTCTTGTCTTGGCTTAGTCGTAATATTAACTACTTCCACACAGTCATGTGTGTCTGGATTTGAACTAACTGATGGTAACAGTGTAGCAGGATTCAGGACGTTGCAGCGTCTAATTTCTATGTGTGGCTGGAACAGTGTCAATTCATAACCTGTTAAACGTGCAATTGTCAAGTGCTGAGTTTGTGTTCGGTTTAAAAGAACTTCTACTGAATGTGGGACTTGTACTGTCAGGGAATGCCCTAATACTATGGAATCACTTTGTCTGATTGCTAGTGCTGTGGCTGCAACTGACTTGAGGCACGCAGGCAACGCCTGGGCGACTGGATCTAATGTGCTCGAAAAATAAGCACAGGGCTTGGATTGTCCTGCTTGATCTTGTGTGAGAACAGATAATGCTGTACCTTCGCGTTCAGTAACGAAAAGTGTAAAAGGCTTACTGTAGTTCGGTGTAGCTAGAACTGGAGCTTGACATAGGGCTTTCTTTAACTCGTTGAAACTAAGTGTATGGTCAGATGTCCAAGGGAGGACAGTCGATACGGCTGCCTCCTGTGTCGTTAACTGTATCAGTGGCTTGGCTAGAAATGCATACTGGGGAATCCATTGTCTACAATAAGAAGTAAGGCCGATAAAGGCACGTACCTCCTTCTGGGTTCTGGGCTGGGGAAGACTCGCTATTAACTGGATACGGTCGGGTGTCAACTGCCTACCCCTCTTGGACAGTAAGTGTCCTAAGTATACCACTTGCTGGACACAGAATTGAAGCTTCGAAGGTGACACTTTGTGCCCCATCTCGGCTAGAAAATACAAGACTGTAAAGGATGCTCGCTCGCAGTCATGTTCAGAACGGGCTGTGATCAGTAGATCATCGACATACTGGAGCAGGGCAGTGTCAGTTGGCATGTGAATATTGTCTAGTTGTCTCTTGAGTGCTTGACTGTAAATACTAGGGCTTTCTGTGAAACCTTGAGGAGCGCGTGTGAACATATAGCTCCTTCCATTTAAACAAAATCCGAAAAGAAACTGGCTGTCTGGATGAATGGGGACACTAAAAAATGCATTCTTGAGGTCTATGACAGTGAAAAACATGGCTTCGGAATCAATGGCTGTTAACAGGGATGAGATGTCTGGGACAACTGGGTACTGAGGAATAATACATTTATTAAGCTCTCGTAAATCAATCACTAATCGATATACTGGGGGTGCATTCGGATCAGTACGTTTCATGACTGGAATGATCGGAGAATTGCATACATTGGAGTCAGTTTCTACAACTACTCCTTGAGCCATGAGCTCGTCAATAATTTTGGATAAGGCTGCTACAGCCTCAGGTGGCAATCTGTACTGTCTGATTCGGGGTAACACTACACCTGGTTTGAGAGTCACACGATGGGGTGTGATTTGCATGTAACCTACATCAGTTGGACCTTGCGCCCATAAATGCTGCGGAACATTAGACAATCTTGAATCAAAATCTCGTAATACATAGTGACCCTTAAAGTCACGTAGGAACAGACGTATTCCCTCTGGGGAACAGCAAATAACTGCACCTAATTCTTTCAGTGTCTTAATGCCTAACAGATTTTCTGGACATGACTTAGTAAGTAACAGATCAGTAGTACAGGACAATGGACCTACTTCTAGAGTAACTGGCTTAGATATCTCATTAACTATTGGCTTTCCTGAAAATCCAAGGGAAACATTTCTTGAGCCTGAGAGCGGAGCCCCTGGAACTTCGGCATGACTAATTGTGGTCCTACTTGCCCCTGTATCGATCAAAAACTTTCTATCTTTCCCTAATACTTGACTGTGAACATAGGGACCTTCTTGATCTACAGGTATCTCGATGAGAGGCAAGCCTACCTCCCTCTCTAGGCTGTTTCATGAATATGGCTGGTACTCTGGATACTCAGACTGTGCATACTGGTACATCTGTGATGTGACATGCTGTGTTGCAGCAATAGGCTGCGGTGCGGGAACTGTCTGCTGTGCATTCTGTGACTGAGGAGTCTGTGAAACTTGTTCTTGTCTAGGCGGACGTGGTCTTTCTTTAGTCTTACCAGTAGCTATGTTATGTTTCAGAACTGCACACTCGTTTATAAAATGACCTGGCTGTTTACAATAATTGCAGTTCCCTTTAACGGGAGCTGCAGGATGACTGGTTTGATTCGGACCCCTCTTCTGACTGTCTTGAGGAACAGATTGTGCAACTAGCACTTTCATTTTCGTGTCTTTCATACGTTTTCTTTCGTGTTCTTGCTCTTCCCTGATTCTATTCTGGTGATACTGGAGCATCTGGAGCATCTGGGACGGGGTATTAGCTTGCCAGGTGCTTTCGACTTTCAAAACTCGATTTTTAATTTGTGGACTTGAATTCTCGACTAATTTGGTAACAAAAAGGTGAGGGTATGACTCACTACTTGTCTTGAGACCACTGTTAATACTAAAACATTTCTCAAATCTAGAATAAAAATCACTAATATCTTCATCTTGTTTCTGTTTACAGGCTGAGATTGCATCCCAGTCTTCTTTTCTCGTTGTCAATAATCTGGGTAAAACTTGAATCAATAATTCTGGTAATTCTTTACATTTATCTCCAAGACCGGTACCTGGTACTCGTGCCTTGTCTTCAGCTTCTAGAGCTGCCCAATCGATCTTTTTCTCTCCCACCTCCCATTCTTTTTCTTTTAACTTTTCATATACCCCTGCGGGTAACAGGACCTTTAACATTTTAATGATATCTGGGTAAGTGTATTCTCCCATACGGAGCATGTCTTTTAATTCTCTATGGAACCCTGCTGGATCTTTGTCATGACAGGGAATTAATTTCTTCATTTCAAGAAGTTCCATTTTTGAAATCGGAGTGTATACAAACACTCGTTGCATTTCGCCACCCGTCCCTCTGACTGGGTGGACTTCTCGTAACGGATTCTGTCTATCTATGTAGAATGATTTACTTTCTGGGGGTGAGACATGAACAAAATGCGGGTTCAGAAACGTTCTATATTTGTGGCGCTGTTCTAGAATGACACTAATTAAATCGGTACCTAGACCTCTCCATCTATACTGGAGTAACTCGTTCAGGATATCATGCAACGGACCTGGATCAGAATGTTGACCCTCATACAAAGTAATGAGGTGCTGAATCATATACATACCCACCAGTCGTTGCTCGGCTGGGGGCAGTTTCAGAAACATTTGTGCCACTATTTCGTCTGGAAAAGTGGTAGAATCAGTAATCCATCGGACTGCTGATCGGACTAGTTCTTGTTCATGCATAGTACTTAATTCGCTATAACCGATTCGTGATTTCAGAATATGATCGGTAGCTTGAAATACTTGTTCTAGGGAACCTTGTTCTGGTGCTTGATGATGGGAAATAGACTTGGGTTCTAGACGTAAATGGCGATCTGGAAATCTAGATTTTCCTACATACGCTATTCTGGCGGGATTCTCGTCTTCCTCTTCAGGATCAGAGATACTTTCTTTCTCGCTTACTTGTGCTGCTTTACGCTGGTCGTGTAACCTTATTATTTCTTTACGAATTTTCTTGTACATACTCTCCATAGCACTAATGGTCTTGTGCTTACCCTCGGCTATATTATCACTCCACCTTGTCAGGATTCTCATTTCGGCGGGATCTTTAGACGGGTAATCTTGTTCTCTTATTAGACAATTGATCAGGAACTTTAATATCATGAGCTGAATCTCGGCTTTCCTTTGAGACATAATCTCGCCAATACTTTCTGGATCATCCCCTGTACGGATGAAACGATATATTCTGTCTAGATCTTCTTTCATATTCGGTAAGGTGACCAGATACTCGGCCACCTTTCTTACGCGGAATGAATATAAAACCATATTATCCTCGCCTGGGACTGGATCATAGCAACATTCGGCAAGGGATTTTCTTATTTCTGCAACAGACTGATATCTAGGCGTACGCTGTGATGCTTGTGCATGTAATTCGGCTAACGTTAAACGCTTGTGTGGCGGCGGGGTTTGAGGAAGACCTCCTCCCGCGGCCCCTAAACTGGAATCGTCGACTGACATTCTTCGTCCTGGCAGAGTGGGAAATGGAACTGTAGGCTGGACCGGGGGTACCGTAACAGGTACTCCGGTGTCTGGAGGAGCGGGAAGTGCCTGATTTGCAGGGACTGGCGGAGCGCGAACAGGATTCGCATATTCCGGGACTGTGTCGTCCAAATAGGACGAAATAAAAATATCAGCTGCGGTCTGTTTGTGACGTAGCTTGGTCGGAACTAATGGCGGCGGGAAATTACTGGATGCCTCTGGGGTCGCTTTTGGCAAACCTTCGGCAAGGAGAGGATACATACCCTTAATAAGGGCATGCCTCTGTCTGTCTGACTGTTCGGCTTTGACTTGTTCACCTATCTCGATTAATTCTCTTTCTTGGGCTCGTTCTTGGGATTCTCTACTTAACTCTGACTTTCTGACTTCCTTTTCCGTTCTTCTATGAGCTTCCTTGCGCCATAACTCGATGGCATCTTTCTGTGACTGTCTGGCTTTCTTTTTCCATAATGCTTCTTCTACTCGCATGATACATTCGGCATCCCATGTACCCGATACGGGCCATCTATACTTTTCTTCTAACTGTTTGGTATACTCTACCCATAAATCTAGATACAATATGGCACTTATGCCATGTTTCTGATACATAAAGTGACCTGGACTGTCCCTAGGCGGAACAGGAACTGCTTCTTCTAATAAACCCTTTCTAGTTTTTAACTGACGTAACTTGGAAAGGAGCGGCATTGTAAACTTGAATCGGAACACAATACAATACACAAAGAACAATAACAATTGGGAAAACAATTCAGGCATACCACGATATTGGAAATACATTGAACAACATCATAACATAACAGTTCGGACAGAATACTACCTGAAAATACTGAAAACAGAAACAGAACAGATTTTCTCGAGAACGGAACAGACTAGAGTTACTGGATGCACTGCTGTAACAGTACGGAACATACCGGTCCCATAAAGGGACGCATCAAGACCCGTATCCACCTAGGTGAACACTTCGTTTGTGAGTCTGGGCACCACCAACCCACGGACCAGGAGTCAATTTAGATTGGTCCTGTCTAGATACTACCCCAGCAATGGTACTCACCGGGCAGCACGGAACGGAAGGCCTCGGACGGGACTGGACTGCTACGACGACGAACTTCGGACTTCGGACTTCAGTTACGGGTGGGCCTCCGGATACCTCGGACCTTGGACTCTCGGCTTGGGCTCTGGTCGGGACTCGCCGCGTTCCTCCACCGTCTCGTTCGGATGCTGGACCGCCTCCTCCGTCTCCTCCGTGGGCCTGAGGGATACTTGAAGCAGAAATATCTGCACGTGGCCGGTATGGTTCCGTCACGGCTGCAGAGGGTCAGGGGGTCGGCGTGGCTTCACCGACGCGTGGGGAAAGGGCAAGTCCCTATTCGGGCGCCATTATGTGGTATATAAATAAATAATACCGGATCTATTTTTGGATGAATGAATGAATAACAGATAGCTCAATAAAATAAGAGTCAAGATTCGAGGTAGTAGGAGTTTCTGCAGGTTTATTACAGCATAAGGACAGGATCAGGACAACCTGCATAGGAACAGAGGTGACAGGGCCCAGCAGGACAACTGGGGCCCAGCAGCTGCCGGGGCTTGATCTGGGATGAGCGCGCTAATTTTTAATAACAATACATCAACTTATATACATAGCGCAAACACATAGCATTACATTGCAGTAGGCATAGCAGTGGGTGGAGCAGAAGGCGTGACGCGTAGCAGTCGCGAAAGATAACAGTAAAAAGAGGTGTAACTGGGAGTATACATGGACATGTGATGCAAACGTAACAGAATATGTCATGAATGGGGCGGAAACATAGGAGGGGGCTACCTAAGGAGCCGAGACCTCTAACCTAATGGTGCGCGAAAACTGGCAATGACGTGTTACTAGGAGAAGCTGGGGGCTACGAACTCTGTGCTAGGAGCAGAGACTAGAGTCTGGAGGGTCGGAGCGACATGTACCTAAACCCTATCTGGTATCTGATGTTTAGGGAACATGTTGATATAAACTAAGAGTCAGGAGGGGAAAAGCTAACTTGATTCTAAGACTGGACCATGCATTATTCTACATGTAGTGCGTGATGAAGAATACTAAATGACCATTAAATACAGTATTTCTCTAACGTGGAGACGAGAAGGCTAGACAATGACGGAAACTATTGATACAGTTCAGTAGCTTAGAAATGCAGAGAAGGAGGACTGAACTGATAGCTAGAATCATAACATACTCTTGGCAGACTCAGAGGCAGAGCCAAGCTGCACCGGGCACTGCGAGGCAGGAAGTAAGTGAAGGGTCGAGGATACAGGTGGGGGCTGTATCGCTCCTCAGCGAGGCTTTCAGGAGACAGGAGCTGAATCTGTGGTCCGGGCCCTGTTGAGGCCTGGAAACGGGGACTTTATAATGAAATAACGTGCACACTGAGAAACGTGGCAACGTAGCTTTACATAGGCCTGATATTCGTAGTATTCACGAGGACTGGAAACTGACATACCAGAGGTGGACACAACTGTAATTGCGTCTTTAATCGGACATGGGGAATAACATATGCATATTGGTCATGCACACATAACATATGATGGATGAGGCGTAGGGACACAGAACATGGCAAAATTTACTTTTCCACACAGGGACCACTAGCCGGCTGGCAAGTGACCGGGCCAACGCGTTGAGCCAAATGGAGCAGAAGGGCCCCACGCAGCACTCGTCGAGTGTGGAGGGCTGAACTTCGGCTCAAGAGTAGCTCAGGGTGGGGGCTTCTCAAACCCCGGTGCACAGCTTCGAGGGTCACTTGTGGGCTGCACGGTCAGCGTCTCGTGGTCAATTCAAGATGGCGGGCCCCACGCTTCCGGTCGCCTCCACGGGTCTCAGCTCTGCAGGGATTGTGGATCGGGCTGTTGGAAGGCAGGCACGCTTGATCTTGTCGATCTCAGTCGCTCGAGTTCCGGCGGGAACTGCAACTAAGTAGACGTCGAGGGCTGGATGGTGCCTGCTGCTGCAGGGTGGTCACTCCTTGACCACAAGGGAGATTCTTCGGGCTTCCACGTTGAGATGGAGGTCCAAGGGTCCAGAGTTTCATTTCTAATGTTTCTTCCAGGAAATCTGATGTGCATTGGCACTGCTCCCACTCTTATTCGTGATTACCTGCTAGGTCCCCCCCTATGGGTGGGACCCAGGAAGTGGGTGGATACACCCCCTTCCTTTGATCCAGGCCGCCCTGGCACGAGGGCTGGAGTGCCCCAGAACCGGTTTGGCCGGATTATGCAAGGGGCAGCCTTGTGCACCCCAAGCAGTGTCTGGTTTCTTTCAAACCTCCCTGCTACAATCCACTATCTCCTGTCTGGAGGGCGGTGACACCCTCCTGTGACAGGAAACCCTTTGTCCAGGCCCCATTTGGGCGAGTTTCGGTCAGCTGCAGGGGTCCAGACATTTGTCTGTGGCAGAGGCATCCATTTTGTGGATCTAAGGTCTTTGGAGAAATTAACCGCATTTAAGTAAAGCAACATGTCCTACCCCTCTAGAGGGGTGGAATGCTATCCCCGTCGCCAGAACTGGCGAGGGGATAGTATTCCAAATCGTATGACACCTTACACGACATGTTTTGATAAAGCCAAACCAGAGTTGCTATTTAACCGCGAGGATTATAAGGCACTTAAGAGTATATGGTATGGCATTATCCTGAAACAGCTTAGGGAGTTGTTCCCGACAGCTGCAGACAGGCTCAGCTCATGCTAGAGCTCCATCTCACATTAAACCACGCACTCTGCCTCCAGGATTGATGAGGCCTTCCATAGGAGTGGCTCACAGGTTTATATGTGTCCAGATATAGGTTTAGATATAGGTATACTATATCTAAGTAAGGGGTGATTACACCACCTTACCCCAGCTGAGTGATCAGCCAGTTGTGTCAATTTAAGAACCAGCCAGGGGTGGCAAAAGATATGCTGCAGCCCCTGGTAGGCCTTGGTGGCCCCTATGCCCTGGGCACCTATAGTGCATTATACAGGGGCTGACAAGGAGTCCATTTCCAATTGTGGTATGTACCTAGGGTACATGGAATCCATTTTACAGAGAGAGCAGATGGCCTGGGGCCCTGATTAGCAGGGAACCAGGTCAACTAAGTCAAAAAACCAGCTAAACACAGGCAAAAAATCTGGGGTAACCATAGTCAGGTAGCCACCTTCCTACACCCTGGTTGCTCTTGGTCCCCCAGGCTGTGCTTGGTCCCCCAGGCTGTGCTTGGTCCCCCTGGTTGCTCTTGGTCCCCCAGGCTGTGCTTGGTACCCCAGGCTGTGCTTGGTCCCCCAGGCTGTGCTTGGTCCCCCAGGCTCTGCTTGGTCCCCCTGGTTGCTCTTGGTCCCCCAGGCTGTGCTTGGTCCCCCAGGCTGTGCTTGGTCCCCCAGGCTGTGCTTGGTCCCCTAGGCTGTGCTTGGTCCCCCTGGTTGCTCTTGGTCCCCCTGGCTGTGCGTGGTACCCCTGGCTGTGCTTGGTCCCCCTGGTTGCTCTTGGTCCCCCAGGCTGTGCTTGGTCCCCCAGGCTGTGCTTGGTCCCCCTGGTTGCTCTTGGTCCCCCAGGCTGTGCTTGGTCCCCCAGGCTGTGCTTGGTCCCCCTGGTTGCTCTTGGTCCCCTAGGCTGTGCTTGGTCCCCCAGGCTGTGCTTGGTCCCCCAGGCTGTGCTTGGTCCCCCTGGTTGCTCTTGGTCCCCCAGGCTGTGCTTGGTCCCCCAGGCTGTGCTTGGTCCCCCTGGTTGCTCCTGGTCCCCCAAGCTGTGCTTGGTCCCCCAGGCTGTGCTTGGTCCCCCTGGTTGCTCTTGGTCCCCCAGGCTGTGCTTGGTCCCCCAGGCTGTGCTTGGTCCCCCTGGTTGCTCTTGGTCCCCCAGGCTGTGCTTGGTCCCCCAGGCTGTGCTTGGTCCCCCAGGCTGTGCTTGGTCCCCCAAGCTGTGCTTGGTCCCCCTGGTTGCTCTTGGTCCCCCAGGCTGTGCTTGGTCCCACAGGCTGTGCTTGGTCCCCCAGGTTGTGCTTGGTCCCCCTGGTTGCTCTTGGTCCCCCAGGCTGTGCTTGGTCCCCCAGGCTGTGCTTGGTCCCCCAGGCTGTGCTTGGTCCCCCTGGTTGCTCTTGGTCCCTCAGGCTGTGCTTGGTCCCCCTGGTTGCTCTTGATCCCTCAGGCTGTGCTTGGTCCCCCAGGCTGTGCTTGGTCCCCCTGGTTGCTCTTGGTCCCCCAGGCTGTGCTTGGTCCCCCAGGCTGTGCTTGGTCCCCCTGGTTGCTCTTGGTCCCCCAGGCTGTGCTTGGTCCCCCAGGCTGTGCTTGGTCCCCCTTGTTGCTCTTGGTCCCCCAGGCTGTGCTTGGTCCCCCAGGCTGTGCTTGGTCCCCCAGGCTGTGCTTGGTCCCCCTGGTTGCTCTTGGTCCCTCAGGCTGTGCTTGGTCCCCCAGTGTGAGAAGTTGGCCTGATAGGTGATGTTTCCAATTCTGGAACCACCTATTATCAGACCAAACAATCCCTTATGGTGTAGCATGGACTAAGCAGCCTAAAGGCTTAACTTAAGAGGTCGTGTTAAGCGAGCTGTTTTACCACATACAATCCTGTAATATCAAATGAAAGGACACCACACAAGTATATATTATAAAAATATATGTGTTTATTACTAAAAACAATCCCCAGTATTCTTTATGAATAAAGGGGCACAAGCGTTAAATCAAAAGCACTGTTTAAACATACAAGTTGCACAATTATGGATGAGGGCGGGTGGCCACTCAAACCATATACTAAACAAGTGGTATAAGAGATGCCACTCGAGCAGTGGTTAGGCCTAGGGCCTAGGGAATCGCTGGGAGCAGTCAGGACAAGCAATGCTGAAGTCGGGAATGGCCCTCGGGATTCGGGAGATGTGCGGAAAGCGCACGCATGCACCAATGTTAAGCAATGGTGCGTAAAAGTCATAAAGTTAAAGTTTAAGGACACTTCCGCTGGACCTAGAGGAACAAAACTTAACACACAGACCCTAGAGATGTGCACCAGTGTGGGAACACCGGCGGAGCAAAGTTACCTCACCCACAGGAAGTGGGTGCACAGGGTCGAAGTGGCGTCGGGTTTTGACACGCAGGCTCTTGGTGCTTGAAGCTGAAGTGGCTGCAGGCGGGTTGAAGATGAAGTGTCCGGTGGAGTCCAAGGGTGGACTCAAGTCGAAGGGTACCTGAAAGCAGAGGGGACAGAGTCTGGGTCACTCAGCAGTGACCAGGGTGGAACCAGGACGGAACCAGGCAATGTCGGGCGCAATCAGGTGGTCGTCGAGGAGCTTCTCTCCGCTGTCACGTGGGCTCTGGGGCATCTGCGACGTCCAGGAGCAGGTCACGATCTGTCCCACGTAGGCTCTCACCGTCGGTGCAGTCGGCTTCAAGTTTGGAGCAAAAAACACTTGGCAAGAGCAATCCACGCGGGATCGGAAGATTGCTTCTCACTCGGACCAGGAAGGTCAGAGTCGGGGCTCCTTTTCAGGGGAGCTGGTGTGGATCTGGAGCAACCAGATTCACGAGTCTTCTTTGTAGGTTCGTCGGCACAGGGACCACTAGCCAGCGGGCAATTGACCGGGCCAATGCGTTGAGCCAAATGGAGCAGAAGGGCCCCACGCAGCACTCGTCGAGTGTGGAGGGCTGAACTTCGGCTCAGGAGTAGCTCAGGGTGGGGGCTTCATAAACCCCGGTGCACAGCTTCGAGGGTGACTCGTGGGCTGCACGGTCAGCATCTCGTGGTCAATTCAAGATGGCGTGCCCCACGCTTCCGGTCGCCTCCACGGGTCTCAGCTCTGCAGGGACTGTGGATCGGGCTGTTGGAAGGCAGGCAAGCTTGATCTCGTCGATCTCAGTCGCTCGAGTTCCGGCGGGAACTGCAACTAAGTAGACGTTGAGGGCTGGATGGTGCCTGCTGCTGCAGGGTGGTCACTCCTTGACCACAAGGGAGATTCTTCGGGCTTCCACGTTGAGATGGAGGTCCAAGGGTCCAGAGTTTCGTTTCTAATGTTTCATCCAGGAAATCTGATGTGCATTGGCACTGCTCCCACTCTTATTCGAATCTGGGGGGCGTGATTACCTGCTAGGTCCCCCCCTATGGGTGGGACCCAGGAAGGGGGTGGATACACCCCTTTCCTTTGATCCAGGCCACCCTGGCACGAGGGCTGGAGTGCCCCAGAACCGGTTTGGCCGGATTATGCAAGGGGCAGCCTTGTGCGCCCCAGGCAGTGTCTGGTTTCTTTCAGACCTCCCTGCTACAATCCACTATCTCCTGTCTGGAGGGTGGTGACACCCTCCTGTGACAGGAAACCCTTTGTCCAGGACCCCTTTGGCTGAGTTTCGGTCAGCTGCAGGGGTCCAGACATTTGTCTGTGGCAGAGGCATACATTTTGTGGATCTAAGGTCTTTGGAGAAATTAACCGCATTACAGTAAAGGAACATGTCTTACCCCTCTAGAGGGGTGGAATGCTATCCCCGTCACCAGAACTGGCGAGGGGATAGTATTCCAAATCGTATGACACCTTACACGACATGTTTTGATAAAGCCAAACCAAAGTTGCTATTTAACCGCGAGGATTATAAGGCACTTAAGAGTATATGGTATGGCATTATCCTGAAACAGCTTAGGGAGTTGTTCCCGACAGCTGCAGACAGGCTCAGCTCATGCTAGAGCTCCATCTCACATAAAACCACGCACCCTGCCTCCAGGATTGATGAGGCCTTCCATAGGAGTGGCTCACAGGTTTACATGTGTCCAGATATAGGTTTAGATATAGGTATACTATATCTAAGCAAGGGGTGATTACACCACCTTACCCCAGCTGAGTGATCAGCCAGTTGTGTCAATTTAAGAACCAGCCAGGGGTGGCAAAAGATATGCTGCAGCCCCTGGTAGGCCTTGGTGGCCCCTATCCCCTGGGCACCTATAGTGCATTATACAGGGGCTGACAAGGAGTCCATTTCCAATTGGTATGTGCCTATAGCACATGTGTCAGTAATTTAGTGAGAGAACAGCAGGCTGGGGTTCTGATCAGCAGGCCCACAGCCTCAGTAGTCAAAAACCAGTGAAGCAAAAAGCAAAAATTTGGGGTGACCATAGGATAGCAGACCCTACTCTCCTACACCCAGGCTGTGCTTGGTACCCCTGGCTGTGCTTGGTACCCCTGGCTGTGCTTGGTCCCCCTTGTTGCTCTTTGTCCCCCAGGCTGTGCTTCGTCCCCCAGGCTGTGCTTGGTCCCCCAGGCTGTGCTTGGTCCCCCTGATTGCTCTTGGTCCCCCAGGCTGTGCTTGGTCCCCCAGGCTGTGCTTGGTCCCCCTGGTTGCTCTTGGTCCCCCAGGCTGTGCTTGGTCCCCCTGGTTGCTCTTGGTCCCCCAGGCTGTGCTTGGTCTCCCAGGCTGTGCTTGGTCCCCCTGGTTGCTCTTGGTCCCCCAGGCTGTGCTTGGTCCCCCAGGCTGTGCTTGGTCCCCCAGGCTGTGCTTGGTCCCCCTGGTTGCTCTTGGTCCACCAGGCTGTGCTTGGTCCCCCAGGCTGTGCTTGGTCCCCCAGGCTGTGCTTGGTCCCCCTGGTTGCTCTTGGTCCCCCAGGCAGTGCTTGGTCCCCCAGGCTGTGCTTGGTCCCCCTTGTTGCTCTTGGTCCCCCAGGCTGTGCTTGGTCCCCCAGGCTGTGCTTGGTCCCCCTGGTTGCTCTTGGTCCCCCTTGGCTGTGCTGTGCTTGGTCCCCCAGGCTGTGCTTGGTCCCCCTGGTTGCTCTTGGTCCCCCAGGCTGTGCTTGGTCCCCCAGGCTGTGCTTGGTCCCCCAGGCTGTGCTTGGTCCCCCTGGTTGCTCTTGGTCCCCCAGGCTGTTCTTGGTCCCCCAGGCTTTGCTTGGTACCCCAGGCTGTGCTTGGTCCCCCTGGTTGCTCTTGGTCCCCCAGGCTGTGCTTGGTCCCCCAGGCTGTGCTTGGTCCCCCTGGTTGCTCTTGGTCCCCCAGGCTGTGCTTGGTCCCCCAGGCTGTGCTTAGTCCCCCAGGCTGTGCTTGGTCCCCCAGGCTGTGCTTGGTACTCCAGGCTGTGCTTAGTCCCCCTGCTTGCTCTTGGTCCCCCAGGCTGTGCTTGGTCCCCGAGGCTGTGCTTGGTCCCCCTGGTTGCTCTTGGTCCCCCAGGCTGTGCTTGGTCCCCCAGGCTGTGCTTGGTACCCCAGGCTGTGCTTGGTCCCCCTGGTTGCTCTTGGTCCCCCAGGGTGTGCTTGGTCCCCCTGATTGCTCTTGGTCCCCCAGGCTGCGCTTGGTCCCCCTGGTTGCTCTTGGTCCCCCTGGCTGTGCTTGGTCCCGCAGGCTGTGCTTGGTCCCCCGGTTGCTCTTGGTCCCCCAGGCTGCGCTTGGTCCCCCAGGCTGTGCTTGGTCCCCCAGTCTGTGCTTGGTCCCCCTGGTTGCTCTTGGTCCCCCAGGCTGTTCTTGGTCCCCCTGGCTGTGCTTGGTCCCCCTGGTTGCTCTTGGTTAAGGGTGGGCGTAAAATCCGTTTCGCGGGCGAATTTGCGGATTTTCCGCGATTTCGCGATCCACGAATCTCGCGAAATCGCGGTAAAATCCGCGAATCAGCGGGGACGAATTTTCAGCCAAGCAAGGGTTACAGCAGCAGGTGCAAAAGTTGAACCTAATTTCTTTGTAACCTTTTACAAAAGTGTAGGAAGGTGGCTACCTGACTATGGTTACCCCAGATTTTTTGCCTGTGTTTAGCTGGTTTTTTGACTTAGTTGACCTGGTTCCCTGCTAATCAGGGCCCCAGGCCATCTGCTCTCTCTGTAAAATGCATTCCATGTACCCTAGGTACATACCACAATTGGAAATGGACTCCTTGTCAGCCCCTGTATAATGCACTATAGGTGCCCAGGGCATAGGAGCCACCAAGGCCTACCAGGGGCTGCAGCATATCTTTTGCCACCCCTGGCTGGTTCTTAAATTGACACAACTGGCTGATCAATCAGCTGGGGTAAGGTGGTGTAATCACCCCTTACTTAGATATAGTATACCTATATCTAAACCTATATCTGGACACATATCAACCTGTGAGCCACTCCTATGGAAGGCCTCATCAATCCTGGAGGCAGAGTGCGTGGTTCAATGTGAGATGGAGCTCTAGCATGAGCTGAGCCTGTCTGCAGCTGTCGGGAACAACCCCCTAAGCTGTTTCAGGATAATGCCATACCATATACTCTTAAGTGCCTTATAATCCTCGCGGTTATATAGCAACTTTGGTTTGGCTTATCAAAACATGTCGTGTAAGGTGTCATACGATTTGGAATACTATCCCCTCGCCAGTTCTGGCGACGGGGATAGCATTCCACCCCTCTAGAGGGGTAAGACATGTTACTTTACTTAAATGCGGTTAATTTCTAAAAGGACCTTAGATCCACAAAATGGATGCCTCTGCCACAGACAAGAGTCTGACCCCCTGAAGCTGACCGAAACTCAGCCAAATGGGGCCTGGACAAAGGGTTTCCTGTCGCAGGGGGGTGTTACCACACTCCAGACAGTAGATAGTGGATTGTAGCAGGGAGGTTTGAAAGAAACCAGACACTGCTTGGGGCGCACAAGGCTGCCCCTTGCATAATCCGGCCAAACCGGTTCTGGGGCACTCCAGCCCTCGTGCCAGGGCGGCCTGGATCAAAGGAAGGGGGTGTATCCACCCACTTCCTGGGTCCCACCCATAGGAGGGGACCTAGCAGGTAATCCAGCCCCCCAGATTCGAATAAGAGTGGGAGCAGTGCCAAGACACTTCAGATTATCCTGATGAAACATAAGAAACGAAACTCTGGACCCTTCGACATCCTACTCGACGTAGAAGCCCGAAGAATCTCCCTTGTGGTCAAGGAGTGACCACCCTGTGCAAACAGGCACCATCCAGCCATCGACGTCTGATTTGTCGCAGTTCCCGCCGGAACTCAAGCGACAGAGATCGACGAGATCAAGCTTGCCTGCCTTCCAACAGCCCGATCCACAGTCCCTGCAGAGCTGAGACCCGTGGAGGTGACCGGAAGCGTGGGTGTAGGAAGGTGGCTACCTGACTATGGTTACCCCGGATTTTTTGCCTGTGTTTAGCTGTTTTTTTGACTTAGTTGACCTGGTTCCCTGCTAATCAGGGCCCCAGGCCATCTGCTCTCTCTGTAAAATGGATTCCATGTACCCTAGGTACATACCACAATTGGAAATGGACTCCTTGTCAGCCCCTGTATAATGCACCATAGGTGCCCAGGGCATAGGGGCCACCAAGGCCTACCAGGGGCTGCAGCATATCTTTTGCCACCCCTGGCTGGTTCTTAAATTGACACAACTGGCTGATCACTCAGCTGGGGTAAGGTGGTGTAAACACCCCTTGCTTAGATATAGTATACCTATATCTAAACCTATATCTGGACACATGTAAACCTGTGAGTCACTCCTATGGAAGGCCTCATCAATCCTGGAGGCAGAGTGCGTGGTTTTATGTGAGATGGAGCTCTAGCATGAGCTGAGCCTGTCTGCAGCTGTCGGGAACAACTCCCTAAGCTGTTTCAGGATAATGCCATACCATATACTCTTAAGTGCCTTATAATCCTCGCGGTTAAATAGCAACTTTGGTTTGGCTTTATCAAAACATGTCGTGTAAGGTGTCATACGATTTGGAATACCATCCCCTCGCCAGTTCTGGCGACGGGGATGGCATTCCACCCCTCTAGAGGGGTAAGACATGTTGCTTTAACTAAATGCGGTTAATTTCTCCAAAGACCTTAGATCCACAAAATGGATGCCTCTGCCACAGACAAATGTCTGGACCCCTGCAGTTGACCGAAACTCAACCAAATGGGTCCTGGACAAAGGGTTTCCTGTCACAGGAGGGTGTCACCGCCCTCCAGACAGGAGATAGTGGATTGTAGCAGGGAGGTTTGAAAGAAACCAGACACTGCTGGGGGCGCACAAGGCTGCCCCTTGCATAATCCGGCCAAACCGGTTCTGGGGCACTCCAGCCCTCGTGCCAGGGCGGCCTGGATCAAAGGAAGGGGGTGTATCCACCCACTTCCTGGGTCCCACCCATAGGGGGGGACCTAGCAGGTAATCACGCCCCCCAGATTCGAATAAGAGTGGGAGCAGTGCCAATGCACATCAGATTTCCTGGAAGAAACATTAGAAATGAAACTCTGGACCCTTGGACCTCCATCTCAACGTGGAAGCCCGAAGAATCTCCCTTGTGGTCAAGGAGTGACCACCCTGCAGCTGCAGGCACCATCCAGCCCTCGACGTCTACTTAGTTGCAGTTCCCGCCGGAACTCGAGCGACTGAGATCGACGAGATCAAGCTTGCCTGCCTTCCAACAGCCCGATCCACAGTCCCTGCAGAGCTGAGACCCGTGGAGGCGACCGGAAGCGTGGGGCACGCCATCTTGAATTGACCACGAGACGCTGACCGTGCAGCCCACGAGTGACCCTCGAAGCTGTGCACCGGGGTTTAAGAAGCCCCCACCCTGAGCTACTCCTGAGCCGAAGTTCAGCCCTCCACACTCGAGGAGTGCTGCGTGGGGCCCTTCTGCTCCATTTGGCTCAACGCGTTGGCCCGGTCACTTGCCCGCTGGCTAGTGGTCCCTGTGCCGACGAAACTACAAAGAAGACTCGTGAATCTGGTTGCTCCAGATCAACACCAGCTCCCCTGAAAAGGAGCCCCGACTCTGACCTTCCTGGTCCGAGTGAGAAGCAATCTTCCGATCCCGCGTGGATTGCTCTTGCCAAGTGTTGTTTGCTCCAAACTTGAAGCCGACTGCACCGACGGTGAGAGCCTGCGTGGGACAGATCGTGACCTGCTCCTGGACGTCGCAGATGCCCCAGAGCCCACGTGACAGCGGAGAGAATCTCCTCGACGACCACCTGATTGCGCCCGACATTGCCTGGTTCCGTCCTGGTTCCACCCTGGTCACTGCTGAGTGACCCAGACTCTATCCCCTCTGCTTTCAGGTACCCTTCGACTTGAGTCCACCCTTGGACTCCACCGGACACTTCATCTTCAACCCGCCTGCAGCCCTTTCAGCTTCAAGCACCAAGAGCCTGCGTGTCAAAACCCGACGCCACTTCGACCCTGTGCACCCACTTCCTGTGGGTGAGGTAACTTTGCTCCGCCGGTGTTCCCACACTGGTGCACATCTCTAGGGTCTGTGTGTTAAGTTTTGTTCCTCTAGGTCCAGCGGAAGTGTCCTTAAACTTTAACTTTATGACTTTTACGCACCATTGGTTAACATTGGTGCATGCGTGCGCTTTCCGCACATCTCCCGAATCCCGAGGGCCATTCCCGACTTCAGCATTGCTTGTCCTGACTGCTCCCAGCGATTCCCTAGGCCCTAGGCCTAACCACTGCTCGAGTGGCATCTCTTATACCACTTGTTTAGTATATGGTTTGAGTGGCCACCCGCCCTCATCCATAATTGTGCAACTTGTATGTTTAAACAGTGCTTTTGATTTAACGCTTGTGCCCCTTTATTCATAAAGAATACTGGGGATTGTTTTTAGTAATAAACACATATATTTTTATAATATATACTTGTGTGGTGTCCTTTCATTTGATATTACAGGATTGTATGTGGTAAAACAGCTCGCTTAACACGACCTCTTAAGTTAAGCCTTTAGGCTGCTTAGTCCATGCTACCCCTAGGATAGCTTGTCTAACAAGGTTGACTTACAACCTGACACCATAAGGGATTGTTTGGTCTGATAATAGGTGGTTCCAGAATTGGAAACATCACCTATCAGGCCAACTTCTCACAGAATAGGAATGTCTTACTTTTCTATAGGGGTGGCACTGCCACTGGCCATACTTCATCCACTCAGCGTCTGCTCTACTACATCATACACTTCTGCTATCGACGAGGAGGATAAAGAAGATAACATCCAGGCTTACAAAGTACGTCTATGATTCTTCTTAATGTCTCAAATGTACCAAAATTTCTTTTTGTTAACAACCAACTAAGACCCTTTTCATTATATTTTGGAAACCGCTGTCTTCTTTCTTATGTTGAATTGCATTCAACAAAACCATTTTTTACAGTCATAAATAAATATTAAGACTCGCTCGTCCTTCGTTTCACTCTTCTTTAGCTTTTCGTTCTTCACATCCCTAAACTACATCTGATCTGATATGACTTGGCTTTAAAATAAAAATTGGCCAGCTGAGTTCAAGTGAAATAGAGGGGACCATTGGTTACCAGAGAAGTACAGCCACTAATGCTATTACAAGTCAAGGTTGACTGTCTTCTCCGTGATAGCCCAAAAAGTAGTTATAAATTAGAAAATGTTCTTGACAGTACAGTGTACTTATACTAGTGTACTGTGTACTACTGTACAGTACATCATACACTCCTTTACGAGCCTACTCAAAAAAAATTCAATAAGTAAGGAGTATAATAACTTACCACCATCCGCCGCCGCTGAGCCTTCCCCCCCAGCTCCTCCTGTTGGCACCGCCGCATCCAGAGTGGACCCCTCCGCACTGCTGGCCCCAGCACTGATGGTCATCTGTGCCGCATCAGATGTTGTGACGTCTAGGAAAAACATGTCATATTTTCAGATGCCATACACAACCCCCTATTTTGTCTCGTAATGGAAGGAAATGTTACATAACACATTTTGTATTACTGGGATTGAAAAAATGTTACGGTTTTGGGGAGGGTGTTAACCTTTTAGATGCTTATTCCATTAAATGCTACACTTCTTCTTTTGACAACTGATTAATGCTTGCTTAACGTGCACCATTTTTCTCATTACAGAAAGAAGATTCCATTGCCCTTCTGCCAGACGATTCACCAACTACTACTGAGTCACCACCAGCAGTACTTAAGTACTTTAAAGAAGGTGGGGGCTCACGCACAGTTATTCTACTAATTTCCTGTGTCTGTTAGTGTTAAATATTTTTACGTTTGAGTCATACTAATTTCATTCATGGGAATGTTGTTTAAAGTAAACTTTAACGTCATCTTCATCCATAAGAATACTACGCTATTAAAAATAAAGAAATGTTTTCATTTCTCAATTGAAAATAAAAATGTTAAACTAACAAACACTGTGTGGTTTTTGTTCACGAGTGAGTGAGCGGAAAGGTTTGAACTACTGCACTTGGCAGTCATGTTTCAGTGACTCAGATAGGCCGGGACTCGGAGGTAGTCTCTCTTCTTCTGTTCTTCTGGGTCGTAAAATCATTGGTCAGACATTCTAGATAGTCGGTCAGGGGAATGGGGGTTCAACTTCTGTTCGGACTGAGGTATGTCGAAAGTCGAACTGCACCTATCATCAACAATATACAGTGTCAAGCGCACACAACCTAAGTTTATTCGATAGTTTGTGATGTGTTCTTTGATGGAAGGACAAGACCAGACTTTTCTTTTTTTATTTGTTCCTTTCCTTATTTATTGTATCACAAAATGGTATTTGTATAAATGCAAACCAGCCGACACGTGTTTCATCAAAAACGGGGTTGACCCGTGACTCTTCAGGGCTGTTGAAGTTAGGCTGAGATCAGTATCGTCGGACCGGTGATAATTCCAATACTTTCGAGAACTGACAGAAGTCCCTCACCGTAACCGGCTTACTGACAAGCCTCAACGATGGGTCAAGCGGATTTGCTTGCCCGTCAGTGACCGACCGTATACTGAACGGCGGCACAACTCACATTCCCTGTTCGAAGGAGCACCTCCTCTGCGCACACGGGAACATTACTCACCGATGCCTGATTAGGACCGGGTTGGAATTATCACCGATCCGACGATACTGATCTCAGCCTAACTTCAACAGCCCTGAAGAGTCACGGGTCAACCCCATTTTTGACGAATTACGTGTCGGCTGGTTTGCATTTATACAAATACCATTTTGTGATACAATAAATAAGGAAAGGAACAAATAAAAAAAGAAAAGTCTGGTCTTGTCCTTCCATCAAAGAACACATCACAAACTATCGAATAAACTTAGGTTGTGTGCGCTTGACACTGTATATAGACTTATAGAAGGCAGAGCTCCTCTCTCCCTTCTCTCGCAGAGAATAGGGTCATCTCTGATCAAGCTGCACCAACAATTTACAATCATAACAACTACCTCGAACCTACCAGCTGTTGAGCGCCGTGCTATTTCTGAACAAAAACCCTACGCCGAACTTTGAACCTATCATCAACAATGTCCTATTTATCTTGTTCATACTTCTTTGTGTGAAGAATAGTCCCTGAAACACTAGCGGTATGGGATGTGCTCCTCTCAAATCAAAAAGGCAACTGCTACCTTTTACTTGGTGTAAACAATGACATTTTGTTGTTGGAAAATGTCAAAGCACTTACATTAAGAAGACTGGAATAGACAGCAAGGGCAACCCAGAGGACTGCACTCAGTGCCTAGAGCTATTGCTGTATCAGAGTTTTGTTTCACACCGTTTGCCGAATGGACAAGCTTAGCTACCTACACAGACCGACTCATAATTGTAAATAGTAGTAGCACAGAGAGTGATGGTAGAGGCAGGATAAGAATGTAGAAAGTAGTCCACATTAGAAGAAGATCAAAGACTATTTTGTAGAACATAGAATTATTAGGAACCAGTTTGTAATGAATAGGAGCTGTAAAAGTTAGGGAAGTATAAGTATTAATATAACAATAGAACAACTTACTGGGGCCAGCAGAAGAGCCTGCAAGGGACTGCTCCTGTTCACCTTCTGCCACCGGAGTCTCTGTCGCCGTCGCCTTGCCCCTGGGAGGTCCTGGTGATCATGAAATAATGAAACTCAACATGGATGATTGTTTTTTGGGAAATATTTGATTTCTTTGTACTCAATCTAAAATTATGTCAGGGAAACAAATTGCATCTGATCTGGTCAAGTCCCCCATTCACACCTTCATTCATACTACCGTGCTTCCCATTAAACTCACAGACATTCCGCACCCCGCTCCAGATAGGGGCGGTGCCAGAGTTCTTGGAGCGAAAGGAATTGCTATTAAAAGTTGTTTACTGCAACTACACGGAACCTCATAAGCCCTTACCACACCTTATGGAAGGCTCCGCCCCCACCTCAAAGTGCATCTCTCTGGCGGTCTGCGAGGTGCTGCCTGTTTTCTCCCACTGAACGACCAAACAACACATGGCAGAGGCCACGAGAAGCAGAACTGCCGCGGCCATCCTGTGAGTCTGATGTTAGCTCGGTGCCCCCAAGTCCCCCATTCACACCTCTTTCACACCATTCATAGCCCAGTCCACAGACTGCACACACACTGCAGGCATCCCCGACTATGCCTCTATATATAGCAAAGAGGTGAATGATGTCATAAAGCCTGCGAGACCCAGGGGTGTGATGTAGTACATGATGTCACAAACCTGCCAGGGTCAGGGGTGTGGTGTAGGAGATGACATCACAACCGATTGATGGGAAATGCTGATAACAGAATCTGTAAAGGCGATGGTGAGATGGGCCTAGTGTACTGCACAGGAATGCACAGCTTGTCATTCTGTTTCTTCCTATCTGCTCTGCCCATTTCACAGGTGTGATTCAGGTATTCAAATGGCAGGGTGGGATCTAAGGGTTAGAAGATACCTTACATCAGTCTTCTGCACTGACTAGCAGGGCCTGGCAGCGGTCTTATGGCTGGGCTCTGAGTCTTCTTCTGTGTTAGCCTGTCTGCTGGCCTGGGCTCCCATAGACTCCTTCTTGTGTAACTATGCACGGCTTCAAGAGCATTGCACACACACATGCATTCAATAGAAGGTAGTTCTGGATACCCTGGGGGTCAAGGTGCACAAGGAATATGTAGTCTTGGGATGTACTGTTTTCTACTCCCAAAATCAAGATACCACACAAAGCTGCTGGCTGCTTCAACCTTAAAAAAATGAATGTTTTGTGCAAGAGGCATTCCAAATGTAGAATTTGCATTCCATACATAGTTCGAACGTTCCAAATTAGAAGCGCTGTTCCAATCTACATTCTAAAGGAATTCTTTCAATTCCAAATTAGAACTCTCATTCCAAACTTAGAACATCCTTTACAAAATAGAACTGTCAATCTTAGAACTCAAATGTTATTTGAGCAAAAAGCCTTGACATTACATCATGCCTTCATTGTGACACCAAAAACACCTTCATTAACTCTATATATACCAAAGAGGTGAATGATGTCATAAAGCCTGCCAGACCCAGGGGTGTGATGTAGTACATGATGTCACAAACCTGCCAGGGTCAGGGGCGTGGTGTAGGAGATGACATCACAACCGATTGATGGGAAATGCTGATAACACTCAAGGCTGCCTTTGGGGACCAGTGATACATTATGTTGGTAGATATAGGTCCATCTTTCGCATAACATCACGGAAGCAGAAGATTGAGCGAAGGAAGTCAGTTACAATAATCTTATTATTAAGGTTTCCTGTTTTCTCTTTATTGCATACATGTTAACAGAATCTGTAAAGGCGATGGTGAGATGGGCCTAGTGTACTGCACAGGAATGCACAGCTTGTCATTCTGTTTCTTCCTATCTGCTCTGCCCATTTCACAGGTGTGATTCAGGTATTCAAATGGCAGGGTGGGATCTAAGGGTTAGAAGACACCTTACATCAGTCTTCTGCACAGACTAGCAGAGCCTGGCAGAGGTCTTATGGCTGGGCTCTGAGTCTTCGTCTGTGTTAGCCTGTCTGCTGGCCTGGCCTCCCATAGACTCCTTCTTGTGTAACTATGCACAGCTTCAAGAGCACACACACACATGCATTCAATAGAAGGTAGTTCTGGATACCCTGGGGCGTCAAGGTGCCCAAGGAATCTGTAGTCTTGGGATGTACTGTTTTCTACTCCCAAAATTAAGATATCACACATAGCTGCTGGCTGCTTCAACCTTAAAAAAAATGAATGTTTTGTGCAAGAAGCATTCCAAATGTAGAATTTGCATTCCATACATAGTTCGAACGTTCCAAATTAGAAGCGTTGTTCCAATCTACATTCTAAAGGAATTCTTTCAATTCCAAATTAGAACTCTCATTCCAAACTTAGAACATCCTTTACAAAATAGAACTGTCAATCTTAGAACTCAAATGTTATTTGAGCAGAAAGCCTTGACATTACATCATGCCTTCATTGTGACACCAAAAACACCTTCATTACAAGTTTGTAAATTCGATTTTGCGCAGAAACTGGAGTTTCTGATCTAAGGG
Organism: Lissotriton helveticus; assembly: GCF_964261635.1. Taxonomy (NCBI): domain Eukaryota; kingdom Metazoa; phylum Chordata; class Amphibia; order Caudata; family Salamandridae; genus Lissotriton; species Lissotriton helveticus. The sequence goes on from NW_027611666.1 coordinate 1,674,377, forward strand.
GTGTTGCAAAAAGAGTAACAGTACTGCACTTTGTGGGTTTCTCATGGACACATTTGGTCAGGTAAAACTTTATGGAACTTGTCCATGGAAAACAGCTCTGTGCTTGGGAAAAACCCAACAAAATCTGGGCAGAAAGGTGGACATCAGCTATAATTCTCCCGTGCTGAGAGGAAAGTGCCTAGCATTGCAATATTCTGCATCGTAGAATGTTTAAACACTACAGTATCGTCGATTGAAGTTATGAAATTTCTGATGCGGTATCGGCACAGCACTGGTCATTATGAGATCAGCGACATGGTGCGAGAGCACCGCTGTCACATGAGTGTTCGTGCACATTATAGCATTAGCCAGTCAATGAACCAGCACACAATCACAATGTTCTCCCAGTCAACTGCTCCACCCAAGAAGAGGATGGACAGATCCAGGGCCATTAACTGATCCATAGGAGGGGCAAGGGAGAATGGGATGCTACCTGGGGGACAGAATGATATAGGGACTGTGGGTACCATCTCAAATATTAGCCCTCTTTTTCAAATTTCTTCACATGTATATACCATTTAAAGAAAACGATTTTACATGTTTCTTTTTTATGTTAATGCACTTTATTAATCTGGTATTTTAATTTAATTTTCAAAATAGTCACAATTCCCATGAGTAGGGGTTGTAGACAACAGGTTAAGAACTGTTGTTTCAGACTGAAGTATTTGAGAAAAGAACGTAAAGGAAATGAACGTTTGCTAATTATCAGAGTAGAAATTAGAGTTGTAGAAGGCTGGACCAGAAAACCAACACATGATGGAGGCGCAAGTTAGAGTAATCTTCGGGCAGACCCAATTCTCTTATTCATCACAGCAACCATCGCAGAGCGGTCTTCACTTGAGAAAAATTGCAACATTTCCCACAATTATCAGATTTTTTCCAAAGTGCAAGTAAGTTGGTTCAGGCTTTAGGTTTGGAGAATTGGCATTTATCAAAATGGAAATGTCATTTCTAGAGAAGGGGTATAACTGGCAAAGTAATGTGAACGTGGAGAAGTGTGGCTCAGGTGTTAGAGGCGGCAGACCCGGAAGCTGAGATCGGTCCTGGACCAGGGTTCAATTCCCCGCCTCGGCGGGTCTTGGGCTAAAAATTCCACGGACTCGACAATTCTCGCCCCGGTGCCTCCTCGACTCACGGGTTCACACTCTGCGACTCTGGGCAACAGCTTGCTTAATCTCCACAACGGCCCCTCGCGGCGGGATGCCTGACTTTCACCTTGTGGATACCCTGCTATCTCACAGGGGAATATCAGGAAGGGTTCCCTAAGCAAGCGCCGGGAAACCCACTGCGGGTAGCTGTGCGCTATATAAGCTCAACTACATTTACATTTACAATGATAAAAGAGAAATCTGTCTCTGTAGAATGACTAGTCCTTTCCTAGCATTTTTTATTCATCCAGTGGTCTTGTTTTAGATAGTGCTTTATGATGCTGCACGCCTTTGTGCGGAGCGAAATATGGTATTACAGAAGGAGCCAGAGACACTTGTGTAGCCCCTTTAATATGAATTGTGCTGGTGCGTGTCTTCTGCTGGTGCAGTCACTAGCAGGTTTTCCCTCATTTGAACTGCATGTGACCCATGAAATTGAAGGAACCTATTGCATGTACTCCAAGGGATATTACAAAGGTGGGAGCAAGGACAGATAAGCCATTGGTAGGTGCAGTGATAGGACAACACACATTAGGTGAGGTACAATCAGTTTGCCCCCCTGAGGCACAACTTTGGAAAGAGGTACAGAGTCGTCAAACACCCCAATTACCCTGTGCAGTAGGGTGTAATCTGAATCCCTGCTCCTCTATTTGTTGAAACCCTAAGGATTTTTAGACGAAAATCCATATGCCCATGATAGGTTCTCACAGAGGGCAATAATCCTGCTAATAAGAAGATTTGCAGGAGTATAGAATGGAAACTTACATGAAGGAACTCTGAGAAAAACTGTAGAAATCAACAAAAAATGGGGATCTTCCTGGGGGCGAAGACAAAAGCACAAAGACTGAAAAGATGCATAGGGGCAGGCAGGAGCAAAACCAGAGAGAACATGTTGAAAAAGGGCAACAATAAAGAAGAACAATCAATACAGTTACCAAATATTTTGAATAGAAACCAAACAATCAATGCAAAGAGAATAGGCCTGGCTTTCAAGTGGTTAATATTTTGATGATTGTAATCGTGGTTGGTAACGGTGATGTTGGTGGAGATGGTAACAGGAGAAGTAATGGTTGTGGGTGTAGTACAAATGATAGCGGCATTGGTGGTGGTAACAATTCACACCCGAGTCCTGAGACAACCACTAAAAGAAGCCTCCCAGGGGCCGTGGCGAAGACGGAAATGGAGTGTGACATGTTTTGTCTCTGCTCTGGATCCCCGTGGGCCTTTCATGCAGTATTGAAGCACCGGGACCTGCTTGTTTGTGCAGTTCCCCATGGGCATCTTCCTGGACACCTCCATAGGCGGGGCAGCTCTGTGGGCCAGACGAGAGGGGATCCCCCGTGGGTGATCGCGGATCCTGGAAGCTGGTGGGTTTATCAAGGTCTGCCATCTTGCGGGAGCGACTGGGCTGTGCGAGACACCTCAGGCCCTGCTGGGAGTGATTGCCTGATCATCAGGGCTCATCCGACATGGCTACGCCATGTGGGGGCTGGGCGGATACAGACCTGCATGGAATTGGGTGCCCCTGGTCTCTGTTTGATCCCGGGGGCGTGCGTGTGGGTGGCTTGGACCTGCAGCATAAAACCCAGTGGAAAGTGTGAGGCATCAATTGCTGACCACCCCAACAGTGAGTAGCTGTGCCGACACAGAGGGTGCTGGTAAATGCCAACATCAAGGCCCTGACATAGGGTTACGTCTGCAAGCCCTGAGAGGAGAGAAGCAGTTGCTGCCCACCCGCATGTTGCAACAACAGTGCTTGCTGGCCCGTGAAACTGTGACAGGCCTGTGGGCAACTCTGGGACCTGTAAACTTCTGAGGCCCCCCTCTTAATTCTTGTGGTCTGTGTCACGTTTTGCATTGGCCCCCTGTAGCAACTGGAAAGCATCTCACCTAGTGCCAAGAATCAGCATCACCAGCCCCACCTGCACGGGACCACCCACGTTAGGGCCCCTGGAGGTCGCCTCTTCCAGCCTTGAACTGGTCCTCACCTGCCTCCGATGCTGGGAGGACTGCTGGTAACAAGACTCCTTCAGTGTGTGTAGAGTCGCACCTTGAGGTTGAGGAGCCGGCGCAATACCTGGACTGTTGCTTGAACTGCAATTCCCTCCGTCCTTCCACCCAAACCACCTTCAACACCCGCGTGCACCTGGGAGACACCTGGCGTCTGCTCTTGTGACCATTGAGAAACACTCTTGAAGGAGCAGGTTGTAGAAAATCACCTGAGTTTGCCCTTATAATAAGACATCCCTGACACCTCTAGTGGGATCTGTGCGCTTACACGCCGATCTTTGCTGGAGATGTTGGGGACTGTTGGACCTCTGTTATTTGTTTTCTCTGTTTGTTTCCTACTTTCTTAGGTCACATGCGCACTGCTGAGCCTATGTTCAGTTCTCTAATGGTCTGAATTATACACAACCACACTTCGGCTCGTGATTCACTCCTTGATTCCCTGTCCCGCTCCCTCCGCCCACAGACACAATGTTCACGAGACCAGCAGCATCTTGGTTATTAAACCCTTGGAATATGGCATTCCCTTGCCTGTGCCACCTTGCCCTACCCCTGTCAAGCCATAACAGGGGCCCACCTTCTGTTCTAGTGGCTGTGGGCACTGACCCCTGCCTTGGGGACAGTCCCACACAATAAACTGCTCTCCCGAAACATTTGCGCCTTAAAGTCGCCTAACAAATGTAAGCAGGTTTGGCGATACCTCCTGAGACATGATCTGGACATCATCCTTCTCCAAGAGACACATCTCCTGAGGGAAGACAATCACCAAATGTCACACCCAAAATATCTCCTTTGTTACTGGGCACATGCCCCTACTGAAACGCTGGGAGTGGTGAGTGGACACACTGTGCAAGGGGTGATCCAGCTCCACAACCTTCAAGGGTGTCAAGGATAAGGAAGGACGCCTTTTAAAGTTGAGTATCTTAAGGGGCACACGCCCTCTCACCCTGCCTAACATTTACTCCCCCAATCAAATGTTTAACATTTACATTAGGAGCATCATTTGGGATCAACAAGCAGAAGTGGTGGGTGATGGTATAGTGGAAGGAGACTTATCTTGGTCTGTAGCTTGGTCTGTAGCATGGCTTCATATCATGGCACCGTCACAAAGTCAGCTAAGCTGAAGCGTGGCATAGCAGATCTGGTGTTAGTAGACGCTTGGTGTTATAGATATCCTGTCTTGCAAGATTACTCATTTTACTCTCATGTACATGCCCCCTACTCCCCTATTGATTATGTCTTTCATACATACTCCTTACTCCGGGATCTCGATACCGCAACCATCTCATACATCTCAATCTCAGATTATGGTCAAGTGGAGCTGGTATGGACTAGTGGCTCGAGCTCCCATAGGTGACCGTCATAATGGAGCTTCCCCCGCATCTACTTACTGACCCGGTAGACACAGAAAAGATCCAAAAAGGGATTATAAAGTCTTTTGATCTCAATGCCCTCCTGGACACACTGCATCAGATGCTTTGGAGCATGTACAAGGCTCCCATTAGGAGGGTTATTTCTTCTATTACCAAAGCCAGAGTGAGGGAGGCCGGACTGGTAGAAATGGACATATCAGCAGACGTTAAGGCCCTTGAGATGCTTGAGCAAATCACCCTCACCAGACACATCAAAGGACAACTTGCAATCCTGTGGGGACAGTTGAGAGTGCATAGGACCAACAAGGCTGAACGCTCTCCACTGGCCTTAAAACAGAAGTATTATTAGGGGAAGAGCAAGGTTTGCTCATTTCTAGCCCGCAAACTATACCATCAACAAGCCAAGACCCATATTTCTAAAATCCAGACAGGGGATGCTCCCTGGGCAACCACTGAGAGAGCTAAGTGTTGGACTTGGCCTTTTCCCCCCAAATTTTTCGCTTTTCCCCCCCTAATTTGAAATGTCTCCCCCATGGGATTAAACCTGTATATGCCATGAGTGGTGTGAGACCCCTTGTTAAAAATGTAACGTCAAGTAATGGTGTGAGCACTTGTAAATTTCCCCATTTTAGAAATGCACCTGACTAACTGTACTGTATGTAAGATGGATGCCATGGCCATGGGTTGTTTTGCCACTGTACTGCCATAGGTCAGCGGTCTAGTTATTATTACCCAGCTACCCCTAGCTTTTGGAGGGAAAGCCTGGCACCCAGGGTGCTCACCCCCTCCCCTTGAGCCAGTTTAGGCCAGTTTTGCCAACATTCTAGAAGGTTCTGGCACTGTCTGGGAGGAGGGTATAAGTAAGGGGGATGTGCCACCAGAGAGTCAGGCAGAGCTGGGACAAGAAAGAGAGGGGACCTGCTGCGAGGTGCTAACGCCACATGGGCCTGTGAGCTGGGCCCTGTACCCCTAAAACACCCCTACTCTGCTGTCCCTTGGGCCCCTGAATTAGGAGGGCCCACCCAGGTCCCTGACACTGTGGGGACCGGGAATTACGCCAGCGCTGCGAGGAAGAAGCGCCCAGGAGGTGAGGAGTGGGACTGTCTACCCCCCTTAGTAAGTTGTGGTCCCTGTGGAAGCGCTGGACTGGGAGGAGCTGCCCGGGGAGAATTGTGCCCCAGAGGAACTGTGTCTTGCTGACCTGCCTCAGAAAATTGCCCCTGGACTGCCTACTAAGCGCTGGGGCTGGGTGGCCTGAAGGAACTGTGAAGGGAAAGAGCGCTGGAGGAGCCTACCCTCGTTGCGGCGCGCTTGCTGCATTATTAATAATTAATAAAAGGGAGCCTACCCCTTATTGTGGCCGTCCTCACCGCCGCAGCCCGAGGAGTTTTGGCGCTGCCTTGCGCCGGTGGGATATCGCCGAAAATCACTGCCGCGGGCCGGCGCTGTAAGGGAGGGACCCCCGCTGTGGTGAGCCTCGTTGCGGCGGCCCCCGGTGCCAGGAGAGGGCCACCGAGGTGAAGAGAGGGCCGCGCTAGGCCCTGAGGCTGTCAGGGCCCGCGTCACGTGACGGGGGCGACCGGCCACATCATCGGCCCGCCCCCCCGCCAACGCCGCACACTGATTGGCCCGCGCGGCCGTGCCCCCGGAAAGGGAGCACAGGGATTGGCTGCCGGCCGGGCAGCCAGTGAAGGACAGGCCGACCCTAAGCCCCGGGTCCCCGTGAGGAAGGGGGGACCCGGGTGAAGCACCAGTGCGGGCCCCCGTGGTCGAGGGGGAGCCCCGCCGAGAGAACGACCGGAGTGGGAGCCGACCCCGCCGGTCTGTGCCCCAAGAGAAGCGCGGCTGGCCATCTGGAGGGAGCCCTCGGTTGTGAGGAGAGCTCCGTGTGGAGAGTGCTGCGCGGCGGGGCCGGCCTCGAGGCATATTGCTGGTGCCTCCCCCCGCCGCATTGAAGCCCCGGGTCCCCGTGAGGCAGAGGGGCCTGGGAGAAGCAGGAAGAACCCGCTGGGAGGGGCGCGAGTGAAGCGCGGTGCAGCAGGGGCCTCGAGGCACATTGTCGGTGCCTGCCCCTACTGCCAAGGAGCCCCTGGACAGCCCGGTGAGTGCGGGCGACAATATACGGTGTGGAGGGTGGAGAGGGCCACGGGACACAGGGTCGGTGTCCGCCCCATCCCCTCTGTTGACTGAGTGGGGCCCAAGTGCCCAGAAACCGGGTAAAGGCTCCTAGCGACTGCTGCCTCAGAATCCCAGGATACCAGTAAGGCCTACTGAACTGCCTACAGAAGCCCCTGCTCATCCTAGAAGTCACAGAGGAACGGTTTGATATGCATAGCCAAGTGGGATGCTCATTGACATGCACATTTTTGCCTGCTGCCTGATTTTCCTGGAAGGACTTAGGCCTGACATCCCAGTTATATGTGTATGCCAGAGGAGGGTTTGCCCTAGGTTGAGGTTCTTAGGCCTGGAAGTTAATGCCCCTGTTAGTGGTGGGCATCCCCAGGCGCTATGCTGATGAGGCTGACTGCCCCCCTCTAAGGAAGTGTTGCTTGCCCGAGGAGATATTCAGGGGTGCTCATGGAAAATGTGATACAGGCCTGGTGCATATGTTATTGATGTCAATGTACTGCCTGATATTTGTGTTGCAGGTTGGGGGGCTAAGGAGTCATGTTCCCCAGGTTACCTTTGATGCCTAGCGCGCATATCTAAGGTTTGATTGAATACCAGGCCCCTGCCTGATGTTAATGCAGCGTTTGTTCTCCTAATGAGATGTTACAGGAATGCTAAAGGATTAGGATGGCACGAGGTTATCTGATTTTCACTAAAGTGTTTAGGCCTGCCTAAAGGAACCTGCTGACTTACGGCCTACAGTTATATGAGGTTACTGATGCCAATGCATATTAATGCTTCCCGCCTGATGTTTGATATCCCCATGCTGATTTATTGCAGGTGTTCCTGTATGTTGGGATTTACTGTGATGCCCTGAAGTTTCCCTTACAGGGGTTGTGGTGGAGTGATAATGCAGGTTATGTGTACTCATACTAATGGTATTTTGCATTACAGTCTATTACTAAGGATGAGAGCCTGAGTTGGCCCCGCCATATTGGCCCCAGGTTCAATGTTAATTGATTCTTCTTTATTTCAGATGGACTTACAGACTCAGCCCCTACTTTCCATGTAAATAATCCCCCTTTTTAAAAAAAAATCTTTTTATTGAATTCAAATAACAAGAAACATAGAAATAAAACAAAAGCAAGGCAGTACAATACAAATATGTCACTTCGTTGCTGGGGGGGGGTACATACACAAATCAAATGTCAGAAGTATTCGATGAGATTGGGGGGGGGGGAGGAGACCAGAAGCAAACAAAATATCTAAACACCTGCGGAGGAAACATCAGGTTGGGAGGATGACAGGTCAGTATTCAGGTCCGGAAGGGGGGGAGTACATATATTACCACAATATGTGTTCCATTGAGTCCAAGTTTTCCCCCATTTGCGGGGCGTGCCACGGGAAACATAAACAGTCTTTTCTCTAAACATGCACCAGTCCATGTTTTGTTGCCACACCAGAACTGTCGGAGGCCTCTGGGCGCCCCATAACTGGGCAATGTCTCTCTTGGCAATCATATTACCCAAGGTCACCCATCGAAGCTGCGCCTGGTCATAATCATTCGGCTCCCAGACATTCAACAGACACCTCCGCGCCTCAGGCATTGATTGCACACCCGTGACCTCACTCATAACTTCATGCACGCGAGTCCAATAGCGTAACACAGCAGGACATTCCCAAATAATATGGAGAAACGTGCCCACCATACCACAGCCACGCCTGCACAATCCATCCGCTGAGAATCCCATGCGTACCAGACGAGGACCAGTCATGTATACCCTATGAAGAATTTTGAGCTGGACAAACCGGAGGCGTGCCGGGATAGCCACCTCCTTCGGGGAAAAGATCGCAGCCTGCCAGTCTTCGTCATAGAGTTCCAGACCATCACTAGTCCATAACTCTCGAAGGTTATCCAATAGGTCAAGTCTGGTATTAATTAACTTTTTATATATGAGCGAGATCGTGCTATCAGGGACGTGCCCATCCAGTATCCGATCTTCAAGCGGGGACGCCTCCGGAATATCCGAGCCCAGGGGAAAAACAGACAGAACCGAATTTCGGATTTGCGCATACCGAAAGGATTCTCTATCATTCAGGTCGTACTCAACTTTCAGCTCCTCAAATGTCTTGACTCTACCCTTGATCCATACATCATTAACCCTGCTGATACCGATCTCGTCCCACCTATCAAAACCCTTCGACATCCAGAGGGAGGCAAGTTTTTCCGACGCATAAAGCGGAGTAGCACGGGTCAGCTTGTCAGCCCATCCCATAGCCGCTGTAGCACAATACCACACCTGCACCGCTGTCTTAGTGGGGCCCGTGAGAGATCGGCCGGCAGATTTTGCGTATAGAGCCCTGTTGTAATCTCTACCGGGCAGTAGCCATTTATCCATCTCAAAGGCCGGGTTCGGCGGAGGAGCGTAAGTGCCGTGGTTGATAGCCCCCAGCTGAGAGGCCCAATAGTAGCGACGAATGTCCGGGAGGGCGATGCCCCCGTCGTACCAAGGGAGCGTCAGCTTCGAAAGGGCAATACGAGAACGGCCCCCCCATATCAATTGTCTCTGTAGACTTTCAATCTCCCGAAAGTAACTGGCTGGTATAATGTCAAGTGTGTTTTGAAGCGCATAAAGAAACCGTGGGAGCGACATCATCTTAAATAGCGCTGCTCTTCCCAGAGGCGAGTGAGGGAGCCTACCCCACGCAGTCACATCAGCACGGAGGCGCTGAAGAGGGAGCAGCAAATTGCGTTCATAATGAAGCACAGGGTCCAATGTGATAAAGATTCCCAGGTAGTTGAATCCCTCCAGCTCCACCGAGATAGGACAGTCACGAGGCAGGAGAGGAGCCTCGCCGGAGAGGACATAGACGCAAGAGTTCGACCAGTTGATGACAAGACCGGAGTTTTTACGGAAAGAAGTCAAAACGTCGAAAAGGATGATCAACGACTTCCGAGGCGACGTAAGGTACAAGAGCTGATTGTCTGCGTATAGTGATATACGATCTTCAAACTCCGGAGTCCATCTAATGCCCTTCAGAGATGGCTCCCATCTCAGCCAGGCCGCCAGCGGCTCCAAAGCAAGGGCAAACAAGAGAGGGGACAAAGGGCAGCCCTGGCGCGTTCCCCTACCAAGAGCGAAGGAGGTCGGGACACGCCCGTAAATAATCCCCCTTGATACACTTGGCTCTGGTGCCAGTTGGCGCCGTGTTACGATGCCACTGTTATGCATTTTTGCTTTGCAGGTTGGAGATACTAAACTTCTTAATTTTCCAACTCAAACTGGTGTCCTGCCTCTTTTGTGGTGTGCCTGGTGTGTTGACTGTGGGTACTGTGTGAGTGCTTCACATGTCCTTCGAAGTTTGGCCTGCCCGCTTGGTTCCATGCTACCCCCTTGGAGATTTGGGTAACCCCATTTCTTACAAAAAGGGGGTGGGGTCGCACACTACTCACACACCGGCGGTATCGCCCCTAAGGACTCTGGTTAATGTAGTTATGTGTTCCGCGATGCATCATCTTTCGATCTTCTGCTGTCTTCGCCATCCCTGGACACGTGTTTCGGGGTATTACCCCTCGTCAGCAGGGATAGGCAGTGTACTGGGGTTGCCGATGGCTGCCAAATATCTGCCAGGTATAGTACCACTCAGGCGCGTAGGTGCGGGATCCCAGGCTCGTCAGCCGGCGGCTCAAGGGAGCTCAAAGTTACAAAAAGGGGGTGGGGTCGCACACTACTCACACACTGGCGGTATCGCCCCTAAGGACTCTGGTTAATGTAGTTATGTGTTCCGCGATGCATCATCTTTCGATCTTCTGCTGTCTTCGCCATCCCTGGACACGTGTTTCGGGGTATTACCCCTCGTCAGCAGGGATAGGCCGTGTACAGGGGTTGCCGATGGCTGCCAAATATCTGCCAGGTATAGTACCACTCAGGCGCGTAGGTGCGGGATCCCAGGCTCGTCAGCAGGCGGCTCAAGGGAGCTTAAAGTTACAAAAAGGGGGTGGGGTCGCACACTACTCACACACCGGCTGTATCGCCCCTAAGGACTCTGGTTAATGTAGTTATGTGTTCCGCGATGCATCATCTTTCGATCTTCTGCAGTCTTCGCCATCCCTGGACACGTGTTTCGGGGTATTACCCCTCGTCAGCAGCGGGCTGACGAGCCTGGGATCCCGCACCTACGCGCCTGAGTGGTACTATACCTGGCAGATATTGGCAGCCATCGGCAACCCCAGTACACGGCCTATCCCTGCTGATGAGGGGTAATACCCCGAAACACGTGTCCAGGGATGGCGTAGACAGCGAAGATAGCAGAAGATCGAAAGATGATGCATCGCGAACACTTTACTACATTGACGAGAGTCCTTAGGGGCGACACCGCCGGTGTGTGAGTAGTGTGCGACCCCACCCCCATTTGTAACTTTAAAGCTCCCTTGAGCAGCGGGCTGACGAGCCTGGGATCCCGCACCTACGCGCCTGAGTGGTACTATACCTGGCAGATATTGGCAGCCATCGGCAACCCCAGTACACGGCCTATCCCTGCTGATGAGGGGTAATACCCCGAAACACGTGTCCAGGGATGGCGAAGACAGCGAAGATAGCAGAAGATCGAAAGATGATGCATCGCGAACACTTTACTACATTGACCAGAGTCCTTAGGGGCGACACCGCCGGTGTGTGAGTAGTGTGCGACCCCACCCCCATTTGTAACTTTAAAGCTCCCTTGAGCAGCGGGCTGACGAGCCTGGGATCCCGCACCTACGCGCCTGAGTGGTACTATACCTGGCAGATATTGGCAGCCATCGGCAACCCCAGTACACGGCCTATCCCTGCTGATGAGGGGTAATACCCCGAAACACGTGTCCAGGGATGGCGAAGACAGCGAAGATAGCAGAAGATCGAAAGATGATGCATCGCGAACACTTTACTACATTGACCAGAGTCCTTAGGGGCGACACCGCCAGTGTGTGAGTAGTGTGCGACCCCACCCCCATTTGTAACTTTAAAGCTCCCTTGAGCAGCAGGCTGACGAGCCTGGGATCCCGCACCTACGCGCCTGAGTGGTACTATACCTGGCAGATATTGGCAGCCATCGGCAACCCCAGTACACGGCCTATCCCTGCTGATGAGGGGTAATACCCCGAAACACGTGTCCAGGGATGGCGAAGACAGCGAAGATAGCAGAAGATCAAAAGATGATGTATCGCGAACACTTTACTACATTGACCAGAGTCCTTAGGGGCGACACCGCCGGTGTGTGAGTAGTGTGCGACCCCACCCCCATTTGTAACTTTAAAGCTCCCTTGAGCAGCGGGCTGACGAGCCTGGGATCCCGCACATACGCGCCTGAGTGGTACTATACCTGGCAGATATTGGCAGCCATCGGCAACCCCAGTACACGGCCTATCCCTGCTGATGAGGGGTAATACCCCGAAACACGTGTCCAGGGATCGCGAAGACAGCGAAGATAGCAGAAGATCGAAAGATGATGCATCACGAACACTTTACTACATTGACCAGAGTCCATAGGGGTGACACCGCCGGTGTGTGAGTAGTGTGCGACCCCACCCCATTTATAACCCCATTTCTTACATACTCTATGAGAGAAAACTCTGGACTTCGACGTTCTGCTCCACAGAAGACTGAAGAAAATCTCCCTTGTGGGCAAGAAGTGTCCACCCTGCAACTGCAGGCACCATCAAGCGTCCAGCGGCTTCACTTTGTCGTCTTCCCTCGAGGATCCAGACTTCAGAGCCCAACGAGACATGGATTCCCAGACCTCTCCGACCTCTACTTACATCTGCAGCACAGCTGAGACCCGTGGGTGCGACGAGACTCGTGGGACCGGCCATCTTGAACGAACCTGCACTTCGCTTCCAGCACGACTCCCGAGGTAAACTCGACCAAGTGCTTTGGGGACTGAGAAGCCCCAGCCCCGGGCAGCCCCTGCACCAAAGATCAGCCCTCCAGCATCCACGAGATCTGCGTGGGGCCCTTCTGCTTGTTTGCTGCTCGACGCGTTGTCTGGACACTTGCCGGCTGGCTAGTGGCCTCCTAGATGACGAACCTTTGAATCTGTGCTGCTGGTCTGGTTGCTCCAGACTGGCCCTTGCTCCCTTCCAAAAGAGGGGCACCCCTGACTCTCCTAGTCCGCACCAGACGCCTTCACCACTCAACTCGTGCGTTGCATTTGCCAAGGCCTGTTGACGCCGATTCCGGATCCAACACCGCCGACAGCAAGAGCCTGCGTGGGACAGCTCGTGCTTCCATCCTGGTCATCGAAGACACCTCCTGGTCTACGTGGCTGCAGGGTCAAGCATCCACTCTTCACCTGATCGCGATGATGACATCTGGTTCCTTCCTGGTTCCACTCCAGTCACTGGCTAGTGACTGTGAACATTGTCCCCTCTGCTTTCAGGTCCTCTTCTTCACCGATTCACCCTTTGATCGCCCCGGACATCTTCCTCCTGGTCGCCTGCAGCATCTTTTCTTTCAGGCTCCATTGACTTCAACGCGAGAACCCGACACACTTTGGCACCTATGCACCCGCAGTCCGTGGGTGAGGTAACAAGAGCATTTCGGTGCTCAAGGGTAGTTTAACTGTCCTAGTGCCCAGTTCCACAGTCGTTTTAGTCCTACCTAGTCAGGATTGTCCGTACTCACCTTTAACTTGAACTGTACTGTCCATAGACGTTGTTTCGCATCTCGCGTGTGAGTTCACACTCTGCACATGCGTTCTGTGGGCCTTCTATTACTTACCTAGAGTTAGTGTAGCGTGGTCCCATCGATCCTACAGCCTCTGGACAGCTCTATTATTTCTATCGACTTTCACATTCCACTTACTTAGTATATGGTTTGTCGTGCCTCTAGGGCACCATTGTAATTTTGTGCAACTTGTCGTATTTTTCTTAAGATATTGTCATGTGCTTAGCCCTCTGACCTCATAAAGAGTTCAGAGGTGGTGTTATTAATAAATATACTGTTTATTTTCATAACAACCTGTGTGGTGTCTTTCATCTGGTATTCAAGGGGTTATATTGTGGTAAAACAGCTGGCTTCACATGCCAAAAGAGTTTAGCCTAAGACTGCTTTGTCCATGCTACCATTAGGATAGCTGGTCTATAAAGTTGATTTACAACCAATCACCATAAGGGTTGTTTGGACTGATACAAGGTGATCACTAGAACTAGTGAGCATCATATATCAGGCCAACTTCTCACATTGGTGTGCAGCGGTTGGGATTTGAGCTTGCTGTTGTTTTTACCACATATAATCTTGAAATATCATTTGAAAGATCACATAAGGTACTCTAGGTACATATAACAAGCTTAGAAATACTCTGAGTTCTACTGAACCAGCTGTTGTAGTAGAAAGGGCCTAGCACACCCTGACTACAACTCTTAGCAAGGGATCAGTAGGAAAACCCATAGTGTAGGTAGGTGCATCACTTACACCACACTAGAAGCATGTCCACCCATTGAGAGACTTCAGAGACTCCCCTAGTGGTTAGTGACCCTCCACAGGTCCTTTCCATTCCAGATATGCAGCTCTCAGTTTCCAGGAGATGAGACAATTGTGTACCTTCAAGAAATTGAAACAGGGTTCTAACCCTACCACTCTTTTTTATTTATTTATTTATAACTTTATTTCGGCCATTTTGGCCATAAAAGTCATATACATACATAAAAAAGTCATCATTAATATAACAGTATTTAAAAAAGTGCTATACGGGCAAGGAATAGTTTTCACAGTTCATTTTTACATGGAAAATCACGCATTATATTTCATTTCAAAAATTAAAAGAAGAAAAGGTTTAGCTAAAAAAATATCACAAATACAAGGGTTAAATAAACATATACACTTTTCCAACTCAAAGACAGTATCCTTGTTTTTTACGGATTATGTAAACAGAATATAGAAATTTACTTAAGCTGAATACAATAAACTGGGTTGAATTGCTTTTCATGATCCTAAAAGCTAATGAACAGGACCTAGTCCCTAGAAGGTTACACATTGGTTTCAACCATTTCTTTCTCGGTTTCGCATATGCGCTACAAACAAAGAGCATGTGAACCTCATTCTCGGAACAGTCAGTGGAGCACATAGGACAGCTATTGATTTTAACAGACAAGGCCCCCAGTCTTTTTTGTGCCCATCTTTCAGTATTGTAATTCAGCATAAGTATCCCATATCTGAACTTTAGGAAAAGGGTTTTTGCAATGGGTGGCTCTATCTCGTCCAGGAATGGTTCGAAATAAAGCTCGTCTTTAAATAGTAGAAAAGCCTGGACTGCGGAACCAGCACTAACTCCATCCACTAGCTTCCCACTTATATGATTCCAGAATGCTCGCTTAACTATTAATTTAGAAAAGGTAGGCATTTTATCTGGAGTCTCCCACATTGAGTGTAAGCCCAAGAGTATAAGCCATTTTTTAATGTGCACTAGCCAGTGCAGGGAGTTAAAAGAATCAAGCATCATCAGTTCTTGCAGGCCATGCCTATAATCTATCAGTTCAGGTGTAGACCAAAGCCTAACCCAAAATAGTAATGGCCTTAAGATAGTTAGATGATCCGTTCTCCTAAAGTTTAGGTCAAGTTGGAGTGGTAAAAGGGGTGTACTAATAGGAACCCTAACGGAGGCCCGCATGAATTTATTGTCCATAACTTGGAAGCTATTCTTTGCCCATGGGCCCCATATTTCTGCTCCATATAGTACAGCAGATTGTATTTTAAATTTAAAAAGTTCTAAAACCGGGGTTACACTTTTGCTTGTACTAGAGTTCATTTTGCTTAGAATTGGTTTGACATTTTGGGCATATGTTATTTTACTTTTCTCAATTTGGGGTTTCCAGCTTTGCTTGGAATCGAGTACAACACCCAAATAAGAAAAGTTCTCCACAGTATCTAGTTTTTGGCTATTCAGAAACAAAAAACCTCTATCTGGTATACTGGGATTTAGTGACATGCATTTCGTTTTGTTTGCATTAATTTCCAAGCCCTTTGTCTGGCAATAACAGCTAAAGGAGTTAAGGAGTGCCTGGAGACCCTTTTTTGTTTGGGATATGAGTATAGTGTCATCTGCAAAAAGCAGCGCAGGCACCCTTACACCATTGAGCTGCGGCGAATCATTGACACAAGCATTTAAATAGTCAGGGACATCATTAATAAACAGGGAGAATAAAGTAGGGGCCAGGACACACCCCTGGCGAACCCCACGTTCAATGGGAATATTGCGAGTCAGCTCACCATTAGCGCCCCACCTAATGTTTGCAAAATTATCAACATGCAGCTCAACTATTTGGGCTAGGAGACGTCCCGGCAACCCAAGTTCTTGCAGGGTTTTCCAAAGTAAGCTGCGTGGGACTAAGTCAAATGCAGCCCTCAGGTCAACGAAGGCTACATACAGATGACCTTTTTTGAGCTGGACATATTTCCAAATCAAACAACAGAAGCAAAAAATTTGGTCTGTTGTGCTGGTCTTACTCCGGAAGCCTGCCTGGAATTTGGAAATTATATTCGTAGCTTCAAGCCAGTCGTTGATTCTGAATAGGAGATGTTTGGCATTTAGTTTTTGAAGTGTGTCCATCAGACTGATTGGTCTGTAGTTGGAGGGTGTCATTCTATCCCCCTTTTTGAATATTAACACGACCTCCGCTGCCCGCCAGCTGTCAGGAAAGTTACAATTTGAGGATAGGGCGTTAAACAGACGATTCAGATAGGGGGCCCAAACGTCAACTTCATGTTTATAAAGATCCCCCGGTATTCTGTCCGGACCAGGGGCTTTAGTATTTTTAAGATCATTGATCGCCCTTACTGTCTCTTCCAGTGTGAAGTTGAGCGGTTCAATCGGGGGAGGGGACCTTAAGCTCCATTGGATATCACTGTCGTATTGTTTGTAAAGGTTTGTAAAGTGAGATACCCAAGTCATCTCATCCAGGAATACATCTTTCACGACTCTCCCAGCATGACCCCCGTTGGCCACTAGTCTCCAAAAACCAACATTGTCATTGGTTTTTGCAGCAGTTAACATTTCGGCCCAAATTGATTCCTCCCAAAGTTTTTTAGATGTTTCCAATGTACGTTTGTATTCCAATCTTGCAAATTTTACTTCTTCTTTGGTCTTGTTTTTAATGGCAAACAATAGATTTGATTTGGCAGTTCTACACGAGTGGTCATACCATAACTTTCCGTGGTTGGCCACTCTTTGATTTTGCTGCTTCTTTCTTGGCATTTTTGATAAAAGCACTTTTAATTCGGAAAAGAAGATTTTGTGTAGATCAATAAAATGGTCAAAGTGTTCCGGTAGGAAGGCATAGTCAGCTACATGTGCAAATGTTTGTTCGAAAAGAGAGTAAACCAGTGCTAAGGCATTGCCATCTGCCAGAACACGTGGCCATCTCACTGCACGCCTGTTGTTGCTTATGTGGACATCCTCACATAGGGTGACTTCGGTGGATTCAGTGATATCACTAACCATGCTCTTGTTGATGTAAAGTTCCAAAGGGTAGTGATCACTTTCCCCCCTACTTACTACTTTCAGATCTATCATAAAATGCCAGATACTAAGAGAAACAAGTACAAAGTCTAAATTACTTTTAGCTTTAGAGAAGGTTGGTTGTTTTTGCAGGTCAGATGGGAGTCGGCCATTGCCTGCTCTAAGGCCGTGATCTGCGGAAAGTCTCAGAAGTTGGCTGGCCAGTGTTGAATATTTAACAAATTTGGTGGTTTCGAGCTGGGGGATATTGTAGGCTGAGTCCTCTTCCTCGAACACTTCAGAAATGCCCAGAACAGGTTCGAAGTTACAATTTAAGTCTCCTCCTAGGATGACCGGGATATCTCCAATTACGTTTTTAAACAGGAGCTCCAGGGCCTCAAGTGTTGTTGATACCTTCGAGTGACTGGTCGGTCTATTATAGACATTGACAATGTACCATTCATTGCCACACGATGGGGTGACCCTTAGGGCTAAAATATCCAGAGAACCTGTATCCACAATTTCAGCCTGCATGGCTAGGGTGATTTTTAGCCAGATTAATAGACCCCCTGATGGTCTTCCTCTGTCAGACTGAACTGCCTTAGTGCCATAGGTTTTGTAACCTACCCGGTGCGGAACTTCTAAGGCCCAAGTTTCTTGTAGTAGACAAATATCACAAGTGTCAATGTAATTTGCCCACTCAGGGTCTTTTAGATTTTTATAAACACCTGCAATGTTCCACGATAGGATAAGTAAGCAAGGGTCAGTACTCTGAGTGACAGGGTGGGGATTGACTACGCACTGATTACTCCGAATGCCTACTTGCAATTTTGTTATGTCTTTCTCAGCAACCTTTACTTTCTCTCTAACTGCAGAAGTTACCCTCCCATCCCGACCACCCTCAGCTGTGCAGCAGCATATATTTCCAGCCCCATAAAATGGTCCCGTTTTCTGTGGAGCTGGGTTAGACCTGTGCAACATATTCCTATTGGGCTGGTTATCATCATGGAAGTGTGCGACATTTTTAAGTTTGGGATAGCCTTTATTCACCCTACAAAAACCATCATATAATTCGTGGATGCAGTCAGGCATAGTGGCAAGTCAATCCACAGCATCTAGGCAACTAAATCTATTAAAGGTGGAAATGCCAGACCACATATTGTAATCGCCATGTCCAGCCAAGTTTGGAGCACCAGACCACATATTATAATCTCCATACCTAGCCAAGTTTGGAGCACTGTCAAAATACTGGTTGACAGGATTCCAATTGGGGCCGTGATGGATAGGTCTTGGTGGAGGATAAAAGAATGATAGAGGTCTTGCTTCAATAGGGGGATTCACACCATACGATTTCCAATTGCAGATTTGTTCAGCACTCTGGGGTTCCTCAAAGGATATGACAATGCAATCGCCCGTGATTGATTTTGCAGTTGACCCTACCCATGGTACCCTCCTAACCATAAGGATCTTACTTTTCAAGTGGTTGGGGATGGGTTTGTATTTATTTAGCCAAAAAATCACTTTATTTTTTAGCGATTGGAAATTTTCTTCGTATTGACTATCCAGTTCTGGCACCCCTGTGAGAACAACTACAAATGTACTAGCGTCTGGTGGCAAATCTATGTACCCTCCTCTAAAATTATTGCGAGTGCGGTTGGACTGGTAATTTGACTTATGGGAGGCATTTGCAAAGATTTTGTCAGGCATGGATTGAATGCCTGCAGCACTAATATAGGGGTAGGCAGGAATATTAGGTTGAGATTTATTTAAGATTAATGTGCTCTGATTGGAAGAGTGGGAGGAAGGGGGAATTTGAGGCAGGGGAAAGTTAGTATGTGCCTGGTTTTTCTGTATTGGTTTGCTAATAGTATTAGCAGCTGTCGCTGTGGAAGTTGAGGGGGTTGGGTTTGATTGTGTTTTGGTGCTAGTTAATTGAGTAATATTTGTGTTATTTGCTAACCCCACCTTTTCTTGCTGCACATCCAACGGACTAATATATGAATCTTTTGATGTGGTCGGAACAAGGACCGGTATTTGCTGGGTGACTCTAGGCGCTTCAGTACAGTTAAGACTTATACTGGAAAGAGTGATAACACTTTTCTCAACCTCGAGAAGCTGGTTCTCAATTCCAGTTAACCTGGTTTCCAGTGGTTTAAGTAATCTCTTAAGCGTCTCCCATACTATTTTTAAAAATTCTTCTCTTCCACCATCTGGTTCTGCCATGACACAGGAGACTCTTTGCCCCTCGCTACCTAAGTGATCAGATTTATCAAGGGAAATATGTCCATCTATACTATTGTTAATGTTGTCAGCATTTACTAGTGCTGAATCGTGTACAGAGATCTCGGATGTTACAACAGGCGTGTTAAAAATTCCACCCCTGATATTATGACTAAGTACAACTTTTGCTTTTTTCCTAGAAAAAGCGGTAAGATGTTTACGCTTTCTTTTGTGCTTTGATGGTACTTTAGCTAGTGATTTGTTTTTGAAAGACTCTGTTTCAACTGGCAACTGACTGGTAGAAAATGGGCTTGTGTTTGGTATCGACCCACCTAGTGACTTACAGGGCACCCCATCTGGGAGGACCTCAACATTCTCCTTTGAGAGTATCAGCTGTGATGAGCTTCCTAACTCGGCCCTAGCTGAAGGCCCATGGGGTTCGTGGTTGGTAGGAGGAGTTGATTCCTCTACTACCGAGTGCACCTCGGCTACGGCTATGATTGATTTTGGACCAGAAGTGCGCTCGGGGGTTTTAGATGTAGCAATGCTGCCTAGGGAAGATTTTTTTCTAAGCGCAAGTTCAATTGAAAGCCTCCTAGCGCATTCAAGTTCAGTTGATACTCTGAGCTGGAGTTTGGTAATTTCATTATCAATGGAGAGGCTGGTCCTGGTGATAAAGTCATCTAGGGTACCTGTGGCTTTTTTGGGGATCTTGGTTGCCTTGCTCCTAGTTTCACGTGAGGACATTGTGGGGAAGGAAAATTACAATAAATATATAAAATAGTCCAAGTATACTACTGAGAATCAAAGGGATAGAACCAAGGGAAATGGCCCGGTCCGGTCTTAAACGGTCTCTAACGGCCTAAAACGGCCCTGTCTTTGCCCAGTCTTAGCCCGGGCTGCGTCCCGCGCTGCGGGAGTAGGCTGATGTTATGAGGCCTCAGGAGGGCGGGGGGCGGGCCAGCAGGGAGAGCGGACCGGAAGTTCTCCCTCGGTCTAGCAGGGACTTCTGGGAATTGAAGTCCCTGCACGCTCGCAGCCCCGCTGCAGCCACACGCCCGGTTCCGCTTACCTCCTTACTGCCTCTGCACTCCTCGCTAGCAGCAGCAGGTGTGTCTCCCTCCTCAGGCAGGCGAAGGGGCACCCGCGAAGCGGGTGCGCCGAGAGGTGGATTGGTGCCGGGTAGAGACAAGGTGAGACAAGGTGAGCCGCTCTGACTCGTTGTTGGCGCTGATTTCCTCCGTTTGACGTGGCAAAATGTTCAAAAGAGTGTCCCACTCGCTTTAGCTGCAGGCAGGCGTTATGAGGCCTCAGGAGGGCGGGGGGCGGGCCAGCAGGGAGAGCGGACCGGAAGTTCTCCCTCGGTCTAGCAGGGACTTCTGGGAATTGAAGTCCCTGCACGCTCGCAGCCCCGCTGCAGCCACACGCCCGGTTCCGCTTACCTCCTTACTGCCTCTGCACTCCTCGCTAGCAGCAGCAGGTGTGTCTCCCTCCTCAGGCAGGCGAAGGGGCACCCGCGAAGCGGGTGCGCCGAGAGGTGGATTGGTGCCGGGTAGAGACAAGGTGAGACAAGGTGAGCCGCTCTGACTCGTTGGCGCTGATTTCCTCCGTTTGACGTGGCAAAATGTTCAAAAGAGTGTCCCACTCGCTTTAGCTGCAGGCAGGCGTTATGAGGCCTCAGGAGGGCGGGGGGCGGGCCAGCAGGGAGAGCGGACCGGAAGTTCTCCCTCGGTCTAGCAGGGACTTCTGGGAATTGAAGTCCCTGCACGCTCGCAGCCCCGCTGCAGCCACACGCCCGGTTCCGCTTACCTCCTTACTGCCTCTGCACTCCTCGCTAGCAGCAGCAGGTGTGTCTCCCTCCTCAGGCAGGCGAAGGGGCACCCGCGAAGCGGGTGCGCCGAGAGGTGGATTGGTGCCGGGTAGAGACAAGGTGAGACAAGGTGAGCCGCTCTGACTCGTTGTTGGCGCTGATTTCCTCCGTTTGACGTGGCAAAATGTTCAAAAGAGTGTCCCACTCGCTTTAGCTGCAGGCAGGCGTTATGAGGCCTCAGGAGGGCGGGGGGCGGGCCAGCAGGGAGAGCGGACCGGAAGTTCTCCCTCGGTCTAGCAGGGACTTCTGGGAATTGAAGTCCCTGCACGCTCGCAGCCCCGCTGCAGCCACACGCCCGGTTCCGCTTACCTCCTTACTGCCTCTGCACTCCTCGCTAGCAGCAGCAGGTGTGTCTCCCTCCTCAGGCAGGCGAAGGGGCACCCGCGAAGCGGGTGCGCCGAGAGGTGGATTGGTGCCGGGTAGAGACAAGGTGAGACAAGGTGAGCCGCTCTGACTCGTTGTTGGCGCTGATTTCCTCCGTTTGACGTGGCAAAATGTTCTGTTAGGTCTTTTAGAGACATATGATGCCAGAAGGGCTGCTGATACAGACCCCTCTAATCCAGATAGGAGCATGCCAGCCTTAGAAGGTACTCGTGGTGATCCAGACCTCCCTGAAACAGAGAATGTAGATGAGGAGGAGGAGGATGAGGAACCCTCTGGGGATGAGGCATACAAAGGTCCTGTAGTAGTCAGCAGACCAACCAGGGCCAACTTAGACATGCATAGGGAAGGGACTGGTGACCCTAAGCAGGCCTAACTTTGGAGTTAGAAGAGATAGATCTCATTCTAGGGACTCCAACAGATCTGTGCACTCTCATGCATCTGCTCAGAGGAGAATGACTTCCCCTCAGAGGAGAGAGCATGAAGCAAAGATGAGGGAGGCTAATCTGAGGATCCAAAGGGAAGAACTTGCCCTTGCCAAGGAGAAGCTTGCCTTTGCTAGAGAGCAACAGTTGAGTGGGGTAGTCCCCACTGGTGGCAGCAATATCCCTAGGGATAGAGAAAGGGGTTTTGATACTAGAAACCTGAGTAAAATAGTGCCCTCCTCTTGGGTCATTCATGTATTCTCCAGTCCGAGGCGCTGTGACCCTTGCCGCACACGCAAGTCTGAGGGCTTGGGTCATTCATGTGTTCTCCAGTCTGAGGCGCTGTGACCCTTGCCGCACACGCAAGTCTGAGGGCTTGGGTCATTCATGTATTCTCCTGTCCGAGGCGCTGTGACCCTTGCCCCACATGCAAGTCTGAGGGCTTGGGTCATTCATGTATTCTCCAGTCCGAGGCGCTGTGACCCTTGCCGCACACGCAAGTCTGAGGGCTTGGGTCATTCATGTATTCTCCAGTCCGAGGCGCTGTGACCCTTGCCGCACACGCAAGTCTGAGGGCTGGGTCATTCATGTGTTCTCCAGCCCGAGGCGCTGGGACCCTTGCCGCACACGCAAGTCTGAGGGCTGGGTCATTCTGTGTTCTCCAGTCTGAGGCGCTGGGGCCCTTGCCGCACACGCAAGTCTGAGGGCTGGGTCATTCTGTTGTTCTCCAGCCTGAGGCGCTGTGACCCTTGCCGCACAAGCAAGTCTGAGGGCTGGGTCATTCATGTGTTCTCCAGTCTGAGGCGCTGTGACCCTTGCCGCACACGCAAGTCTGAGGGCTGGGTCATTCATGTATTCTCCAGTCTGAGGCGCTGTGACCCTTGCCGCACACGCAAGTCTGAGGGCTGGGTCATTCATGTATTCTCCAGTCTGAGGCGCTGTGACCCTTGCCGCTCACGCAAGTCTGAGTGCTGGGTCATTCATGTATTCTCCAGTCTGAGGCGCTGGGACCCTAGCCGCACACGCAAGTCTGAGGACTGGGTCTTTCATGTATTCTCCAGTCTGAGGCGCTGGGACCCTTGCCGCAAACGCAAGTCTGAGGGTTGGGTCGTTCATGTATTCTCCAGTCTGAGGCACTGTGACCCTTGCCGTCACGCAAGTCTGAGGGCTGGGTCATTCATGTGTTCTCCAGTCCGAGGCGCTGAGACCCTTGCAGCACATGCAAGTCTGAGGGCTGGCTCATTCATGTGTTCTCCAGCCTGAGGCGCTGTGACCCTTGCCGCACACGCAAGTCTGAGGGCTGGGTCATTCATGTGTTCTCCAGTCTGAGGCGCTGTGACCCTTGCCGCACACGCAAGTCTGAGGGCTGGGTCATTCATGTGTTCTCCAGTCTGAGGCGCTGTGACCCTTGCCGCACACGCAAGTCTGAGGGCTGGGTCATTCATGTGTTCTCCAGTCTGAGGCGCTGTGACCCTTGCCGCACACGCAAGTCTGAGGGCTGGGTCATTCATGTATTCTCCAGTCTGAGGCGCTGTGACCCTTGCCGGTTACGCAAGTCTGAGTGCTGGGTCATTCATGTATTCTCCAGTCTGAGGCGCTGGGACCCTTGCCGCACACGCAAGTCTGAGGGCTGGGTCATTCATGTATTCTACAGTCTGAGGCGCTGGGACCCTTGCCGCACACGCAAGTCTGAGGGTTGGGTCATTCATGTATTCTACAGTCTGAGGCGCTGGGACCCTTGCCGCACACGCAAGTCTGAGGGCTGGGTCATTCATGTATTCTCCAGTCTGAGGCGCTGTGACCCTTGCCGCACACGCAAGTCTGAGGGCTGGGTCATTTGTGTATTCTCCAGTCTCAGGCGCTGGGACCCTTGCCGCACACGCAAGTCTGAGGGCTGGGTCATTCATGTATTCTCCAGTCTGAGGCGCTGGGACCCTTGACGCACAGGCAAGTCTGAGGGCTGGGTCATTCATGTATTCTCCAGTGTGAGGCGTTGGGACCCTTGCCGCACACGCAAATCTGAGGGCTTGGGTCATTCATGTATTCTCCAGTCCGAGGCGCTGGGACCCTTGCCGCACATGCAAGTCTGAGGGCTGGGTCATTCAAATTTTGACAACTTTACAATACGCCACACACATAATAATTCACATGGGTAAGATGCACATCACTAGGAACAAAGTGCTGTTTAAATTATGTCTCTATAATGTACAGACTATGAATTATAGCCAAAAGTATAAAGTGTTCTACAACACACATGAAAGTGAAAAATAAAAACTTACCTGAAGGTTACACTTGATTTGTACCTTGTCCCTATAAGCCACAACCATGAGAGTTACCACTATGAATTGTAAATGTCTTAGCTACATACTGCAATTGAAATTAAGTCAGTACATCATATGCTTCAAGAAATAGAGTGCACTACATCCTCTGTAGTATATCCTATCCATTTCAACGGGTGACCAGATGGCCGCAAATTAAAAATTGCCTCGTATGGATTCAAATTGCTTTGTATGACTGTTTTCAGGTCCCTGTAGCCACCAGGACCCCATAATATATCTCAGATGATATAACAAGAGTGGCTAGGGCTCATTTCCAGCCTCCAGGTACATGTCTGACTCCTATTTGTGACATTTTGAGGTGTTTGGTGTCAAATTCATTTTTTTCCATTATAGCTCCTAGATATCAGAGTCACATCAGATTTCTAGTTCTGGACCCAAGAAGACCATAGTATACCTCAGATGACATACCAAGAGTGTCTAAGACCCATTTCTGGCCTCCAGGGGTGACTTTTTGAAGTTTTCGGGTTTAAGGGGGCAAAGTGACTTTTTCCACCCACCCCAATGTTCTCAAAATCGGGTACGATATCAGGTGTTTCCCTTGGTTGGTAGCGGAAAAAAAACTTTATATAATATCAAAGTTATATATATCACATGAAAGCATCAGAGCTGACCTTTCTAACAAGTGTATTCATATCTTGCGCACTCAAACAGTGTCTCTGATATCCATTCTGAGCTATTTGGAAAATTAGCAAATCTTGTAAAAAAAAATTTTGGGACGATTTTTGCTAATTTTCAGTATCAACCCACCTGACTGTTTTTGGGTCCCTGTGGCCACCAGGACCCTATATTATATCTCAGGTGATATAGCAAGAGTGTCTGGGGCTCATTTCCAGCCTCCAGGTACATGTCTGAGTCCTATTTCAGACATTTTGAGGTGTTTGGTGTCAAATTCATTTTTTCCATTATAGGCCCTAGATATCAGAGTCACATCACATTTCTAGTTCTGGACCCAAGAACACCATAGTATACCTCAGATGACATACCAAGAGTGTCTAAGACCCATTTCTGGCCTCCAGGGGTGACTTTTTGAAGTTTTTGGGTTTAAGGGGGCAAAGTCACTTTTTCCACCCGAGGTCGTGGAACTCGGAGCTGGGTAAAAGTTTAGCTTGAGTGTCCTCCCCATGGAGGTCAAAAATGTTATTGCATCAAAATCATATAAAAACTATATAGGTGTAATTGTAGTGCCCTGAATGCTATATGGCTGCATTTGCACCGTTCTAGGTATTTACAAAATGAATTTCTAACACTTTTGAAGTCTCCATGAAGTGAAAAATGACTAAGTCCAAAAACTTCACTGGTGCATCAAAGTGGTCAAAAAAGGTCAACATTGGGTTAAAATTAACAAAACATAGTGCTGCAGTGGTCCAATAGCAGGCTAAAGACATAATGAATGACACAGAATGAACAGTTTTACTAAACACTTTGAAAATTCGATTTTCAATTTCAGGGGGACAAGGTCATGGAACTCCGAGCTGGGTAAAAGTTCAGCTTAAGGGCCCTCCCCATGGAGGTCAAAAATGTTATTACATCAAAATCTTTTAAAAACTATATAGGTGTAATTGCAGTGTCCTGAATGCTATGTAACTGCATTTGCACTGTTCTGTGTGCCTCCAAAATGAATTTCTAACACTTTTGAAGTCCCCATGAAGTGAAAAATGACGAAGTACAAAGACATCATTGGTGCATGAAAGTGTTTAAAAACGGTCACAAATGCATAAAAATGAAAAAAACAAAGTGCTACACTGGCCCAATAGCAAGCTAAACACACAATGAATGACCCAGAATGAATATATTTACAAATTACTTGGAAAATGCTATTTTAAATTTCAGGGGGACGAGGTCACAGAAGTCATGGAACTCCGAGCGGGGTAAAAGTTCAAACTTTCCACCCCTCATGGAGGTCAAAATTTTTAATTCATCAAAATCATTTAAAAACTATATAGGTGTAATTGGAGTGTCCTGATTGCTATATAGGTGCATTTGCACTGTCCTGTGTGCCTCCAAAGTGACTTTCTAACACTTTTGAAATCTCCATGAAGCAAAAAGTGACTAAGTCCAAAGACCATTTGGAGCATCAAAGTGTTCAAAAACGGTCAAAAATGCATAAAAACGAAAAAAAAACAAGTGCTACAGTGGCCCAATAGCATGCTAAACACACAATGAATGACACAGAATGAATAGTTGTACACATTACTTTGAAAATGCAATTTTAAATTTCAGGGGGACAAGGTCACGAAAGTCATGGAACTGCGAGCGGTGTAAAAGTTCAACCTTTCCCCCCTTATGGAGGTCAAAATTTTAATACATCAAAATCATTTAAAAACTATATAGGTGTGATGGCAGTGTCTTGGATACATCCCACATGAATTTTAAACACATTAGGAGCATCTCTGATCAAAATAACCATAAAAATCCCAAAGCTGCATCAGTGCTTCAAAGTGCTCCAAAACGGTCAAAAATGGACGAAAATGAAAAATATTCTCCATATCTGAGTTTTTATAACATTCCTTAGATAATGTATATCTTGAATTAGTTTTAAATCCTTTTATTAAAAAGTTTCTTTTCTATGCTGCACTGGTGCAACGCCTCAAGTCTGAGAAGCTGCACCAGTGCAGCCGAAGCAGCACTGGTGCAGCCGAAGCAGCACTGGTGCAACAAGAGTCAAGCTGGTAGCCTGACCTTTGACCAATCCGAGAAAAAAAAAGGTGTTTTTTTCCCTGGGCCCCTCCCCCAAACGAAAACACATTGACCTGAAGCCTAAGTGTATTCTGAGTCATAAAAAGTTTATTAGATGAAAAAATATTGTACGGGCACTTTTTTGCACAAAAAGTCACTTTTTGGCCTTTTTTTTTGAGAGAAATAAAATAGTTCGCAGATTTTTTTTAAATCGACCGAATTAAAAAAAAAATGCTCTTGTTGGATGGCTTTGGACATAAGGCCGCATAAACAAAAGGAATTTTTCAAATATCTGTTTTTCTCACTTTTTTATTGCTGTTTGAAATTTCTGACTTCACTTTTTGCATCATTGGTGATGCATGTGTTTAACATTGAGCTTGGGAAAATTGAAAAAAAATAGACTTTGGGGATTGTTTACTAGGGCAAGTGATACATCAAATTAAGACTCATATTAAACTGAACCTCAAGCTGAAAAAAAAAACAAAATAGCATTTACGATCACTTTTTTATAAGCGACTTTAACAATTGTTTTTTTAGCTGTATTAAAAAACAAGGTAACGCCGTAAATTTTAGAAAAGAGATTTTTTTTAAGTAAAACATAGGTGTGACCTGCCTTCACATTAGGCTTTATAAACAAAAGAAAAAACATCTCTATGTGTTATATTCACTTTTTAATAACACATTTTCGTTTTAGGCACAAGCAAAAAGCAGCATTGGTGATGCATGTGTTTTTCAATGGGGTTTTTTAAAGTCTGAGAAATATAGAGGGAGAGAAAAGAAAATAGCAAATCTCTCTATTGGGACCTAATAGTGTCCTCTTTTCATACCCAGACTACACTGTTGATCTGGAAAAAACCAAGAAAACAGAAAAAAGAAAAAAGAGAAGATACACAAAAAGAGGAAAAGAATACCCATCAGCAAGTGCAGTCAGAGAGGCTTTGTGGTAGACTTTCCTGATGCTATAAGAAACCAGTCTGGCCATATTGTATCACCATGTGTATCTCTGATTTATGTGTTTTGAATCCAGTTTCTTGTTTGTTTACTTTGTTTTACTACCACTGGTTATAATTTTCAAAGTGTTCTGTTTGTTTCCAGTGCGTGGCCTCCTTTTTTCCTGAGCAGTGGCCAGGTGAGGTGAGGTTTTCTCTCCCCACAATAAGGGTGAGTGTCTTTCTAGTGTTCATAGTCATATCATACAGACTATAGAAACATGAGCTTGTAGTCTTTGCACTTGTTCTGTTGACATTATGTGTCCATGTCTCTGTTTCTTTCTTTTTTGTATTTTGTCTATGCAGGAGAAGATACACTCTTTTCAGTTTGGAAAGCAGGTGTAGATTCTACTTCACATCACTTAAGTAAGTGTTGCAGTAGCACCATAGGTCCTGACGAAAGCCGTTTAGGCTGAAACATGTTGACCGAGTAACAACACTGGTGGGTAGCAATTCTTTACATGCTATCAGCATACTGTTTTTAACCATACCACTTTGATGGTCAGCCCCAATAAAGTGTTTTATGACATCACTGTAGGTATTTTTAGAATCACTTGGATCATTTTTCCTTTTCTTTTTCTTTGAGCACTGCAACCTTAGCCCCTCCCGCTCATATACTGTCATTTGTTGGTGTAATGTTCTGGGTCCATCACTAGGCAGTCCTATGGATTGTTTCTGAGGCAGATCCTAGAGGACACCATTTACCAACACATACCCAGATGACGAGATTCCACTTATGAGTGGGCTGATGGGTATTCTTTTCCTCTTTTTGTGTATCTTCTCTTTTTTCTGTTTTCTTGGTTTTTTCCAGATCAACAGTGTAGTCTGGGTATGAAAAGAGGACACTATTAGGTCCCAATAGAGAGATTTGCTATTTTCTTTTCTCTCCCTCTATATTTCTCAGACCTTCTGTACCTTCCGTGTGTTTTAGTGACTAGTTGGGGGACTAGGTACCAGTAGGTCTATAATAATTTCTCCCCTCGGACCCCCCCTTAACCTTCTGTTTCTCTGTTTTTTAAAGTCTACCAAAATACGGTTTACCAATACATTTTCATTATTTTCTCTTTGGTATCTCATTATGCACATGTTAATAAACAGGTTCATGCATTATTAGCTAAATAGCATAAAAACACACTGAATTATTAACAATAATCTTTGAGATTTGGGTGACCAGATGGCCAGAAATCGAAAATCGCCTCGTATGGATTCAACTTCCATTTCGTGCACTTTCTATGTGGGCCACATGCATAAGAATTGGTACAATAATGCATACGAATCTTAGCTAGAATCTGCAATTGAAATTAAGTCTTTAACTTATATGCTTCAAGAATTATAGGGCACATTCTGCTATGTATAATATCCTATCCATTTCAATGGGACGACCAGATGGCCGCAAATTAAAAATCGCGTCGTATGGATTCATATTGCGTTGTATGTACCTTACGTGTAAGCCACATGCATTTAAAATGACACAATGTAGTAGGGTATGCTATAGAATGTGTTGCAGTTGGAAATCAAGCTCTATCTAGTATGGATCATGACTGATGACACAATATACGTGACTCATTTTGCAAAAAATGGAGGCAAATTTTATAAAACATGCGTTTAATCACTGAATGATTCTCACCACTTCTAAGCATGGCACAGGCATGACAATGACCACAGGGCAGTGGCATGATGGTAACTGTATGCTGCACTCAGAATTATGGATCCAGATTGTATGGTTTTAGAATTATGGGCCACAACGTAAGGCATATTTTTTCACACATGTGACGTTATTGAAAAACATCATACATTCAACTTCACATTTTGTAGCCAAAAGCATAAAGTGTTCTTCAACACACATGAAAGTGAAAAATAAAAACTTTTCCTGAAGATTACACTTGATTTGTACCTTGTCCCTATAAGCCACAAATATGAGAGTTACCACTATAAAGTGTAGATGTCTTAGCTACATACTGTGATTGGAATTAGGTCAGTACCTCATATGGTTCAAGATTTATAGTGCACCACATACTATGTAATATATCCTATCCATTTCAATGGGTGACCAGATGGCCGCAAATTAAAAATCGCCTCGTATGGATTCAAATTGCTTTGTATGCACCTTGTGTGTGAGCCACATGCATATAAAATGGCACACTGTAGTAGGCTATGTTATAGAATGTGTTGCAGTTGGAAATCAAGCTCTATCTAATATGGATCTTGACTGATGACATAACATACGTGACACATTTTGCAAAAGCTGGAGGAATTTTTTTAAAAATATGTGTTTAATCGCTGAAAGATTCACACCACTTTGAAGCTTTCCACATGCATGAAAATGAACACAGGACAGTGGCATCATGTTAGCTTAATGCTGCACTTCCAATTATGGATCCAGATGTATGGTTTTAGAAGTATGGGACAAAATGTAAGGCATACTTTTTCGTACATGCGACGGTATTGAAAAACGTCATACATTCAACCTCAAATTTTGACAACTTTACAATACGCCACACACATAATAATTTACATGGGTAAGATGCACATCACTAGGAACAAAGTGCTGTTTAAATTATGTCTCTATAATGTACAGACTATGAATTATAGCCAAAAGTATAAAGTGTTCTACAACACACATGAAAGTGAAAAATAAAAACTTACCTGAAGGTTACACTTGATTTGTACCTTGTCCCTATAAGCCACAACCATGAGAGTTACCACTATGAATTGTAAATGTCTTAGCTACATACTGCAATTGAAATTAAGTCAGTACATCATATGCTTCAAGAAATAGAGTGCACTACATCCTCTGTAGTATATCCTATCCATTTCAAAGGGTGACCAGATGGTCGCAAATTAAAAATTGCCTCGTATGGATTCAAATTGCTTTGTATGACTGTTTTCAGGTCCCTGTAGCCACCAGGACCCCATAATATATCTCAGATGATATAACAAGAGTGGCTAGGGCTCATTTCCAGCCTCCAGGTACATGTCTGACTCCTATTTGTGACATTTCGAGGTGTTTGGGATCAAACTCATTTTTCCCAATATAGGCCATAGAGCTCAGAGTCACATCACATTGAGCTCAGAGTCACATCAAATTTCTAGTTCTGGACCTAAGGACCCCTTAGTATACCTCAGATGACATACCAGGAGTGTCTAAGACCCATTTCTGGCCTCCAGGGATGACTTTTTGAAGTTTTGGGGTTTAAGGGGGCATAGTCACTTCTTCCATCCAGGCTACGTTGCTCAAAATCGGGTACGATGTCAGGTTCTTCCCTTGGCTGGAAGCTGAAAAAAAAACTTCAGATAATAGCAAAGGTAGATAGATCAAATGAAAGCATCAGATCTGAGCTTTCTAACAAGTATATTTAGGTCATGGGTACTCACAAAGTGACTGTGATATCCATTCTGAGCTATTTGGAAAATTAGCAAATCTTGTCAAAAAACATTTTTTTTTTGACGATTTTTGCTAATTTTCTGTATCAACCCTCATGACTGTTTTCGGGTCCCTGTAGCCACCAGGACCCCATAATATATCTCAGATTATATAACAAGAGTGGCTAGGGCTCATTTCCAGCCTCCAGGTACATGTCTGACTCTTATTTGTGACATTTTGAGGTGTTTGGTGTCAAATTCATTTTTTTCCATTATAGCTCCTAGATATCAGAGTCACATCAGATTTCTAGTTCTGGACCCAAGAAGACCATAGTATACATCAGATGACATACCAAGAGTGTCTAAGACCCATTTCTGGCCTCCAGGGGTGACTTTTTGAAGTTTTTGGGTTTAAGGGGGCAAAGTGACTTTTTCCACCCAGCCCAATGTTCTCAAAATCGGGTACGATATCAGGTGTTTCCCTTGGTTGGTAGCGGAAAAAAAACTTTATATAATATCAAAGTTATATATATCACATGAAAGCATCAGAGCTGACCTTTCTAACAAGTGTATTCATATCTAGCGCACTCAAACAGTGTCTCTGATATCCATTCTGAGCTATTTGGAAAATTAGCAAATCTTGTCAAAAAAATTTTTGGGACGATTTTTGCTAATTTTCAGTATCAACCCACCTGACTGTTTTTGGGTCCCTGTGGCCACCAGGACCCTATATTATATCTCAGGTGATATAGCAAGAGTGTCTAGGGCTCATTTCCAGCCTCCAGGTACATGTCTGAGTCCTATTTCAGACATTTTGAGGTGTTTGGTGTCAAATTCATGTTTTCCATTATAGGCCCTAGATATCAGAGTCACATCACATTTCTAGTTCTGGACCCAAGAACACCATAGTATACCTCAGATGACATACCAAGAGTGTCTAAGACCCATTTCTGGCCTCCAGGGGTGACTTTTTGAAGTTTTTGGGTTTAAGGGGGCAAAGTCACTTTTTCCACCCGAGGTCGTGGAACTCGGAGCTGGGTAAAAGTTTAGCTTGAGTGCCCTCCCCATGGAGGTCAAAAATGTTATTGCATCAAAATCATTTAAAAACTATATAGGTGTAATTGTAGTGCCCTGAATGCTATATGGCTGCATTTGCACCGTTCTAGGTATTTACAAAATGAATTTCTAACACTTTTGAAGTCTCCATGAAGTGAAAAATGACTAAGTCCAAAAACTTCACTGGTGCATCAAAGTGGTCAAAAAAGGTCAACATTGGGTTAAAATTAACAAAACATAGTGCTGCAGTGGTCCAATAGCAGGCTAAAGACATAATGAATGACACAGAATGAACAGTTTTACTAAACACTTTGAAAATTCGATTTTCAATTTCAGGGGGACAAGGTCATGGAACTCCGAGCTGGGTAAAAGTTCAGCTTAAGGGCCCTCCCCATGGAGGTCAAAAATGTTATTACATCAAAATCTTTTAAAAACTATATAGGTGTAATTGCAGTGTCCTGAATGCTATGTAACTGCATTTGCACTGTTCTGTGTGCCTCCAAAATGAATTTCTAACACTTTTGAAGTCCCCATGAAGTGAAAAATGACGAAGTACAAAGACATCATTGGTGCATGAAAGTGTTTAAAAACGGTCACAAATGCATAAAAATGAAAAAAACAAAGTGCTACACTGGCCCAATAGCAAGCTAAACACACAATGAATGACCCAGAATGAATATATTTACAAATTACTTGGAAAATGCTATTTTAAATTTCAGAGGGACGAGGTCACAGAAGTCATGGAACTCCGAGCGGGGTAAAAGTTCAAACTTTCCACCCCTCATGGAGGTCAAAATTTTTTATTCATCAAAATCATTTAAAAACTATATAGGTGTGATTGGAGTGTCCTGATTGATATATAGGTGCATTTGCACTGTCCTGTGTGCCTCCAAAGTGACTTTCTAACACTTTTGAAATCTCCATGAAGCAAAAAGTGACTAAGTCCAAAGACCATTTGGAGCATCAAAGTGTTCAAAAACGGTCAAAAATGCATAAAAACGAAAAAAAAAACAAGTGCTACAGTGGCCCAATAGCATGCTAAACACACAATGAATGACACAGAATGAATAGTTGTACACATTACTTTGAAAATGCAATTTTAAATTTCAGGGGGACAAGGTCCCGAAAGTCATGGAACTCCGAGCGGGGTAAAAGTTCAACCTTTCCCCCCTTATGGAGGTCAAAATTTTAATACATCAAAATCATTTAAAAACTATATAGGTGTGATGGCAGTGTCTTGGATACATCCCACATGAATTTTAAACACATTAGGAGCATCTCTGATCAAAATAACCATAAAAATCCCAAAGCTGCATCAGTGCTTCAAAGTGCTCCAAAACGGTCAAAAATGGACGAAAATGAAAAATATTCTCCATATCTGAGTTTTTATAACATTCCTTAGATAATGTATATCTTGAATTAGTTTTAAATCCTTTTATTAAAAAGTTTCTTTTCTATGCTGCACTGGTGCAACGCCTCAAGTCTGAGAAGCTGCACCAGTGCAGCCGAAGCAGCACTGGTGCAGCCGAAGCAGCACTGGTGCAACAAGAAGTTTTTGGGTTTAAGGGGGCAAAGTCACTTTTTCCACCCGAGGTCGTGGAACTCGGAGCTGGGTAAAAGTTTAGCTTGAGTGCCCTCCCCATGGAGGTCAAAAATGTTATTGCATCAAAATCATTTAAAAACTATATAGGTGTAATTGTAGTGCCCTGAATGCTATATGGCTGCATTTGCACCGTTCTAGGTATTTACAAAATGAATTTCTAACACTTTTGAAGTCTCCATGAAGTGAAAAATGACTAAGTCCAAAAACTTCACTGGTGCATCAAAGTGGTCAAAAAAGGTCAACATTGGGTTAAAATTAACAAAACATAGTGCTGCAGTGGTCCAATAGCAGGCTAAAGACATAATGAATGACACAGAATGAACAGTTTTACTAAACACTTTGAAAATTCGATTTTCAATTTCAGGGGGACAAGGTCATGGAACTCCGAGCTGGGTAAAAGTTCAGCTTAAGGGCCCTCCCCATGGAGGTCAAAAATGTTATTACATCAAAATCTTTTAAAAACTATATAGGTGTAATTGCAGTCTCCTGAATGCTATGTAACTGCATTTGCACTGTTCTGTGTGCCTCCAAAATGAATTTCTAACACTTTTGAAGTCCCCATGAAGTGAAAAATGATGAAGTACAAAGACATCATTGGTGCATGAAAGTGTTTAAAAACGGTCACAAATGCATAAAAATGAAAAAAACAAAGTGCTACACTGGCCCAATAGCAAGCTAAACACACAATGAATGACCCAGAATGAATATATTTACAAATTACTTGGAAAATGCTATTTTAAATTTCAGGGGGACGAGGTCACAGAAGTCATGGAACTCCGAGCGGGGTAAAAGTTCAAACTTTCCACCCCTCATGGAGGTCAAAATGTTTAATTCATCAAAATCATTTAAAAACTATATAGGTGTGATTGGAGTGTCCTGATTGCTATATAGGTGCATTTGCACTGTCCTGTGTGCCTCCAAAGTGACTTTCTAACACTTTTGAAATCTCCATGAAGCAAAAGGTGACTAAGTCCAAAGACCATTTGGAGCATAAAAAAGTGTTCAAAAACGGTCAAAAATGCATAAAAACAAAAAAAAACAAGTGCTACAGTGGCCCAATAGCATGCTAAACACACAATGAATGACACAGAATGAATAGTTGTACACATTACTTTGAAAATGCAATTTTAAATTTCAGGGGGACAAGGTCACAAAAGTCATGGAACTCCGAGCGGGGTAAAAGTTCAACCTTTCCCCCCTTATGGAGGTCAAAATTTTAATACATCAAAATCATTTAAAAACTATATAGGTGTGATGGCAGTGTCTTGGATACATCCCACATGAATTTTAAACACATTAGGAGCATCTCTGATCAAAATAACCATAAAAATCCCAAAGCTGCATCAGTGCTTCAAAGTGCTCCAAAACGGTCAAAAATGGACGAAAATGAAAAATATTCTCCATATCTGAGTTTTTATAACATTCCTTAGATAATGTATATCTTGAATTAGTTTTAAATCCTTTTATTAAAAAGTTTATTTTCTATGCTGCACTGGTGCAACGCCTCAAGTCTGAGAAGCTGCACCAGTGCAGCCGAAGCAGCACTGGTGCAGCCGAAGCAGACCTTTGACCAATCCGAGAAAAAAAAAGGTGTTTTATTCCCTGGGCCCCTTCCCCAAACGAAAACACATTGACCTGAAGCCTAAGTGTATTCTGAGTCATAAAAAGTTTATTAGATGAAAAAATATTGTACGGGCACTTTTTTGCACAAAAAGTCACTTTTTGGCACTTTTTTGAGAGAAATAAAATAGTTCGCAGATTTTTTTTAAATCGACCGAATTAAAAAAAAAATGCTCTTGTTGGATGGCTTTGGACATAAGGCCGCATAAACAAAAGGAATTTTTCAAATATCTGTTTTTCTCACTTTTTTATTGCTGTTTGAAATTTCTGACTTGACTTTTTGCATCATTGGTGATGCATGTGTTTAACATTGAGCTTGGGAAAATTGAAAAAAAATAGACTTTGGGGATTGTTTACTAGGGCAAGTGATACATCAAATTAAGACTCATATTAAACTGAACCTCAAGCTGAAAAAAAACCAAAATAGCATTTACGATCACTTTTTATAAGCGACTTTAACAATTGTTTTTTTAGCTATATTAAAAAACAAGGTAACGCCGTAAATTTTAGAAAAGAGATTTTTTCAAAGTAAAACATAGGTGTGACCTGCCTTCACATTAGGCTTCATAAACAAAAGAAAAAACATCTCTATGTGTTATATTCACTTTTTAATAACACATTTTCGTTTTAGGCACAAGCAAAAAGCAGCATTGGTGATGCATGTGTTTTTCAATGGGGTTTTTTAAAGTCTACCAAAATACGGTTTACCAATACATTTTCATTATTTTCTCTTTGGTATCTCATTATGCACATGTTAATAAACAGGTTCATGCATTATTAGCTAAATAGCATAAAAACACACTGAATTATTAACAATAATCTTTGAGATTTGGGTGACCAGATGGCCGGAAATCGAAAATCGCCTCCTATGGATTCAACTTCCATTTCGTGCACTTTCTATGTGGGCCACATGCATAAGAATTGGTACAATAATGCATACAAATCTTAGCTAGAATCTGCAATTGAAATTAAGTCTTTAACTTATATGCTTCAAGAATTATAGGGCACATTCTGCTATGTATAATATCCTATCCATTTCAATGGGACGACCAGATGGCCGCAAATTGAAAATCGCGTCGTATGGATTCATATTGCGTTGTATGTACCTTACGTGTAAGCCACATGCATTTAAAATGACACAATGTAGTAGGGTATGCTATAGAATGTGTTGCAGTTGGAAATCAAGCTCTATCTAGTATGGATCATGACTGATGACACAATATACGTGACTCATTTTGCAAAAAATGGAGGCAAATTTTATAAAACATGCGTTTAATCACTGAATGATTCTCACCACTTCTAAGCATGGCACAGGCATGACAATGACCACAGGGCAGTGGCATGATGGTAACTGTATGCTGCACTCAGAATTATGGATCCAGATTGTATGGTTTTAGAATTATGGGCCACAACGTAAGGCATATTTTTTCACACATGTGACGTTATTGAAAAACATCATACATTCAACTTCACATTTTGTAGCCAAAAGCATAAAGTGTTCTTCAACACACATGAAAGTGAAAAATAAAAACTTTTCCTGAAGATTACACTTGATTTGTACCTTGTCCCTATAAGCCACAAATATGAGAGTTACCACTATAAAGTGTAGATGTCTTAGCTACATACTGTGATTGAAATTAGGTCAGTACCTCATATGGTTCAAGATTTATAGTGCACCACATACTATGTAATATATCCTATCCATTTCAATGGGTGACCAGATGGCCGCAAATTAAAAATCGCCTCGTATGGATTCAAACTGCTTTGTATGCACCTTGTGTGTGAGCCACATGCATATAAAATGGCACACTGTAGTAGGCTATGTTATAGAATGTGTTGCAGTTGGAAATCAAGCTCTATCTAATATGGATCTTGACTGATGACATAACATACATGACACATTTTGCAAAAGCTGGAGGAATTTTTTTAAAAATATGTGTTTAATCGCTGAAAGATTCACACCACTTTGAAGCTTTCCACATGCATGAAAATGAACACAGGACAGTGGCATCATGTTAGCTTAATGCTGCACTTCCAATTATGGATCCAGATTGTATGGTTTTAGAAGTATGGGACAAAATGTAAGGCATACTTTTTCGTACATGCGACGGTATTGAAAAACGTCATACATTCAACCTCAAATTTTGACAACTTTACAATACGCCACACACATAATAATTCACATGGGTAAGATGCACATCACTAGGAACAAAGTGCTGTTTAAATTATGTCTCTATAATGTACAGACTATGAATTATAGCCAAAAGTATAAAGTGTTCTACAACACACATGAAAGTGAAAAATAAAAACTTACCTGAAGGTTACACTTGATTTGTACCTTGTCCCTATAAGCCACAACCATGAGAGTTACCACTATGAATTGTAAATGTCTTAGCTACATACTGCAATTGAAATTAAGTCAGTACATCATATGCTTCAAGAAATAGAGTGCACTACATCCTCAGTAGTATATCCTATCCATTTCAAAGGGTGACCAGATGGCCGCAAATTAAAAATTGCCTCGTATGGATTCAAATTGCTTTGTATGACTGTTTTCAGGTCCCTGTAGCCACCAGGACCCCATAATATATCTCAGATGATATAACAAGAGTGGCTAGGGCTCATTTCCAGCCTCCAGGTACATGTCTGACTCCTATTTGTGACATTTCGAGGTGTTTGGGAACAAACTCATTTTTCCCAATATAGGCCATAGAGCTCAGAGTCACATCACATTGAGCTCAGAGTCACATCAAATTTCTAGTTCTGGACCTAAGGACCCCTTAGTATACCTCAGATGACATACCAGGAGTGTCTAAGACCCATTTCTGGCCTCCAGGGATGACTTTTTGAAGTTTTGGGGTTTAAGGGGGCATAGTCACTTCTTCCATCCAGGCTACGTTGCTCAAAATCGGGTACGATGTCAGGTTCTTCCCTTGGCTGGAAGCTGAAAAAAAAACTTCAGATAATAGCAAAGGTAGATAGATCAAATGAAAGCATCAGATCTGAGCTTTCTAACAAGTATATTTAGGTCATGGGTACTCACAAAGTGACTGTGATATCCATTCTGAGCTATTTGGAAAATTAGCAAATCTTGTCAAAAAAACTTTTTTTGACGATTTTTGCTAATTTTCGGTATCAACCCTCATGACTGTTTTCGGGTCCCTGTAGCCACCAGGACCCCATAATATATCTCAGATGATATAACAAGAGTGGCTAGGGCTCATTTCCAGCCTCCAGGTACATGTCTGACTCCTATTTGTGACATTTCGAGGTGTTTGGGGTCAAACTCATTTTTTCCATTATAGGCCATATAGCTCAGAGTCACATCACATTGAGCTCAGAGTCACATCAAATTTCTAGTTCTGGACCTAAGGACCCCTTAGTATACCTCAGATGACATACCAGGAGTGTCTAAGACCCATTTCTGGCCTCCAGGGATGACTTTTTGAAGTTTTGGGGTTTAAGGGGGCAAAGTCACTTCTTCCATCCAGCCTAAGGTGCTCAAAATCGGGTACAATGTCAGGTTTTTCCCATGGCTGGAAGCTGAAAAAAAAACTTCAGATAATAGCAAAGGTAGATAGATCAAATGAAAGCATCAGATCTGAGCTTTCTAACAAGTATATTTAGGTCCTGGGTACTCACAAAGTGACTGTGATATCCATTCTGAGCTATTTGGAAAATTAGCAAATCTTGTCCCAAAAACTTTTTTTGACGATTTTTGCTAATTTTCGGTATCAACCCTCATGACTGTTTTCAGGTCCCTGTAGCCACCAGGACCCCATAATATATCTCAGATTATATAACAAGAGTGGCTAGGGCTCATTTCCAGCCTCCAGGTACATGTCTGACTCCTATTTGTGACATTTTGAGGTGTTTGGTGTCAAATTCATTTTTTTCCATTATAGCTCCTAGATATCAGAGTCACATCAGATTTCTAGTTCTGGACCCAAGAAGACCATAGTATACCTCAGATGACATACCAAGAGTGTCTAAGACCCATTTCTGGCCTCCAGGGGTGACTTTTTGAAGTTTTTGGGTTTAAGGGGGCAAAGTGACTTTTTCCACCCAGCCCAATGTTCTCAAAATCGGGTACGATATCAGGTGTTTCCCTTGGTTGGTAGCGGAAAAAAAACTTTATATAATATCAAAGTTATATATATATCACATGAAAGCATCAGAGCTGACCTTTCTAACAAGTGTATTCATATCTTGCGCACTCAAACAGTGTCTCTGATATCCATTCTGAGCTATTTGGAAAATTAGCAAATCTTGTCAAAAAAATTTTTGGGACGATTTTTGCTAATTTTCAGTATCAACCCACCTGACTGTTTTTGGGTCCCTGTGGCCACCAGGACCCTATATTATATCTCAGGTGATATAGCAAGAGTGTCTAGGGCTCATTTCCAGCCTCCAGGTACATGTCTGAGTCCTATTTCAGACATTTTGAGGTGTTTGGTGTCAAATTCATTTTTTCCATTATAGGCCCTAGATATCAGAGTCACATCACATTTCTAGTTCTGGACCCAAGAACACCATAGTATACCTCAGATGACATACCAAGAGTGTCTAAGACCCATTTCTGGCCTCCAGGGGTGACTTTTTGAAGTTTTTGGGTTTAAGGGGGCAAAGTCACTTTTTCCACCCGAGGTCGTGGAACTCGGAGCTGGGTAAAACTTTAGCTTGAGTGCCCTCCCCATGAAGGTCAAAAATGTTATTGCATCAAAATCATTTAAAAACTATATAGGTGTAATTGTAGTGCCCTGAATGCTATATGGCTGCATTTGCACCGTTCTAGGTATTTACAAAATGAATTTCTAACACTTTTGAAGTCTCCATGAAGTGAAAAATGACTAAGTCCAAAAACTTCACTGGTGCATCAAAGTGGTCAAAAAAGGTCAACATTGGGTTAAAATTAACAAAACATAGTGCTGCAGTGGTCCAATAGCAGGCTAAAGACATAATGAATGACACAGAATGAACAGTTTTACTAAACACTTTGAAAATTCGATTTTCAATTTCAGGGGGACTAGGTCATGGAACTCCGAGCTGGGTAAAAGTTCAGCTTAAGGGCCCTCCCCATGGAGGTCAAAAATGTTATTACATCAAAATCTTTTAAAAACTATATAGGTGTAATTGCAGTGTCCTGAATGCTATGTAACTGCATTTGCACTGTTCTGTGTGCCTCCAAATTGAATTTCTAACACTTTTGAAGTCCCCATGAAGTGAAAAATGACGAAGTACAAAGACATCATTGGTGCATGAAAGTGTTTAAAAACGGTCACAAATGCATAAAAATGATAAAAACAAAGTCCTACACTGGCCCAATAGCAAGCTAAACACACAATGAATGACCCAGAATGAATATATTTACAAATTACTTGGAAAATGCTATTTTAAATTTCAGGGGGACGAGGTCACAGAAGTCATGGAACTCCGAGCGGGGTAAAAGTTCAAACTTTCCACCCCTCATGGAGGTCAAAATTTTTAATTTATCAAAATCATTTAAAAACTATATAGGTGTGATTGGAGTGTCCTGATTGCTATGTAGGTGCATTTGCACTGTCCTGTGTGCCTCCAAAGTGACTTTCTAACACTTTTGAAATCTCCATGAAGCAAAAAGTGACTAAGTCCAAAGACCATTTGGAGCATCAAAGTGTTCAAAAACGGTCAAAAATGCATAAAAACGAAAAAAAAAAACAAGTGCTACAGTGGCCCAATAGCATGCTAAACACACAATGAATGACACAGAATGAATAGTTGTACACATTACTTTGAAAATGCAATTTTAAATTTCAGGGGGACAAGGTCACGAAAGTCATGGAACTCCGAGCGGGGTAAAAGTTCAACCTTTCCCCCCTTATGGAGGTCAAAATTTTAATACATCAAAATCATTTAAAAACTATATAGGTGTGATGGCAGTGTCTTGGATACATCCCACATGAATTTTAAACACATTAGGAGCATCTCTGATCAAAATAACCGTAAACGAAAACACATTGACCTGAAGCCTAAGTGTATTCTGAGTCATAAAAAGTTTATTAGATGAAAAAATATTGTACGGGCACTTTTTTGCACAAAAAGTCACGTTTGGGGGAGGGGCCCAGGGAAAAAAACACCTTTTTTTTTCTCGGATTGGTCAAAGGTCAGGCTACCAGCTTGACTCTTGTTGCACCAGTGCTGCTTCGGCTGCACCAGTGCTGCTTCGGCTGCACTGGTGCAGCTTCTCAGACTTGAGGCGTTGCACCAGTGCAGCATAGAAAAGAAACTTTTTAATAAAAGGATTTAAAACTAATTCAAGATATACATTATCTAAGGAATGTTATAAAAACTCAGATATGGAGAATATTTTTCATTTTCGTCCATTTTTGACCGTTTTGGAGCACTTTGAAGCACTGATGCAGCTTTGGGATTTTTATGGTTATTTTGATCAGAGATGCTCCTAATGTGTTTAAAATTCATGTGGGATGTATCCAAGACACTGCCATCACACCTATATAGTTTTTAAATGATTTTGATGTATTAAAATTTTGACCTCCATAAGGGGGGAAAGGTTGAACTTTTACCCCGCTCGGAGTTCCATGACTTTCGTGACCTTGTCCCCCTGAAATTTAAAATTGCATTTTCAAAGTAATGTGTACAACTATTCATTCTGTGTCATTCATTGTGTGTTTAGCATGCTATTGGGCCACTGTAGCACTTGTTTTTTTTTCGTTTTTATGCATTTTTGACCGTTTTTGAACACTTTGATGCTACAAATGGTCTTTGGACTTAGTCACTTTTTGCTTCATGGAGATTTCAAAAGTGACTCTTGTTGCACCAGTGCTGCTTCGGCTGCACCAGTGCTGCTTCGGCTGCACTGGTGCAGCTTCTCAGACTTGAGGCGTTGCACCAGTGCAGCATAGAAAAGAAACTTTTTAATAAAAGGATTTAAAACTAATTTAAGATATACATTATCTAAGGAATGTTATAAAAACTCAGATATGGAGAATATTTTTCATTTTCGTCCATTTTTGACCGTTTTGGAGCACTTTGAAGCACTGATGCAGCTTTGGGATTTTTATGGTTATTTTGATCAGAGATGCTCCTAATGTGTTTAAAATTCATGTGGGATGTATCCAAGACACTGCCATCACACCTATATAGTTTTTAAATGATTTTGATGTATTAAAATTTTGACCTCCATAAGGGGGGAAAGGTTGAACTTTTACCCCGCTCGGAGTTCCATGACTTTCGTGACCTTGTCCCCCTGAAATTTAAAATTGCATTTTCAAAGTAATGTGTACAACTATTCATTCTGTGTCATTCATTGTGTGTTTAGCATGCTATTGGGCCACTGTAGCACTTGTTTTTTTTTCGTTTTTATGCATTTTTGACCGTTTTTGAACACTTTGATGCTCCAAATGGTCTTTGGACTTAGTCACTTTTTGCTTCATGGAGACTTCAAAAGTGTTAGAAAGTCACTTTGGAGGCACACAGGACAGTGCAAATGCACCTATATAGCAACCAGGACACTCCAATCACACCTATATAGTTTTTAAATGATTTTGATGAATTAAAAATGTTGACCTCGATGAGGGGTGGAAAGTTTGAACTTTTACCCCGCTCGGAGTTCCATGACTTCTGTGACCTCGTCCCCCTGAAATTTAAAATAGCATTTTCCAAGTAATTTGTAAATATATTCATTCTGGGTCATTCATTGTGTGTTTAGCTTGCTATTGGGCCAGTGTAGCACTTAGTTTTTTTCATTTTTATGCATTTGTGACCGTTTTTAAACACTTTCATGCAGCAATGATGTCTTTGTACTTCATCATTTTTCACTTCATGGAGACTTCAAAAGTGTTAGAAATTCATTTTGGAGGCATACAGAACAGTGCAAATGCAGTTACATAGCATTCAGGACACTGCAATTACACCTATATAGTTTTTAAAAGATTTTGATGTAATAAAATTTTTGACCTCCATGGGGAGGGCCCTTAAGCTGAACTTTTACACAGCTCGGAGTTCCATGACTTCCATGACCTTGTCCCCCTGAAATTGAAAATCGAATTTTCAAAGTGTTTAGTAAAACTGTTCATTCTGTGTCATTCATTATGTCTTTAGCCTGCTATTGGACCACTGCAGCACTATGTTTTGTTAATTTTAACCCAATGTTGACCTTTTTTGACCACTTTGATGCACCAGTGAAGTTTTTGGACTTAGTCATTTTTCACTTCATGGAGACTTCAAAAGTGTTAGAAATTCATTTTGTAAATACCTAGAACGGTGCAAATGCAGCCATATAGCATTCAGGGCACTACAATTACACCTATATAGTTTTTAAATGATTTTGATGCAATAACATTTTTGACCTCCATGGGGAGGGCACTCAAGCCAAACTTTTACCCCATTCCGAGTTCCACGACCTCGTGTGGAAAAAGTGACTTTGCCCCCTTAAACCCAAAAACTTCAAAAAGTCACCCCTGGAGGCCAGAAATGGGTCTTAGACACTCTTGGTATGTCATCTGAGGTATACTATGGTGTTCTTGGGTCCAGAACTAGAAATGTGATGTGACTCTGATATCTAGGGCCTATAATGGAAAAAATGAATTTGACACCAAACACCTCAAAATGTCTGAAATAGTACTCAGACATGTACCTGGAGGCTGGAAATGAGCCCTAGACACTCTTGCTATATCACCTGAGAAATAATATAGGGTCCTGGTGGCCACAGGGACCCAAAAACAGTCAGGTGGGTTGATACTGAAAATTAGCAAAAATCGTCCAAAAATTTTTTTTGACAAGATTTGCTAATTTTCCAAATAGCTCAGAATGGATATCAGAGACACTGTTTGAGTGCGCAAGATATGAATACACTTGTTAGAAAGGTCAGCTCTGATGCTTTCATGTGATATATATAACTTTGATATTATATAAAGTTTTTTTTCCGCTACCAGCCAAGGGAAACACCTGATATCGTACCCGATTTTGAGAACATTGGGCTGGGTGGAAAAAGTCACTTTGCCCCCTTAAACCCAAAAACTTCAAAAAGTCACCCTTGGAGGCCAGAAATGGGTCTTAGACACTCTTGGTATGTCATCTGAGGTATACTATGGTCTTCTTGGGTCCAGAACTAGAAATCTGATGTGACTCTGATATCTAGGAGCTATAA
Source organism: Lissotriton helveticus (assembly GCF_964261635.1). Taxonomy (NCBI): domain Eukaryota; kingdom Metazoa; phylum Chordata; class Amphibia; order Caudata; family Salamandridae; genus Lissotriton; species Lissotriton helveticus. The sequence continues at coordinate 1,719,216 of NW_027611666.1, forward strand.
TGGAAAAAAATGAATTTGACACCAAACACCTCAAAATGTCACAAATAGGAGTCAGACATGTACCTGGAGGCTGGAAATGAGCCCTAGCCACTCTTGTTATATAATCTGAGATATATTATGGGGTCCTGGTGGCTACAGGGACCTGAAAACAGTCATGAGGGTTGATACCGAAAATTAGCAAAAATCGTCAAAAAAAGTTTTTTTGACAAGATTAGCTAATTTTCCAAATAGCTCAGAATGGATATCACAGTCACTTTGTGAGTACCCAGGACCTAAATATACTTGTTAGAAAGCTCATTTCTGATGCTGTCATTTGATCTATCTACCTTTGCTATTATCTGAAGTTTTTTTTTCAGCTTCCAGCCATGGGAAAAACCTGACATTGTACCCGATTTTGAGCACCTGCGGCTGGATGGAAGAAGTGACTTTGCCCCCTTAAACCCCAAAACTTCAAAAAGTCATCCCTGGAGGCCAGAAATGGGTCTTAGACACTCCTGGTATGTCATCTGAGGTATACTAAGGGGTCCTTAGGTCCAGAACTAGAAATTTGATGTGACTCTGAGCTCAATGTGATGTGACTCTGAGCTATATGGCCTATAATGGAAAAAAGCCAGTTGATATATTTTAAATAAAATTTACAGAAGAATAGGAAGTGCAAATCATCTTGTGTGCTAACACCATCACAAGGACATGGGTTATAATCTGTGCTATGTTGGTAGCCCAGAGGGAAGGCCAACAGATATTTCACAGAACCCGCTCTTAGGCGAAACAAAAGTGATCTCTCCCAGTTGGTCATAGGTAGGGTAAGATAGTGCGGGAGTGGTTGCCTACATAGATCGTTCCCCATGTATTTTACAACAGTTGATTTTGATTATTCTCTTCCCATTCGTTCAGAATTATAAAGTGCGTACAGTGCATGTTTAACCTCGATTTTATCCCTTGGCTCGATCCTAGTAGGGTCGGAAAAGAGGCTGCCTCTGTCCATGGCGCTCAATGTTTTCGACACTCCAGAAAGCCATGGAATCGCCATGCCATGGTCACATTTTAAACAATCCTTTATAATATTTTGTGTAAGAGTGGCTGAGTTATTCCTCCAAATCCTGACCCAGAATAGAGCTGGTCTAGATCTGATAAAATCACATACAAAGGGGAGGTTTAATTCATCATGGCAGATAAATTCAGAAGATGAGATTGGGGCGCCCAATATTTTCCTGCAAAATCGGCTTTCTTCTCGCTGGATACTTGGGCTTCTTCCCAACCCCCAGACCTCTGCTCCATATGTGGCTACCGGTAGGCACTGTAATCTAAACATTTTTAAAATAGCTCTAGTGGCACCTATTTTCTTTGGGCAAGGCAAGCTAAAGACTGAATTGGTGGCTTTCCAGAACTTGCCCATGGCATGGGCCAAGTGCCCACCCCATGAGCCGTTCGCAGTGAAAACCAAACCTAAATATGGAAATGTAGGCACAGATTCAAGTTTATCTGTCCCTATGTGTATTGTATTGAGCTTCCGTTTCCCAGGGCCACCAGACATGACAAAAGATTTTTTTAAATTTACGCGCAAATCTAATCCCTCCATGTATTGAACAAAGCTATGGACAAGTAGGCGGAGGGCATTTGGCGTGCGGCCCATAAGCACCGCTTCGTCAGCATATAATAACACTGGTAATGGTTGCCCCAGAATTGTTGGTACATCACTAGTCACTTCTTTCAGGCTTCTTGCAAGGCCATTGATGTAAATGATGAACAACAGGGGTGCTAAAACGCACCCCTGTCTCACCCCCCTGCCGATGTTAATAGCTCCAGAGACTTCTCCACCCATCCCAATCCTGACCTGTGCTTTAAGATCCGTGTGAAGATAGGCCAGGAAATTAACAAGCACCTCGTCTAGTCCAGAATTCAAAAGGATAGCCCAGAGTTTGGATCTATTCACTAGATCAAAGGCGGATGAAAGATCCATAAATGCAAGGTAAATAGGAGACAATCGAGCAACGCTGTACTTATCGATTATCAATTTTAGATTCAGACATTGCTCCACCGTCCCTACCCTGCTCCTAAATCCCATCTGACACGGGTCCAATAGGTCTATGTCATCAGTACATTCTAGCACCCTAATATAAATAATTCGCGCCAGAATTTTTAAAGTGTTATCCAGAATTTATGTATTTATTTTTATTTATGGTATTTGTAAAGCGCTCTGCAACCCTACGGGCATCCTGGCGCTGTGTACATATGGCTGAAAAACACTGTGCATCAGAGGAGGAATAATAGCGTTAAATACTGGTAGGTTACATTTTTGGGAAGAGCCATGTTTTCACCTTTTTACGAAAGGCCATCAGTTCATTTGTTTTTCTGATGTCAATAGGTAAACTGTTCCACAGATGAGCTGCAGCTATGCTAAAGGCTCTGCCACCAAAGGTGGTTTTCTTGATCCTGGGTATACTTATGAAATTTGAAGAAGGGGATTGAAGAGACCGGGTAGGCTCATACCAATTAAATTTGTTTTGAAGTGGTCGGGGGCCTAGCCCATGTACTGCCCTAAAGACAATACATAGGGATTTAAAGCGGATCCTCTGGTGTGTAGGTAACCAGTGAAGGTCAGCCAGGGCAAGGGTGGTAGAGGATCTTCGCTCTCGAGAAAGTGCCAGTTTTGCTGCAGCCGCCTGGATACTCTGAAGTCTGGAAATCAGGTAGGCAGGGGATTCCAGTAATAGGGCATTACAGTAGTCCAGGCGGCTGAGAATGGTGCTCCTAACTATGGTGGCTCTAACCTGTGAAGGTAGAAGGGGTAGCAGCTTTCGCAGTCCTCGCATTAGAGCAAAGCAGCTACTAGCCTGCTTGTTGACATTGGTCTCTAAGCTCAGACTGTTATTAAAAGTGACTCCAAGGTTTCTTACTGATTTCACTGGGATTAGTGAGTCCCCTAGCGCCGGAGGCCAGAAATCTGTGGGTAGACTTTTGGGGATTCTTCCTACCGTACAGTGCATTATTTCAGTCTTGTCACTGTTGAATTGTAGTGAATTCTGATTCAGCCAGAGTGTCATTTCCAACAAGCAGGTGTGGAAGGTCTCAAGCGAGTCTGCATGAGCACCATCAAGAGAGATCATCAGCTGCGTGTCATCCGCATAGTTGATCACGCTAATGCCGTGAGCCTTGATGATGCTCATCAGGGGTTGCATATATATGTTGAAGAGTATAGGACTAATTGCAGACCCCTGTGGGACCCCATGTGGAACTTTAACAAACTCTGACTGATATGGAGGGATAGCTACTGCCTGCCATCTGTCCATCAGGTATGATCGAAACCAATCAAGCACAGCTCCCCCGACTCCGATGTTCCTCAGCCTTGTCAGCAGGATGTCATGACTCACCGTATCGAATGCGGCGGACAGGTCCAGCAAGATTAATATTGCTGATTCTCCCCTGTACACCCTCATTCGTAAGTCGTCCAGAACTGTCAGCAAAGCAGTCTCAGTTCCGTGAGCTGGTCTGAATCCAAATTGCTCCTCTTCCAGGATGTTGTTAGTTTCAAGGAAGAGGGCTAAAGATCTGGTGACCCACCGTTCTATGATCTTAATAGGGTATGGCAGGAGCGAAATAGGTCGGTAGTTCTTTTGGCAATTTGGGTACAGATTTGGTTTTTTTAATAGTGGGGTAACAACCGCCAGTTTCCAGTCTTTTGGTACGGTGCCTGTGTGGAGAGATTGGTTGCACAGCTGATGCAACACTGGGAGGATTTCATCCCCGAACTCCTTTATTATTTTGTGAGGTAGAGGGTCCAAAGGGGACCCTGATGACGTGTTAAGGGCTATTCTTAAGAATTCTTGCTCTGTAGGGATCTCAAAATTTTCCAATGTGGCCTTTGGAGCGGGACATCTTACATTTTCCACATTCTTCTCCCTATTCTCTGGATTGCTATTAGCCTGCACCGGCGGAATAGAAACACATTTCATTCCCTCAACAATTTTACAGATTTTCTCTTGAAAGAATAATGCTAAACCGTCACATAGCTCTCTGATTATCCTGAAGGTGTCACGAGATTTATTGGTACTATTAAGTATTAGGTCTGCGAAGTGGCTTGCTTTGGCTATAGTGATTTCTTTCTTATATTGTACAATTGTAAGCCTCCATGTCAATTTCTCCTGTTCCGAATAATTTTTCCTCCAGAGTTTCTCCGCCTTTTTACAGGCGCTTTTCAGTTCTTTTAGTTTATCCGTATACCAAGGCGCGGAGGGTTTTCCTCTTTTCCTGATTGTTTTCAGAGGTATAGTATCATCAAGTTTCCTAGTTATCTCTTTACAAAATGAAAGATAATTTGTAGTGACATCACTCTCAGGGTTGAGCGAGATCCAAACTTGACGAAAGTCAAACTTTCCTTCCTCTTTCCTTTTTAACAGGCCCCTCCAATCACGACCAATGAAGGTCTAAGTCTGCACGTTTGTAGGTCCTGTGTTAATCAGGGTGTGGATGTTAAATAGAAGGAGGTGGTGGTCTGACCAATCTACTGGGAGAATTGTACCCATAGTAATTAAATCCTCCGCAGCAAATATTAAGTCCAGTATATTTCCTTGTTTATGCGTAGGGGTAGTTATCCATTGTTTCAGCCCCAAATTATTACAAGATTGAGTAATGTTATAGAAGGCCGTATGTAGTTGGTCATTGTCCCATAAGTTAAAATCTCCCAGTACCAACAGTCTGCTATGAGAAATTGAAATATTATTAATAACAGCAATCAATTCCTGCTGTTGAGTAGCATTGATATGCCCGGCGTCCTGTAGCAGATTAGGCCCATGAGGCAATGGACAGAATCATGTTTAATCGAAACCCCAAGGATTTCAGCACACGAGATTGTATCAACATCCAAGGTTGCAATGTTTAGCTCCTCCTTGAAAATGATTCCTATTCCTCCTCCTCGTCCTATGTTCCTAGGTTTATGAATAATCTTATATCCTGCTGGACATGCTGGCCCTAGCTCTGGTTCCATTCCCGCGGCCATCCATGTCTCGGTTAGAAATAAAATGTCTAAGTTGTTGGACTCAATCAGTAACTGTATTTCAGTGGCGTGTTTCGGGAGGGATCTGACATTTAGTAATCCACTAATTAATTTTCCCTTAATGGTATGCTTAGATCCAGCATGAGTTAACGGGATATGTCTGTTAGCAGAGATCAGATTGGGTTTTAATAGAGGTTTAGGAGGGAGGGGATTAATAATTGGCAGACACCCTCGGCAGTAAGGACATGGATTCTTGTTTTATCACAAAGGGGGCGTGGCTATAGTTGGTGGGCGTGCCTCTGGAATCCGGCCAATAGCGTCGGTTCACAGCCAAATACCCGCCCGCATCAGCGTTCTATCCGCTGTGCAGAGGAGATAGTGCAAATTACGCTATTAAAAACACAGAATATCACACAAGTAAGTTTTAAAAGCAATCTAGTCCCTGCTCCCGGCTGTGCCTCAGGAGATTCAGCTATTAGACGCTGCGCTTGTAGTCAGCGCGCGTTTTATCACAAAGGGGGCGTGGCTATAGTTGGTGGGCGTGCCTCTGGAATCCGGCCAATAGCGTCGGTTCACAGCCAAGTACCCGCCCGCATCAGCATTCTATTCGCTGTGCAGAGGAGATAGTGCATATTATGCTATTAAAAACACAGAATATCACACAAGTAAGTTTTAAAAGCAATCTAGTCCCTGCTCCCGGCTGTGCCTCAGGAGATTCAGCTATTAGACGCTGCGCTTGTAGTCAGCGCGCGTTTTATCACAAAGGGGGCGTGGCTATAGTTGGTGGGCGTGCCTCTGAAATTCGGCCAATAGCGTCGGTTCACAGCCAAGTACCCGCCCGCATCAGCGTTCTATCCGATGTGCAGAGGAGATAGTGCAAATTACGCTATTAAAAACACAGAATATCACACAAGTAAGTTTTAAAAGCAATCTAGTCCCTGCTCCCTGCTGTGCCTCAGGAGATTCAGCTATTAGACGCTGCGCTTGTAGTCAGCGCGCGTTTTATCACAAAGGGGGCGTGGCTATAGTTGGTGGGCGTGCCTCTGGAATCCGGCCAATAGCGTCGGTTCACAGCTAAGTACCCGCCCGCATCAGCGTTCTATCCGCTGTGCAGAGGTGATAGTGCAAATTACGCTATTAAAAACACAGAATATCACACAAGTAAGTTTTAAAAGCAATCTAGTCCCTGCTCCCGGCTGTGCCTCAGGAGATTCATCTATTAGCAAGGGAGATCGGACGATAATTAACTGGGTCCGACCTATCACCCTTTTTAAAAATTGGGACAATAGTGCTGGTTGCCCAGGTAATGGGCATAGGCACTGTTGGCAAGCTGTTAAAGACGTTAAGAAGGATTGGTGCCCATAGATCCGGGTTATGCTTAATAATATCGATGGGCAATCCATCGGGGCCTGGTGCCTTGTTTCCAAGGCTCTCTTTTATGGCTATTTTCACCTCGTGGAGATCAATCTGAAGACCGCACGTCTGTCCTGGAGTAAAGGTCACCAAGTCCTTGGTTGGTGCGGCAGAAATTTTAGAGAAGTGAGCCTCCCAAACGCTGCTAGTTATGTTACAACTAATTGGTGTTAACTGTTTCCCCATTTCCCGCGTTTTCCTGACCGCAGACCAGAAGGGGCCGCTGCCCCCCAGATTGGCACTGGCGACCAGCGACTCCCGCTGCTCAGTCAGTAGTGCGGACTTTCTTCTAGCTATTTCAGATTTGTAGAATTTCCTGGCTGTCTGAACCGCCATTATACACCTGGGTTTGGTGGTTAGTGCCCTGCGTAATTCCCTATTTGCCAGTAAAACAGGCGGAATCAAACCACCTTGGTTCTCTCCCTTCCTTTGGTAATGGTACTGACAAAAGAGTTTTTATAATAAGACACAATTCACCAAAATCAGCAATTATTCTGTGGTAGTTCCCATCCATGGATAAACAGGAATTAATTAGATGTGGGTGTTTCATTTTTACACTTTCCAAAATTGCCCCACCATCCACCCCCCTCCATTTTAATCGCAAGCCATCAACTGAAGGTGTGATGTCCCTTGCACCTTTTAAATTGGTATAAACCGGGGTGGGGGCTAAGTGCAGAGTTACTACAAGTGGGTTGTGATCTCCAAACGATGTCTCCATCACTGTGGACTTTATAACACAATCTATTAGATGTGGGGACATAAAGATAAAATCAATGGTGGGACTGCAGTCCCTGCCTCTAAACGTAGGGGCATGGGGAGCACTAGGGATGAGACTAGTTTCCATGGCATCGCCAAGATTGAACTCGGTTAGTATATTAACGAGTTCAATACCCCTTCGTTCGGCTTGGTCTAAGCAGTTCCTAACCTTGATCCCTTGATTCTTTAATATTTTTGCGTTGAAGTCACCCCCAACTAAGATCCCTGTCTTATCGTCAGCCTGTAGACTGGTTTCCAGATTATGTAAAGTTTTGGAAAGTGCCTCAAAGTTCTTATTAGGTCCACAGTAAGAATCATTATTATAAAAATTGATTAAATAAATCCGGGTCTTTCGCTTGAATTCGAGAATTTGTATATTCGGGTTCCCTCTGGATAGGTCTCTGATGGTACCACCAGCCAGTATCTTAACCCCGATGAATAGACCTCCGACAGGGCGGCCAGAATTTGGTTTCAGTGCGGTCACACTAAAACAATGGTAACCCTCTATATGAGAATTCCCAACAGCCCAGGTCTCTTGAAACATTGAAATGTCTATACCATCCAAAGTCTTTGCCCATTGGGGGTCTGAGAGCCTTGACTCTAACCCTGCCACATTCCAACTAAGGATTGACAAGTCACAGCGGGTGGAGTGACTGGTTAGCTTGTTCCTTGTACTCATCACTACATTCGTATTAGTTTTAGATGATGTGGGGATTATATGGTCATGTATGGCCATAAGTGTGACAGTACAATCAAGCATTACTGTTCCCTGTGTAGCATTGACTTGTAATGATGGTAGATATTCCTCAGTAATATTGATTGAAGCTGAGCGAACACTATTACCTTCCCTGTCATCAGCTAATGTTCCCTGAGTAATACTTGCTTCTACTGGTACTGGATATTCCGCGTTATCATTACTTATATCTTCACATCCATTGATGTTGTCTTCCCTGTTGCCCAGTCAATCCTGCTCGTCTAGACTTGAGAAGGCATATTCAAACCGATTATAGGTCGGAATGTTGTATATAGAGCTTACCTCATTCTGAGGCAAATACCGATTTGGGTTAATCATTGGGTGTGACCTCTCCATATGGTCGTACTGTTTCATTATGGGGGGGTCTGGGTAATGCAATGGATTTGCTAAGGATGATACCTGATGGTACTGTGCAGGTCCCTTCGGGTAAGTAAGCCCTTGATCCTGGTGAAAGAATGGAAACTTAATCCCTGTACCCAAATTTGGGTCCTGATAACACACAACAGAGTTATTCACCATATTAGCATTGGGGGAAATCAGATGTCTATAAAAATAGCCCAATGAGAGCAAAGTAGTATTGAATTCCCGAGGTGAGGGAGGTGGGGCACAGGCCAAAGTTTTTTGGGCCCATTGTGGGGACTTAAAATGTATTATTATGCAGTCCCCCTCAAACTTTTTCCTCAGTGGGCCTACCCATCCTACTCTTTGGGTGTGAATAATCTCCCTTGCTCCTGCCATTGGAAAGTTGCAGTTTGCAATTAACCAGTGGAAGGTCCTGTTCTTAAGGGATGTAGAATGTTCCTCTTGATCCTTCCTTAGTTTTGTTACATTAACTAGGACCAGCACATACGCCCCGCATTCAGGCGGTAAGCTGATGCGGGGAGGTATCTGTCTCCCATTAATTGCCATATTTCGATCGGGCTGGGCCCCTAACGCGTTCTGAGCGTTATTATTATTATTTGGTCTAATTTGGGTCTCCTTGCTTTTATCAACATTTTGCACCTTGCCTTCCTGTGTGGCGTCCTTAATCGTGTTATGAATTGCAGTGGTTTTTGTTAATGGTTGATTGGCAGCTATTCCTTTGCCAGGCACTTGTGGGGTTTTGGGCTTTGTAGTTAAGATTGTGACAGTGGGATTCTTAGCTTTAGTGCATGTAGATTTAGAATAGCTCGGTTTGAGTCCCACAGTTACAGCAGAACCCTAACTGGCGATATTTGTAATGGGAGAACTCAATTCAGCTAGTTTTTCAATTCGGGTAAGTCTAGATTCTATCGGGGACAAATAGATGCTAAGTAGTTCGCCCATTCTTTCCAGAAGTTGGTCATAAGCTGCAAGATTATCCCCTTTAGCCGTCGGGATCCAATGTGACTCCTCACTTTCTATGTCTATAGGTGCATTTGTCTCATCTACATTTGGGTTTGGATTGGTATCCTTCCTATGCTTTCGCTTAGGCATGCTATGCTTTATTACCTTAGGCTTGCTCAACTGTCTTGTGTGTGTTTTATGTTTCCGTATAGCACCCTCCCGCCTACCCCTTAATTGCCTTGTGCTAGCTTCGACTACCTCATCTAGTGTGTGCTTGATGAGCAGTTCTGGGGTCCTTTCTAGTTCCATGCTAGACTCTAGATCCGAATCTATCAAGGGATTAGATGCTGATAAGTTGACCTCATTCGGTATGCTGTGAATTTCGGCATGGACATCAATTATAGGACCAGTATTGATGTTTCTAGCCTGACCTGGAGTTCTATCTGATGCAATAAGTCCAAGGGATGAGCGTTTTGCTAGGGCTAGGTCTTGTGAAACCCTGCGCTCCAATAGTGTAATTTCCTGGTTTATAGCATCATTGGCCCTAGTTATGAAGTTATCTATTGGGCCTATCAGTGGAGCCCCATGTGCTGCCGTTTTACTTCTACTACCTCTGGTAGTCATAATATTAGATAAGAAGTATATATTTTGTCACAGCCTAGCTTGTGCACAAAATCTACGGGGTGAGGATGCAGGGAAGCAGCAAATAAGGTGCTAAGGGGTGGGATTGGATCGATCAACACCCGACACACTTCTACTATACAGTTCAATTCCCAGCAGAGGCGTTATAATAGTCTTTATCCCTCCCCCTGCTGAATAGAGGTAGTAACAGTTAAACAGATAAATGCCTCGTAATACAACTGCGGTTAACAAATGCAAAAAATAAAAGAACAACCCGGTGCAAAATCAGGCTCTACAAGTGCAATACAGTAAGTATAGCTCACGCATTAGTAGCATTCAGTTTTCTATGAGGAGATGCAAAGAGCCATGCAGTAAAGTTCACTTGGGAGGGAGCGATGTTCATAGGTCCTCATAAGGCCCAAAAATTCCCTCAAATGATGAATTAGAGGGTATAACTGCCCAACAAAGAACCCAAATACACTGCTCAGTCAGTTTGTAGCTATGATGACGTTCCTTATGACAGTTAACAAAGTCAATGTTAGGGGGGTCTCCTTGACCGGACTCCTTGACCTCTGAGGGCCTCAGAGGGCCCGCCCTTTGCCCGGGCTTAGCCCCGGGCGCTCCCCCGCGCGTCCCGCTCCGCGGTAGAAACGAGTGAGTTATAAGAGCATGTGATGGAGGCGGGGCTAGCAGGGGGCGCAGGCCGGGTCACTCAGGCCACGCAGGGACTCCTGGGTCAGTGAGTCCCTGCAGCGCTCAACCCCTGCAGCAGCTGTTCTTCTCCATGCCACAACCGGGGGGTCCTTAAGGGAATCCAAACGCCGCGAAGCGGCACCCACGAAGCGGGTGTAGCAAGGCACTGAGGAAGAGGGAAACTCCAACACCCTCCAACAAAATCACGGCGTTCACAGGTAGGCAACCCTTTTCGGCCCTTGCAATATGCTGTACATTATGGACGAAATACCATATTTAATATACATATCCCTATTAGGCGTCCCCTCCGGGAGGGCAGGTTGTGCTTCATCAATTCTCAAATTGGTACCACTACAAAAGCATCACATCTTACGAAGTGTGCTGGAAACAGGCATGCTGAAAATAGTGCAAAATATGCAGTATTATAAAAAAGTAGCACTTAAAGTACTCTTCGTACGTTGCGCCGTTCAAATATTCTCAGAGAAAAATCTCCTCATTACCTGCCTATATGTGTTGCAACACATATATAATTTTCATAATCATAGGACTAACTCAATATTTGGCCAATACATATCAAAAATGCCACAGTAAGTGTTTTCTAAAACTACCTTACCAATCCAAGGCATCAATCTTAGAACAAGTGCCGCAAAACTGCTCTTACCAATCAAATGGTGTCCAGGTTCATACTGCCAAGTTCACAAATCGACCAAACGGTCACTGCACGGCGAAGCAACAGAAGAGATCTCAGTCGAGGACCGACGCCACCTGGATGGTTAGATCAGAAAGAAAGGGAAAACGCAGTGGATGCCAAGACTCAGGTCTCCTCCGGCAGTGATCACGTCCAAAGCGAGATTACAACCCTTCGTATCGACCAGTCTTTCAGGCATCCGAGTCGCTGATGAGCCCCACGTTGGACGCGCCAATTTGTAGTAGCAAGCCCCAGCCAGGCCTACTAGTGCAAGGGATTCGCCCTTTTCTGCTCAGAGTCCTTAGACCAATAGTAAGAAGTTGGCACAGAAACTGGAATAGAAAAGACAGAGTTTATTAAACCTCATGAGGTGGAACTACATTCACACAACACCCTTCAGTATAGTATGAGGTAGCAGACTGACTGGAAGGAGCTGGGTCCTTTTATACCCACACAGGGTCTCAAAAGCAGGCGGTACAAGTGCAAGCTGCTGTTCTTAGGCACATACAAGGTCATACAGAAAATGCACGGTTGCACAGCTAACAGTTAGCTAGTTGAAATAAAAACACATTCTGACAGTTACATGCTAGGGACAGCTGCATGCTCAACTGAGCATGCGTGGAGTGGCAGAAGCTAAATATAATCTGTCTCCACTGGTGCAACGCCTCAAGTCTAGGTAGCCTGACCTTTGACCAATCCAAGAAAAAAAAAGGTGTTTTTTTCCCTGGGCCCCTCCCCAAACGAAAACACATTGACCTGAAGCCTAAGTGTATTCTGAGTCATAAAAAGTTTATTAGATGAAAAAATATTGTACGGGCACTTTTTTGCACAAAAAGTCACTTTTTGGCACTTTTTTGAGAGAAATAAAATAGTTCGCAGATTTTTTTTAAATCGACCGAATTAAAAAAAAAATGCTCTTGTTGGATGGCTTTGGACATAAGGCCGCATAAACAAAAGGAATTTTTCAAATATCTGTTTTTCTCACTTCTTTATTGCTGTTTGAAATTTCTGACTTGACTTTTTGCATCATTGGTGATGCATGTGTTTAACATTGAGCTTGGGAAAATTGGAAAAAAATAGACTTTGGGGATTGTTTACTAGGGCAAGTGATACATCAAATTAAGACTCATATTAAACTGAACCTCAAGCTGAAAAAAAAACCAAAATAGCATTTACGATCACTTTTTATAAGCGACTTTAACAATTGTTTTTTTAGCTATATTAAAAAACAAGGTAACGCCGTAAATTTTAGAAAAGAGATTTTTTCAAAGTAAAACATAGGTGTGACCTGCCTTCACATTAGGCTTCATAAACAAAAGAAAAAACATCTCTATGTGTTATATTCACTTTTTAATAACACATTTTCGTTTTAGGCACAAGCAAAAAGCAGCATTGGTGATGCATGTGTTTTTCAATGGGGTTTTTTAAAGTCTACCAAAATACGGTTTACCAATACATTTTCATTATTTTCTCTTTGGTATCTCATTATGCACATGTTAATAAACAGGTTCATGCATTATTAGCTAAATAGCATAAAAACACACTGAATTATTAACAATAATCTTTGAGATTTGGGTGACCAGATGGCCGGAAATCGAAAATCGCCTCGTATGGATTCAACTTCCATTTCGTGCACTTTCTATGTGGGCCACATGCATAAGAATTGGTACAATAATGCATACGAATCTTAGCTAGAATCTGCAATTGAAATTAAGTCTTTAACTTATATGCTTCAAGAATTATAGGGCACATTCTGCTGTGTATAATATCCTATCCATTTCAATGGGACGACCAGATGGCCGCAAATTGAAAATCGCGTCGTATGGATTCATATTGCGTTGTATGTACCTTACGTGTAAGCCACATGCATTTAAAATGACACAATGTAGTAGGGTATGCTATAGAATGTGTTGCAGTTGGAAATCAAGCTCTATCTAGTATGGATCATGACTGATGACACAATATACGTGACTCATTTTGCAAAAAATGGAGGCAAATTTTATAAAACATGCGTTTAATCACTGAATGATTCTCACCACTTCTAAGCATGGCACAGGCATGACAATGACCACAGGGCAGTGGCATGATGGTAACTGTATGCTGCACTCAGAATTATGGATCCAGATTGTATGGTTTTAGAATTATGGGCCACAACGTAAGGCATATTTTTTCACACATGTGACGTTATTGAAAAACATCATACATTCAACTTCACATTTTGTAGCCAAAAGCATAAAGTGTTCTTCAACACACATGAAAGTGAAAAATAAAAACTTTTCCTGAAGATTACACTTGATTTGTACCTTGTCCATATAAGCCACAAATATGAGAGTTACCACTATAAAGTGTAGATGTCTTAGCTACATACTGTGATTGAAATTAGGTCAGTACCTCATATGGTTCAAGATTTATAGTGCACCACATACTATGTAATATATCCTATCCATTTCAATGGGTGACCAGATGGCCGCAAATTAAAAATCGCCTCGTATGGATTCAAATTGCTTTGTATGCACCTTGTGTGTGAGCCACATGCATATAAAATGGCACACTGTAGTAGGCTATGTTATAGAATGTGTTGCAGTTGGAAATCAAGCTCTATCTAATATGGATCTTGACTGATGACATAACATACGTGACACATTTTGCAAAAGCTGGAGGAATTCCAATTATGGATCCAGATTGTATGGTTTTAGAAGTATGGGACAAAATGTAAGGCATACTTTTTCGTACATGCGACGGTATTGAAAAACGTCATACATTCAACCTCAAATTTTGACAACTTTACAATACGCCACACACATAATAATTCACATGGGTAAGATGCACATCACTAGGAACAAAGTGCTGTTTAAATTATGTCTCTATAATGTACAGACTATGAATTATAGCCAAAATTATAAAGTGTTCTACAACACACATGAAAGTGAAAAATAAAAACTTACCTGAAGGTTACACTTGATTTGTACCTTGTCCCTATAAGCCACAACCATGAGAGTTATCACTATGAATTGTAAATGTCTTAGCTACATACTGCAATTGAAATTAAGTCAGTACATCATATGCTTCAAGAAATAGAGTGCACTACATCCTCTGTAGTATATCCTATCCATTTCAAAGGGTGACCAGATGGCCGCAAATTAAAAATTGCCTCGTATGGATTCAAATTGCTTTGTATGACTGTTTTCAGGTCCCTGTAGCCACCAGGACCCCATAATATATCTCAGATGATATAACAAGAGTGGCTAGGGCTCATTTCCAGCCTCCAGGTACATGTCTGACTCCTATTTGTGACATTTCGAGGTGTTTGGGATCAAACTCATTTTTCCCAATATAGGCCATAGAGCTCAGAGTCACATCACATTGAGCTCAGAGTCACATCAAATTTCTAGTTCTGGACCTAAGGACCCCTTAGTATACCTCAGATGACATACCAGGAGTGTCTAAGACCCATTTCTGGCCTCCAGGGATGACTTTTTGAAGTTTTGGGGTTTAAGGGGGCATAGTCACTTCTTCCATCCAGGCTACGTTGCTCAAAATCGGGTACGATGTCAGGTTCTTCCCTTGGCTGGAAGCTGAAAAAAAAACTTCAGATAATAGCAAAGGTAGATAGATCAAATGAAAGCATCAGATCTGAGCTTTCTAACAAGTATATTTAGGTCATGGGTACTCACAAAGTGACTGTGATATCCATTCTGAGCTATTTGGAAAATTAGCAAATCTTGTCAAAAAAACTTTTTTTGACGATTTTTGCTAATTTTCGGTATCAACCCTCATGACTGTTTTCGGGTCCCTGTAGCCACCAGGACCCCATAATATATCTCAGATGATATAACAAGAGTGGCTAGCGCTCATTTCCAGCCTCCAGGTACATGTCTGACTCCTATTTGTGACATTTCGAGGTGTTTGGGGTCAAACTCATTTTTTCCATTATAGGCCATATAGCTCAGAGTCACATCATATTGAGCTCAGAGTCACATCAAATTTCTAGTTCTGGACCTAAGGACCCCTTAGTATACCTCAGATGACATACCAGGAGTGTCTAAGACCCATTTCTGGCCTCCAGGGATGACTTTTTGAAGTTTTGGGGTTTAAGGGGGCAAAGTCACTTCTTCCATCCAGCCGCAGGTGCTCAAAATCGGGTACAATGTCAGGTTTTTCCCATGGCTGGAAGCTGAAAAAAAAACTTCAGATAATAGCAAAGGTAGATAGATCAAATGAAAGCATCAGCTCTGAGCTTTCTAACAAGTATATTTAGGTCCTGGGTACTCACAACGTGACTGTGATATCCATTCTGAGCTATTTGGAAAATTAGCAAATCTTGTCAAAAAAACTTTTTTTGACGATTTTTGCTAATTTTCGGTATCAACCCTCATGACTGTTTTCAGGTCCCTGTAGCCACCAGGACCCCATAATATATCTCAGATTATATAACAAGAGTGGCTAGGGCTCATTTCCAGCCTCCAGGTACATGTCTGACTCCTATTTGTGACATTTTGAGGTGTTTGGTGTCAAATTCATTTTTTTCCATTATAGCTCCTAGATATCAGAGTCACATCAGATTTCTAGTTCTGGACCCAAGAAGACCATAGTATACCTCAGATGACATACCAAGAGTGTCTAAGACCCATTTCTGGCCTCCAGGGGTGACTTTTTGAAGTTTTTGGGTTTAAGGGGGCAAAGTGACTTTTTCCACCCAGCCCAATGTTCTCAAAATCGGGTACGATATCAGGTGTTTCCCTTGGCTGGTAGCGGAAAAAAAACTTTATATAATATCAAAGTTATATATATCACATGAAAGCATCAGAGCTGACCTTTCTAACAAGTGTATTCATATCTTGCGCACTCAAACAGTGTCTCTGATATCCATTCTGAGCTATTTGGAAAATTAGCAAATCTTGTCAAAAAAAATTTTTGGACGATTTTTGCTAATTTTCAGTATCAACCCACCTGACTGTTTTTGGGTCCCTGTGGCCACCAGGACCCTATATTATTTCTCAGGTGATATAGCAAGAGTGTCTAGGGCTCATTTCCAGCCTCCAGGTACATGTCTGAGTACTATTTCAGACATTTTGAGGTGTTTGGTGTCAAATTCATTTTTTCCATTATAGGCCCTAGATATCAGAGTCACATCACATTTCTAGTTCTGGACCCAAGAACACCATAGTATACCTCAGATGACATACCAAGAGTGTCTAAGACCCATTTCTGGCCTCCAGGGGTGACTTTTTGAAGTTTTTGGGTTTAAGGGGGCAAAGTCACTTTTTCCACCCGAGGTCGTGGAACTCGGAGCTGGGTAAAAGTTTAGCTTGAGTGCCCTCCCCATGGAGGTCAAAAATGTTATTGCATCAAAATCATTTAAAAACTATATAGGTGTAATTGTAGTGCCCTGAATGCTATATGGCTGCATTTGCACCGTTCTAGGTATTTACAAAATGAATTTCTAACACTTTTGAAGTCTCCATGAAGTGAAAAATGACTAAGTCCAAAAACTTCACTGGTGCATCAAAGTGGTCAAAAAAGGTCAACATTGGGTTAAAATTAACAAAACATAGTGCTGCAGTGGTCCAATAGCAGGCTAAAGACATAATGAATGACACAGAATGAACAGTTTTACTAAACACTTTGAAAATTCGATTTTCAATTTCAGGGGGACAAGGTCATGGAAGTCATGGAACTCCGAGCTGGGTAAAAGTTCAGCTTAAGGGCCCTCCCCATGGAGGTCAAAAATGTTATTACATCAAAATCTTTTAAAAACTATATAGGTGTAATTGCAGTGTCCTGAATGCTATGTAACTGCATTTGCACTGTTCTGTGTGCCTCCAAAATGAATTTCTAACACTTTAGAAGTCTCCATGAAGTGAAAAATGACGAAGTACAAAGACATCATTGGTGCAAGAAAGTGTTTAAAAACGGTCACAAATGCATAAAAATGAAAAAAACTAAGTGCTACACTGGCCCAATAGCAAGCTAAACACACAATGAATGACCCAGAATGAATATATTTACAAATTACTTGGAAAATGCTATTTTAAATTTCAGGGGGACGAGGTCACAGAAGTCATGGAACTCCAAGCTGGGTAAAAGTTCAAACTTTCCACCCCTCATCGAGGTCAAAATTTTTAATTCATCAAAATCATTTAAAAACTATATAGGTGTGATTGGAGTGTCCTGGTTGCTATATAGGTGCATTTGCACTGTCCTGTGTGCCTCCAAAGTGACTTTCTAACACTTTTGAAGTCTCCATGAAGCAAAAAGTGACTAAGTCCAAAGACCATTTGGAGCATCAAAGTGTTCAAAAACGGTCAAAAATGCATAAAAACGAAAAAAAACAAGTGCTACAGTGGCCCAATAGCATGCTAAACACACAATGAATGACACAGAATGAATAGTTGTACACATTACTTTGAAAATGCAATTTTAAATTTCAGGGGGACAAGGTCACGAAAGTCATGGAACTCCGAGCGGGGGTAAAAGTTCAACCTTTCCCCCCTTATGGAGGTCAAAATTTTAATACATCAAAATCATTTAAAAACTATATAGGTGTGATGGCAGTGTCTTGGATACATCCCACATGAATTTTAAACACATTAGGAGCATCTCTGATCAAAATAACCATAACAATCCCAAAGCTGCATCAGTGCTTCAAAGTGCTCCAAAACAGTCAAAAATGGACGAAAATGAAAAATATTCTCCATATCTGAGTTTTTATAACATTCCTTAGATAATGTATATCTTGAATTAGTTTTAAATCCTTTTATTAAAAAGTTTCTTTTCTATGCTGCACTGGTGCAACGCCTCAAGTCTGAGAAGCTGCACCAGTGCAGCCGAAGCAGCACTGGTGCAGCCGAAGCAGCACTAATCCGAGAAAAAAAAAGGTGTTTTTTTCCCTGGGCCCCTCCCCCAAACGAAAACACATTGACCTGAAGCCTAAGTGTATTCTGAGTCATAAAAAGTTTATTAGATGAAAAAATATTGTACGGGCACTTTTTTGCACAAAAAGTCACTTTTTGGCACTTTTTTGAGAGAAATAAAATAGTTCGCAGATTTTTTTTAAATCGACCGAATTAAAAAAAAAATGCTCTTGTTGGATGGCTTTGGACATAAGGCCGCATAAACAAAAGGAATTTTTCAAATATCTGTTTTTCTCACTTCTTTATTGCTGTTTGAAATTTCTGACTTGACTTTTTGCATCATTGGTGATGCATGTGTTTAACATTGAGCTTGGGAAAATTGAAAAAAAAATAGACTTTGGGGATTGTTTACTAGGGCAAGTGATACATCAAATTAAGACTCATATTAAACTGAACCTCAAGCTGAAAAAAAAAAAAATAGCATTTACGATCACTTTTTTATAAGCGACTTTAACAATTGTTTTTTTAGCTATATTAAAAAACAAGGTAACGCCGTAAATTTTAGAAAAGAGATTTTTTCAAAGTAAAACATAGGTGTGACCTGCCTTCACATTAGGCTTCATAAACAAAAGAAAAAACATCCGAGAAAAAAAAAGGTGTTTTTTTCCCTGGGCCCCTCCCCCAAACGAAAACACATTGACCTGAAGCCTAAGTGTATTCTGAGTCATAAAAAGTTTATTAGATGAAAAAATATTGTACGGGCACTTTTTTGCACAAAAAGTCACTTTTTGGCACTTTTTTGAGAGAAATAAAATAGTTCGCAGATTTTTTTTAAATCGACCGAATTAAAAAAAAAATGCTCTTGTTGGATGGCTTTGGACATAAGGCCGCATAAACAAAAGGAATTTTTCAAATATCTGTTATTCTCACTTTTTTATTGCTGTTTGAAATTTCTGACTTGACTTTTTGCATCATTGGTGATGCATGTGTTTAACATTGAGCTTGGGAAAATTGAAAAAAAATAGACTTTGGGGATTGTTTACTAGGGCAAGTGATACATCAAATTAAGACTCATATTAAACTGAACCTCAAGCTGAAAAAAAAACCAAAATAGCATTTACGATCACTTTTTATAAGCGACTTTAACAATTGTTTTTTTAGCTATATTAAAAAACAAGGTAACGCCGTAAATTTTAGAAAAGAGATTTTTTCAAAGTAAAACATAGGTGTGACCTGCCTTCACATTAGGCTTCATAAACAAAAGAAAAAACATCTCTATGTGTTATATTCACTTTTTAATAACACATTTTCGTTTTAGGCACAAGCAAAAAGCAGCATTGGTGATGCATGTGTTTTTCAATGGGGTTTTTTAAAGTCTACCAAAATACGGTTTACCAATACATTTTCATTATTTTCTCTCTGGTATCTCATTATGCACATGTTAATAAACAGGTTAATGCATTATTAGCTAAATAGCATAAAAACACACTGAATTATTAACAATAATCTTTGAGATTTGGGTGACCAGATGGCCGGAAATCGAAAATCGCCTCATATGGATTCAACTTCCATTTCGTGCACTTTCTATGTGGGCCACATGCATAAGAATTGGTACAATAATGCATACGAATCTTAGCTAGAATCTGCAATTGAAATTAAGTCTTTAACTTATATGCTTCAAGAATTATAGGGCACATTCTGCTGTGTATAATATCCTATCCATTTCAATGGGACGACCAGATGGCCGCAAATTGAAAATCGCGTCGTATGGATTCATATTGCGTTGTATGTACCTTACGTGTAAGCCACATGCATTTAAAATGACACAATGTAGTAGGGTATGCTATAGAATGTGTTGCAGTTGGAAATCAAGCTCTATCTAGTATGGATCATGACTGATGACACAATATACGTGACTCATTTTGCAAAAAATGGAGGCAAATTTTATAAAACATGCGTTTAATCACTGAATGATTCTCACCACTTCTAAGCATGGCACAGGCATGACAATGACCACAGGGCAGTGGCATGATGGTAACTGTATGCTGCACTCAGAATTATGGATCCAGATTGTATGGTTTTAGAATTATGGGCCACAACGTAAGGCATATTTTTTCACACATGTGACGTTATTGAAAAACATCATACATTCAACTTCACTTTTTTTTAGCCAAAAGCATAAACTGTTCTTCAACACACATGAAAGTGAAAAATAAAAACTTTTCCTGAAGATTACACTTGATTTGTACCTTGTCCCTATAAGCCACAAATATGAGAGTTGCCACTATAAAGTGTAGATGTCTTAGCTACATACTGTGATTGAAATTAGGTCAGTACCTCATATGGTTCAAGATTTATAGTGCACCACATACTATGTAATATATCCTATCCATTTCAATGGGTGACCAGATGGCCGCAAATTAAAAATCGCCTCGTATGGATTCAAATTGCTTTGTATGCACCTTGTGTGTGAGCCACATGCATATAAAATGGCACACTGTAGTAGGCTATGTTATAGAATGTGTTGCAGTTGGAAATCAAGCTCTATCTAATATGGATCTTGACTGATGACATAACATACGTGACACATTTTGCAAAAGCTGGAGGAATTCCAATTATGGATCCAGATTGTATGGTTTTAGAAGTATGGGACAAAATGTAAGGCATACTTTTTCGTACATGCGACGGTATTGAAAAACGTCATACATTCAACCTCAAATTTTGACAACTTTACAATACGCCACACACATAATAATTCACATGGGTAAGATGCACATCACTAGGAACAAAGTGCTGTTTAAATTATGTCTCTATAATGTACAAACTATGAATTATAGCCAAAATTATAAAGTGTTCTACAACACACATGAAAGTGAAAAATAAAAACTTACCTGAAGGTTACACTTGATTTGTACCTTGTCCCTATAAGCCACAACCATGAGAGTTATCACTATGAATTGTACATGTCTTAGATACATACTGCAATTGAAATTAAGTCAGTACATCATATGCTTCAAGAAATAGAGTGCACTACATCCTCTGTAGTATATCCTATCCATTTCAAAGGGTGACCAGATGGCCGCAAATTAAAAATTGCCTCGTATGGATTCAAATTGCTTTGTATGACTGTTTTCAGGTCCCTGTAGCCACCAGGACCCCATAATATATCTCAGATGATATAACAAGAGTGGCTAGGGCTCATTTCCAGCCTCCAGGTACATGTCTGACTCCTATTTGTGACATTTCGAGGTGTTTGGGATCAAACTCATTTTTCCC
Source organism: Lissotriton helveticus (assembly GCF_964261635.1). Taxonomy (NCBI): domain Eukaryota; kingdom Metazoa; phylum Chordata; class Amphibia; order Caudata; family Salamandridae; genus Lissotriton; species Lissotriton helveticus. The sequence continues at coordinate 1,740,569 of NW_027611666.1, forward strand.
AATATAGGCCATAGAGCTCAGAGTCACATCACATTGAGCTCAGAGTCACATCAAATTTCTAGTTCTGGACCTAAGGACCCCTTAGTATACCTCAGATGACATACCAGGAGTGTCTAAGACCCATTTCTGGCCTCCAGGGATGACTTTTTGAAGTTTTGGGGTTTAAGGGGGCATAGTCACTTCTTCCATCCAGGCTACGTTGCTCAAAATCGGGTACGATGTCAGGTTCTTCCCTTGGCTGGAAGCTGAAAAAAAAACTTCAGATAATAGCAAAGGTAGATAGATCAAATGAAAGCATCAGATCTGAGCTTTCTAACAAGTATATTTAGGTCATGGGTACTCACAAAGTGACTGTGATATCCATTCTGAGCTATTTGGAAAATTAGCAAATCTTGTCAAAAAACCTTTTTTTGACGATTTTTGCTAATTTTCGGTATCAACCCTCATGACTGTTTTCGGGTCCCTGTAGCCACCAGGACCCCATAATATATCTCAGATGATATAACAAGAGTGGCTAGCGCTCATTTCCAGCCTCCAGGTACATGTCTGACTCCTATTTGTGACATTTCGAGGTGTTTGGGGTCAAACTAATTTTTTCCATTATAGGCCATATAGCTCAGAGTCACATCACATTGAGCTCAGAGTCACATCAAATTTCTAGTTCTGGACCTAAGGACCCCTTAGTATACCTCAGATGACATACCAGGAGTGTCTAAGACCCATTTCTGGCCTCCAGGGATGACTTTTTGAAGTTTTGGGGTTTAAGGGGGCAAAGTCACTTCTTCCATCCAGCCGCAGGTGCTCAAAATCGGGTACAATGTCAGGTTTTTCCCATGGCTGGAAGCTGAAAAAAAAACTTCAGATAATAGCAAAGGTAGATAGATCAAATGAAAGCATCAGATCTGAGCTTTCTAACAAGTATATTTAGGTCCTGGGTACTCACAAAGTGACTGTGATATCCATTCTGAGCTATTTGGAAAATTAGCAAATCTTGTCAAAAAAACTTTTTTTGACGATTTTTGCTAATTTTCGGTATCAACCCTCATGACTGTTTTCAGGTCCCTGTAGCCACCAGGACCCCATAATATATCTCAGATTATATAACAAGAGTGGCTAGGGCTCATTTCCAGCCTCCAGGTACATGTCTGACTCCTATTTGTGACATTTTGAGGTGTTTGGTGTCAAATTCATTTTTTTCCATTATAGCTCCTAGATATCAGAGTCACATTAGATTTCTAGTTCTGGACCCAAGAAGACCATAGTATACCTCAGATGACATACCAAGAGTGTCTAAGACCCATTTCTGGCCTCCAGGGGTGACTTTTTGAAGTTTTTGGGTTTAAGGGGGCAAAGTGACTTTTTCCACCCAGCCCAATGTTCTCAAAATCGGGTACGATATCAGGTGTTTCCCTTGGCTGGTAGCGGAAAAAAAACTTTATATAATATCAAAGTTATATATATCACATGAAAGCATCAGAGCTGACCTTTCTAACAAGTGTATTCATATCTTGCGCACTCAAACAGTGTCTCTGATATCCATTCTGAGCTATTTGGAAAAGTAGCAAATCTTGTAAAAAAAAAAATTTTTGACGATTTTTGCTAATTTTCAGTATCAACCCACCTGACTGTTTTTGGGTCCCTGTGGCCACCAGGACCCTATATTATTTCTCAGGTGATATAGCAAGAGTGTCTAGGGCTCATTTCCAGCCTCCAGGTACATGTCTGAGTACTATTTCAGACATTTTGAGGTGTTTGGTGTCAAATTCATTTTTTCCATTATAGGCCCTAGATATCAGAGTCACATCACATTTCTAGTTCTGGACCCAAGAACACCATAGTATACCTCAGATGACATACCAAGAGTGTCTAAGACCCATTTCTGGCCTCCAGGGGTGACTTTTTGAAGTTTTTGGGTTTAAGGGGGCAAAGTCACTTTTTCCACCCGAGGTCGTGGAACTCGGAGCTGGGTAAAAGTTTAGCTTGAGTGCCCTCCCCATGGAGGTCAAAAATGTTATTGCATCAAAATCATTTAAAAACTATATAGGTGTAATTGTAGTGCCCTGAATGCTATATGGCTGCATTTGCACCGTTCTAGGTATTTACAAAATGAATTTCTAACACTTTTGAAGTCTCCATGAAGTGAAAAATGACTAAGTCCAAAAACTTCACTGGTGCATCAAAGTGGTCAAAAAAGGTCAACATTGGGTTAAAATTAACAAAACATAGTGCTGCAGTGGTCCAATAGCAGGCTAAAGACATAATGAATGACACAGAATGAACAGTTTTACTAAACACTTTGAAAATTCGATTTTCAATTTCAGGGGGACAAGGTCATGGAAGTCATGGAACTCCGAGCTGGGTAAAAGTTCAGCTTAAGGGCCCTCCCCATGGAGGTCAAAAATGTTATTACATCAAAATCTTTTAAAAACTATATAGGTGTAATTGCAGTGTCCTGAATGCTATGTAACTGCATTTGCACTGTTCTGTGTGCCTCCAAAATGAATTTCTAACACTTTTGAAGTCTCCATGAAGTGAAAAATGACGAAGTACAAAGACATCATTGGTGCATGAAAGTGTTTAATAACGGTCACAAATGCATAAAAATGAAAAAAACTAAGTGCTACACTGGCCCAATAGCAAGCTAAACACACAATGAATGACCCAGAATGAATATATTTACAAATTACTTGGAAAATGCTATTTTAAATTTCAGGGGGACGAGGTCACAGAAGTCATGGAACTCCAAGCGGGGTAAAAGTTCAAACTTTCCACCCCTCATGGAGGTCAAAATTTTAATACATCAAAATCATTTAAAAACTATATAGGTGTGATGGCAGTGTCTTGGATACATCCCACATGAATTTTAAACACATTAGGAGCATCTCTGATCAAAATAACCATAAAAATCCCAAAGCTGCATCAGTGCTTCAAAGTGCTCCAAAACGGTCAAAAATGGACGAAAATGAAAAATATTCTCCATATCTGAGTTTTTATAACATTCCTTAGATAATGTATATCTTGAATTAGTTTTAAATCCTTTTATTAAAAAGTTTCTTTTCTATGCTGCACTGGTGCAACGCCTCAAGTCTGAGAAGCTGCACCAGTGCAGCCGAAGCAGCACTGGTGCAGCCGAAGCAGCACTAATCCGAGAAAAAAAAAGGTGTTTTTTTCCCTGGGCCCCTCCCCCAAACGAAAACACATTGACCTGAAGCCTAAGTGTATTCTGAGTCATAAAAAGTTTATTAGATGAAAAAATATTGTACGGGCACTTTTTTGCACAAAAAGTCACTTTTTGGCACTTTTTTGAGAGAAATAAAATAGTTCGCAGATTTTTTTTAAATCGACCGAATTAAAAAAAAAATGCTCTTGTTGGATGGCTTTGGACATGAGGCCGCATAAACAAAAGGAATTTTTCAAATATCTGTTTTTCTCACTTTTTTATTGCTGTTTGAAATTTCTGACTTGACTTTTTGCATCATTGGTGATGCATGTGTTTAACATTGAGCTTGGGAAAATTGAAAAAAAATAGACTTTGGGGATTGTTTACTAGGGCAAGTGATACATCAAATTAAGACTCATATTAAACTGAACCTCAAGCTGAAAAAAAAACCAAAATAGCATTTACGATCACTTTTTATAAGCGACTTTAACAATTGTTTTTTTAGCTATATTAAAAAACAAGGTAACGCCGTAAATTTTAGAAAAGAGATTTTTTCAAAGTAAAACATAGGTGTGACCTGCCTTCACATTAGGCTTCATAAACAAAAGAAAAAACATCTCTATGTGTTATATTCACTTTTTAATAACACATTTTCGTTTTAGGCACAAGCAAAAAGCAGCATTGGTGATGCATGTGTTTTTCAATGGGGTTTCTTAAAGTCTACCAAAATACGGTTTACCAATACATTTTCATTATTTTCTCTTTGGTATCTCATTATGCACATGTTAATAAACAGGTTCATGCATTATTAGCTAAATAGCATAAAAACACACTGAATTATTAACAATAATCTTTGAGATTTGGGTGACCAGATGGCCGGAAATCGAAAATCGCCTCATATGGATTCAACTTCCATTTCGTGCACTTTCTATGTGGGCCACATGCATAAGAATTGGTACAATAATGCATACGAATCTTAGCTAGAATCTGCAATTGAAATTAAGTCTTTAACTTATATGCTTCAAGAATTATAGGGCACATTCTGCTATGTATAATATCCTATCCATTTCAATGGGACGACCAGATGGCCGCAAATTGAAAATCGCGTCGTATGGATTCATATTGCGTTGTATGTACCTTACGTGTAAGCCACATGCATTTAAAATGACACAATGTAGTAGGGTATGCTATAGAATGTGTTGCAGTTGGAAATCAAGCTCTATCTAGTATGGATCATGACTGATGACACAATATACGTGACTCATTTTGCAAAAAATGGAGGCAAATTTTATAAAACATGCGTTTAATCACTGAATGATTCTCACCACTTCTAAGCATGGCACAGGCATGACAATGACCACAGGGCAGTGGCATGATGGTAACTGTATGCTGCACTCAGAATTATGGATCCAGATTGTATGGTTTTAGAATTATGGGCCACAACGTAAGGCATATTTTTTCACACATGTGACGTTATTGAAAAACATCATACATTCAACTTCACTTTTTTGTAGCCTAAAGCATAAAGTGTTCTTCAACACACATGAAAGTGAAAAATAAAAACTTTTCCTGAAGATTACACTTGATTTGTACCTTGTCCCTATAAGCCACAAATATGAGAGTTACCACTATAAAGTGTAGATTTCTTAGCTACATACTGTGATTGAAATTAGGTCAGTACCTCATATGGTTCAAGATTTATAGTGCACCACATACTATGTAATATATCCTATCCATTTCAATGGGTGACCAGATGGCCGCAAATTAAAAATCGCCTCGTATGGATTCAAATTGCTTTGTATGCACCTTGTGTGTGAGCCACATGCATATAAAATGGCACACTGTAGTAGGCTATGTTATAGAATGTGTTGCAGTTGGAAATCAAGCTCTATCTAATATGGATCTTGACTGATGACATAACATACGTGACACATTTTGCAAAAGCTGGAGGAATTCCAATTATGGATCCAGATTGTATGGTTTTAGAAGTATGGGACAAAATGTAAGGCATATTTTTTCGTACATGCGACGGTATTGAAAAACGTCATACATTCAACCTCAAATTTTGACAACTTTACAATACGCCACACACATAATAATTCACATGGGTAAGATGCACATCACTAGGAACAAAGTGCTGTTTAAATTATGTCTCTATAATGTACAGACTATGAATTATAGCCAAAATTATAAAGTGTTCTACAACACACATGAAAGTGAAAAATAAAAACGTACCTGAAGGTTACACTTGATTTGTACCTTGTCCCTATAAGCCACAACCATGAGAGTTATCACTATGAATTGTACATGTCTTAGCTACATACTGCAATTGAAATTAAGTCAGTACATCATATGCTTCAAGAAATAGAGTGCACTACATCCTCTGTAGTATATCCTATCCATTTCAAAGGGTGACCAGATGGCCGCAAATTAAAAATTGCCTCGTATGGATTCAAATTGCTTTGTATGACTGTTTTCAGGTCCCTGTAGCCACCAGGACCCCATAATATATCTCAGATGATATAACAAGAGTGGCTAGGGCTCATTTCCAGCCTCCAGGTACATGTCTGACTCCTATTTGTGACATTTCGAGGTGTTTGGGATCAAACTCATTTTTCCCAATATAGGCCATAGAGCTCAGAGTCACATCACATTGAGCTCAGAGTCACATCAAATTTCTAGTTCTGGACCTAAGGACCCCTTAGTATACCTCAGATGACATACCAGGAGTGTCTAAGACCCATTTCTGGCCTCCAGGGATGACATTTTGAAGTTTTGGGGTTTAAGGGGGCATAGTCACTTCTTCCATCCAGGCTACGTTGCTCAAAATCGGGTACGATGTCAGGTTCTTCCCTTGGCTGGAAGCTGAAAAAAAAACTTCAGATAATAGCAAAGGTAGATAGATCAAATGAAAGCATCAGATCTGAGCTTTCTAACAAGTATATTTAGGTCATGGGTACTCACAAAGTGACTGTGATATCCATTCTGAGCTATTTGGAAAATTAGCAAATCTTGTCAAAAAACCTTTTTTTGACAATTTTTGCTAATTTTCGGTATCAACCCTCATGACTGTTTTTGGGTCCCTGTAGCCACCAGGACCCCATAATATATCTCAGATGATATAACAAGAGTGGCTAGCGCTCATTTCCAGCCTCCAGGTACATGTCTGACTCCTATTTGTGACATTTCGAGGTGTTTGGGGTCAAACTAATTTTTTCCATTATAGGCCATATAGCTCAGAGTCACATCACATTGAGCTCAGAGTCACATCAAATTTCTAGTTCTGGACCCAAGGACCCATTAGTATACCTCAGATGACATACCAGGAGTGTCTAAGACCCATTTCTGGCCTCCAGGGATGACTTTTTGAAGTTTTGGGGTTTAAGGGGGCAAAGTCACTTCTTCCATCCAGCCGCAGGTGCTCAAAATCGGGTACAATGTCAGGTTTTTCCCATGGCTGGAAGCTGAAAAAAAAACTTCAGATAATAGCAAAGGTAGATAGATCAAATGAAAGCATCAGATCTGAGCTTTCTAACAAGTATATTTAGGTCCTGGGTACTCACAAAGTGACTGTGATATCCATTCTGAGCTATTTGGAAAATTAGCAAATCTTGTCAAAAAAACTTTTTTTGACGATTTTTGCTAATTTTCGGTATCAACCCTCATGACTGTTTTCAGGTCCCTGTAGCCACCAGGACCCCATAATATATCTCAGATTATATAACAAGAGTGGCTAGGGCTCATTTCCAGCCTCCAGGTACATGTCTGACTCCTATTTGTGACATTTTGAGGTGTTTGGTGTCAAATTCATTTTTTTCCATTATAGCTCCTAGATATCAGAGTCACATCAGATTTCTAGTTCTGGACCCAAGAAGACCATAGTATACCTCAGATGACATACCAAGAGTGTCTAAGACCCATTTCTGGCCTCCAGGGGTGACTTTTTGAAGTTTTTGGGTTTAAGGGGGCAAAGTGACTTTTTCCACCCAGCCCAATGTTCTCAAAATCGGGTACGATATCAGGTGTTTCCCTTGGTTGGTAGCGGAAAAAAAACTTTATATAATATCAAAGTTATATATATATCACATGAAAGCATCAGAGCTGACCTTTCTAACAAGTGTATTCATATCTTGCGCACTCAAACAGTGTCTCTGATATCCATTCTGAGCTATTTGGAAAATTAGCAAATCTTGTAAAAAAAAAATTTGGGACGATTTTTGCTAATTTTCAGTATCAACCCACCTGACTGTTTTTGGGTCCCTGTGTCCACCAGGACCCTATATTATATCTCAGGTGATATAGCAAGAGTGTCTAGGGCTCATTTCCAGCCTCCAGGTACATGTCTGAGTCCTATTTCAGACATTTTGAGGTGTTTGGTGTCAAATTAATTTTTTCCATTATAGGCCCTAGATATCAGAGTCACATCACATTTCTAGTTCTGGACCCAAGAACACCATAGTATACCTCAGATGACATACCAAGAGTGTCTAAGACCCATTTCTGGCCTCCAGGGGTGACTTTTTGAAGTTTTTGGGTTTAAGGGGGCAAAGTCACTTTTTCCACGCGAGGTCGTGGAACTCGGAGCTGGGTAAAAGTTTAGCTTGAGTGCCCTCCCCATGGAGGTCAAAAATGTTATTGCATCAAAATCATTTAAAAACTATATAGGTGTAATTGTAGTGCCCTGAATGCTATATGGCTGCATTTGCACCGTTCTAGGTATTTAAAAAATGAATTTCTAACACTTTTGAAGTCTCCATGAAGTGAAAAATGACTAAGTCCAAAAACTTCACTGGTGCATCAAAGTGGTCAAAAAAGGTCAACATTGGGTTAAAATTAACAAAACATAGTGCTGCAGTGGTCCAATAGCAGGCTAAAGACATAATGAATGACACAGAATGAACAGTTTTACTAAACACTTTGAAAATTCGATTTTCAATTTCAGGGGGACAAGGTCATGGAACTCCGAGCTGGGTAAAAGTTCAGCTTAAGGGCCCTCCCCATGGAGGTCAAAAATGTTATTACATCAAAATCTTTTAAAAACTATATAGGTGTAATTGCAGTGTCCTGAATGCTATGTAACTGCATTTGCACTGTTCTGTGTGCCTCCAAAATGAATTTCTAACACTTTTGAAGTCCCCATGAAGTGAAAAATGACGAAGTACAAAGACATCATTGGTGCATGAAAGTGTTTAAAAACGGTCACAAATGCATAAAAATGAAAAAAACAAAGTGCTACACTGGCCCAATAGCAAGCTAAACACACAATGAATGACCCAGAATGAATATATTTAAAAATTACTTGGAAAATGCTATTTTAAATTTCAGGGGGACGAGGTCACAGAAGTCATGGAACTCCGAGCGGGGTAAAAGTTCAAACTTTCCACCCCTCACGGAGGTCAAAATTTTTAATTCATCAAAATCATTTAAAAACTATATAGGTGTGATTGGAGTGTCCTGATTGCTATATAGGTGCATTTGCACTGTCCTGTGTGCCTCCAAAGTGACTTTCTAACACTTTTGAAATCTCCATGAAGCAAAAAGTGACTAAGTCCAAAGACCATTTGGAGCATCAAAGTGTTCAAAAACGGTCAAAAATGCATAAAAACGAAAAACAAAACAAGTGCTACAGTGGCCCAATAGCATGCTAAACACACAATGAATGACACAGAATGAATAGTTGTACACATTACTTTGAAAATGCAATTTTAAATTTCAGGGGGACAAGGTCACGAAAGTCATGGAACTCCGAGCGGGGTAAAAGTTCAACCTTTCCCCCCTTATGGAGGTCAAAATTTTAATACATCAAAATCATTTAAAAACTATATAGGTGTGATGGCAGTGTCTTGGATACATCCCACATGAATTTTAAACACATTAGGAGCATCTCTGATCAAAATAACCATAAAAATCCCAAAGCTGCATCAGTGCTTCAAAGTGCTCCAAAACGGTCAAAAATAGACGAAAATGAAAAATATTCTCCATATCTGAGTTTTTATAATATTCCTTAGATAATGTATATCTTGAATTAGTTTTAAATCCTTTTATTAAAAAGTTTCTTTTCTATGCTGCACTGGTGCAACGCCTCAAGTCTGAGAAGCTGCACCAGTGCAGCCGAAGCAGCACTGGTGCAGCCGAAGCAGCACTGGTGCAACAAGAGTCAAGCTGGTAGCCTGACCTTTGACCAATCCGAGAAAAAAAAAGGTGTTTTTTTTCCCTGGGCCCCTCCCCCAAACGAAAACACATTGACCTGAAGCCTAAGTGTATTCTGAGTCATAAAAAGTTTATTAGATGAAAAAATATTGTACGGGCACTTTTTTGCACAAAAAGTCACTTTTTGGCACTTTTTTGAGAGAAATAAAATAGTTCGCAGATTTTTTTTAAATCGACCGAATTAAAAAAAAATGCTCTTGTTGGATGGCTTTGGACATAAGGCCGCATAAACAAAAGGAATTTTTCAAATATCTGTTTTTCTCACTTTTTTATTGCTGTTTGAAATTTCTGACTTGACTTTTTGCATCATTGGTGATGCATGTGTTTAACATTGAGCTTGGGAAAATTGAAAAAAAATAGACTTTGGGGATTGTTTACTAGGGCAAGTGATACATCAAATTAAGACTCATATTAAACTGAACCTCAAGCTGAAAAAAAAAACAAAATAGCATTTACGATCACTTTTTTATAAGCGACTTTAACAATTGTTTTTTTAGCTATATTAAAAAACAAGGTAACGCCGTAAATTTTAGAAAAGAGATTTTTTCAAAGTAAAACATAGGTGTGACCTGCCTTCACATTAGGCTTCATAAACAAAAGAAAAAACATCTCTATGTGTTATATTCACTTTTTAATAACACATTTTCGTTTTAGGCACAAGCAAAAAGCAGCATTGGTGATGCATGTGTTTTTCAATGGGGTTTTTTAAAGTCTACCAAAATACGGTTTACCAATACATTTTCATTATTTTCTCTTTGGTATCTCATTATGCACATGTTAATAAACAGGTTCATGCATTATTAGCTAAATAGCATAAAAACACACTGAATTATTAACAATAATCTTTGAGATTTGGGTGACCAGATGGCCGGAAATCGAAAATCGCCTCGTATGGATTCAACTTCCATTTCGTGCACTTTCTATGTGGGCCACATGCATAAGAATTGGTACAATAATGCATACGAATCTTAGCTAGAATCTGCAATTGAAATTAAGTCTTTAACTTATATGCTTCAAGAATTATAGGGCACATTCTGCTATGTATAATATCCTATCCATTTCAATGGGACGACCAGATGGCCGCAAATTGAAAATCGCGTCGTATGGATTCATATTGCGTTGTATGTACCTTACGTGTAAGCCACATGCATTTAAAATGACACAATGTAGTAGGGTATGCTATAGAATGTGTTGCAGTTGGAAATCAAGCTCTATCTAGTATGGATCATGACTGATGACACAATATACGTGACTCATTTTGCAAAAAATGGAGGCAAATTTTATAAAACATGCGTTTAATCACTGAATGATTCTCACCACTTCTAAGCATGGCACAGGCATGACAATGACCACAGGGCAGTGGCATGATGGTAACTGTATGCTGCACTCAGAATTATGGATCCAGATTGTATGGTTTTAGAATTATGGGCCACAACGTAAGGCATATTTTTTCACACATGTGACGTTATTGAAAAACATCATACATTCAACTTCACATTTTGTAGCCTAAAGCATAAAGTGTTCTTCAACACACATGAAAGTGAAAAATAAAAACTTTTCCTGAAGATTACACTTGATTTGTACCTTGTCCCTATAAGCCACAAATATGAGAGTTACCACTATAAAGTGTAGATGTCTTAGCTACATACTGTGATTGAAATTAGGTCGGTACCTCATATGGTGCAAGATTTATAGTGCACCACATACTATGTAATATATCCTATCCATTTCAATGGGTGACCAGATGGCCGCAAATTAAAAATCGCCTCGTATGGATTCAAATTGCTTTGTATGCACCTTGTGTGTGAGCCACATGCATATAAAATGGCACACTGTAGTAGGCTATGTTATAGAATGTGTTGCAGTTGGAAATCAAGCTCTATCTAATATGGATCTTGACTGATGACATAACATACGTGACACATTTTGCAAAAGCTGAAGGAATTTTTTAAAAAATATGTGTTTAATCGCTGAAAGATTCACACCACTTTGAAGCTTTCCACATGCATGAAAATGAACACAGGACAGTGGCATCATGTTAGCTTAATGCTGCACTTCCAATTATGGATCCAGATTGTATGGTTTTAGAAGTATGGGACAAAATGTAAGGCATACTTTTTCGTACATGCGACGGTATTGAAAAACGTCATACATTCAACCTCAAATTTTGACAACTTTACAATACGCCACACACATAATAATGCACATGGGTAAGATGCACATCACTAGGAACAAAGTGCTGTTTAAATTATGTCTCTATAATGTACAGACTATGAATTATAGCCAAAAGTATAAAGTGTTCTACAACACACATGAAAGTGAAAAATAAAAACTTACCTGAAGGTTACACTTGATTTGTACCTTGTCCCTATAAGCCACAACCATGAGAGTTACCACTATGAATTGTAAATGTCTTAGCTACATACTGCAATTGAAATTAAGTCAGTACATCATATGCTTCAAGAAATAGAGTGCACTACATCCTCTGTAGTATATCCTATCCATTTCAAAGGGTGACCAGATGGCCGCAAATTAAAAATTGCCTCGTATGGATTCAAATTGCTTTGTATGACTGTTTTCAGGTCCCTGTAGCCACCAGGACCCCATAATATATCTCAGATGATATAACAAGAGTGGCTAGGGCTCATTTCCAGCCTCCAGGTACATGTCTGACTCTTATTTGTGACATTTCGAGGTGTTTGGGATCAAACTCATTTTTCCCAATATAGGCCATAGAGCTCAGAGTCACATCACATTGAGCTCAGAGTCACATCAAATTTCTAGTTCTGGACCTAAGGACCCCTTAGTATACCTCAGATGACATACCAGGAGTGTCTAAGACCCATTTCTGGCCTCCAGGGATGACTTTTTGAAGTTTTGGGGTTTAAGGGGGCATAGTCACTTCTTCCATCCAGGCTACGTTGCTCAAAATCGGGTACGATGTCAGGTTCTTCCCTTGGCTGGAAGCTGAAAAAAAAACTTCAGATAATAGCAAAGGTAGATAGATCAAATGAAAGCATCAGATCTGAGCTTTCTAACCAGTATATTTAGGTCATGGGTACTCACAAAGTGACTGTGATATCCATTCTGAGCTATTTGGAAAATTAGCAAATCTTGTCAAAAAAACTTTTTTTGACGATTTTTGCTAATTTTCGGTATCAACCCTCATGACTGTTTTCGGGTCCCTGTAGCCACCAGGACCCCATAATATATATCTCAGATGATATAACAAGAGTGGCTAGGGCTCATTTCCAGCCTCCAGGTACATGTCTGACTCCTATTTGTGACATTTCGAGGTATTTGGGGTCAAACTCATTTTTTCCATTATAGGCCATATAGCTCAGAGTCACATCACATTGAGCTCAGAGTCACATCAAATTTCTAGTTCTGGACCTAAGGACCCCTTAGTATACCTCAGATGACATACCAGGAGTGTCTAAGGCCCATTTCTGGCCTCCAGGGATGACTTTTTGAAGTTTTGGGGTTTAAGGGGGCAAAGTCACTTCTTCCATCCAGCCTAAGGTGCTCAAAATCGGGTACAATGTCAGGTTTTTCCCATGGCTGGAAGCTGAAAAAAAAACTTCAGATAATAGCAAAGGTAGATAGATCAAATGAAAGCATCAGATCTGAGCTTTCTAACAAGTATATTTAGGTCCTGGGTACTCACAAAGTGACTGTGATATCCATTCTGAGCTATTTGGAAAATTAGCAAATCTTGTCAAAAAAACTTTTTTTGACGATTTTTGCTAATTTTCGGTATCAACCCTCATGACTGTTTTCGGGTCCCTGTAGCCACCAGGACCCCATAATATATCTCAGATGATATAACAAGAGTGGCTAGGGCTCATTTCCAGCCTCCAGGTACATGTCTGGCTCCTATTTGTGACATTTCGAGGTGTTTGGGGTCAAACTCATTTTTTCCATTATAGGCCATATAGCTCAGAGTCACATCACATTGAGCTCAGAGTCACATCAAATTTCTAGTTCTGGACCTAAGGACCCCTTAGTATACCTCAGATGACATACCAGGAGTGTCTAAGACCCATTTCTGGCCTCCAGGGATGACTTTTTGAAGTTTTGGGGTTTAAGGGGGCAAAGTCACTTCTTCCATCCAGCCTAAGGTGCTCAAAATCGGGTACAATGTCAGGTTTTTCCCATGGCTGGAAGCTGAAAAAAAAACTTCAGATAATAGCAAAGGTAGATAGATCAAATGAAAGCATCAGATCTGAGCTTTCCAACAAGTATATTTAGGTCCTGGGTACTCACAAAGTGACTGTGATATCCATTCTGAGCTATTTGGAAAATTAGCAAATCTTGTCAAAAAAACTTTTTTTGACGATTTTTGCTAATTTTCGGTATCAACCCTCATGACTGTTTTCAGGTCCCTGTAGCCACCAGGACCCCATAATATATCTCAGATTATATAACAAGAGTGGCTAGGGCTCATTTCCAGCCTCCAGGTACATGTCTGACTCCTATTTGTGACATTTTGAGGTGTTTGGTGTCAAATTCATTTTTTTCCATTATAGCTCCTAGATATCAGAGTCACATCAGATTTCTAGTTCTGGACCCAAGAAGACCATAGTATACCTCAGATGACATACCAAGAGTGTCTAAGACCCATTTCTGGCCTCCAGGGGTGACTTTTTGAAGTTTTTGGGTTTAAGGGGGCAAAGTGACTTTTTCCACCCAGCCCAATGTTCTCAAAATCGGGTACGATATCAGGTGTTTCCCTTGGTTGGTAGCGGAAAAAAAACTTTATATAATATCAAAGTTATATATATCACATGAAAGCATCAGAGCTGACCTTTCTAACAAGTGTATTCATATCTTGCACACTCAAACAGTGTCTCTGATATCCATTCTGAGCTATTTGGAAAATTAGCAAATCTTGTAAAAAAAAAATTTGGGACGATTTTTGCTAATTTTCAGTATCAACCCACCTGACTGTTTTTGGGTCCCTGTGGCCACCAGGACCCTATATTATATCTCAGGTGATATAGCAAGAGTGTCTAGGGCTCATTTCCAGCCTCCAGGTACATGTCTGAGTCCTATTTCAGACATTTTGAGGTGTTTGCTGTCAAATTCATTTTTTCCATTATAGGCCCTAGATATCAGAGTCACATCACATTTCTAGTTCTGGACCCAAGAACACCATAGTATACCTCAGATGACATACCAAGAGTGTCTAAGACCCATTTCTGGCCTCCAGGGGTGACTTTTTGAAGTTTTTGGGTTTAAGGGGGCAAAGTCACTTTTTCCACCCGAGGTCGTGGAACTCGGAGCTGGGTAAAAGTTTAGCTTGAGTGCCCTCCCCATGGAGGTCAAAAATGTTATTGCATCAAAATCATTTAAAAACTATATAGGTGTAATTGTAGTGCCCTGAATGCTATATGGCTGCATTTGCACCGTTCTAGGTATTTAAAAAATGAATTTCTAACACTTTTGAAGTCTCCATGAAGTGAAAAATGACTAAGTCCAAAAACTTCACTGGTGCATCAAAGTGGTCAAAAAAGGTCAACATTGGGTTAAAATTAACAAAACATAGTGCTGCAGTGGTCCAATAGCAGGCTAAAGACATAATGAATGACACAGAATGAACAGTTTTACTAAACACTTTGAAAATTCGATTTTCAATTTCAGGGGGACAAGGTCATGGAACTCCGAGCTGGGTAAAAGTTCAGCTTAAGGGCCCTCCCCATGGAGGTCAAAAATGTTATTACATCAAAATCTTTTAAAAACTATATAGGTGTAATTGCAGTGTCCTGAATGCTATGTAACTGCATTTGCACTGTTCTGTGTGCCTCCAAAATGAATTTCTAACACTTTTGAAGTCCCCATGAAGTGAAAAATGACGAAGTACAAAGACATCATTGGTGCATGAAAGTGTTTAAAAACGGTCACAAATGCATAAAAATGAAAAAAACAAAGTGCTACACTGGCCCAATAGCAAGCTAAACACACAATGAATGACCCAGAATGAATATATTTACAAATTACTTGGAAAATGCTATTTTAAATTTCAGGGGGACGAGGTCACAGAAGTCATGGAACTCCGAGCGGCGTAAAAGTTCAAACTTTCCACCCGTCATGGAGGTCAAAATTTTTAATTCATCAAAATCATTTAAAAACTATATAGGTGTGATTGGAGTGTCCTGATTGCTATATAGGTGCATTTGCACTGTCCTGTGTGCCTCCAAAGTGACTTTCTAACACTTTTGAAATCTCCATGAAGCAAAAAGTGACTAAGTCCAAAGACCATTTGGAGCATCAAAGTGTTCAAAAACGGTCAAAAATGCATAAAAACGAAAAAAAAACAAGTGCTACAGTGGCCCAATAGCATGCTAAACACACAATGAATGACACAGAATGAATAGTTGTACACATTACTTTGAAAATGCAATTTTAAATTTCAGGGGGACAAGGTCACGAAAGTCATGGAACTCCGAGCGGGGTAAAAGTTCAACCTTTCCCCCCTTATGGAGGTCAAAATTTTAATACATCAAAATCATTTAAAAACTATATAGGTGTGATGGCAGTGTCTTGGATACATCCCACATGAATTTTAAACACATTAGGAGCATCTCTGATCAAAATAACCATAAAAATCCCAAAGCTGCATCAGTGCTTCAAAGTGCTCCAAAACGGTCAAAAATGGACGAAAATGAAAAATATTCTCCATATCTGAGTTTTTATAACATTCCTTAGATAATGTATATCTTGAATTAGTTTTAAATCCTTTTATTAAAAAGTTTCTTTTCTATGCTGCACTGGTGCAACGCCTCAAGTCTGAGAAGCTGCACCAGTGCAGCCGAAGCAGCACTGGTGCAGCCGAAGCAGCACTGGTGCAACAAGAGTCAAGCTGGTAGCCTGACCTTTGACCAATCCGAGAAAAAAAAAGGTGTTTTTTTCCCTGGGCCCCTCCCCCAAACGAAAACACATTGACCTGAAGCCTAAGTGTATTCTGAGTAATAAAAAGTTTATTAGATGAAAAAATATTGTACGGGCACTTTTTTGCACAAAAAGTCACTTTTTGGCACTTTTTTGAGAGAAATAAAATAGTTCGCAGATTTTTTTTAAATCGACCGAATTACAAAAAAAATGCTCTTGTTGGATGGCTTTGGACATAAGGCCGCATAAACAAAAGGAATTTTTCAAATATCTGTTTTTCTCACTTTTTTATTGCTGTTTGAAATTTCTGACTTGACTTTTTGCATCATTGGTGATGCATGTGTTTAACATTGAGCTTGGGAAAATTGAAAAAAAATAGACTTTGGGGATTGTTTACTAGGGCAAGTGATACATCAAATTAAGACTCATATTAAACTGAACCTCAAGCTGAAAAAAAAAACAAAATAGCATTTACGATCACTTTTTTATAAGCGACTTTAACAATTGTTTTTTTAGCTATATTAAAAAACAAGGTAACGCCGTAAATTTTAGAAAAGAGATTTTTTCAAAGTAAAAGTAAAGTAAAGTCCACATTTGTAAAGCGCACAATCACCCGTAAGGGTCTCTAGGCGCTGGGGGCCGTCGGGAAGATTAAGCGAGCTATTGCCAGAGTCGCATGGTGCTGGGCTAACCTGCCGCCGGAGCCGGGGATCGAACCGTGGTCCCCAGATTCCCGCGTCAGTCGCCCTGGCCGCGGCGCCACACCTCTCCCACTAAAGTAAAACATAGGTGTGACCTGCCTTCACATTAGGCTTCATAAACAAAAGAAAAAACATCTCTATGTGTTATATTCACTTTTTAATAACACATTTTCGTTTTAGGCACAAGCAAAAAGCAGCATTGGTGATGCATGTGTTTTTCAATGGGGTTTTTTAAAGTCTACCAAAATACGGTTTACCAATACATTTTCATTATTTTCTCTTTGGTATCTCATTATGCACATGTTAATAAACAGGTTCATGCATTATTAGCTAAATAGCATAAAAACACACTGAATTATTAACAATAATCTTTGAGATTTGGGTGACCAGATGGCCGGAAATCGAAAATCGCCTCGTATGGATTCAACTTCCATTTCGTGCACTTTCTATGTGGGCCACATGCATAAGAATTGGTACAATAATGCATACGAATCTTAGCTAGAATCTGCAATTGAAATTAAGTCTTTAACTTATATGCTTCAAGAATTATAGGGCACATTCTGCTATGTATAATATCCTATCCATTTCAATGGGACGACCAGATGGCCGCAAATTGAAAATCGCGTCGTATGGATTCATATTGCGTTGTATGTACCTTACGTGTAAGCCACATGCATTTAAAATGACACAATGTAGTAGGGTATGCTATAGAATGTGTTGCAGTTGGAAATCAAGCTCTATCTAGTATGGATCATGACTGATGACACAATATACGTGACTCATTTTGCAAAAAATGGAGGCAAATTTTATAAAACATGCGTTTAATCACTGAATGATTCTCACCACTTCTAAGCATGGCACAGGCATGACAATGACCACAGGGCAGTGGCATGATGGTAACTGTATGCTGCACTCAGAATTATGGATCCAGATTGTATGGTTTTAGAATTATGGGCCACAACGTAAGGCATATTTTTTCACACATGTGACGGTATTGAAAAACATCATACATTCAACTTCACATTTTGTAGCCTAAAGCATAAAGTGTTCTTCAACACACATGAAAGTGAAAAATAAAAACTTTTCCTGAAGATTACACTTGATTTGTACCTTGTCCCTATAAGCCACAAATATGAGAGTTACCACTATAAAGTGTAGATGTCTTAGCTACATACTGTGATTGAAATTAGGTCGGTACCTCATATGGTGCAAGATTTATAGTGCACCACATACTATGTAATATATCCTATCCATTTCAATGGGTGACCAGATGGCCGCAAATTAAAAATCGCCTCGTATGGATTCAAATTGCTTTGTATGCACCTTGTGTGTGAGCCACATGCATATAAAATGGCACACTGTAGTAGGCTATGTTATAGAATGTGTTGCAGTTGGAAATCAAGCTCTATCTAATATGGATCTTGACTGATGACATAACATACGTGACACATTTTGCAAAAGCTGAAGGAATTTTTTTAAAAATATGTGTTTAATCGCTGAAAGATTAACACCACTTTGAAGCTTTCCACATGCATGAAAATGAACACAGGACAGTGGCATCATGTTAGCTTAATGCTGCACTTCCAATTATGGATCCAGATTGTATGGTTTTAGAAGTATGGGACAAAATGTAAGGCATACTTTTTCGTACATGCGACGGTATTGAAAAACGTCATACATTCAACCTCAAATTTTGACAACTTTACAATACGCCACACACATAATAATTCACATGGGTAAGATGCACATCACTAGGAACAAAGTGCTGTTTAAATTATGTCTCTATAATGTACAGACTATGAATTATAGCCAAAAGTATAAAGTGTTCTACAACACACATGAAAGTGAAAAATAAAAACTTACCTGAAGGTTACACTTGATTTGTACCTTGTCCCTATAAGCCACAACCATGAGAGTTACCACTATGAATTGTAAATGTCTTAGCTACATACTGCAATTGAAATTAAGTCAGTACATCATATGCTTCAAGAAATAGAGTGCACTACATCCTCTGTAGTATATCCTATCCATTTCAAAGGGTGACCAGATGGCCGCAAATTAAAAATTGCCTCGTATGGATTCAAATTGCTTTGTATGACTGTTTTCAGGTCCCTGTAGCCACCAGGACCCCATAATATATCTCAGATGATATAACAAGAGTGGCTAGGGCTCATTTCCAGCCTCCAGGTACATGTCTGACTCTTATTTGTGACATTTCGAGGTGTTTGGGATCAAACTCATTTTTCCCAATATAGGCCATAGAGCTCAGAGTCACATCACATTGAGCTCAGAGTCACATCAAATTTCTAGTTCTGGACCTAAGGACCCCTTAGTATACCTCAGATGACATACCAGGAGTGTCTAAGACCCATTTCTGGCCTCCAGGGATGACTTTTTGAAGTTTTGGGGTTTAAGGGGGCATAGTCACTTCTTCCATCCAGGCTACGTTGCTCAAAATCGGGTACGATGTCAGGTTCTTCCCTTGGCTGGAAGCTGAAAAAAAAACTTCAGATAATAGCAAAGGTAGATAGATCAAATGAAAGCATCAGATCTGAGCTTTCTAACCAGTATATTTAGGTCATGGGTACTCACAAAGTGACTGTGATATCCATTCTGAGCTATTTGGAAAATTAGCAAATCTTGTCAAAAAAACTTTTTTTGACGATTTTTGCTAATTTTCGGTATCAACCCTCATGACTGTTTTCGGGTCCCTGTAGCCACCAGGACCCCATAATATATCTCAGATGATATAACAAGAGTGGCTAGGGCTCATTTCCAGCCTCCAGGTACATGTCTGACTCCTATTTGTGACATTTCGAGGTGTTTGGGGT
This sequence comes from Lissotriton helveticus, assembly GCF_964261635.1. Classification (NCBI taxonomy): domain Eukaryota; kingdom Metazoa; phylum Chordata; class Amphibia; order Caudata; family Salamandridae; genus Lissotriton; species Lissotriton helveticus. The sequence goes on from NW_027611666.1 coordinate 1,760,362, forward strand.
CAAACTCATTTTTTCCATTATAGGCCATATAGCTCAGAGTCACATCACATTGAGCTCAGAGTCACATCAAATTTCTAGTTCTGGACCTAAGGACCCCTTAGTATACCTCAGATGACATACCAGGAGTGTCTAAGGCCCATTTCTGGCCTCCAGGGATGACTTTTTGAAGTTTTGGGGTTTAAGGGGGCAAAGTCACTTCTTCCATCCAGCCTAAGGTGCTCAAAATCGGGTACAATGTCAGGTTTTTCCCATGGCTGGAAGCTGAAAAAAAAACTTCAGATAATAGCAAAGGTAGATGGATCAAATGAAAGCATCAGATCTGAGCTTTCTAACAAGTATATTTAGGTCCTGGGTACTCACAAAGTGACTGTGATATCCATTCTGAGCTATTTGGAAAATTAGCAAATCTTGTCCAAAAAACTTTTTTTGACGATTTTTGCTAATTTTCGGTATCAACCCTCATGACTGTTTTCGGGTCCCTGTAGCCACCAGGACCCCATAATATATCTCAGATGATATAACAAGAGTGGCTAGGGCTCATTTCCAGCCTCCAGGTACATGTCTGACTCCTATTTGTGACATTTCGAGGTGTTTGGGGTCAAACTCATTTTTTCCATTAAAGGCCATATAGCTCAGAGTCACATCACATTGAGCTCAGAGTCACATCAAATTTCTAGTCCTGGACCTAAGGACCCCTTAGTATACCTCAGATGACATACCAGGAGTGTCTAAGACCCATTTCTGGCCTCCAGGGATGACTTTTTGAAGTTTTGGGGTTTAAGGGGGCAAAGTCACTTCTTCCATCCAGCCTAAGGTGCTCAAAATCGGGTACAATGTCAGGTTTTTCCCATGGCTGGAAGCTGAAAAAAAAACTTCAGATAATAGCAAAGGTAGATAGATCAAATGAAAGCATCAGATCTGAGCTTTCTAACAAGTATATTTAGGTCCTGGGTACTCACAAAGTGACTGTGATATCCATTCTGAGCTATTTGGAAAATTAGCAAATCTTGTCAAAAAAACTTTTTTTGACGATTTTTGCTAATTTTCGGTATCAACCCTCATGACTGTTTTCAGGTCCCTGTAGCCACCAGGACCCCATAATATATCTCAGATTATATAACAAGAGTGGCTAGGGATCATTTCCAGCCTCCAGGTACATGTCTGACTCCTATTTGTGACATTTTGAGGTGTTTGGTGTCAAATTCATTTTTTTCCATTATAGCTCCTAGATATCAGAGTCACATCAGATTTCTAGTTCTGGACCCAAGAAGACCATAGTATACCTCCGATGACATACCAAGAGTGTCTAAGACCCATTTCTGGCCTCCAGGGGTGACTTTTTGAAGTTTTTGGGTTTAAGGGGGCAAAGTGACTTTTTCCACCCAGCCCAATGTTCTCAAAATCGGGTACGATATCAGGTGTTTCCCTTGGTTGGTAGCGGAAAAAAAACTTTATATAATATCAAAGTTATATATATCACATGAAAGCATCAGAGCTGACCTTTCTAACAAGTGTATTCATATCTTGCACACTCAAACAGTGTCTCTGATATCCATTCTGAGCTATTTGGAAAATTAGCAAATCTTGTAAAAAAAAAATTTGGGACGATTTTTGCTAATTTTCAGTATCAACCCACCTGACTGTTTTTGGGTCCCTGTGGCCACCAGGACCCTATATTATATCTCAGGTGATATAGCAAGAGTGTCTAGGGCTCATTTCCAGCCTCCAGGTACATGTCTGAGTCCTATTTCAGACATTTTGAGGTGTTTGCTGTCAAATTCATTTTTTCCATTATAGGCCCTAGATATCAGAGTCACATCACATTTCTAGTTCTGGACCCAAGAACACCATAGTATACCTCAGATGACATACCAAGAGTGTCTAAGACCCATTTCTGGCCTCCAGGGGTGACTTTTTGAAGTTTTTGGGTTTAAGGGGGCAAAGTCACTTTTTCCACTCGAGGTCGTGGAACTCGGAGCTGGGTAAAAGTTTAGCTTGAGTGCCCTCCCCATGGAGGTCAAAAATGTTATTGCATCAAAATCATTTAAAAACTATATAGGTGTAATTGTAGTGCCCTGAATGCTATATGGCTGCATTTGCACCGTTCTAGGTATTTAAAAAATGAATTTCTAACACTTTTGAAGTCTCCATGAAGTGAAAAATGACTAAGTCCAAAAACTTCACTGGTGCATCAAAGTGGTCAAAAAAGGTCAACATTGGGTTAAAATTAACAAAACATAGTGCTGCAGTGGTCCAATAGCAGGCTAAAGACATAATGAATGACACAGAATGAACAGTTTTACTAAACACTTTGAAAATTCGATTTTCAATTTCAGGGGGACAAGGTCATGGAACTCCGAGCTGGGTAAAAGTTCAGCTTAAGGGCCCTCCCCATGGAGGTCAAAAATGTTATTACATCAAAATCTTTTAAAAACTATATAGGTGTAATTGCAGTGTCCTGAATGCTATGTAACTGCATTTGCACTGTTCTGTGTGCCTCCAAAATGAATTTCTAACACTTTTGAAGTCCCCATGAAGTGAAAAATGACGAAGTACAAAGACATCATTGGTGCATGAAAGTGTTTAAAAACGGTCACAAATGCATAAAAATGAAAAAAACAAAGTGCTACACTGGCCCAATAGCAAGCTAAACACACAATGAATGACCCAGAATGAATATATTTACAAATTACTTGGAAAATGCTATTTTAAATTTCAGGGGGACGAGGTCACAGAAGTCATGGAACTCCGAGCGGGGTAAAAGTTCAAACTTTCCACCCGTCATGGAGGTCAAAATTTTTAATTCATCAAAATCATTTAAAAACTATATAGGTGTGATTGGAGTGCCCTGATTGCTATATAGGTGCATTTGCACTGTCCTGTGTGCCTCCAAAGTGACTTTCTAACACTTTTGAAATCTCCATGAAGCAAAAAGTGACTAAGTCCAAAGACCATTTGGAGCATCAAAGTGTTCAAAAACGGTCAAAAATGCATAAAAACGAAAAAAAAACAAGTGCTACAGTGGCCCAATAGCATGCTAAACACACAATGAATGACACAGAATGAATAGTTGTACACATTACTTTGAAAATGCAATTTTAAATTTCAGGGGGACAAGGTCACGAAAGTCATGGAACTCCGAGCGGGGTAAAAGTTCAACCTTTCCCCCCTTATGGAGGTCAAAATTTTAATACATCAAAATCATTTAAAAACTATATAAGTGTGATGGCAGTGTCTTGGATACATCCCACATGAATTTTAAACACATTAGGAGCATCTCTGATCAAAATAACCATAAAAATCCCAAAGCTGCATCAGTGCTTCAAAGTGCTCCAAAACGGTCAAAAATGGACGAAAATGAAAAATATTCTCCATATCTGAGTTTTTATAACATTCCTTAGATAATGTATATCTTGAATTAGTTTTAAATCCTTTTATTAAAAAGTTTCTTTTCTATGCTGCACTGGTGCAACGCCTCAAGTCTGAGAAGCTGCACCAGTGCAGCCGAAGCAGCACTGGTGCAGCCGAAGCAGCACTGGTGCAACAAGAGTCAAGCTGGTAGCCTGACCTTTGACCAATCCGAGAAAAAAAAAGGTGTTTTTTTCCCTGGGCCCCTCCCCCAAACGAAAACACATTGACCTGAAGCCTAAGTGTATTCTGAGTAATAAAAAGTTTATTAGATGAAAAAATATTGTACGGGCACTTTTTTGCACAAAAAGTCACTTTTTGGCACTTTTTTGAGAGAAATAAAATAGTTCGCAGATTTTTTTTAAATCGACCGAATTACAAAAAAAATGCTCTTGTTGGATGGCTTTGGACATAAGGCCGCATAAACAAAAGGAATTTTTCAAATATCTGTTTTTCTCACTTTTTTATTGCTGTTTGAAATTTCTGACTTGACTTTTTGCATCATTGGTGATGCATGTGTTTAACATTGAGCTTGGGAAAATTGAAAAAAAATAGACTTTGGGGATTGTTTACTAGGGCAAGTGATACATCAAATTAAGACTCATATTAAACTGAACCTCAAGCTGAAAAAAAAAACAAAATAGCATTTACGATCACTTTTTTATAAGCGACTTTAACAATTGTTTTTTTAGCTATATTAAAAAACAAGGTAACGCCGTAAATTTTAGAAAAGAGATTTTTTCAAAGTAAAAGTAAAGTAAAGTCCACATTTGTAAAGCGCACAATCACCCGTAAGGGTCTCTAGGCGCTGGGGGCCGTCGGGAAGATTAAGCGAGCTATTGCCCAGAGTCGCATGGTGCTGGGCTAACCTGCCGCCGGAGCCGGGGATCGAACCGTGGTCCCCAGATTCCAGCGTCAGTCGCCCTGGCCGCGGCGCCACACCTCTCCCACTAAAGTAAAACATAGGTGTGACCTGCCTTCACATTAGGCTTCATAAACAAAAGAAAAAACATCTCTATGTGTTATATTCACTTTTTAATAACACATTTTCGTTTTAGGCACAAGCAAAAAGCAGCATTGGTGATGCATGTGTTTTTCAATGGGGTTTTTTAAAGTCTACCAAAATACGGTTTACCAATACATTTTCATTATTTTCTCTTTGGTATCTCATTATGCACATGTTAATAAACAGGTTCATGCATTATTAGCTAAATAGCATAAAAACACACTGAATTATTAACAATAATCTTTGAGATTTGGGTGACCAGATGGCCGGAAATCGAAAATCGCCTCATATGGATTCAACTTCCATTTCGTGCACTTTCTATGTGGGCCACATGCATAAGAATTGGTACAATAATGCATACGAATCCTAGCTAGAATCTGCAATTGAAATTAAGTCTTTAACTTATATGCTTCAAGAATTATAGGGCACATTCTGCTATGTATAATATCCTATCCATTTCAATGGGACGACCAGATGGCCGCAAATTGAAAATCGCGTCGTATGGATTCATATTGCGTTGTATGTACCTTACGTGTAAGCCACATGCATTTAAAATGACACAATGTAGTAGGGTATGCTATAGAATGTGTTGCAGTTGGAAATCAAGCTCTATCTAGTATGGATCATGACTGATGACACAATATACGTGACTCATTTTGCAAAAAATGGAGGCAAATTTTATAAAACATGCGTTTAATCACTGAATGATTCTCACCACTTCTAAGCATGGCACAGGCATGACAATGACCACAGGGCAGTGGCATGATGGTAACTGTATGCTGCACTCAGAATTATGGATCCAGATTGTATGGTTTTAGAATTATGGGCCACAACGTAAGGCATATTTTTTCACACATGTGACGTTATTGAAAAACATCATACATTCAACTTCACATTTTGTAGCCTAAAGCATAAAGTGTTCTTCAACACACATGAAAGTGAAAAATAAAAACTTTTCCTGAAGATTACACTTGATTTGTACCTTGTCCCTATAAGCCACAAATATGAGAGTTACCACTATAAAGTGTAGATGTCTTAGCTACATACTGTGATTGAAATTAGGTCGGTACCTCATATGGTGCAAGATTTATAGTGCACCACATACTATGTAATATATCCTATCCATTTCAATGGGTGACCAGATGGCCGCAAATTAAAAATCGCCTCGTATGGATTCAAATTGCTTTGTATGCACCTTGTGTGTGAGCCACATGCATATAAAATGGCACACTGTAGTAGGCTATGTTATAGAATGTGTTGCAGTTGGAAATCAAGCTCTATCTAATATAGATCTTGACTGATGACATAACATACGTGACACATTTTGCAAAAGCTGAAGGAATTTTTTTAAAAATATGTGTTTAATCGCTGAAAGATTCACACCACTTTGAAGCTTTCCACATGCATGAAAATGAACACAGGACAGTGGCATCATGTTAGCTTAATGCTGCACTTCCAATTATGGATCCAGATTGTATGGTTTTAGAAGTATGGGACAAAATGTAAGGCATACTTTTTCATACATGCGACGGTATTGAAAAACGTCATACATTCAACCTCAAATTTTGACAACTTTACAATACGCCACACACATAATAATTCACATGGGTAAGATGCACATCACTAGGAACAAAGTGCTGTTTAAATTATGTCTCTATAATGTACAGACTATGAATTATAGCCAAAAGTATAAAGTGTTCTACAACACACATGAAAGTGAAAAATAAAAACTTACCTGAAGGTTACACTTGATTTGTACCTTGTCCCTATAAGCCACAACCATGAGAGTTACCACTATGAATTGTAAATGTCTTAGCTACATACTGCAATTGAAATTAAGTCAGTACATCATATGCTTCAAGAAATAGAGTGCACTACATCCTCTGTAGTATATCCTATCCATTTCAAAGGGTGACCAGATGGCCGCAAATTAAAAATTGCCTCGTATGGATTCAAATTGCTTTGTATGACTGTTTTCAGGTCCCTGTAGCCACCAGGACCCCATAATATATCTCAGATGATATAACAAGAGTGGCTAGGGCTCATTTCCAGCCTCCAGGTACATGTCTGACTCTTATTTGTGACATTTCGAGGTGTTTGGGATCAAACTCATTTTTCCCAATATAGGCCATAGAGCTCAGAGTCACATCACATTGAGCTCAGAGTCACATCAAATTTCTAGTTCTGGACCTAAGGACCCCTTAGTATACCTCAGATGACATACCAGGAGTGTCTAAGACCCATTTCTGGCCTCCAGGGATGACTTTTTGAAGTTTTGGGGTTTAAGGGGGCATAGTCACTTCTTCCATCCAGGCTACGTTGCTCAAAATCGGGTACGATGTCAGGTTCTTCCCTTGGCTGGAAGCTGAAAAAAAAACTTCAGATAATAGCAAAGGTAGATAGATCAAATGAAAGCATCAGATCTGAGCTTTCTAACCAGTATATTTAGGTCATGGGTACTCACAAAGTGACTGTGATATCCATTCTGAGCTATTTGGAAAATTAGCAAATCTTGTCAAAAAACCTTTTTTTGACGATTTTTGCTAATTTTCGGTATCAACCCTCATGACTGTTTTCGGGTCCCTGTAGCCACCAGGACCCCATATTATATCTCAGATGATATAACAAGAGTGGCTAGGGCTCATTTCCAGCCTCCAGGTACATGTCTGACTCCTATTTGTGACATTTCGAGGTGTTTGGGGTTAAACTCATTTTTTCCATTATAGGCCATATAGCTCAGAGTCACATCACATTGAGCTCAGAGTCACATCAAATTTCTAGTTCTGGACCTAAGGACCCCTTAGTATACCTCAGATGACATACCAGGAGTGTCTAAGGCCCATTTCTGGCCTCCAGGGATGACTTTTTGAAGTTTTGGGGTTTAAGGGGGCAAAGTCACTTCTTCCATCCAGCCTAAGGTGCTCAAAATCGGGTACAATGTCAGGTTTTTCCCATGGCTGGAAGCTGAAAAAAAAACTTCAGATAATAGCAAAGGTAGATAGATCAAATGAAAGCATCAGATCTGAGCTTTCTAACAAGTATATTTAGGTCCTGGGTACTCACAAAGTGACTGTGATATCCATTCTGAGCTATTTGGAAAATTAGCAAATCTTGTCAAAAAAACTTTTTTTGACGATTTTTGCTAATTTTCGGTATCAACCCTCATGACTGTTTTCGGGTCCCTGTAGCCACCAGGACCCCATAATATATCTCAGATGATATAACAAGAGTGGCTAGGGCTCATTTCCAGCCTCCAGGTACATGTCTGACTCCTATTTGTGACATTTCGAGGTGTTTGGGGTCAAACTCATTTTTTCCATTATAGGCCATATAGCTCAGAGTCACATCACATTGAGCTCAGAGTCACATCAAATTTCTAGTTCTGGACCTAAGGACCCCTTAGTATACCTCAGATGACATACCAGGAGTGTCTAAGACCCATTTCTGGCCTCCAGGGATGACTTTTTGAAGTTTTGGGGTTTAAGGGGGCAAAGTCACTTCTTCCATTCAGCCTAAGGTGCTCAAAATCGGGTACAATGTCAGGTTTTTCCCATGGCTGGAAGCTGGAAAAAAAACTTCAGATAATAGCAAAGGTAGATAGATCAAATGAAAGCATCAGATCTGAGCTTTCTAACAAGTATATTTAGGTCCTGGGTACTCACAAAGTGACTGTGATATCCATTCTGAGCTATTTGGAAAATTAGCAAATCTTGTCAAAAAAACTTTTTTTGACGATTTTTGCTAATTTTCGGTATCAACCCTCATGACTGTTTGCAGGTCCCTGTAGCCACCAGGACCCCATAATATATCTCAGATTATATAACAAGAGTGGCTAGGGCTCATTTCCAGCCTCCAGGTACATGTCTGACTCCTATTTATGACATTTTGAGGTGTTTGGTGTCAAATTCATTTTTTTCCATTATAGCTCCTAGATATCAGAGTCACATCAGATTTCTAGTTCTGGACCCAAGAAGACCATAGTATACCTCCGATGACATACCAAGAGTGTCTAAGACCCATTTCTGGCCTCCAGGGGTGACTTTTTGAAGTTTTTGGGTTTAAGGGGGCAAAGTGACTTTTTCCACCCAGCCCAATGTTCTCAAAATCGGGTACGATATCAGGTGTTTCCCTTGGTTGGTAGCGGAAAAAAAACTTTATATAATATCAAAGTTATATATATCACATGAAAGCATCAGAGCTGACCTTTCTAACAAGTGTATTCATATCTTGCACACTCAAACAGTGTCTCTGATATCCATTCTGAGCTATTTGGAAAATTAGCAAATCTTGTAAAAAAAAAATTTGGGACGATTTTTGCTAATTTTCAGTATCAACCCACCTGACTGTTTTTGGGTCCCTGTGGCCACCAGGACCCTATATTATATCTCAGGTGATATAGCAAGAGTGTCTAGGGCTCATTTCCAGCCTCCAGGTACATGTCTGAGTCCTATTTCAGACATTTTGAGGTGTTTGCTGTCAAATTCATTTTTTCCATTATAGGCCCTAGATATCAGAGTCACATCACATTTCTAGTTCTGGACCCAAGAACACCATAGTATACCTCAGATGACATACCAAGAGTGTCTAAGACCCATTTCTGGCCTCCAGGGGTGACTTTTTGAAGTTTTTGGGTTTAAGGGGGCAAAGTCACTTTTTCCACCCAAGGTCGTGGAACTCGGAGCTGGGTAAAAGTTTAGCTTGAGTGCCCTCCCCATGGAGGTCAAAAATGTTATTGCATCAAAATCATTTAAAAACTATATAGGTGTAATTGTAGTGCCCTGAATGCTATATGGCTGCATTTGCACCGTTCTAGGTATTTAAAAAATAAATTTCTAACACTTTTGAAGTCTCCATGAAGTGAAAAATGATTAAGTCCAAAAACTTCACTGGTGCATCAAAGTGGTCAAAAAAGGTCAACATTGGGTTAAAATTAACAAAACATAGTGCTGCAGTGGTCCAATAGCAGGCTAAAGACATAATGAATGACACAGAATGAACAGTTTTACTAAACACTTTGAAAATTCGATTTTCAATTTCAGGGGGACAAGGTCATGGAACTCCGAGCTGGGTAAAAGTTCAGCTTAAGGGCCCTCCCCATGGAGGTCAAAAATGTTATTACATCAAAATCTTTTAAAAACTATATAGGTGTAATTGCAGTGTCCTGAATGCTATGTAACTGCATTTGCACTGTTCTGTGTGCCTCCAAAATGAATTTCTAACACTTTTGAAGTCCCCATGAAGTGAAAAATGACGAAGTACAAAGACATCATTGGTGCATGAAAGTGTTTAAAAACGGTCACAAATGCATAAAAATGAAAAAAACAAAGTGCTACACTGGCCCAATAGCAAGCTAAACACACAATGAATGACCCAGAATGAATATATTTACAAATTACTTGGAAAATGCTATTTTAAATTTCAGGGGGACGAGGTCACAGAAGTCATGGAACTCCGAGCAGGGTAAAAGTTCAAACTTTCCACCCCTCATGGAGGTCAAAATTTTTAATTCATCAAAATCATTTAAAAACTATATAGGTGTGATTGGAGTGTCCTGATTGCTATATAGGTGCATTTGCACTGTCCTGTGTGCCTCCAAAGTGACTTTCTAACACTTTTGAAATCTCCATGAAGCAAAAAGTGACTAAGTCCAAAGACCATTTGGAGCATCAAAGTGTTCAAAAACGGTCAAAAATGCATAACAACGAAAAAAAACAAGTGCTACAGTGGCCCAATAGCATGCTAAACACACAATGAATGACACAGAATGAATAGTTGTACACATTACTTTGAAAATGCAATTTTAAATTTCAGGGGGACAAGGTCACGAAAGTCATGGAACTCCGAGCGGGGTAAAAGTTCAACCTTTCCCCCCTTATGGAGGTCAAAATTTTAATACATCAAAATCATTTAAAAACTATATAGGTGTGATGGCAGTGTCTTGGATACATCCCACATGAATTTCAAACACATTAGGAGCATCTCTGATCAAAATAACCATAAAAATCCCAAAGCTGCATCAGTGCTTCAAAGTGCTCCAAAACGGTCAAAAATGGACGAAAATGAAAAATATTCTCCATATCTGAGTTTTTATAACATTCCTTAGATAATGTATATCTTGAATTAGTTTTAAATCCTTTTATTAAAAAGTTTCTTTTCTATGCTGCACTGGTGCAACGCCTCAAGTCTGAGAAGCTGCACCAGTCCGGAACACCTACGATGCGAATGTTGTTGCGCCTGGCCCGGCTCTCGAAATCATCCAGCCGACGGGCAAACAAGTCTCTGGCCGTTCGAAGATTGCGGACTTCGGCTTGGAGATCCGAGACGTCCGAAGTCAAGCTTGCGGTCTTGATGTCCAGGGATTTGACCCGCTTATTGGTTTTCCCCAAGTCCGTCCTGATAAGGTTGACCTCGATTGCCACCATGTCTAACTTAGTAGCTAAAGTTTCATACTGCTGGCCCATAGCAGTCCGGACACTGGCAATGGCGCCCATAACATCCTGTAAAGTCGGATCATCAGTCGCGGGAGGACCGTCAACGGTCTCCTCAGGGATCTTGCTTGCTCGGCCTGTGGATCCCTTTGGGCGAGTAAAGCGATCTATGGTCTGAGAGTGGGCAACCCCTCCTCGGTTCGGGCCTCTGGTGTTGCGCTTCTCGGCATCAGCCCTGCCCGCCATGATGAGCAACGAGCTCCGGCGGGACCTTTGGGATCTGGTCAGAATGATTCCCTCCGTGGCAGGCCTGCAGAGATTCGAGATGTCGAGGATCAATGGCCAGTGTGGGATTGACGACTAGACCAGGGCAGCAGTGTCGATCAGCAGCGAGTCGGCGCCAACAATGACCAAGAGCTAAACCGAAAGTACCACAGGGGCAGCGAAAGTATCTCTCCAGCCGTTGTTGTTCACTTGCCACCTGGGTACCTCGGAAACTCAAGCCCCCGGATAGCCTTCGATACACGCCCCTTCCCCCCTTTCTTGTGAATCACCACAGTTATGGAAGACTTTCATGATTCTGGAACCACACCAAGAGTCATTACGATGGAAAATAACGCTGTTAAAGACCCTGAAGCACTGAACGTCTGAACTGGCTATCCCTGCTCTCCTCTGAATCCATGCAATGACGCTTAGTGAAGGTGTGGAGGAGGGAAGCCCATGTTACCTCACAGTAAATCTCAGCCACAGGAACACCCCTGACAAGTGCTGATGCAGAGGACTCTGCTCTTGGGGACTGAGCGCAGATTCTCTCAATCAGTTCCTTTGTGATGCACAAGATGATGCAATGACATAAGGTCCTCTTCTGGGCAGAGGTGCCCTTCTTGCAGCCTCTACAGTCCACACCTAGGGTCAATATAAAAATAGACTTCCTTTTGGGGCTCTTACTGAGATGTTCATGCCCTTACGTGCCCGCATTGCTGCTCTGCTGTTTGTGCTGCTGCCTGGGCCCTTGTTGGGATATTGTGGCACCACCACAGGACTCCGTATTATTTCTTCTCTGCTCCTGAACACGGACCACGGACTGCCTGGACTCCATGTCCCACAGGGCAGTGCGATCTCGCGTGAGGAGCAGCGCCAGCCAGTCACCGGGTCTATAAAACTCTCTGGGGGGATCCAACAGCGCGGGACGCGTGTGGGCCAAGGGCGGGCCCGTCCTTGCCCGTCGAAGCCCGGAGGAGGCTGGGCTGGGCCCCCCCTCTAACAAGTGGCCCTACATTATACCACCTCTATAACGACCTTCAGGTACAGATTTTAATTATAACTTTCTGTTGATTCGTGTGAAGCGGGATTGGTACTTAACGTCGTGGTGGAGTGATTATCTGAAGCATTTATAACGAGGGAAGAATCATTACTATGCCATGAGATAGAACTAACAGAGAGGCGTCTGTCTCTAGACCCCCTATCTCATTCAAGGCGAACCTCATTAGTATTACATATTCCAGCAGGTATCTCCCAAAACTTAACCCAATCCTGCTTATCACCTTAAAACTTAGGGACACTACCAGTGGTCTCGGATGTGTTGGCCCTTGTACATGATGAGCCGCCAGCACTACAAATGGATATCTCTAACGGGCCAAGCATAGCCTCTAGAACCCGGACTTCCAATTCTTCTATTGGGGGCACAAAGGCTAAGCCGAAGGCAAAGGCATCCGTGAACCGTAAGAAGGGTAAGGGTCCATCAAAACAAAAACTTCAAAAGGAATCCGAGTGTGACTCCCAGACCAATACAGCGGTAAAGAGTTGCTCTGTAAGTACTCAGACCATGGATGTTTCATTGTCTACACAATTCTGCCCAAGGAGGACGGCACAGCCATTAATGCCATTAATATGACAGTATTGGACACTGTCCTTGGTGGGATCAGGGAATCTATAGACAAAAATGTTGCTTCATTGGGCGGCCGTTTAAAGCTTCTGGAAGGTACATTGATTGATTTGTCTGGGCGCCTGGAGTCTTGTTCCATTTCCGTGATCTCTTTGGTGCCCAGTGAGGGGCAGAGATCTGGCAATGCCCCATACCATCAACTTTCACTATCGGCCTCGGCCACATCAGAGAAACTGCTGGCAATGACCCTGGCGATCGAGGAACTGTTGAGAAAAATGCAGGGTGTAGGCACAAATAACATAACGCCCAGTTGCTTAGGGTGTCTAGGGAGCACATCAAATGGTGGAAATATAGCCAACCCCCATATGGCGGACATCTCACAACCAGCCGTGCAATCTGGGGGGGGTGTTGGACATACGAGTCATCTTAGTTTAGATTATAATAAAGCGCCATCTGATATAGCACCCGTTATTAATCAAAGACTGCCCAAACCCGTGATCACATATAGGGTAAGGGGCAGGGTAAATGAAGAAGGCCTGACCTTGAATCTATCTCATCTATCTCCAGAAGCCACACCATATACAATAATATTGGCAAATGTACCACAATCCACGTCCAAATCAATTGAATCCTGGGAGACTTTACATAATAAGTCTCTTTGCAGGCTCGGGTCTAAAATTGGCTTAACTGATGCCCTATTTAGCTAATTTAAAATGGCACGGAGAGTGGGATGGGTGGGGAAATGTGATAAGAGGCTCCCGGGTGATTGGATAGTCCTCACTTTTAGAACACCAAGATTAACACAAGAAATTTTGAGCCTACAGGGTTCCCTCTATGTGACCAATCATGGAATAAATGTACTCCCGTTGGGTTACTTGTATCCCCCCACTAACTACCTCCGACACGCAGGACAGGAGATGCAACTCCCAGCCCATTTCATGAATAACATGCACCACACTCAGTTCAGCATACCTTTGACTAATAGATTTGAGGCCCTTTCTTCCCTGGAAGATAACGATTGACTCAGTAACATTAATAGCAATAGGGTACAATGTCAATCAATAGGAACAATCTCGCAATGTACAGCTTTACTTGTAAATACTGAACAACCCGACATTAGGGCAAGCAATGCCGCTAATCATTGTAACAACTGTAAAACTCAGAGTGAAATAACTCAGTCGAAGGCCTGCATTTCTTATAGTGAAACACCAAATAGCTCTGGTGGCCCGAACGTAGTCCCTGCCCCCACTGATTGTATATCACAGTCTGGGCCTAGACTGAAAGAAATAGTCAAGTCAAGTCAAAAAGGCTTTATTTCGATAACATTTATCATAAAAGCTTCACAATAAAAATACATAAATTCATTTGATTACAATTAAAATATATGGGAGAAAATACAACAATTTAGATATGGTATTAAAAAGTTTCGATTTAAAAGAAGCATTTCATAGATAGATAGTTAAAAAAAAGATTAAACAGTTGCTTGAGAAATAGAGATCCTGTTCTGGAATGTGGCAGGTCTTAAAGCTAAACTGTCTAATGCTGCCTGGCTGGAATTCATCCATAATATAAGTATTTAAGAAACTTTGTCTGATAACATCTTACATATTAATGGTTTTAAGACATTTTCCAGTTCAGCAGTGCCCTCAAGTAAGGGAAGAACTAAGGGCGTCCTTTGCATCTATGTGTCCTATAGGTTAAATGCTCACAAGATAGACCTCATGAAGTCTAAAACCTGTTATCAGGTGTTAAAAATCAACTTAGATAATAAGTATTATTTAGTCTTGTCAAATTTTTATAATAATATACGTTCGTTCGTTCAAATAACTTTATTTCGATTTCTCAAAGGAAATCATAAAAGTATACAAGTTAAAATATAACAACATTAAATCATAATACATTTCCGAAAAAGAAGAAGACATCATAATACATTGTTACACAATTCTGATTTACACAATACAAATCAATAACGGTTTTTGATGGCAAGTGCCGCTCTAATGAAGCTTAATACAGCATTACAGATCTTTTCCGTAGATAATGATAACAAATATTCATAGCCTTCTTTGTAATAAGGCGTTCCAATGGATAATAATAGTGGTTTAATAAAGGAATTTCTTGGATCTTTGTACAAGGTACAAAATAAAATTAGATGTAGAGTGTTTTGTGACACTCTATTATTACAGGGACAACAGGGTAAAGTCACCTTCCAACCCCCCTGCTCTGGGAAAGCAAAAAGGAAGTGTAAGGTTCCAAGGCGAAACCTAGTTAAATAAAAGCGTCCTTGCATTTTCAAAATATATGTTAAATAAAATGGGCGCACTAATTTTCCCTGAACACGTAGTACCTGTTCATTACCACCCAAGGATCCCAATTTTTGGCTATATGCTTTTTTAATGATAGTTTTAGAGTCCTTTTTCAAGGTATCACGGTTTTTAAACATAATATCTAACCCAATTTTATCAAAGGTATCTCTAACATATCGGAGCCAAGGGATTTCATCAAAATGCTCAAGTTTAAGACAATCTGTGAGAATATCTTTCGTCAATTTCAAATCATCAGATTGCCAAACTTTAGACCATAGTACTAAGGGTGCAATGTGAATAGTATCACAAACAAACTCAATTCCAACCTCACTATGACAAAAATAATTTGATGTACCCGCAGGAACGCATAATAGGCGTTTTAAAAATTTGTTCTCCACAATCTGTATTTTGTTGCAGTTCTGTGACCCCCAAACACCAGCACCATATGTTATAACAGAAACACATTTAGCCTGATACAGGGATATCATTTCGGCAATGCGTCATTGTCCCAGTTTACTGGCAAAACGAAAAAGAGCCTCATTTAGCTGTGAAACCTTCTGAACCCGGTTTAACAACAACGGTTCCCAATTCAGTTTTTTATTAAAAAGGTTGCCCAGATAATTGAAATTATCAACTTTGTCTATGCCAAACTCCCTCACCTTGAAGTTGCGGGTTTTCGCATTCTTCTTTTGACCACACATCATGGTGAAGGATTTGCTAAAATTGACCCCAAGATCTAAGTTTCCCATGAATAAATCAAAGGCATTCAGACAAGTCTGCATGCTATTGGGAGTAAGGGTCATTAGCACAGTATCGTCAGCATATGACAGCATTGGGATCTTTTTACCATTAATCTTAGGAAAGTCAGCACCAGTTTCAATCAAAAAACTTTCTAAACCGTTTGTGTAAACCAAAAATAAAAAGGGAGCTAATATACAACCCTGGCGAACTTCTTCAGTAGAAAAGATATGCCTGTTTTTTTCACCTCCAGGACCGTATCTAACCCTAACTGTTGTAGCAGCATGCAACCTACGGAGCAAAGTTACCAAAGGCTCCTCAAAGCCCATAACCTCCATCATGGACCACAATTTCTCCCTGCATACAGTGTCGAAAGCACTAGACAAGTCCATGAATGCCAAACAAATAGAACTTCTTTTGGCACCCATGTACTTGCCCATAATCAGTGCTAAATTAAGGCACTGCTCAGTAGTGCCCTTCCCTCTTCTAAACCCATACTGTGACTCTACAATAATCCCTGATGATTCTGCCCAGGTTTCCAAGCGTGCCAATATCACTCTACCCATTAATTTACAGGAGGCATCTATTAGAGATATTGGCCTATAACATCCTGGGTTCGACTTATCTCCCTTTTTAAAAATAGGCACCACAACCGCCTCAGTCCATGAAGACGGTACACGCCCCAACACTACCGCCTTAAAGACATTCAGAAGCAATGGGCACCAGACCTTAGGATTATGTTTGAACAAATCTAAAGGGATGGCATCCGGCCTGGGGCTTTTAACGCCGCCCCCTTAGTGAGAGCTGACTCCAATTCTTTAATTGTTAATGAATCACTAAATATTTTTACTGATTCAGTATTGGAGCCATCATATTCATCATCTCCTAAGGTAACAATTTGGACTATATCTTTGGGATTAAATATTTTATTGTAGTGCTCCACCCAGGAATTTTCAGGGATGTGTGTCCTGATTGTATTGTCTTCCCCTGTTTTTAAAAAAGGTCTATTAATTATTTCCCAGAAGAGCCTATTATCTTTTATTGCCACAGCTTTATCTAGGTCATCCCAAGCCATTATCCTTAAATCTTTTTTCCTTTTTTTAATGGCATCAGTATATTTCTTCCTTGCCAGTCTGACCAAATCCTTATCATGTGGGTCTTGATGAAGAGCCTTTGTTAAATAAGTTTGGGCAGATGAACACTCGGCATCAAACCATTTAGGGCCTTGATGGCGGTTACTAACCCCTGTCTTAACAAGACGTAAGGCAACATTTCTCAAGAGTCTCAAAACTTTTTATTGTATTAATTGGGTCAACTATAGGTGTCAGGCAAGCTTCTATACAATCTATATTATCCTTAAAAATGTCTATCTCTAACTGCTTTACATTTACCTTATCCCACCTTACGGTAACCCCCTTATTTTGGTTATATTCTATTGGCTGTTCTTGGCGCGTTTTATCCACAAGCGCCAAATCAAAACTCAAAATTAGGGGATTATGGTCACTAACAGGGTTCACCTCAATTTTAAAATCTTTTACAAAATGGGAGAACTCCCTGGAGACCATGACAAAATCAATTGTAGTCATTCTACCGCCTGTGCCTTGAAAGGTGGGGATATTAGCTGAACCCGAGAAATTGGACATTTCCAAAACACACAAATCATTATTCAGGATAATACTATTAAGAGACTCTCCTTGTTTAGAGTGTTTAAAGTGGGCCATCGGTTGGTCTTCTAAATCCAACAGGCTACACACTCTAGACCCACTAAACTTACACAACTCACAGTTATAGTCACCTAACCATATAATTGCCAAAGGAAATACACTATTTCTCAATTTTACTATTTCCTTTTGTAGGGTATCAATAACTGTAGTATCGTTGGGGTCGAAAATATTATAGTACCAGTTGATTAGGAGCACGTCTAACGGAAAGTGGTCCTTAATCATAATTATCTGGTACCAAGGTGATTCCAACACTTTATTCACACACATTGATTTGTGCCTTACAGAGATTGCTGTCAATAACCCACCCTTTGTTTTCCCTGATTGTGATGGTATTGCAGGGACATTAAACGTTTGAAACCCATCCATGCTCTGATCCATAGTACACCATGTCTCCTGTAGGCAGACTATGTCAAAAGAATCAACATAATTCAACCACACAGGATCGTCCTGTCTGCGGGAAAAAACGGCTATATTCCAAGATATTAAACAAAAGTCTCTAGACTCCACAGGCCTCTCTAGCATATCCTGTTCTATTACAGTTATAATATGTGCTTGTTCACCCCCTGCGAGCTCATTTTGTTGATCATTAACTCCTCCATCTATTTCTTGATCATTGCATAGGTCTTTCGTTGTCCCAATAGATGTACTTGTACCCTCCACACTACCCCCCTCCAACCGCAAATTACATTTCACATGATCCAGGGAGATAGAAGTGGACTTAACATCACAAACAGATATTAATGGTGGTGAAATAGGATACAGTCAATCATTGAGACTCATAGGGGTCAATGGGTGAAACATATTTGATAGAGGAACATTCCAAAATTCTTTTGGATTTATAGGAAGATAGTTATTTGGCCCAGGGTATGCCTCTCGATAACTTATCTGTGGAAGGTAGTTAATATTTCTATTAGGGATCGGTTGTTTCCTTAAATGTTTCAATTGGGAGGAAATATCCCACCCAGGACAAGATCGGACTTCTTTCAAAGGGGGTAACATATTTTGTGGATAGAAATATGTTAAATTCCGAGTTGACACTCCCCCATTGCCAGTATTCACAAACCAATCGCTTATGTAGGATACTACCCTGTGATCCCGAAAATTAACTATAACCAGGTCACCCTCTATGTCCTTAGGGCGTATACCCACCCAGTGGCATCTTCTGACTGAGACTATGTCGCCATTCAGATGTGGCGGTAATGGTCTATTTAAACTTAACCAATGAATCACTTTATTTTTTAAACTGGTATTTGATTCAATTACTCCCTCAGAAACAGGAGTAACGCCCGTTAGGATAATAACAAAATTAAAAGAATCTGGTGGTAGATCTACAATATTTTTATGGCTAGGCTTACTTCTACTAGGGAATTTGGTTTGGGTAGCAGGGGTCCTATTTGGGCCCGTCTTTGTCAGTACCAAAGGCACTTTAGTTTTATTTAGTGTGTTTGGGACTGTTCCAACGATTGGACCCACTGGAGCACTGCGTTCTTTATTAGTTGGGTCAGGGACACTTTTTTTAGGGGAGTGATTTTGACTTAATCGAATATTTTCAGGTTTTCCAACTTGGTTTAAAATTTTATTTATATTCTCAGTTGTCTTCAATGGAATGGTAACATCTGGTAAGAGGCGATCCAATTTTTCATCTAACCTCTTAAGTCGTTCAACTAGGGGAAGAACAAACGCCTTTAAAAGGCTTTCAATAGCCTCCAACATTTCTTCTCTAAATGTAGTTTTGTTTCTAATATCTACATCCCCTTGTTTTGAAAGTACCTCATCTATAGCTTTATCCCCTGCCTGTTGTAATACAGTTTCTTTAGATACTGTGGCGTGTTGAGGCAACCATGGGTTTAAGAACTCTTTATTGCTTTTCCCTCCCTTCCTCCTTCTTTTCCTGGCTGGTGAAGATATCACGGTTTTGGAATTTTGGTTATCACTTGCTCCACTTTTTTTAGTATTTGACTGAGATGCACGCAATGTCACAACCTCAGTTTGTATCTTTAATGGTGGAGGTAAAATATTACTAATAGTATGAGGGTCTGACTCCTGGGGAAGGGGTGTATTTAGATCAATAAGGTTATCGGATGTTACTGAGGACAGATCGATAATACCATCCGCAGCTTCATCCAAAACCCTTGGTGATGTCGGAGTTTCTTGAAAAATTAACGGTATGCTATCAGTATTAAATAGCTCCGCATCCAACTCCATTTGTTCTCCAATACTAACAGGGGATTTCAGTTTACTCGGGGCTGGAGCTTGTTTCTTTAAAGATTCGATTGAAAGGCGACGTTCCGCCCTCCTTTCAGCTAAAGCTAACTCTCGGTCAATTTCTTTAGTTGCCTTGGCAAAAAATTTATCCAGGGGGCCAAGAATAGATGTATTTACACGCTCAGGAAGCGGATTAGGACCGGAGCTAGACATTACTAAAAAGATTAAAAGGGTACCCCCTAAATAAATAACAATTAATAATCACAATAAAAGTAATACCCAATAAATATAAAAACTTCACAGTATCCACTTAAGAACAGTTGGTAATGTACAGCATTAACAAACCAATGACCTGTTAAATAACTTTATCCGTTTGGTCAAGCAAAAACCACACCCTATAATGTCCTTATCAGAGGGGGGGCCCAGCCCAGCCTCTGCCGGCCCCTGACGGCCACAGACGGCCCCGCCCTTGTCCCGGGCTTCTCCCGGCGCTCCGGCGCGCTTCCGCGCAGCGGTAATGGGAGTGTCTATTTATCTATCTGTAGGGGAAGGGCAGGAGCAGACAGGGAGAGCGGCCCAGGTGTTCACGATTGGGGCTGGCAAGCGCTCCTGGGAACCGTAGTCCCTGCGCAGCGCCTGCACTCGCTCGCAGCCCCGCCTGTCACTCGCCTTCAGTTGCTCCCAGTCAAAGTTCTTTGGATGCCGGTAAGAACACCCCACACGCAGCGGGACCCGCGGAGCGGGTTCCGCAAGAAGTAGAAGGGTATGAGGGTTTTAAATAATGGTGATGAAAAGCTCCGTCCTTGGCGCTGCAGTAAAATCCAAAATTAGCGTCCCAAATGCTGCCCCAAGCGCACGAGTCTTAAGCGCAGGGGAAGGGGAGGAGCAGACAGGGAGAGCGGCCCAGGTGTTCACGATTGGGGCTGGCAAGCGCTCCTGGGAACCGTAGTCCCTGCGCAGCGCCTGCACTCGCTCGCAGCCCCGCCTGTCACTCGCCTTCAGTTGCTCCCAGTCAAAGTTCTTTGGATGCCGGTAAGAACACCCCACACGCAGCGGGACACGCGGAGCGGGTTCCGCAAGAAGTAGGAGGGTATGAGGGTTTTAAATAATGGTGATGAAAAGCTCCGTCCTTGGCGCTGCAGTAAAATCCAAAATTAGCGTCCCAAATGCTGCCCCAAGCGCACGAGTCTTAAGCGCGGTGGAAGGGGAGGAGCAGACGGGGAGAGCGGCCCAGGTGTTCACGATTGGGGCTGGCAAGCGCTCCTGGGAACCGTAGTCCCTGCGCAGCGCCTGCACTCGCTCGCAGCCCCGCCTGTCACTCGCCTTCAGTTGCTCCCAGTCAAAGTTCTTTGGATGCCGGTAAGAACACCCCACACGCAGCGGGACCCGCGGAGCGGGTTCCGCAAGAAGTAGAAGGGTATGAGGGTTTTAAATAATGGTGATGAAAAGCTCCGTCCTTGGCGCTGCAGTAAAATCCAAAATTAGCGTCCCAAATGCTTCCCCAAGCGCACGAGTCTTAAGCGCAGGGGATGGGGAGGAGCAGACAGGGAGAGCGGCCCAGGTGTTCACGATTGGGGCTGGCAAGCGCTCCTGGGAACCGTAGTCCCTGCGCAGCGCCTGCACTCGCTCGCAGCCCCGCCTGTCACTCGCCTTCAGTTGCTCCCAGTCAAAGTTCTTTGGATGCCGGTAAGAACACCCCACACGCAGCGGGACCCGCGGAGCGGGTTCCGCAAGAAGTAGGAGGGTATGAGGGTTTTAAATAATGGTGATGAAAAGCTCCGTCCTTGGCGCTGCAGTAAAATCCAAAATTAGCGTCCCAAATGCTGCCCCAAGCGCACGAGTCTTAAGCGCAGGGGAAGGGGAGGAGCAGACAGGGAGAGCGGCCCAGGTGTTCACGATTGGGGCTGGCAAGCGCTCCTGGGAACCGTAGTCCCTGCGCAGCGCCTGCACTCGCTCGCAGCCCCGCCTGTCACTCGCCTTCAGTTGCTCCCAGTCAAAGTTCTTTGGATGCCGGTAAGAACACCCCACACGCAGCGGGACCCGCGGAGCGGGTTCCGCAAGAAGTAGGAGGGTATGAGGGTTTTAAATAATGGTGATGAAAAGCACCGTCCTTGGCGCTGCAGTAAAATCCAAAATTAGCGTCCCAAATGCTGCCCCAAGCGCACGAGTCTTAAGCGCAGGGGAAGGGGAGGAGCAGACAGGGAGAGCGACCCAGATGTTCACGATTGGGGCTGGCAAGCGCTCCTGGGAACCGTAGTCCCTGCGCAGCGCCTGCACTCGCTCGCAGCCCCGCCTGCCACTCGCCTTCAGTTGCTCCCAGTCAAAGTTCTTTGGATGCCGGTAAGAACACCCCACACACAGCGGGACCCGCGGAGCGGGTTCCGCAAGAAGTAGGAGGGTATGAGGGTTTTAAATAATGGTGATGAAAAGCTCCGTCCTTGGCGCTGCAGTAAAATCCAAAATTAGCGATTGCTGACACCAGACAAATCTTGATGCCTTTGCAGAGAGATTTGGACAAGACCCAAAGAAGTTCTGGTAAAGACTACTGTATAATCTGGGGCAGGGATTTTAATTGTGGACCGTGCCCACATACAATGGGAGACGTTTGTGGTATAGACCGAGATGATGCAAATGATGCGTCCCGTTTCTTGCACACTGCTTCTGGAGATTCATTTAATTTGCTAAAATATTCTATGGATTTGGGATTTGCAAATAGTGTGTGTTCGTCCCTAATTCCTTTTAATAGTACCTTTAACGGACGTGGCTTGTTTTCAGCCATAGACCATATACTGATATCAAATAGATATGCGGACAGAATACACAATTTTAAAGTACATCCTGTTGCTTTTAGCGATCATTAACCGATTAGCGTCCTTTTAAAACTCCCTGCCAAAGCATTAACAAGTAAAACACTGGACACACACCTGCAGAAGATGTTGCTATTGATAGACAAAATGGTTACACAGTCGAATGGGCGGCTGTAAATCAATCTGAACTTTGTAAGCACCTCTTAACCATCTGCAAAGATGATTTTACAGGTTATCTCGATGAAAACATTAACAAAACAGATATTCTTAGTTCTTTTGGGAAAATAATTCAGACTATACAAAATAGACTATGGGCAAAAAGTAAGAAATGGGCTGACAAGAGAAGCAGTTGGTTTGATGCCAAATGTTCCCAAACCCATGCAGCCTTGATAACCTCCTTACATAAACCCATAAAAGATCGAGCAGATATAAAAAGGGCAAGATTAGCCTATAAGACATCTCTTAAGGAACGCAAGGCAAACATAAAGTCCGAATTATGGCAAGATCTAAAACGAGCATCAGCCTTGAAAGATACAGAAGGTTTCTGGAAGGCAATGAATGCCCCTTTCCTTGCCTCGGGTAACCTGCCTAGTATTGAAATAGAGGAGGATAAATGGGTGCCCCATTTTTCTGGCTTTTATAATAATCAGGTGGATCCCCAAAACGAGGCGGCCATACGTTTAATCCCTCCAAACCATCTTCCTATTGAAATCAACGAAAGTATGGAGGGCAAAGCCCCAGGCCCCAATAGCATGCCAGTGAAACTTATTTAAATCAGATCCACTGCAATGGGGACCCCTGTTAGCCCTGGTCTTAAAAGCTTGCTTGGCCCTGGGATTTACAGCCACTTGGACGGAATCGATACTGGTCCCTATTTACAAGAAGGGCAATCGTGACAATCCGTCCTGCAATAGACCGATCTCATTACTAGATTCTTTTGCAAAGGTGGCTGGGCGTGTTGTTTTAAATTGCCTCCAGTTATGGGCAGAGGAAAACTGTATAATTTCTGAATTACAGTATGGTTTCCTGCCAAGGTGTGGGAACCATCGAACAATGCTTAAACCTGAACTTACTGGTTGGAAAGTATTTAAAGGCTAAAAGGGGGAATTTATTTTTATGCTTTGTTGATTTGAGTTCAGCCTTTGACTGTGTTAACCATCAGAAGCTATGGAGCATTTTAGACGCCATGGGGGTTGATCAACCCATTCTTAACTTTTTAAAACAGTCTTATTTAGATGCTAGGGCCCGGGTGCACTATGGAAGGGGTGGTGAACTCAGTAAGACCCTTTCGGTAAAGAAGGGGGTGAGGCAGGGGTGCGTGTTGGCACCCCTCCTGTTCACTCTTTATATTAATAACCTGGGCGCAAAATTAGGTAATGATTGTCAGGACTTGCCATGCATAAACGGATGGCCAATAAGAGCTTTATTATATGCAGATGATAACGTCCTATTGGCTCGTACCCCCATTGGCCTACAAAATGTAATTACCAGCTTTTCGGCCTATATGCTAGATCTTGACCTTCGTGTCAATATAAATAAAACATTTACAATGAAATGCTGTAAGCCCAGTACCAAGTGCCTGTGAATTCTTTATTGAAGACAGGAAACTCGAATTCACGGCTCATTTTTCCTACTTGGGCAATGTATTTGAAAAAAGGGGTCTGTGGTCTAAAGCTATTGAATCCAGGAAGTTATTATTTTGTAAAGCCACTGGTGCCATAATTAATTTTGCCATGAACTTGGGGAGGTGCCCAGTTGCCGATTTAATAACAATCTATAAAGCCAAATGCATTCCTGTTGCCATGTATGGAGCAGGCATCTGGGGTCATGCCACTGCTGAGTGCCTGCAAATAGTTGAACATAGGTTCCTGAGATATCTTTTAGCTGTACTCAGTAGTACAGCCGCATTTGTCTGCCACGCTGAGCTGGGGTTGCCTTATCTCCTAGACTTGATTAAACTGCAGCCCATCTTGTTGTGGCATAAAGTTTGGACTGCCACTTCTACTGGCTTGAACAGGGACCTGATCAATGATTGTCTGTCCCTTGATGGGGCTGATCGAATTTCCTGGTTGACCTATGTCAAACATTTTTTAGAGAGTCTAGGCAATCCTGAATATTTCTCTAACCCTGACAGCTTGAACAATGTTACTAGAAAGAGTTTAAAATCACTATGTCTGGACTATTTGGAGTCCATTAATCTATCTAGCAACATTGTAAAACCGTCAGTGAGTACACACCAACTACTCTTGACTCAACCAGGAATACAACCATACTTATTAAACACTGCAGGAGCCTATGATAGATTGTTATTGACCTGCCTACGCCTTGGCAGCTTTCACACTAGGGTTACCTTCCCAAAAACGAATGACTGGTCCCGCACCCTATGTTTATGCCTGTGTGATAACATCCCTGCTCAGTCGACAATTCATGGTATGTGTTTTTGCAAGTTTTATTCTATGCCCAGGAACAAATGGATTTTACCAATTTTTATGAGTTATGGCTTGAGACAATGCCGTCCGTCCGTCTAAAGCTGCAATATTTGAATGACAGATCTGTGACTGATCACATTGTTACATACTTGAAAGGGGTGGTTAGACAACGGCTGACAATGGATGGTCCCACTCCTTAAAATATCGTTTGAATTTTTATTTTGTATATATACATGAAATGCATGTTTTTTATTATGTATTGTGCTTTTATGGTTTAACATCTTCTTAAATCGAATAAAGCGTAATCTGATCTGATCTCGCCTCCTTTGGAGGTAGAAGGTGGGAAGGGTGACAGATCGCCTCAGAGGAAGAGGTCACCACCTTGGGAAGGAGAGGCGATACAGTTCTGAGGAATAATTCCTCCAGGAAGAAGCATGTGAAGGGCGGCCGCACGCTCAGTGCCTGTAACTCACTGATGTGCCGCAACGAAGTGATGCTATAAAGAGAACAAAGGTATCCCCAAACTGCTAGAGCAGGAACCTTGGGGTACAGCAGATAACAAGTAGAAATGCTTCGCTGTAGACTGATTTCTGAAAAATACCAAATCGATGACTGTGTGGATGCCGCCCCTCTCCATGAGCGGTCCATTAACCAGAAATGTACAGTTTTAACATTTGCTGACATGACTTCGACAATTTGGAAAATACATTTGAAAAACAACAATAGAACAATCACACTTGATTCAATATATTCACGGAATTTAGCAAATGAAGTCAGTTATAATAGTGAAATAAAGTGCTCAAGATGTGAACAGCTGCTCATGTGAATGAAGAAGTGAGGGGTGCATGGAGACAAAGTGAAGACGTATGACTCGACTCCTCGAGTGACTTCCAGGCACTACAAGCACTGTAGACACTTTTCTAAGGTTTGTAAACTGTCTTAGTTCATAATAAGTCTACAGTGAAGCATTGTTGCTTGTTGTACATCATCAAAATAATAGCAATAAATTATGGTTTACAGGATCAGTAACCATAGCTGGTATTTGTGGAAGGGCTCAGAAATGTGAAAACAAGTCCATTGACGCATAAGAAAGGGAATAGATGCACAGATATGTGCCAGTCCCTTCAAAAATCTGACTATGATTGGAGATTGCATGAGGCATGCTGAACAGGGCAGCAATGAATCCGTCGGCCACTGCACAACTCTGCAGGACCAATGACAGAGCACAATGGAAACCTTCTGAAAGAAGAGCCTTCGAAGGGTCCACATTATGAATAGACTGACTAGGTGGAGGGGCAACGAGCTGATAAAATTATATTGACCACCTCCATTGGCAGCTGGAAGGAGCTCTGATGCCCCTCTCAATCTGCAGACATGAAGGTGGAGGCTCTGCAGGGTGAGGTGCGTATCCTGCCCCTCTCGATCTCCAGACTTTCCAATCTGCCTCTCAGAGTGTCCTTGAGAAAGAAGGTCCACTCTGAGAGGCAGATGTAGAGGGTGACACAAAGAGAGGCGCAGATGGTCCACATACAACAGCCTTTTGACCAGTCATGGGTGGTAAGAATTGCTTCGCACCAGTCATGGTGAATGTTCCTGACAACTGGAGGAATTAAGGATATTGGAAGAAAGGTGTAGTGAAGTGGAAAACTCTACCTCAACCGAAATGTGTACCCCAACATTTCCCATAGTGTAAACTGGAGGGCACAGAATTGTGGACAATGGGCGTTATCACAAGTTACAAATCGGTCAACCTGAGGGGGACCCACAGGGATGACACGTTCTTCACCATAATCCAAAAGGAGATGCGGCTCGTGGTTGGCAAGATGAAGCCAACTCAGGCTGAGAGCTGAACAGATGGTTGGCACCTAGCCAGGTCCCACGCTGATTCAGGTAGAACCCAGAGACTGGCACCTCTGCGCCACCAGACCTTCACTTTTTTGATGTTCCAGTGGCACAATGTGCCACTGCATATTTATAAGGCCACGTAAAGCTTTTCATGGCCTTATAAATATGTTCCCCTTCCACGCAGAACACTGCATGAAACGGGCGTTCCATGGGTGTTACTGAGGGTGTTTCCACACAACACTCCTGGAACCTGACGCATTCTCAGATTTACGATACATTGTGAGCCTGGGAATATGTCAGAGTCTAACGCCACCCCAGGGGTGACGTTAGGGAGGCACAACAAGGAGATTTATTTTGATGTCTCCCCGTGCTTTCCTTGTTCTATTAGTGCTGCATTCTGCAGCACACATAGACAAAGGAAATAGCCTCTAATGATTGACTTTGTGCAGGAAGGTCTCTCTTCCTGCACAAAATCAATCAACCCTGCAACGCAGGCACCCTTGCATTGCACCATGGAGAAAGGCTGCCTGTATTGGTGCATTCTGTGAAACAGTAAAGGTATTGGATCCTACATCTGACCAACCCGGATCTCAACAATAGGAAAAACAGAACAGGGTGGCTGGACAGGATTATTCGTGAAACAATTCACCAGACACACAGTCAATCTGTACCGTGTCTAACCAATCTTTTGTTTGATTCTTTGTTGTAAATTTGTAAATGTGTGCATTTGTAGATACTGTATATATGAACCTTTTGAATTGACAGTGGTTTTGTTTGTGCTTGTGTTTCAAAAAATTGCTGATAAATGTAAAAAAGAAAAATAAACTTGTTTGGAAAATTAAATCCAGTGGTCACACGGTACAGATTGACTGTGTGTCTGGTGAATTGTTTCACGAATAATCCTGTCCAGCCACCCTGTTCTGTTTTTCCTGTATTGGTGCATGGTAGCCCATTGTGCGCCTGCGCTGTGGAAAAGGACAGGAATGCGCAGTATCACATAGATACTGCACATTCCTGCCCTTTTGTTCTGACGTAGAGCAGTGCAGCAAGATTCCTTGTGGTGCGGCCCAACCCAAGACCTCATAAATGAGGCCCAGAGTCTCTGGGTTTCCAGACGGAGGAGGAGAGACCTGCAGCAGGACGGCATTGGATCGACTGAATCCAGTCAAGAGTGAACCAGAAAAAGAAGAGATCACACTCTTTGGCCGCATCTACACCGACACAAGATGTTTGAAAGAAAGAGTCAGACCACCCGAAGGATCATGAGACCACCATGAGCCAGACCACCCGTAGGATCATGAGACCACCATGAGCCAGACCACCCGTAGGATCATGAGACCACCATGAGCCAAACCACCCGTAGGATCATGAGACCACCATGAGCCAGACCACCCGTAGGATCATGAGACCACCGTGAGCCACACCACCTGTAGGATCATGAGACCACCATGAGCCAGACCACCCGTAGGACCATAAGACCACCATGAGCCAGACCACCCGTAGGATCATGAGACCACCATGAGCCAGACCACCCGTAGGATCATGAGACCACCATGAGCCAGACCACCCATAGGATCATGAGACCACCATGAGCCAGACCACCCGTAGGCTCATGAGACAACCAAGAGCCAGACCACCTGTAGGAGCCAGACCACCCGTAGGATCATGAGACCACCATGAGCCAGACCACCCGTAGGATCATGAGACCACCATGACCCAGATCACCCGTAGGATCATGAGACCACCATGAGCCAGACCACCCGTAGCATCATGAGACCACCATGACCCAGACCACCCATAGGATCATGAGACCACCATGACCCAGATCACCCGTAGGATCATGAGACCACCATGAGCCAGACCACCCGTAGGATCATGAGACCACCATGACCCAGACCACCCGTAGGATCATGAGACCACCATAAGCCAGACCACCCGTAGGATCATGAGACCACCATGAGCAAGACCCCCCATAGGATCATGAGACCACCATGAGCCAGACCACCCATAGGATCATGAGACCACCATGAGCCAGATCACCCGTAGGATCATGAGACCACCATGAGCCAGACCACCCGTAGGATCATGAGACCACCATGAGCCAGACACCCATAGGATCATGAGACCACCATGAGCCAGGCCACCCGTAGGATCATGAGACCACCAAGAGCCAGACCACTCATAGGATCATGAGACCACCATGAGCCAGACCACCCGAAGGACCATAAGACCACCATGAGCCAGACCACCCGTAGGATCATGAGACCACCATGAGCCAGGCCACCCGTAGGATCATGAGACCACCATGAGCCAGACCACCCGTAGGATCATGAGACCACCATGAGCCAGACCACCCGTAGGATCATGAGACCACCATGACCCAGATCACCCGTAGGATCATGAGACCACCATGAGCCAGACCACCCGTAGGATCATGAGACCACCATGAGCAAGACCACCCGTAGGATCATGAGACCACCATGAGCCAGACCACCCGTAGGACCATAAGACCACCATGAGCCAGACCACCCGTAGGATCATGAGACCACCATGAGCCAGGCCACCCGTAGGATCATGAGACCACCATGAGCCAGACCACCGTAGGATCATGAGACCACCATGAGCCAGACCACCCTAGGATCATGAGACCACCATGAGCCAGACCACTCCTAGGATCATGAGACCACTATGAGCCAGACCACTCCTAGAATCATGAGACCACTATGAGCCAGACCACCCGTAGGATCATGAGACCACCATGAGCCAGACCACCCGTAGGATCATGAGACCACCATGAGCCAGGCCACCCGTAGGATCATGAGACCACCCTGAGCCAGACCACCTGTAGGATCATGAGACCACCATGAGCCAGACCACCCGTAGGATCATGAGACCACCATGAGCCAGACCACCCGCAGGATCATGAGACCACCATGAGCCAGACCACCCGTAGGATCATGAGACCACCATGAGCCAGACCACCCATAGGATCATGAGATCACCATGAGCCAGACCACCCGTAGGATCATGACACCACCATGAGCCAGACCACCCATAGGATCATGAGACCACCATGAGCCAGACCACCCGTAGGA
The DNA here is from genome assembly GCF_964261635.1 of Lissotriton helveticus. Classification (NCBI taxonomy): domain Eukaryota; kingdom Metazoa; phylum Chordata; class Amphibia; order Caudata; family Salamandridae; genus Lissotriton; species Lissotriton helveticus. The sequence continues at coordinate 1,790,235 of NW_027611666.1, forward strand.
TCATGAGACCACCATGAGCCAGACCACCCGTAGGATCATGAGACCACCATGACCCAGATCACCCGTAGGATCATGAGACCACCATGACCCAGATCACCCGTAGGATCATGAGACCACCATGAGCTAGACCACCCGTAGGATCATGAGACCACCATGAGCCAGACCACCCGTAGGACCATAAGACCACCATGAGCCAGACCACCCGTAGGATCATGAGACCACCATGAGCCAGGCCACCCGTAGGATCATGAGACCACCATGAGCCAGACCACCCGTAGGATCATGAGACCACCATGAGCCAGACCACCCTATGATCATGAGACCACCATGAGCCAGACCACTCCTAGGATCATGAGACCACTATGAGCCAGACCACTCCTAGAATCATGAGACCACTATGAGGCAGACCACCCGTAGGATCATGAGACCACCATGAGCCAGGCCACCTGTAGAATCATGAGACCACCATGAGCCAGGCCACCCGTAGGATCCTGAGACCACCCTGAGCCAGACCACCTGTAGGATCATGAGACCACCATGAGCCAGACCACCCGTAGGATCATGAGACCACCATGAGCCAGACCACCCGCAGGATCATGAGACCACCATGAGCCAGACCACCCGTAGGATCATGAGACCACCATGAGCCAGACCACCCGTAGGATCATGACACCACCATGAGCCAGACCACCCGTAGGATCATGAGACCACCATGAGCCAGACCACCCTTAGGATCATGAGACCACCATGAGCCAGACCACCCGTAGGATCATGAGACCACCATGAGCCAGACCCCCCTAGGATCATGAGACCACCATGAGCCAGACCACTCCTAGGATCATGAGACCACCATGAGCCAGACCACCCGTAGGATCATGAGACCAGCATGAGCCAGACCACCCGTAGGATCATGAGACCACCATGAGCCAGACCACCCATAGGACCATGAGACCACCATGAGCCAGACCACCCCTAGGATCATGAGACCACCATGAGCCAGACCACCCGTAGGATCATGAGACCACCATGAGCCAGACCACCTGTAGGATCATGAGACCACCATGAGCCAGACCACCCGTAGGATCCTGAGACCCCCATGAGCCAGACCACCTGTAGGATCATGAGACCACCATGAGCCAGACCACCCGTAGGATCATGAGACAGACCACCCGTAGGATCATATGACCACAATGAGCCAGACCACCCGTAGGATCATATGACCACCATGAGCCAGACCACCCGTAGGATCATGAGACCACCATGAGCCAGACCACCCGTAGGATCATGAGACCACCATGAGCCAGACCACCCATAGGATCATGAGACCACCATGAGCCAGACCACCCCTAGGATCATGAGACCACCATGAGCCAGACCACCCGTAGGTACATGAGACCACCATGAGCCAGACCACCCGTAGGATCATGAGACCACCAAGAGCCAGACCACCCGTAGGATCATGAGACCTCCATGAGCCAGACCACTCCTAGGATCATGAGACCACCATGAGCCAGACCACCCGTAGGTACATGAGACCACCATGAGCCAGACCACCCGTAGGATCATGAGACCACCATGAGCCAGACCACCCGTAGGATCATGAGACCACCATGAGCCAGACCACCCGTAGGATCATGAGACCGCCATGAGCCAGACCACCCATAGGATCATGAGACCACCATGAGTCAGACCACCCGTAGGATTATGAGACCACCATGAGTCAGACCACCCCTAAGATCATGAGACCACCATGAGCCAGACCACCCGTAGGATCCTGAGACCACCATGAGCCAGACTACCCGTAGGATCATGAGACCACCATGAGCCAGACCACCCGTAGGATCATGAGACCACCAAGAGCCAGACCACCCATAGGATCATGAGACCACCATGAGCCAGACCACCCGTAGGATCATGAGACCACCAAGAGCCACACCACCCATAGGTACATGAGACCACCATGAGCCAGACCACCCGTAGGATCATGAGACCACCATGAGTCAGACCACCCGTAGGATCATGAGACCACCATGAGCCAGACCACCCATAGGATCATGAGACCACCATGAGTCAGACCACCCATAGGATTATGAGACCACCATGAGTCAGACCACCCCTAGGATCATGAGACCACCATGAGCCAGACACCCGTAGGATCCTGAGACCACCATGAGCCAGACCACCCGTAGGATCATGAGACCACCATGAGCCAGACCACCCATAGGATCATGAGACCACCATGAGCCAGACCACCCGTAGGATCATGAGGCCACCATGAGCCAGACCACCCGTAGGATCATGAGACCACCCTGAGCCAGACCACCCGTAGGATCATGAGACCACCAGGAGCCAGACCACCCGAAGGATCATGAGACCACCATGAGCCAGACCACCCGTAGGATCATGAGACCACCATGAGCAGACCACCCATAGGATCATGAGACCACCATGAGCCAGACCACCCGTAGGATCATGAGACCACCATGAGCCAGACCACCCATAGGATCATGAGTGCACCATGAGCCAGACCACCCGTAGGATCATGAGACCACCATGAGCCAGACCACCCGTAGGATCATGAGGCCACCATGAGCCAGACCACCCGTAGGATCATGAGACCACCATGAGCCAGACCACCAGTAGGATCATGAGGCCACCATGAGCGAGACCACCCGTAGGATCATGAGACCACCCTGAGCCAGGCCACCCGTAGGATCATGAGACCACCATGAGCCAGACCACCCGTAGGATCATGAGACCACCATGAGCCCGACCACCAAGAGCCCGACCACCCGTAGGATCATGAGACCACCATGAGCCAGACCACCCATCGGATCATGAGGCCACCATGAGCCAGACCACCAGTAGGATCATGAGACCACCATGAGCCAGACCACCAGCAGGATCATGAGACCACCATGAGCCAGACCACCCGTAGGATCATGAGACCACCATGAGCCAGACCACCCGTAGGATCATGAGACCACCATGAGCCAGACCACCCGTAGGATCGTGAGACCACCATGAGCCAGACCACCCGTAGGAGCATGAGATCACCATGAGCCAGACCACCCATAGGATCATGAGACCACCATGAGCCAGACCAGATTACCCCCCCACCCGTAGGATCATGAGACCACCATGAGCCAGACCAGATTACCCCCCCACCCGTAGGATCATGAGACCACCATGAGCCAGACCAGATTACCCCCCCACCCGTAGGATCATGAGACCACCATGAGCCAGACCAGATTACCCCCCCACCCGTAGGATCCTGAGACCACCATGAGACAGACCAGATTACCCCCCCTACCCGTAGGATCATGAGACCACCATAACGTTTGAGCGAGAAGCTTCAGCTAAAACGCAGACATTTGCTGTATCTGAAGTCCACAGTGGCGGGTCGAGGAGATGTGGTCATGGAGTGACTCAGCATTCTCTTTTTCGTGTTTTATTTCCTTTCATTCTTCTCATTCCTGTCAGTTTTTCTTCTTCCCCTCACCCCTCCCGATTGCCCTAAATTCTTTAATTTCCACCCATCCATCCACCCACCCACCCATCCATCCATCCACCCACACATCCACCGACCCATCCATCTAACCATCCATCCATCTACCCACTCACCCATCCATCCACCCTCTGACACATCCATTCAGCCATCCATCCACCCATCCATCCACCCACTGACACATCTACCCATCCATCCACCCATCCATCCATCTACCCACTCATCCATCCATCCATCCACCCACCCACCCATCCATCCATCCATCCATCCACCCATCCATCCATCCATCCATCCATCTGTCCATCCACCCACCCACCTATTCATCCATCCATCCATCCACCCACCCACCCACCCACCCACCCACCCATAATAATAATAATAATAATAATAATAATAAATAATAATAAATACATATAAAAATATAAAAATAAATCCATCCACCCAAACATCCACTGACCAATCCATCTAACCATCCATCCATCTACCCACCCACCCATCCATCCACCCTCTGACACATCCATTCAGCCATCCATCCACCCATCCATCAACCCACTGACACATCTACCCAGCTGCCCATCTATCCACCCATCCATTCACCCACCCACTTACTCACCCATCCATCCATCCATCCATCCATCCATCCACCCACCCATCCATCCATCCGTTCATCCACCCACCCATCCATCCATCCAACCACCCACCCACCCATCCATCCATCCACCCACACATCTACCGACCCATCCATCTAACCATCCATCCATCTACCCATCAACCCATCCATCCACCCTCTGACACATCCATTCATCCACCCACCCATCCATCCATCCACCCACCTATCCACCCATCCATCTACCCACCCACCCACACATCCACTTATCCATCCATCCACCCACTGACACATTTGTCCACCCAATCATCCACACACCGACACATCCATCCACCCACCCATCCATCCATCCATTCATCCACCCACCCATCCATCCATTCATCCACCCACCCATCCATCCATCCACCCATCCATCTATCTATCCATCCACCTACCCACCCATCTGTACCACCCATCCATCCATCTCTACTTCTTTCCTCTCTCTCTGATCGCTTTCTCTCCACCTCTCCTCCCTCTATTTCTCCCTCTCCCTCCTCCGAGAGACGTTTTAAGGCCTTGGCAAAGTGGGCTCTGGCCCTGGGCCCCAGCCTTTCAGGGGCCCCTGATAGACCTGGCTCTGTAGGGGCCCCAGCCTTTCAGGGGCCCCTGATAGACCTGGCTCTGTTCTCCTCACAGCCCTGCCCTGATGACCTTGAATGGTTTTAAACACAGGTTGTTTTCATATATTTGTATTACAGGTGGGTGCAGGCAGTGTGCGCATTGACGTCAGTGAGCTGCTACTGAGTCATTGGACACACTTTAGAGTCTGGAGCAGTCTGATTGGACCATGATTTCACAACTGCTCTGAGCATTTTCGGTCAGGGCCCCCCAAATCCTTAAGATGTCCCAGCCTCCCCCCTCTTCCTCTCTTTCCATCTATCTAACTTCTCCCACCCCTACAAGGACCAGAGGGGCCCCTCCCACAAGGAGAAGCAGAGGGCCCCTCCCACAAGGAACAGCATGGGGCCCCTCCCACCAGGAGAATCAGAGGGGCCCCTCCCATACAGAGAAGCAGAGGGGCCCATCCCTAAAGGAGAAGCAGAGGGGCCCCTCCCACAAGGAGCAGCAGAGTGGCCCCTCCCTTATACAGAATCAGAGGGGCCCCTCCCTCATACAGAAGCAGAGGGGCCCCTCCCTCATACAGAAGCAGAGGGGCCCCTCCCTCATACAGACGCAGAGGGGCCCCTCCCTCATACAGAAGCAGAGGGCCTCTCCCTCATACAGAAGCAGAGGGGCCCCTCCCTCATACAGAAGCAGAGGGGCCCCTCCCTCATACAGAAGCAGAGGGCCTCTCCCTCATACAGAAGCAGAGGGGCCCCTCCCTCATACAGAAGCAGAGGGGCCCCTCATACAGAAGCAGAGGGGGCCCTCTCATACAGAAGCAGAGGGACCCCTCCCTCATACAGACACAGAGGGGCCCCTCTCTCATACAGAAGCAGCGGGCCCCTCCCTTATACAGAAGCAGAGGGGTCCCTCCCAGAAGCAGAGGGGCCCCTCCCTCATACAGAAGCAGAGGGGCCCCTCCCACATACAGAAGCAGAGGGGCCCCTCCCTCATACAGAAGCAGAGGTGCCCCTCCCTTATACAGAAGCAGGGGGGCCCCTCCCTCATACAGAAGCAGGGGGGCCCCTCATGCAGAAGCAGAGGGGCCCCTTCCTCAAGGAGCAGCAGAGGGGCCCCTCCCACAAGGAGCAGCAGAGGGGCCCCTCCCATACAGAGAAGGAGAGGGGCCCCTCCCTAAAGGAGAAGCAATGGGGCCCCTCCCACAAGAGCAGCAGAGGGGCCCCTCCCATACAGAGAAGCAGAGGGGCCCCTCCCAAAAGGAGAAGCAGAGGGGCCCCTCCCACAAGGAGCAGCAGAGTGGCCCCTCCCTTATACAGAATCAGAGGGGCCCCTCCCTCATACAGAAGCAGAGGGGCCCCTCCCAGAAGCAGAGGGGCCCCTCCTCATACAGAAGCAGAGGGGCCACTCCCTCATACAGAAGCAGAGGGGTCCCTCCCAGAAGCAGAGGGGCCCCTCCCAGAAGCAGAGGGGCCCCTCCTCATACAGAATCAGAGGGGCCCCTCCCTCATACAGAAGCAGAGGGGCCCCTCCCAGAAGCAGAGGGGCCCCTCCCAGAAGCAGAGGGGCCCCTCCCTCATACAGAAGCAGAGGGGCCCCTCCCAGAAGCAGAGGGGCCCCTCTCTCATACAGAAGCAAGTGGCCCCTCCAAGAAGCAGAGGGGCCGAAGCAGAGGGGTCACTCCCAGAAGCAGGGGGCCCCTCCCTCATACAGAGGGAAAGGGGATCCTCCCTCATACAGAAGCAGAGGGGCCCCTCCCTCATACAGAAGCAGAGGGGACCCTCCCTCATACAGACGCAGAGGAGCCCCTCCCTCATACAGAAGCAGAGGGCCCCTCCCTCATACAGAAGCAGAGGGCCCCTCCCTCATACAGACGCAGAGGAGCCCCTCCCTCATACAGAAGCAGAGGGCCCCTCATACAGAAGCAGAGGGGTCCCTCCCAGAAGCAGAGGGGCCCTTCCCTCATACACATGCAGAGGGGCCCCTCCCTCATACACATGCAGAGGGGCCCCTCCCTCATACAGAAGCAGAGGGGCCCCTCATACAGAAGCAGAGGGGCCCCTCCCTCAAGGAGCAGAGGGGCGCCTCTGACAAGGAGCAGCAGGGGGGCCCTCCCACCAGGAGAATCAGAGGGGCCCCTCCCACAAGGAGAAGCAGAGGGGCCCCTCCCATACAGAAAAGCAAAGGGGCCCATCATATCTGTGTGAACAATGCTGCAGAGACCCTGGGATTAAAGCACCTTGAGCCACAGCTGCATCCGGGGCCTCTGGGCAGGTCCAGGGGAGCAGTGTCTCTCTTCAGGGCCTGTCCATAGCGCCCGAGGCCCAGGGCGGAGTCAGAGGGGCTGGATGGGATGGAATGAACTCTGGGCTCCTCCGTCCTTAAGGAGAATCCTTCACCGAGATGTCTGTCATGAGGAGGGGCGGAGGAGGAGAGGCGTGTCCAGGGGTGCAGAGGAGGAGAGGCCTGTCCAGAGGAGGGGCAGAGGAGGAGAGGCCTGTCCAGGGGCACAGCGGAAGAGAGGCCTGTCCAGGGGAGCAGTGTCTCTCTTCGGGGCCTGTCCATAGCGCCCGAGGCCCAGGGCGGAGTCAGAGGGGCTGGATGGGATGGAATGAACTCTGGGCTCCTCCGTCCTTAAGGAGAATCCTTCACCGAGAGGCCTGTCACGAGGAGGGGCGGAGGAGGAGAGGCGTGTCCAGGGGTGCAGAGGAGGAGAGGCCTGTCCAGAGGAGGGGCAGAGGAGGAGAGGCCTGTCCAGGGGTACAGCGGAGGAGAGGCCTGTCCAGAGGAGCAGTGTCTCTCTTCGCGGCCTGTGCATAGCGCCCCGAGGCCCAGGGGGAGTCAGAGGAGCTGGATGGAGTGAAATGAACTCCGGGCTCCTCTGTCCTGGATGAGAATCCTTCACCGAGCGGCCTGTCCAGAGGAGGAGCAGAGGAGGAGAGGCCTGTCCAGGGGTCAGAGGATGAGAGGCTTGTCCAGAGGAGGAGAGGAGGAGAGGCCTGTCCAGGGGTGCAGAGGAGGAGAGGACTGTCCAGGGGTGCAGAGGAGGTGAGGCCTATCCAGGGGTGCAGAGGAGGAAAGGCCTGTCCAGGGGTGCAGAGGAGTAGAGGTATGTCCAGGGGTGCAGAGGAGGAGAGGCCTGTCCAGGAGTCAGAGGAGGAGAGGCCTGTCCAGAGGAAGGGCAGAGGAGGAGAGGCCTGTCCAGGGGTGCAGAGGAGGAGAGGCCTGTCCAGTGATGCAGAGGAGGTGAGGCCTGTCCAGAGGAGGGGCAGAGGAGGAGAGGCCTGTCCAGAGGAGGAGAGGCCTGTCCAGAGGAGGTGAGGCATGTTATTTTTATTTATTTATTTATGCAATTTTATATAGCGCGAACTTTACCCGAAGGTGTCAGAGCGCTTTACATAGGACCCAGTTTCAAACATAAGGACTGACGGTACAAAAAGAATTTGCAAATTGTTGACTTACATAAGAACCAGTTGAAAACATCCGCATTGAGAATTACATGCGTTATAGAAAGATTTAGGATTACATGCGTTATAAAAAGTTACAAACAGAAAAAAATTGCAAATGTACAAGAGATAAAGTCACACAAGGAGGAGATACAAATGGATAAAATCTAGGCCTATACTAGTGATATCTCTATCTACTTAGGGAGGGGATACACATGGATATACTTAGGCTGTCCGGATTTCGGTTTAAACCGACTCTGCTCGAAACTACACTACCGAATGAAAATCAGCTGACACTGTTTAAACCGAGTGTCACTGATTTTCATTGCTGTTGCACCACTTGGCCACATGATGGAGCTACAGCGTTGCAGACCGCCGGTGTTCCAAGGCCTCGTTACCATCCAGTAATTCAATGCAATTTTCCCATTATTACTTTTTCTTATCATGATTAAAAATCACATATAATTCAAACAGGTACAAATGCATTTTACAAAATGTGCGATACAAGAAACCCAATGGGCAGCTTTTCAAAGCAGTTAATGAATTTGTTACATGTATATGTAATGGTTCGTATGACATACAACTCGAGCGGTGCTGACAAGGCAGAGTAATTTCATTATTGCAGCATGTTTGTAAAAGTGATAAATGTGGAACTTGGGTCTTCTGAATTGTAGAGCTGGCAGAACTGATCGTGGATGCAACAGCAATGGGAAGTCATTAAAAACGGCGGAATAAACTTCTGAGGATGAAAACCAATCTAATTCACATGAAAGAAGTCCCGTAAAAAGGAAGTGAGGTCATTATGATAACCCTTCCCTGGAGCAGGGTCCAATCCTCTCCAAGCATTAGTGCTAATAACTTTCTTTAACTGTGCGACGTGCAGTGCTGATAACCATTCAGAGGTCATTCGTGATTGAGACCGGAGCAAGGTCGCTAATAGTGTAGCATTCTATACTACAAACACATATAGTCTGTGTTCTCTCAGTGGGCACTGGGGAGAGCAGTGGCACTGCACGTTTTTTGGTTGTGTGTGCTTATTCTAAATGTGCGTGATGCGGCCCGCGAGCAGGGAAGGGCAAGAGCAACAACATTCCTGCTCCGTAGGAGAATTGTAAAAGCGATCTACTGTAAGTGCAAAGGTCAATTGGTGCGCACCGTGGCCTGTATTGATTCAAGGTTTGCCTGGTATTATCGTCCATCTAGTGCAAATGAGTAGATTAATGCCCTACTTAAACATTAGGTACAAGGTCCTTAGTGAGAAATATCCACATTAACCAGGGGCGCGATAAACACAAGCACACTGCACTACTACTCAGGCGTGCAACACCCATTGGGCTCACAGGATGCTTCAGCCCCCCTCCTGACCCCCCACCCCCCCCTCGTGTGTGTCAGCCCGGGCGGAGACAGCTTCACGGGCTGGCGAGCATCTAATTGCAGCCGCACCGAGTACTTAACAGGTCTTTAAAAGACCATTTACTTGTAAGTGAGGCTTTTGTTATGTGTTCACCCCTTCTTACAGCCACTCTGTCTATGGTTGGAAGAATTAGCCCCCCCCCCGAAATATTTTCACAGATGCACAGGCAATCAATCCCTCTGTGCATCTGTGCATTCCTAATCAATGATGTAAACCAGACGATAGTTGACAACCACCAACATCCGCACCAGCCTTTTATCAGCTGCTGCAGTAGTCACTATAACTCCAGACTTGGAGGGCTTCTCCCAAAGCTTCAGATGTAGTGTAAAGATCAGGCACGCAGGACTTCGACTTCGTTTTTGTATTTTACTTATTAATTCTGAGCAAATAGTAAACATTCCAATTCTAAGAAGTGATGTAATATCAATTGAAAGTTAACACCAAAACACAAGTTCAATGCCTTATTTTCCATAGTTTTTATTAATGCACGGTCTGTATCGATAAAACATATTTCTCACATGCGTGAGCAGGGAAGGGCCAGAGTAACACCAGGCCCCCTGCCTGCCTAACGTGAGGGAGGGCACCGGGGGAAGAGTGGCGGCACCTGCAAGTTTGTTGCGTGTGTGTGCTGAAATATTTCTAAATGTGTGTGCTTATATTTTTCTAAATGTGTGTGATGCGACCCGTGAGCAGGAAAGAGCCAGAGCAACACCAGCCCCCCTGCCTGCCTAACGTGAGGGAGGGCCCCGGGGGAAGAGTGGCGGCACCTGCAAGTTTGTTGCGTGTGTGTAGAAATTCAGGGGGTGTGGGGGGCGGATCTTCTGCCACAGCAGAACCATATCATGATGGTTGTTGTGAAATTCATTATTTATTGCCAACACTGTTATCATTTCTAGGATTCTCATTGCAGGTGTTGTGCTTAGGGACAACCAGGAGATCTGCCTCCCTCTGTCTGGTTTTTCATTCAAAGTTTTAGCCAATCTTCCCATACACTGACATAAGCTCAAAATGTTGCCCCTTAGCAAAATTTCATTTGCCATTTGATTCGGGCTGACCCTCGTAGCAATCAGCCCCAATTGGTTCAGTGCATTTAGGGACTTCATTCAAAGAGTCTAGGGCCACCAACAGATTGGAACATTCAATATTTGGTGCACCTGAAAGGGGAGATGGCGCCTGGTGGATGAGGGAATCTTGAGGGAGTAGTATGTGTGCCAACTTAAGAGGAAGAATACAAGTAACATGCGGCGGAACACGCAAGTTTGTTGATTGTGTGTGCTTAAATATTTCAAAATGTGCGTGATGCGGCCCGTGAGCAGGGAAGAGCCAGAGCAACAACAGGCCCCCTGCCTGGCTAACGTGGGGGAGAGGAGCTGTAGTGGTCTGCCATTTGTCTGCATTCGGCAGCCCCCAATTAATTCACAGGTCTTTAAAAAGACCATTTACTTAACGAGTTTTTGTTCTTGCACCCTTCGTAGAGCCCCTAGTATAGTAGCCCAGTCGCGCTAATTCTGGTTCCTGTGTCCTTTGACCACATAGGTCATGAAGTGCAGTCAGTTCTATTTCAGACTGCAAGGTTAGTTCTATAAGCGCTTGCCATCTGTAATGTATGTTGGTGATCAGGGTGCTGTGTGCTGCTGTTTCCGTTGTTGCGATGTGTCATTTAGTCGGTGGTTCTCAGTCCTAGAGGCTGTGAATGCAATATTATCAATGTGGCGACCGCTTACTGAATTTTTGCTTAGTGATGATGCAAAAGGCAAGAAATGTGAGGATCTTCGGGTGCATATTGATAGTGATGTCAAAAAAAGTACACTGTACTGCAGTCTTAGATTTTTACAGGAGAATATGACTGCTGTAGTGGACATAATCAAAAAACTAGTGTCAGAAAACACCCTTGTCTACCAAGTGTTCAGCATCATTGGTGTAGATGTCAAACATCTCTTTCAGAGTAGGCTGGGCGACACTTTTAGTGACTTTGGCACGGCAACATGTTCCCTGTTAGAATGCTTGCCACTTGGTAAGCAGAGAAGTGTTGAGGACCAACTCAGGAAATTTTATTTTACAATGCATGAGAAATGGCTAGCTATGATGCACAGAAATGTCCCAACACCAACCATGGCGTTTGAAATCAATGAAGCCTCACTTTGGTACTATGCACAGGTGATAGAGCCCTTCCGTAAAGGGGAATTTTCTCCAGACTTCGAAAAGTACAGCTTCATTTTTTACCCTTTTGATACCTCTGAGGGCATATGCACCCAGTTTAACGCATATGTTGCAGAACCTGGCCCGGAGAATGTCAACCTTGAGGTGCACCAGTATTGGCATGGAAAGCTACGTCAGTGGCCAGAGTTGGCAAATTGTGTACTGGCTGTTTTGGCGTTGCCAGTCTCAAGTGCCAATGTCGAGAGGGCCTTTTCACTAATAAAAGTGTACATGGGGAGGAAAGAGAGAGCGCGAATGACCAAAGAAACACTGAAGAAATATTGCATGGTGTACTACAATAAATTTGACTTGTAAAAATGTATTTGGACCTCATATACACTGTACGTACACTATCTATATACCATGCACCAATGAAGAAAGGAAGCAATAATAAAAGCAAAGCGTTCCATAAACACCAGTAAAACACTGTTTCAGTTGTTTTTTATGGCGCGAAAATGAGTAACCACTGAAAAGCACTGTTTTTTTGAGGTATTTAAATCACTGGAAAACACTGAAAAAACACCACCAGAATTTACCAAAAATAGAAACTGAAAACAGGAAAGCCTAGATATACTCTAAGAGTCACATAGGAATGGTAGAATGTCCAGGGGTGCAGAGGAGGTGAGGCCTGTCCATGGGTGCACTGTCTCTCTCCAGGGCCTGTGCATAGCGCCCCGAGGCTCAGGGTGGAGTCAGAGGTGCTGGATGGGGTGGAATGAACTCCGGACACCTCTGTCCTGAATGAGAATCCTTCACCAAGAAGCCTGTCCAGACGAGGAGAGGCCTGTACAGGGGTGCAGAGGGGGAGTGGCCTGTCCAGAGGAGCAGAGGAGCTGAGAACTGTCCAGGGGAGCAGAGGAGGTGAGGCCTGTCCAGGGTCAGAGAAGGAGAGGCATGTCCAAGGGGCAGAGGAGGTGAGGGCTGTCCAGAGGAGGGGCAGAGGAGGAGAGGCCTGTACAGGGGAGCAGAGGAGGTGAGGCCTGTCCAGAGGAGGAGCAGAGGAGGAGAGGCCTGTCCAGGGGTGCAGAGGAGATGAGGCCTGTCCAGGGGTGCAAAGGAGGTGAGGCCTGTCCAGAGGAGGACAGGAGGAGAGGCCTGTCCAGAGGAGGAGAGGAGGAGAGGACTGTCCAGAGAAGGGGCAGAGGAGGAGAGGCCAATCCAAGGGTGCAGAGGAGGTGAGGCCTGTCCAGGGTCAGAGGAGGAGAGGCCTGTTCAGGGGTGCAAGGCCTGTCGGCAGAGGAGGTGAGGCCTGTGCAGAGGAGGAGAGGAGAGGCCTGTCTAGAGGAGGAGCAGAGGAGGAGAGGCCTGTCCAGGGGTGCAGAGGAGGAGAGGCCTATCCAGGGGGCAGAGGAGGTGAGGCCTGTCCAGAGGAGGAGAGGAGGAGAGGCCTGTCCAGAGAAGGTCATTGAAAAACAATGGGGTAGACCCAAAAAGTCAACAGGACCTGGGTAATTATATGTATATATAAAAAGTGGTCCTAGACACAGTTTTGTTAAACCAGAGACAATCAATATAAGTGTTAAATTGTTCACACTAAGCAGGTAGTCAGATTTAATCTGAACAACACAGGGAGATGTATTATTAGCTAATGCTGCTATCAATGCAAAAACCCAACACAACAGTACCAAAACAATTTATACTGCAGTTTATTTACATGTTAATAAAAATTGACAATAAAGAATTAAGAAAAGGTTGGTGCTCAAGTGATGAAAAGGAAAAGCTGAAGGCACAGGATTTAGAATAAATTCACTGCAAGAAGGAAATTATTTACATTGCACATATGTAAAGCCTACCCATACAAAGTATATACACACTATTATACAGGGGGACTGGGGAAGTGGTATAGGCTTTAATAATTAAAAGGGGGGCATAATCGTCGACGTTTCGACCCTGGCGCAATACGGGGAAATCGCGACCTCTGCTGCGGGTCTTCTTCAGGACAAGTGGGGGCGGGGAAAGGGGAAGCACCACGAAACAAACTGTGGCGGTGTAACAAGGCCAGATCAGTTGGGCGATACACCTCTGACTGGTATATTGGTTTGAAGTCAAAATGGTGAGTTTGTGTGAGAAGTTGGCCTGGTAGGGGATGTTTCCAATTCTGGAACCACCTACTACCTGACCAAACAATCCCTTATGGTGTCTGGTTGTAAGTCAACCTTATTAGACAAGCTATCCTAGGGGTAGCATGGACTAAGCAGCCTAAAGGCTTAACTTAAGAGGTCGTGTTAAGCGAGCTGTTTTACCACATACAATCCTGTAATACCAAATGAAAGGACACCACACAAGTATATATTATAAAAATATATGTGTTTATTACTAAAAACAATCCCCAGTATTCTTTATGAATAAAGGGGCACAAGCGTTAAATCAAAAGCACTGTTTAAACATACAAGTTGCACAATTATGGATGAGGGCGGGTGGCCACTCAAACCATATACTAAACAAGTGGTATAAGAGAGGCCACTCGAACAGTGGTTAGGCCTAGGGCCTAGGGAATCGCTGGGAGCAGTCAGGACAAGCAATGCTGAAGTCGGGAATGGCCCTCGGGATTCGGGAGATGTGCGGAAAGCGCACGCATGCACCAATGTTAACCTATGGTGCGTAAAAGTCAAAGAGTTAAAGTTTAAGGACACTTCCGCTGAACCTAGAGGAACAAAACTTAACACACAGACCCTAGAGGTGTGCACCAGTGTGGGAACACCGGCGGAGCAAAGTTACCTCACCCACAGGAAGTGGGTGCACAGGGTCGAAGTGGCGTCGGGTTTTGACACGCAGGCTCTTGGTGCTTGAAGCTGAAAGGGCTGCAGGCGGGTTAAAGATGAAGTGTCCGGTGGAGTCCAAGGGTGGACTCAAGTTGTAGTGTACCTGAAAGCAGAGGGGACAGAGTCTGGGTCACTCAGCAGTGACCAGGGTGGAACCAGGACGGAACCAGGCAATGTCGGGCGCAATCAGGTGGTCGTCGAGGAGCTTCTCTCCGCTGTCATGTGGGCTCTGGGGCATCTGCGACGTCCAGTAGCAGGTCACGATCTGTCCCACGCAGGCTCTCACCGTCGGTGTAGTCGGCTTCAAGTTTGGAGCAAACAAGCCTTGGTAAGAGCAATCCACGCGGGATCAAAAGATTGCTTCTCACTCGGACCAGGAAGGTCAGAGTCGGGGCTCCTTTTCAAGGGAGCTGGTGTGGATCTGGAGCAACCAGATTCACGAGTCTTCTTAGTAGTTTCGTCGGCACAGGGACCACTAGCCAGCTGGCAAGTGACCGGGCCAACGCATTGAGCCAAATAGAGCAGAAGGGCCCCACGCAGCACTCGTCGAGTGTGGAGGGCTGAACTTCGGCTCAGGAGTAGCTCAGGGTGGGGGCTTCTCAAACCCCGGTGCACAGCTTCGAGGGTCACTCGTGGGCTGCACGGTCAGCGTCTCGTGGTCAATTCAAGATGGCGTGCCCCACGCTTCCGGTCGCCTCCACGGGTCTCAGCTCTGCAGGGACTGTGGATCGGGCTGTTAGAAGGCAGGCAGGCTTGATCTCGTCGATCTCAGTTGCTCGAGTTCCAGCGGGAACTGCAACTAAGTAGACGTCGAGGGCTGGATGGTGCCTGCTGCTGCAGGGTGGTCACTCCTTGACCACAAGGGAGATTCTTCGGGCTTCCACGTTGAGATGGAGGGCGAAGGGTCCAGAATTTCGTTTCAAATGTTTCTTCCAGGAAATCTGATGTGCATTGGCACTGCTCCCACTCTTATTCGAATCTGGGGGGCGTGATTACCTGCTAGGTCCCCCCCTATGGGTGGGACCCAGGAAGTGGGTGGATACACCCCCTTCCTTTGATCCAGGCCGCCCTGGCACGAGGGCTGGAGTGCCCCAGAACCGGTTTGGCCGGATTATGCAAGGGGCAGCCTTGTGCGCCCCCAGCAGTGTCTGGTTTCTTTCAAACCTCCCTGCTACAATCCACTATCTCCTGTCTGGAGGGCGGTGACACCCTCCTGTGACAGGAAACCCTTTGTCCAGGACCCATTTGGTTGAGTTTCGGTCAACTGCAGGGGTCCAGACATTTGTCTGTGGCAGAGGCATCCATTTTGTGGATCTAAGGTCTTTGGAGAAATTAACCGCATTTAGTTAAAGCAACATGTCTTACCCCTCTAGAGGGGTGGAATGCCATCCCCGTCGCCAGACCTGGCGAGGGGATTGTGAGAAGTTGGCCTGGTAGGGGATGTTTCCAATTCTGGAACCACCTACTACCTGACCAAACAATCCCCTTATGGTGTCTGGTTGTAAGTCAACCTTATTAGACAAGCTATCCTAGGGGTAGCATGGACTAAGCAGCCTAAAGGCTTAACTTAAGAGGTCGTGTTAAGCGAGCTGTTTTACCACATACAATCCTGTAATACCAAATGAAAGGACACCACACAAGTATATATTATAAAAATATATGTGTTTATTACTAAAAACAATCCCCAGTATTCTTTATGAATAAAGGGGCACAAGCGTTAAATCAAAAGCACTGTTTAAACATACAAGTTGCACAATTATGGATGAGGGCGGGGGGCCACTCAAACCATATACTAAACAAGTGGTATAAGAAAGGCCACTCGAGCAGTGGTTAGGCCTAGGGCCTAGGGAATCGCTGGGAGCAGTCAGGACAAGCAATGCTGAAGTCGGGAATGGCCCTCGGGATTCGGGACATGTGCGGAAAGCGCACGCATGCACCAATGTTAACCAATGGTGCGTAAAAGTCAAATAGTTAAAGTTTAAGGACACTTCCGCTGAACCTAGAGGAACAAAACTTAACACACAGACCCTAGAGGTGTGCACCAGTGTGGGAACACCGGCGGAGCAAAGTTACCTCACCCACAGGAAGTGGGTGCACAGGGTCGAAGTGGCGTCGGGTTTTGACACGCAGGCTCTTGGTGCTTGAAGCTGAAAGGGCTGCAGGCAGGGTGAAGACGAAGTGTCCGGTGGAGTCCAAGGGTGGACTCAAGTTGTAGAGTACCTGAAAGCAGAGGGGACAGAGTCTGGGTCACTCAGCAGTGACCAGGGTGGAACCAGGACGGAACCAGGCAATGTCGGGCGCAATCAGGTGGTCGTCGAGGCGCTTCTCTTCGCTGTCACGTGGGCTCTGGGGCATCTGCGACGTCCAGGAGCAGGTCACGATCTGTCCCACGCAGGCTCTCACCGTCGGTGCAGTCGGCTTCCGGTTTGGAGCAAACAAGCCTTGGTAAGAGCAATCCACGCGGGATTGGAAGATGGCGTCTTACTCGGACCAGGAAGGTCAGAGTCGGGGCTCCCTTTCAGGGGAGCTGGTGTGGATCTGGAGCAACCAGAATCACGAGTCTTCTTTTGTAGTTCGTCGGTACAGGGACCACAAGCCAGCTGGCAAGTGACCGGGCCAACGCGTTGAGCCAAATCGTGCCAAAGGGCCCCACGCAGCACTCGTCGAGTGTGGAGGGCTGAACTTCGGCTCAGGAGTAGCTCAGGGTGGGGGCTTCTCAAACCCCGGTGTACAGCTTCGAGGGTCACTCGTGGGCTGCACGGTCAGCGTCTCGTGGTCACTTCAAGATGGCGTGCCCCACGCTTCCGGTCGCCTCCACGGGTCTCAGCTTTGCAGGGACTGTGGATCGGGCTGTTAGAAGCTGGGCAGGCTTGATCTCGTCGATCTCAGTCGCTCGAGTTCCGGCGGGAACTGCAACCAAGTAGACGTCGAGGGCTGGATGGTGCCTGCTGCTGCAGGGTGGTCACTCCTTGACCACAAGGGAGATTCTTCGGGCTTCCACGTTGAGATGGAGGGCGAAGGGTCCAGAATATCGTTTCAAATGTTTCTTCCAGGAAATCTGATGTGCATTGGCACTGCTCCCACTCTTATTCGAATCTGGTGGGCGTGATTACCTGCTAGGTCCCCTCCTATGGGTGGGACCCAGGAAGTGGGTGGATACACCCCCTTCCTTTGATCCAGGCCGCCCTGGCACGAGGGCTGGAGTGCCCCAGAACCGGTTTGGCCGGATTATGCAAGGGGCAGCCTTGTGCGCCCCAGGCAGTGTCTGGTTTCTTTCAAACCTCCCTGCTACAATACACTATCTCCTGTCTGGAGGGCGGTGACACCCTCCTGTGACAGGAAACCCTTTGTCCAGGACCCCCTTGACTGGGTTTCGGTCAGCTCCAGGGGTCCAGACATTTGTCTGTGGCAGAGGCATCCATTTTGTGGATCTTAAGGCCTTTGGAGAAATCAACCGCATTAAAGTAAAGTAACATGTCTTACCCCTCTAGAGGGGTGGAATGCCATCCCCGTCGCCAGAACTGGCGAGGGGATGGTATTCCAAAGCGTATGACACCTTACACGACATGTTTTGATAAAGCCAAACCAAAGTTGCTAAATAACCGCGAGGATTATAAGGCACTTAATAGTATATGGTATGGCATTATCCTGAAACAGCTTAGGGATTTGTTCCCGACGGCTGCAGACAGGCTCAGCTCATGCTAGAGCTCCATCTCACATAAAAACCATGCACCCAGCCTCCAGGATTGGTGAGGCCTGTCTATAGGAGTGGCTCACAGGTTTACATGTGTCCAGATATAGGTTTAGACATAGGTATACTATATCTAAGCAAGGGGTGTGTACACCACCTTACCCCAGCTGAGTGATCAGCCAGTTGTGTCAAATTAAGAACCAGCCAGGGGTGGCAAAAGATATGCTGCAGCCCCTGGTAGGCCTTAGTGGCTCCTGTGCCCTGTGCACCTATAGTGCATTCTACAGGGGCTGACAAGGAGTCCATTTCCAATTGGTATGTACCTAGGGTACATGGAATCCATTTTACAGAGAGAGCAGATGGCCTGGGGCCCTGATTAGCAGGGAACCAGGTCAACTAAGTCAAAAAACCAGCTAAACACAGGCAAAAAATCTGGGGTAACCATAGTCAGGTAGCCACCTTCCTACATAACCCCCCCCCAAACGAAAGGAGATAAGGCTATCCTTGGCCAGGTAAGCCTATATTGCCTGAGTGGCCATATAAGGAAGTACCTGCACTAGCATGGGTACCCCCTGTCTCATGGTCCACTAAGCAGTCCCTCACCCTTTGGGTATTAGAGGGTCTCCACCATAGGGAATCACTACCTTGGGTGTGTTTATGCAAAGTTAAAGGCTGGTTTGGATATGGAGTATTGAAGTGAGGCTCTACTAATTTAGGGCTTAGCTTCCTCCAATTATCTTCCACCATGTGTGCCTTTCTTTCTTTAACTGAGTTGCACTGTGCTCTCAGGGTCAACCTCTGGCTACCTAAAGCTGGAGGCTGGGTCCCTCTGTTTGGCTTGCTGGAGGGACAGTTTAGGTTTGGGCCCTTTGGGTCCCAGGTTTGGCTGTGCCCAACAGAATCCATCTGGGGGAGGTCCCTAACTGTTTTTAAGGGGGCTCCCTCAGGAGTTTTTAAAGTTTTCACCTTACTAGGGCTACTAGTTTTGGTGCACCTAATCTTTTGATGGGGGTGCTTTATTTGACAGGGGGCCCTCTGGGTCTCACTGTCCTTCTTGTCCTCTGCAGCCCTGGGCTGGCTAAGGCAAGGGAGAGAGGGGCAGGTTACCTGCTCCAGACTGGGTCCCACCTGAGAAGGGTCCACTGACATCAGAGGTTCTGTCAGGCTACGCCCAACCACCTCTGGGGCAGTTCCTTCATCAGGGGTAAGATCAGTTCCCTGAGGAGGCTGATCCTGTCCTAAAGTCTGGTGAGGGGGAGATTTCTCTTCCTCCTCCATGCTCTCAGTTTGTGTGGAGTTATCCATCATTTCAGGTTTCACAACACACGTGTCAGTTTGAGTTTGGGCTGTGGCCATCACAGCCCCACCAACCTTTTCAGGAGGAGACTCAGTTTGGGTTTCTGCTGTTATCATAACAGCTTTGCTATTCTGTTCAGGAAGAGCTTTTGCTAAAGATGGGGCAGGGAGTATCTCCGCCCTACCAACCTTTTCAGGAAGGACATCTTGAATTGGGGCTGTAGCCATTACAGCCCCACTAACCTTTCCATTGGAATTTACCATTCTAGAATGGATTTCCTGTTCAACCCCAGCCCAGGCTGAGATTTCTAAATCATTACCCAGTAGACAGTCTACAGGCAAGTTTGGGGACACTGCCACTCTCTTTGGGCCAGTGACACCTCCCCAGCTGAGACTTACTACTGCCATGGGATGATTTGTTTGGATGCCATCAATGTTTATTACCTGGTATGTGGCACCAGGTAAAAGTTGCTTAGAGGGGACTATGCCATCAGCCACCATGGTGATGCTAGCCCCTGTGTCTCTAAAAGCTTCAACTCTTAAACCATTGATGATGGGTTCTTGTCTATACTTGCTCAAAGTATTTGGGCAAGCAGAGAAGTTGGCAAACCCCATGCCAGCCTCATAAACAAGATCATTGGGTGATGGGGACCTGGATAGGCCAGGGTCCACCTGATTTCCAAAAGTAAACCCACCCAGATTCCTGGGTGTGCTTCCACTTCCTGGGGGATTACTGCTGACAGTAACAGGAGGTGTTGAAGCTGGCTTTGGAGGTATATTTTCTTTATTGTTATTCTTGGGACAACAGCTGTCTGTTTTGTAATGCCCCACCTGTTTACAGGGATAACAATAGGGTTTTTTCTCAGTTGAAGAAGTGTCTTGGGACCCACCCCCATCCTTGGAGTTTTGGGGCCCTGGGGAAGTCTTTTCTTTACTTTTATCCCCACCCTTATCTTGAGGCTTGGTAGACTCCTTCTTCTGGTTACTGTCCTGATTCTTAGGCCTAATCCTGGTTCTGACCCATTTGTCTGCCTTCTTTCCCAATTCTTGGGGAGAGGTCAGATCAGAGTCTACCAGGTGCTGGTGTAAGAGCTGGTTCTGACAATTACTTAGGATCTGCTCCCTCATAATCAAATTATACAATCCTGTAAAGTCATGTACTTTGCTGCCATGTAGCCAACCCTCCAGAGCCTTAGTAGCACAATCTACAAAATCAGTCCAGTCCTGAGTCTGTGTCTTCTGGGTGTCTCTGAACTTGAACCTGTACTGTTCAGTGGTTAAGCCAAACCCATCTATCAGAACACTCTTCAGGACTTTGTAATTGTTTGCATCCTCATGTCTGACAGTGAGGAGCTTGTCCCTCCCTTTCTCTGAAAAGGAGTACCATAAGATTGCTGCCCACTGTTCCTCAGGAACCTGCTGTACCATGCAGGCTCTCTCAAGAGCAGTCATCCATTTGTGGATGTCATCCCCTTCTTTGAAGGGGGGCACAATCTTTGTCAGGTTTCTACTATCATAGGACCTGGGTTTCTCTTTAGGAATATTGCTGCCACCAGTGGCATCTAAGCCACACAATTTCTGCTCTCTTGCCAAGGCAAGTTTAGCTTGAGCTAAGGTAAGCTTAGCTTGACTCAGGGCTACCTCCTCTCTCTCTATCTGGAGTCTGACAGCCCTCATTCTAGCCCTATGCTCAGCTTTCTGAGAAGCACTCATGCCTCTCTCTGATTCTCTGGAGGCACTAGAAAGATGAGAGTCCCCTGAGGGAGATCTCACTCTTCTGTTGCCTGGGAGAATCACATGTTGGGTTCTGGGGAGGTGCTGGCCCTCTCCATTCCCCAGTAGGTCCAAGTTGGCCTGGCTAAGCCTACCAACTGGAACCTGGCTACCCTGATCCTGTACTTCTAAGTCCTCAACCTCTGAGTCCTCATCCAAGTCATCATCATCCTCCTCTTCAGGGGGATCAACTGCAGGGGGGTTCCCTCCAGTTCCTGTATCTAGGGAAGCTGCTTTTGCCCTCTCTAAGTCATCCTGTTCTAGGAGTTCTATCAGGATTAGGCAGGTGGGGCTTCTGCCCCTTTTTAACCCTCTTGCTTTGCACAAGACAATCAAGTCTCTGCGGGTTAGTTTGTCATATCCAGAAGTTGCCTGGGTAGGGTCAACTGTCACAGGACTAGACCCTGAGGCCTTTCCTGTGTCGGACATGGTTACTAGTGAGGTGTAAGTGGTGCACTTACCTACACTAAGTGTTTTCCTACTGGACCTTGCTAGTGAGTTGTAGTCAGGGGTGTGCTACTCCCTTCAACCTACAACTACTAAGTTCAGTAGAACTTAATATGCTAAGCTTTTGATTTTATATGTACCTAGAGGTACTTGATGTGATCTTTCAATTTGATATAAAGATTGCAATGGTAAAACAACAGCAAGCTCAAATCCGCACCGCTGCTCACCAATGTGAGAAGTTGGCCTGGTAGGGGATGTTTCCAATTCTGGAACCACCTACTACCTGACCAAACAATCCCCTTATGGTGTCTGGTTGTAAGTCAACCTTATTAGACAAGCTATCCTAGGGGTAGCATGGACTAAGCAGCCTAAAGGCTTAACTTAAGAGGTCGTGTTAAGCGAGCTGTTTTACCACATACAATCCTGTAATACCAAATGAAAGGACACCACACAAGTATATATTATAAAAATATATGTGTTTATTACTAAAAACAATCCCCAGTATTCTTTATGAATAAAGGGGCACAAGCGTTAAATCAAAAGCACTGTTTAAACATACAAGTTGCACAATTATGGATGAGGGCGGGGGGCCACTCAAACCATATACTAAACAAGTGGTATAAGAAAGGCCACTCGAGCAGTGGTTAGGCCTAGGGCCTAGGGAATCGCTGGGAGCAGTCAGGACAAGCAATGCTGAAGTCGGGAATGGCCCTCGGGATTCGGGACATGTGCGGAAAGCGCACGCATGCACCAATGTTAACCAATGGTGCGTAAAAGTCAAATAGTTAAAGTTTAAGGACACTTCCGCTGAACCTAGAGGAACAAAACTTAACACACAGACCCTAGAGGTGTGCACCAGTGTGGGAACACCGGCGGAGCAAAGTTACCTCACCCACAGGAAGTGGGTGCACAGGGTCGAAGTGGCGTCGGGTTTTGACACGCAGGCTCTTGGTGCTTGAAGCTGAAAGGGCTGCAGGCAGGGTGAAGACGAAGTGTCCGGTGGAGTCCAAGGGTGGACTCAAGTTGTAGAGTACCTGAAAGCAGAGGGGACAGAGTCTGGGTCACTCAGCAGTGACCAGGGTGGAACCAGGACGGAACCAGGCAATGTCGGGCGCAATCAGGTGGTCGTCGAGGCGCTTCTCTTCGCTGTCACGTGGGCTCTGGGGCATCTGCGACGTCCAGGAGCAGGTCACGATCTGTCCCACGCAGGCTCTCACCGTCGGTGCAGTCGGCTTCCGGTTTGGAGCAAACAAGCCTTGGTAAGAGCAATCCACGCGGGATTGGAAGATGGCGTCTTACTCGGACCAGGAAGGTCAGAGTCGGGGCTCCCTTTCAGGGGAGCTGGTGTGGATCTGGAGCAACCAGAATCACGAGTCTTCTTTTGTAGTTCGTCGGTACAGGGACCACAAGCCAGCTGGCAAGTGACCGGGCCAACGCGTTGAGCCAAATCGTGCCAAAGGGCCCCACGCAGCACTCGTCGAGTGTGGAGGGCTGAACTTCGGCTCAGGAGTAGCTCAGGGTGGGGGCTTCTCAAACCCCGGTGTACAGCTTCGAGGGTCACTCGTGGGCTGCACGGTCAGCGTCTCGTGGTCACTTCAAGATGGCGTGCCCCACGCTTCCGGTCGCCTCCACGGGTCTCAGCTTTGCAGGGACTGTGGATCGGGCTGTTAGAAGCTGGGCAGGCTTGATCTCGTCGATCTCAGTCGCTCGAGTTCCGGCGGGAACTGCAACCAAGTAGACGTCGAGGGCTGGATGGTGCCTGCTGCTGCAGGGTGGTCACTCCTTGACCACAAGGGAGATTCTTCGGGCTTCCACGTTGAGATGGAGGGCGAAGGGTCCAGAATATCGTTTCAAATGTTTCTTCCAGGAAATCTGATGTGCATTGGCACTGCTCCCACTCTTATTCGAATCTGGTGGGCGTGATTACCTGCTAGGTCCCCTCCTATGGGTGGGACCCAGGAAGTGGGTGGATACACCCCCTTCCTTTGATCCAGGCCGCCCTGGCACGAGGGCTGGAGTGCCCCAGAACCGGTTTGGCCGGATTATGCAAGGGGCAGCCTTGTGCGCCCCAGGCAGTGTCTGGTTTCTTTCAAACCTCCCTGCTACAATACACTATCTCCTGTCTGGAGGGCGGTGACACCCTCCTGTGACAGGAAACCCTTTGTCCAGGACCCCCTTGACTGGGTTTCGGTCAGCTCCAGGGGTCCAGACATTTGTCTGTGGCAGAGGCATCCATTTTGTGGATCTTAAGGCCTTTGGAGAAATCAACCGCATTAAAGTAAAGTAACATGTCTTACCCCTCTAGAGGGGTGGAATGCCATCCCCGTCGCCAGAACTGGCGAGGGGATGGTATTCCAAAGCGTATGACACCTTACACGACATGTTTTGATAAAGCCAAACCAAAGTTGCTAAATAACCGCGAGGATTATAAGGCACTTAATAGTATATGGTATGGCATTATCCTGAAACAGCTTAGGGATTTGTTCCCGACGGCTGCAGACAGGCTCAGCTCATGCTAGAGCTCCATCTCACATAAAAACCATGCACCCAGCCTCCAGGATTGGTGAGGCCTGTCTATAGGAGTGGCTCACAGGTTTACATGTGTCCAGATATAGGTTTAGACATAGGTATACTATATCTAAGCAAGGGGTGTGTACACCACCTTACCCCAGCTGAGTGATCAGCCAGTTGTGTCAAATTAAGAACCAGCCAGGGGTGGCAAAAGATATGCTGCAGCCCCTGGTAGGCCTTAGTGGCTCCTGTGCCCTGTGCACCTATAGTGCATTCTACAGGGGCTGACAAGGAGTCCATTTCCAATTGGTATGTACCTAGGGTACATGGAATCCATTTTACAGAGAGAGCAGATGGCCTGGGGCCCTGATTAGCAGGGAACCAGGTCAACTAAGTCAAAAAACCAGCTAAACACAGGCAAAAAATCTGGGGTAACCATAGTCAGGTAGCCACCTTCCTACAGGGATGGTATTCCAAATCGTATGACACCTTACACGACATGTTTTGATAAAGCCAAACCAAAGTTGCTATTTAACCGCGAGGATTATAAGGCACTTAAGAGTATATGGTATGGCATTATCCTGAAACAGCTTAGGGAGTTGTTCCCGACAGCTGCAGACAGGCTCAGCTCATGCTAGAGCTCCATCTCACATAAAACCACGCACTCTGCCTCCAGGATTGATGAGGCCTTCCATAGGAGTGGCTCACAGGTTTACATGTGTCCAGATATAGGTTTAGATATAGGTATACTATATCTAAGCAAGGGGTGTTTACACCACCTTACCCCAGCTGAGTGATCAGCCAGTTGTGTCAATTTAAGAACCAGCCAGGGGTGGCAAAAGATATGCTGCAGCCCCTGGTAGGCCTTGGTGGCCCCTATGCCCTGGGCACCTATGGTGCATTATACAGGGGCTGACAAGGAGTCCATTTCCAATTGTGGTATGTACCTAGGTGTAGGAAGGTGGCTACCTGACTATGGTTACCCCAGATTTTTTGCCTGTGTTTAGCTGTTTTTTTTGACTTAGTTGACCTGGTTCCCTGCTAATCAGGGCCCCAGGCCATCTGCTCTCTCTGTAAAATGGATTCCATGTACCCTAGGTACATACCACAATTGGAAATGGACTCCTTGTCAGCCCCTGTATAATGCACTATAGGTGCCCAGGGCATAGGAGCCACCAAGGCCTACCAGGGGCTGCAGCATATCTTTTGCCACCCCTGGCTGGTTCTTAAATTGACACAACTGGCTGATCACTCAGCTGGGGTAAGGTGGTGTAATCACCCCTTGCTTAGATATAGTATACCTATATCTAAACCTATATCTGGACACATATTAACCTGTGAGCCACTCCTATGGAAAGGCCTCATCAATCCTGGAGGCTGAGTGCGTGGTTTTATGTGAGATGGAGCTCTAGCATGAGCTGAGGCTGTCTGCAGCTGTCGGGAACAACTCCCTAGGCTGTTTCAGGATAATGCCATACCATATACTCTAAAGTGCCTTATAATCCTCGCGGTTAAATAGCAACTTTGGTTTGGCTTTATCAAAACATGTCGTGTAAGGTGTCATACGATTTGGAATACCATCCCCTCGCCAGTTCTGGCGACGGGGATGGCATTCCACCCCTCTAGAGGGGTAAGACATGTTCCTTTACTAAATGCGGTTAATTTCTCCAAAGACCTTAAGATCCACAAAATGGATGCCTCTGCCACAGACAAATGTCTGGACCCCTGCAGTTGACCGAAACTCGACCAAATGGGTCCTGGACAAAGGGTTTCCTGTCACAGGAGGGTGTCACCGCCCTCCAGACAGGAGATAGTGTATTGTAGCAGGGAGGTTTGAAAGAAACCAGACAGTGCCTGGGGAGCACAAGGCTTCCCCTTGCATAATCCGGTCAAACCGGTTCTGGGGCAGCCCAGCCCCAGCTCCAGTGAGACCTGGACAAAGGAAAGGGGGTGTGACCACCCCCCTTCCTGGTCCCACCCATAGGGAGGGACCTAGCAGGAGATCCACCCCTCAGATTGGAATAAGAGTGGGAGCAGTGCCCTAGCACGGCAGATCATCCTGAAATCACCTTTAAACTAAGAAGACGACTGGACTTCGACATTCTGATGATAGAAGACTGAAGAGAATCTCCCTTGTGGCCTAGGAGGGGCCACCCTGTGAACACAGGCACCACCCAGCACCTCGACGTCTGCTTTGCCGCCGCCTCCCGCCGGAGCCCGAGTGCAGAGCCTGACAAGACCCAGCTTCCCAGACGTCTCCCAGCCCGATCCACAGTCCCTGCAAAGAAGGGACCCGTGGAGGCACCGAGAGACGTGGGAGCGGACATCTTGAAAGACCCCCGAGACGCTGACTGCGCAGCACCCGAGGCACCCTCGACTCTGTGCTTTGGGGTTTGAGAAGCGCCACAATCGAGCAACATTTGCACCAAAGATCAGCCCTCCAGCATCTCCACGATCTGCGTGGGGCCCTTTTGCTTTGTGCCACTCGACTCGCCATCCCGGCCGCTTGTCACGTGGTCAGCGGCCATCTTGGCGACGAAACCTACAATTTACACTGTGGGTCTGGTTGCTCTAGACCTGCCCTCGCTCCTGTAGAAAGGAATACCCGCTCTGACCTTGCTGGTCCGAGTAATAAGCCTTTTTCACTTTCCCCGTGGCTTGCATTAGCCAAGGCTTGTTTGCTTCAATCGAGTTGCCAACACCGCCATCAGCTAGGGCCTTTGAGGGACAGCTCGTGATCGACTCCTGGACGTCCTTGACCTCTTCGTGTCCACGTGGCTGCAGAGAGAAGCAACACCTCATCACCTGTTTGCACCCGACTTTGCCTGGTTCCAATCTGGTTCCACGGTGGTCACTGGCCAGTGACTTTGAACACTGTCCCCTCTGCTTTCAGGTCTTCACCCCTTCAGATCCACCCTTGGATCCACCGGACACTTCTCCTTCACATCGCCTGCAGCGTCTTCAGCTTCAAGCGCCAAGAACCTGCGTGTCAAAACCCGACGCCTCTTCGACCCTGTGCACCCACTTCCTGTGGGTGAGGTAACTTTGCTCCGCCGGTGTTCCCACACTGGTGCACACCTCTAGGGTCTGTGTGTTAAGTTTTGTTCCTCTAGGTTCAGCGGAAGTGTCCTTAAACTTTAACTTTATGACTTTTACGCACCATTGGTTAACATTGGTGCATGCGTGCGCTTTCCGCACATCTCCCGAATCCCGAGGGCCATTCCCGACTTCAGCATTGCTTGTCCTGACTGCTCTCAGCGATTCCCTAGGCCCTAGGCCTAACCACTGTTCGAGTGGCCTCTCTTATACCACTTGTTTAGTATATGGTTTGAGTGGCCACCCGCCCTCATCCATAATTGTGCAACTTGTATGTTTAAACAGTGCTTTTGATGTAACGCTTGTGCCCCTTTATTCATAAAGAATACTGGGGATTGTTTTTAGTAATAAACACATATATTTTTATAATATATACTTGTGTGGTGTCCTTTCATTTGGTATTACAGGATTGTATGTGGTAAAACAGCTCGCTTAACACGACCTCTTAAGTTAAGCCTTTAGGCTGCTTAGTCCATGCTACCCCTAGGATAGCTTGTCTAATAAGGTTGACTTACAACCAGACACCATAAGGGATTGTTTGGTCAGGTAGTAGGTGGTTCCAGAATTGGAAACATCCCCTACCAGGCCAACTTCTCACATTGGTGAGCAGCGGTGCGGATTTGAGCTTGCTGTTGTTTTACCATTGCAATCTTTATATCAAATTGAAAGATCACATCAAGTACCTCTAGGTACATATAAATCAAAAGCTTAGCATATTAAGTTCTACTGAACTTAGTAGTTGTAGGTTGAAGGGATTAGCACACCCTGACTACAACTCACTAGCAAGGTACAGTAGGAAAACACTTAGTGTAGGTCAGTGCACCACTTACACCTCACTAGTAACCATGTCTGACACAGGAAAAGCCTCAGGGTCTACTCCTGTGACAGTTGACCCTACCCAGGCAACTTTTGGATATGACAAACTAACCCGCAGAGACTTGATTGCCTTGTGCAAAGCAAGAGGGTTAAAAAGGGGCAGAAGCCCCACCTGCCTAATCCTGGTAGAAATCCTAGAACAGGATGACTTAGACAAGGCGAAGCAAGCTTCCCTAGAAACAGGAAATGGAGGGAACCCCCCTGAAACTGATCCCCCTCAGGAGGAGGAGGATGATGATGACTTAGATGAGGACTCAGATGTTGAGGACTTAGAAGTACAGGATCAGGGTAGCCAGGTTCCAGTTGGCAGGCTTAGCCAGGCCAATTTGGACCTACTGGGGAATGGAGAGGGCCAGCACCTCCCCAGAACCCCACATGGGATTCTCCCAGGCAACAGAAGAGTGAGATCTCCCTCAGGGGACTCTCATATTTCTAGTGCCTCCAGAGAATCAGAGAGAGGCATGACTGCTTCTCAGAAAGCTGAGCATAGGGCTAGGATGAGGGCTGTCAGACTCCAGATAGAGAGAGAAGAGGTAGCCCTGAGTCAAGCTAAACTTACCTTAGCTCAAGCTAGACTTGCCTTGGCAAGAGAGCAGAAATTGTGTGGCTTAGATGCCACTGGTGGCAGCAATATTCCTAAAGAGAAACCCAGGTCCTATGATAGTAGAAACCTGACAAAGATTGTGCCCCCCTACAAGGAAGGGGATGACATCCACAAGTGGATAACTGCTCTTGAGAGAGCCTGCATGGTACAGCAGGTTCCTGAGGAACAGTGGGCAGCAATCTTATGGTACTCCTTTTCAGAGAAAGGGAGAGATAAGCTCCTCACTGTTAGACATGAGGATGCAAACAATTACAAAGTCCTGAAGAGTGTTCTGATAGATGGGTTTGGCTTAACCACTGAACAGTACAGGTTGAAGTTCAGAGATACCCAGAAGACACAGACTCAGGACTGGACTGATTTTGTAGATTGTGCTACTAAGGCTCTGGAGGGTTGGCTACATGGCAGCAAAGTACATGACTTTACAGGATTGTATAATTTGATTATGAGGGAGCAGATCCTAAGTAATTGTCAGAACCAGCTCTTACACCAGCACCTGGTGGACTCTGATCTGACCTCTCCCCAAGAATTGGGAAAGAAGGCAGACAAGTGGGTCAGAACCAGGATTAGGCCTAAGAATCAGGACAGTAACCAGAAGAAGGAGTCTACCAAGCCTCAAGATAAGGGTGGGGATAAAAATAAAGAAAAGACTTCCCCAGGGCCCCAAAACTCCAAGAATGGGGGTGGGTCCCAAGACACTTCTTCAACTGAGAAAAAGCCTTATTGTTATGCCTGTAAACAGGTTGGGCATTACAAAACAGACAACTGTTGTCCCAAGAATAACAATAAAGAAAATATACCTCCAAAGCCAGCTTCAACACCTCCTGTTACTGTCAGCAGTAATCCCCCAGGAAGTGGAAGCACACCCAGGAATCTGGGTGGGTTTACTGTTGGAGCTCAGGTGGACCCTGGCCTATCCAGGTCCCCATCACCCAATGATCTTGTTTATGAGACTGGCATGGGGTTTGCCAACTTCTCTGCTTGCCCAAATACTTTGAGCAAGTATAGACAAGAACCCATCATCAATGGTTTGAAAGTTGAAGCTTTTAGAGACACAGGGGCTAGCATCACCATGGTGGCTGATGGCATAGTCCCCTCTAAGCAACTTTTACCTGGTGCCACATACCAGGTTACAAACATTGATGGAATCCAAACAAATCATCCCATGGCAGTAGTAAGTCTCAGCTGGGGAGGTGTCATTGGCCCAAAGAGAGTGGCAGTGTCACCAAACTTGCCTGTAGACTGCCTACTTGGTAATGATTTGGAGATCTCAGCCTGGGCTGAGGTTGAACAGGAAACCCATTCTAGAATGGTAAATTCCAATGGAAAGGTTAGTGGGGCTGTAATGGCTACAGCCCCAATGCAAGATGTCCTTCCTGAAAAGGTTGGTAGGGCTGAGAAACTCTCTGCCCCATCTTTAGCCAAAGCTCTTCCTGAACAGAATAGCAAAGCTGTTATGGTAACAGCAGAAACCCAAACTGAGTCTCCTCCTAAAAAGGTTGGTGGGGCTGTGATGGCCACAGCCCAAACTCAAACCGAGATGTGTGTTGTGAAACCTGAAATGATGGATAACTCCACACAAACTGAGAGCATGGAGGGGGAAAAGAAATCTCCCCCTCACCAGACTTTAGGACAGGATCAGCCTCCTCAGGGAACTGATCTTACCCCTGATGAAGAAACTGCCCCAGAGGTGGTTGGGCCTAGCCTGACAGAACCCCTGATGTCAGTGGACCCTTCTCAGGTGGGACCCAGTCTGGAGCAGGTAACCTGCCCCTCTCTCCCTTGCCTTAGCCAGCCCAGGGCTGCAGAGGACAAGAAGGACAGTGAGACCCAGAGGGCCCCCTGTCAAATAAAGCACCCCCATCAAAAGATTAGGTGCACCAAAACTAGTAGCCCTAGTAAGGTGAAAACTTTAAATACTCCTGAGGGAGCCCCCTTAAAAACAGTTAGGGACCTCCCACAGATGGATTCTGTTGGGCACAGCCAAACCTGGGACCCAAGGGGCCCAAACCTGAACTGTCCCTCCAGCAAGCCAAACAGAGGGACCCAGCCTCCAGCTTTAGGTAGCCAGAGGTTGACCCTGAGAGCACAGTGCAACTCAGTTAAAGAAAGAAAGGCACACATGGTGGAAGATAATTGGAGGAAGCCAAGCCCTAACTTAGTAGAGCCTCACTTCAATACTCCATATCCAAACCAGCCTTTAACTTTGCA
Organism: Lissotriton helveticus; assembly: GCF_964261635.1. Taxonomy (NCBI): domain Eukaryota; kingdom Metazoa; phylum Chordata; class Amphibia; order Caudata; family Salamandridae; genus Lissotriton; species Lissotriton helveticus. The sequence goes on from NW_027611666.1 coordinate 1,821,273, forward strand.
TAAACACACCCAAGGTAGTAATTCCCTATGGTGGAGACCCTCTAATACCCAAAGGGTGAGGGACTGCTTAGTGGACCATGAGACAGGGGGTACCCATGCTAGTGCAGGTACTTCCTTATATGGCCACTCAGGCAATATAGGCTTACCTGGCCAAGGATAGCCTTATCTCCTTTCGTTTGGGGGGGGGGTTATGTAGGAAGGTGGCTACCTGACTATGGTTACCCCAGATTTTTTGCCTGTGTTTAGCTGTTTTTTTTGACTTAGTTGACCTGGTTCCCTGCTAATCAGGGCCCCAGGCCATCTGCTCTCTCTGTAAAATGGATTCCATGTACCCTAGGTACATACCACAATTGGAAATGGACTCCTTGTCAGCCCCTGTATAATGCACTATAGGTGCCCAGGGCATAGGAGCCACCAAGGCCTACCAGGGGCTGCAGCATATCTTTTGCCACCCCTGGCTGGTTCTTAAATTGACACAACTGGCTGATCACTCAGCTGGGGTAAGGTGGTGTAATCACCCCTTGCTTAGATATAGTATACCTATATCTAAACCTATATCTGGACACATATTAACCTGTGAGCCACTCCTATGGAAAGGCCTCATCAATCCTGGAGGCTGAGTGCGTGGTTTTATGTGAGATGGAGCTCTAGCATGAGCTGAGGCTGTCTGCAGCTGTCGGGAACAACTCCCTAGGCTGTTTCAGGATAATGCCATACCATATACTCTAAAGTGCCTTATAATCCTCGCGGTTAAATAGCAACTTTGGTTTGGCTTTATCAAAACATGTCGTGTAAGGTGTCATACGATTTGGAATACCATCCCCTCGCCAGTTCTGGCGACGGGGATGGCATTCCACCCCTCTAGAGGGGTAAGACATGTTCCTTTACTAAATGCGGTTAATTTCTCCAAAGACCTTAAGATCCACAAAATGGATGCCTCTGCCACAGACAAATGTCTGGACCCCTGCAGTTGACCGAAACTCGACCAAATGGGTCCTGGACAAAGGGTTTCCTGTCACAGGAGGGTGTCACCGCCCTCCAGACAGGAGATAGTGTATTGTAGCAGGGAGGTTTGAAAGAAACCAGACAGTGCCTGGGGAGCACAAGGCTTCCCCTTGCATAATCCGGTCAAACCGGTTCTGGGGCAGCCCAGCCCCAGCTCCAGTGAGACCTGGACAAAGGAAAGGGGGTGTGACCACCCCCCTTCCTGGTCCCACCCATAGGGAGGGACCTAGCAGGAGATCCACCCCTCAGATTGGAATAAGAGTGGGAGCAGTGCCCTAGCACGGCAGATCATCCTGAAATCACCTTTAAACTAAGAAGACGACTGGACTTCGACATTCTGATGATAGAAGACTGAAGAGAATCTCCCTTGTGGCCTAGGAGGGGCCACCCTGTGAACACAGGCACCACCCAGCACCTCGACGTCTGATTTGCCGCCGCCTCCCGCCGGAGCCCGAGTGCAGAGCCTGACAAGACCCAGCTTCCCAGACGTCTCCCAGCCCGATCCACAGTCCCTGCAAAGAAGGGACCCGTGGAGGCCCCGAGAGACGTGGGAGCGGACATCTTGAAAGACCCCCGAGACGCTGACTGCGCAGCACCCGAGGCACCCTCGACTCTGTGCTTTGGGGTTTGAGAAGCGCCACAATCGAGCAACATTTGCTCCAAAGATCAGCCCTCCAGCATCTCCACGATCTGCGTGGGGCCCTTTTGCTTTGTGCCACTCGACTCGCCATCCCGGCTGCTTGTCACGTGGTCAGCGGCCATCTTGGCGACGAAACCTACGATTTACACTGTGGGTCTGGTTGCTCTAGACCTGCCCTCGCTCCTGTAGAAAGGAGTACCCGCTCTGACCTTGCTGGTCCGAGTAATAAGCCTTTTTTACTTTCCCCGTGGCTTGCATTAGCCAAGGCTTGTTTGCTTCAATCGAGTGGCCGACACCGCCATCAGCTAGAGCCTTCGAGGGACAGCTCGTGATCGACTCCTGGACGTCCTTGACCTCTTCGTGTCCACGTGGCTGCAGAGAGAAGCAACACCTCATCACCTGTTTGCACCCGACTTTGCCTGGTTCCAATCTGGTTCCACGGTGGTCACTAGCCAGTGACTTTGAACACTGTCCCCTCTGCTTTCAGGTCTTCACCCCTTCAGATCCACCCTTGGATCCACCGGACACTTCTCCTTCACATCGCCTGCAGCGTCTTCAGCTTCAAGCGCCAAGAACCTGCGTGTCAAAACCCGACGCCTCTTCGACCCTGTGCACCCACTTCCTGTGGGTGAGGTAACTTTGCTCCGCCGGTGTTCCCACACTGGTGCACACCTCTAGGGTCTGTGTGTTAAGTTTTGTTCCTCTAGGTTCAGCGGAAGTGTCCTTAAACTTTAACTTTATGACTTTTACGCACCATTGGTTAACATTGGTGCATGCGTGCGCTTTCCGCACATCTCCCGAATCCCGAGGGCCATTCCCGACTTCAGCATTGCTTGTCCTGACTGCTCTCAGCGATTCCTTAGGCCCTAGGCCTAACCACTGTTCGAGTGGCCTCTCTTATACCACTTGTTTAGTATATGGTTTGAGTGGCCACCCGCCCTCATCCATAATTGTGCAACTTGTATGTTTAAACAGTGCTTTTGATTTAACGCTTGTGCCCCTTTATTCATAAAGAATACTGGGGATTGTTTTTAGTAATAAACACATATATTTTTATAATATATACTTGTGTGGTGTCCTTTCATTTGGTATTACAGGATTGTATGTGGTAAAACAGCTCGCTTAACACGACCTTTTAAGTTAAGCCTTTAGGCTGCTTAGTCCATGCTACCCCTAGGATAGCTTGTCTAATAAGGTTGACTTACAACCAGACACCATAAGGGATTGTTTGGTCAGGTAGTAGGTGGTTCCAGAATTGGAAACATCCCCTACCAGGCCAACTTCTCACACTAGGGTACATGGAATCCATTTTACAGAGAGAGCAGATGGCCTGGGGCCCTGATTAGCAGGGAACCAGGTCAACTAAGTAAAAAAACCAGCTAAACACAGGCAAAAAATCCGGGGTAACCATAGTCAGGTAGCCACCTTCCTACAGTCCCCCAGGCTGAGCTTGGACCCCCTGGTTGCTCTTGGTCCCCCAGGCTGTGCTTGGTCCCCCAGGCTGTGCTTGGTCCCCCTGGTTGTTCTTGGTCCCCCTGGCTGTGCTTGGTACCCCTGGCTGTGCTTGGTCCCCCTGGTTGCTGTTGGTCCCCCAGGCTGTGCTTGGTCCCCCAGGCTGTGCTTGGTCCTCCTGATTGCTCTTGGTCCCCCAGGCTGTGCTTGGTCCCCCTGGTTGCTCTTGGTCCCCCAGGCTGTGCTTGGTCCCCCTGGTTGCTCTTGGTCCCCCAGGCTGTGCTTGGTCCCCCAGGCTGTGCTTGGTCCCCCAGCTGTGCTTGGTCCCCCTGGTTGCTCTTGGTCCCCCAGGCTGTGCTTGGTCCCCCAGGCTGTGCTTGGTCCCCCTGGTTGCTCTTGGTCCCCCAGGCTTGTGCTTGGTCCCCCAGGCTGTGCTTGGTCCCCCTGGTTGCTCTTGGTCCCCCAGGCTTGTGCTTTGTCCCCCAGGCTGTGCTTGGTCCCCCAGGCTGTGCTTGGTCCCCCTGGTTGCTCTTGGTCCCCCAGGCTTGTGCTTGGTCCCCCAGGCTGTGCTTGGTCCCCCAGGCTGTGCTTGGTCCCCCTGGTTGCTCTTGGTCCCCCAGGCTGTGCTTTGTCCCCCAGGCTGTGCTTGGTCCCCCAGGCTGTGCTTGGTCCCCCAGGCTGTGCTTGGTCCCCCTGGCTGTGCTTGGTCCCCCTGGTTGCTCTTGGTCCCCCAGGCTGTGCTTGGTCCCCAAGGCTGTGCTTGGTCCCCCAGGCTGTGCTTGGCCCCCCTGGTTGCTCTTGATCCCCCAGGCTGTGCTTGGTCCCCCAGGCTGTGCTTGGTCCCCCTGGTTGCTCTTGGTCCCCCAGGCTGTGCTTGGTCCCCCAAGCTGTGCTTGGTCCCCAGGCTGTGCTTGGTCCCCCTGGTTGCTCTTGGTCCCCCTGTCTGTGCTTGGTACCCCTGGCTGTGCTTGGTCCCCCTGTGTGAGAAGTTGGCCTGATAGGTGATGTTTCCAATTCTGGAACCACCTATTATCAGACCAAACAATCCCTTATGGTGTCTGGTTGTAAGTCAACCTTATTAGACAAGCTATCCTAGGGGTAGCATGGACTAAGCAGCCTAAAGGCTTAACTTAAGAGGTCGTGTTAAGCGAGCTCTTTTATCACATACAATCCTGTAATATCAAATGAAAGGACACCACACAAGTATATATTATAAAAATATATGTATTTATTACTAAAAACAATACCCAGTATTCTTTATGAATAAAGGGGCACAAGCGTTAAATCAAAAGCACTGTTTAAACATACAAGTTGCACAATTATGGATGAGGGCAGGGGGCCACTCAAACCATATACTAAACAAGTGGTATAAGAGATGCCACTCGAGCAGTGGTTAGGCCTAGGGCCTAGGGAATCGCTGGGAGCAGTCAGGACAAGCAATGCTGAAGTCGGGAATGGCCCTCGGGATTCGGGAGCTGTGCGGAAAGCGCACGCATGCACCAATGTTAACCAATGGTGCGTAAAAAGTGTAAAGTTAGAGTTTAAGGACACTTCCGCTGAACCTAGAGGAACAAAACATAAGACACAGACCCTAGAGATGTGCACCAGTGTGGGAACACCGGAGGAGCAAAGTTACCTCACCCACAGGAAGTGGGTGCACAGGGTCGAAGTGGCGTCGGGTTTTAACACGCAGGCTCTTGGAGCTTGAAGCTGAAAGGGCTGCAGGCGGGTTGAAGATGAAGTGTCCGGTGGAGTCCAAGGGTGGACTCAAGTCGAAGGGTACCTGAAAGCAGAGGGGACAGAGTCTGGGTCACTCAGCAGTGACCAGGGTGGAACCAGGACGGAACCAGGCAATGTCGGGCGCAATCAGGTGGTCGTCGAGGAGCTTCTCTCTGCTGTCACGTGGGCTCTGGGGCATCAGCGACGTCCAGGAGCAGGTCACGATCTGTCCCACGCAGGCTCTCACCGTCGGCGCTGTCGGCTTCAAGTTTGGAGCAAACAACACTTGGCAAGAGCAATCCACGCGGAACTGGGAGATTGCTTCTCACTCGAACCAGGAAGGTCAGAGTGGGGGCTCCTTTTCAGGGGAGCTGGTGTGGATCTGGAGCAACCAGATTCACGAGTCTTCTTTGTAGTTTCGTCGGCACAGGGACCACTAGCCGGCTGGCAAGTGACCGGGCCAACGCGTTGAGCCAAATGGAGCAAAAGGGCCCCACGCAGCACTCGTCGAGTGTGGAGGGCTGAACTTCGGCTCAGGAGTAGCTCAGGGTGGGGGCTTCTCAAGCCCCGGTGCACAGCTTCGAGGGTCACTCGTGGGCTGCACGGTCAGTGTCTCGTGGTCAATTCAAGATGGCGGGCCCCACGCTTCCGGTCGCCTCCACGGGTCTCAACTCTGCAGGGACTGTGGATCGGGCTGTTGGAAGGCAGGCAAGCTTGATCTTGTCGATCTCAGTCGCTCGAGTTCCGGCGGGAACTGCAACTAAGTAGACTTTGAGGGCTGGATGGTGCCTGCTGCTGCAGGGTGGTCACTCCTTGACCACAAGGGAGATTCTTCAGGCTTCCACGTTGAGATGGAGGTCCAAGGGTCCAGAGTTTTGTTTCTAATGTTTCTTCCAGGAAATCTGATGTGCATTGGCACTGCTCCCACTCTTATTCGAATCTGGGGGGCGTGATTACCTGCTAGGTCCCCCCCTATGGGTGGGACCCAGGAAGTGGGTGGATACACCCCCTTCCTTTGATCCAGGCCGCCCTGGCACGAGGGCTGGAGTGCCCCAGAACCGGTTTGGCCGGATTATGCAAGGGGCAGCCTTGTGCGCCCCAAGCAGTGTCTGGTTTCTTTCAAACCTCCCTGCTACAATCCACTATCTCCTGTCTGGAGGGCGGTGACACCCTCCTGTGACAGGAAACCCTTTGTCCAGGCCCCATTTGGCCGAGTTTCGGTCAGCTGCAGGGGTCCAGACATTTGTCTGTGGCAGAGGCATCCATTTTGTGGATCTAAGGTCTTTGGAGAAATTAACCGCATTTAAGTAAAGCAACATGTCCTACCCCTCTAGAGGGGTGGAATGCTATCCCCGTCGCCAGAACTGGCGAGGGGATAGTATTCCAAATCGTATGACACCTTACACGACATGTTTTGATAAAGCCAAACCAGAGTTGCTATTTAACCGCGAGGATTATAAGGCACTTAAGAGTATATGGTATGGCATTATCCTGAAACAGCTTAGGGAGTTGTTCCCGACAGCTGCAGACAGGCTCAGCTCATGCTAGAGCTCCATCTCACATTAAACCACGCACTCTGCCTCCAGGATTGATGAGGCCTTCCATAGGAGTGGCTCACAGGTTTATATGTGTCCAGATATAGGTTTAGATATAGGTATACTATATCTAAGTAAGGGGTGATTACACCACCTTACCCCAGCTGAGTGATCAGCCAGTTGTGTCAATTTAAGAACCAGCCAGGGGTGGCAAAAGATATGCTGCAGCCCCTGGTAGGCCTTGGTGGCCCCTATGCCCTGGGCACCTATAGTGCATTATACAGGGGCTGACAAGGAGTCCATTTCTAATTGTGGTATGTACCTAGGGTACATGGAATCCATTTTACAGAGAGAGCAGATGGCCTGGGGCCCTGATTAGCAGGGAACCAGGTCAACTAAGTCAAAAAACCAGCTAAACACAGGCAAAAAATCTGGGGTAACCATAGTCAGGTAGCCACCTTCCTACACAACCCCCCCCCCCAAACGAAAGGAGATAAGGCTATCCTTGGCCAGGTAAGCCTATATTGCCTGAGTGGCCATATAAGGAAGTACCTGCACTAGCATGGGTACCCCCTGTCTCATGGTCCACTAAGCAGTCCCTCACCCTTTGGGTATTAGAGGGTCTCCACCATAGGGAATCACTACCTTGGGTGTGTTTATGCAAAGTTAAAGGCTGGTTTGGATATGGAGTATTGAAGTGAGGCTCTACTAATTTAGGGCTTAGCTTCCTCCAATTATCTTCCACCATGTGTGCCTTTCTTTCTTTAACTGAGTTGCACTGTGCTCTCAGGGTCAACCTCTGGCTACCTAAAGCTGGAGGCTGGGTCCCTCTGTTTGGCTTGCTGGAGGGACAGTTCAGGTTTGGGCCCTTTGGGTCCCAGGTTTGGCTGTGCCCAACAGAATCCATCTGTGGGAGGTCCCTAACTACTTTTAAGGGGGCTCCCTCAGGAGTTCTTAAAGTTTTCACCTCACTAGGGCTACTAGTTTTGGTGCCCCTAATCTGTTGATGGGGGTGCTTTATTTGACAGGGGGCCCTCTGGGTCTCACTGTCCTTCTTGTCCTCTGCAGCCCTGGGCTGAGTAAGGCAAGGTAGAGAGGGGCAGGTTACCTGCTCCAGACTGGGTCCCACCTGAGAAGGGTCCACTGACATCAGAGGTTCTGTCAGGCTAGGCCCAACCACCTCTGGGGCAGTTCCTTCGTCAGGGGTAAGATCAGTTCCCTGAGGAGGCTGATCCTGTCCTAAAGTCTGGTGAGGGGGAGATTTCTCTTCCTCCTCCATGCTCTCAGTTTGTGTGGAGTTATCCATCATTTCAGGTTTCACAACACACATATCAGTTTGAGTCTGGGCTGTGGCCATCACAGCCCCACCAACCTTTTCAGGAGGAGACTCAGTTTGGGTTTCTGCTGTTATCATAACAGCTTTGCTATTCTGTTCAGGAAGAGCTTTTGCTAAATATGGGGCAGAGAGTTTCTTAGCCCTACCAACCTTTTCAGGAAGGACATCTTGAATTGGGGCTGTAGCCATTACAGCCCCACTAACCTTTCCATTGGAATTTACCATTCTAGAATGGATTTCCTGTTCAACCTCAGCCCAGGCTGAGATTTCCAAATCATTACCAAGTAGGCAGTCTACAGGCAAGTTTGATGACACTGCCACTCTCTTTGGGCCAATGACACCTCCCCAGCTGAGACTTACTACTGCCATGGGATGATTTGTTTTGATGCCATCAATGTTTGTTACCTGGTATGTGGCACCAGGTAAAAGTTGCTTAGAGGGGACTATACAGTCAGCCACCATGGTGATGCTAGCCCCTGTGTCTCTAAAAGCTTCAACTTTCAAACCATTGATGATGGGTGTGAGAAGTTGGCCTGGTAGGGGATGTTTCCAATTCTGGAACCACCTACTACCTGACCAAACAATCCCTTATGGTGTCTGGTTGTAAGTCAACCTTATTAGACAAGCTATCCTAGGGGTAGCATGGACTAAGCAGCCTAAAGGCTTAACTTAAGAGGTCGTGTTAAGCGAGCTGTTTTACCACATACAATCCTGTAATACCAAATGAAAGGACACCACACAAGTATATATTATAAAAATATATGTGTTTATTACTAAAAACAATCCCCAGTATTCTTTATGAATAAAGGGGCACAAGCGTTAAATCAAAAGCACTGTTTAAACATACAAGTTGCACAATTATGGATGAGGGCGGGTGGCCACTCAAACCATATACTAAACAAGTGGTATAAGAAAGGCCACTCGAACAGTGGTTAGGCCTAGGGCCTAGGGAATCGCTGGGAGCAGTCAGGACAAGCAATGCTGAAGTCGGGAATGGCCCTCGGGATTCGGGAGATGTGCGGAAAGCGCACGCATGCACCAATGTTAACCAATGGTGCGTAAAAGTCATAGAGTTAAAGTTTAAGGACACTTCCGCTGAACCTAGAGGAACAAAACTTAACACACAGACCCTAGAGGTGTGCACCAGTGTGGGAACACCGGCGGAGCAAAGTTACCTCACCCACAGGAAGTGGGTGCACAGGGTCGAAGTGGCGTCGGGTTTTGACACGCAGGCTCTTGGTGCTTGAAGCTGAAAGGGCTGCAGGCTGGTTAAAGATGAAGTGTCCGGTGGAGTCCAAGGGTGGACTCAAGTTGTAGAGTACCTGAAAGCAGAGGGGACAGAGTCTGGGTCACTCAGCAGTGACCAGGGTGGAACCAGGACGGAACCAGGCAATGTCGGGCGCAATCAGGTGGTCGTCGAGGAGCTTCTCTCCGCTGTCACGTGGGCTCTGGGGCATCTGCGACGTCCAGGAGCAGGTCACGATCTGTCCCACGAAGGCTCTCACCGTCGGTGCAGTCAGCTTCAAGTTTGGAGCAAACAAGCCTTGGCAAGAGCAATCCACGCGGGATCGGAAGATTGCTTCTCACTCGGACCAGGAAGGTCAGAGTCGGGGCTCCTTTTCAGGGGAGCTGGTGTGGATCTGGAGCAACCAGATTCATGAGTCTTCTTAGGTAGTTCGTCGGCACAGGGACCACTAGCCAGCTGGCAAGTGACCGGGCCAACGCGTTGAGCCAAATAGAGCCAAAGGGCCCCACGCAGCACTCGTCGAGTGTGGAGGGCTGAACTTCGGCTCAGGAGCAGCTCAGGGTGGGGGCTTCTCAAACCCCGGTGCACAGCTTCAAGGGTCACTCGTGGGCTGCACGGTCAGCGTCTCGTGGTCAATTCAAGATGGCGTGCCCCACGCTTCCGGTCGCCTCCACGGGTCTCAGCTCTGCAGGGACTGTGGATCGGGCTGTTGGAAGGCAGGCAAGCTTGATCTCGTCAATCTCAGTCGCTCGAGTTCCGGCGGGAACTGCAACTAAGTAGACGTCGAGGGCTGGATGGTGCCTGCTGCTGCAGGGTGGTCACTCCTTGACCACAAGGGAGATTCTTCGGGCTTCCACGTTGAGATGGAGGTCCAAGGGTCCAGAGTTTCGTTTCTAATATTTCTTCCAGGAAATCTGATGTGCATTGGCACTGCTCCCACTCTTATTCCAATCTGGGGGGCGTGATTACCTGCTAGGTCCCCTCCTATGGGTGGGACCCAGGAAGTGGGTGGATACACCCCCTTCCTTTGATCCAGGCCGCCCTGGCACGAGGGCTGGAGTGCCCCAGAACCGGTTTGGCCGGATTATGCAAGGGGCAGCCTTGTGCGCCCCAGGCAGTGTCTGGTTTCTTTCAAACCTCCCTGCTACAATCCACTATCTCCTGTCTGGAGGGTGGTGACACCCTCCTGTGACAGGAAACCCTTTGTCCAGGCCCCATCTGCTGAGTTTCGGTCAACTGCAGGGGTCCAGACATTTGTCTGTGGCAGAGGCATCCATTTTGTGGATCTTAAGGTCTTTGGAGAAATTAACCGCATTTAGTAAAGGAACATGTCTTACCCCTCTAGAGGGGTGGAATGCCATCCCCGTCGCCAGAACTGGCGAGGGGATGGTATTCCAAATCGTATGACACCTTACACGACATGTTTTGATAAAGCCAAACCAAAGTTGCTATTTAACCGCGAGGATTATAAGGCACTTAAGAGTATATGGTATGGCATTATCCTGAAACAGCTTAGGGAGTTGTTCCCGACAGCTGCAGACAGGCTCAGCTCATGCTAGAGCTCCATCTCACATAAAACCACGCACTCAGCCTCCAGGATTGATGAGGCCTTCTATAGGAGTGGCTCACAGGTTTACATGTGTCCAGATATAGGTTTAGATACAGGTATACTATATCTAAGCAAGGGGTGTTTACACCACCTTACCCCAGCTGAGTGATCAGCCAGTTGTGTCAATTTAAGAACCAGCCAGGGGTGGCAAAAGATATGCTGCAGCCCCTGGTAGGCCTTGGTGGCCCCTATGCCCTGGGCACCTATAGTGCATTCTACAGGGGCTGACAAGGAGTCCATTTCCAATTGGTATGTGCCTATAGCACATGTATCATTAATTTAGTGAGAGAACAGCAGGCTGGGGGTCTGATCAGCAGGCCCACAGCCTCAGTAGTCGAAAACCAGTGAAGCAAAAAGCAAAAATTTGGGGTGACCATAGGATAGCAGACCCTACTCTCCTACACAACCCCCCCAAAACGCAGGGACATTAAACTAACCTTGACCAGATAAGTCTTCATGTTCTAAGTGGAAGTACCTGGAGAGACCATCTGCATTACCATGGTCAGTCCCTGGGCGGTGCTCCACTGTAAAGTCCATCCCCTGTAGGGAAATGGACCACCTGAGCAGTTTGGGATTTTCACCCTTCATCTGATTAATCCATAAGAGGGGCTTATGGTCTGTCTGCACCAGGAAGTGAGTTCCAAACAAGTAGGACCTCAACTTCTTTAATGCCCAAACCACAGCAAAGGCCTCCCTCTCAATGGCTGACCAACGTTTCTCTCTGGGAGTCAGCCTCCTGCTAATGAAAGCAATAGGCTGGTCTTGACCATCTTGATTAAGTTGTGAGAGCACAGCTCCCACCCCCAACTCAGAAGCATCTGTCTGAACAATGAACTGTTTGGAGTAGTCAGGACTCTTTAGGATAGGTGCAGAGCACATGGCCTTCTTCAGGTCATCAAATGCCTTCTGACTGCTAACTGTCCACTGAACCTTTTTTGGCATCTTCTTGGATGTCAAGTCATTTAATGGTGTCACTATAGACCCATAGTTTTTCACAAACTGTAGGAAGGTGGCTACCTGACTATGGTTACCCCAGATTTTTTGCCTGTGTTTAGCTGGTTTTTTGACTTAGTTGACCTGGTTCCCTGCTAATCAGGGCCCCAGGCCATCTGCTCTCTCTGTAAAATGGATTCCATGTACCCTAGGTACATACCACAATTGGAAATGGACTCCTTGTCAGCCCCTGTATAATGCACTATAGGTGCCCAGGGCATAGGAGCCACCAAGGCCTACCAGGGGCTGCAGCATATCTTTTGCCACCCCTGGCTGGTTCTTAAATTGACACAACTGGCTGATCACTCAGCTGGGGTAAGGTGGTGTAAGCACCCCTTGCTTAGATATAGTATACCTATATCTAAACCTATATCTGGACACATATTAACCTGTGAGCCACTCCTATGGAAGGCCTCATCAATCCTGGAGGCAGAGTGCGTGGTTTAATGTGAGATGGAGCTCTAGCATGAGCTGAGCCTGTCTGCAGCTGTCGGGAACAACTCCCTAAGCTGTTTCAGGATAAGGCCATACCATATACTCTTAAGTGCCTTATAATCCTCGCGGTTATATAGCAACTTTGGTTTGGCTTTATCAAAACATGTCGTGTAAGGTGTCATACGATTTGGAATACTATCCCCTCGCCAGTTCTGGCGACGGGGATAGCATTCCACCCCTCTAGAGGGGTAAGACATGTTACTTTGCTTAAATGCGGTTAATTTCAAAAAGGACCTTAGATCCACAAAATGGATGCCTCTGCCACAGACAAATGTCTGGACCCCTGCAGTTGACCGAAACTCAGCAGATGGGGCCTGGACAAAGGGTTTCCTGTCACAGGAGGGTGTCACCGCCCTCCAGACAGGAGATAGTGTATTGTAGCAGGGAGGTTTGAAAGAAACCAGACAGTGCCTGGGGAGCACAAGGCTTCCCCTTGCATAATCCGGTCAAACCGGTTCTTGGGCAGCCCAGCCCCAGCTCCAGTGAGACCTGGACAAAGGAAAGGGGGTGTAACCACCCCCCTTCCTGGTCCCACCCATAGGGAGGGACCTAGCAGGAGATCCACCCCTCAGATTGGAATAAGAGTGGGAGCAGTGCCCTAGCACAGCAGATCATCCTGAAATCACCTTTAAACTAAGAAGACGACTGGACTTCGACATTCTGATGAACAGAAGACTGAAGAGCATCTCCCTTGTGGCCTAGGAGGGGCCACCCTGTGAACACAGGCACCACCCAGCACCTCGACGTCTGCTTTGCCGCCGCCTCCCGCCGGAGCCCGAGTGCAGAGCCTGACAAGACCCAGTTTCCCAGACTTCTCCCAGCCCGATCCACAGTCCCTGCAAAGAAGGGATCCGTGGAGGCACCGAGAGACGTGGGAGCGGACATCTTGAAAGACCCCCGAGACGCTGACTGCGCAGCACCCGAGGCACCCTCGACTCTGTGCTTTGGGGTTTGAGAAGCCCCACAATCGAGCAGCATTTGCACTAAAGATCAGCCCTCCAGCATCTCCACGATCTGCGTGGGGCCCTTTTGCTTTGTGCCACTCAACTCGCCATCCCGGCCGCTTGTCACGTGGTCAGCGGCCATCGTGGCGACGAAACCTACGATTTACACTGTGGGTCTGGTTGCTCCAGACCTGCCCTCGCTCCTGTAGAAAGGAGTACCCGCTCTGACCTTGCTGGTCCGAGTAATAAGCCTTTTTCATTTTCCCCGTGGCTTGCATTAGCCAAGGCTTGTTTGCTTCAATCGAGTTGACAACACCGCCATCAGCTAGAGCCTTCGAGGGACAGCTCGTGATCGACTCCTGGACGTCCTTGACCTCTTCGTGTCCACGTGGCTGCAGAGAGAAGCAACAACTCATCACCTGTTTGCACCTGACTTTGCCTGGTTCCAATCTGGTTCCACGGTGGTCACTGGCCAGTGACTTTGAACACTGTCCCCTCTGCTTTCAGGTCTTCACCCCTTCAGATCCACCCTTGGATCCACCGGACACTTCTCCTTCACATCGCCTGCAGCGTCTTCAGCTTCAAGCGCCAAGAACCTGCGTGTCAAAACCCGACGCCTCTTCGACCCTGTGCACCCACTTCCTGTGGGTGAGGTAACTTTGCTCCGCCGGTGTTCCCACACTGGTGCAAACCTCTAGGGTCTGTGTGTTAAGTTTTGTTCCTCTAGGTTCAGCGGAAGTGTCCTTAAACTTTAACTTTGCAACTTTTACGCACCATTGGTTAACATTGGTGCATGCGTGCGCTTTCCGCACATCTCCCGAATCCCGAGGGCCATTCCCGACTTCAGCATTGCTTGTCCTGACTGCTCCCAGCGATTCCCTAGGCCCTAGGCCTAACCACTGTTCGAGTGGCCTTTCTTATACCACTTGTTTAGTATATGGTTTGAGTGGCCACCCGCCCTCATCCATAATTGTGCAACTTGTATGTTTAAACAGTGCTTTTGATTTAACGCTTGTGCCCCTTTATTCATAAAGAATACTGGGGATTGTTTTTAGTAATAAACACATATATTTTTATAATATATACTTGTGTGGTGTCCTTTCATTTGGTATTACAGGATTGTATGTGGTAAAACAGCTCGCTTAACACGACCTCTTAAGTTAAGCCTTTAGGCTGCTTAGTCCATGCTACCCCTAGGATAGCTTGTCTAATAAGGTTGACTTACAACCAGACACCATAAGGGATTGTTTGGTCAGGTAGTAGGTGGTTCCAGAATTGGAAACATCCCCTACCAGGCCAACTTCTCACATTGGTGAGCAGCGGTGCGGATTTGAGCTTGCTGTTGTTTTACCATTGCAATCTTTATATCAAATTGAAAGATCACATCAAGTACCTCTAGGTACATCTAAATCAAAAGCTTAGCATATTAAGTTCTACTGAACTTAGTAGTTGTAGGTTGAAGGGATTAGCACACCCTGACTACAACTAACTAGCAAGGTACAGTAGGAAAACACTTAGTGTAGGTAAGTGCACCACTTACACCTCACTAGTAACCATGTCTGACACAGGAAAAGCCTCAGGGTCTACTCCTGTGACAGTTGACCCTACCCAGGCAACTTTTGGATATGACAAACTAACCCGCAGAGACTTGATTGCCTTGTGCAAAGCAAGAGGGTTAAAAAGGGGCAGAAGCCCCACCTGCCTAATCCTGGTAGAAATCCTAGAACAGGATGACTTAGATAAGGCAAAGGCAGCTTCCCTAGACACAGGAAGTGGAGGGAACCCCCCTGAAACTGATCCCCCTCAGGAGGAGGAGGATGATGATGACTTAGATGAGGACTCAGATGTTGAGGACTTAGGAGTTCAGGATCAGGGTAGCCAGGTTCCAGTTGCCAGGCTTAGCCAGGCCAACTTGGACCTACTGGGGAATGGAGAGGGCCAGCACCTCCCCAGAACCCAACATGTTATTCTCCCAGGCAACAGAAGAGTGAGATCTCCCTCAGGGGACTCTCATGTTTCTAGTGCCTCCAGAGAATCACAGAGAGGCATGAGTGCTTCTCAAAAGCTAGAGCATAGGGCCAGAATGAGGGCTGTCAAACTCCAGATAGAGAGGGAGGAGGTAGCCTTGGCTCAAGCTAAACTTGCCTTGGCAAGAGAGCAAAAATTGTGTGGCTTAGATGACACTGGTGGCAGCAATATTCCTAAAGAGAAACCCAGGTCCTATGGTAGTAGAAACCTGACAAAGATTGTGCCCCCCTACAAGGAAGGGGATGACATCCACAAGTGGATAACTGCTCTTGAGAGAGCCTGCATGGTACAGCAGGTTCCTGAGGAACAGTGGGCAGCAATCTTATGGTACTCCTTTTCAGAGAAAGGGAGAGATAAGCTCCTCACTGTTAGACATGAGGATGCAAACAATTACAAAGTCCTGAAGAGTGTTCTGATAGATGGGTTTGGCTTAACCACTGAACAGTACAGGTTGAAGTTCAGAGATACCCAGAAGACACAGACTCAGGACTGGACTGATTTTGTAGATTGTGCAACCAAGGCTCTGGAGGGTTGGCTACATGGCAGCAAAGTACATGACTTTACAGGATTGTATAATTTGATTATGAGGGAGCAGATCCTAAGTAATTGTCAGAACCAGCTCTTACACCAGCACCTGGTGGACTCTGATCTGACCTCTCCCCAAGAATTGGGAAAGAAGGCAGACAAATGGGTCAGAACCAGGATTAGGCTTAAGAATCAGGACAGTAACCAGAAGAAGGAGTCTACCAAGCCTCAAGATAAGGGTGGGGATAAAAATAAAGAAAAGACTTCCCCAGGGCCCCAAAACTCCAAGAATGGGGGTGGGTCCCAAGACACTTCTTCAACTGAGAAAAAGCCTTATTGTTATCCCTGTAAACAGGTTGGGCATTACGAAACAGACAACTGTTGTCCCAAGAATAACAATAAAGAAAATATACCTCCAAAGCCAGCTTCAACACCTCCTGTTACTGTCAGCAGTAATCCCCCAGGAAGTGGAAGCACACCCAGGAATCTGGGTGGGTTTACTGTTGGAGCTCAGGTGGACCCTGGCCTATCCAGGTCCCCATCACCCAATGATCTTGTTTATGAGACTGGCATGGGGTTTGCCAACTTCTCTGCTTGCCCAAATACTCTGAGCAAGTATAGACAAGAACCCATCATCAATGGTTTGAAAGTTGAAGCTTTTAGAGACACAGGGGCTAGCATCACCATGGTGGCTGATGGCATAGTCCCCTCTAAGCAACTTTTACCTGGTGCCACATACCAGGTTACAAACATTGATGGAATCCAAACAAATCATCCCATGGCAGTAGTAAGTCTCAGCTGGGGAGGTGTCATTGGCCCAAAGAGAGTGGCAGTGTCACCAAACTTGCCTGTAGACTGCCTACTTGGTAATGATTTGGAGATCTCAGCCTGGGCTGAGGTTGAACAGGAAACCCATTCTAGAATGGTGAATTCCAATGGAAAGGTTAGTGGGGCTGTAATGGCTACAGCCCCAATTCAAGATGTCCTTCCTGAAAAGGTTGGTAGGGCTGAGAAACTCTCTGCCCCATCTTTAGCAAAAGCTCTTCCTGAACAGAATAGCAAAGCTGTTATGATAACAGCAGAAACCCAAACTGAGTCTCCTCCTGAAAAGGTTGGTGGGGCTGTGATGGCCACAGCCCAAACTCAAACTGATATGTGTGTTGTGAAGCCTGAAATGATGGATAACTCCACACAAACTGAGAGCATGGAGGAGGAAGAGAAATCTCCCCCTCACCAGACTTTAGGACAGGATCAGCCTCCTCAGGGAACTGATCTTACCCCCGATGAAGGAACTGCCCCAGAGGTGGTTGGGCCTAGCCTGACAGAACCTCTGATGTCAGTGGACCCTTCTCAGGTGGGACCCAGTCTGGAGCAGGTAACCTGCCCCTCTCTACCTTGCCTTAGCCAGCCCAGGGCTGCAGAGGACAAGAAGGACAGTGAGACCCAGAGGGCCCCCTGTCAAATAAAGCACCCCCATCAAAAGATTAGGTGCACCAAAACTAGTAGCCCTAGTAAGGTGAAAACTTTAAAAACTCCTAAGGGAGCCCCCTTAAAAACAGTTAGGGACCTCCCACAGATGGATTCTGTTGGGCACAGCCAAACCTGGGACCCAAGGGGCCCAAACCTGAACTGTCCCTCCAGCAAGCCAAACAGAGGGACCCAGCCTCCAGCTTTAGGTAGCCAGAGGTTGACCCTGAGAGCACAGTGCAACTCAGTTAAAGAAAGAAAGGCACACATGGTGGAAGATAATTGGAGGAAGCTAAGCCCTAAATTAGTAGAGCCTCACTTCAATACTCCATATCCAAACCAGCCTTTAACTTTGCATAAACACACCCAAGGTAGTGATTCCCTATGGTGGAGACCCTCTAATACCCAAAGGGTGAGGGACTGCTTAGTGGACCATGAGACAGGGGGTACCCATGCTAGTGCAGGTACTTCCTTATATGGCCACTCAGGCAATATAGGCGTACCTGGCAAAGGATAGCCTTATCTCCTTTCGTTTGGGGGGGGGGGTTATGTAGGAAGGTGGCTACCTGACTATGGTTACCCCAGATTTTTTGCCTGTGTTTAGCTGGTTTTTTGACTTAGTTGACCTGGTTCCCTGCTAATCAGGGCCCCAGGCCATCTGCTCTCTCTGTAAAATGGATTCCATGTACCCTAGGTACATACCACAATTGGAAATGGACTCCTTGTCAGCCCCTGTATAATGCACTATAGGTGCCCAGGGCATAGGAGCCACCAAGGCCTACCAGGGGCTGCAGCATATCTTTTGCCACCCCTGGCTGGTTCTTAAATTGACACAACCGGCTGATCACTCAGCTGGGGTAAGGTGGTGTAAGCACCCCTTGCTTAGATATAGTATACCTATATCTAAACCTATATCTGGACACATATTAACCTGTGAGCCACTCCTATGGAAGGCCTCATCAATCCTGGAGGCAGAGTGCGTGGTTTAATGTGAGATGGAGCTCTAGCATGAGCTGAGCCTGTCTGCAGCTGTCGGGAACAACTCCCTAAGCTGTTTCAGGATAAGGCCATACCATATACTCTTAAGTGCCTTATAATCCTCGCGGTTATATAGCAACTTTGGTTTGGCTTTATCAAAACATGTCGTGTAAGGTGTCATACGATTTGGAATACTATCCCCTCGCCAGTTCTGGCGACGGGGATAGCATTCCACCCCTCTAGAGGGGTAAGACATGTTACTTTGCTTAAATGCGGTTAATTTCAAAAAGGACCTTAGATCCACAAAATGGATGCCTCTGCCACAGACAAATGTCTGGACCCCTGCAGTTGACCGAAACTCAGCAGATGGGGCCTGGACAAAGGGTTTCCTGTCACAGGAGGGTGTCACCGCCCTCCAGACAGGAGATAGTGTATTGTAGCAGGGAGGTTTGAAAGAAACCAGACAGTGCCTGGGGAGCACAAGGCTTCCCCTTGCATAATCCGGTCAAACCGGTTCTTGGGCAGCCCAGCCCCAGCTCCAGTGAGACCTGGACAAAGGAAAGGGGGTGTAACCACCCCCCTTCCTGGTCCCACCCATAGGGAGGGACCTAGCAGGAGATCCACCCCTCAGATTGGAATAAGAGTGGGAGCAGTGCCCTAGCACAGCAGATCATCCTGAAATCACCTTTAAACTAAGAAGACGACTGGACTTCGACATTCTGATGAACAGAAGACTGAAGAGCATCTCCCTTGTGGCCTAGGAGGGGCCACCCTGTGAACACAGGCACCACCCAGCACCTCGACGTCTGCTTTGCCGCCGCCTCCCGCCGGAGCCCGAGTGCAGAGCCTGACAAGACCCAGCTTCCCAGACTTCTCCCAGCCCGATCCACAGTCCCTGCAAAGAAGGGATCCGTGGAGGCACCGAGAGACGTGGGAGCGGACATCTTGAAAGACCCCCGAGACGCTGACTGCGCAGCACCCGAGGCACCCTCGACTCTGTGCTTTGGGGTTTGAGAAGCCCCACAATCGAGCAGCATTTGCACCAAAGATCAGCCCTCCAGCATCTCCACGATCTGCGTGGGGCCCTTTTGCTTTGTGCCACTCAACTCGCCATCCCGGCCGCTTGTCACGTGGTCAGCGGCCATCGTGGCGACGAAACCTACAATTTACACTGTGGGTCTGGTTGCTCCAGACCTGCCCTCGCTCCTGTAGAAAGGAGTACCCGCTCTGACCTTGCTGGTCCGAGTAATGAGCCTTTTTCATTTTCCCCGTGGCTTGCATTAGCCAAGGCTTGTTTGCTTCAATCGAGTTGACAACACCGCCATCAGCTAGAGCCTTCGAGGGACAGCTCGTGATCGACTCCTGGACGTCCTTGACCTCTTCGTGTCCACGTGGCTGCAGAGAGAAGCAACAACTCATCACCTGTTTGCACCTGACTTTGCCTGGTTCCAATCTGGTTCCACGGTGGTCACTGGCCAGTGACTTTGAACACTGTCCCCTCTGCTTTCAGGTCTTCACCCCTTCAGATCCACCCTTGGATCCACCGGACACTTCTCCTTCACATCGCCTGCAGCGTCTTCAGCTTCAAGCGCCAAGAACCTGCGTGTCAAAACCCGACGCCTCTTCGACCCTGTGCACCCACTTCCTGTGGGTGAGGTAACTTTGCTCCGCCGGTGTTCCCACACTGGTGCAAACCTCTAGGGTCTGTGTGTTAAGTTTTGTTCCTCTAGGTTCAGCGGAAGTGTCCTTAAACTTTAACTTTGCAACTTTTACGCACCATTGGTTAACATTGGTGCATGCGTGCGCTTTCCGCACATCTCCCGAATCCCGAGGGCCATTCCCGACTTCAGCATTGCTTGTCCTGACTGCTCCCAGCGATTCCCTAGGCCCTAGGCCTAACCACTGTTCGAGTGGCCTTTCTTATACCACTTGTTTAGTATATGGTTTGAGTGGCCACCCGCCCTCATCCATAATTGTGCAACTTGTATGTTTAAACAGTGCTTTTGATTTAACGCTTGTGCCCCTTTATTCATAAAGAATACTGGGGATTGTTTTTAGTAATAAACACATATATTTTTATAATATATACTTGTGTGGTGTCCTTTCATTTGGTATTACAGGATTGTATGTGGTAAAACAGCTCGCTTAACACGACCTCTTAAGTTAAGCCTTTAGGCTGCTTAGTCCATGCTACCCCTAGGATAGCTTGTCTAATAAGGTTGACTTACAACCAGACACCATAAGGGATTGTTTGGTCAGGTAGTAGGTGGTTCCAGAATTGGAAACATCCCCTACCAGGCCAACTTCTCACATTGGTGAGCAGCGGTGCGGATTTGAGCTTGCTGTTGTTTTACCATTGCAATCTTTATATCAAATTGAAAGATCACATCAAGTACCTCTAGGTACATCTAAATCAAAAGCTTAGCATATTAAGTTCTACTGAACTTAGTAGTTGTAGGTTGAAGGGATTAGCACACCCTGACTACAACTAACTAGCAAGGTACAGTAGGAAAACACTTAGTGTAGGTAAGTGCACCACTTACACCTCACTAGTAACCATGTCTGACACAGGAAAAGCCTCAGGGTCTACTCCTGTGACAGTTGACCCTACCCAGGCAACTTTTGGATATGACAAACTAACCCGCAGAGACTTGATTGCCTTGTGCAAAGCAAGAGGGTTAAAAAGGGGCAGAAGCCCCACCTGCCTAATCCTGGTAGAAATCCTAGAACAGGATGACTTAGATAAGGCAAAGGCAGCTTCCCTAGACACAGGAAGTGGAGGGAACCCCCCTGAAACTGATCCCCCTCAGGAGGAGGAGGATGATGATGACTTAGATGAGGACTCAGATGTTGAGGACTTAGGAGTTCAGGATCAGGGTAGCCAGGTTCCAGTTGCCAGGCTTAGCCAGGCCAACTTGGACCTACTGGGGAATGGAGAGGGCCAGCACCTCCCCAGAACCCAACATGTTATTCTCCCAGGCAACAGAAGAGTGAGATCTCCCTCAGGGGACTCTCATGTTTCTAGTGCCTCCAGAGAATCACAGAGAGGCATGAGTGCTTCTCAAAAGCTAGAGCATAGGGCCAGAATGAGGGCTGTCAAACTCCAGATAGAGAGGGAGGAGGTAGCCTTGGCTCAAGCTAAACTTGCCTTGGCAAGAGAGCAAAAATTGTGTGGCTTAGATGACACTGGTGGCAGCAATATTCCTAAAGAGAAACCCAGGTCCTATGGTAGTAGAAACCTGACAAAGATTGTGCCCCCCTACAAGGAAGGGGATGACATCCACAAGTGGATAACTGCTCTTGAGAGAGCCTGCATGGTACAGCAGGTTCCTGAGGAACAGTGGGCAGCAATCTTATGGTACTCCTTTTCAGAGAAAGGGAGAGATAAGCTCCTCACTGTTAGACATGAGGATGCAAACAATTACAAAGTCCTGAAGAGTGTTCTGATAGATGGGTTTGGCTTAACCACTGAACAGTACAGGTTGAAGTTCAGAGATACCCAGAAGACACAGACTCAGGACTGGACTGATTTTGTAGATTGTGCAACCAAGGCTCTGGAGGGTTGGCTACATGGCAGCAAAGTACATGACTTTACAGGATTGTATAATTTGATTATGAGGGAGCAGATCCTAAGTAATTGTCAGAACCAGCTCTTACACCAGCACCTGGTGGACTCTGATCTGACCTCTCCCCAAGAATTGGGAAAGAAGGCAGACAAATGGGTCAGAACCAGGATTAGGCTTAAGAATCAGGACAGTAACCAGAAGAAGGAGTCTACCAAGCCTCAAGATAAGGGTGGGGATAAAAATAAAGAAAAGACTTCCCCAGGGCCCCAAAACTCCAAGAATGGGGGTGGGTCCCAAGACACTTCTTCAACTGAGAAAAAGCCTTATTGTTATCCCTGTAAACAGGTTGGGCATTACGAAACAGACAACTGTTGTCCCAAGAATAACAATAAAGAAAATATACCTCCAAAGCCAGCTTCAACACCTCCTGTTACTGTCAGCAGTAATCCCCCAGGAAGTGGAAGCACACCCAGGAATCTGGGTGGGTTTACTGTTGGAGCTCAGGTGGACCCTGGCCTATCCAGGTCCCCATCACCCAATGATCTTGTTTATGAGACTGGCATGGGGTTTGCCAACTTCTCTGCTTGCCCAAATACTCTGAGCAAGTATAGACAAGAACCCATCATCAATGGTTTGAAAGTTGAAGCTTTTAGAGACACAGGGGCTAGCATCACCATGGTGGCTGATGGCATAGTCCCCTCTAAGCAACTTTTACCTGGTGCCACATACCAGGTTACAAACATTGATGGAATCCAAACAAATCATCCCATGGCAGTAGTAAGTCTCAGCTGGGGAGGTGTCATTGGCCCAAAGAGAGTGGCAGTGTCACCAAACTTGCCTGTAGACTGCCTACTTGGTAATGATTTGGAGATCTCAGCCTGGGCTGAGGTTGAACAGGAAACCCATTCTAGAATGGTGAATTCCAATGGAAAGGTTAGTGGGGCTGTAATGGCTACAGCCCCAATTCAAGATGTCCTTCCTGAAAAGGTTGGTAGGGCTGAGAAACTCTCTGCCCCATCTTTAGCAAAAGCTCTTCCTGAACAGAATAGCAAAGCTGTTATGATAACAGCAGAAACCCAAACTGAGTCTCCTCCTGAAAAGGTTGGTGGGGCTGTGATGGCCACAGCCCAAACTCAAACTGATATGTGTGTTGTGAAGCCTGAAATGATGGATAACTCCACACAAACTGAGAGCATGGAGGAGGAAGAGAAATCTCCCCCTCACCAGACTTTAGGACAGGATCAGCCTCCTCAGGGAACTGATCTTACCCCCGATGAAGGAACTGCCCCAGAGGTGGTTGGGCCTAGCCTGACAGAACCTCTGATGTCAGTGGACCCTTCTCAGGTGGGACCCAGTCTGGAGCAGGTAACCTGCCCCTCTCTACCTTGCCTTAGCCAGCCCAGGGCTGCAGAGGACAAGAAGGACAGTGAGACCCAGAGGGCCCCCTGTCAAATAAAGCACCCCCATCAAAAGATTAGGTGCACCAAAACTAGTAGCCCTAGTAAGGTGAAAACTTTAAAAACTCCTAAGGGAGCCCCCTTAAAAACAGTTAGGGACCTCCCACAGATGGATTCTGTTGGGCACAGCCAAACCTGGGACCCAAGGGGCCCAAACCTGAACTGTCCCTCCAGCAAGCCAAACAGAGGGACCCAGCCTCCAGCTTTAGGTAGCCAGAGGTTGACCCTGAGAGCACAGTGCAACTCAGTTAAAGAAAGAAAGGCACACATGGTGGAAGATAATTGGAGGAAGCTAAGCCCTAAATTAGTAGAGCCTCACTTCAATACTCCATATCCAAACCAGCCTTTAACTTTGCATAAACACACCCAAGGTAGTGATTCCCTATGGTGGAGACCCTCTAATACCCAAAGGGTGAGGGACTGCTTAGTGGACCATGAGACAGGGGGTACCCATGCTAGTGCAGGTACTTCCTTATATGGCCACTCAGGCAATATAGGCGTACCTGGCAAAGGATAGCCTTATCTCCTTTCGTTTGGGGGGGGGGTTATGTAGGAAGGTGGCTACCTGACTATGGTTACCCCAGATTTTTTGCCTGTGTTTAGCTGGTTTTTTGACTTAGTTGACCTGGTTCCCTGCTAATCAGGGCCCCAGGCCATCTGCTCTCTCTGTAAAATGGATTCCATGTACCCTAGTTACATACCACAATTGGAAATGGACTCCTTGTCAGCCCCTGTATAATGCACTATAGGTGCCCAGGGCATAGGAGCCACCAAGG
The DNA here is from genome assembly GCF_964261635.1 of Lissotriton helveticus. NCBI lineage: Eukaryota > Metazoa > Chordata > Amphibia > Caudata > Salamandridae > Lissotriton > Lissotriton helveticus. Next base: position 1,845,044 of record NW_027611666.1, read on the forward strand.
CCTACCAGGGGCTGCAGCATATCTTTTGCCACCCCTGGCTGGTTCTTAAATTGACACAACCGGCTGATCACTCAGCTGGGGTAAGGTGGTGTAAGCACCCCTTGCTTAGATATAGTATACCTATATCTAAACCTATATCTGGACACATATTAACCTGTGAGCCACTCCTATGGAAGGCCTCATCAATCCTGGAGGCAGAGTGCGTGGTTTAATGTGAGATGGAGCTCTAGCATGAGCTGAGCCTGTCTGCAGCTGTCGGGAACAACTCCCTAAGCTGTTTCAGGATAAGGCCATACCATATACTCTTAAGTGCCTTATAATCCTCGCGGTTATATAGCAACTTTGGTTTGGCTTTATCAAAACATGTCGTGTAAGGTGTCATACGATTTGGAATACTATCCCCTCGCCAGTTCTGGCGACGGGGATAGCATTCCACCCCTCTAGAGGGGTAAGACATGTTACTTTGCTTAAATGCGGTTAATTTCAAAAAGGACCTTAGATCCACAAAATGGATGCCTCTGCCACAGACAAATGTCTGGACCCCTGCAGTTGACCGAAACTCAGCAGATGGGGCCTGGACAAAGGGTTTCCTGTCACAGGAGGGTGTCACCGCCCTCCAGACAGGAGATAGTGTATTGTAGCAGGGAGGTTTGAAAGAAACCAGACAGTGCCTGGGGAGCACAAGGCTTCCCCTTGCATAATCCGGTCAAACCGGTTCTGGGGCAGCCCAGCCCCAGCTCCAGTGAGACCTGGACAAAGGAAAGGGGGTGTAACCACCCCCCTTCCTGGTCCCACCCATAGGGAGGGACCTAGCAGGAGATCCACCCCTCAGATTGGAATAAGAGTGGGAGCAGTGCCCTAGCACAGCAGATCATCCTGAAATCACCTTTAAACTAAGAAGACGACTGGACTTCGACATTCTGATGAACAGAAGACTGAAGAGCATCTCCCTTGTGGCCTAGGAGGGGCCACCCTGTGAACACAGGCACCACCCAGCACCTCGACGTCTGCTTTGCCGCCGCCTCCCGCCGGAGCCCGAGTGCAGAGCCTGACAAGACCCAGCTTCCCAGACTTCTCCCCGCCCGATCCACAGTCCCTGCAAAGAAGGGACCCGTGGAGGCACCGAGAGACGTGGGAGCGGACATCTTGAAAGACCCCCGAGACGCTGACTGCGCAGCACCCGAGGCTTCCTCGACTCTGTGCTTTGGGGTTTGAGAATCCCCACAATCGAGCAGCATTTGCACCAAAGATCAGCCCTCCAGCATCTCCACGATCTGCGTGGGGCCCTTTTGCTTTGTGCCACTCGACTCGCCATCCCGGCCGCTTGTCACGTGGTCAGCGGCCATCTTGGCAACAAAACCTATGATTTACACTGTGGGTCTGGTTGTTCCAGACCTGCCCTCGCTCCTGTAGAAAGGAGTACCCGCTCTGACCTTGCTGGTCCGAGTAATAAGCCTTTATCATTTTCCCCGTGGCTTGCATTAGCCAAGGCTTGTTTGCTTCAATCGAGTTGACGATACCGCCATCAGCTAGAGCCTTCGAGGGACAGCTCGTGATCGACTCCTGGACGTCCTTGACCTCTTCGTGTCCACGTGGCTGCAGAGAGAAGCAACACCTCATCACCTGTTTGCACCTGACTTTGCCTGGTTCCAATCTGGTTCCACGGTGGTCACTGGCCAGTGACTTTGAACACTGTCCCCTCTGCTTTCAGGTCTTCACCCCTTCAGATCCACCCTTGGATCCACCGGACACTTCTCCTTCACATCGCCTGCAGCGTCTTCAGCTTCAAGCGCCAAGAACCTGCGTGTCAAAACCCGACGCCTCTTCGACCCTGTGCACCCACTTCCTGTGGGTGAGGTAACTTTGCTCCGCCGGTGTTCCCACACTGGTGCACACCTCTAGGGTCTGTGTGTTAAGTTTTGTTCCTCTAGGTTCAGCGGAAGTGTCCTTAAACTTTAACTTTGCAACTTTTACGCACCATTGGTTAACATTGGTGCATGCGTGCGCTTTCCGCACATCTCCCGAATCCCGAGGGCCATTCCCGACTTCAGCATTGCTTGTCCTGACTGCTCCCAGCGATTCCCTAGGCCCTAGGCCTAACCACTGTTCGAGTGGCCTTTCTTATACCACTTGTTTAGTATATGGTTTGAGTGGCCACCCGCCCTCATCCATAATTGTGCAACTTGTATGTTTAAACAGTGCTTTTGATTTAACGCTTGTGCCCCTTTATTCATAAAGAATACTGGGGATTGTTTTTAGTAATAAACACATATATTTTTATAATATATACTTGTGTGGTGTCCTTTCATTTGGTATTACAGGATTGTATGTGGTAAAACAGCTCGCTTAACACGACCTCTTAAGTTAAGCCTTTAGGCTGCTTAGTCCATGCTACCCCTAGGATAGCTTGTCTAATAAGGTTGACTTACAACCAGACACCATAAGGGATTGTTTGGTCAGGTAGTAGGTGGTTCCAGAATTGGAAACATCCCCTACCAGGCCAACTTCTCACACAAACTTTCTGTAATACCCAGTCAGGCCCAAGAAGGCTCTGACTTGTGTCTGGGTAACTGGAGGAGCCCAGTCCTGTATGGCCTGGATTTTGCTTTCCAGTGGCTGAACCTGGCCTCCACCTACTAGGTGGCCCAGGTATACAACCTTACTCTGCCCTATCTGGCACTTTGTGGCCTTGATAGTTAGGCCTGCCTTTTGCAGGGCCTCCAAAACTTTCTTCAGGTGGATCAGGTGATCCTCCCAGGTGGAGCTAAAGACAGCAATATCATCTAGATAAGCTGCACAAAAGTCATCCAACCCAGTAAGGACTTGGTTCACCAACCTTTGGAAAGTGGCAGGTGCATTCTTCAAACCAAAGGGCATTACCACAAACTGATAATGTCCACTAGGGGTAGAGAATGCTGTTTTGGCTTTTGACTCCTCAGCTAGTCTGATTTGCCAGTAGCCAGCTGTCAGATCAAATGTGCTCAGAAACTTGGCAGAAGCCAATCTGTCAATGAGCTCATCTGCTCTTGGAATGGGGTGAGCATCTGTCCTAGTGACAGCATTGAGACCCCTGTAGTCCACGCAAAACCTCATTTCTCTCTTTCCATCTTGGGTATGAGGTTTTGGCACCAGGACTACTGGGCTGGCCCATGGGCTCTCTGATGGCTCAATCACTCCAAGCTCCAACATCTTTTGCACCTCAGCCTTGATGCAATCCCTGACATGATCAGGTTGCCTGTAGATCTTATTCTTGACAGGCAGACTGTCACCAGTGTCCACAACATGGGTACACCAGTCAGTCTGGCTGGGTGTGAGTGAAAACAAATGCCTGTGGGCCTGCAAAACTTGTCTGCAGTCCATCTGTTGCTGGTCAGTGAGGCTGCCTGCCAAGGCTACTCCATCAACTGAACCATCATCAGGGTTCTGAGAAAGCAGGTCTGGGAGAGGGTCACTCTCTTCCTCCTGTTCCCCATCTGTGGCCATGAGCAAGCTCATGTCCTCCCTGTCCACAAATGCTTTCAAGCGATTCACATGGATTACCCTGTGAGGGCTCCTGGGTGTTCCAAAGTCTACCAAGTAGGTGACTTCCCCCTTCTTCTCAATAATAGGATAGGGTCCACTCCATTTGTCTTGGAGTGCTGCTGGAGCCACTGGCTCCAGTACCCATACCTTCTGTCCTGGTTGGAACTCTACCAGCACAGCCTTTTGGTCATGCCAAGCTTTCTGTAATTCTTGGCTGGCCTCCAGGTTTTTGGATGCTCTTTCCATGTACTCAGCCATCCTGGAGCGGAGACCAAGTACATAGTCCACTATGTCTAGTTTGGGCTTTTTGAGAGGTAACTCCCATCCTTCCTTCACCAAACACAAGGGACCTCTCACAGGGTGGCCAAACAAAAGTTCAAAAGGGCTGTAGCCAACCCCCTTCTGTGGGACCTCTCTGTAAGCAAAGAGCAGGCAGGGTAAAAGAATGTCCCATTTCCGGCTGAGCTTCTCTGGTAATCCTTTTATCATGCCTTTAAGGGTCTTGTTAAATCTCTCCACAAGCCCATTGCATTGTGGATGATATGGGGTGGTAAACTTATAGTTTACTCCACATTCCTTCCACATTGCTTTCAGATAGCTGGACATAAAATTGGTGCCCCTATCTGATAACACCTCCTTTGGGAAGCCCACTCTTGAGAAAACTGCAATGAGGGTTTTTGCCACCACAGGTGCTGTGGTGGTCCTCAGGGGAATAGCCTCTGGATACCTGGTGGCATGATCCACTACCACCAGTATGAATCTGTTCCCAGATGCTGTTTGGGGGTCCATTGGACCCACAATATCAATTCCAACTCTTTCAAAGGGGACCCCCACCACAGGTAGTGGTATTAGGGGGGCCTTTGTTGTGCCACCTGACTTACCACTGGCTTGGCAAGTGACACAGGAGCGACAAAACTCCTTGACATCCTCTGACATGTGAGGCCAGTGAAAGTGTGAAACAAGCCTGTCCCACGTCTTGTTCTGGCCTAAGTGTCCTGCAAGGGGAATATCATGGGCCAAGGTAAGAAGGAACCCCCTAAACTGCAGAGGTATGACCAACCTCCTGGTCATGCCAGGCTTGGGGTCTCTAGCCTCTGAGTAAAGGAGTCCATCATCCCAATACACAGTATGGGTACCTTGGGCATCCCCAGCAGCCTCAGCAGCAGCCTGCTGTCTGAGGGGTTCAAGGGAAGGGCAATCTAATTGAGCCTGCCTCAGGTCTGCCCTCGAGGGTCCCCCTGTCCCCAGAAACTCAACCTGGTCAGGTTCAAGCTCCTCAGAGACAGTCTCCTCTTGGACTGCAGAATCAGTTTCCTCTGAAACTTGATCCTCAACCTGGGGCAAGGTGGAAGGCTGGGCCTTTCCTCTCTTGCTCCTTCTCTTGGGTTGTGGCTGGTCTATTGTTTCAAGATCCACCACTGGTTCAGGAAGGCACTTCTTAGCCTGAGCCCTTGTCATGGCAAGGACATGCTCTGAAATCCCTAGCATTTCTGCATGAGTCCTGTACTCCACTTCTGACCATGCTGAGCTTTCAAGGTCATTGCCTAACAGACAGTCTACTGGTAGGTCTGCACTCACCACAACTTTCTTTAGGCCATCAACCCCTCCCCAGGAGAAGTTCACAACTGCCACACTATGGGAGGTAGTGGAGTTGCTGGCGTTGGTCACTAGGTAGCTCTCACCTAGTACAATCTGTCCAGGGTCCACAAAGTCAGGTGTCACCATGGTGACACTAGCACATGTGTCCCTGTAAGCTTGAGCCAGTTTCTCATTAATTAAGGGAGTCTGCCTGTATTTGCCCAGGTTAGTGGGGCTTACTGCAGTGGGCAACTCAATGTCCACATCATACAGGAGAACTGCCTGTGTAGGGATTCTGACTAGGCCAGATCCTACTTCAATACCCAGGGTCAACCCAGCTACACCCTTGGACTGTGTTCCACCACTGCTTACTGTACTTGGGGTTGCAGTTGCTTTAGGAGCTGTAGTGGTGGGAACTGGATTTGCCTTGGTGCACTCACTGCCCCAGTGTGAAACTGATTTGCAGGTATTACACCTAGGTGTCTTTGGACCTTTGTTCTTCTTCTTCTTGTTACCATTTTGGGAACCACCCTCCTTACTATTAGTTTGGGGGCCTGAAGACTTCTGGTCTTTTTCTTTATCTTTCTGATTCTGGTTACCACCCTTCTGGTCTGTTTTCTTCTGGTCACCACCTTGGTTCTGGGGTTTCTGCTTAATCCTTGTTCTGACCCATTTGTCTGCCTTCTTTCCCAATTCTTGGGGAGAGGTCAGATCAGAGTCAATAAGGTATTGATGCAACAGCTGGTTTGTACAGTTATTAAGGATCTGTTCTCTCATTATAAGATTGTACAATCCTGTATAGTCTGAAACTTTACTTCCCTGCAACCAACCCTCCAAAGCCTTAGTGGCACACTCAACGAAATCAGTCCAGTCTTGAGTCTGTGCTTTTTGGGTGTCTCTGAACAACAACCTGTATTGCTCAGTGGTTAGGCCAAACCCTTCAATAAGAGCACTCTTCAAAACAGAGTAGTTTTTGGCATCCTCAGGTCTAACTGTGAGGAGCCTGTCTCTCCCTTTCTCAGAAAAGGAGTACCACAAAATTGCAGCCCACTGATTCTCAGGAACCTGCTGTACCATGCAGGCTCTCTCAAGAGCAGTCATCCATTTGTGGATGTCATCCCCTTCTTTAAAGGGGGGCACAATTTTGGTCAGGTTTCTATTGTCATAGGCCCTGTCTTTTTCTCTTGGAAAATTGCTGCCACCAGTGACATCTAAGCCACTTAATTTCTGCTCTCTTGCCAAGGCAAGTCTAGCTTGGGCCAAGGCTACCTCCTCCCTCTCTATCTGGAGTTTGACAGCCCTCATTCTGGCCCTATGCTCTAGCTTTTGAGAAGCACTCATGCCTCTCTGTGATTCTCTGGAGGCACTAGAAACATGAGAGTCCCCTGAGGGAGATCTCACTCTTCTGTTGCCTGGGAGAATAACATGTTGGGTTCTGGGGAGGTGCTGGCCCTCTCCATTCCCCAGTAGGTACAATTTGTCCTGGCTAAGCCTGGCAACTGGAACCTGGCTACCCTGTTCCTGAACTTCTAAGTCCTCAACATCTGAGTCCTCATCTAAGTCATCATCATCCTCCTCTTCAGGGGGATCAGTTACAGGGGGGTTCCCTCCATTTCCTGTTTCTAGGGAAGCTTCCTTTGCCTTCTCTAAGTCATCCTGTTCTAGGATTTCTACCAGGATTTGGCAGGTGGGGCTTCTGCCCCTTTTTAACCCTCTTGCTTTGCACAAGGCAATCAAGTCTCTTCGGGTTAGTTTGTCATATCCAAAAGTTGCCTGGGTAGGGTCAACTGTCACAGGATTAGACCCTGAGGCTTTTCCTGTGTCAGAAATGGTTACTAGTGAGGTGTAAGTGGTGCACTTACCTACACTAAGTGTTTTCCTACTGTACCTTGCTAGTGAGTTGTAGTCAGGGTGTGCTAATCCCTTCAACCTACAACTACTAAGTTCAGTAGAACTTAATATGCTAAGCTTTTGATTTATATGTACCTAGAGGTACTTGATGTGATCTTTCAATTTGATATAAAGATTGCAATGGTAAAACAACAGCAAGCTCAAATCCGCACCGCTGCTCACCAATGTGAGAAGTTGGCCTGGTAGGGGATGTTTCCAATTCTGGAACCACCTACTACCTGACCAAACAATCCCTTATGGTGTCTGGTTGTAAGTCAACCTTATTAGACAAGCTATCCTAGGGGTAGCATGGACTAAGCAGCCTAAAGGCTTAACTTAAGAGGTCGTGTTAAGCGAGCTGTTTTACCACATACAATCCTGTAATACCAAATGAAAGGACACCACACAAGTATATATTATAAAAATATATGTGTTTATTACTAAAAACAATCCCCAGTATTCTTTATGAATAAAGGGGCACAAGCGTTAAATCAAAAGCACTGTTTAAACATACAAGTTGCACAATTATGGATGAGGGCGGGTGGCCACTCAAACCATATACTAAACAAGTGGTATAAGAAAGGCCACTCGAACAGTGGTTAGGCCTAGGGCCTAGGGAATCGCTGGGAGCAGTCAGGACAAGCAATGCTGAAGTCGGGAATGGCCCTCGGGATTCGGGAGATGTGCGGAAAGCGCACGCATGCACCAATGTTAACCAATGGTGCGTAAAAGTCATAGAGTTAAAGTTTAAGGACACTTCCGCTGAACCTAGAGGAACAAAACTTAACACACAGACCCTAGAGGTGTGCACCAGTGTGGGAACACCGGCGGAGCAAAGTTACCTCACCCACAGGAAGTGGGTGCACAGGGTCGAAGTGGCGTCGGGTTTTGACACGCAGGCTCTTGGTGCTTGAAGCTGAAAGGGCTGCAGGCTGGTTAAAGATGAAGTGTCCGGTGGAGTCCAAGGGTGGACTCAAGTTGTAGAGTACCTGAAAGCAGAGGGGACAGAGTCTGGGTCACTCAGCAGTGACCAGGGTGGAACCAGGACGGAACCAGGCAATGTCGGGCGCAATCAGGTGGTTCTCGAGGAGCTTCTCTCCGCTGTCACGTGGGCTCTGGGGCATCTGCGACGTCCAGGAGCAGGTCAAGATCTGTCCCACGCAGGCTCTCACCGTCGGTGCAGTCGGCTTCAAGTTTGGAGCAAACAAGCCTTGGCAAGAGCAATCCACGCGGGATCGGAAGATTGCTTCTCACTCGGACCAGGAAGGTCAGAGTCGGGGCTCCTTTTCAGGGGAGCTGGTGTGGATCTGGAGCAACCAGATTCACGAGTCTTCTTAGGTAGTTCGTCGGCACAGGGACCACTAGCCAGCTGGCAAGTGACCGGGCCAACGCATTGAGCCAAATAGAGCCAAAGGGCCCTACGCAGCACTCGTCGAGTGTGGAGGGCTGAACTTCGGCTCAGGAGCAGCTCAGGGTGGGGGCTTCTCAAACCCCGGTGCACAGCTTCGAGGGTCACTCGTGGGCTGCACGGTCAGCGTCTCGTGGTCAATTCAAGATGGCGTGCCCCACGCTTCCGGTCGCCTCCACGGGTCTCAGCTCCGCAGGGACTGTGGATCGGGCTGTTGGAAGGCAGGCAAGCTTGATCTCGTCGATCTCAGTCGCTCGAGTTCCGGTGGGAACTGCAACTAAGTAGACGTCGAGGGCTGGATGGTGCCTGCTGCTGCAGGGTGGTCACTCCTTGACCACAAGGGAGATTCTTCGGGCTTCCACGTTGAGATGGAGGTCCAAGGGTCCAGAGTTTCGTTTCTAATGTTTCTTCCAGGAAATCTGATGTGCATTGGCACTGCTCCCACTCTTATTCCAATCTGGGGGGCGTCATTACCTGCTAGGTCCCCTCCTATGGGTGGGACCCAGGAAGTGGGTGGATACACCCCCTTCCTTTGATCCAGGCCGCCCTGGCACGAGGGCTGGAGTGCCCCAGAACCGGTTTGGCCGGATTATGCAAGGGGCAGCCTTGTGCACCCCAGGCAGTGTCTGGTTTCTTTCAAACCTCCCTGCTACAATCCACTATCTCCTGTCTGGAGGGTGGTGACACCCTCCTGTGACAGGAAACCCTTTGTCCAGGCCCCATCTGCTGAGTTTCGGTCAACTGCAGGGGTCCAGACATTTGTCTGTGGCAGAGGCATCCATTTTGTGGATCTTAAGGTCTTTGGAGAAATTAACCGCATTTAGTAAAGGAACATGTCTTACCCCTCTAGAGGGGTGGAATGCCATCCCCGTCGCCAGAACTGGCGAGGGGATGGTATTCCAAATCGTATGACACCTTACACGACATGTTTTGATAAAGCCAAACCAAAGTTGCTATTTAACCGCGAGGATTATAAGGCACTTAAGAGTATATGGTATGGCATTATCCTGAAACAGCTTAGGGAGTTGTTCCCGACAGCTGCAGACAGGCTCAGCTCATGCTAGAGCTCCATCTCACATAAAACCACCCACTCAGCCTCCAGGATTGATGAGGCCTTCTATAGGAGTGGCTCACAGGTTTACATGTGTCCAGATATAGGTTTAGATACAGGTATACTATATCTAAGCAAGGGGTGTTTACACCACCTTATCCCAGCTGAGTGATCAGCCAGTTGTGTCAATTTAAGAACCAGCCAGGGGTGGCAAAAGATATGCTGCAGCCCCTGGTAGGCCTTGGTGGCCCCTATGCCCTGGGCACCTATAGTGCATTCTACAGGGGCTGACAAGGAGTCCATTTCCAATTGGTATGTGCCTATAGCACATGTATCATTAATTTAGTGAGAGAACAGCAGGCTGGGGGTCTGATCAGCAGGCCCACAGCCTCAGTAGTCGAAAACCAGTGAAGCAAAAAGCAAAAATTTGGGGTGACCATAGGATAGCAGACCCTACTCTCCTACAATGGGTTCTTGTCTATATTTGCTCAAAGTATTTGGGCAATCAGAGAAGTTGGCAAACCCCCTGCCAGTCTCATAAACAAGATAATTTGGGGATGGGGCCCTGGATAGGCCAGGGTCCTCCTGGGCTCCAAAAGTAAACCCACCCAGATTCCTGGGTGTGCTCCCACTTCCTGGGGGATTACTGCTGACAGTAACAGGAGGTGTTGGAGCTGGCTTTGGAGGTATATTCTCTTTATTGTTATTCTTGGGACAACAGTTGTCTGTTTTGTAATGCCCAACCTGTTTACAGGCATAACAATAAGGCTTTTTCTCTGTTGAAGAAGTGTCTTGGGACCCACCCCCATTCTTGGAGTTTTGGGGCCCTGGGGAAGTCTTTTCTTTATTTTTATCCCCACCCTTATCTTGAGGCTTGGTAGACTCCTTCTTCTGGTTACTGTCCTGATTCTTAGGCCTAATCCTGGTTCTGACCCACTTGTCTGCCTTCTTTCCCAATTCTTGGGGAGAGGTCAGATCAGAGTCCACCAGGTGCTGGTGTAAGAGCTGGTTCTGACAATTACTTAGGATCTGCTCCCTCATAATCAAATTATACAATCCTGTAAAGTCATGTACTTTGCTGCCATGTAGCCAACCCTCCAGAGCCTTAGTTGCACAATCAACAAAATCAGTCCAGTCCTGAGTCTGTGTCTTCTGGGTGTCTCTGAACTTCAACCTGTACTGTTCAGTGGTTAAGCCAAACCCATCTATCAGAACACTCTTCAGGACTTTGTAATTGTTTGCATCCTCATGTCTGACAGTGAGGAGCTTATCTCTCCCTTTCTCTGAAAAGGAGTACCATAAGATTGCTGCCCACTGTTCCTCAGGAACCTGCTGTACCATGCAGGCTCTCTCAAGAGCAGTTATCCACTTGTGGATGTCATCCCCTTCCTTGTAGGGGGGCACAATCTTTGTCAGGTTTCTACTATCATAGGACCTGGGTTTCTCTTTAGGAATATTGCTGCCACCAGTGGCATCTAAGCCACACAATTTTTGCTCTCTTGCCAAGGTAAGTCTAGCTTGAGCCAAGGTAAGTTTAGCTTGAGCCAGGGCTACCTCCTCCCTCTCTATTTGGAGTTTGACAGCCCTCATTCTGGCCCTATGCTCAGTCTTCTGAGAGGCAGTCATACCTCTCTCAGATACTCTTGAGGCACTAGAAATATGAGAGTCCCCTGAGGGAGATCTCACTCTTCTGTTGCCTGGGAGAATGCTATAGGGTCTGGGGAGGTGCTGGCCCTCTCCATTCCCCAGTAGGTTTAAGTTGGCCTGGCTAAGCCTGGCAACTCCAACCTGGCTACCCTCCTGATCCTGGTCTTCTGTGTCCTCAACCTCTGAGTCCTCATCCCCCTCTTCTCCTTCTTCTCCTTCTTCCTCCTGAGGGGTACCAGTTACAGGTGGGTTCTCTCCATTTCCTGACCCTAGGGGAATTCCCTTCGCCCTTTCTAAGTCATCCTGTTCTAGAATGGCTATCAGGATTGGACAGGTGGGGCTTCTGCCCCTTTTTAACCCTCTTGATTTGCACAAGGCAATCAAGTCCTTTCGGGTTAGTTTGTCATAGCTGGAAGTTGCCTGGGTAAGGTCAACTGTCACAGGAGTAGACCCTGAGGCTTTTCCTGTGTCAGACATGACTCTAGTGTGGTGTAAGTGATGCACCTACCTACACTAAGTGTTTTCCTACTGTACCTTACTAGTGAGTTGTAGCCAGGGTGTGCTAATCCCTTTAATCTACAACTACTAAGTTCAGTAGAACTTAATATGCTAAGCTTTTTATTTATATGTACCTAGAGGTACTTGATGTGATCTTTCAATTTGATAAAAGATTGCAATGGTAAAACAACAGCAAGCTCAAATCCGCACCGCTGCCACCAATGTGAGAAGTTGGCCTGATAGGTGAGGTTTCCAATTCTGGAACCACCTATTATCAGACCAAACAATCCCTTATGGTGTCTGGTTGTAAGTCAACCTTATTAGACAAGCTATCCTAGGGGTAGCATGGACTAAGCAGCCTAAAGGCTTAACTTAAGAGGTCGTGTTAAGCGAGCTGTTTTACCACATACAATCCTGTAATATCAAATGAAAGGACACCACACAAGTATATATTATAAAAATATATGTATTTATTACTAAAAACAATCCCCAGTATTCTTTATGAATAAAGGGGCACAAGCGTTAAATCAAAAGCACTGTTTAAACATACAAGTTGCACAATTATGGATGAGGGCAGGGGGCCACTCAAACCATATACTAAACAAGTGGTATAAGAGATGCCACTCGAGCAGTGGTTAGGCCTAGGGCCTAGGGAATCGCTGGGAGCAGTCAGGACAAGCAATGCTGAAGTCGGGAATGGCCCTCGGGATTCGGGAGCTGTGCGGAAAGCGCACGCATGCACCAATGTTAACCAATGGTGCGTAAAAAGTGTAAAGTTAGAGTTTAAGGACACTTCCGCTGAACCTAGAGGAACAAAACTTAAGACACAGACTCTAGAGATGTGCACCAGTGTGGGAACACCGGCGGAGCAAAGTTACCTCACCCACAGGAAGTGGGTGCACAGGGTCGAAGTGGCGTCGGGTTTTGACACGCAGGCTCTTGGTGCTTGAAGCTGAAAGGGCTGCAGGCGGGTTGAAGATGAAGTGTCCGGTGGAGTCCAAGGGTGGACTCAAGTCGAAGGGTACCTGAAAGCAGAGGGGACAGAGTCTGGGTCACTCAGCAGTGACCAGGGTGGAACCAGGACGGAACCAGGCAATGTCGGGCGCAATCAGGTGGTCGTCGAGGAGCTTCTCTCCGCTGTCACGTGGGCTCTGGGGCATCAGCGACGTCCAGGAGCAGGTCACTATCTGCCCCTTGCAGGCTCTCACCGTCGGCGCTATCGGCTTCAAGTTTGGAGCAAACAACACTTGGCAAGAGCAATCCACGCAGAACCGGGAGATTGCTTCTCACTCGAACCAGGAAGGTCAGAGTGGGGGCTCCTTTTCAGGGGAGCTGGTGTGGATCTGGAGCAACCAGATTCACGAGTCTTCTTTGTAGTTTCGTCAGCACAGGGACCACTAGCCGGCTGGCAAGTGACCGGGCCAACGCGTTGAGCCAAATGGAGCAGAAGGGCCCCACGCAGCACTCGTCGAGTGTGGAGGGCTGAACTTTGGCTCAAGAGTAGCTCAGGGTGGGGGCTTCTCAAACCCCGGTGCACAGCTTCGAGGGTCACTCGTGGGCTGCACGGTCAGCGTCTCGTGGTCAATTCAAGATGGCGGGCCCCACGCTTCCGGTCGCCTCCACGGGTCTCAGCTCTGCAGGGACTGTGGATCGGGCTGTTGGAAGGCAGGCAAGCTTGATCTTGTCGATCTCAGTTGCTCGAGTTCCGTGGGGAACTACAACTAAGTAGACGTCGAGGGCTGGATGGTGCCTGCTGCTGCAGGGTGGTCACTCCTTGACCACAAGGGAGATTCTTCGGGCTTCCACGTTGAGATGGAGGTCCAAGGGTCCAGAGTTTCGTTTCTAATGTTTCTTCCAGGAAATCTGATGTGCATTGGCACTGCTCCCACTCTTATTCGAATCTGGGGGGCGTGATTACCTGCTAGGTCCCCCCCTATGGGTGGGACCCAGGAAGTGGGTGGATACACCCCCTTCCTTTGATCCAGGCCGCCCTGGCACGAGGGCTGGAGTGCCCCAGAACCGGTTTGGCCGGATTATGCAAGGGGCAGCCTTGTGCGCCCCAAGCAGTGTCTGGTTTCTTTCAAACCTCCCTGCTACAATCCACTATCTCCTGTCTGGAGGGCGGTGACACCCTCCTGTGACAGGAAACCCTTTGTCCAGGCCCCATTTGGCCGAGTTTCGGTCAGCTGCAGGGGTCCAGACATTTGTCTGTGGCAGAGGCATCCATTTTGTGGATTTAAGGTCTTTGGAGAAATTAACCGCATTTAAGTAAAGCAACATGTCCTACCCCTCTAGAGGGGTGGAATGCTATCCCCGTCGCCAGAACTGGCGAGGGGATAGTATTCCAAATCGTATGACACCTTACACGACATGTTTTGATAAAGCCAAACCAGAGTTGCTATTTAACCGCGAGGATTATAAGGCACTTAAGAGTATATGGTATGGCATTATCCTGAAACAGCTTAGGGAGTTGTTCCCGACAGCTGCAGACAGGCTCAGCTCATGCTAGAGCTCCATCTCACATTAAACCACGCACTCTGCCTCCAGGATTGATGAGGCCTTCCATAGGAGTGGCTCACAGGTTTATATGTGTCCAGATATAGGTTTAGATATAGGTATACTATATCTAAGTAAGGGGTGATTACACCACCTTACCCCAGCTGAGTGATCAGCCAGTTGTGTCAATTTAAGAACCAGCCAGGGGTGGCAAAAGATATGCTGCAGCCCCTGGTAGGCCTTGGTGGCCCCTATGCCGTGGGCACCTATAGTGCATTATACAGGGGCTGACAAGGGGTCCATTTCCAATTGTGGTATGTACCTAGGGTACATGGAATCCATTTTACAGAGAGAGCAGATGGCCTGGGGCCCTGATTAGCAGGGAACCAGGTCAACTAAGTCAAAAAACCAGCTAAACACAGGCAAAAAATCTGGGGTAACCATAGTCAGGTAGCCACCTTCCTACACAACCCCCCCCAAACGAAAGGAGATAAGGCTATCCTTGGCCAGGTAAGCCTATATTGCCTGAGTGGCCATATAAGGAAGTACCTGCACTAGCATGGGTACCCCCTGTCTCATGGTCCACTAAGCAGTCCCTCACCCTTGGGGTATTAGATGGTCTCCACCATAGGGAATCACTACCTTGGGTGTGTTTATGCAAAGTTAAAGGCTGGTTTGGATATGGAGTACTGAAGTGAGGCTCTACTAATTTAGGGCTTAGCTTCCTCCAATTATCTTCCACCATGTGTGCCTTTCTTTCTTTAACTGAGTTGCACTGTGCTCTCAGGGTCAATCTCTGGCTACCTAAAGCTGGAGGCTGGGTCCCTCTGTTTGGCTTGCTGGAGGGACAGTTCAGGCTTGGGCCCTTTGGGTCCCAGGTTTGGCTGTGCCCAACAGAATCCATCTGTGGGAGGTCCCTAACTGTATTTAAGGGGGCTCCCTCAGGAGTTTTTAAAGTTTTCACCTCACTAGGGCTACTAGTTTTGGTGCCCCTAATCTGTTGATGGGGGTGCTTTATGTGACAGGGGGCCCTCCGGGTCTCACTGTCCTTCTTGTCCTCTGCAGCCCTGGGCTGGCTAAGGCAAGGGAGAGAGGGGCAGGTTACCTGCTCCACACTGGGTCCCACCTGAGAAGGGTCCACTGACATCAGAGGTTCTGTCAGGCTAGGCCCAACCACCTCTGGGGCAGTTCCTTTATCAGGGGTAAGATCAGTTCCCTGAGGAGGCTGATCCTGTCCTAAAGTCTGGTGAGGGGGAGATTTCTCTTCCTCCTCCATGCTCTCAGTTTGTGTGGAGTTATCCATCATTTCAGGTTTCACAACACACATATCAGTTTGAGTTTGGGCTGTGGCCATCACAGCCCCACCAACCTTTTCAGGAGGAGACTCAGTTTGGGTTTCTGCTGTTATCATAACAGCTTTGCTATTCTGTTCAGGAAGAGCTTTTGCTAAAGATGGGGCAGAGAGTTTCTCAGCCCTACCAACCTTTTCAGGAAGGACATCTTGGATTGGGGCTGTAGCCATTACAGCCCCACTAACCTTTCCATTGGAATTTACCATTCTAGAATGGGTTTCCTGTTCAACCTCAGCCCAGGCTGAGATTTCCAAATCATTACCAAGTAGGCAGTTTACAGGCAAGTTTGATGACACTGCCACTCTCTTTGGGCCAATGACACCTCCCCAGCTGAGACTTACTACTGCCATGGGATGATTGTTTTTGACGCCATCAATGTTTGTTACCTGGTATGTGGCACCTGGTAAAAGTTGCTTAGAGGGGACTATACAGTCAGCCACCATGGTGATGCTAGCCCCTGTGTCTCTAAAAGCTTCAACTTTCAAACCATTGATGATGGGCTCTTGTCTATACTTGCTCAAGGTATTTGGGCAATCAGAGAAGTTGGCAAACCCCATGCCAGTCTCATAAACAAGATCATTTGGTGATGGGGACCTGGATAGGCCAGGGTCCACCTGAGCTCCAAAAGTAAACCCACCCAGATTCCGGGGTGTGCTCCCACTTCCTGGGGGATTACTGCTGACAGTAACAGGAGGTGTTGGAGCTGGCTTTGGAGGTATATTCTCTTTATTGTTATTCTTGGGACAACAGTTGTCTGTTTTGTAATGCCCAACCTGTTTACAGGCATAACAATAAGGCTTTTTCTCAGTTGAAGAAGTGTCTTGGGACCCACCCCCATTCTTGGAGTTTTGGGGCCCTGGGGAAGTCTTTTCTTTATTTTTATCCCCACCCTTATCTTGAGGCTTGGTAGACTCCTTCTTCTGGTTACTGTCCTGATTCTTAGGCCTAATCCTGGTTCTGACCCACTTGTCTGCCTTCTTTCCCAATTCTTGGGGAGAGGTCAGATCAGAGTCCACCAGGTGCTGGTGTAAGAGCTGGTTCTGACAATTACTTAGGATCTGCTCCCTCATAATCAAATTATACAATCCTGTAAAGTCATGTACTTTGCTGCCATGTAGCCAACCCTCCAGAGCCTTAGTTGCACAATCAACAAAATCAGTCCAGTCCTGTGTCTGTGTCTTCTGGGTGTCTCTGAACTTCAACCTGTACTGTTCAGTGGTTAAGCCAAACCCATCTATTAGGACACTCTTCAGGACTTTGTAATTGTTTGCATCCTCATGTCTGACAGTGAGGAGCTTATCTCTCCCTTTCTCTGAAAAGGAGTACCATAAGATTGCTGCCCACTGTTCCTCAGGAACCTGCTGTACCATGCAGGCTCTCTCAAGAGCAGTTATCCACTTGTGGATGTCATCCCCTTCCTTGTAGGGGGGCACAATCTTTGTCAGGTTTCTACTATCATAGGACATGGGTTTCTCTTTAGGAATATTGCTGCCACCAGTGGCATCTAAGCCACACAATTTCTGCTCTCTTGCCAAGGCAAGTCTAGCTTGAGCCAAGGCTACCTCCTCCCTTTCTATTTGGAGTTTGACAGCCCTCATTCTGGCCCTATGCTCTAGCTTTTGAGAAGCAGTCATGCCTCTCTGAGATTCTCTTGAGGCACTAGAAAGATGAGAGTCCCCTGAGGGAGATCTCACTCTTCTGTTGCCTGGGAGAATGTCATGGTAGGATCTGGGGAGGTGCTGGCCCTCTCCATTTCCCAGTAGGTCTAAGTTGGCCTGGCTAAGCCTGGCAACTTTACCTTGGTTAACCCCTAGCTCCTGATCTTCAGGTCCATCTATGTCTGAACCATCCTCCTCCTCTTCCTCCTCTTCTTCTTCCTCCTCTGGAGTGGTATCAGTTACAGGGGGGTTCACTCCATCTCCTGACTCTAAGGGAACTTCATTCGCCTTCTCTGAGTCATCCTGTTCTAGAATGGCTATCAGGATATGACAGGTGGGACTTCTGCCCCTTTTTAACCCTCTTGAGATGCATAAGGCAATCAAGTCCTTTCGGGTTAATTTGTCATAGCTGGAAGTTGCCTTGGTAAGGTCAACTGTCACAGGAGCAGACCCTGAGGCTTTTCCTGTGTCAGACATGACTCTAGTGTGGTGTAAGTGATGCACCTACCTACACTAAGTGTTTCCCTACTGTACCTTGCTAGTGAGTTGTAGTCAGGGTGTGCTAATCCCTTCAACCTACAACTACTAAGTTCAGTAGAACTTAAATATGCTAAGCTTTTGATTTATATGTACCTAGAGGTACTTGATGTGATCTTTCAATTTGATAAAAAGATTGCAATGGTAAAACAACATCAAGCTCAAATCCGCACCGCTGCTCACCAATGTGAGAAGTTGGCCTGATAGGGGATGTTTCCAATTCTGGAACCACCTGATATCAGACTGTAGGAAGGTGGCTACCTGACTATGGTTACCCCAGATTTGTTGCCTGTGTTTAGCTGGTTTTTTGACTTAGTTGACCTGGTTCCCTGCTAATCAGGGCCCCAGGCCATCTGCTCTCTCTGTAAAATGGATTCCATGTACCCTAGGTACATACCACAATTGGAAATGTACTCCTTGTCAGCCCCTGTATAATGCACTATAGGTGCCCAGGGCATAGGGGCCACCAAGGCCTACCAGGGGCTGCAGCATATCTTTTGCCACCCCTGGCTGGTTCTTAAATTGACACAACTGGCTGATCACTCAGCTGGGGTAAGGTGGTGTAAACACCCCTTACTTAGGTATAGTATACCTATATCTAACCCTTTATCTGGACACATATAAACCTGTGAGCCACTCCTATGGAAGGCCTCATCAATCCTGGAGGCAGAGTGCGTGGTTTAATGTGAGATGGAGCTCTGGCATGAGCTGAGCCTGTCTGCAGCTGTCGGGAATAACTCACTAAGCTGTTTCAGGATAATGCCATACCATATACTCTTAAGTGCCTTATAATCCTCGCGGTTATATAGCAACTCTGGTTTGGCTTTATCAAAACATGTCGTGTAAGGTGTCATACGATTTGGAATACTATCCCCTCGCCAGTTCTGGCGACGGGGATAGCATTCCACCCCTCTAGAGGGGTAAGACATGTTCCTTTACTTTAATGCGGTTAATTTCTCCAAAGACCTTAGATCCACAAAATGGATGCCTCTGCCACAGACAAATGTCTGGACCCCTGCAGCTGACCGAAACTCGGCCAAATGGGTCCTGGACAAAGGGTTTCCTGTCACAGGAGGGTGTCACCGCCCTCCAGACAGGAGATAGTGGATTGTAGCAGGGAGGTCTGAAAGAAACCAGACACTGCCTGGGGCGCACAAGGCTGCCCCTTGCATAATCCGGCCAAACCGGTTCTGGGGCACTCCAGCCCTCGTGCCAGGGCGGCCTGGATCAAAGGAAAGGGGTGTATCCACCCCCTTCCTGGGTCCCACCCATAGGGGGGGACCTAGCAGGTAATCACGCCCCCCAGATTCGAATAAGAGTGGGAGCAGTGCCAATGCACATCAGATTTCCTGGAAGAAACATTAGAAACGAAACTCTGGACCCTTGGACCTCCATCTCAACGTGGAAGCCCGAAGAATCTCCCTTGTGGTCAAGGAGTGACCACCCTGCAGCAGCAGGCACCATCCAGCCCTCGACGTCTACTTAGTTGCAGTTCCCGCCGGAACTCGAGCGACTGAGATCGACGAGATCAAGCTTGCCTGCCTTCCAACAGCCCGATCCACAGTCCCTGCAGAGCTGAGACCCGTGGAGGCGACCGGAAGCGTGGGGCCCGCCATCTTGAATTGACCACGAGACGCTGACCGTGCAGCCCACGAGTGACCCTCGAAGCTGTGCACTGGGGTTTGAGAAGCCCCCATCCTGAGCTACTCTTGAGCCGAAGTTCAGCCCTCCACACTCGACAAGTGCTGCGTGGGGCCCTTCTGCTCCATTTGGTTCAACGCGTTGGCCCGGTCATTTGCCAGCCGGCTAGTGGTCCCTGTGCCGATGAAACTACAAAGAAGACTCGTGAATCTGGTTGCTCCAGATCCACACCAGCTCCTCTGAAAAGGAGCCCCCACTCTGACCTTCCTGGTTCGAGTGAGAAGCAATCTCCCGGTTCCGCGTGGATTGCTCTTGCCAAGTGTTGTTTGCTCCAAACTTGAAGCCGACAGCGCCGACGGTGAGAGCCTGCGTGGGACAGATCGTGACCTGCTCCTGGACGTCGCAGATGCCCCAGAGCCCACGTGACAGCGGAGAGAAGCTCCTCGACGACCACCTGATTGCGCCCGACATTGCCTGGTTCCGTCCTGGTTCCACCCTGGTCACTGCTGAGTGACCCAGACTCTGTCCCCTCTGCTTTCAGGTACCCTTCGACTTGAGTCCACCCTTGGACTCCACCGGACACTTCATCTTCAACCTGCCTGCAGCCCTTTCAGCTTCAAGCACCAAGAGCCTGCGTGTCAAAACCCGACGCCACTTCGACCCTGTGCACCCACTTCCTGTGGGTGAGGTAACTTTGCTCCGCCGGTGTTCCCACACTGGTGCACATCCCTAGGGTCTGTGTGTTAAGTTTTGTTCCTCTAGGTCCAGCGGAAGTGTCCTTAAACTTTAACTTTATAACTTTTACGCACCATTGGTTAACATTGGTGCATGCGTGCGCTTTCCGCACATCTCCCGAATCCCGAGGGCCATTCCCGACTTCAGCATTGCTTGTCCTGACTGCTCCCAGCGATTCCCTAGGCCCTAGGCCTAACCACTGCTCGATTGGTATCTCTTATACCACTTGTTTAGTATATGGTTTGAGTGGCCACCCGCCCTCATCCATAATTGTGCAACTTGTATGTTTAAACAGTGCTTTTTGATTTAACGCTTGTGCCCCTTTATTCATAAAGAATACTGGGGATTGTTTTTAGTAATAAACACATATATTTTTATAATATATACTTGTGTGGTGTCCTTTCATTTGATATTACAGGATTGTATGTGGTAAAACAGCTCGCTTAACACGACCTCTTAAGTTAAGCCTTTAGGCTGCTTAGTCCATGCTACCCCTAGGATAGCTTGTCTAATAAGGTTGACTTACAACCAGACACCATAAGGGATTGTTTGGTCTGATAATAGGTGGTTCCAGAATTGGAAACATCACCTATCAGGCCAACTTCTCACACTGAGCTTTCAAGATCATTGCCTAACAGACAGTCTACTGGAAGGTCTGCACTCACAACAACTTTCTTTAGGCCATTTACCCCTCCCCAGGAGAAGTTCACAACTGCCACACTATGGGAAGTAGTGCAGTTGCTCGCATTGGTCACTAGGTAACTCTCACCTAGTACAATCTGTCCAGGGTCCACAAAGTCAGGTGTCACCATTGTGACACTGGCACATGTGTCCCTGTAGGCCTGAGCCAGTTTCTCATTAATTAAGGGAGTCTGCCTGTATTTGCCCAGGTTACTGGGGCTTACTGCAGTGGGCAACTCAATGTCCACATCATACAGTAGAACTGCCTGTGTAGGGATTCTGACTAGGCCAGATCCTACTTCAATACCCAGGGTCAACCCAGCTACACCCTTGGACTGTGTTCCACCACTGCTTACTGTACTTGGGGTTGCAGTTGCTTTAGGAGCTGTAGTGGTGGGAACTGGATTTGCCTTGGTGCACTCACTGCCCCAGTGTGAAACTGATTTGCAGGTATTACACCAAGGTGTCTTTGGACCTTTGTTCTTCTTCTTCTTGTTTCCATTTTGGGAACCACCCTCCTTACTATTAGTTTGGGGGCCTGAAGACTTCTGGTCTTTTTCTTTATCTTTCTGATTACCACCCTTCTGGTCTGTTTTCTTCTGGTCACCACTTTGGTTCTGGGGTTTCTGCTTAATCCTTGTTCTGACCCATTTGTCCGCCTTCTTTCCCAATTCTTGGGGAGAGGTCAGATCAGAGTCAATAAGGTATTGATGCAACAGCTGGTTTGTACAGTTATTAAGGATCTGTTCTCTCATCATAAGATTGTACAATCCTGTATAGTCTGAAACTTTACTTCCCTGCAACCAACCCTCCAAAGCCTTAGTGGCACACTCAACGAAATCAGTCCAGTCTTGAGTCTGTGCTTTTTGGGTGTCTCTGAACAACAACCTGTATTGCTCAGTGGTTAGGCCAAACCCTTCAATAAGAGAACTCTTCAAAACAGTGTAGTTTTTGGCATTCTCAGGTCTAACTGTGAGGAGCCTGTCCCTCCCTTTCTCAGAAAAGGAGTACCATAAAATTGCAGCCCACTGATCCTGAGGAACCTGCTGTACCATGCAGGCTCTCTCAAGAGCAGTCATCCATTTGTGGATGTCATCCCCTTCTTTAAAGGGGGGCACAATTTTTGTCAGGTTTCTATTGTCATAGCCACTGTCTTTTTCTCTTGGAAAGGGTTAAAAAGGGGCAGAAGTCCCACCTGCCAAATCCTGGTAGGCATCCTAGAGCAGGATGACTTAGAAAGGGCGAAGGAAGCTTCCCTAGAGACAGGAAATGGAGGGAACCCCCCTGTAACTGATCCCCCTCAGGAGGAGGACGAGGAAGAAGAAGAGGAGGAGGAGGAGGACTCAGAAGATCAGGATCAGAGGGGTAGCCAGGTCCCAGTTGCCAGGCTTAGCCAGGCCAACTTAGACCTACTGGGGAATGGAGAGAGCCAGCACCTCCCCAGATCCCATCATGTTATTCTCCCAGGCAACAGAAGAGTGAGATCTCCCTCAGGGGACTCTCATATTTCTAGTGTCTCCAGAGAATCTCAGAGAGGCATGACTGCTTCTCAAAAGCTAGAGCATAGGGCCAGAATGAGGGCTGTCAAACTCCAAATAGAGAGGGAGGAGGTAGCCTTGGCTCAAGCTAGACTTGCCTTGGCAAGAGAGCAAAAATTGTGTGGCTTAGATGCCATTGGTGGCAGCAATATTCCTAAAGAGAAACCCAGGTCCTATGATAGTAGAAACCTGACAAAGATTGTGCCCCCCTACAAGGAAGGGGATGACATCCACAAGTGGATAACTGCTCTTGAGAGAGCCTGCATGGTACAGCAGGTTCCTGAGGAACAGTGGGCAGCAATCTTACGGTACTCCTTTTCAGAGAAAGGGAGAGATAAGCTCCTCACTGTTAGACATGAGGATGCAAACAATTACAAAGTCCTGAAGAGTGTTCTGATACATGGGTTTGGCTTAACCACTGAACAGTACAGGTTGAAGTTCAGAGACACCCAGAAGACACAGACTCAGGACTGGACTGATTTTGTTGATTGTGCAACTAAGGCTCTGGAGGGTTGGCTACATGGCAGCAAAGTACATGACTTTACAGGATTGTATAATTTGATTATGAGGGAGCAGATCCTAAGTAATTGTCAGAACCAGCTCTTACACCAGCACCTGGTGGACTCTGATCTGACCTCTCTGTGAGAAGTTGGCCTGATAGGTGATGTTTCCAATTCTGGAACCACCTATTATCAGACCAAACAATCCCTTATGGTGTCTGGTTGTAAGTCAACCTTATTAGACAAGCTATCCTAGGGGTAGCATGGACTAAGCAGCCTAAAGGCTTAACTTAAGAGGTCGTGTTAAGCGAGCCTTTTTACCACATACAATCCTGTAATATCAAATGAAAGGACACCACACAAGTATATATTATAAAAATATATGTGTTTATTACTAAAAACAATCCCCAGTATTCTTTATGAATAAAGGGGCACAAGCGTTAAATCAAAAGCACTGTTTAAACATACAAGTTGCACAATTATGGATGAGGGCGGGTGGCCACTCAAACCATATACTAAACAAGTGGTATAAGAGATGCCACTCGAGCAGTGGTTAGGCCTAGGGCCTAGGGAATCGCTGGGAGCAGTCAGGACAAGCAATGCTGAAGTCGGGAATGGCCCTCGGGATTCGGGAGATGTGCGGAAAGCGCACGCATGCACCAATGTTAACCAATGGTGCGTAAAAGTCATAAAGTTAAAGTTTAAGGACACTTCCGCTGGACCTAGAGGAACAAAACTTAACACACAGACCCTAGAGATGTGCACCAGTGTGGGAACACCGGCGGAGCAAAGTTACCTCACCCACAGGAAGTGGGTGCACAGGGTCAAAGTGGCGTCGGGTTTTGACACGCAGGCTCTTGGTGCTTGAAGCTGAAAGGGCTGCAGGCGGGTTGAAGATGAAGTGTCCGGTGGAGTCCAAGGGTGGACTCAAGTCTAAGGGTACCTGAAAGCAGAGGGGACAGAGTCTGGGTCACTCAGCAGTGACCAGGGTGGAACCAGGACGGAACCAGGCAATGTCGGGCGCAATCAGGTGGTCGTCAAAGAGCTTCTCTCCGCTGTCACGTGGGCTCTGGGGCATCTGCGACGTCCAGGAGCAGGTCACAATCTGTCCCACGCAGGCTCTCACCGTCGGTGCAGTCGGCTTCAAGTTTGGAGCAAACAACACTTGGCAAGAGCAATCCACGCGGGATCGGAAGATTGCTTCTCACTCGGACCAGGAAGGTCAGAGTCGGGGCTCCTTTTCAGGGGAGCTGGTGTGGATCTGGAGCAACCAGATTCACGAGTCTTCTTTGTATTTTAGTCGGCACAGGGACCACTAGCCAGCGGGCAATTGACCAGGCCAACGCATTGAGCCAAATGGAGCAGAAGGGCCCCACGCAGCACTCGTCGAGTGTGGAGGGCTGAACTTCGGCTCAGGAGTAGCTCAGGGTGGGGGCTTCTCAAACCCCGGTGCACAGCTTCAAGGGTCACTCGTGGGCTGCACGGTCAGCGTCTCATGGTCAATTCAAGATGGCGTGCCCCACGCTTCCGGTCGCCTCCACGGGTCTCAGCTCTGCAGGGACTGTGGATCGGGCTGTTGGAAGGCAGGCAAGCTTGATCTCGTCGATCTCAGTCGCTCGAGTTCCGGCGGGAACTGCAACTAAGTAGACGTCGAGGGCTGGATGGTGCCTGCTGCTGCAGGGTGGTCACTCCTTGACCACAAGGGAGATTCTTCGGGCTTCCTCGTTGAGATGGAGGTCCAAGGGTCCAGAGTTTCGTTTCTAATGTTTCTTCCAGGAAATCTGAGGTGCATTGGCACTGCTCCCACTCTTATTCCAATCTGGGGGGCGTGATTACCTGCTAGGTCCCCCCCTATGGGTGGGACCCAGGAAGGGGGTGGATACACCCCTTTCCTTTGATCCAGGCCGCCCTGGCACGAGGGATGGAGTGCCCCAGAACCGGTTTGGCCGGATTATGCAAGGGGCAGCCTTGTGCGCCCCAGGCAGTGTCTGGTTTCTTTCAGACCTCCCTGCTACAATCCACTATCTCCTGTCTGGAGGGCGGTGACACCCTCCTGTGACAGGAAACCCTTTGTCCAGGACCCATTTGGCCGAGTTTCGGTCAGCTGCAGGGGTCCAGACATTTGTCTGTGGCAGAGGCATCCATTTTGTGGATCTAAGGTCCTTGGAGAAATTAACCGCATTACAGTAAAGGAACATGTCTTACCCCTCTAGAGGGGTGGAATGCTATCCCCGTCGCCAGAACTGGCGAGGGGATAGTATTCCAAATCGTATGACACCTTACACGACATGTTTTGATAAAGCCAAACCAAAGTTGCTATTTAACCGCGAGGATTATAAGGCACTTAAGAGTATATGGTATGGCATTATCCTGAAACAGCTTAGGGAGTTGTTCCCGACAGCTGCAGACAGGCTCAGCTCATGCTGGAGCTCCATCTCACATAAAACCACGCACTCTGCCTCCAGGATTGATGAGGCCTTCCATAGGAGTGGCTCACAGGTTTACATGTGTCCAGATATAGGTTTAGATATAGGTATACTATATCTAAGCAAGGGGTACTTACACCACCTTACCCCAGCTGAGTGATCAGCCAGTTGTGTCAATTTAAGAACCAGCCAGGGGTGGCAAAAGATATGCTGCAGCCCCTGGTAGGCCTTGGTGGCCCCTATGCCCTGGGGACCTATAGTGCATTATACAGGGGCTGACAAGGAGTACATTTCCAATTGGTATGTGCCTATAGCACATGTATCATTAATTTAGTGAGAGAACAGCAGGCTGGGGGTCTGATCAGCAGGCCCACAGCCTCAGTAGTCGAAAACCAGTGAAGCAAAAAGCATAAATTTGGGGTGACCATAGGATAGCAGACCCTACTCTCCTACACACTCCCCAAGAATTGGGAAAGAAGGCAGACAAGTGGGTCAGAACCAGGATTAGGCCTAGGAATCAGGACAGTAACCAGAAGAAGGAGTCTACCAAGCCTCAAGATAAGGGTGGGGATAAAAATAAAGAAAAGACTTCCCCAGGGCCCCAAAACTCCAAGAATGGGGGTGGGTCCCAAGACACTACTTCAACTGAGAAAAAGCCTTATTGTTATGCCTGTAAACAGGTTGGGCATTACAAAACAGACAACTGTTGTCCCTAGAATAACAATAAAGAAAATATACCTCCAAAGCCAGCTCCAACACCTCCTGTTACTGTCAGCAGTAATCCCCCAGGAAGTGGGAGCACACCCAGGAATCTGGGTGGGTTTACTTTTGGAGCTCAGGTGGACCCTGGCCTATCCAGGTCGCCATCACCCAATGATCTTGTTTATGAGACTGGCATGGGGTTTGCCAACTTCTCTGATTGCCCAAATACTTTGAGCAAGTATAGACAAGAGCCCATCATCAATGGTTTGAAAGTTGAAGCTTTTAAAGACACAGGGGCTAGCATCACCATGGTGGCTGACTGTATAGTCCCCTCTAAACAACTTTTACCTGGTGCCACATATCAGGTGACAAACATTGATGGCCTCAAAACAAATCATCCCATAGCAGTAGTGAGTCTCAGCTGGGGAGGTGTTATTGGCCCAAAGAGAGTGGCAGTGTCATCAAACTTGCCTGTAGACTGCCTACTTGGTAATGATTTGGAAATCTCAGCCTGGGCTGAGGTTGAACAGGAAACCCATTCTAGAATGGTAAATTCCAATGGAAAGGTTAGTGGGGCTGTAATGGCTACAGCCCCAATTCAAGATGTCCTTCCTGAAAAGGTTGGTAGGGCTGAGAAACTCTCTGCCCCATCTTTAGCAAAAGCTCTTCCTGAACAGAATAGCAAAGCTGTTATGATAACAGCAGAAACCCAAACTGAGTCTCCTCCTGAAAAGGTTGGTGGGGCTGTGATGGCCACAGCCCAAACTCAAACTGATATGTGTGTTGTGAAGCCTGAAATGATGGATAACTCCACACAAACTGAGAGCACAGAGGAGGACGAGAAATCTCCCCCTCACCAGACTTTAGGAAAGGATCAGCCTCCTCAGGGAACTGATCTTGCCCCTGATGAAGGAACTGCCCCAGAGGTGGTTGGGCCTAGCCTGACAGAACCTCTGATGTCAGTGGACCCTTCTCAGGTGGGACCCAGTCTGGAGCAGCTAACCTGCCCCTCTCTACCTTGCCTTACTCAGCCCAGGGCTGCAGAGGACAAGAAGGACAGTAGGACCCAGAGGGTCCCCTGTCAAATAAAGCACCCCCATCAACAGATTAGGGGCACCAAAACTAGTAGCCCTAGTGAGGTGAAAACTTTAAAAACTCCTGAGGGAGCCCCCTTAAAAACAGTTAGGGACCTCCCACAGGTGGATTCTGTTGGGCACAGCCAAACCTGGGACCCAAGGGGCCCAAACCTGAACTGTCCCTCCAGCAAGCCAAACAGAGGGACCCAGCCTCCAGCTTTAGGTAGCCAGAGGTTGACCCTGAGAGCACAGTGCAACTCAGTTAAAGTAAGAAAGGCACACATGGTGGAAGATAATTGGAGGAAGAGGAGCCCTAAATTAGTGGAGCCTCACTTCAAAACTCCATATCCAAACCAGCCTTTAACTTTGCATAAACACACCCAAGGTAGTGATTCCCTATGGTGGAGACCCTCTAATACCCAAAGGGTGAGGGACTGCTTAGTGGACCATGAGACAGGGGGTACCCATGCTAGTGCAGGTACTTCCTTATATGGCCACTCAGGCAATATAGGCTTACCTGGCAAAGGATAGCCTTATCTCCTTTCGTTTGGGGGGGGTTATGTAGGAAGGTGGCTACCTGACTATGGTTACCCCAGATTTTTTGCCTGTGTTTAGCTGGTTTTTTGACTTAGTTGACCTGGTTCCCTGCCAATCAGGGCCCCAGGCCATCTGCTCTCTCTGTAAAATGGATTCCATGTACCCTAGGTACATACCACAATTGGAAATGGACTCCTTATCAGCCCCTGTATAATGCACTATAGGTGCCCAGGGCATAGGGGCCACCAAGGCCTACCAGGGGCTGCAGCATATCTTTTGCCACCCCTGGCTGGTTCTTAAATTGACACAACTGGCTGATCATTCAGCTGGGGTAAGGTGGTGTAATCACCCCTTACTTAGATATAGTATACCTATATCTAAACCTATATCTGGACATATATAAACCTGTGAGCCACTCCTATGGAAGGCCTCATCAATCCTGGAGGCAGAGTGCGTGGTTTAATGTGAGATGGAGCTCTAGCATGAGCTGAGCCTGTCTGCAGCTGTCGGGAACAACTCCCTAAGCTGTTTCAGGATAATGCCATACCATATACTCTTAAGTGCCTTATAATCCTCGCGGTTATATAGCAACTTTGGTTTGGCTTTATCAAAACATGTCGTGTAAGGTGTCATACGATTTGGAATACTATCCCCTCGCCAGTTCTGGCGACGGGGATAGCATTCCACCCCTCTAGAGGGGTAAGACATGTTACTTTACTTAAATGCGGTTAATTTCTAAAAGGGCCTTAGATCCACAAAATGGATGCCTCTGCCACAGACAAGAGTCTGACCCCCTGAAGCTGACCGAAACTCAGCCAAATGGGGCCTGGACAAAGGGTTTCCTGTCGCAGGAGGGTGTTACCAGAACTGGCGAGGGGATAGTATTCCAAATCGTATGACACCTTACACGACATGTTTTGATAAAGCCAAACCAAAGTTGCTATATAACCGCGAGGATTATAAGGCACTTAAGAGTATATGGTATGGCGTTATCCTGAAACAGCTTAGGGAGTTGTTCCCGGCAGCTGCAGACAGGCTCAGCTCATGCTAGAGCTCCATCTCACATTAAACCACGCACTCTGCCTCCAGGATTGATGAGGCCTTCCATAGGAGTGGCTCACAGGTTGATATGTGTCCAGATATAGGTTTAGATATAGGTATACTATATCTAAGTAAGGGGTGGTTACACCACCTTACCCCAGCTGAGTGATCAGCCAGTTGTTTCAATTTAAGAACCAGCCAGGGGTGGCAAAAGATATGCTGCAGCCCCTGGTAGGCCTTGGTGGCTCCTATGCCCTGGGCACCTATAGTGCATTATACAGGGGCTGACAAGGAGTCCATTTCCAATTGTGGTATGTACCTAGGGTACATGGAATCCATTTTACAGAGAGAGCAGATGGCCTGGGGCCCTGATTAGCAGGGAACCAGGTCAACTAAGTCAAAAAACCAGCTAAACACAGGCAAAAAAATCTGGGGTAACCATAGTCAGGTAGCCACCTTCCTACAGTCCCCCAGGCTGTGCTTGGTCCCCCAGGCTGTGCATGGTCCCCCTGGTTGCTCTTGGTCCCCCAGGCTGTGCTTGGTCCCCCAGGCTGTGCTTGGTCCCCCTGGTTGCTCTTGGTGCCCCTGGCTGTGCTTGGTACCCCTGGCTGTGCTTGGTCCCCCAGGCTGCTTGGTCCCCCAGGCTGTGCTTGGTCCCCCTGGTTGCTCTTGGTCCCCAAGCTGTGCTTGGTCCCCCAGGCTGTGCTTGGTCCCCCTGGTTGCTCTTGGTCCCCCAGGCTGTGTTTGGTCCCCCAGGCTGTGCTTGGTCCCCCAGGCTGTGCTTGGTCCCCCTGGTTGCTCTTGGTCCCCCAGGCTGTGCTTGGTCCCCCAGGCTGTGCTTGGTCCCCCTGGTTGCTCTTGCTCCCCCAGGCTGTGCTTGGTACCCCTGGCTGTGCTTGGTCCCCCTGGTTGCTCTTGGTCCCCCAGGCTGTGCTTGGTCCCCCAGGCTGTGCTTCGTCCCCCTGGATGCTCTTGGTCCCCCTGGCTATGCTTGGTCTCCCTGGTTCCTCTTGGTCCCCCTGGCTGTGCTTGGTCCCCCTGGTTGCTCTTGGTCCCCCTGGCTGTGCTTGGTACACCTGGCTGTGCTTGGTCCCCAGGCTGTGCTTGGTCCCCCAGGCTGTGCTTGGTCCCCCTGGTTGCTCTTGGTCCCCCTGTGTAGGAGAGTAGGGTCTGCTATCCTATGGTCACCCCAAATTTTTGCTTTTTGCTTCACTGGTTTTCGACTACTGAGGCTGTGGGCCTGCTGATCAGACCCCCAGCCTGCTGTTCTCTCACTAAATTAATGACACATGTGCTATAGGCACATACCAATTGGAAATGGACTCCTTGTCAGCCCCTGTAGAATGCACTATAGGTGCACAGGGCACAGGAGCCACTAAGGCCTACCAGGGGCTGCAGCATATCTTTTGCCACCCCTGGCTGGTTCTTAAATTGACACAACTGGCTGATCACTCAGCTGGGGTAAGGTGGTGTACACACCCCTTGCTTAGATATAGTATACCTATGTCTAAACCTATATCTGGACACATGGAAACCTGTGAGCCACTCCTATAGTCAGGCCTCACCAATCCTGGAGGCTGGGTGCATGGTTTTATGTGAGATGGAGCTCTAGCATGAGCTGAGCCTGTCTGCAGCCGTCGGGAACAAATCCCTAAGCTGTTTCAGGATAATGTCATACCATATACTATTAAGTGCCTTATAATCCTCGCGGTTATTTAGCAACTTTGGTTTGGCTTTATCAAAACATGTCGTGTAAGGTGTCATACGCTTTGGAATACCATCCCCTCGCCAGTTCTGGCGACGGGAATGGCATTCCACCCCTCTAGAGGGGTAAGACATGTTACTTCACTTTATGCGGTTGATTTCTCCAAAGGCCTTAAGATCCACAAAATGGATGCCTCTGCCACAGACAAATGTCTGGACCCCTGGAGCTGACCGAAACTCAGTCAAGGGGGTCCTGGACAAAGGGTTTCCTGTCACAGGAGGGTGTCACCGCCCTCCAGACAGGAGATAGTGTATTGTAGCAGGGAGGTTTGAAAGAAACCAGACACTGCCTGGGGCGCACAAGGCTGCCCCTTGCATAATCCGGCCAAACCGGTTCTTGGGCACTCCAGCCCTCGTGCCAGGGCGGCCTGGATCAAAGGAAGGGGGTGTATCCACCCACTTCCTGGGTCCCACCCATAGGAGGGGACCTAGCAGGTAATCACGCCCACCAGATTCGAATAAGAGTGGGAGCAGTGCCAATGCACATCAGATTTCCTGGAAGAAACATTTGAAACGATATTCTGGACCCTTCGCCCTCCATCTCAACGTGGAAGCCCGAAGAATCTCCCTTGTGGTCAAGGAGTGACCACCCTGCAGCAGCAGGCACCATCCAGCCCTCGACGTCTACTTAGTTGCAGTTCCCGCCAGAACTCGAGCAACTGAGATCGACGAGATCAAGCCTGCCCAGCTTGTAACAGCCCGATCCACAGTCCCTGCAAAGCTGAGACCCATGGAGGCGACCGGAAGCGTGGGGCACGCCATCTTGAAGTGACCACGAGACGCTGACCGTGCAGCCCACGAGTGACCCTCGAAGCTGTGCACCGGGGTTTGAGAAGCCCCCACTCTGAGCTACTCCTGAGCCGAAGTTCAGCCCTCCACACTCGACGAGTGCTGCGTGGGGCCCTTTGGCACGATTTGGCTCAATGCGTTGGCCCGGTCACTTGCCAGCTGGCTTGTGGTCCCTGTGCCGACGAACTACCTAAGAAGTCTTGTGATTCTGGTTGCTCCAGATCCACACCAGCTCCCCTGAAAAGGAGCCCCGACTCTGACCTTCCTGGTCCAAGTGAGAAGCAATCTTCTGATCCTGTGTGGATTGCTCTTACCAAGGCTTGTTTGCTCCAAACTTGAAGCCGACTGCACCGACGGTGAGAGCCTGCGTGGGACAGATCGTGACCTGCTCCTGGACGTCGCAGATGCCCCAGAGCCCACGTGACAGCGGAGAGAAGCTCCTCGACGACCACCTGATTGCGCCCGACATTGCCTGGTTCCGTCCTGGTTCCACCCTGGTCACTGCTGAGTGACCCAGACTCTGTCCCCTCTGCTTTCAGGTACTCTACAACTTGAGTCCACCCTTGGACTCCACCGGACACTTCATCTTTAACCCGCCTGCAGCCCTTTCAGCTTCAAGCACTAAGAGCCTGCGTGTCAAAACCCGACGCCACTTCGACCCTGTGCACCCACTTCCTGTGGGTGAGGTAACTTTGCTCCGCCGGTGTTCCCACACTGGTGCACACCTCTAGGGTCTGTGTGTTAAGTTTTGTTCCTCTAGGTTCAGCGGAAGTGTCCTTAAACTTTAACTCTTTGACTTTTACGCACCATTGGTTAACATTGGTGCATGCGTGCGCTTTCCGCACATCTCCCGAATCCCGAGGGCCATTCCCGACTTCAGCATTGCTTGTCCTGACTGCTCCCAGCGATTCCCTAGGCCCTAGGCCTAACCACTGCTCGAGTGGCATCTCTTATACCACTTGTTTAGTATATGGTTTGAGTGGCCACCCGCCCTCATCCATAATTGTGCAACTTGTATGTTTAAACAGTGCTTTTGATTTAACGCTTGTGCCCCTTTATTCATAAAGAATACTGGGGATTGTTTTTAGTAATAAACACATATATTTTTATAATATATACTTGTGTGGTGTCCTTTCATTTGGTATTACAGGATTGTATGTGGTAAAACAGCTCGCTTAACACGACCTCTTAAGTTAAGCCTTTAGGCTGCTTAGTCCATGCTACCCCTAGGATAGCTTGTCTAATAAGGTTGACTTACAACCAGACACCATAAGGGATTGTTTGGTCAGGTAGTAGGTGGTTCCAGAATTGGAAACATCCCCTACCAGGCCAACTTCTCACATTGGTGAGCAGCGGTGCGGATTTGAGCTTGCTGTTGTTTTACCATTGCAATCTTTATATCAAATTGAAAGATCACATCAAGTACCTCTAGGTACATATAAAATCAAAAGCTTAGCATATTAAGTTCTACTGAACTTAGTAGTTGTAGGTTGAAGGGAGTAGCACACCCCTGACTACAACTCACTAGCAAGGTCCAGTAGGAAAACACTTAGTGTAGGTAAGTGCACCACTTACACCTCACTAGTAACCATGTCTGACACAGGAAAGGCCTCAGGGTCTAGTCCTGTGACAGTTGACCCTACCCAGGCAACTTTTGGATATGACAAACTAACCCGCAGAGACTTGATTGCCTTGTGCAAAGCAAGAGGGTTAAAAAGGGGCAGAAGCCCCACCTGCCTAATCCTGGTAGAAATCCTAGAACAGGATGACTTAGAGAAGGCAAAAGCAGCTTCCCTAGACACAGGAACTGGAGGGAACCCCCCTGCAGTTGATCCCCCTGAAGAGGAGGATGATGATGACTTGGATGAGGACTCAGAGGTTGAGGACTTAGAAGTACAGGATCAGGGTAGCCAGGTTCCAGTTGGTAGGCTTAGCCAGGCCAACTTGGACCTACTGGGGAATGGAGAGGGCCAGCACCTCCCCAGAACCCAACATGTTATTCTCCCAGGCAACAGAAGAGTGAGATCCCCCTCAGGGGACTCTCATATTTCTAGTGCCTCCAGAGAATCACAGAGAGGCATGAATGCTTCTCAAAAGCTAGAGCATAGGGCCAGAATGAGGGCTGTCAAACTCCAGATAGAGAGGGAGGAGGTAGCCTTGGCTCAAGCTAGACTTGCCTTGGCAAGAGAGCAGAAATTAAGTGGCTTAGATGTCACTGGTGGCAGCAATTTTCCAAGAGAAAAAGACAGGGCCTATGACAATAGAAACCTGACCAAAATTGTGCCCCCCTTTAAAGAAGGGGATGACATCCACAAATGGATGACTGCTCTTGAGAGAGCCTGCATGGTACAGCAGGTTCCTGAGAATCAGTGGGCTGCAATTTTGTGGTACTCCTTTTCTGAGAAAGGGAGGGACAGGCTCCTCACAGTTAGACCTGAGGATGCCAAAAACTACTCTGTTTTGAAGAGTGCTCTCATTGAAGGGTATGGCCTAACCACTGAGCAATACAGGTTGTTGTTCAGAGACACCCAGAAAGCACAGACTCAAGACTGGACTGATTTTGTGGAGTGTGCCACTGAGGCTTTGGAGGGTTGGTTGCAGGGAAGTAAAGTTTCAGACTATACAGGATTGTACAATCTTATGATGAGAGAACAGATCCTTAATAACTGTACAAACCAGCTGTTGCATCAATACCTTATTGACTCTGATCTGACCTCTCCCCAAGAATTGGGAAAGAAGGCAGACAAATGGGTCAGAACAAGGATTAAGCAGAAACCCCAGAACCAAGGTGGTGACCAGAAGAAAACAGACCAGAAGGGTGGTAATCAGAATCAGAAAGATAAAGAAAAAGACCAGAAGTCTTCAGGCCCCCAAACTAATAGTAAGGAGGGTGGTTCCCAAAATGGTAACAAGAAGAAGAAGAACAAAGGTCCAAAGACACCTTGGTGTAATACCTGCAAATCAGTTTCACACTGGGGCAGTGAGTGCACCAAGGCAAATCCAGTTCCCACCACTACAGCTCCTAAAGCAACTGCAACCCCAAGTACAGTAAGCAGTGGTGGAACACAGTCCAAGGGTGTAGCTGGGTTGACCCTGGGTATTGAAGTAGGATCTGGCCTAGTCAGAGTCCCTACACAGGCAGTTCTCCTGTATGATGTGGACATTGAGTTGCCCACTGCAGTAAGCCCCACTAACCTGGGCAAATACAGGCAGACTCCCTTAATTAATGAGAAACTG
This sequence comes from Lissotriton helveticus, assembly GCF_964261635.1. Lineage (NCBI taxonomy): Eukaryota > Metazoa > Chordata > Amphibia > Caudata > Salamandridae > Lissotriton > Lissotriton helveticus. Next base: position 1,879,348 of record NW_027611666.1, read on the forward strand.
GCTCAAGCTTACAGGGACACATGTGCTAGTGTCACCATGTTGACCCCTGGCTTTGTGGACCCTGGACAGATTGTACTAGGAGAGAGCTACCTAGTAACCAATGCAAGCAACTCCACTACCTCCCATAGTGTGGCAGTTGTGAACTTCTCCTGGGGAGGGGTTGATGGCCTAAAGAAAGTTGTGGTGAGTGCAGACCTACCAGTAGACTGTCTGTTAGGCAATGACCTTGAAAGCTCAGCATGGTCAGAAGTGGAGTACAGGACTCATGCAGAAATGCTAGGGATTTCAGAGCATGTCCTTGCCATGACAAGGGCTCAGGCTAAGAAGTGCCTTCCTGAACCAGTGGTGGATCTTGAGACAATAGACCAGCCACAACCCAAGAGAAGGAGCAAGAGAGGAAAGGCCTCGCCTTCCACCTTGCCCCAGGTTGAGGATCAGGTTTCAGAGGAAACTGATTCTGCAGTCCAAGAGGAGACTGTCTCTGAGGAGCTTGAACCTGACCAGGTTGAGTTTCTGGGGACAGGGGGACCCTCAAGGGCAGACCTGAGGCAGGCTCAATTAGATTGCCCTTCCCTTGAACCCCTCAGACAGCAGGCTGCTGCTGAGGCTGCTGGGGATGCCCAAGGTACCCATACTGTGTATTGGGATGAGGGACTCCTTTACTCAGAGGCTAGAGCCCCCAAGCCTGGCATGACCAGGAGGTTGGTGATACCTCTGCAGTTTAGGGGATTCCTCCTTACCTTGGCCCATGATATTCCCCTTGCAGGACACTTAGGCCAGAACAAGACGTGGGACAGGCTTGTTCCACACTTTCACTGGCCTCACATGTCAGAGGATGTCAAGGAGTTTTGTCGCTCCTGTGTCACTTGCCAAGCCAGTGGTAAGTCAGGTGGCACAACAAAGGCCCCCCTAATACCACTACCTGTGGTGGGGGTCCCCTTTGAGAGAGTTGGAATTGATATTGTGGGTCCAATGGACCCCCAAACAGCATCTGGGAACAGATTCATACTGGTGGTAGTGGATCATGCCACCAGGTATCCAGAGGCTATTCCCCTAAGGACCACCACAGCACCTGTGGTGGCAAAAGCCCTCATTGCAGTTTTCTCAAGAGTGGGCTTTCCTAAGGAGGTACTATCAGATAGAGGGACGAATTTTATGTCCAGCTATCTAAAAGCAATGTGGAAGGAATGTGGAGTAAACTATAAGTTTACCACCCCATATCATCCACAATGCAATGGGCTTGTGGAGAGATTTAACAAGACCCTTAAAGGCATGATAAAAGGATTACCAGAGAAGCTCAGGCGGAAATGGGACATTCTTTTACCCTGCCTGCTCTTTGCTTACAGAGAGGTCCCACAGAAGGGGGTTGGCTACAGCCCTTTTGAACTTTTGTTTGGCCACCCTGTGAGAGGTCCATTGTGTTTGGTGAAGGAAGGATGGGAGTTACCTCTCAAAAAGCCCAAACTAGACATAGTGGACTATGTACTTGGTCTCCGCTCCAGGATGGCTGAGTACATGGAAAGAGCATCCAAAAACCTGGAGGCCAGCCAAGAATTGCAGAAAGCTTGGCATGACCAAAAGGCTGTGCTGGTAGAGTTCCAACCAGGACAGAAGGTGTGGGTACTGGAGCCAGTGGCTCCAGCAGCACTCCAAGACAAATGGAGTGGACCATATCCTATTATTGAGAAGAAAGGGGAAGTCACCTACTTGGTAGACTTTGGAACACCCAGGAGCCCTCACAGGGTAATCCATGTGAACCGCTTGAAAGCATTTGTGGACAGGGAGGACATGAGCTTGCTCATGGCCACAGATGGGGAACAGGAGGAAGAGAGTGACCCTCTCCCAGACCTGCTTTCTCAGAACCCTGATGATGGTTCAGTTGATGGAGTAGCCTTGGCAGGCAGCCTCACTGACCAACAACAGAGGGACTGCAGACAAGTTTTGCAGGCTCACAGGCAAATGTTTTCACTCACACCCAGCCAAACTGACTGGTGTACCCATGTTGTGGACACTGGTGACAGTCTGCCTGTCAAGAATAAGATCTACAGGCAACCTGATCATGTCAGGGATTGCATCAAGGCTGAGGTGCAAAAGATGTTGGAGCTTGGAGTGATTGAGCCATCAGAGAGCCCATGGGCCAGCCCAGTAGTCCTGGTGCCAAAACCTCATACCCAAGATGGTAAGAGAGAAATGAGGTTTTGCGTGGATTACAGGGGTCTCAATGCTGTCACTAGGACAGATGCTCACCCCATTCCAAGAGCAGATGAGCTCATTGACAGATTGGCTTCTGCCAAGTTTCTGAGCACATTTGATCTGACAGCTGGCTACTGGCAAATCAGACTAGCTGAGGAGTCAAAAGCCAAAACAGCATTCTCTACCCCTAGTGGACATTATCAGCTTGTGGTAATGCCCTTTGGTTTGAAGAATGCACCTGCCACTTTCCAAAGGTTGGTGAACCAAGTCCTTACTGGGTTGGATGACTTTTGTGCAGCTTATCTAGATGATATTGCTGTCTTTAGCTCCACCTGGGAGGATCACCTGATCCACCTGAAGAAAGTTTTGGAGGCCCTGCAAAAGGCAGGCCTAACTATCAAGGCCACAAAGTGCCAGATAGGGCAGAGTAAGGTTGTATACCTGGGCCACCTAGTAGGTGGAGGCCAGGTTCAGCCACTGGAAAGCAAAATCCAGGCCATACAGGACTGGGCTCCTCCAGTTACCCAGACACAAGTCAGAGCCTTCTTGGGCCTGACTGGGTATTACAGAAAGTTTGTGAAAAACTATGGGTCTATAGTGACACCATTAAATGACTTGACATCCAAGAAGATGCCAAAAAAGGTTCAGTGGACAGTTAGCTGTCAGAAGGCATTTGAAGACCTGAAGAAGGCCATGTGCTCTGCACCTATCCTAAAGAGTCCTGACTACTCCAAACAGTTCATTGTTCAGACAGATGCTTCTGAGTTGGGGGTGGGAGCTGTGCTCTCACAACTTAATCAAGATGGTCAAGACCAGCCTATTGCTTTCATTAGCAGGAGGCTAACTCCCAGAGAGAAACGTTGGTCAGCCATTGAGAGGGAGGCCTTTGGTGTGGTTTGGGCATTAAAGAAGTTGAGGTCCTACTTGTTTGGAACTCACTTCCTGGTGCAGACAGACCATAAGCCCCTCTTATGGCTTAATCAGATGAAGGGTGAAAATCCCAAACTACTCAGGTGGTCCATTTCCCTACAGGGGATGGACTTTACAGTGGAGCACCGCCCAGGGACTGACCATGGTAATGCAGATGGTCTCTCCAGGTACTTCCACTTAGAACATGAAGACTTATCTGGTCAAGGTTAGTTTAATGTCCCTGCATTTGGGGGGGGGTTGTGTAGGAGAGTAGGGTCTGCTATCCTATGGTCACCCCAAATTTTTGCTTTTTGCTTCACTGGTTTTCAACTACTGAGGCTGTGGGCCTGCTGATCAGACCCCCAGCCTGCTGTTCTCTCACTAAATTAATGACACATGTGCTATAGGCACATACCAATTGGAAATGGACTCCTTGTCAGCCCCTGTAGAATGCACTATAGGTGCACAGGGCACAGGAGCCACTAAGGCCTACCAGGGGCTGCAGCATATTTTTTGCCACCCCTGGCTGGTTCTTAAATTGACACAACTGGCTGATCACTCAGCTGGGGTAAGGTGGTGTACACACCCCTTGCTTAGATATAGTATACCTATGTCTAAACCTATATCTGGACACATGTAAACCTGTGAGCCACTCCTATAGTCAGGCCTCACCAATCCTGGAGGCTGGGTGCATGGTTTTATGTGAGATGGAGCTCTAGCATGAGCTGAGCCTGTCTGCAGCCGTCGGGAACAAATCCCTAAGCTGTTTCAGGATAATGCCATACCATATACTATTAAGTGCCTTATAATCCTCGCGGTTATTTAGCAACTTTGGTTTGGCTTTATCAAAACATGTCGTGTAAGGTGTCATACGCTTTGGAATACCATCCCCTCGCCAGTTCTGGCGACGGGGATGGCATTCCACCCCTCTAGAGGGGTAAGACATGTTACTTCACTTTAATGCGGTTGATTTCTCCAAAGGCCTTAAGATCCACAAAATGGATGCCTCTGCCACAGACAAATGTCTGGACCCCTGGAGCTGACCGAAACTCAGTCAAGGGGGTCCTGGACAAAGGGTTTCCTGTCACAGGAGGGTGTCACCGCCCTCCAGACAGGAGATAGTGTATTGTAGCAGGGAGGTTTGAAAGAAACCAGACACTGCCTGGGGCGCACAAGGCTGCCCCTTGCATAATCTGGCCAAACCGGTTCTGGGGCACTCCAGCCCTCGTGCCAGGGCGGCCTGGATCAAAGGAAGGGGGTGTATCCACCCACTTCCTGGGTCCCACCCATAGGAGGGGACCTAGCAGGTAATCACGCCCACCAGATTCGAATAAGAGTGGGAGCAGTGCCAATGCACATCAGATTTCCTGGAAGAAACATTTGAAATGATATTCTGGACCCTTCGCCCTCCATCTCAACGTGGAAGCCCGAAGAATATCCCTTGTGGTCAAGGAGTGACCACCCTGCAGCAGCAGGCACCATCCAGCCCTCGACGTCTACTTAGTTGCAGTTCCCGCCGGAACTCGAGCGACTGAGATCGACGAGATGAAGCCTGCCCAGCTTCTAACAGCCCGATCCACAGTCCCTGCAAAGCTGAGACCCGTGGAGGTGACCGGAAGCGTGGGGCACGCCATCTTGAAGTGACCACGAGACGCTGACCGTGCAGCCCACGAGTGACCCTCGAAGCTGTGCACCGGGGTTTGAGAAGCCCCCACCCTGAGCTACTTCTGAGCCGAAGTTCAGCCCTCCACACTCGACGAGTGCTGCGTGGGGCCCTTTGGCACGATTTGGCTCAACGCGTTGGCCCGGTCACTTGCCAGCTGGCTTGTGGTCCCTGTGCCGACGAACTACCTAAGAAGACTTGTGATTCTGGTTGCTCCAGATCCACACCAGCTCCCCTGAAAAGGAGCCCCGATTCTGACCTTCCTGGTCCGAGTGAGAAGCAATCTTCCGATCCTGCGTGGATTGCTCTTACCAAGGCTTGTTTGCTCCAAACTTGAAGCCGACTGCACCGACGGTGAGAGCCTGCATGGGACAGATCGTGACCTGCTCCTGGACGTCGCTGATGCCCCAGAGCCCACGTGACAGCGGAGAGAAGCTCCTCGACGACCACCTGATTGCGCCCGACATTGCCTGGTTCCGTCCTGGTTCCATCCTGGTCACTGCTGAGTGACCCAGACTCTGTCCCCTCTGCTTTCAGGTACTCTACAACTTGAGTCCACCCTTGGACTCCACCGGACACTTCATCTTTAACCCGCCTGCAGCCCTTTCAGCTTCAAGCACCAAGAGCCTGCGTGTCAAAACCCGACGCCACTTCGACCCTGTGCACCCACTTCCTGTGGGTGAGGTAACTTTGCTCCGCCGGTGTTCCCACACTGGTGCACACCTCTAGGGTCTGTGTGTTAAGTTTTGTTCCTCTAGGTTCAGCGGAAGTGTCCTTAAACTTTAACTCTTTGACTTTTACGCACCATTGGTTAACATTGGTGCATGCGTGCGCTTTCCGCACATCTCCCGAATCCCGAGGGCCATTCCCGACTTCAGCATTGCTTGTCCTGACTGCTCCCAGCGATTCCCTAGGCCTTAGGCCTAACCACTGCTCGAGTGGCATCTCTTATACCACTTGTTTAGTATATGGTTTAAGTGGCCACCCGCCCTCATCCATAATTGTGCAACTTGTATGTTTAAACAGTGCTTTTGATTTAACGCTTGTGCCCCTTTATTCATAAAGAATACTGGGGATTGTTTTTAGTAATAAACACATATATTTTTATAATATATACTTGTGTGGTGTCCTTTCATTTGGTATTACAGGATTGTATGTGGTAAAACAGCTCGCTTAACACGACCTCTTAAGTTAAGCCTTTAGGCTGCTTAGTCCATGCTACCCCTAGGATAGCTTGTCTAATAAGGTTGACTTACAACCAGACACCATAAGGGATTGTTTGGTCTGATAACAGGTGGTTCCAGAATTGGAAACATCACCTATCAGGCCAACTTCTCACATTGGTGAGCAGCGGTGCGGATTTGAGCTTGCTGTTGTTTTACCATTGCAATCTTTGTATCAAATTGAAAGATCACATCAAGTACCTCTAGGTACATATAAATCAAAAGCTTAGCATATTAAGTTCTACTGAACTTAGTAGTTGTAGATTAAAGTGTTTTTATGTGAGATGGAGCTCTAGCATGAGCTGAGCCTGTCTGCAGCTGTCGGGAACAACTCCCTAAGCTGTTTCAGGATAATGCCATACCATATACTCTTAAGGCTGTGCTTGGTCCCCCTGGTTGCTCTTGGTCCCCCAGGCTGTGCTTGGTCCCCCAGGCTGTGCTTGGTCCCCCAGGCTGTGCTTGGTCCCCCTGGTTGCTCTTGGTCCCCCAGGCTGTGCTTGGTCCCCCAGGCTGTGCTTGGCCCCCCAGGCTGTGCTTGGTCCCCCTGGTTGCTCTTGGTCCCCCAGGCTGTGCTTGGTCCCCCAGGCTGTGCTTGGTCCCCCTGGTTGTTCTTGGTCCCCCAGGCTGTGCTTGGTCCCCCAGGCTGTGCTTGGTCCCCAGGCTGTGCTTGGTCCCCCTGGTTGCTCTTGGTCCCCCAGGCTGTGCTTGGTCCCCCAGGCTGTGCTTGGTCCCCCTGGTTGCTCTTAGTCCCCCAGGCTGTGCTTGGTACCCCAGGCTGTGCTTGGCCCCCCAGGCTCTGCTTGGTCCCCCTGGTTGCTCTTGGTCCCCCAGGCTGTGCTTGGTCCCCCAGACTGTGCTTGGTCCCCCAGGATGTGCTTGGTCCCCCTGGTTGCTCTTGGTCCCTCAGGTTGTGCTTGGTCCCCCTGGTTGCTCTTGGTCCCCCTGGCTGTGCGTGATACCCCTGGCTGTGCTTGGTCCCCCTGGTTGCTCTTGGTCCCCCAGGCTGTGCTTGGTCCCCCAGGCTGTGCTTGGTTCCCCTGGTTGCTCTTGGTCCCCCAGGCTGTGCTTGGTCCCCCAGGCTGTGCTTGGTCCCACTGGTTGCTCTTGGTCCCCCAGGCTGTGCTTGGTACCCCGGCTGTGCTTGGTCCCCCTGGTTGCTCTTGGTCCCCCAGGCTGTGCTTGGTCCCCCAGGCTGTGCTTGGCACCCCTGGTTGCTCTTGGTCCCCCTGGCTGTGCTTGGTCCCCCTGGTTGCTCTTGGTCCCCAAGGCTGTGCTTGGTCCCCCAGGCTGTGCTTGGTCCCCCAGGCTGTGCTTGGTCCCCCTGGTTGCTCTTGGTCCCCCAGGCTGTGCTTGGTCCCCCAGGCTGTGCTTGGTCCCCCAGGCTCTGCTTGGTCCCCCAGGCTGTGCTTGGTCCCCCTGGTTGCTCTTGGTCCTTCAGGCTGTAGGAAGGTGGCTACCTGACTATGGTTACCCCAGATTTTTTGCCTGTGTTTAGCTGTTTTTTTTGACTTAGTTGACCTGGTTCCCTGCTAATCAGGGCCCCAGGCCATCTGCTCTCTCTGTAAAATGGATTCCCTGTACCCTAGGTACATACCACAATTGGAAATGGACTCCTTGTCAGCCCCTGTATAACGCACTATAGGTGCCCAGGGCATAGGGGCCACTAAGGCCTACCAGGGGCTGCAGCATATCTTTTGCCACCCCTGGCTGGTTCTTAAATTGACACAACTGGCTGATCACTCAGCTGGGGTAAGGTGGTGTAATCACCCCTTGCTTAGATATAGTATACCTATATCTAAACCTATATCTGGACACATATTAACCTGTGAGCCACTCCTATGGAAGGCCTCATCAATCCTGGAGGCAGAGTGCGTGGTTTCATGTGAGATGGAGCTCTAGCATGAGCTGAGCCTGTCTGCAGCTGTCGGGAACAACTCCCTAAGCTGTTTCAGGATAATGCCATACCATATACTCTTAAGTGCCTTATAATCCTCGCGGTTATATAGCAACTTTGGTTTGGCTTTATCAAAACATGTCGTGTAAGGTGTCATACGATTTGGAATACTATCCCCTCGCCAGTTCTGGCAACGGGGATAGCATTCCACCCCTCTAGAGGGGTAAGACATGTTACTTTACTTAAATGCGGTTAATTTCTAAAAAGACCTTAGATCCACAAAATGGATGCCTCTGCCACAGACAAGAGTCTGGACCCCTGCAGCTGACCGAAACTCAGCCAAATGGGGCCTGGACAAAGGGTTTCCTGTTGCAGGGAGGTGTTACACCCCCTCAGACAGGAGATAGTGGATTGTAGCAGGGAGGTTTGAAAGAAACCAGACACTGCATGGGGAGCACAAGGCTGCCCCTTGCATAATCCGGCCAAACCGGTTCTGGGGCACTCCAGCCCTCGTGCCAGGGCGGCCTGGATCAAAGGAAGGGGGTGTATCCACCCACTTCCTGGGTCCCACCCATAGGAGGGGACCTAGCAGGTAATCCAGCCCCCAAAATTAGTATAAGACTGGGAGCAGTGCCAATGCACTTTAGATCATCCTGAAATCACCTTTAAACTAAGAAGACGACTGGACTTCGACATTCTGATGAACAGAAGACTGAAGAGCATCTCCCTTGTGGCCTAGGAGGGGCCACCCTGTGAACACAGGCACCACCCAGCACCTCGACGTCTGCTTTGCCGCCGCCTCCCGCCGGAGCCCGAGTGCAGAGCCTGACAAGACCCAGCTTCCCAGACTTCTCCCAGCCCGATCCACAGTCCCTGCAAAGAAGGGACCCATGGAGGCACCGAGAGACGTGGGAGCAGACATCTTGAAAGACCCCCGAGACGCTGACTGCGCAGCACCCGAGGTTACCCTCGACTCTGTGCTTTGGGTTTGAGAAGCCCCACAATCGAGCAGCATTTGCACCAAAGATCAGCCCTCCAACATCTCCACGATCTGCGTGGGGCCCTTTTGCTTTGTGCCACTCGACTCGCAATCCCGGCCGCTTGTCACGTGGTCAGCGGCCATCTTGGCGACGAAACCTACGATTTACACTGTGGGTCTGGTTGCTCCAGACCTGCCCTCGCTCCTGTAGAAAGGAGTACCCACTCTGACCTTGCTGGTCCGAGTAATAAGCCTTTTTCACTTTCCCCGTGGCTTGCATTAGCCAAGGCTTGTTTGCTTCAATCGAGTTGCCGACACCGCCATCAGCTAGAACCTTCGAGGGACAGCTCGAGATCGACTCCTGGACGTCCTTGACCTCTTCGTGTCCACGTGGCTGCAGAGAGAAGCAACACCTCATCACCTGTTTGCACCCGACTTTGCCTGGTTCCAATCTGGTTCCACGGTGGTCACTGGTCAGTGACTTTGAACACTGTCCCCTCTGCTTTCAGGTCTTCACCACTTCAGATCCACCCTTGGATCCACCGGACACTTCTCCTTCACATCGCCTGCAGCATCTTCAGCTTCAAGCGCCAAGAACCTGCGTGTCAAAACCCGACGCCACTTCGACCCTGTGCACCCGCTTCCTGTGGGTGAGGTAACTTTGCTCCGCCGGTGTTCCCACACTGGTACACATCTCTAGGGTCTGTGTCTTAAGTTTTGTTCCTCTAGGTTCAGCGGAAGTGTCCTTAAACTTTAACTTTGTAACTTTTACGCACCATTGGTTAACATTGGTGCATGCGTGCGCTTTCCGCACTGCTCCCGAATCCCGTGGGTCTCTCCCGACTTCAGCACTGCTTGTCCTGACTGCTCCCAGCGATTCCCTAGGCCCTAGGCCTAACCACTGTTTGATTGGTATCTCTTATACCACTTGTTTAGTATATGGTTTGAGTGGCCACCCGCCCTCATCCATAATTGTGCAACTTTGTATGTTTAAACTGTGCTTTTGATTTAACGCTTGTGCCCCTTTATTCCTAAAGAATACTGGGGATTGTTTTTAGTAATAAACACATATATTTTTATAATATATACTTGTGTGGTGTCCTTTCATTTGATATTACAGGATTGTATGTGGTAAAACAGCTCGCTTAACACGACCTCTTAAGTTAAGCCTTTAGGCTGCTTAGTCCATGCTACCCCTAGGATAGCTTGTCTAACAAGGTTGACTTACAACCTGACACCATAAGGGATTGTTTGGTCTGATAATAGGTGGTTCCAGAATTGGAAACATCACCTATCAGGCCAACTTCTCACATTGGTGGCAGCGGTGGGATTTGAGCTTGCTGTTGTTTTACCATTGCAATCTTTTATCAAATTGAAAGATCACATCAAGTACCTCTAGGTACATATAAATCAAAAGCTTAGCATATTAAGTTCTACTGAACTTAGTAGTTGTAGATTAAAGGGATTAGCACACCCTGACTACAACTCACTAGTAAGGTACAGTAGGAAAACACTTAGTGTAGGTAGGTGCATCACTTACACCACACTAGAGTCATGTCTGACACAGGAAACGCCTCAGGGTCTACTCCTGTGACAGTTGACCTTACCCAGGCAACTTCCAGCTATGACAAACTAACCTGAAAGGACTTGATTGCCTTGTGCAAATCAAGAGGGTTAAAAAGGGGCAGAAGCCCCACCTGTCCAATCCTGATAGCCATTCTAGAACAGGATGACTTAGAAAGGGCGAAGGGAATTCCCCTAAGGTCAGGAGATGGAGAGAACCCACCTGTAACTGGTACCCCTCTGTAGGAAGATGGAGAAGAGGTGGATGAGGACTCAGAGGTTGAGGACACAGAAGACCAGGATCAGGAGGGTAGCCAGGTTGGAGTTGCCAGACTTAGCCAGGCCAACTTAAACCTACTGGGGAATGGAGAGGGCCAGCACCTCCCCAGACCCTATAGCATTCTCCCAGGCAACAGAAGAGTGAGATCTCCCTCAGGGGACTCTCATTTTTCTAGTGCCTCCAGAGAATCACAGAGAGGCATGACTGCTTCTCAAAAGCTAGAGCATAGGGCCAGAATGAGGGCTGTCAAACTCCAGATAGAGAGGGAGGAGGTAGCCTTGGCTCAAGCTAGACTTGCCTTGGCAAGAGAGCAGAAATTGAGTGGCTTAGATGCCACTGGTGGCAGCAATATTCCTAAAGAGAAACCCAGGTCCTATGATAGTAGAAACCTGACAAAGATTGTGCCCCCCTACAAGGAAGGGGATGACATCCACAAGTGGATAACTGCTCTTGAGAGAGCCTGCATGGTACAGCAGGTTCCTGAGGAACAGTGGGCAGCAATCTTATGGTACTCCTTTTCAGAGAAAGGGAGAGATAAGCTCCTCACTGTTAGACATGAGGATGCAAACAATTACAAAGTCCTGAAGAGTGTCCTAATAGATGGGTTTGGCTTAACCACTGAACAGTACAGGTTGAAGTTCAGAGACACCCAGAAGACACAGACACAGGACTGGACTGATTTTGTAGATTGTGCTACTAAGGCTCTGGAGGGTTGGCTACATGGCAGCAAAGTACATGACTTTACAGGATTGTATAATTTGATTATGAGGGAGCAGATCCTAAGTAATTGTCAGAACCAGCTCTTACACCAGCACCTGGTGGACTCTGATCTGACCTCTCCCCAAGAATTGGGAAAGAAGGCAGACAAGTGGGTCAGAACCAGGATTAGGCCTAAGAATCAGGACAGTAACCAGAAGAAGGAGTCTACCAAGCCTCAAGATAAGGGTGGGGATAAAAATAAAGAAAAGACTTCCCCAGGGCCCCAAAACTCCAAGAATGGGGGTGGGTCCCAAGACACTTCTTCAACTGAGAAAAAGCCTTATTGTTATGCCTGTAAACAGGTTGGGCATTACAAAACAGACAACTGTTGTCCCAAGAATAACAATAAAGAGAATATACCTCCAAAGCCAGCTCCAACACCTCCTGTTACTGTCAGCAGTAATCCCCCAGGAAGTGGGAGCACACCCAGGATGGGTTTACTTTTGGAGCACAGGAGGACCCTGGCCTATCCAGGTCCCCCTCCCCAAATGATCTTGTTTATGAGACTGGCAGGGGGTTTGCCAACTTCTCTGATTGCCCAAATACTTTGAGCAAATATAGACAAGAACCCATCATCAATGGTTTGAAAGTTGAAGCTTTTAGAGACACAGGGGCTAGCATCACCATGGTGGCTGACTGTATAGTCCCCTCTAAGCAACTTTTACCTGGTGCCACATACCAGGTAACAAACATTGATGGCATCAAAACAAATCATCCCATGGCAGTAGTAAGTCTCAGCTGGGGAGGTGTCATTGGCCCAAAGAGAGTGGCAGTGTCATCAAACTTGCCTGTGGACTGTCTACTTGGTAATGATTTGGAAATCTCAGCCTGGGCTGAGGTTGAACAGGAAATCCATTCTAGAATGGTAAATTCCAATGGAAAGGTTAGTGGGGCTGTAATGGCTACAGCCCCAATTCAAGATGTCCTTCCTGAAAAGGTTGGTAGGGCTGAGAAACTCTCTGCCCCATCTTTAGCAAAAGCTCTTCCTGAACAGAATAGCAAAGCTGTTATGATAACAGCAGAAACCCAAACTGAGTCTCCTCCTGAAAAGGTTGGTGGGGCTGTGATGGCCACAGCCCAAACTCAAACTGATATGTGTGTTGTGAAGCCTGAAATGATGGATAACTCCACACAAACTGAGAGCATGGAGGAGGAAGAGAAATCTCCCCCTCACCAGACTTTAGGACAGGATCAGCCTCCTCAGGGAACTGATCTTACCCCTGATGAAGGAACTGCCCCAGAGGTTGTTAGGCCTGGCCTGACAGAGCCTCTGATGGCGGTGGACCCTTCTCAGGTGGGACCCAGTCTGGAGCAGGTAACCTGCCCCTCTCTCCCTTGCCTTAGCCAGCCCAGGGCTGCAGAGGACAAGAAGGACAGTGAGACCCAGAGGTCCCCCTGTCAACTAAAGCACCCCCATCAACAGATTAGGGGCACCAAAACTAGTAGCCCTAGTGGGGTGAAAATTTTAAAAACTCCTGAGGGAGCCCCCTTAAAAACAGTTAGGGACCTCCCACAGATGGATTCTGTTGGGCACACCCAAAGGGCCCAAACCTGAACTGTCCCTCCAGCAAGCCAAACAGAGGGACCCAGCCTCCAGCTTTAGGTAGCCAGAGGTAGACCCTGAGAGCACAGTGCAACTCAGTTAAAGAAAGAAAGGCACACATGGTGGAAGATAATTGGAGGAAGCCAAGCCCTAACTTAGTAGAGCCTCACTTCAATACTCCATATCCAAACCAGCCTTTAACTTTGCATAAACACACCCAAGGTAGTGATTCCCTATGGTGGAGACCCTCTAATACCCAAAGGGTGAGGGACTGCTTAGTGGACCATGAGACAGGGGGTACCCATGCTAGTGCAGGTACTTCCTTATATGGCCACTCAGGCAATATAGGCTTACCTGGCCAAGGATAGCCTTATCTCCTTTCGTTTGGGGGGGGTTATGTAGGAAGGTGGCTACCTGACTATGGTTACCCCAGATTTTTTGCCTGTGTTTAGCTGGTTTTTTGACTTAGTTGACCTGGTTCCCTGTTAATCAGGGCCCCAGGCCATCTGCTCTCTCCGTAAAATGGATTCCCTGTACCCTAGGTACATACCACAATTGGAAATGGACTCCTTGTCAGCCCCTGTATAACGCACTATAGGTGCCCAGGGCATAGGGGCCACTAAGGCCTACCAGGGGCTGCAGCATATTGTGAGAAGTTGGCCTGGTAGGGGATGTTTCCAATTCTGGAACCACCTACTACCTGACCAAACAATCCCTTATGGTGTCTGGTTGTAAGTCAACCTTATTAGACAAGCTATCCTAGGGGTAGCATGGACTAAGCAGCCTAAAGGCTTAACTTAAGAGGTCGTGTTAAGCGAGCTGTTTTACCACATACAATCCTGTAATACCAAATGAAAGGACACCACACAAGTATATATTATAAAAATATATGTGTTTATTACTAAAAACAGTCCCCAGTATTCTTTATGAATAAAGGGGCACAAGCGTTAAATCAAAAGCACTGTTTAAACATACAAGTTGCACAATTATGGATGAGGGCGGGTGGCCACTCAAACCATATACTAAACAAGTGGTATAAGAGATGCCACTCGAGCAGTGGTTAGGCCTAGGGCCTAGGGAATCGCTGGGAGCAGTCAGGACAAGCAATGCTGAAGTCGGGAATGGCCCTCGGGATTCGGGAGATGTGCGGAAAGCGCACGCACGCACCAATGTTAACCAATGGTGCGTAAAAGTTGTAAAGTTAGAGTTAAAGGACACTTCCGCTGAACCTAGAGGAACAAAACTTAACACACAGACCCTAGAGATGTGTACCAGTGTGGGAACACCGGCGGAGCAAAGTTACCTCACCCACAGGAAGCGGGTGCACAGGGTCGAAGTGGCGTCGGGTTTTGACACGCAGGTTCTTGGCGCTTGAAGCTGAAGACGCTGCAGGCGATGTGAAGGAGAAGTGTCCGGTGGATCCAAGGATGGATCTGAAGTGGTGAAGACCTGAAAGCAGAGGGGACAGTGTTCAAAGTCACTGGCCAGTGACCACCGTGGAACCAGATTGGAACCAGGCAAAGTCGGGTGCAAACAGGTGATGAGGGGTTGCTTCTCTCTGCAGCCACGTGGACATGAAGAGGTCAAGGACGTCCAGGAGTCGATCACGAGCTGTCCTTTGAAGGCTCTAGCTGATGGCGGTGTCGGCAACTCGATTGAAGCAAACAAGCCTTGGCTAATGCAAGCCACGGGGAAAGTGAAAAAGGCTTATTACTCGGACCAGCAAGGTCAGAGCGGGTACTCCTTTCTACAGGAGCGAGGGCAGGTCTGGAGCAACCAGACCCATAGTGTAAATCGTAGGTTTTGTCGCCAAGATGGCCGCTGACCACGTGACAAGCGGCCAGGATGGCGAGTTGAGTGGCACAAAGCAAAAGGGCCCCACGCAGATCGTGGAGATGCTGGAGGGCTGATCTTTGGTGCAAATGCTGCTCGATTGTGAGGCTTTTTAAACCCCAAAGCACAGAGTCGAGGGTGCCTCGGGTGCTGCGCAGTCAGCGTCTCGGGGGTCTTTCAAGATGTCCGCTCCCACGTCTCTCGGTACATCCACGGGTCCCTTCTTTGCAGGGACTGTGGATCGGGCTGGGAGAAGTCTGGGAAGCTGGGTCTTGTCAGGCTCTGCACTCGGGATCCGGTGGGAGGCGGCGGCAAAGCAGACGTCGAGGTGCTGGGTGGTGCCTGTGTTCACAGGGTGGCCCCTCCTAGGCCACAAGGGAGATTCTCTTCAGTCTTCTATCATCAGAATGTCGAAGTCCAGTCGTCTTCTTAGTTTAAAGGTGATTTCAGGATGATCTGAAGTGCATTGGCACTGCTCCCAGTCTTATACTAATTTTGGGGGCTGGATTACCTGCTAGGTCCCCTCCTATGGGTGGGACCCAGGAAGTGGGTGGATACACCCCCTTCCTTTGATCCAGGCCGCCCTGGCACGAGGGCTGGAGTGCCCCAGAACCGGTTTGGCCGGATTATGCAAGGGGCAGCCTTGTGCTCCCCATGCAGTGTCTGGTTTCTTTCAAACCTCCCTGCTACAATCCACTATCTCCTGTCTGAGGGGGTGTAACACCTCCCTGCAACAGGAAACCCTTTGTCCAGGCCCCATTTGGCTGAGTTTCAGTCAGCTTCAGGGGGTCAGACTCTTGTCTGTGGCAGAGGCATCCATTTTGTGGATCTAAGGTCCTTTTAGAAATTAACCGCATTTAAGTAAAGTAACATGTCTTACCCCTCTAGAGGGGTGGAATGCTATCCCCGTCGCCAGAACTGGCGAGGGGATAGTATTCCAAATCGTATGACACCTTACACGACATGTTTTGATAAAGCCAAACCAGAGTTGCTATATAACCGCGAGGATTATAAGGCACTTAAGAGTATATGGTATGGCGTTATCCTGAAACAGCTTAGGGAGTTGTTCCCGACAGCTGCAGACAGGCTCAGCTCATGCTAGAGCTCCATCTCACATGAAACCACGCACTCTGCCTCCAGGATTGATGAGGCCTTCCATAGGAGTGGCTCACAGGTTAATATGTGTCCAGATATAGGTTTAGATATAGGTATACTATATCTAAGCAAGGGGTGATTACACCACCTTACCCCAGCTGAGTGATCAGCCAGTTGTGTCAATTTAAGAACCAGCCAGGGGTGGCAAAAGATATGCTGCAGCCCCTGGTAGGCCTTGGTGGCCCCTATGCCCTGGGCACCTATAGTGCATTATACAGGGGCTGACAAGGAGTCCATTTCCAATTGTGGTATGTACCTAGGGTACATGGAATCCATTTTACAGAGAGAGCAGGTGGCCTGGGGCCCTGCTTAGCAGGGAACCAGGTCAACTAAGTCAAAAAACCAGCTAAACACAGGCAAAAAATCTGGGGTAACCATAGTCAGGTAGACACCTTCCTACATAACCCCCCCCCAAACGAAAGGAGATAAGGCTATCCTTGGCCAGGTAAGCCTATATTGCCTGAGTGGCCATATAAGGAAGTACCTGCACTAGCATGGGTACCCCCTGTCTCATGGTCCACTAAGCAGTCCCTCACCCTTTGGGTATTAGAGGGTCTCCACCATAGGGAATCACTACCTTGTGTGTGTTTATGCAAAGTTAAAGGCTGGTTTGGATATGGAGTATTGAAGTGAGGCTCTACTAAGTTAGGGCTTGGCTTCCTCCAATTATCTTCCACCATGTGTGCCTTTCTTTCTTTAACTGAGTTGCACTGTGCTCTCAGGGTCAACCTCTGGCTACCTAAAGCTGGAGGCTGGGTCCCTCTGTTTGGCTTGCTGGAGGGACAGTTCAGGTTTGGGCCCTTTGGGTCCCAGGTTTGGCTGTGCCCAACAGAATCCATCTGTGGGAGGTCCCTAACTGTTTTTAAGGGGGCTCCCTCAGGAGTTTTTAAAGTTTTCACCTTACTAGGGCTACTAGTTTTGGTGCACCTAATCTTTTGATGGGGGTGCTTTATTTGACAGGGGGCCCTCTGGGTCTCACTGTCCTTCTTGTCCTCTGCAGCCCTGGGCTGGCTAAGGCAAGGTAGAGAGGGGCAGGTTACCTGCTCCAGACTGGGTCCCACCTGAGAAGGGTCCACTGACATCAGAGGTTCTGTCAGGCTAGGCCCAACCACCTCTGGGGCAGCTCCTTCATCAGGGGTAAGATCAGTTCCCTGAGGAGGCTGATCCTGTCCTAAAGTCTGGTGAGGGGGAGATTTCTCTTCCTCCTCCATGCTCTCAGTTTGTGTGGAGTTATCCATCATTTCAGGCTTCACAACACACATGTCAGTTTGAGTTTGGGCTGTGGCCATCACAGCCCCACCAACCTTTTCAGGAGGAGACTCAGTTTGGGTTTCTGCTGTTATCATAACAGCTTTGCTATTCTGTTCAGGAAGAGCTTTTGCTAAAGATGGGGCAGGGAGTATCTCAGCCCTACCGACCTTTCCAGGAAGGACATCTTGAATTGGGGCTGTAGCCATTACAGCCCCACTAACCTTTCCATTGGAATTTACCATTCTAGAATGGGTTTCCTGTTCAACCTCAGCCCAGGCTGAGATCTCCAAATCGTTACCAAGTAGGCAGTCTACAGGCAAGTTTGGTGACACTGCCACTCTCTTTGGGCCAATGACACCTCCCCAGCTGAGACTTACTACTGCCATGGGATGATTTGTTTGGATTCCATCAATGTCTGTAACCTGGTATGTGGCACCAGGTAAAAGTTGCTTAGAGGGGACTATGCCATCAGCCACCATGGTGATGCTAGCCCCTGTGTCTCTAAAAGCTTCAACTTTCAAACCATTGATGATGGGTTCTTGTCTATACTTGCTCAAAGTATTTGGGCAAGCAGAGAAGTTGGCAAACCCCATGCCAGTCTCATAAACAAGATCATTGGGTGATGGGGACCTGGATAGGCCAGGGCCCACCTGAGCTCCAACAGTAAACCCACCCAGATTCCTGGGTGTGCTTCCACTTCCTGGGGGATTACTGCTGACAGTAACAGGAGGTGTTGAAGCTGGCTTTGGAGGTATATTTTCTTTATTGTTATTCTTGGGACAACAGTTGTCTGTTTTGTAATGCCCAACCTGTTTACAGGCATAACAATAAGGCTTTTTCTCAGTTGAAGAAGTGTCTTGGGACCCACCCCCATTCTTGGAGTTTTGGGGCCCTGGGGAAGTCTTTTCTTTATTTTTATCCCCACCCTTATCTTGAGGCTTGGTAGACTCCTTCTTCTGGTTACTGTCCTGATTCTTAGGCCTAATCCTGGTTCTGACCCATTTGTCTGCCTTCTTTCCCAATTCTTGGGGAGAGGTCAGATCAGAGTCCACCAGGTGCTGGTGTAAGAGCTGGTTCTGACAATTACTTAGGATCTGCTCCCTCATAATCAAATTATACAATCCTGTAAAGTCATGTACTTTGCTGCCATGTAGCCAACCCTCCAGAGCCTTAGTTGCACAATCAACAAAATCAGTCCAGTCCTGAGTCTGTGTCTTCTGGGTGTCTCTGAACTTCAACCTGTACTGTTCAGTGGTTAAGCCAAACCCATCTATCAGAACACTCTTCAGGACTTTGTAATTGTTTGCATCCTCATGTCTAACAGTGAGGAGCTT
Source organism: Lissotriton helveticus (assembly GCF_964261635.1). Taxonomy (NCBI): domain Eukaryota; kingdom Metazoa; phylum Chordata; class Amphibia; order Caudata; family Salamandridae; genus Lissotriton; species Lissotriton helveticus. The sequence continues at coordinate 1,897,927 of NW_027611666.1, forward strand.
ATCTCTCCCTTTCTCTGAAAAGGAGTACCATAAGATTGCTGCCCACTGTTCCTCAGGAACCTGCTGTACCATGCAGGCTCTCTCAAGAGCAGTTATCCACTTGTGGATGTCATCCCCTTCCTTGTAGGGGGGCACAATCTTTGTCAGGTTTCTACTATCATAGGACCTGGGTTTCTCTTTAGGAATATTGCTGCCACCAGTGGCATCTAAGCCACACAATTTTTGCTCTCTTGCCAAGGCAAGTCTAGCTTGAGCCAAGGCTACCTCCTCCCTCTCTATCTGGAGTTTGACAGCCCTCATTCTGGCCCTATGCTCTAGCTTTTGAGAAGCACTCATGCCTCTCTGTGATTCTCTGGAGGCACTAGAAACATGAGAGTCCCCTGAGGGAGATCTCACTCTTCTGTTGCCTGGGAGAATAACATGTTGGGTTCTGGGGAGGTGCTGGCCCTCTCCATTCCCCAGTAGGTCCAAGTTGGCCTGGCTAAGCCTGGCAACTGGAACCTGGCTACCCTGATCCTGAACTTCTAAGTCCTCAATGTCTGAGTCCTCATCTAAGTCATCATCATCCTCCTCCTCCTGAGGGGGATCAGTTTCAGGGGGGTTCCCTCCATTTCCTGTGTCTAGGGAAGCTGCCTTTGCCTTCTCTAAGTCATCCTGTTCTAGGATTTCTACCAGGATTTGGCAGGTGGGGCTTCTGCCCCTTTTTAACCCTCTTGCTTTGCACAAGGCAATCAAGTCTCTACGGGTTAACTTGTCATATCCAAAAGTTGCCTGGGTAAGGTCAACTGTCACAGGAGTAGACCCTGAGGCTTTTCCTGTGTCAGACATGGCTGCTAGTGAGGTGTAAGTGGTGCACTTACCTACACTAAGTGTTTTCCTACTGTACCTTGCTAGTGAGTTGTAGTCAGGGTGTGCTAATCCCTTTAATCTACAACTACTAAGTTCAGTAGAACTTAATATGCTAAGCTTTTGATTTATATGTACCTAGAGGTACTTGATGTGATCTTTCAATTTGATATAAAGATTGCAATGGTAAAACAACAGCAAGCTCAAATCCGCACCGCTGCTCACCAATGTGAGAAGTTGGCCTGGTAGGGGATGTTTCCAATTCTGGAACCACCTACTACCTGACCAAACAATCCCTTATGGTGTCTGGTTGTAAGTCAACCTTATTAGACAAGCTATCCTAGGGGTAGCATGGACTAAGCAGCCTAAAGGCTTAACTTAAGAGGTCGTGTTAAGCGAGCTGTTTTACCACATACAATCCTGTAATACCAAATGAAAGGACACCACACAAGTATATATTATAAAAATATATGTGTTTATTACTAAAAACAGTCCCCAGTATTCTTTATGAATAAAGGGGCACAAGCGTTAAATCAAAAGCACTGTTTAAACATACAAGTTGCACAATTATGGATGAGGGCGGGTGGCCACTCAAACCATATACTAAACAAGTGGTATAAGAGATGCCACTCGAGCAGTGGTTAGGCCTAGGGCCTAGGGAATCGCTGGGAGCAGTCAGGACAAGCAATGCTGAAGTCGGGAATGGCCCTCGGGATTCGGGAGATGTGCGGAAAGCGCACGCACGCACCAATGTTAACCAATGGTGCGTAAAAGTTGTAAAGTTAGAGTTAAAGGACACTTCCGCTGAACCTAGAGGAACAAAACTTAACACACAGACCCTAGAGATGTGTACCAGTGTGGGAACACCGGCGGAGCAAAGTTACCTCACCCACAGGAAGCGGGTGCACAGGGTCGAAGTGGCGTCGGGTTTTGACACGCAGGTTCTTGGCGCTTGAAGCTGAAGACGCTGCAGGCGATGTGAAGGAGAAGTGTCCGGTGGATCCAAGGGTGGATCTGAAGTGGTGAAGACCTGAAAGCAGAGGGGACAGTGTTCAAAGTCACTGGCCAGTGACCACCGTGGAACCAGATTGGAACCAGGCAAAGTCGGGTGCAAACAGGTGATGAGGGGTTGCTTCTCTCTGCAGCCACGTGGACATGAAGAGGTCAAGGACGTCCAGGAGTCGATCACGAGCTGTCCCTCGAAGGCTCTAGCTGATGGCGGTGTCGGCAACTCGATTGAAGCAAACAAGCCTTGGCTAATGCAAGCCATGGGGAAAGTGAAAAAGGCTTATTACTCGGACCAGCAAGGTCAGAGCGGGTACTCCTTTCTACAGGAGCGAGGGCAGGTCTGGAGCAACCAGACCCATAGTGTAAATCGTAGGTTTCGTCGCCAAGATGGCCGCTGACCATGTGACAAGCGGCCGGGATGGCGAGTCGAGTGGCACAAAGCAAAAGGGCCCCACGCAGATCGTGGAGATGCTGGAGGGCTGATCTTTGGTGCAAATGCTGCTCGATTGTGAGGCTTCTCAAACCCCAAAGCACAGAGTCGAGGGTGCCTTGGGTGCGGCGCAGTCAGCGTCTTGGGGGTCTTTCAAGATGTCCGCTCCCACGTCTCTCGGTACCTCCACGGGTCCCTTCTTTGCAGGGACTGTGGATCGGGCTAGGAGAAGTCTGGGAAGCTGGGTCTTGTCAGGCTCTGCACTCGGGCTCCGGCGGGAGGCGGCGGCAAAGCAGACGTCGAGGTGCTGGGTGGTGCCTGTGTTCACAGGGTGGCCCCTCCTAGGCCACAAGGGAGATTCTCTTCAGTCTTCTATCATCAGAATGTCGAAGTCCAGTCGTCTTCTTAGTTTAAAGGTGATTTCAGGATGATCTGAAGTGCATTGGCACTGCTCCCAGTCTTATACTAATTTTGGGGGCTGGATTACCTGCTAGGTCCCCTCCTATGGGTGGGACCCAGGAAGTGGGTGGATACACCCCCTTCCTTTGATCCAGGCCGCCCTGGCACGAGGGCTGGAGTGCCCCAGAACCGGTTTGGCCGGATTATGCAAGGGGCAGCCTTGTGCTCCCCATGCAGTGTCTGGTTTCTTTCAAACCTCCCTGCTACAATCCACTATCTCCTGTCTGAGGGGGTGTAACACCTCCCTGCAACAGGAAACCCTTTGTCCAGGCCCCATTTGGCTGAGTTTCAGTCAGCTTCAGGGGGTCAGACTCTTGTCTGTGGCAGAGGCATCCATTTTGTGGATCTAAGGTCCTTTTAGAAATTAACCGCATTTAAGTAAAGTAACATGTCTTACCCCTCTAGAGGGGTGGAATGCTATCCCCGTCGCCAGAACTGGCGAGGGGATAGTATTCCAAATCGTATGACACCTTACACGACATGTTTTGATAAAGCCAAACCAGAGTTGCTATATAACCGCGAGGATTATAAGGCACTTAAGAGTATATGGTATGGCGTTATCCTGAAACAGCTTAGGGAGTTGTTCCCGACAGCTGCAGACAGGCTCAGCTCATGCTAGAGCTCCATCTCACATTAAACCACGCACTCTGCCTCCAGGATTGATGAGGCCTTCCATAGGAGTGGCTCACAGGTTAATATGTGTCCAGATATAGGTTTAGATATAGGTATACTATATCTAAGCAAGGGGTGATTACACCACCTTACCCCAGCTGAGTGATCAGCCAGTTGTGTCAATTTAAGAACCAGCCAGGGGTGGCAAAAGATATGCTGCAGCCCCTGGTAGGCCTTGGTGGCCCCTATGCCCTGGGCACCTATAGTGCATTATACAGGGGCTGACAAGGAGTCCATTTCCAATTGTGGTATGTACCTAGGGTACATGGAATCCATTTTACAGAGAGAGCAGGTGGCCTGGGGCCCTGCTTAGCAGGGAACCAGGTCAACTAAGTCAAAAAACCAGCTAAACACAGGCAAAAAATCTGGGGTAACCATAGTCAGGTAGCCACCTTCCTACACATATCTTTTGCCACCCCTGGCTGGTTCTTAAATTGACACAACTGGCTGATCACTCAGCTGGGGTAAGGTGGTGTAATCATCCCTTGCTTAGATATAGTATACCTATATCTAAACCTATATCTGGACACATATTAACCTGTGAGCCACTCCTATGGAAGGCCTCATCAATCCTGGAGGCAGAGTGCGTGGTTTCATGTGAGATGGAGCTCTAGCATGAGCTGAGCCTGTCTGCAGCTGTCGGGAACAACTCCCTAAGCTGTTTCAGGATAATGCCATACCATATACTCTTAAGTGCCTTATAATCCTCGCGGTTATATAGCAACTTTGGTTTGGCTTTATCAAAACATGTCGTGTAAGGTGTCATACGATTTGGAATACTATCCCCTCGCCAGTTCTGGCAACGGGGATAGCATTCCACCCCTCTAGAGGGGTAAGACATGTTACTTTACTTAAATGCGGTTTGTGAGAAGTTGGCCTGGTAGGGGATGTTTCCAATTCTGGAACCACCTACTACCTGACCAAACAATCCCCTTATGGTGTCTGGTTGTAAGTCAACCTTATTAGACAAGCTATCCTAGTGGTAGCATGGACTAAGCAGCCTAAAGGCTTAACTTAAGAGGTCGTGTTAAGCGAGCTGTTTTACCACATACAATCCTGTAATACCAAATGAAAGGACACCACACAAGTATATATTATAAAAATATATGTGTTTATTACTAAAAACAATCCCCAGTATTCTTTATGAATAAAGGGGCACAAGCGTTAAATCAAAAGCACTGTTTAAACATACAAAGTTGCACAATTATGGATGAGGACAGGGGGCCACTCAAACCATATACTAAACAAGTGGTATAAGAGAGGCCACTCGAACAGTGGTTAGGCCTAGGGCCTAGGGAATCGCTGGGAGCAGTCAGGACAAGCAATGCTGAAGTCGGGAATGGCCCTCGGGATTCGGGAGATGTGCGGAAAGCGCACGCATGCACCAATGTTAACCAATGGTGCGTAAAAGTCAAATAGTTAAAGTTTAAGGACACTTCCGCTGAACCTAGAGGAACAAAACTTAACACACAGACCCTAGAGGTGTGCACCAGTGTGGGAACACCGGCGGAGCAAAGTTACCTCACCCACAGGAAGTGGGTGCACAGGGTCGAAGTGGCGTCGGGTTTTGACACGCAGGCTCTTGGTGCTTGAAGCTGAAAGGGCTGCAGGCAGGGTGAAGACGAAGTGTCCGGTGGAGTCCAAGGGTGGACTCAAGTTGTAGAGTACCTGAAAGCAGAGGGGACAGAGTCTGGGTCACTCAGCAGTGACCAGGGTGGAACCAGGACGGAACCAGGCAATGTCGGGCGCAATCAGGTGGTCGTCGAGGCGCTTCTCTTCGCTGTCACGTGGGCTCTGGGGCATCTGCGACGTCCAGGAGCAGGTCACGATCTGTCCCACGCAGGCTCTCACCGTCGGTGCAGTCGGCTTCCGGTTTGGAGCAAACAAGCCTTGGTAAGAGCAATCCACGCGGGATTGGAAGATGGCGTCTTACTCGGACCAGGAAGGTCAGAGTCGGGGCTCCCTTTCAGGGGAGCTGGTGTGGATCTGGAGCAACCAGAATCACGAGTCTTCTTTTGTAGTTCGTCGGCACAGGGACCACAAGCCAGCTGGCAAGTGACCGGGCCAACGCGTTGAGCCAAATCGTGCCAAAGGGCCCCACGCAGCACTCGTCGAGTGTGGAGGGCTGAACTTCGGCTCAGGAGTAGCTCAGGGTGGGGGCTTCTCAAACCCCGGTGTACAGCTTCGAGGGTCACTCGTGGGCTGCACGGTCAGCGTCTCGTGGTCACTTCAAGATGGCGTGCCCCACGCTTCCGGTCGCCTCCACGGGTCTCAGCTTTGCAGGGACTGTGGATCGGGCTGTTAGAAGCTGGGCAGGCTTGATCTCGTCGATCTCAGTCGCTCGAGTTCCGGCGGGAACTGCAACTAAGTAGACGTCGAGGGCTGGATGGTGCCTGCTGCTGCAGGGTGGTCACTCCTTGACCACAAGGGAGATTCTTCGGGCTTCCACGTTGAGATGGAGGGCGAAGGGTCCAGAATATCGTTTCAAATGTTTCTTCCAGGAAATCTGATGTGCATTGGCACTGCTCCCACTCTTATTCGAATCTGGTGGGCGTGATTACCTGCTAGGTCCCCTCCTATGGGTGGGACCCAGGAAGTGGGTGGATACACCCCCTTCCTTTGATCCAGGCCGCCCTGGCACGAGGGCTGGAGTGCCCCAGAACCGGTTTGGCCGGATTATGCAAGGGGCAGCCTTGTGCGCCCCAGGCAGTGTCTGGTTTCTTTCAAACCTCCCTGCTACAATACACTATCTCCTGTCTGGAGGGCGGTGACACCCTCCTGTGACAGGAAACCCTTTGTCCAGGACCCCCTTGACTGGGTTTCGGTCAGCTCCAGGGGTCCAGACATTTGTCTGTGGCAGAGGCATCCATTTTGTGGATCTTAAGGCCTTTGGAGAAATCAACCGCATTAAAGTGAAGTAACATGTCTTACCCCTCTAGAGGGGTGGAATGCCATCCCCGTCGCCAGAACTGGCGAGGGGATGGTATTCCAAAGCGTATGACACCTTACACGACATGTTTTGATAAAGCCAAACCAGAGTTGCTAAATAACCGCGAGGATTATAAGGCACTTAATAGTATATGGTATGGCATTATCCTGAAACAGCTTAGGGATTTGTTCCCGACGGCTGCAGACAGGCTCAGCTCATGCTAGAGCTCCATCTCACATAAAAACCATGCACCCAGCCTCCAGGATTGGTGAGGCCTGTCTATAGGAGTGGCTCACAGGTTTACATGTGTCCAGATATAGGTTTAGACATAGGTATACTATATCTAAGCAAGGGGTGTGTACACCACCTTACCCCAGCTGAGTGATCAGCCAGTTGTGTCAATTTAAGAACCAGCCAGGGGTGGCAAAAGATATGCTGCAGCCCCTGGTAGGCCTTAGTGGCTCCTGTGCCCTGTGCACCTATAGTGCATTCTACAGGGGCTGACAAGGAGTCCATTTCCAATTGGTATGTACCTAGGGTACATGGAATCCATTTTACAGAGAGAGCAGATGGCCTGGGGCCCTGATTAGCAGGGAACCAGGTCAACTAAGTCAAAAAAACCAGCTAAACACAGGCAAAAAATCTGGGGTAACCATAGTCAGGTAGCCACCTTCCTACATAACCCCCCCCCAAACGAAAGGAGATAAGGCTATCCTTGGCCAGGTAAGCCTATATTGCCTGAGTGGCCATATAAGGAAGTACCTGCACTAGCATGGGTACCCCCTGTCTCATGGTCCACTAAGCAGTCCCTCACCCTTTGGGTATTAGAGGGTCTCCACCATAGGGAATCACTACCTTGGGTGTGTTTATGCAAAGTTAAAGGCTGGTTTGGATATGGAGTATTGAAGTGAGGCTCTACTAATTTAGGGCTTAGCTTCCTCCAATTATCTTCCACCATGTGTGCCTTTCTTTCTTTAACTGAGTTGCACTGTGCTCTCAGGGTCAACCTCTGGCTACCTAAAGCTGGAGGCTGGGTCCCTCTGTTTGGCTTGCTGGAGGGACAGTTCAGGTTTGGGCCCTTTGGGTCCCAGGTTTGGCTGTGCCCAACAGAATCCATCTGGGGGAGGTCCCTAACTGTTTTTAAGGGGGCTCCCTCAGGAGTTTTTAAAGTTTTCACCTTACTAGGGCTACTAGTTTTGGTGCACCTAATCTTTTGATGGGGGTGCTTTATTTGACAGGGGGCCCTCTGGGTCTCACTGTCCTTCTTGTCCTCTGCAGCCCTGGGCTGGCTAAGGCAAGGGAGAGAGGGGCAGGTTACCTGCTCCAGACTGGGTCCCACCTGAGAAGGGTCCACTGACATCAGAGGTTCTGTCAGGCTAGGCCCAACCACCTCTGGGGCAGTTCCTTCATCAGGGGTAAGATCAGTTCCCTGAGGAGGCTGATCCTGTCCTAAAGTCTGGTGAGGGGGAGATTTCTCTTCCTCCTCCATGCTCTCAGTTTGTGTGGAGTTATCCATCATTTCAGGTTTCACAACACACGTGTCAGTTTGAGTTTGGGCTGTGGCCATCACAGCCCCACCAACCTTTTCAGGAGGAGACTCAGTTTGGGTTTCTGCTGTTATCATAACAGCTTTGCTATTCTGTTCAGGAAGAGCTTTTGCTAAAGATGGGGCAGGGAGTATCTCCGCCCTACCAACCTTTTCAGGAAGGACATCTTGAATTGGGGCTGTAGCCATTACAGCCCCACTAACCTTTCCATTGGAATTTACCATTCTAGAATGGATTTCCTGTTCAACCCCAGCCCAGGCTGAGATTTCTAAATCATTACCCAGTAGACAGTCTACAGGCAAGTTTGGGGACACTGCCACTCTCTTTGGGCCAGTGACACCTCCCCAGCTGAGACTTACTACTGCCATGGGATGATTTGTTTGGATGCCATCAATGTTTATTACCTGGTATGTGGCACCAGGTAAAAGTTGCTTAGAGGGGACTATGCCATCAGCCACCATGGTGATGCTAGCCCCTGTGTCTCTAAAAGCTTCAACTCTTAAACCATTGATGATGGGTTCTTGTCTATACTTGCTCAAAGTATTTGGGCAAGCAGAGAAGTTGGCAAACCCCATGCCAGCCTCATAAACAAGATCATTGGGTGATGGGGACCTGGATAGGCCAGGGTCCACCTGATTTCCAAAAGTAAACCCACCCAGATTCCTGGGTGTGCTTCCACTTCCTGGGGGATTACTGCTGACAGTAACAGGAGGTGTTGAAGCTGGCTTTGGAGGTATATTCTCTTTATTGTTATTCTTGGGACAACAGCTGTCTGTTTTGTAATGCCCCACCTGTTTACAGGGATAACAATAGGGTTTTTTCTCAGTTGAAGAAGTGTCTTGGGACCCACCCCCATCCTTGGAGTTTTGGGGCCCTGGGGAAGTCTTTTCTTTACTTTTATCCCCACCCTTATCTTGAGGCTTGGTAGACTCCTTCTTCTGGTTACTGTCCTGATTCTTAGGCCTAATCCTGGTTCTGACCCATTTGTCTGCCTTCTTTCCCAATTCTTGGGGAGAGGTCAGATCAGAGTCTACCAGGTGCTGGTGTAAGAGCTGGTTCTGACAATTACTTAGGATCTGCTCCCTCATAATCAAATTATACAATCCCGTAAAGTCATGTACTTTGCTGCCATGTAGCCAACCCTCCAGAGCCTTAGTGGCACACTCCACAAAATCAGTCCAGTCTTGAGTCTGTGCTTTCTGGGTGTCTCTGAACAACAACCTGTATTGCTCAGTGGTTAGGCCATACCCTTCAATGAGAGCACTCTTCAAAACAGAGTAGTTTTTGGCATCCTCAGGTCTAACTGTGAGGAGCCTGTCCCTCCCTTTCTCAGAAAAGGAGTACCACAAAATTGCAGCCCACTGATTCTCAGGAACCTGCTGTACCATGCAGGCTCTCTCAAGAGCAGTCATCCATTTGTGGATGTCATCCCCTTCTTTAAAGGGGGGCACAATCTTGGTCAGGTTTCTATTGTCATAGGCCCTGTCTTTTTCTCTTGGAAAATTGCTGCCACCAGTGACATCTAAGCCACTTAATTTCTGCTCTCTTGCCAAGGCAAGTTTAGCTTGAGCTAAGGTAAGCTTAGCTTGACTCAGGGCTACCTCCTCTCTCTCTATCTGGAGTCTGACAGCCCTCATTCTAGCCCTATGCTCAGCTTTCTGAGAAGCACTCATGCCTCTCTCTGATTCTCTGGAGGCACTAGAAAGATGAGAGTCCCCTGAGGGAGATCTCACTCTTCTGTTGCCTGGGAGAATCACATGTTGGGTTCTGGGGAGGTGCTGGCCCTCTCCATTCCCCAGTAGGTCCAAGTTGGCCTGGCTAAGCCTACCAACTGGAACCTGGCTACCCTGATCCTGTACTTCTAAGTCCCCAACATCTGAGTCCTCATCCAAGTCATCATCATCCTCCTCTTCAAGGGGATCAACTGCAGGGGGGTTCTCTCCAGTTCCTGTATCTAGGGAAGCTGCTTTTGCCTTCTCTAAGTCATCCTGTTCTAGGATTTCTACCAGGATTAGGCAGGTGGGGCTTCTGCCCCTTTTTAACCCTCTTGCTTTGCACAAGACAATCAAGTCTCTCCGGGTTAGTTTGTCATATCCAGAAGTTGCCTGGGTAGGGTCAACTGTCACAGGACTAGACCCTGAGGCCTTTCCTGTGTCGGACATGGTTACTAGTGAGGTGTAAGTGGTGCACTTACCTACACTAAGTGTTTTCCTACTGGACCTTGCTAGTGAGTTGTAGTCAGGGGTGTGCTACTCCCTTCAACCTACAACTACTAAGTTCAGTAGAACTTAATATGCTAAGCTTTTGATTTTATATGTACCTAGAGGTACTTGATGTGATCTTTCAATTTGATATAAAGATTGCAATGGTAAAACAACAGCAAGCTCAAATCCGCACCGCTGCTCACCAATGTGAGAAGTTGGCCTGGTAGGGGATGTTTCCAATTCTGGAACCACCTACTACCTGACCAAACAATCCCCTTATGGTGTCTGGTTGTAAGTCAACCTTATTAGACAAGCTATCCTAGTGGTAGCATGGACTAAGCAGCCTAAAGGCTTAACTTAAGAGGTCGTGTTAAGCGAGCTGTTTTACCACATACAATCCTGTAATACCAAATGAAAGGACACCACACAAGTATATATTATAAAAATATATGTGTTTATTACTAAAAACAATCCCCAGTATTCTTTATGAATAAAGGGGCACAAGCGTTAAATCAAAAGCACTGTTTAAACATACAAAGTTGCACAATTATGGATGAGGACAGGGGGCCACTCAAACCATATACTAAACAAGTGGTATAAGAGAGGCCACTCGAACAGTGGTTAGGCCTAGGGCCTAGGGAATCGCTGGGAGCAGTCAGGACAAGCAATGCTGAAGTCGGGAATGGCCCTCGGGATTCGGGAGATGTGCGGAAAGCGCACGCATGCACCAATGTTAACCAATGGTGCGTAAAAGTCAAATAGTTAAAGTTTAAGGACACTTCCGCTGAACCTAGAGGAACAAAACTTAACACACAGACCCTAGAGGTGTGCACCAGTGTGGGAACACCGGCGGAGCAAAGTTACCTCACCCACAGGAAGTGGGTGCACAGGGTCGAAGTGGCGTCGGGTTTTGACACGCAGGCTCTTGGTGCTTGAAGCTGAAAGGGCTGCAGGCAGGGTGAAGACGAAGTGTCCGGTGGAGTCCAAGGGTGGACTCAAGTTGTAGAGTACCTGAAAGCAGAGGGGACAGAGTCTGGGTCACTCAGCAGTGACCAGGGTGGAACCAGGACGGAACCAGGCAATGTCGGGCGCAATCAGGTGGTCGTCGAGGCGCTTCTCTTCGCTGTCACGTGGGCTCTGGGGCATCTGCGACGTCCAGGAGCAGGTCACGATCTGTCCCACGCAGGCTCTCACCGTCGGTGCAGTCGGCTTCCGGTTTGGAGCAAACAAGCCTTGGTAAGAGCAATCCACGCGGGATTGGAAGATGGCGTCTTACTCGGACCAGGAAGGTCAGAGTCGGGGCTCCCTTTCAGGGGAGCTGGTGTGGATCTGGAGCAACCAGAATCACGAGTCTTCTTTTGTAGTTCGTCGGCACAGGGACCACAAGCCAGCTGGCAAGTGACCGGGCCAACGCGTTGAGCCAAATCGTGCCAAAGGGCCCCACGCAGCACTCGTCGAGTGTGGAGGGCTGAACTTCGGCTCAGGAGTAGCTCAGGGTGGGGGCTTCTCAAACCCCGGTGTACAGCTTCGAGGGTCACTCGTGGGCTGCACGGTCAGCGTCTCGTGGTCACTTCAAGATGGCGTGCCCCACGCTTCCGGTCGCCTCCACGGGTCTCAGCTTTGCAGGGACTGTGGATCGGGCTGTTAGAAGCTGGGCAGGCTTGATCTCGTCGATCTCAGTCGCTCGAGTTCCGGCGGGAACTGCAACTAAGTAGACGTCGAGGGCTGGATGGTGCCTGCTGCTGCAGGGTGGTCACTCCTTGACCACAAGGGAGATTCTTCGGGCTTCCACGTTGAGATGGAGGGCGAAGGGTCCAGAATATCGTTTCAAATGTTTCTTCCAGGAAATCTGATGTGCATTGGCACTGCTCCCACTCTTATTCGAATCTGGTGGGCGTGATTACCTGCTAGGTCCCCTCCTATGGGTGGGACCCAGGAAGTGGGTGGATACACCCCCTTCCTTTGATCCAGGCCGCCCTGGCACGAGGGCTGGAGTGCCCCAGAACCGGTTTGGCCGGATTATGCAAGGGGCAGCCTTGTGCGCCCCAGGCAGTGTCTGGTTTCTTTCAAACCTCCCTGCTACAATACACTATCTCCTGTCTGGAGGGCGGTGACACCCTCCTGTGACAGGAAACCCTTTGTCCAGGACCCCCTTGACTGGGTTTCGGTCAGCTCCAGGGGTCCAGACATTTGTCTGTGGCAGAGGCATCCATTTTGTGGATCTTAAGGCCTTTGGAGAAATCAACCGCATTAAAGTGAAGTAACATGTCTTACCCCTCTAGAGGGGTGGAATGCCATCCCCGTCGCCAGAACTGGCGAGGGGATGGTATTCCAAAGCGTATGACACCTTACACGACATGTTTTGATAAAGCCAAACCAGAGTTGCTAAATAACCGCGAGGATTATAAGGCACTTAATAGTATATGGTATGGCATTATCCTGAAACAGCTTAGGGATTTGTTCCCGACGGCTGCAGACAGGCTCAGCTCATGCTAGATCTCCATCTCACATAAAAACCATGCACCCAGCCTCCAGGATTGGTGAGGCCTGTCTATAGGAGTGGCTCACAGGTTTACATGTGTCCAGATATAGGTTTAGACATAGGTATACTATATCTAAGCAAGGGGTGTGTACACCACCTTACCCCAGCTGAGTGATCAGCCAGTTGTGTCAATTTAAGAACCAGCCAGGGGTGGCAAAAGATATGCTGCAGCCCCTGGTAGGCCTTAGTGGCTCCTGTGCCCTGTGCACCTATAGTGCATTCTACAGGGGCTGACAAGGAGTCCATTTCCAATTGGTATGTACCTAGGGTACATGGAATCCATTTTACAGAGAGAGCAGATGGCCTGGGGCCCTGATTAGCAGGGAACCAGGTCAACTAAGTCAAAAAAAACAGCTAAACACAGGCAAAAAATCTGGGGTAACCATAGTCAGGTAGCCACCTTCCTACACGGTTAATTTCTAAAAAGACCTTAGATCCACAAAATGGATGCCTCTGCCACAGACAAGAGTCTGGACCCCTGCAGCTGACCGAAACTCAGCCAAATGGGGCCTGGACAAAGGGTTTCCTGTTGCAGGGAGGTGTTACACCCCCTCAGACAGGAGATAGTGGATTGTAGCAGGGAGGTTTGAAAGAAACCAGACACTGCATGGGGAGCACAAGGCTGCCCCTTGCATAATCCGGCCAAACCGGTTCTGGGGCACTCCAGCCCTCGTGCCAGGGTGGCCTGGATCAAAGGAAGGGGGTGTATCCACCCACTTCCTGGGTCCCACCCATAGGAGGGGACCTAGCAGGTAATCCAGCCCCCAAAATTAGTATAAGACTGGGAGCAGTGCCAATGCACTTTAGATCATCCTGAAATCACCTTTAAACTAAGAAGACGACTGGACTTCGACATTCTGATGAACAGAAGACTGAAGAGCATCTCCCTTGTGGCCTAGGAGGGGCCACCCTGTGAACACAGGCACCACCCAGCACCTCGACGTCTGCTTTGCTGCCGCCTCCCGCCGGAGCCCGAGTGCAGAGCCTGACAAGACCCAGCTTCCCAGTTTTCTCCCAGCCCGATCCACAGTCCCTGCAAAGAAGGGACCCATGGAGGCACCGAGAGACGTGGGAGCGGACATCTTGAAAGACCCCCGAGACGCTGACTGCGCAGCACCCGAGGCACCCTCGACTCTGTGCTTTGGGGTTTGAGAAGCCCCACAATCGAGCAGCATTTGCACCAAAGATCAGCCCTCCAACATCTCCACGATCTGCGTGGGGCCCTTTTGCTTTGTGCCACTCGACTCGCCATCCCGGCCGCTTGTCACGTGGTCAGCGGCCATCTTGGCGACGAAACCTACGATTTACACTGTGAGTCTGGCTGCTCCAGACCTGCCCTCGCTCCTGTAGAAAGGAGTACCCGCTCTAACCTTGCTGGTCCGAGTAATAAGCCTTTTTCACTTTCCCCGTGGCTTGCATTAGCCAAGGCTTGTTTGCTTCAATCGAGTTGCCGACACCGCCATCAGCTAGAACCTTCGAGGGACAGCTCGATATCGACTCCTGGACGTCCTTGACCTCTTCGTGTCCACGTGGCTGCAGAGAGAAGCAACACCTCATCACCTGTTTGCACCCGACTTTGCCTGGTTCCAATCTGGTTCCACGGTGGTCACTGGTCAGTGACTTTGAACACTGTCCCCTCTGCTTTCAGGTCTTCACCACTTCAGATCCACCCTTGGATCCACCGGACACTTCTCCTTCACATCGCCTGCAGCATCTTCAGCTTCAAGCGCCAAGAACCTGCGTGTCAAAACCCGACGCCACTTCGACCCTGTGCACCCGCTTCCTGTGGGTGAGGTAACTTTGCTCCGCCGGTGTTCCCACACTGGTACACATCTCTAGGGTCTGTGTCTTAAGTTTTGTTCGTCTAGGTTCAGCGGAAGTGTCCTTAAACTTTAACTTTGTAACTTTTACGCACCATTGGTTAACATTGGTGCATGCGTGCGCTTTCCGCACTGCTCCCGAATCCCGTGGGTCTCTCCCGACTTCAGCACTGCTTGTCCTGACTGCTCCCAGCGATTCCCTAGGCCCTAGGCCTAACCACTGTTTGATTGGTATCTCTTATACCACTTGTTTTGTATATGGTTTGAGTGGCCACCCGCCCTCATCCATAATTGTGCAACTTTGTATGTTTAAACTGTGCTTTTGATTTAACGCTTGTGCCCCTTTATTCATAAAGAATACTGGGGATTGTTTTTAGTAATAAACACATATATTTTTATAATATATACTTGTGTGGTGTCCTTTCATTTGATATTACAGGATTGTATGTGGTAAAACAGCTCGCTTAACACGACCTCTTAAGTTAAGCCTTTAGTCTGCTTAGTCCATGCTACCCCTAGGATAGCTTGTCTAACAAGGTTGACTTACAACCTGACACCATAAGGGATTGTTTGGTCTGATAATAGGTGGTTCCAGAATTGGAAACATCACCTATCAGGCCAACTTCTCACATAAAGGGATTAGCACACCCTGACTACAACTCACTAGCAAGGTACAGTAGGAAAACACTTAGTGTAGGTAAGTGCACCACTTACACCTCACTAGTAACCATGTCTGACACAGGAAAAGCCTCAGGGTCTACTCCTGTGACAGTTGACCTTACCCAGGCAACTTTCAGCTACGACAAACTAACCCGAAGAGACTTGGTTGCCTTGTGCAAAGCAAGAGGGTTAAAGAGGGGCAGAAGCCCCACCTGCCAAATCCTGGTAGAAATCCTAGAGCAGGATGACTTAGAAAGGGCAAAGGAAGCTTCCCTAGAAACAGGAAATGGAGGGAACCCCCCTGTAACTGACCCCCCTCAGGAGGAAGATGAGGAAGAAGAAGAGGAGGAGGAGGACTCAGAAGTTGAGGACTTAGAAGATCAGGATCAGAGGGGTAGCCAGGTTCCAGTTGCCAGGCTTAGCCAGGCCAACTTGGACCTACTGGGGAATGGAGAGGGAGAGCACCTCCCCAGAACCCACCATGGGATTCTCCCAGGCAACAGAAGAGTGAGATCTCCCTCAGGGGACTCTCATATTTCTAGTGCCTCCAGAGAATCAGAGAGAGGCATGACTGCTTCTCAGAAAGCTGAGCATAGGGCTAGAATGAGGGCTGTCAAACTCCAAATAGAGAGAGAGGAGGTAGCCCTGAGTCAAGCTAGACTTACCTTAGCTCAAGCTAAACTTGCCTTGGCAAGAGAGCAAAAATTGTGTGGCTTAGATGCCACTGGTGGCAGCAATATTCCTAAAGAGAAACCCAGGTCCTATGATAGTAGAAACCTGACAAAGATTGTGCCCCCCTACAAGGAAGGGGATGACATCCACAAGTGGATAACTGCTCTTGAGAGAGCCTGCATGGTACAGCAGGTTCCTGAGGAACAGTGGGCAGCAATCTTATGGTACTCCTTTTCAGAGAAAGGGAGAGATAAGCTCCTCACTGTCAGACATGAGGATGCAAACAATTACAAAGTCCTGAAGAGTGTCCTAATAGATGGGTTTGGCTTAACCACTGAACAGTACAGGTTGAAGTTCAGAGACACCCAGAAGACACAGACACAGGACTGGACTGATTTTGTAGATTGTGCTACTAAGGCTCTGGAGGGTTGGCTACATGGCAGCAAAGTACATGACTTTACAGGATTGTATAATTTGATTATGAGGGAGCAGATCCTAAGTAATTGTCAGAACCAGCTCTTACACCAGCACCTGGTAGACTCTGATCTGACCTCTCCCCAAGAATTGGGAAAGAAGGCAGACAAATGGGTCAGAACCAGGATTAGGCCTAAGAATCAGGACAGTAACCAGAAGAAGGAGTCTACCAAGCCTCAAGATAAGGGTGGGGATAAAAGTAAAGAAAAGACTTCCCCAGGGCCCCAAAACTCCAAGGATGGGGGTGGGTCCCAAGACACTTCTTGAACTGAGAAAAAGCCTTATTGTTATCCCTGTAAACAGGTGGGGCATTACAAAACAGACAACTGTTGTCCCAAGAATAACAATAAAGAAAATGTACCTCCAAAGCCAGCTTCAACACCTCCTGTTACTGTCAGCAGTAATCCCCCAGGAAGTGGAAGCACACCCAGGAATCTGGGTGGGTTTACTGTTGGAGCTCAGGTGGACCCTGGCCTATCCAGGTCCCCATCACCCAATGATCTTGTTTATGAGACTGGCATGGGGTTTGCCAACTTCTCTGCTTGCCCAAATACTTTGAGCAAGTATAGACAAGAACCCATCATCAATGGTTTGAAAGTTGAAGCTTTTAGAGACACAGGGGCTAGCATCACCATGGTGGCTGATGGCATAGTCCCCTCTAAGCAACTTTTACCTGGTGCCACATACCAGGTTACAAACATTGATGGAATCCAAACAAATCATCCCATGGCAGTAGTAAGTCTCAGCTGGGGAGGTGTCATTGGCCCAAAGAGAGTGGCAGTGTCACCAAACTTGCCTGTAGACTGCCTACTTGGTAATGATTTGGAGATCTCAGCCTGGGCTGAGGTTGAACAGGAAACCCATTCTAGAATGGTGAATTCCAATGGAAAGGTTAGTAGGGCTGAGAAACTCTCTGCCCCATCTTTAGCAAAAGCTCTTCCTGAACAGAATAGCAAAGCTGTTATGATAACAGCAGAAACCCAAACTGAGTCTCCTCCTGAAAAGGTTGGTGGGGCTGTGATGGCCACAGCCCAAACTCAAACTGATATGTGTGTTGTGAAGCCTGAAATGATGGATAACTCCACACAAACTGAGAGCATGGAGGAGGAAGAGAAA
Source organism: Lissotriton helveticus (assembly GCF_964261635.1). Classification (NCBI taxonomy): domain Eukaryota; kingdom Metazoa; phylum Chordata; class Amphibia; order Caudata; family Salamandridae; genus Lissotriton; species Lissotriton helveticus. The sequence continues at coordinate 1,915,306 of NW_027611666.1, forward strand.
TCTCCCCCTCACCAGACTTTAGGACAGGATCAGCCTCCTCAGGGAACTGATCTTACCCCTGATGAAGGAGCTGCCCCAGAGGTGGTTGGGCCTAGCCTGACAGAACCTCTGATGTCAGTGGACCCTTCTCAGGTGGGACCCAGTCTGGAGCAGGTAACCTGCCCCCTCTCTACCTTGCCTTAGCCAGCCCAGGGCTGCAGAGGACAAGAAGGACAGTGAGACCCAGAGGGCCCCCTGTCAAATAAAGCACCCCCATCAAAAGATTAGGTGCACCAAAACTAGTAGCCCTAGTAAGGTGAAAACTTTAAAAACTCCTGAGGGAGCCCCCTTAAAAACAGTTAGGGACCTCCCACAGATGGATTCTGTTGGGCACAGCCAAACCTGGGACCCAAGGGGCCCAAACCTGAACTGTCCCTCCAGCCAGCCAAACAGAGGGACCCAGCCTCCAGCTTTAGGTAGCCAGAGGTTGACCCTGAGAGCACAGTGCAACTCAGTTAAAGAGAGAAAGGCACACATGGTGGAAGATAATTGGAGGAAGCTAAGCCCTAAATTAGTAGAGCCTCGCTTCAATACTCCATATCCAAACCAGCCTTTAACTTTGCATAAACACACCCAAGGTAGTGATTCCCTATGGTGGAGACCCTCTGATACCCCAAGGGTGAGGGACTGCTTAGTGGACCATGAGACAGGGGGTACCCATGCTAGTGCAGGTACTTCCTTATATGGCCACTCAGGCAATATAGGCTTACCTGGCCAAGGATAGCCTTATCTCCTTTCGTTTGGGGGGGGGGGTTATGTAGGAAGGTGGCTACCTGACTATGGTTACCCCGGATTTTTTGCCTGTGTTTAGCTGGTTTTTTGACTTAGTTGACCTGGTTCCCTGCTAATCAGGGCCCCAGGCCATCTGCTCTCTCTGTAAAATGGATTCCATGTACCCTAGGTACATACCACAATTGGAAATGGACTCCTTGTCAGCCCCTGTATAATGCACTATAGGTGCCCAGGGCATAGGGGCCACCAAGGCCTACCAGGGGCTGCAGCATATCTTTTGCCACCCCTGGCTGGTTCTTAAATTGACACAACTGGCTGATCACTCAGCTGGGGTAAGGTGGTGTAAACACCCCTTGCTTAGATATAGTATACCTATATCTAAACCTATATCTGGACACATGTAAACCTGTGAGCCACTCCTATGGAAGGCCTCATCAATCCTGGAGGCAGAGTGCGTGGTTTTATGTGAGATGGAGCTCTAGCATGAGCTGAGCCTGTCTGCAGCTGTCGGGAACAACTCCCTAAGCTGTTTCAGGATAATGCCATACCATATACTCTTAAGTGCCTTATAATCCTCGCGGTTAAATAGCAACTTTGGTTTCGCTTTATCAAAACATGTCGTGTAAGGTGTCATACGATTTGGAATACCATCCCCTCGCCAGTTCTGGCGACGGGGATGGCATTCCACCCCTCTAGAGGGGTAAGACATGTTGCTTTACTTAAATGCGGTTGATTTCTCCAAAGACCTTAGATCCACAAAATGGATGCCTCTGCCACAGACAAATGTCTGGACCCCTGCAGTTGACCGAAACTCAACCAAATGGGTCCTGGACAAAGGGTTTCCTGTCACAGGAGGGTGTCACCACCCTCCAGACAGGAGATAGTGGATTGTAGCAGGGAGGTTTGAAAGAAACCAGACACTGCTTGGGGCGCACAAGGCTGCCCCTTGCATAATCCGGCCAAACCGGTTCTGGGGCACTCCAGCCCTCGTGCCAGGGCGGCCTGGATCAAAGGAAGGGGGTGTATCCACCCACTTCCTGGGTCCCACCCATAGGGGGGGACCTAGCAGGTAATCACGCCCCCCAGATTCGAATAAGAGTGGGAGCAGTGCCAATGCACATCAGATTTCCTGGAAGAAACATTTGAAACGAAATTCTGGACCCTTCGCCCTCCATCTCAACGTGGAAGCCCGAAGAATCTCCCTTGTGGTCAAGGAGTGACCACCCTGCAGCAGCAGGCACCATCCAGCCCTCGACGTCTACTAAGTTGCAGTTCCCGCCGGAACTCGAGCGACTGAGATTGATGAGATCAAGCCTGCCTGCCTTCCAACAGCCCGATCCACAGTCCCTGCAAAGCTGAGACCCGTGGAGGCGACCGGAAGCGTGGGGCACGCCATCTTGAATTGACCACGAGACGCTGACCGTGCAGCCCACGAGTGACCCTCGAAGCTGTGCACCGGGGTTTGAGAAGCCCCCACCCTGAGCTACTCCTGAGCCGAAGTTCAGCCCTCCACACTCGACGAGTGCTGCGTGGGGCCCTTCTGCTCTATTTGGCTCAACGCATTGGCCCGGTCAATTGCCAGCTGGCTAGTGGTCCCTGTGCCGACGAAACTACTAAGAAGACTCGTGAATCGGGTTGCTCCAGATCCACACCAGCTCCCCTGAAAAGGAGCCCTGACTCTGACCTTCCTGGTCCGAGTGATTAGCAATCTTCCGAACCTGCGTGGATTGCTCTTGCCAAGGCTTGTTTGCTCCAAACTTGAAGCCGACTGCACCGACGGTGAGAGCCTGCGTGGGACAGATCGTGACCTGCTCCTGGACATCGCAGATGCCCCAGAGCCCACGTGACAGCGGAGAGAAGCTCCTCGACGACCACCTGATTGCGCCCGACATTGCCTGGTTCCGTCCTGGTTCCACCCTGGTCACTGCTGAGTGACCCAGACTCTGTCCCCTCTGCTTTCAGGTACCCTTCGACTTGAGTCCACCCTTGGACTCCACCGGACACTTCATCTTTAACCCGCCTGCAGCCCTTTCAGCTTCAAGCACCAAGAGCCTGCGTGTCAAAACCCGACGCATCTTCGACCCTGTGCACCCACTTCCTGTGGGTGAGGTAACTTTGCTCCGCCGGTGTTCCCACACTGGTGCACACCTCTAGGGTCTGTGTGTTAAGTTTTGTTCCTCTAGGTTCAGCGGAAGTGTCCTTAAACTTTAACTTTACAACTTTTACGCACCATTGGTTAACATTGGTGCATGCGTGCGCTTTCCGCACATCTCCCGAATCCCGAGGGCCATTCCCGACTTCAGCATTGCTTGTCCTGACTGCTCCCAGCGATTCCCTAGGCCCTAGGCCTAACCACTGCTCGAGTGGCATCTCTTATACCACTTGTTTAGTATATGGTTTGAGTGGCCCCCTGCCCTCATCCATAATTGTGCAACTTTGTATGTTTAAACAGTGCTTTTGATTTAACGCTTGTGCCGCTTTATTCATAAAGAATACTGGGGATTGTTTTTAGTAATAAATACATATATTTTTATAATATATACTTGTGTGGTGTCCTTTCATTTGGTATTACAGGATTGTATGTGGTAAAACAGCTCGCTTAACACGACCTCTTAAGTTAAGCCTTTAGGCTGCTTAGTCCATGCTACCCCTAGGATAGCTTGTCTAATAAGGTTGACTTACAACCAGACACCATAAGGGATTGTTTGGTCTGATAACAGGTGGTTCCAGAATTGGAAACATCACCTATCAGGCCAACTTCTCACACAGGCTGTGCTTGGTCCCCCTGGTTGCTCTTGGTCCCCCAGGCTGTGCTTGGTCCCCCAGGCTGTGCTTGGTCCCCCTGGTTGCTCTTGGTCCCCCAGGCTGTGCATGGTCCCCCAGGCTGTGCTTGGTCCCCCAGGCTGTGCTTGGTCCCCCTGGTTGCTCTTGGTCACCCAGGCTGTGCTTGGTCCCCCAGGCTGTGCTTGGTACCCCAGGATGTGCTTGGTCCTCCTGGTTGCTCTTGGTCCCCCAGGCTGTGCTTGGTCCCCCAGGCTGTTCTTGGTCTCCCAGGCTGTGCTTGGTCCCCCAGGCTGTGCTTGGTCCCCCAGGCTGTGCTTGGTCCCTCTGGTTGCTCTTGGTCCCCCAGGCTGTGCTTGTTCCCCCAGGCTGTGCTTGGTCCCCCAGGCTGTGCTTGGTCCCCCAGGCTGTGCTTGGCCCCCCTGGTTGCTCTTGGTCCCCCAGGCTGTGCTTGGTCCCCCAGGCTCTGCTTGGTCCCCCAGGCTGTGCTTGGTCCCCCTGGTTGCTCTTGGTCCCCCTGGCTGTGCTTGGTACCCCTGGCTGTGCTTGGTCCCCCTGGTTGCTCTTGGTCCCCCAGGCTGTGCTTGGTCCCCCAGGCTGTGCTTGGTCCCCCTGGTTGCTCTTGGTCCCCCAGGCTGTGCTTGGTACCCCAGGCTGTGCTTGGTCCCCCAGGCTCTGCTTGGTCCCCCAGGCTCTGCTTGGTCCCCCTGGTTGCTCTTGGTCCCTCAGGCTGTGCTTGGTCCCCCAGGCTGTGCTTGGTCCCCCGGGCTGTGCTTGGTCCCCCAGGCTGTGCTTAGTCCCCCTGGTTGCGCTTGGTCCCCCTGGCTGTGCATGGTACCCCTGGCTGTGCTTGGTCCCCCTGGTTGCTATTGGTCCACCAGGCTGTGCTTGGTCCCCCAGGCTGTGCTTGGTCCCCCTGGTTGCTCTTGGTCCCCCAGGCTGTGCTTGGTCCCCCAGGCTGTGCTTGGTCCCCCTGGTTGCTTTTGGTCCCCCAGGCTGTTCTTGGTACCCCTGGCTGTGCTTGGTCCCCCTGGTTGCTCTTGGTCCCCCAGGCTGTGCTTGGTCCCCCAGGCTGTGCTTGGGTCCCCATGGTTGCTCTTGGTCCCCCAGGCTGTGCTTGGTCCCCCAGGCTGTTCTTGGTCCCCCAGCTGTGCTTGGTCCCCCTGGTTGCTCATGGTCCCCCAGGCTGTGCTTGGTCCCCCAGGCTGTGCTTGGTCCCCCAGGCTGTGCTTGGTCCCCCTGGTTGCTCTTGGTACCCCAGGCTTGTGCTTGGTCCCCCAGGCTGTGCTTGGTCCCCCTGGTTGCTCTTGGTCCCCCAGGCTTGTGCTTGGTCCCCCAGGCTGTGCTTGGTCCCCAGGCTGTGCTTGGTCCCCCTGGTTGCTCTTGGTCCCCCAGGCTTGTGCTTGGTCCCCCAGGCTGTGCTGCTTGGTCCCCCTGGTTGCTCTTGGTCCCCCAGTGTAGGAGAGTAGGGTCTGCTATCCTATGGTCACCCCAAATTTGTGCTTTTTGCTTCACTGGTTTTCGACTACTGAGGCTGTGGGCCTGCTGATCAGACCCCCAGCCTGCTGTTCTCTCACTAAATTACTGACACATGTGCTATAGGCACATACCAATTGGAAATGGACTCCTTGTCAGCCCCTGTATAATGCACTATAGGTGCCCAGGGCATAGGGGCCACCAAGGCCTACCAGGGGCTGCAGCATATCTTTTGCCACCCCTGGCCGGTTCTTAAATTGACACAACTGGCTGATCACTCAGCTGGGGTAAGGTGGTGTAATCACCCCTTGCTTAGATATAGTATACCTATATCTAAACCTATATCTGGACACATGTAAACCTGTGAGCCACTCCTATGGAAGGCCTCATCAATCCTGGAGGCAGGTTGCGTGGTTTTATGTGAGATGGAGCTCTAGCATGAGCTGAGCCTGTCTGCAGCTGTCGGGAACAACTCCCTCAGCTGTTTCAGGATAATGCCATACCATATACTCTTAAGTGCCTTATAATCCTCGCGGTTAAATAGCAACTTTGGTTTGGCTTTATCAAAACATGTCGTGTAAGGTGTCATACGATTTGGAATACTATCCCCTCGCCAGGTCTGGCGACGGGGATAGCATTCCACCCCTCTAGAGGGGTAAGACATGTTCCTTTACTGTAATGCGGTTAATTTCTCCAAAGACCTTAGATCCACAAAATGGATGCCTCTGCCACAGACAAATGTCTGGACCCCTGCAGCTGACCGAAACTCAGCCAAAGGGGTCCTGGACAAAGGGTTTCCTGTCACAGGAGGGTGTCACCACCCTCCAGACAGGAGATAGTGGATTGTAGCAGGGAGGTCTGAAAGAAACCAGACACTGCCTGGGGCGCACAAGGCTGCCCCTTGCATAATCCGGCCAAACCGGTTCTGGGGCACTCCAGCCCTCGTGCCAGGGCGGCCTGGATCAAAGGAAAGGGGTGTATCCACCCCCTTCCTGGGTCCCACCCAGGGGGGGGGGCCTAGCAGGTAATCACGCCCCCCAGATTCGAATAAGAGTGGGAGCAGTGCCAATGCACATCAGATTTCCTGGAAGAAACATTAGAAACGAATCTCTGGACCCTTGGACCTCCATCTCAACGTGGAAGCCCGAAGAATCTCCCTTGTGGTCAAGGAGTGACCACCCTGCAGCAGCAGGCACCATCCAGCCCTCGACGTCTACTTAGTTGCAGTTCCCGCCGGAACTCGAGCAACTGAGATCGACGAGATCAAGCTTGCCCGCCTTCCAACAGCCCGATCCACAGTCCCTGCAGAGCTGAGACCCGTGGAGGCGACCGGAAGCGTGGGGCACGCCATCTTGAATTGACCATGAGACGCTGACCGTGCAGCCCACGAGTGACCCTCGAAGCTGTGCACCGGGGTTTGAGAAGCCCCCACTCTGAGCTACTCCTGAGCCGAAGTTCAGCCCTCCACACTCGACGAATGCTGCGTGGGGCCCTTCTGCTCCATTTGGCTCAACGCGTTGGCCCGGTCACTTGCCCGCTGGCTAGTGGTCCCTGTGCCGACGAAACTACAAAGAAGACTCGTGAATCTGGTTGCTCCAGATCCACACCAGCTCCCCTGAAAAGGAGCCCCGACTCTGACCTTCCTGGTCCGAGTGAGAAGCAATCTTCCGATCCCGCGTGGATTGCTCTTGCCAAGTGTTATTTGCTCCAAACTTGAAGCCGACTGCACCGACGGTGAGAGCATGCGTGGGACAGATCGTGACCTGCTCCTGGACATCGCAGATGCCCCAGAGCCCACGTGACAGCGGAGAGAAGCTCCTCGACGACCACCTGATTGCGCCCGACATTGCCTGGTTCCGTCCTGGTTCCACCCTGGTCACTGCTGAGTGACCCAGACTCTGTCCCCTCTGCTTTCAGGTACCCTTCGACTTGAGTCCACCCTTGGACTCCACCGGACACTTCATCTTCAACCCGCCTGCAGCCCTTTCAGCTTCAAGCACCAAGAGCCTGCGTGTCAAAACCCGACGCCACTTCGACCCTGTGCACCCACTTCCTGTGGGTGAGGTAACTTTGCTCCGCCGGTGTTCCCACACTGGTGCACATCTCTAGGGTCTGTGTGTTAAGTTTTGTTCCTCTAGGTCCAGCGGAAGTGTCCTTAAACTTTAACTTTATGACTTTTACGCACCATTGGTTAACATTGGTGCGTGCGTGCGCTTTCTGCACATCTCCCGAATCCCGAGGGCCATTCCCGACTTCAGCATTGCTTGTCCTGACTGCTCCCAGCGATTCCCTAGGCCCTAGGCCTAACCACTGCTCGAGTGGCATCTCTTATACCACTTGTTTAGTATATGGTTTGAGTGGCCACCCGCCCTCATCCATAATTGTGCAACTTGTATGTTTAAACAGTGCTTTTTGATTTAACGCTTGTGCCCCTTTATTCATAAAGAATACTGGGGATTGTTTTTAGTAATAAACACATATATTTTTATAATATATACTTGTGTGGTGTCCTTTCATTTGATATTACAGGATTGTATGTGGTAAAACAGCTCGCTTAACACGACCTCTTAAGTTAAGCCTTTAGGCTGCTTAGTCCATGCTACCCCTAGGATAGCTTGTCTAATAAGGTTGACTTAGAACCAGACACCATAAGGGATTGTTTGGTCTGATAATAGGTGGTTCCAGAATTGGAAACATCACCTATCAGGCCAACTTCTCACATTGGTGAGCAGCGGTGCGGATTTGAGCTTGCTGTTGTTTTACCATTGCAATCTTTGTATCAAATTGAAAGATCACATCAAGTACCTCTAGGTACATATAAATCAAAAGCTTAGCATATTAAGTTCTACTGAACTTAGTAGTTGTAGATTAAAGGGATTAGCACACCCTGACTACAACTCACTAGTAAGGTACAGTAGGAAAACACTTAGTGTAGGTAAGTGCACCACTTACACCTCACTAGCAGCCATGTCTGACACAGGAAAAGCCTCAGGGTCTACTCCTGTGACAGTTGACCTTACCCAGGCAACTTTTGGATATGACAAACTAACCCGAAGAGACTTGATTGCCTTGTGCAAAGCAAGAGGGTTAAAAAGGGGCAGAAGCCCCACCTGCCAAATCCTGGTAGAAATCCTAGAGCAGGATGACTTAGAAAGGGCAAAGGTAGCTTCCCTAGAAACAGGAAATGGAGGGAACCCCCCTGTAACTGACCCCCCTCAGGAGGAAGATGATGAAGAAGAGGAGGAGGAGGAGGACTCAGAAGTTGAGGACTTAGAAGATCAGGATCAGAGGGGTAGCCAGGTCCCAGTTGCCAGGCTTAGCCAGGCCAACTTAGACCTACTGGGGAATGGAGAGGGCCAGCACCTCCCCAGATCCCACAATGTTATTCTCCCAGGCAACAGAAGAGTGAGATCTCCCTCAGGGGATTCTCATATTTTTAGTGCCTCCAGAGAATCACAGAGAGGCATGACTGCTTCTCAAAAGCTAGAGCATAGGGCCAGAATGAGGGCTGTCAAACTCCAGATAGAGAGGGAGGAGGTAGCCTTGGCTCAAGCTAGACTTGCCTTGGCAAGAGAGCAGAAATTAAGTGGCTTAGATGCCACTGGTGGCAGCAAATTTCCAAGAGAAAAAGACAGGGGCTATGACAATAGAAACCTGACAAAAATTGTGCCCCCCTTTAAAGAAGGGGATGACATCCACAAATGGATGACTGCTCTTGAGAGAGCCTGCATGGTACAGCAGGTTCCTGAGGATCAGTGGGCTGCAATTTTATGGTACTCCTTTTCTGAGAAAGGGAGGGACAGGCTCCTCACAGTTAGACCTGTGGATGCCAAAAATTACACTGTCTTGAAGAGTGCTCTTATTGAAGGGTTTGGCCTAACCACTGAGCAATACAGGTTGTTGTTCAGAGACACCCAAAAAGCACAGACTCAAGACTGGACTTATTTCGTTGAGTGTGCCACTAAGGCTTTGGAGGGTTGGTTGCAGGGAAGTAAAGTTTCAGACTATACAGGATTGTACAATCTTATGATGAGAGAACAGATCCTTAATAACTGTACAAACCAGCTGTTGCATCAATACCTTATTGACTCTGATCTGACCTCTCCCCAAGAATTGGGAAAGAAGGCAGACAAATGGGTCAGAACAAGGATTAAGCAGAAACCCCAGAACCAAGGTGGTGACCAGAAGAAAACAGACCAGAAGGGTGTAATCAGAATCAGAAAGATAAAGAAAAAGACCAGAAGTCTTCAGGCCCCCAAACTAATAGTAAGGAGGGTGGTTCCCAAAATGGAAACAAGAAGAAGAAGAACAAAGGTCCAAAGACACCTTGGTGTAATACCTGCAAATCAGTTTCACACTGGGGCAGTGAGTGCACCAAGGCAAATCCAGTTCCCACCACTACAGCTCCTAAAGCAACTGCAACCCCAAGTACAGTAAGCAGTGGTGGAACACAGTCCAAGGGTGTAGCTGGGTTAACCCTGGGTATTGAAGTAGGATCTGGCCTAGTCAGAATCCCTACACAGGCAGTTCTCCTGTATGATGTGGACATTGAGTTGCCCACTGCAGTAAGCCCCAGTAACCTGGGCAAATACAGGCAGACTCCCTTAATTAATGAGAAACTGGCTCAAGCCTACAGGGACACATGTGCCAGTGTCACAATGGTGACACCTGACTTTGTGGACCCTGGACAGATTGTACTAGGTGAGAGCTACCTAGTGACCAATGCAAGCAACTCCACTACTTCCCATAGTGTGGCAGTTGTGAACTTCTCCTGGGGAGGGGTTGATGGCCTAAAGAAGGTTGTGGTGAGTGCAGACCTACCAGTAGACTGTCTGTTAGGCAATGACCTTGAAAGCTCAGCATGGTCAGAAGTGGAGTACAGGACTCATGCAGAAATGCTAGGGATTTCAGAGCATGTCCTTGCCATGACAAGGGCTCAGGCTAAGAAGTGCCTTCCTGAACCAGTGGTGGATCTTGGAACAATAGACCAACCACAACCCAAGAGAAGGAGCAAGAGAGGAAAGGCTGAGCCTTCCACCTTGCCCCAGGTTGAGGATCAAGTTTCAGAGGAAACTGATTCTGCAGTCCAGGAGGAGACTGTCTCTGAGGAACTTGAACCTGACCAGGTTGAGTTTCTGGGGACAGGGGGACCCTCCAGGGCAGACCTGAGGCAGGCTCAATTAGATTGCCCTTCCCTTGAACCCCTCAGACAGCAGGCTGCTGCTGAGGCTGCTGGGGATGCCCAAGGTACCCATACTGTGTATTGGGATGATGGACTCCTTTACTCAGAGGCTAGAAACCCCAAGCCTGGCATGACCAGGAGGTTGGTTATACCTCTGCAGTTTAGGGGGTTTCTTCTTACCTTGGCCCATGATATTCCCCTTGCAGGACACTTAGGCCAGAACAAGACGTGGGACAGGCTTGTTTCACACTTTCACTGGCCTCACATGTCAGAGGATGTCAAGGAGTTTTGTCGCTCCTGTGTCACTTGCCAAGCCAGTGGTAAGTCAGGTGGCACAACAAAGGCCCCCCTAATACCACTACCTGTGGTGGGGGTTCCCTTTGAAAGAGTTGGAATTGATATTGTGGGTCCAATGGACCCCCAAACAGCATCTGGGAACAGGTTTATACTGGTGGTAGTGGATCATGCCACCAGGTATCCAGAGGCTATTCCCCTGAGGACCACCACAGCCCCTGTGGTGGCAAAAGCCCTCATTGCAGTTTTCTCAAGAGTGGGCTTCCCAAAGGAGGTGTTATCAGATAGGGGCACCAATTTTATGTCCAGCTATCTGAAAGCAATGTGGAAGGAATGTGGAGTAAACTATAAGTTTACCACCCCATATCATCCACAATGCAATGGGCTTGTGGAGAGATTTAACAAGACCCTTAAAGGCATGATAAAAGGATTACCAGAGAAGCTCAGGCGGAAATGGGACATTCTTTTACCCTGCCTGCTCTTTGCTTACAGAGAGGTCCCACAGAAGGGGGTTGGCTACAGCCCTTTTGAACTTTTGTTTGGCCACCCTGTGAGGGGTCCATTGTGTTTGGTGAAGGAAGGATGGGAGTTACCTCTCAAAAAGCCCAAACTAGACATAGTGGACTATGTACTTGGTCTCCGCTCCAGGATGGCTGAATACATGGAAAGAGCATCCAAAAACCTGGAGGCCAGCCAAGAATTGCAGAAAGCTTGGCATGACCAAAAGGCTGTACTGGTAGAGTTCCAACCAGGACAGAAGGTGTGGGTACTGGAGCCAGTGGCTCCAGCAGCACTCCAGGACAAATGGAGTGGACCCTATCCTATCATTGAGAAGAAGGGGGAAGTCACTTACTTGGTTGACTTTGGAACACCCAGGAGCCCTCACAGGGTAATCCATGTGAACAGTTTGAAAGCATTTGTGGACAGGGAGGACATGAGCTTGCTCATGGCCACAGATGGGGATCAGGAGGAAGAGAGTGACCCTCTCCCAGACCTGCTTTCCCAGAACCCTGATGATGGTTCAGTTGATGGAGTAGCCTTGGCAGGCAGCCTCACTGACCAGCAACAGATGGACTGCAGACAAGTTTTGCAGGCCCACAGGCATTTGTTTTCACTCACACCCAGCCAGACTGACTGGTGTACTCATGTAGTGGACACTGGTGACAGTCTGCCTGTGAAGAATAAGATCTACAGGCAACCTGACCATGTCAGGGATTGCATCAAGGCTGAGGTGCAAAAGATGTTGGAGCTTGGAGTGATTGAGCCATCAGAGAGCCCATGGGCCAGCCCAGTAGTCCTGGTGCCAAAACCTCATACCCAAGATGGAAAGAGAGAAATGAGGTTTTGCGTGGACTACAGGGGTCTCAATGCTGTCACTAGGACAGATGCTCACCCCATTCCAAGAGCAGATGAGCTCATTGACAGATTGGCTTCTGCCAAGTTTCTGAGCACATTTGACCTGACAGCTGGCTACTGGCAAATCAGATTAGCTGAGGAGTCAAAAGCCAAAACAGCATTCTCTACCCCTAGTGGACATTATCAGTTTGTGGTAATGCCCTTTGGTTTGAAGAATGCACCTGCCACTTTCCAAAGGTTGGTGAACCAAGTCCTTACTGGGTTGGATGACTTTTGTTCAGCATATCTAGATGATATTGCTGTCTTCAGCTCCACCTGGGAGGATCACCTGATCCACCTGAAGAGAGTTTTGGAGGCCCTGCAAAAGACAGGCCTAACTATCAAGGCCACTAAGTGCCAGATAGGGCAGAGTAAGGTTGTATACCTGGGCCACCTAGTAGGTGGAGGCCAGGTTCAGCCACTGGAGAGCAAAATCCAGGCCATACAGGACTGGGCTCCTCCAGTTACCCAGACACAAGTCAGAGCCTTCTTGGGCCTGACTGGGTATTACAGGAAGTTTGTGAAGAACTATGGGTCTATAGTGACACCATTAAATGACTTGACATCCAAGAAGATGCCAAAAAAGGTTCAGTGGACAGTTAGCTGTCAGAAGGCATTTGATGACCTGAAGAAGGCCATGTGCTCTGCAGCTATCCTAAAGAGTCCTGACTACTCCAAACAGTTCATTGTACAGACAGATGCTTCTGAGTTGGGGGTGGGATCTGTGCTCTCACAACTTAATCAAGATGGTCAAGACCAGCCTATTGCTTTCATTAGCAGGAGGCTGACTCCCAGAGAGAAACGTTGGTCAGCCATTGAGAGGGAGGCCTTTGCTGTGGTTTGGGCATTAAAAAAGTTGAGGTCCTACTTGTTTGGAACTCACTTCCTGGTGCAGACAGACCATAAGCCCCTCTTATGGCTTAATCAGATGAAGAGTGAAAATCCCAAACTGCTCAGGTGGTCCATTTCCCTACAGGGGATGGACTTTACAGTGGAGCACCGCCCAGGGACTGACCATGGTAATGCAGATGGTCTCTCCAGGTACTTCCACCTAGAACATGAAGACTTATCTGGTCAAGGTTAGTTTAATGTCCCTGCGTTTGGGGGGGGGGGTTGTGTAGGAGAGTAGGGTCTGCTATCCTATGGTCACCCCAAATTTTTGCTTTTTGCTTCACTGGTTTTCGACTACTGAGGCTGTGGGCCTGCTGATCAGACCCCCAGCCTGCTGTTCTCTCACTAAATTACTGACACATGTGCTATAGGCACATACCAATTGGAAATGGACTCCTTGTCAGCCCCTGTATAATGCACTATAGGTGCCCAGGGCATAGGGGCCACCAAGGCCTACCAGGGGCTGCAGCATATCTTTTGCCACCCCTGGCTGGTTCTTAAATTGACACAACTGGCTGATCACTCAGCTGGGGTAAGGTGGTGTAATCACCCCTTGCTTAGATATAGTATACCTATATCTAAACCTATATCTGGACACATGTAAACCTGTGAGCCACTCCTATGGAAGGCCTCATCAATCCTGGAGGCAGGGTGCGTGGTTTTATGTGAGATGGAGCTCTAGCATGAGCTGAGCCTGTCTGCAGCTGTCGGGAACAACTCCCTCAGCTGTTTCAGGATAATGCCATACCATATACTCTTAAGTGCCTTATAATCCTCGCGGTTAAATAGCAACTTTGGTTTGGCTTTATCAAAACATGTCGTGTAAGGTGTCATACGATTTGGAATACTATCCCCTCGCCAGTTCTGGCGACGGGGATAGCATTCCACCCCTCTCGAGGGGTAAGACATGTTCCTTTAATGTAATGTGGTTAATTTCTCCAAAGACCTTAGATCCACAAAATGGATGCCTCAGCCACAGACAAATGTCTGGACCCCTGCAGCTGACCGAAACTCAGCCAAAGGGGTCCTGGACAAAGGGTTTCCTGTCACAGGAGGGTGTCACCACCCTCCAGACAGGAGATAGTGGATTGTAGCAGGGAGGTCTGAAAGAAACCAGACACTGCCTGGGGCGCACAAGGCTGCCCCTTGCATAATCCGGCCAAACCGGTTCTGGGGCACTCCAGCCCTCGTGCCAGGGCGGCCTGGATCAAAGGAAAGGGGTGTATCCACCCCCTTCCTGGGTCCCACCCAGGGGGGGGGGACCTAGCAGGTAATCACGCCCCCCAGATTCGAATAAGAGTGGGAGCAGTGCCAATGCACATCAGATTTCCTGGAAGAAACATTAGAAACGAAACTCTGGACCCTTGGACCTCCATCTCAACGTGGAAGCCCGAAGAATCTCCCTTGTGGTCAAGGAGTGACCACCCTGCAGCAGCAGGCACCATCCAGCCCTCGACGTCTACTAAGTTGCAGTTCCCGCCGGAACTCGAGCGACTGAGATCGACGAGATCAAGCTTGCCTGCCTTTCAACAGCCCGATCCACAGTCCCTGCAGAGCTGAGACCTGTGGAGGCGACCGGAAGCATGGGGCACGCCATCTTGAATTGACCACGAGACGCTGACCATGCAGCCCACGAGTGACCCTCGAAGCTGTGCACCGGGGTTTGAGAAGCCCCCACTCTGAGCTACTCCTGAGCCGAAGTTCAGCCCTCCACACTCGACAAGTGCTGCGTGGGGCCCTTCTGCTCCATTTGGCTCAACGCGTTGGCCCGGTCACTTGCCCGCTGGCTAGTGGTCCCTGTGCCGACGAAACTACAAAGAAGACTCGTGAATCTGGTTGCTCCAGATCCACACCAGCTCCCCTGAAAAGGAGCCCCAACTCTGACATTCCTGGTCCAAGTGAGAAGCAATCTTCTGATCCCGCGTGGATTGCTCTTGCCAAGTGTTGTTTGCTCCAAACTTGAAGCCGACTGCACCGACGGTGAGAGCCTGCGTGGGACAGATCGTGACCTGCTCCTGGACGTCGCAGATGCCCCAGAGCCCACGTGACAGCGGAGAGAAGCTCCTCGACGACCACCTGATTGCGCCCGACATTGCCTGGTTCCGTCCTGGTTCCACCCTGGTCACTGCTGAGTGACCCAGACTCTGTCCCCTCTGCTTTCAGGTACTCTACAACTTGAGTCCACCCTTGGACTCCACCGGACACTTCATCTTTAACCCGCCTGCAGCCCTTTCAGCTTCAAGCACCAAGAGCCTGCGTGTCAAAACCCGACGCCACTTCGACCCTGTGCACCCACTTCCTGTGGGTGAGGTAACTTACTCCGCCGGTGTTCCCACACTGGTGCACATCTCTAGGGTCTGTGTGTTAAGTTTTGTTCCTCTAGGTCCAGCGGAAGTGTCCTTAAACTTTAACTTTATGACTTTTACGCACCATTGGTTAACATTGGTGCGTGCGTGCGCTTTCTGCACATCTCCCGAATCCCGAGGGCCATTCCCGACTTCAGCATTGCTTGTCCTGACTGCTCCCAGCGATTCCCTAGGCCCTAGGCCTAACCACTGCTCGAGTGGCATCTCTTATACCACTTGTTTAGTATATGGTTTGAGTGGCCACCCGCCCTCATCCATAATTGTGCAACTTGTATGTTTAAACAGTGCTTTTGATTTAACGCTTGTGCCCCTTTATTCATAAAGAATACTGGGGATTGTTTTTAGTAATAAACACATATAGTTTTATAATATATACTTGTGTGGTGTCCTTTCATTTGATATTACAGGATTGTATGTGGTAAAACAGCTCGCTTAACACGACCTCTTAAGTTAAGCCTTTAGGCTGCTTAGTCTATGCTACCCCTAGGATAGCTTGTCTAATAAGGTTGACTTACAACCAGACACCATAAGGGATTGTTTGGTCTGATAATAGGTGGTTCCAGAATTGGAAACATCACCTATCAGGCCAACTTCTCACACCCAGGCTGTGCTTTGTCCCCCAGGCTGTGCTTGGTCCCCCAGGCTGTGCATGGTCCCCCAGGCTGTGCTTGGTCCCCCTGGCTGTGCTTTGTCCCCCTGGTTGCTCTTGGTCCCCCAGGCTGTGCTTGGTCCCCCAGGCTGTGCTTGGTCCCCCTGGTTGCTCTTGGTCCCCCAAGCTGTGCTTGGTCCCCCAGGCTGTGCTTGGTCCCCCTGGTTGCTCTTGGTCCCCCAGGCTGTGCTTGGTCCCCCAAGCTGTGCTTGGTCCCCAGGCTGTGCTTGGTCCCCCTGGTTGCTCTTGGTCCCCCTTGCTGTGCTTGGTACCCCTGGCTGTGCTTGGTCCCCCTGGTTGCTCTTGGTCCCCCAGGCTGTGCTTGGTCCCACAGGCTGTGCTTGGTCCCCCTGGTTGCTCTTGGTCCCCCAGGCTGTGCTTGGTACCCCAGGCTGTGCTTGGTCCCCCAGGCTGTGCTTGGTCCCCCAGGCTCTGCTTGGTCCCCCTGGTTGCTCTTGGTCCCCCAGGCTGTGCTTGGTCCCCCAGGCTGTGCTTGGTCCCCCTGGTTGCTCTTGGTCCCCCAGGCTGTGCTTGGTCCCCCTGGTTGCTCTTGGTCCCCCAGGCTGTGCTTGGTCCTCCAGGCTGTGCTTGGTCCCCCAGGCTGTGCTTGGTCCCCCTGGTTGCTCTTGGTCCCCCAGGATGTGCTTGGTCCCCCAGGCTGTGCTTGGTCCCCCAGGCTGTGCGTGGTGCCCCTGGCTGTGCTTGGTCCCCCTGGTTGCTCTTGGTCCCCCATGCTGTGCTTGGTCCCAGGCTGTGCTTGGTCCCCCTGGTTGCTCTTGGTCCCCCAGGCTGTGCTTGGTCCCCCAGGCTGTGCTTGGTCCCCCTGGTTGCTCTTGGTCCCCCAGGCTGTGCTTGGTCCCCCAGGCTGTGCTTGGTCCCCCAGGCTGTGCTTGGTCCCCCAAGCTGTGCTTGGTCCCCCTGGTTGCTCTTGGTCCCCCAGGCTGTGCTTGGTCCCCCAGGCTGTGCTTGGTCCCCCAGGTTGTGCTTGGTCCCCCTGGTTGCTCTTGGTCCCCCAGGCTGTGCTTGGTCCCCCAGGCTGTGCTTGGTCCCCCAGGCTGTGCTTGGTCCCCCTGGTTGCTCTTGGTCCCCCAGGCTGTGCTTGGTCCCCCAGGCTGTGCTTGGTACCCCTGGCTGTGCTTGGTACCCCTGGCTGTGCTTGGTCCCCCTGGTTGCTCTTGGTCCCCCAGGCTGTGCTTGGTCCCCCAGGCTGTGCTTGGTCCCCCAGGCTGTGCTTGGTCCCCCTGGTTGCTCTTGGTCCCTGTGAGAAGTTGGCCTGATAGGTGATGTTTCCAATTCTGGAACCACCTGTTATCAGACCAAACAATCCCTTATGGTGTCTGGTTGTAAGTCAACCTTATTAGACAAGCTATCCTAGGGGTAGCATGGACTAAGCAGCCTAAAGGCTTAACTTAAGAGGTCGTGTTAAGCGAGCTGTTTTACCACATACAGTCCTGTAGTACCAAATGAAAGGACACCACACAAGTATATATTATAAAAATATATGTATTTATTACTAAAAACAATCCCCAGTATTCTTTATGAATAAAGGGGCACAAGCGTTAAATCAAAAGCACTGTTTAAACATACAAAGTTGCACAATTATGGATGAGGGCAGGGGGCCACTCAAACCATATACTAAACAAGTGGTATAAGAGATGCCACTCGAGCAGTGGTTAGGCCTAGGGCCTAGAGAATCGCTGGGAGCAGTCTGGACAAGCAATGCTGAAGTCTGGAATGGCCCTCGGGATTCGGGAGATGTGCGGAAAGCGCACGCATGCACCAATGTTAACCAATGGTGCGTAAAAGTTGTAAAGTTAAAGTTAAAGGACACTTCCGCTGAACCTAGAGGAACAAAACTTAACACACAGACCCTAGAGGTGTGCACCAGTGTGGGAACACCGGCGGAGCAAAGTTACCTGTGAGAAGTTGGCCTGGTAGGGGATGTTTCCAATTCTGGAACCACCTACTACCTGACCAAACAATCCCTTATGGTGTCTGGTTGTAAGTCAACCTTATTAGACAAGCTATCCTAGGGGTAGCATGGACTAAGCAGCCTAAAGGCTTAACTTAAGAGGTCGTGTTAAGCGAGCTTTTTTTACCACATACAATCCTGTAATACCAAATGAAAGGACACCACACAAGTATATATTATAAAAATATATGTGTTTATTACTAAAAACAATCCCCAGTATTCTTTATGAATAAAGGGGCACAAGCGTTAAATCAAAAGCACTGTTTAAACATACAAGTTGCACAATTATGGATGAGGGCGGGTGGCCACTCAAACCATATACTAAACAAGTGGTATAAGAGAGGCCACTCGAACAGTGGTTAGGCCTAGGGCCTAGGGAATCGCTGGGAGCAGTCAGGACAAGCAATGCTGAAGTCGGGAATGGCCCTCGGGATTCGGGAGATGTGCGGAAAGCGCACGCATGCACCAATGTTAACCAATGGTGCGTAAAAGTCATAGAGTTAAAGTTTAAGGACACTTCCGCTGAACCTAGAGGAACAAAACTTAACACACAGACCCTAGAGGTGTGCACCAGTGTGGGAACACCGGCGGAGCAAAGTTACCTCACCCACAGGAAGTGGGTGCACAGGGTCGAAGTGGCGTCGGGTTTTGACACGCAGGCTCTTGGTGCTTGAAGCTGAAAGGGCTGCAGGCGGGTTAAAGATGAAGTGTCCGGTGGAGTCCAAGGGTGGACTCAAGTTGTAGAGTACCTGAAAGCAGAGGGGACAGAGTCTGGGTCACTCAGCAGTGACCAGGGTGGAACCAGGACGGAACCAGGCAATGTCGGGCGCAATCAGGTGGTCGTCGAGGAGCTTCTCTCCACTGTCACGTGGGCTCTGGGGCATCTGTGACGTCCAGGAGCAGGTCACGATCTGTCCCACGCAGGCTCTCACCGTCGGTGCAGTCGGCTTCAAGTTTGGAGCAAACAAGCCTTGGCAAGAGCAATCCACGCGGGATCGGAAGATTGCTTCTCACTCGGACCAGGAAGGTCAGAGTCGGGGCTCCTTTTCAGGGGAGCTGGTGTGGATCTGGCGCAACCAGATTCACGAGTCTTCTTTGTAGTTTCGTCGGCACAGGGACCACTAGCCAGCTGGCAAGTGACCGGGCCAACGCGTTGAGCCAAATAGAGCCAAAGGGCCCCACGCAGCACTCGTCGAGTGTGGAGGGCTGAACTTCGGCTCAGAAACAGCTCAGGGTGGGGGCTTCTCAAACCCCGGTGCACAGCTTCGAGGGTCACTCGTGGGCTGCACGGTCAGCGTCTCGTGGTCAATTCAAGATGGCGTGCCACACGCTTCCGGTCGCCTCCACGGATCTCAGCTCTGCAGGGACTGTGGATCGGGCTGTTGGAAGGCAGGCAAGCTTGATCTCGTCGATCTCAGTCGCTCGAGTTCTGGCGGGAACTGCAACTAAGTAGACGTTGAGGGCTGGATGGTGCCTGCTGCTGCAGGGTGGTCACTCCTTGACCACAAGGGAGATTCTTCGGGCTTCCACGTTGAGATGGAGGTCCAAGGGTCCAGAGTTTCGTTTCAAATGTTTCTTCCAGGAAATCTGATGTGCATTGGCACTGCTCCCACTCTTATTCCAATCTGGGGGGCGTGATTACCTGCTAGGTCCCCTCCTATGGGTGGGACCCAGGAAGGGGGTGGATACACCCCTTTCCTTTGATCCAGGCCACCCTGGCACGAGGGCTGGAGTGCCCCAGAACCGGTTTGGCCGGATTATGCAAGGGGCAGCCTTGTGCGCCCCAGGCAGTGTCTGGTTTCTTTCAAACCTCCCTGCTACAATCCACTATCTCCTGTCTGGAGGGTGGTGACACCCTCCTGTGACAGGAAACCCTTTGTCCAGGCCCCATCTGCTGAGTTTCGGTCAACTGCAGGGGTCCAGACATTTGTCTGTGGCAGAGGCATCCATTTTGTGGATCTTAAGGTCTTTGGAGAAATTAACCGCATTTAGTAAAGGAACATGTCTTACCCCTCTAGAGGGGTGGAATGCTATCCCCGTCGCCAGAACTGGCGAGGGGATAGTATTCCAAATCGTATGACACCTTACACGACATGTTTTGATAAAGCCAAACCAAAGTTGCTATATAACCGCGAGGATTATAAGGCACTTAAGAGTATATGGTATGGCATTATCCTGAAACAGCTTAGGGAGTTGTTCCCGACAGCTGCAGACAGGCTCAGCTCATGCTAGAGCTCCATCTCACATGAAACCACGCACTCTGCCTCCAGGATTGATGAGGCCTTCCATAGGAGTGGCTCACAGGTTAATATGTGTCCAGATATAGGTTTAGATATAGGTATACTATATCTAAGCAAGGGGTGATTACACCACCTTACCCCAGCTGAGTGATCAGCCAGTTGTGTCAATTTAAGAACCAGCCAGGGGTGGCAAAAGATATGCTGCAGCCCCTGGTAGGCCTTGGTGGCCCCTATGCCCTGGGCACCTATAGTGCATTATACAGAGGCTGACAAGGAGTCCATTTCCAATTGTGGTATGTACCTAGGGTACATGGAATCCATTTTACAGAGAGAGCAGATGGCCTGGGACCCTGATTAGCAGGGAACCAGGTCAACTAAGTCAAAAAACCAGCTAAACACAGGCAAAAAATCTGGGGTAACCATAGTCAGGTAGCCACCTTCCTACATAACCCCCCCCCCCCCCAAACGAAAGGAGATAAGGCTATCCTTGGCCAGGTAAGCCTATATTGCCTGAGTGGCCATATAAGGAAGTACCTGCACTAGCATGGGTACCCCCTGTCTCATGGTCCACTAAGCAGTCCCTCACCCTTTGGGTATTAGAGGGTCTCCACCATAGGGAATCACTACCTTGGGTGTGTTTATGCAAAGTTAAAGGCTGGTTTGGATATGGAGTTTTGAAGTGAGGCTCTACTAAGTTAGGGCTTGGCTTCCTCCAATTATCTTCCACCATGTGTGCCTTTCTCTCTTTAACTGAGTTGCACTGTGCTCTCAGGGTCAACCTCTGGCTACCTAAAGCTGGAGGCTGGGTCCCTCTGTTTGGCTTGCTGGAGGGACAGTTCAGGTTTGGGCCCTTTGGGTCCCAGGTTTGGCTGTGCCCAACAGAATCCATCTGTGGGAGGTCCCTAACTGTTTTTAAGGGGGCTCCCTCAGGAGTTTTTAAAGTTTTCACCTTACTAGGGCTACTAGTTTTGGTGCACCTAATCTTTTGATGGGGGTGCTTTATTTGACAGGGGGCCCTCTGGGTCTCACTGTCCTTCTTGTCCTCTGCAGCCCTGGGCTGGCTAAGGCAAGGGAGAGAGGGGCAGGTTACCTGCTCCAGACTGGGTTCCACCTGAGAAGGGTCCCCCGCCATCAGAGGCTCTGTCAGGCCAGGCCTAACAACCTCTGGGGCAGTTCCTTCATCAGGGGTAAGATCAGTTCCCTGAGGAGGCTGATCCTGTCCTAAAGTCTGGTGAGGGGGAGATTTCTCTTCCTCCTCCATGCTCTCAGTTTGTGTGGAGTTATCCATAATTTCAGGTTTCACAACACACATATCAGTTTGAGTTTGGGCTGTGGCCATCACAGCCCCACCAACCTTATCAGGAGGAGACTCAGTTTGGGTTTCTGCTGTTACCATAACAGCTTTGCTATTCTGTTCAGGAAGAGCTTTTGCTAAAGATGGGGCAGGGAGTTTCTCAGCCCTACCAACCTTTTCAGGAAGGACATCTTGCATTGGGGCTGTAGCCATTACAGCCCCACTAACCTTTCCATTGGAATTTATCATTCTAGAATGGGTTTCCTGTTCAACCTCAGCCCAGGCTGAGATCTCCAAATCATTACCAAGTAGGCAGTCTACAGGCAAGTTTGGTGACACTGCCACTCTCTTTGGGCCAATGACACCTCCCCAGCTGAGACTTACTACTGCCATGGGATGATTTGTTTGGATTCCATCAATGTTTGTAACCCGGTATGTGGCACCAGGTAAAAGTTGCTTAGAGGGGACTATGCCATCAGCCACCATGGTGATGCTAGCCCCTGTGTCTCTAAAAGCTTCAACTTTCAAACCATTGATGATGGGTTCATGTCTATACTTGCTCAAAGTATTTGGGCAAGCAGAGAAGTTGGCAAACCCCATGCCAGTCTCATAAACAAGATCATTGGGTGATGGGGACCTGGATAGGCCAGGGTCCACCTGAGCTCCAACAGTAAACCCACCCAGATTCCTGGGTGTGCTTCCACTTCCTGGGGGATTACTGCTGACAGTAACAGGAGGTGTTGAAGCTGGCTTTGGAGGTATATTTTCTTTATTGTTATTCTTGGGACAACAGTTGTCTGTTTTGTAATTCCCCACCTGTTTACAGGCATAACAATAAGGCTTTTTCTCAGTTGAAGAAGTGTCTTGGGACCCACCCCCATCCTTGGAGTTTTGGGGCCCTGGGGAAGTCTTTTCTTTATTTTTATCCCCACCCTTATCTTGAGGCTTGGTAGACTCCTTCTTCTGGTTACTGTCCTGATTCTTAGGCCTAATCCTGGTTCTGACCCATTTGTCTGCCTTCTTTCCCAATTCTTGGGGAGAGGTCAGATCAGAGTCCACCAGGTGCTGGTGTAAGAGCTGGTTCTGACAATTACTTAGGATCTGCTCCCTCATAATCAAATTATACAATCCTGTAAAGTCATGTACTTTGCTGCCATGTAGCCAACCCTCCAGAGCCTTAGTTGCACAATCAACAAAATCAGTCCAGTCCTGAGTCTGTGTCTTCTGGGTGTCTCTGAACTTCAACCTGTACTGTTCAGTGGTTAAGCCAAACCCATCTATCAGAACACTCTTCAGGACTTTGTAATTGTTTGCATCCTCATGTCTGACAGTGAGGAGCTTATCTCTCCCTTTCTCTGAAAAGGAGTACCATAAGATTGCTGCCCACTGTTCCTCAGGAACCTGCTGTACCATGCAGGCTCTCTCAAGAGCAGTTATCCACTTGTGGATGTCATCCCCTTCCTTGTAGGGGGGCACAATCTTTGTCAGGTTTCTACTATCATAGGACCTGGGTTTCTCTTTAGGAATATTGCTGCCACCAGTGGCATCTAAGCCACACAATTTTTGCTCTCTTGCCAAGGCAAGTCTAGCTTGAGCCAAGGCTACCTCCTCCCTCTCTATCTGGAGTTTGACAGCCCTCATTCTGGCCCTATGCTCTAGCTTTTGAGAAGCACTCATGCCTCTCTGTGATTCTCTGGAGGCACTAGAAACATGAGAGTCCCCTGAGGGAGATCTCACTCTTCTGTTGCCTGGGAGAATAACATGTTGGGTTCTGGGGAGGTGCTGGCCCTCTCCATTCCCCAGTAGGTCCAAGTTGGCCTGGCTAAGCCTGGCAACTGGAACCTGGCTACCCTGATCCTGAACTTCTAAGTCCTCAACATCTGAGTCCTCATCTAAGTCATCATCATCCTCCTCCTCCTGAGGGGGATCAGTTTCAGGGGGGTTCCCTCCATTTCCTGTGTCTAGGGAAGCTGCCTTTGCCTTCTCTAAGTCATCCTGTTCTAGGATTTCTACCAGATTTGGCAGGTGGGGCTTCTGCCCCTTTTTAACCCTCTTGCTTTGCACAAGGCAATCAAGTCTCTTCGGGTTAGTTTGTCATATCCAAAAGTTGCCTGGGTAGGGTCAACTGTCACAGGATTAGACCCTGAGGCTTTTCCTGTGTCAGACATGGTTACTAGTGAGGTGTAAGTGGTGCACTTACCTACACTAAGTGTTTTCCTACTGTACCTTGCTAGTGAGTTGTAGTCAGGGTGTGCTAATCCCTTTTATCTACAACTACTAAGTTCAGTAGAACTTAATATGCTAAGCTTTTGATTTATATGTACCTAGAGGTACTTGATGTGATCTTTCAATTTGATATAAAGATTGCAATGGTAAAACAACAGCAAGCTCAAATCCGCACCGCTGCTCACCAATGTGAGAAGTTGGCCTGGTAGGGGATGTTTCCAATTCTGGAACCACCTACTACCTGACCAAACAATCCCTTATGGTGTCTGGTTGTAAGTCAACCTTATTAGACAAGCTATCCTAGGGGTAGCATGGACTAAGCAGCCTAAAGGCTTAACTTAAGAGGTCGTGTTAAGCGAGCTGTTTTACCACATACAATCCTGTAATACCAAATGAAAGGACACCACACAAGTATATATTATAAAAATATATGTGTTTATTACTAAAAACAATCCCCAGTATTCTTTATGAATAAAGGGGCACAAGCGTTAAATCAAAAGCACTGTTTAAACATACAAGTTGCACAATTATGGATGAGGGCGGGTGGCCACTCAAACCATATACTAAACAAGTGGTATAAGAGAGGCCATTCGAACAGTGGTTAGGCCTAGGGCCTAGGGAATCGCTGGGAGCAGTCAGGACAAGCAATGCTGAAGTCGGGAATGGCCCTCGGGATTCGGGAGATGTGCGGAAAGCGCACGCATGCACCAATGTTAACCAATGGTGCGTAAAAGTCATAGAGTTAAAGTTTAAGGACACTTCCGCTGAACCTAGAGGAACAAAACTTAACACACAGACCCTAGAGGTGTGCACCAGTGTGGGAACACCGGCGGAGCAAAGTTACCTCACCCACAGGAAGTGGGTGCACAGGGTCGAAGTGGCGTCGGGTTTTGACACGCAGGCTCTTGGTGCTTGAAGCTGAAAGGGCTGCAGGCGGGTTAAAGATGAAGTGTCCGGTGGAGTCCAAGGGTGGACTCAAGTTGTAGAGTACCTGAAAGCAGAGGGGACAGAGTCTGGGTCACTCAGCAGTGACCAGGGTGGAACCAGGACGGAACCAGGCAATGTCGGGCGCAATCAGGTGGTCGTCGAGGAGCTTCTCTCCGCTGTCACGTGGGCTCTGGGGCATCTGCGACGTCCAGGAGCAGGTCACGATCTGTCCCACGCAGGCTCTCACCGTCGGTGCAGTCGGCTTCAAGTTTGGAGCAAACAAGCCTTGGCAAGAGCAATCCACGCGGGATCGGAAGATTGCTTCTCACTCGGACCAGGAAGGTCAGAGTCGGGGCTCCTTTTCAGGGGAGCTGGTGTGGATCTGGAACAATCAGATTCACGAGTCTTCTTAGGTAGTTCGTCGGCACAGGGACCACTAGCCAGCTGGCAATTGACCGGGCCAACGCGTTGAGCCAAATAGAGCAGAAGGGCCCCACGCAGCACTCGTCGAGTGTGGAGGGCTGAACTTCGGCTCAGGAGCAGCTCAGGGTGGGGGCTTCTCAAACCCCGGTGCACAGCTTCGAGGGTCACTCGTGGGCTGCACGGTCAGCGTCTCGTGGTCAATTCAAGATGGCGTGCCCCACGCTTCCGGTCGCCTCCACGGGTCTCAGCTCTGCAGGGACTGTGGATCGGGCTGTTGGAAGGCAGGCAAGCTTGATCTCGTCGATCTCAGTCGCTCGAGTTCCGGCGGGAACTGCAACTAAGTAGACGTCGAGGGCTGGATGGTGCCTGCTGCTGCAGGGTGGTCACTCCTTGACCACAAGGGAGATTCTTCGGGCTTCCACGTTGAGATGGAGGTCCAAGGGTCCAGAGTTTCGTTTCAAATGTTTCTTCCAGGAAATCTGATGTGCATTGGCACTGCTCCCACTCTTATTCCAATCTGGGGGGCGTGATTACCTGCTAGGTCCCCTCCTATGGGTGGGACCCAGGAAGGGGGTGGATACACCCCTTTCCTTTGATCCAGGCCGCCCTAGCACGAGGGCTGGAGTGCCCCAGAACCGGTTTGGCCGGATTATGCAAGGGGCAGCCTTGTGCGCCCCAGGCAGTGTCTGGTTTCTTTCAAACCTCCCTGCTACAATCCACTATCTCCTGTCTGGAGGGTGGTGACACCCTCCTGTGACAGGAAACCCTTTGTCCAGGCCCCATCTGCTGAGTTTCGGTCAACTGCAGGGGTCCAGACATTTGTCTGTGGCAGAGGCATCCATTTTGTGGATCTTAAGGTCTTTGGAGAAATTAACCGCATTTAGTAAAGGAACATGTCTTACCCCTCTAGAGGGGTGGAATGCTATCCCCGTCGCCAGAACTGGCGAGGGGATAGTATTCCAAATCGTATGACACCTTACACGACATGTTTTGATAAAGCCAAACCAAAGTTGCTATATAACCGCGAGGATTATAAGGCACTTAAGAGTATATGGTATGGCATTATCCTGAAACAGCTTAGGGAGTTGTTCCCGACAGCTGCAGACAGGCTCAGCTCATGCTAGAGCTCCATCTCACATGAAACCACGCACTCTGCCTCCAGGATTGATGAGGCCTTCCATAGGAGTGGCTCACAGGTTAATATGTGTCCAGATATAGGTTTAGATATAGGTATACTATATCTAAGCAAGGGGTGATTACACCACCTTACCCCAGCTGAGTGATCAGCCAGTTGTGTCAATTTAAGAACCAGCCAGGGGTGGCAAAAGATATGCTGCAGCCCCTGGTAGGCCTTGGTGGCCCCTATGCCCTGGGCACCTATAGTGCATTATACAGGGGCTGACAAGGAGTCCATTTCCAATTGTGGTATGTACCTAGGGTACATGGAATCCATTTTACAGAGAGAGCAGATGGCCTGGGACCCTGATTAGCAGGGAACCAGGTCAACTAAGTCAAAAAACCAGCTAAACACAGGCAAAAAATCTGGGGTAACCATAGTCAGGTAGCCACCTTCCTACATTACCTCACCCACAGGAAGTGGGTGCACAGGGTCGAAGTGGCGTCGGGTTCTGACACGCAGGCTCTTGGTGCTTGAAGCTGAAAGGGCTGCAGGCGGGTTAAAGATGAAGTGTCCGGTGGAGTCCAAGGGTGGACTCAAGTCGAAGGGTACCTGAAAGCAGAGGGGACAGAGTCTGGGTCACTCAGCAGTGACCAGGGTGGAACCAGGACGGAACCAGGCAATGTCGGGCGCAATCAGGTGGTCGTCGAGGAGCTTCTCTCCGCTGTCACGTGGGCTCTGGGGCATCTGCGACGTCCAGGAGCAGGTCACGATCTGTCCCACGCAGGCTCTCACCGTCGGTGCAGTCGGCTTCAAGTTTGGAGCAAACAAGCCTTGGCAAGAGCAATCCACGCGGGATCGGAAGATTGCTTCTCACTCGGACCAGGAAGGTCAGAGTCGGGGCTCCTTTTCAGGGGAGCTGGTGTGGATCTGGAGCAACCAGATTCACGAGTCTTCTTAGTAGTTTCGTCGGCACAGGGACCACTAGCCAGCTGGCAAGTGACCGGGCCAACGCGTTGAGCCAAATAGAGCAGAAGGGCCCCACGCAGCACTCGTCAAGTGTGGAGGGCTGAACTTCGGCTCAGGAGTAGCTCAGGGTGGGCGCTTCTCAAACCCCGGTGCACAGCTTCGAGGATCACTCGTGGGCTGCACGGTCAGCGGCTCGTGGTCAATTCAAGATGGCGTGCCCCACGCTTCCGGTCGCCTCCACGGGTCTCAGCTTTGCAGGGACTGTGGATCGGGCTGTTAGAAGGCAGGCAGGCTTGATCTCGTCGATCTCAGTCGCTCGAGTTCCGGCGGGAACTGCAACTAAGTAGACGTCGAGGGCTGGATGGTGCCTGCTGCTGCAGGGTGGTCACTCCTTGACCACAAGGGAGATTCTTCGGGCTTCCAAGTTGAGATGGAGGGCGAAGGGTCCAGAATTTTGTTTCAAATGTTTCTTCCAGGAAATCTGATGTGCATTGGCACTGCTCCCACTCTTATTCGAATCTGGGGGGCGTGATTACCTGCTAGGTCCCCCCCTATGGGTGGGACCCAGGAAGTGGGTGGATACACCCCCTTCCTTTGATCCAGGCCGCCCTGGCACGAGGGCTGGAGTGCCCCAGAACCGGTTTGGCCGGATTATGCAAGGGGCAGCCTTGTGCGCCCCAGGCAGTGTCTGGTTTCTTTCAAACCTCCCTGCTACAATCCACTATCTCCTGTCTGGAGGGTGGTGACACCCTCCTGTGACAGGAAACCCTTTGTCCAGGACCCATTTGGTTGAGTTTCGGTCAACTGCAGGGGTCCAGACATTTGTCTGTGGCAGAGGCATCCATTTTGTGGATCTAAGGTCTTTGGAGAAATTAACCGCATTTAGTTAAAGCAACATGTCTTACCCCTCTAGAGGGGTGGAATGCCATCCCCGTCGCCAGAACTGGCGAGGGGATGGTATTCCAAATCGTATGACACCTTACACGACATGTTTTGATAAAGCCAAACCAAAGTTGCTATTTAACCGCGAGGATTATAAGGCACTTAAGAGTATATGGTATGGCATTATCCTGAAACAGCTTAGGGAGTTGTTCCCGACAGCTGCAGACAGGCTCAGCTCATGCTAGAGCTCCATCTCACATAAAACCACGCACTCTGCCTCCAGGATTGATGAGGCCTTCCATAGGAGTGACTCACAGGTTTACATGTGTCCAGATATAGGTTTAGATATAGGTATACTATATCTAAGCAAGGGGTGTTTACACCACCTTACCCCAGCTGAGTGATCAGCCAGTTGTGTCAATTTAAGAACCAGCCAGGGGTGGCAAAAGATATGCTGCAGCCCCTGGTAGGCCTTGGTGGCCCCTATGCCCTGGGCACCTATGGTGCATTATACAGGGGCTGACAAGGAGTCCATTTCCAATTGTGGTATGTACCTAGGTGTGAGAAGTTGGCCTGGTAGGGGATGTTTCCAATTCTGGAACCACCTACTACCTGACCAAACAATCCCTTATGGTGTCTGGTTGTAAGTCAACCTTATTAGACAAGCTATCCTAGGGGTAGCATGGACTAAGCAGCCTAAAGGCTTAACTTAAGAGGTCGTGTTAAGCGAGCTGTTTTACCACATACAATCCTGTAATACCAAATGAAAGGACACCACACAAGTATATATTATAAAAATATATGTGTTTATTACTAAAAACAATCCCCAGTATTCTTTATGAATAAAGGGGCACAAGCGTTAAATCAAAAGCACTGTTTAAACATACAAGTTGCACAATTATGGATGAGGGCGGGTGGCCACTCAAACCATATACTAAACAAGTGGTATAAGAGAGGCCACTCGAACAGTGGTTAGGCCTAGGGCCTAGTGAATCGCTGGGAGCAGTCAGGACAAGCAATGCTGAAGTCGGGAATGGCCCTCGGGATTCGGGAGATGTGCGGAAAGCGCACGCATGCACCAATGTTAACCAATGGTGCGTAAAAGTCATAGAGTTAAAGTTTAAGGACACTTCCGCTGAACCTAGAGGAACAAAACTTAACACACAGACCCTAGAGGTGTGCACCAGTGTGGGAACACCGGCGGAGCAAAGTTACCTCACCCACAGGAAGTGGGTGCACAGGGTCGAAGTGGCGTCGGGTTTTGACACGCAGGCTCTTGGTGCTTGAAGCTGAAAGGGCTGCAGGCGGGTTAAAGATGAAGTGTCCGGTGGAGTCCAAGGGTGGACTCAAGTTGTAGAGTACCTGAAAGCAGAGGGGACAGAGTCTGGGTCACTCAGCAGTGACCAGGGTGGAACCAGGACGGAACCAGGCAATGTCGGGCGCAATCAGGTGGTCGTCGAGGAGCTTCTCTCCGCTGTCACGTGGGCTCTGGGGCATCTGCGACGTCCAGGAGCAGGTCACGATCTGTCCCACGAAGGCTCTCACCGTCGGTGCAGTCGGCTTCAAGTTTGGAGCAAACAAGCCTTGGCAAGAGCAATCCACGCGGGATCGGAAGATTGCTTCTCACTCGGACCAGGAAGGTCAGAGTCGGGGCTCCTTTTCAGGGGAGCTGGTGTGGATCTGGAGCAACCAGATTCACGAGTCTTCTTAGGTAGTTCGTCGGCACAGGAACCACTAGCCAGCTGGCAAGTGACCGGGCCAACGCGTTGAGCCAAATAGAGCCAAAGGGCCCCACGCAGCACTCGTCGAGTGTGGAGGGCTGAACTTCGGCTCAGGAGCAGCTCAGGGTGGGGGCTTCTCAAACCCCGGTGCACAGCTTCGAGGGTCACTCGTGGGCTGCACGGTCAGCGTCTCGTGGTCAATTCAAGATGGCGTGCCCCACGCTTCCGGTCGCCTCCACGGGTCTCAGCTCTGCAGGGACTGTGGATCGGGCTGTTGGAAGGCAGGCAAGCTTGATCTCGTTGATCTCAGTCGCTCGAGTTCCGGCCGGAACTGCAACTAAGTAGACGTCGAGGGCTGGATGGTGCCTGCTGCTGCAGGGTGGTCACTCCTTGACCACAAGGGAGATTCTTCGGGCTTCCACGTTGAGATGGAGATCCAAGGGTCCAGAGTTTTGTTTCTAATGTTTCTTCCAGGAAATCTGATGTGCATTGGCACTGCTCCCACTCTTATTCCAATCTGGGGGGCGTGATTACCTGCTAGGTCCCCTCCTATGGGTGGGACCCAGGAGGTGGGTGGATACACCCCCTTCCTTTGATCCAGGCCACCCTGGCACGAGGGCTGGAGTGCCCCAGAACCGGTTTGGCCGGATTATGCAAGGGGCAGCCTTGTGCGCCCCAGGCAGTGTCTGGTTTCTTTCAAACCTCCCTGCTACAATCCACTATCTCCTGTCTGGAGGGTGGTGACACCCTCCTGTGACAGGAAACCCTTTGTCCAGGCCCCATCTGCTGAGTTTCGGTCAACTGCAGGGGTCCAGACATTTGTCTGTGGCAGAGGCATCCATTTTGTGGATCTTAAGGTCTTTGGAGAAATTAACCGCATTTAGTAAAGGAACATGTCTTACCCCTCTAGAGGGGTGGAATGCCATCCCCGTCGCCAGAACTGGCGAGGGGATGGTATTCCAAATCGTATGACACCTTACACGACATGTTTTGATAAAGCCAAACCAAAGTTGCTATATAACCGCGAGGATTATAAGGCACTTAAGAGTATATGGTATGGCATTATCCTGAAACAGCTTAGGGAGTTGTTCCCGACAGCTGCAGACAGGCTCAGCTCATGCTATAGCTCCATCTCACATAAAACCACGCACCCTGCCTCCAGGATTGATGAGGCCTTCCATAGGAGTGGCTCACAGGTTTACATGTGTCCAGATATAGGTTTAGATATAGGTATACTATACCTAAGCAAGGGGTGATTACACCACCTTACCCCAGCTGAATGATCAGCCAGTTGTGTCAATTTAAGAACCAGCCAGGGGTGGCAAAAGATATGCTGCAGCCCCTGGTAGGCCTTGGTGGCCCCTATGCCCTGGGCACCTATAGTGCATTATACAGGGGCTGACAAGGAGTCCATTTCCAATTGTGGTATGTACCTAGGGTACATGGAATCCATTTTACAGAGAGAGCAGATGGCCTGGGGCCCTGATTAGCAGGGAACCAGGTCAACTAAGTCAAAAAACCAGCTAAACACAGGCAAAAAATCTGGGGTAACCATAGTCAGGTAGCCACCTTCCTACATAACCCCCCCCAAACGAAAGGAGATAAGGCTATCCTTGGCCAGGTAAGCCTATATTGCCTGAGTGGCCATATAAGGAAGTACCTGCACTAGCATGGGTACCCCCTGTCTCATGGTCCACTAAGCAGTCCCTCACCCTTTGGGTATTAGAGGGTCTCCACCATAGGGAATCACTACCTTGGGTGTGTTTATGCAAAGTTAAAGGCTGGTTTGGATATGGAGTATTGAAGTGAGGCTCTACTAAGTTAGGGCTTGGCTTCCTCCAATTATCTTCCACCATGTGTGCCTTTCTTTCTTTAACTGAGTTGCACTGTGCTCTCAGGGTCAACCTCTGGCTACCTAAAGCTGGAGGCTGGGTCCCTCTGTTTGGCTTGCTGGAGGGACAGTTCAGGTTTGGGCCCCTTGGGTCCCAGGTTTGGCTGTGCCCAACAGAATCCATCTGTGGGAGGTCCCTAACTGTTTTTAAGGGGGCTCCCTCAGGAGTTTTTACAGTTTTCACCTTACTAGGGCTACTAGTTTTGGTGCACCTAATCTTTTGATGGGGGTGCTTTATTTGACAGGGGGCCCTCTGGGTCTCACTGTCCTTCTTGTCCTCTGCAGCCCTGGGCTGGCTAAGGCAAGGGAGAGAGGGGCAGGTTACCTGCTCCAGACTGGGTCCCACCTGAGAAGGGTCCACTGACATCAGGGGTTCTGTCAGGCTAGGCCCAACCACCTCTGGGGCAGTTCCTTCATCAGGGGTAAGATCAGTACCCTGAGGAGGCTGATCCTGTCCTAAAGTCTGGTGAGGGGGAGATTTCTCTTCCTCCTCCATGCTCTCAGTTTGTGTGGAGTTATCCATCATTTCAGGTTTCACAACACACATATCAGTTTGAGTTTGGGCTGTGGCCATCACAGCCCCACCAACCTTTTCAGGAGGAGACTCAGTTTGGGTTTCTGCTGTTATCATAACAGCTTTGCTATTCTGTTCAGGAAGAGCTTTTGCTAAAGATGGGGCAGAGAGTTTCTCAGCCCTACCAACCTTTTCAGGAAGGACATCTTGAATTGGGGCTGTAGCCATTACAGCCCCACTAACCTTTCCATTGGAATTCACCATTCTAGAATGGGTTTCCTGTTCAACCTCAGCCCAGGCTGAGATCTCCAAATCATTACCAAGTAGGCAGTCTACAGGCAAGTTTGGTGACACTGCCACTCTCTTTGGGCCAATGACACCTCCCCAGCTGAGACTTACTACTGCCATGGGATGATTTGTTTGGATTCCATCAATGTTTGTAACCTGGTATGTGGCACCAGGTAAAAGTTGCTTAGAGGGGACTATGCCATCAGCCACCATGGTGATTGTAGGAAGGTGGCTACCTGACTATGGTTACCCCAGATTTTTTGCCTGTGTTTAGCTGGTTTTTTGACTTAGTTGACCTGGTTCCCTGCTAATCAGGGCCCCAGGCCATCTGCTCTCTCTGTAAAATGGATTCCATGTACCCTAGGTACATACCAATTGGAAATGGACTCCTTGTCAGCCCCTGTAGAATGCACTATAGGTGCACAGGGCACAGGAGCCACTAAGGCCTACCAGGGGCTGCAGCATATCTTTTGCCACCCCTGGCTGGTTCTTAAATTGACACAACTGGCTGATCACTCAGCTGGGGTAAGGTGGTGTACACACCCCTTGCTTAGATATAGTATACCTATGTCTAAACCTATATCTGGACACATGTAAACCTGTGAGCCACTCCTATAGACAGGCCTCACCAATCCTGGAGGCTGGGTGCATGGTTTTTATGTGAGATGGAGCTCTAGCATGAGCTGAGCCTGTCTGCAGCCGTCGGGAACAAATCCCTAAGCTGTTTCAGGATAATGCCATACCATATACTATTAAGTGCCTTATAATCCTCGCGGTTATTTAGCAACTTTGGTTTGGCTTTATCAAAACATGTCGTGTAAGGTGTCATACGCTTTGGATTACCATCCCCTCGCCAGTTCTGGCGACGGGGATGGCATTCCACCCCTCTAGAGGGGTAAGACATGTTACTTCACTTTAATGCGGTTGATTTCTCCAAAGGCCTTAAGATCCACAAAATGGATGCCTCTGCCACAGACAAATGTCTGGACCCCTGGAGCTGACCGAAACCCAGTCAAGGGGGTCCTGGACAAAGGGTTTCCTGTCACAGGAGGGTGTCACCGCCCTCCAGACAGTAGATAGTGTATTGTAGCAGGGAGGTTTGAAAGAAACCAGACACTGCCTGGGGCGCACAAGGCTGCCCCTTGCATAATCCGGCCAAACCGGTTCTGGGGCACTCCAGCCCTCGTGCCAGGGCGGCCTGGATCAAAGGAAGGGGGTGTATCCACCCACTTCCTGGGTCCCACCCATAGGAGGGGACCTAGCAGGTAATCACGCCCACCAGATTCGAATAAGAGTGGGAGCAGTGCCAATGCACATCAGATTTCCTGGAAGAAACATTTGAAACGATATTCTGGACCCTTCGCCCTCCATCTCAACGTGGAAGCCCGAAGAATCTCCCTTGTGGTCAAGGAGTGACCACCCTGCAGCAGCAGGCACCATCCAGCCCTCGACGTCTACTTAGTTGCAGTTCCCGCCGGAACTCGAGCGACTGAGATCGACGAGATCAAGCCTGCCCAGCTTCTAACAGCCCGATCCACAGTCCCTGCAAAGCTGAGACCCGTGGAGGCGACCGGAAGCGTGGGGCATGCCATCTTGAAGTGACCACGAGACGCTGACCGTGCAGCCCACGAGTGACCCTCGAAGCTGTACACCGGGGTTTGAGAAGCCCCCACCCTGAGCTACTCATGAGCTGAAGTTCAGCCCTCCACACTCGACGAGTGCTGCGTGGGGCCCTTTGGCACGATTTGGCTCAACGCGTTGGCCCGGTCACTTGCCAGCTGGCTTGTGGTCCCTGTGCCGACGAACTACCGAAGAAGACTCGTGAATCTGGTTGCTCCAGATCCACACCAGCTCCCCTGAAAAGGAGCCCCGACTCTGACCTTCCTGGTCCGAGTGAGAAGCAATCTTCCGATCCTGCGTGGATTGCTCTTACCAAGGCTTGTTTGCTCCAAACCTGAAGCCGACTGCACCGACGGTGAGAGCCTGCGTGGGACAGATCGTGACCTGCTCCTGGACGTCGCAGATGCCCCAGAGCCCACGTGACAGCGGAGAGAAGCTCCTCGACGACCACCTGATTGCGCCCGACATTGCCTGGTTCCGTCCTGGTTCCACCCTGGTCACTGCTGAGTGACCCAGACTCTGTCCCCTCTGCTTTCAGGTACTCTACAACTTGAGTCCACCCTTGGACTCCACCGGACACTTCGTCTTCACCCTGCCTGCATCCCTTTCAGCTTCAAGCACCAAGAGCCTGCGTGTCAAAACCCGACGCCACTTCGACCCTGTGCACCCACTTCCTGTGGGTGAGGTAACTTTGCTCCGCCGGTGTTCCCACACTGGTGCACACCTCTAGGGTCTGTGTGTTAAGTTTTGTTCCTCTAGGTTCAGCGGAAGTGTCCTTAAACTTTAACTATTTGACTTTTACGCACCATTGGTTAACATTGGTGCATGCGTGCGCTTTCCGCACATCTCCCGAATCCCGAGGGCCATTCCCGACTTCAGCATTGCTTGTCCTGACTGCTCCCAGCGATTCCCTAGGCCCTAGGCCTAACCACTGTTCGAGTGGCCTCTCTTATACCACTTGTTTAGTATATGGTTTGAGTGGCCCCCTGCCCTCATCCATAATTGTGCAACTTGTATGTTTAAACAGTGCTTTTTGATTTAACGCTTGTGCCCCTTTATTCATAAAGAATACTGGGGATTGTTTTTAGTAATAAACACATATATTTTTATAATATATACTTGTGTGGTGTCCTTTCATTTGGTATTACAGGATTGTATGTGGTAAAACAGCTCGCTTAACACGACCTCTTAAGTTAAGCCTTTAGGCTGCTTAGTCCATGCTACCCCTAGGATAGCTTGTCTAATAAGGTTGACTTACAACCAGACACCATAAGGGATTGTTTGGTCAGGTAGTAGGTGGTTCCAGAATTGGAAACATCCCCTACCAGGCCAACTTCTCACATTGGTGAGCAGCGGTGCGGATTTGAGCTTGCTGTTGTTTTACCATTGCAATCTTTATATCAAATTGAAAGATCACATCAAGTACCTCTAGGTACATATAAAATCAAAAGCTTAGCATATTAAGTTCTACTGAACTTAGTAGTTGTAGGTTGAAGGGAGTAGCACACCCCTGACTACAACTCACTAGCAAGGTCCAGTAGGAAAACACTTAGTGTAGGTAAGTGCACCACTTACACCTCACTAGTAACCATGTCTGACACAGGAAAGGCCTCAGGGTCTAGTCCTGTGACAGTTGACCCTACCCAGGCAACTTTTGGATATGACAAACTAACCCGCAGAGACTTGATTGCCTTGTGCAAAGCAAGAGGGTTAAAAAGGGGCAGAAGCCCCACCTGCCTAATCCTGGTAGAAATCCTAGAACAGGATGACTTAGAGAAGGCAAAAGCAGCTTCCCTAGATACAGGAACTGGAGGGAACCCCCCTGCAGTTGATCCCCTTGAAGAGGAGGATGATGATGACTTGGATGAGGACTCAGATGTTGAGGACTTAGGAGTACAGGATCAGGGTAGCCAGGTTCCAGTTGGTAGGCTTAGCCAGGCCAACTTGGACCTACTGGGGAATGGAGAGGGCCAGCACCTCCCCAGAACCCAACATATGATTCTCCCAGGCAACAGAAGAGTGAGATCTCCCTCAGGGGACTCTCATCTTTCTAGTGCCTCCAGAGAATCAGAGAGAGGCATGACTGCTTCTCAGAAAGCTGAGCATAGGGCTAGAATGAGGGCTGTCAAACTCCAGATAGAGAGAGAGGAGGTAGCCCTGAGTCAAGCTAGACTCACCTTAGCTCAAGCTAAACTTGCCTTGGCAAGAGAGCAGAAATTGTGTGGCTTAGATGCCACTGGTGGCAGCAATATTCCAAAAGAGAAACCCAGGTCCTATGATAGTAGAAACCTGACAAAGATTGTGCCCCCCTTCAAAGAAGGGGATGACATCCACAAATGGATGACTGCTCTTGAGAGAGCCTGCATGGTACAGCAGGTTCCTGAGGAACAGTGGGCAGCAATCTTATGGTACTCCTTTTCAGAGAAAGGGAGAGATAAGCTCCTCACTGTTAGACATGAGGATGCAAACAATTACAAAGTCCTGAAGAGTGTTCTGATAGATGGGTTTGGCTTAACCACTGAACAGTACAGGTTGAAGTTCAGAGACACCCAGAAGACACAGACTCAGGACTGGACTGATTTTGTTGATTGTGCAACTAAGGCTCTGGAGGGTTGGCTACATGGCAGCAAAGTACATGACTTTACAGGATTGTATAATTTGATTATGAGGGAGCAGATCCTAAGTAATTGTCAGAACCAGCTCTTACACCAGCACCTGGTGGACTCTGATCTGACCTCTCCCCAAGAATTGGGAAAGAAGGCAGACAAGTGGGTCAGAACCAGGATTAGGCCTAAGAATCAGGACAGTAACCAGAAGAAGGAGTCTACCAAGCCTCAAGATAAGGGTGGGGATAAAAGTAAAGAAAAGACTTCCCCAGGGCCCCAAAACTCCAAGGATGGGGGTGGGTCCCAAGACACTTCTTCAACTGAGAAAAAACCCTATTGTTATCCCTGTAAACAGGTGGGGCATTACAAAACAGACAGCTGTTGTCCCAAGAATAACAATAAAGAAAATATACCTCCAAAGCCAGCTTCAACACCTCCTGTTACTGTCAGCAGTAATCCCCCAGGAAGTGGGAGCACACCCAGGAATCTGGGTGGGTTTACTTTTGGAAATCAGGTGGACCCTGGCCTATCCAGGTCCCCATCACCCAATGATCTTGTTTATGAGGCTGGCATGGGGTTTGCCAACTTCTCTGCTTGCCCAAATACTTTGAGCAAGAATAGACAAGAACCCATCATCAATGGTTTAAGAGTTGAAGCTTTTAGAGACACAGGGGCTAGCATCACCATGGTGGCTGATGGCATAGTCCCCTCTAAGCAACTTTTACCTGGTGCCACATACCAGGTAATAAACATTGATGGCATCCAAACAAATCATCCCATGGCAGTAGTAAGTCTCAGCTGGGGAGGTGTCACTGGCCCAAAGAGAGTGGCAGTGTCACCAAACTTGCCTGTGGACTGTCTACTGGGCAATGATTTAGAAATCTCAGCCTGGGCTGAGGTTGAACAGGAAACCCATTCTAGAATGGTGAATTCCCATGGAAAGGTTAGTGAGGCTGTACTGGCTACAGCCCCAATCCAAGATGTCCTTCCTGAAAAGGTTGGTAGGGCTGAGAAACTCTCTGCCCCATCTTTAGTAAAAGCTCTTCCTGAACAGAATAGCAAAGCTGTTATGATAACAGCAGAAACCCAAACTGAGTCTCCTCCTGAAAAGGTTGGTGGGGCTGTGATGGCCACAGCCCAAACTCAAACTGACATGTGTGTTGTGAAACCTGAAATGATGGATAACTCCACACAAACTGAGAGCATGGAGGAGGAAGAGAAATCTCCCCCTCACCAGACTTTAGGACAGGATCAGCCTCCTCAGGGAACTGATCTTACCCCTGATGAAGGAGCTGCCCCAGAGGTGGTTGGGCCTAGCCTGACAGAACCTCTGATGTCAGTGGACCCTTCTCAGGTGGGACCCAGTCTGGAGCAGGTAACCTGCCCCTCTCTACCTTGCCTTAGCCAGCCCAGGGCTGCAGAGGACAAGAAGGACAGTGAGACCCAGAGGGCCCCCTGTCAAATAAAGCACCCCCATCAAAAGATTAGGTGCACCAAAACTAGTAGCCCTAGTAAGGTGAAAACTTTAAAAACTCCTGAGGGAGCCCCCTTAAAAACAGTTAGGGACCTCCCACAGATGGATTCTGTTGGGCACAGCCAAACCTGGGACCCAAGGGGCCCAAACCTGAACTGTCCCTCCAGCAAGCCAAACAGAGGGACCCAGGCTCCAGCTTTAGGTAGCCAGAGGTTGACCCTGAGAGCACAGTGCAACTCAGTTAAAGAGAGAAAGGCACACATGGTGGAAGATAATTGGAGGAAGCTAAGCCCTAAATTAGTAGAGCCTCGCTTCAATACTCCATATCCAAACCAGCCTTTAACTTTGCATAAACACACCCAAGGTAGTGATTCCCTATGGTGGAGACCCTCTAATACCCAAAGGGTGAGGGACTGCTTAGTGGACCATGAGACAGGGGGTACCCATGCTAGTGCAGGTACTTCCTTATATGGCCACTCAGGCAATATAGGCTTACCTGGCCAAGGATAGCCTTATCTCCTTTCGTTTGGGGGGGGGTTATGTAGGAAGGTGGCTACCTGACTATGGTTACCCCAGATTTTTTGCCTGTGTTTAGCTGGTTTTTTGACTTAGTTGACCTGGTTCCCTGCTAATCAGGGCCCCAGGCCATCTGCTCTCTCTGTAAAATGGATTCCATGTACCCTAGGTACATACCAATTGGAAATGGACTCCTTGTCAGCCCCTGTAGAATGCACTATAGGTGCACAGGGCACAGGAGCCACTAAGGCCTACCAGGGGCTGCAGCATATCTTTTGCCACCCCTGGCTGGTTCTTAAATTGACACAACTGGCTGATCACTCAGCTGGGGTAAGGTGGTGTACACACCCCTTGCTTAGATATAGTATACCTATGTCTAAACCTATATCTGGACACATGTAAACCTGTGAGCCACTCCTATAGACAGGCCTCACCAATCCTGGAGGCTGGGTGCATGGTTTTTATGTGAGATGGAGCTCTAGCATGAGCTGAGCCTGTCTGCAGCCGTCGGGAACAAATCCCTAAGCTGTTTCAGGATAATGCCATACCATATACTATTAAGTGCCTTATAATCCTCGCGGTTATTTAGCAACTTTGGTTTGGCTTTATCAAAACATGTCGTGTAAGGTGTCATACGCTTTGGAATACCATACCCTCGCCAGTTCTGGCGACGGGGATGGCATTCCACCCCTCTAGAGGGGTAAGACATGTTACTTCACTTTAATGCGGTTGATTTCTCCAAAGGCCTTAAGATCCACAAAATGGATGCCTCTGCCACAGACAAATGTCTGGACCCCTGGAGCTGACCGAAACCCAGTCAAGGGGGTCCTGGACAAA
Organism: Lissotriton helveticus; assembly: GCF_964261635.1. Classification (NCBI taxonomy): domain Eukaryota; kingdom Metazoa; phylum Chordata; class Amphibia; order Caudata; family Salamandridae; genus Lissotriton; species Lissotriton helveticus. Next base: position 1,954,628 of record NW_027611666.1, read on the forward strand.
GGGTTTCCTGTCACAGGAGGGTGTCACCGCCCTCCAGACAGGAGATAGTGTATTGTAGCAGGGAGGTTTGAAAGAAACCAGACACTGCCTGGGGCGCACAAGGCTGCCCCTTGCATAATCCGGCCAAACCGGTTCTGGGGCACTCCAGCCCTCGTGCCAGGGCGGCCTGGATCAAAGGAAGGGGGTGTATCCACCCACTTCCTGGGTCCCACCCATAGGAGGGGACCTAGCAGGTAATCACGCCCACCAGATTCGAATAAGAGTGGGAGCAGTGCCAATGCACATCAGATTTCCTGGAAGAAACATTTGAAACGATATTCTGGACCCTTCGCCCTCCATCTCAACGTGGAAGCCCGAAGAATCTCCCTTGTGGTCAAGGAGTGACCACCCTGCAGCAGCAGGCACCATCCAGCCCTCGACGTCTACTTAGTTGCAGTTCCCGCCGGAACTCGAGCGACTGAGATCGACGAGATTAAGCCTGCCCAGCTTCTAACAGCCCGATCCACAGTCCCTGCAAAGCTGAGACCCGTGGAGGCGACCGGAAGCGTGGGGCACGCCATCTTGAAGTGACCACGAGACGCTGACCGTGCAGCCCACGAGTGACCCTCGAAGCTGTACACCGGGGTTTGAGAAGCCCCCACCCTGAGCTACTCCTGAGCCGAAGTTCAGCCCTCCACACTCGACGAGTGCTGCGTGGGGCCCTTTGGCACGATTTGGCTCAACGCGTTGGCCCGGTCACTTGCCAGCTGGCTTGTGGTCCCTGTGCCGACGAACTACCAAAGAAGACTCGTTAATCTGGTTGCTCCAGATCCACACCAGCTCCCCTGAAAAGGAGCCCCGACTCTGACCTTCCTGGTCCGAGTGAGAAGCAATCTTCCGATCCTGCGTGGATTGCTCTTACCAAGGCTTGTTTGCTCCAAACCTGAAGCCGACTGCACCGACGGTGAGAGCCTGCGTGGGACAGATCGTGACCTGCTCCTGGACGTCGCAGATGCCCCAGAGCCCACGTGACAGCAGAGAGAAGCTCCTCGACGACCACCTGATTGCGCCCGACATTGCCTGGTTCCGTCCTGGTTCCACCCTGGTCACTGCTGAGTGACCCAGACTCTGTCCCCTCTGCTTTCAGGTACTCTACAACTTGAGTCCACCCTTGGACTCCACCGGACACTTCGTCTTCACCCTGCCTGCAGCCCTTTCAGCTTCAAGCACCAAGAGCCTGCGTGTCAAAACCCGACGCCACTTCGACCCTGTGCACCCACTTCCTGTGGGTGAGGTAACTTTGCTCCGCCGGTGTTCCCACACTGGTGCACACCTCTAGGGTCTGTGTGTTAAGTTTTGTTCCTCTAGGTTCAGCGGAAGTGTCCTTAAACTTTAACTATTTGACTTTTACGCACCATTGGTTAACATTGGTGCATGCGTGCGCTTTCCGCACATCTCCCGAATCCCGAGGGCCATTCCCGACTTCAGCATTGCTTGTCCTGACTGCTCCCAGCGATTCCCTAGGCCCTAGGCCTAACCACTGTTCGAGTGGCCTCTCTTATACCACTTGTTTAGTATATGGTTTGAGTGGCCCCCTGCCCTCATCCATAATTGTGCAACTTGTATGTTTAAACAGTGCTTTTTGATTTAACGCTTGTGCCCCTTTATTCATAAAGAATACTGGGGATTGTTTTTAGTAATAAACACATATATTTTTATAATATATACTTGTGTGGTGTCCTTTCATTTGGTATTACAGGATTGTATGTGGTAAAACAGCTCGCTTAACACGACCTCTTAAGTTAAGCCTTTAGGCTGCTTAGTCCATGCTACCCCTAGGATAGCTTGTCTAATAAGGTTGACTTACAACCAGACACCATAAGGGATTGTTTGGTCAGGTAGTAGGTGGTTCCAGAATTGGAAACATCCCCTACCAGGCCAACTTCTCACAGTGATGCTAGCCCCTGTGTCTCTAAAAGCTTCAACTTTCAAACCATTGATGATGGGTTCTTGTCTATACTTGCTCAAAGTATTTGGGCAAGCAGAGAAGTTGGCAAACCCCATGCCAGTCTCATAAACAAGATCATTGGGTGATGGGGACCTGGATAGGCCAGGGTCCACCTGAGCTCCAACAGTAAACCCACCCAGATTCCTGGGTGTGCTTCCACTTCCTAGGGGAATACTGCTGACAGTAACAGGAGGTGATGAAGCTGGCTTTGGAGGTATATTTTCTTTATTGTTATTCTTGGGACAACAGTTGTCTGTTTTGTAATGCCCAACCTGTTTACAGGCATAACAATAAGGCTTTTTCTCTGTTGAAGAAGTGTCTTGGGACCCACCCCCATTCTTGGAGTTTTGGGGCCCTGGGGAAGTCTTTTCTTTATTTTTATCCACACCCTTATCTTGAGGCTTGGTAGACTCCTTCTTCTGGTTACTGTCCTGATTCTTAGGCCTAATCCTGGTTCTGACCCACTTGTCTGCCTTCTTTCCCAATTCTTGGGGAGAGGTCAGATCAGAGTCCACCAGATGCTGGTGTAAGAGCTGGTTCTGACAATTACTTAGGATCTGCTCCCTCATAATCAAATTATACAATCCTGTAAAGTCATGTACTTTGCTGCCATGTAGCCAACCCTCCAGAGCCTTAGTAGCACAATCTACAAAATCAGTCCAGTCCTGAGTCTGTGTCTTCTGGGTATCTCTGAACTTCAACCTGTACTGTTCAGTGGTTAAGCCAAACCCATCTATCAGAACACTCTTCAGGACTTTGTAATTGTTTGCATCCTCATGTCTGACAGTGAGGAGCTTATCTCTCCCTTTCTCTGAAAAGGAGTACCATAAGATTGCTGCCCACTGTTCCTCAGGAACCTGCTGTACCATGCAGGCTCTCTCAAGAGCAGTTATCCACTTGTGGATGTCATCCCCTTCCTTGTAGGGGGGCACAATCTTTGTCAGGTTTCTACTATCATAGGACCTGGGTTTCTCTTTAGGAATATTGCTGCCACCAGTGACATCTAAGCCACTTAATTTCTGCTCTCTTGCCAAGGCAAGTTTAGCTTGAGCTAAGGTAAGTTTAGCTTGACTCAGGGCTACCTCCTCTCTCTCTATCTGGAGTCTGACAGCCCTCATCCTAGCCCTATGCTCAGCTTTCTGAGAAGCAGTCATGCCTCTCTCTGATTCTCTGGAGGCACTAGAAATATGAGAGTCCCCTGAGGGAGATCTCACTCTTCTGTTGCCTGGGAGAATCCCATGGTGGGTTCTGGGGAGGTGCTGGCCCTCTCCATTCCCCAGTAGGTCCAAGTTGGCCTGGCTAAGCCTGGCAACTGGAACCTGGCTACCCTGATCCTGAACTTCTAAGTCCTCAACATCTGAGTCCTCATCTAAGTCATCATCATCCTCCTCCTCCTGAGGGGGATCAGTTTCAGGGGGGTTCCCTCCATTTCCTGTGTCTAGGGAAGCTGCCTTTGCCTTCTCTAAGTCATCCTGTTCTAGGATTTCTACCAGGATTTGGCAGGTGGGGCTTCTGCCCCTTTTTAACCCTCTTGCTTTGCACAAGGCAATCAAGTCTCTACGGGTTAACTTGTCATATCCAAAAGTTGACTGGGTAGGGTCAACTGTCACAGGATTAGACCCTGAGGCTTTTCCTGTGTCAGACATGGTTACTAGTGAGGTGTAAGTGGTGCACTTACCTACACTAAGTGTTTTCCTACTGTACCTTGCTAGTGAGTTGTAGCCAGGGTGTGCTAATCCCTTTTATCTACAACTACTAAGTTCAGTAGAACTTAATATGCTAAGCTTTTGATTTATATGTACCTAGAGGTACTTGATGTGATCTTTCAATTTGATATAAAGATTGCAATGGTAAAACAACAGCAAGCTCAAATCCGCACCGCTGCTCACCAATGTGAGAAGTTGGCCTGGTAGGGGATGTTTCCAATTCTGGAACCACCTACTACCTGACCAAACAATCCCTTATGGTGTTTGGTTGTAAGTCAACCTTATTAGACAAGCTATCCTAGGGGTAGCATGGACTAAGCAGCCTAAAGGCTTAACTTAAGAGGTCGTGTTAAGCGAGCTGTTTTACCACATACAATCCTGTAATACCAAATGAAAGGACACCACACAAGTATATATTATAAAAATATATGTGTTTATTACTAAAAACAATCCCCAGTATTCTTTATGAATAAAGGGGCACAAGCGTTAAATCAAAAGCACTGTTTAAACATACAAGTTGCACAATTATGAATGAGGGCGGGTGGCCACTCAAACCATATACTAAACAAGTGGTATAAGAGAGGCCACTCGAACAGTGGTTAGGCCTAGGGCCTAGGGAATCGCTGGGAGCAGTCAGGACAAGCAATGCTGAAGTCGGGAATGGCCCTCGGGATTCGGGAGATGTGCGGAAAGCGCACGCATGCACCAATGTTAACCAATGGTGCGTAAAAGTCATAGAGTTAAAGTTTAAGGACACTTCCGCTGAACCTAGAGGAACAAAACTTAACACACAGACCCTAGAGGTGTGCACCAGTGTGGGAACACCGGCGGAGCAAAGTTACCTCACCCACAGGAAGTGGGTGCACAGGGTCGAAGTGGCGTCGGGTTTTGACACGCAGGCTCTTGGTGCTTGAAGCTGAAAGGGCTGCAGGCGGGTTAAAGATGAAGTGTCCGGTGGAGTCCAAGGGTGGACTCAAGTTGTAGAGTACCTGAAAGCAGAGGGGACAGAGTCTGGGTCACTCAGCAGTGACCAGGGTGGAACCAGGACGGAACCAGGCAATGTCGGGCGCAATCAGGTGGTCGTCGAGGAGCTTCTCTCCGCTGTCACGTGGGCTCTGGGGCATCTGCGACGTCCAGGAGCAGGTCACGATCTGTCCCACGCAGGCTCTCACCGTCGGTGCAGTCAGCTTCAAGTTTGGAGCAAACAAGCCTTGGCAAGAGCAATCCACGCGGGATCGGAAGATTGCTTCTCACTCGGACCAGGAAGGTCAGAGTCGGGGCTCCTTTTCAGGGGAGCTGGTGTGGATCTGGAGCAACCAGATTCACGAGTCTTCTTAGGTAGTTCGTTGGCACAGGGACCACTAGCCAGCTGGCAAGTGACCGGGCCAACGCGTTGAGCCAAATAGAGCCAAAGGGCCCCACGCAGCACTCGTCGAGTGTGGAGGGCTGAACTTCGGCTCAGGAGCAGCTCAGGGTGGGGGCTTCTCAAACCCTGGTGCACAGCTTCGAGGGTCACTCGTGGGCTGCACGGTCAGCATCTCGTGGTCAATTCAAGATGGCGTGCCCCACACTTCCGGTCGCCTCCACGGATCTCAGCTCTGCAGGGACTGTGGATCGGGCTGTTGGAAGGCAGGCAAGCTTGATCTCGTCGATCTCAGTCGCTCGAGTTCCGGCGGGAACTGCAACTAAGTAGACGTCGAGGGCTGGATGGTGCCTGCTGCTGCAGGGTGGTCACTCCTTGACCACAAGGGAGATTCTTCGGGCTTCCACGTTGAGATGGAGGTCCAAGGGTCCAGAGTTTCGTTTCTAATGTTTCTTCCAGGAAATCTGATGTGCATTGGCACTGCTCCCACTCTTATTCCAATCTGGGGGGCGTGATTACCTGCTAGGTCCCCTCCTATGGGTGGGACCCAGGAAGTGGGTGGATACACCCCCTTCCTTTGATCCAGGCCGCCCTGGCACGAGGGCTGGAGTGCCCCAGAACCGGTTTGGCCGGATTATGCAAGGGGCAGCCTTGTGCGCCCCAGGCAGTGTCTGGTTTCTTTCAAACCTCCCTGCTACAATCCACTATCTCCTGTCTGGAGGGTGGTGACACCCTCCTGTGACAGGAAACCCTTTGTCCAGGCCCCATCTGCTGAGTTTCGGTCAACTGCAGGGGTCCAGACATTTGTCTGTGGCAGAGGCATCCATTTTGTGGATCTTAAGGTCTTTGGAGAAATTAACCGCATTTAGTAAAGGAACATGTCTTACCCCTCTAGAGGGGTGGAATTCCATCCCCGTCGCCAGAACTGGCGAGGGGATGGTATTCCAAATCGTATGACACCTTACACGACATGTTTTGATAAAGCCAAACCAAAGTTGCTATATAACCGCGAGGATTATAAGGCACTTAAGAGTATATGGTATGGCATTATCCTGAAACAGCTTAGGGAGTTGTTCCCGACAGCTGCAGACAGGCTCAGCTCATGCTATAGCTCCATCTCACATAAAACCACGCACCCTGCCTCCAGGATTGATGAGGCCTTCCATAGGAGTGGCTCACAGGTTTACATGTGTCCAGATATAGGTTTAGATATAGGTATACTATACCTAAGCAAGGGGTGATTACACCACCTTACCCCAGCTGAGTGATCAGCCAGTTGTGTCAATTTAAGTACCAGCCAGGGGTGGCAAAAGATATGCTGCAGCCCCTGGTAGGCCTTGGTGGCCCCTATGCCCTGGGCACCTATAGTGCATTATACAGGGGCTGACAAGGAGTCCATTTCCAATTGTGGTATGTACCTAGGGTACATGGAATCCATTTTACAGAGAGAGCAGATGGCCTGGGGCCCTGATTAGCAGGGAACCAGGTCAACTAAGTCAAAAAACCAGCTAAACACAGGCAAAAAATCTGGGGTAACCATAGTCAGGTAGCCACCTTCCTACACTAGGGTACATGGAATCCATTTTACAGAGAGAGCAGATGGCCTGGGGCCCTGATTAGCAGGGAACCAGGTCAACTAAGTCAAAAAACCAGCTAAACACAGGCAAAAAATCCGGGGTAACCATAGTCAGGTAGCCACCTTCCTACATAACCCCCCCCCAAACGAAAGGAGATAAGGCTATCCTTGGCCAGGTAAGCCTATATTGCCTGAGTGGCCATATAAGGAAGTACCTGCACTAGCATGGGTACCCCCTGTCTCATGGTCCACTAAGCAGTCCCTCACCCTTGGGGTATCAGAGGGTCTCCACCATAGGGAATCACTACCTTGGGTGTGTTTATGCAAAGTTAAAGGCTGGTTTGGATATGGAGTATTGAAGCGAGGCTCTACTAATTTAGGGCTTAGCTTCCTCCAATTATCTTCCACCATGTGTGCCTTTCTCTCTTTAACTGAGTTGCACTGTGCTCTCAGGGTCAACCTCTGGCTACCTAAAGCTGGAGGCTGGGTCCCTCTGTTTGGCTTGCTGGAGGGACAGTTCAGGTTTGGGCCCCTTGGGTCCCAGGTTTGGCTGTGCCCAACAGAATCCATCTGTGGGAGGTCCCTGACTGTTTTTAAGGGGGCTCCCTCAGGAGTTTTTAAAGTTTTCACCTTACTAGGGCTACTAGTTTTGGTGCACCTAATCTTTTGATGGGGGTGCTTTATTTGACAGGGGGCCCTCTGGGTCTCACTGTCCTTCTTGTCCTCTGCAGCCCTGGGCTGGCTAAGGCAAGGTAGAGAGGGGCAGGTTACCTGCTCCAGACTGGGTCCCACCTGAGAAGGGTCCACCGCCATCAGAGGCTCTGTCAGGCCAGGCCTAACAACCTCTGGGGCAGTTCCTTCATCAGGGGTAAGATCAGTTCCCTGAGGAGGCTGATCCTGTCCTAAAGTCTGGTGAGGGGGAGATTTCTCTTCCTCCTCCATGCTCTCAGTTTGTGTGGAGTTATCCATCATTTCAGGCTTCACAACACACATATCAGTTTGAGTTTGGGCTGTGGCCATCACAGCCCCACCAACCTTTTCAGGAGGAGACTCGGTTTGGGTTTCTGCTGTTATCATAACAGCTTTGCTATTCTGTTCAGGAAGAGCTTTTGCTAAAGATGGGGCAGGGAGTTTCTCAGCCCTACCAACCTTTTCAGGAAGGACATCTTGAATTGGGGCTGTAGCCATTACAGCCCCACTAACCTTTCCATTGGAATTCACCATTCTAGAATGGGTTTCCTGTTCAACCTCAGCCCAGGCTGAGATCTCCAAATCATTACCAAGTAGGCAGTCTACAGGCAAGTTTGGTGACACTGCCACTCTCTTTGGGCCAATGACACCTCCCCAGCTGAGACTTACTACTGCCATGGGATGATTTGTTTGGATTCCATCAATGTTTGTAACCTGGTATGTGGCACCAGGTAAAAGTTGCTTAGAGGGGACTATGCCATCAGCCACCATGGTGATGCTAGCCCCTGTGTCTCTAAAAGCTTCAACTTTCAAACCATTGATGATGGGTTCTTGTCTATACTTGCTCAAAGTATTTGGGCAAGCAGAGAAGTTGGCAAACCCCATGCCAGTCTCATAAACAAGATCATTGGGTGATGGGGACCTGGATAGGCCAGGGTCCACCTGAGCTCCAACAGTAAACCCACCCAGATTCCTGGGTGTGCTTCCACTTCCTGGGGGATTACTGCTGACAGTAACAGGAGGTGTTGAAGCTGGCTTTGGAGGTACATTTTCTTTATTGTTATTCTTGGGACAACAGTTGTCTGTTTTGTAATGCCCCACCTGTTTACAGGGATAACAATAAGGCTTTTTCTCAGTTGAAGAAGTGTCTTGGGACCCACCCCCATCCTTGGAGTTTTGGGGCCCTGGGGAAGTCTTTTCTTTACTTTTATCCCCACCCTTATCTTGAGGCTTGGTAGACTCCTTCTTCTGGTTACTGTCCTGATTCTTAGGCCTAATCCTGGTTCTGACCCACTTGTCTGCCTTCTTTCCCAATCCTTGGGGAGAGGTCAGATCAGAGTCCACCAGGTGCTGGTGTAAGAGCTGGTTCTGACAATTACTTAGGATCTGCTCCCTCATAATCAAATTATACAATCCTGTAAAGTCATGTACTTTGCTGCCATGTAGCCAACCCTCCAGAGCCTTAGTAGCACAATCTACAAAATCAGTCCAGTCCTGTGTCTGTGTCTTCTGGGTGTCTCTGAACTTCAACCTGTACTGTTCAGTGGTTAAGCCAAACCCATCTATTAGGACACTCTTCAGGACTTTGTAATTGTTTGCATCCTCATGTCTGACAGTGAGGAGCTTATCTCTCCCTTTCTCTGAAAAGGAGTACCATAAGATTGCTGCCCACTGTTCCTCAGGAACCTGCTGTACCATGCAGGCTCTCTCAAGAGCAGTTATCCACTTGTGGATGTCATCCCCTTCCTTGTAGGGGGGCACAATCTTTGTCAGGTTTCTACTATCATAGGACCTGGGTTTCTCTTTAGGAATATTGCTGCCACCAGTGGCATCTAAGCCACACAATTTTTGCTCTCTTGCCAAGGTAAGTCTAGCTTGAGCCAAGGTAAGTTTAGCTTGAGCCAGGGCTACCTCCTCCCTCTCTATTTGGAGTTTGACAGCCCTCATTCTGGCCCTATGCTCAGTCTTCTGAGAGGCAGTCATACCTCTCTCAGATACTCTTGAGGCACTAGAAATATGAGAGTCCCCTGAGGGAGATCTCACTCTTCTGTTGCCTGGGAGAATGCTATAGGGTCTGGGGAGGTGCTGGCCCTCTCCATTCCCCAGTAGGTTTAAGTTGGCCTGGCTAAGCCTGGCAACTCCAACCTGGCTACCCTCCTGATCCTGGTCTTCTGTGTCCTCAACCTCTGAGTCCTCATCCCCCTCTTCTCCTTCTTCTCCTTCTTCCTCCTGAGGGGTACCAGTTACAGGTGGGTTCTCTCCATTTCCTGACCCTAGGGGAATTCCCTTCGCCCTTTCTAAGTCATCCTGTTCTAGAATGGCTATCAGGATTGGACAGGTGGGGCTTCTGCCCCTTTTTAACCCTCTTGATTTGCACAAGGCAATCAAGTCCTTTCGGGTTAGTTTGTCATAGCTGGAAGTTGCCTGGGTAAGGTCAACTGTCACAGGAGTAGACCCTGAGGCTTTTCCTGTGTCAGACATGACTCTAGTGTGGTGTAAGTGATGCACCTACCTACACTAAGTGTTTTCCTACTGTACCTTACTAGTGAGTTGTAGCCAGGGTGTGCTAATCCCTTTAATCTACAACTACTAAGTTCAGTAGAACTTAATATGCTAAGCTTTTTATTTATATGTACCTAGAGGTACTTGATGTGATCTTTCAATTTGATAAAAGATTGCAATGGTAAAACAACAGCAAGCTCAAATCCGCACCGCTGCCACCAATGTGAGAAGTTGGCCTGATAGGTGATGTTTCCAATTTTGGAACCACCTATTATCAGACCAAACAATCCCTTATGGTGTCTGGTTGTAAGTCAACCTTATTAGACAAGCTATCCTAGGGGTAGCATGGACTAAGCAGCCTAAAGGCTTAACTTAAGAGGTCGCCAGTGGCATCTAAGCCACACAATTTTTTCTCTCTTGCCAAGGCAAGTTTAGCTTGAGCTAAGGTAAGTCTAGCTTGACTCAGGGCTACCTCCTCTCTCTCTATTTGGAGTTTGACAGCCCTCATTCTAGCCCTATGCTCAGCTTTCTGAGAAGCAGTCATGCCTCTCTCTGATTCTCTGGAGGCACTAGAAATATGAGAGTCCCCTGAGGGAGATCTCACTCTTCTGTTGCCTGGGAGAATCCCATGGTGGGTTCTGGGGAGGTGCTGGCCCTCTCCATTCCCCAGTAGGTCCAAGTTGGCCTGGCTAAGCCTGGCAACTGGAACCTGGCTACCCCTCTGATCCTGATCTTCTAAGTCCTCAACTTCTGAGTCCTCCTCCTCCTCTTCTTCTTCCTCATCTTCCTCCTGAGGGGGGTCAGTTACAGGGGGGTTCCCTCCATTTCCTGTTTCTAGGGAAGCTTCCTTTGCCCTTTCTAAGTCATCCTGCTCTAGGATTTCTACCAGGATTTGGCAGGTGGGGCTTCTGCCCCTTTTTAACCCTCTTGCTTTGCACAAGGCAATCAAGTCTCTGCGGGTTAGTTTGTCATATCCAAAAGTTGCCTGGGTAAGGTCAACTGTCACAGGAGTAGACCCTGAGGCTTTTCCTGTGTCAGACATGGCTGCTAGTGAGGTGTAAGTGGTGCACTTACCTACACTAAGTGTTTTCCTACTGTACCTTGCTAGTGAGTTGTAGTCAGGGTGTGCTAATCCCTTTAATCTACAACTACTAAGTTCAGTAGAACTTAATATGCTAAGCTTTTGATTTATATGTACCTAAAGGTACTTGATGTGATCTTTCAATTTGATACAATGATTGCAATGGTAAAACAACAGCAAGCTCAAATCCGCACCGCTGCTCACCAATGTGAGAAGTTGGCCTGATAGGTGACGTTTCCAATTCTGGAACCACCTGTTATCAGACCAAACAATCCCTTATGGTGTCTGGTTGTAAGTCAACCTTATTAGACAAGCTATCCTAGGGGTAGCATGGACTAAGCAGCCTAAAGGCTTAACTTAAGAGGTCGTGTTAAGCGAGCTGTTTTACCACATACAGTCCTGTAGTACCAAATGAAAGGACACCACACAAGTATATATTATAAAAATATATGTATTTATTACTAAAAACAATCCCCAGTATTCTTTATGAATAAAGGGGCACAAGCGTTAAATCAAAAGCACTGTTTAAACATACAAAGTTGCACAATTATGGATGAGGGCAGGGGGCCACTCAAACCATATACTAAACAAGTGGTATAAGAGATGCCACTCGAGCAGTGGTTAGGCCTAGGGCCTAGAGAATCGCTGGGAGCAGTCTGGACAAGCAATGCTGAAGTCGGGAATGGCCCTCGGGATTCGGGAGATGTGCGGAAAGCGCACGTATGCACCAATGTTAACCAATGGTGCGTAAAAGTTGTAAAGTTAAAGTTAAAGGACACTTCCGCTGAACCTAGAGGAACAAAACTTAACACACAGACCCTAGAGGTGTGCACCAGTGTGGGAACACCGGCGGAGCAAAGTTACCTCACCCACAGGAAGTGGGTGCACAGGGTCGAAGTGGCGTCGGGTTCTGACACGCAGGCTCTTGGTGCTTGAAGCTGAAAGGGCTGCAGGCGGGTTAAAGATGAAGTGTCCGGTGGAGTCCAAGGGTGGACTCAAGTCGAAGGGTACCTGAAAGCAGAGGGGACAGAGTCTGGGTCACTCAGCAGTGACCAGGGTGGAAGCAGGACGGAACCAGGCAATGTCGGGCGCAATCAGGTGGTCGTCGAGGAGCTTCTCTCCGCTGTCACGTGGGCTCTGGGGCATCTGCGACGTCCAGGAGCAGGTCACGATCTGTCCCACGCAGGCTCTCACCGTCGGTGCAGTCGGCTTCAAGTTTGGAGCAAACAAGCCTTGGCAAGAGCAATCCACGCGGGATCGGATGATTGCTTCTCACTCGGACCAGGAAGGTCAGAGTCGGGGCTCCTTTTCAGGGGAGCTGGTGTGGATCGGGAGCAACCAGATTCACGAGTCTTCTTAGTAGTTTCGTCGGCACAGGGACCACTAGCCAGCTGGCAAGTGACCGGGCCAACGCGTTGAGCCAAATAGAGCAGAAGGGCCCCACGCAGCACTCGTCGAGTGTGGAGGGCTGAACTTCGGCTCAGGAGTAGCTCAGGGTGGGGGCTTCTCAAACCCCGGTGCACAGCTTCGAGGGTCACTCGTGGGCTGCACGGTCAGCGTCTCGTGGTCAATTCAAGATGGCGTGCCCCACGCTTCCGGTCGCCTCCACGGGTCTCAGCTCTGCAGGGACTGTGGATAGGGCTGTAAGATGGCAGGCAGGCTTGATCTCGTCGATCTCAGTCGCTCGAGTTCCGGCAGGAACTGCAACTAAGTAGACGTCGAGGGCTGGATGGTGCCTGCTGCTGCAGGGTGGTCACTCCTTGACCACAAGGGAGATTCTTCGGGCTTCCACGTTGAGATGGAGGGCGAAGGGTCCAGAATTTCGTTTCAAATGTTTCTTCCAGGAAATCTGATGTGCATTGGCACTGCTCCCACTCTTATTCGAATCTGGGGGGCGTGATTACCTGCTAGGTCCCCCCCTATGGGTGGGACCCAGGAAGTGGGTGGATACACCCCCTTCCTTTGATCCAGGCTGCCCTGGCACGAGGGCTGGAGTGCCCCAGAACCGGTTTGGCCGGATTATGCAAGGGGCAGCCTTGTGCGCCCCCAGCAGTGTCTGGTTTCTTTCAAACCTCCCTGCTACAATCCACTATCTCCTGTCTGGAGGGCGGTGACACCCTCCTGTGACAGGAAACCCTTTGTCCAGGACCCATTTGGTTGAGTTTCGGTCAACTGCAGGGGTCCAGACATTTGTCTGTGGCAGAGGCATCCATTTTGTGGATCTAAGGTCTTTGGAGAAATTAACCGCATTTAGTTAAAGCAACATGTCTTACCCCTCTAGAGGGGTGGAATGCCATCCCCGTCGCCAGACCTGGCGAGGGGATGGTATTCCAAATCGTATGACACCTTACACGACATGTTTTGATAAAGCCAAACCAAAGTTGCTATTTAACCGCGAGGATTATAAGGCACTTAAGAGTATATGGTATGGCATTATCCTGAAACAGCTTAGGGAGTTGTTCCCGACAGCTGCAGACAGGCTCAGCTCATGCTAGAGCTCCATCTCACATAAAACCACGCACTCTGCCTCCAGGATTGATGAGGCCTTCCATAGGAGTGACTCACAGGTTTACATGTGTCCAGATATAGGTTTAGATATAGGTATACTATATCTAAGCAAGGGGTGTTTACACCACCTTACCCCAGCTGAGTGATCAGCCAGTTGTGTCAATTTAAGAACCAGCCAGGGGTGGCAAAAGATATGCTGCAGCCCCTGGTAGGCCTTGGTGGCCCCTATGCCCTGGGCACCTATGGTGCATTATAAAGGGGCTGACAAGGAGTCCATTTCCAATTGTGGTATGTACCTAGGGTACATGGAATCCATTTTACAGAGAGAGCAGATGGCCTGGGGCCCTGATTAGCAGGGAACCAGGTCAACTAAGTCAAAAAACCAGCTAAACACAGGCAAAAAATCTGGGGTAACCATAGTCAGGTAGCCACCTTCCTACAGTCCCCCAGGCTGAGCTTGGACCCCCTGGTTGCTCTTGGTCCCCCAGGCTGTGCTTGGTCCCCCAGGCTGTGCTTGGTCCCCCAGGCTGTGCTTGGTCCTCCTGATTGCTCTTGGTCCCCCAGGCTGTGCTTGGTCCCCCAGGCTGTGCTTGGTCCTCCTGATTGCTCTTGGTCCCCCAGGCTGTGCTTGGTCCCCCAGGCTGTGCTTGGTCCCCCTGGTTGCTCTTGGTCCCCCAGGCTGTGCTTGGTCCCCCTGGTTGCTCTTGGTCCCCCAGGCTGTGCTTGGTCCCCCAGGCTGTGCTTGGTCCCCCAGCTGTGCTTGGTCCCCCTGTTGCTCTTGGTCCCCCAGGCTGTGCTTGGTCCCCCAGGCTGTGCTTGGTCCCCCTGGTTGCTCTTGGTCCCCCAGGCTTGTGCTTGGTCCCCCAGGCTGTGCTTGGTCCCCCTGGTTGCTCTTGGTCCCCCAGGCTTGTGCTTTGTCCCCCAGGCTGTGCTTGGTCCCCCAGGCTGTGCTTGGTCCCCCTGGTTGCTCTTGGTCCCCCAGGCTTGTGCTTGGTCCCCCAGGCTGTGCTTGGTCCCCCAGGCTGTGCTTGGTCCCCCTGGTTGCTCTTGGTCCCCCAGGCTGTGCTTTGTCCCCCAGGCTGTGCTTGGTCCCCCAGGCTGTGCTTGGTCCCCCTGGCTGTGCTTGGTCCCCCTGGTTGCTCTTAGTCCCCCAGGCTGTGCTTGGTCCCCCAGGCTGTGCTTGGTCCCCCAGGCTGTGCTTGGCCCCCCTGGTTGCTCTTGATCCCCCAGGCTGTGCTTGGTCCCCCAGGCTGTGCTTGGTCCCCCTGGTTGCTCTTGGTCCCCCAGGCTGTGCTTGGTCCCCCAAGCTGTGCTTGGTCCCCAGGCTGTGCTTGGTCCCCCTGGTTGCTCTTGGTCTCCCTGGCTGTGCTTGGTACCCCTGGCTGTGCTTGGTCCCCCTGTGTGAGAAGTTGGCCTGATAGGTGATGTTTCCAATTCTGGAACCACCTATTATCAGACCAAACAATCCCTTATGGTGTCTGGTTGTAAGTCAACCTTATTAGACAAGCTATCCTAGGGGTAGCATGGACTAAGCAGCCTAAAGGCTTAACTTAAGAGGTCGTGTTAAGCGAGCTGTTTTACCACATACAATCCTGTAATATCAAATGAAAGGACACCACACAAGTATATATTATAAAAATATATGTATTTATTACTAAAAACAATCCCCAGTATTCTTTATGAATAAAGGGGCACAAGCGTTAAATCAAAAGCACTGTTTAAACATACAAGTTGCACAATTATGGATGAGGGCAGGGGGCCACTCAAACCATATACTAAACAAGTGGTATAAGAGATGCCACTCGAGCAGTGGTTAGGCCTAGGGCCTAGGGAATCGCTGGGAGCAGTCAGGACAAGCAATGCTGAAGTCGGGAATGGCCCTCGGGATTCGGGAGCTGTGCGGAAAGCGCACGCATGCACCAATGTTAACCAATGGTGCGTAAAAAGTGTAAAGTTAGAGTTTAAGGACACTTCCGCTGAACCTAGAGGAACAAAACATAAGACACAGACCCTAGAGATGTGCACCAGTGTGGGAACACCGGCGGAGCAAAGTTACCTCACCCACAGGAAGTGGGTGCACAGGGTCGAAGTGGCGTCGGGTTTTGACACGCAGGCTCTTGGAGCTTGAAGCTGAAAGGGCTGCAGGCGGGTTGAAGATGAAGTGTCCGGTGGAGTCCAAGGGTGGACTCAAGTCGAAGGGTACCTGAAAGCAGAGGGGACAGAGTCTGGGTCACTCAGCAGTGACCAGGGTGGAACCAGGACGGAACCAGGCAATGTCGGGCGCAATCAGGTGGTCGTCGAGGAGCTTCTCTCTGCTGTCACGTGGGCTCTGGGGCATCAGCGACGTCCAGGAGCAGGTCACTTTCTGCCCCTTGCAGGCTCTCACCGTCGGCGCTATCGGCTTCAAGTTTGGAGCAAACAACACTTGGCAAGAGCAATCCACGCAGAACCGGGAGATTGCTTCTCACTCGAACCAGGAAGGTCAGAGTGGGGGCTCCTTTTCAGGGGAGCTGGTGTGGATCTGGAGCAACCAGATTCACGAGTCTTCTTCGTAGTTTCGTCAGCACAGGTGTGGTATATAAATAAATAATACCGGATCTATTTTTGGATGAATGAATGAATAACAGATAGCTCAATAAAATAAGAGTCAAGATTCGAGGTAGTAGGAGTTTCTGCAGGTTTATTACAGCATAAGGACAGGATCAGGACAACCTGCATAGGAACAGAGGTGACAGGGCCCAGCAGGACAACTGGGGCCCAGCAGCTGCCGGGGCTTGATCTGGGATGAGCGCGCTAATTTTTAATAACAATACATCAACTTATATACATAGCGCAAACACATAGCATTACATTGCAGTAGGCGTAGCAGTGGGTGGAGCAGAAGGCGTGACGCGTAGCAGTCGCGAAAGATAACAGTAAAAAGAGGTGTAACTGGGAGTATACATGGACATGTGATGCAAACGTAACAGAATATGTCATGAATGGGGCGGAAACATAGGAGGGGGCTACCTAAGGAGCCGAGACCTCTAACCTAATGGTGCGCGAAAACTGGCAATGACGTGTTACTAGGAGAAGCTGGGGGCTACGAACTCTGTGCTAGGAGCAGAGACTAGAGTCTGGAGGGTCGGAGCGACATGTACCTAAACCCTATCTGGTATCTGATGTTTAGGGAACATGTTGATATAAACTAAGAGTCAGGAGGGGAAAAGCTAACTTGATTCTAAGACTGGACCATGCATTATTCTACATGTAGTGCGTGATGAAGAATACTAAATGACCATTAAATACAGTATTTCTCTAACGTGGAGACGAGAAGGCTAGACAATGACGGAAACTATTGATACAGTTCAGTAGCTTAGAAATGCAGAGAAGGAGGACTGAACTGATAGCTAGAATCATAACATACTCTTGGCAGACTCAGAGGCAGAGCCAAGCTGCACCGGGCACTGCGAGGCAGGAAGTAAGTGAAGGGTCGAGGATACAGGTGGGGGCTGTATCGCTCCTCAGCGAGGCTTTCAGGAGACAGGAGCTGAATCTGTGGTCCGGGCCCTGTTGAGGCCTGGAAACGGGGACTTTATAATGAAATAACGTGCACACTGAGAAACGTGGCAACGTAGCTTTACATAGGCCTGATATTCGTAGTATTCACGAGGACTGGAAACTGACATACCAGAGGTGGACACAACTGTAATTGCGTCTTTAATCGGACATGGGGAATAACATATGCATATTGGTCATGCACACATAACATATGATGGATGAGGCGTAGGGACACAGAACATGGCAAAATTTACTTTTCCACATTCCCTCCTTGTCACTACGTTTCCATCAGGAAACATCAATTTTCATGATACCATCTATCATTTCATACAGTACCATTTGCTCGTCTCGAATTGTCTTGGAACGGGATTTAGAACGGGGCTTGGGACTAGGAATACAAGAGGTAGCACACATGCTGCAAATCGCAGGGCCACATTGTATACAGAGGCAGCAGCTAAATATGATCGCTACTGCAATACCTAGAAAGGACAGGACTTTCCATCCCCATGCGGAAATTATATTCCAGAACCAACCGGACCATGTCCAGGTGCCTGGATCTTGGTGTAACAGATGGGCAATTTTATGGAGTCTGGTTATAGCTGAATAAACAGACGGCGCGTTATTTGGAATGAAAATGCAGCAACTAGATCCGATGACTCTACAGGCCCCGCCCCTATCGGCCAGTATGACGTCAAGGACGAGACGATTTTGCAAAACGACAAATCTCATAGCAGATTGTTCTTCTGTTAAGTTACCTAGAGCAGAGGCAGTCTCATTTACTACAGCTTCAAGGGTTCTTGTTAACCTACGGATCAGTTTACTATTCTGGACAGGTCCTACAAAGAAGAAGAAACCTTTATTGAAATCTGTATACTGTTCTAGAGTAGTTTCAGTATAATCGACAATTGGGGACTCCCTTCTATGTCTAATGTGTACTAGATGTGTGTTTCTGTGATAATCAGATGGGGCTAGGAAAACAGGTGGCAGTAGGAAAGCAATGTAACAGGTTCCCTCCCAATCGAGGGGCAGACGGACATATGCAGTCTGACCACAAATAAAATAAGAATGACGGGAAGCTTTGAAAACAGATTTCCCACTGTCACTATACTGGATAACAGTAGTACATTCACTATGTCCTACATGTACAGAACCATAATTACGGACACATAATTCGCCTTTGACAGGTAGTACTGAAATAGCAGGTAAGTCTGGAGTAGTATCAGACTGAACATTCAGAACCATGAAATTCGACGAATAATTACCTAAATTATATACTTCATTTTCTAGATCTAAACCTGTTCTGTGGGGGAAACCTTGCTTGTCTGGAAAACATGTACTGTTAAGAAAAGACATGTCTGTTGAGGATGACGTTAACGTGGACCATGCTCCACATGAACCATTATGTGAGAATGGATAAGGAAACAGTGGCAGAACTCCCTTCGGTGTCTGGAAAGGGGGGAGTCGACCACACACCCAACAATTAGTGGCATTGCTGGTCTGGTGTGAGTAATGTAACATACGGATAAATGTGTTGTTACGCATAGCGAGGCGGTAAGAATATTCGTGAGGAGGCAGATCACTAAACGTGTGCTCTACTGTAGCATTAGCAGACATATTTACATGAGGAACTGGAAAATACAGATAGAACGCATAGCTGGTGCAGGAAATCATTATGCTGATGAATAATATGAAACTCAGAAAAATGATACATCTGATTGAACTTCGACTGACTCTCTCACTATGGGGGTCTATTTTATACATGTCAGAAACAGTCTAACCGTTTCACCTAGGGGAGGACTTATACAATCAAACTGACTGACTTATTTTACTAGACCTGAGCTTTAACTTATACTCCTGTTGCGGAGTTTTCTCTAACAAGGGAGGGGTTGTAATAATGTCTTGTGCGGGACAGTCCTTAAGAGCAATATTCTGGCAGTCCTTCAAATCCTGGGAAATGTTTTTAGAAACGGATTTCAGTCCTTTAAAAAGTTTAACATGAGACAGGTGGATCCATCCTTTTCTGCCTTCCAACTTCACGGCTGTACGGGTGGTGAGGAGGACCTGACGTGGCTCCTTCCAACGTGGTTCCAGCGGACTTGATCTGTCAAAATTTCTGATCATCACCAAGGAGCCTGGAACGATTGCATGTGGTGCCACCTCGGTATTGTCTGGAAAGGCGGCAGCAACCTGTGAACGACATGAGTTGAGGGCAGACATCAAGGAAGCTAGGTAATCTGTCAGCATATTACATGAAACATCGGTAATACTTCGGGGTCTAGGAGTACCCCACATGTTAGGGGGGCGGCCGAATACGACCTCATACGGGGATAGACCTGATCTGGAATGTGCGACCATGCGCATATAAAACAAAGCGACTGGCAGGGCTACTAGCCAGTCCACACCTTTTTCTTTACAAACTTTGGCAATACGGATTTTCAGGGTCTGATTATGTCTCTCTACGAGACCGGCTGCTTCAGGATGGCGTACACAATGGAACTTCCACTGGTACCCTAACAACAGGGAAACGTGCTTCATTAACTCTGAGGAGAATGGCTGACCGTTATCAGAATATACGACTCTAGGGAGTCCATATCTAGGGAAAAATTCACGAACCAACTGCTTGGCAGTGGTCGCGGCTGTGTAATCTGGGACTGGATATGCTTCTGTCCACCTGGACAAAGCGCATACAACTACAAGGACATACTTGAAACCTCGACATCGCTCCATCTGAATATAATCCATCTGGAGGACCTCAAAAGGGTGGTCAGGGGGCTGGAAACCACCTTGTTCCACCGGGACACTTTTACCTGGATTAAACTGACAACATATCATACAGGTACGGACTTTCTGCTTGGCTGCAGCTCGTAAATGCTTGTTGAACCAAATGTTCTGGATACTGTCTAACATAGCTTTTTCTCCTAAATGTGCTGGACTATGTGCGGTATTAATAATGACTTGAACCATAGAATCGGGGAGAAACCATGTGGCTCTACCCTTCGTTAACCATCCTTGATCTGTCTGGACCCCTCCTTGTTCAGACCATTTCTTGATTTCATTGGGGGTAGCATGTAACTGGATATCTATGACATCTTGTGTAGGGTCCTTAACTGTCATGCATGTAATCGGATCTGGAGTATGTGTCATGTTAACTGGAATGTCTGGAGTCTGTGCTGTAAGTTTGGCTGTGCGGTCTGCTAGATCGTTACCTTGGGAAATAATGTCAGTGACTTTCGTATGTGCTTTGCACTTCATGATAGCAATGGATGTCGGTAAATGTATGGCATCTAACAGGGCTTGAATAAGGAGACCATGCTGAATCTTGGTTCCATGAGAAGTCATGAAACCTCTCTCCTGCCAGAGCACTCCGAAGTCGTGTACAACTCCGAATGCGTAACGTGAATCTGTGTAAACATTAACTTTCAGGTTCTTGGCATGTATACAGGCTTGTGTCAGAGCGACTAGCTCTGCTGCTTGAGCGGACAGGGTATCAATACGGTGTGTTTCAATAACTTCAGTGTCGGTAGTCACTGCATACGCGGCGACTAGTTCTCCTGTACTTGTTCTCATACATGAACCATCCACATAAAGTGTCAGGTCGGGATCTGGTAACGGAATGTCTGTCAGGTCTTGTCTTGGCTTAGTCGTAATATTAACTACTTCCACACAGTCATGTGTGTCTGGATTTGAACTAACTGATGGTAACAGTGTAGCAGGATTCAGGACGTTGCAGCGTCTAATTTCTATGTGTGGCTGGAACAGTGTCAATTCATAACCTGTTAAACGTGCAATTGTCAAGTGCTGAGTTTGTGTTCGGTTTAAAAGAACTTCTACTGAATGTGGGACTTGTACTGTCAGGGAATGCCCTAATACTATGGAATCACTTTGTCTGATTGCTAGTGCTGTGGCTGCAACTGACTTGAGGCACGCAGGCAACGCCTGGGCGACTGGATCTAATGTGCTCGAAA
Source organism: Lissotriton helveticus (assembly GCF_964261635.1). Taxonomy (NCBI): domain Eukaryota; kingdom Metazoa; phylum Chordata; class Amphibia; order Caudata; family Salamandridae; genus Lissotriton; species Lissotriton helveticus. Next base: position 1,975,546 of record NW_027611666.1, read on the forward strand.
AATAAGCACAGGGCTTGGATTGTCCTGCTTGATCTTGTGTGAGAACAGATAATGCTGTACCTTCGCGTTCAGTAACGAAAAGTGTAAAAGGCTTACTGTAGTTCGGTGTAGCTAGAACTGGAGCTTGACATAGGGCTTTCTTTAACTCGTTGAAACTAAGTGTATGGTCAGATGTCCAAGGGAGGACAGTCGATACGGCTGCCTCCTGTGTCGTTAACTGTATCAGTGGCTTGGCTAGAAATGCATACTGGGGAATCCATTGTCTACAATAAGAAGTAAGGCCGATAAAGGCACGTACCTCCTTCTGGGTTCTGGGCTGGGGAAGACTCGCTATTAACTGGATACGGTCGGGTGTCAACTGCCTACCCCTCTTGGACAGTAAGTGTCCTAAGTATACCACTTGCTGGACACAGAATTGAAGCTTCGAAGGTGACACTTTGTGCCCCATCTCGGCTAGAAAATACAAGACTGTAAAGGATGCTCGCTCGCAGTCATGTTCAGAACGGGCTGTGATCAGTAGATCATCGACATACTGGAGCAGGGCAGTGTCAGTTGGCATGTGAATATTGTCTAGTTGTCTCTTGAGTGCTTGACTGTAAATACTAGGGCTTTCTGTGAAACCTTGAGGAGCGCGTGTGAACATATAGCTCCTTCCATTTAAACAAAATCCGAAAAGAAACTGGCTGTCTGGATGAATGGGGACACTAAAAAATGCATTCTTGAGGTCTATGACAGTGAAAAACATGGCTTCGGAATCAATGGCTGTTAACAGGGATGAGATGTCTGGGACAACTGGGTACTGAGGAATAATACATTTATTAAGCTCTCGTAAATCAATCACTAATCGATATACTGGGGGTGCATTCGGATCAGTACGTTTCATGACTGGAATGATCGGAGAATTGCATACATTGGAGTCAGTTTCTACAACTACTCCTTGAGCCATGAGCTCGTCAATAATTTTGGATAAGGCTGCTACAGCCTCAGGTGGCAATCTGTACTGTCTGATTCGGGGTAACACTACACCTGGTTTGAGAGTCACACGATGGGGTGTGATTTGCATGTAACCTACATCAGTTGGACCTTGCGCCCATAAATGCTGCGGAACATTAGACAATCTTGAATCAAAATCTCGTAATACATAGTGACCCTTAAAGTCACGTAGGAACAGACGTATTCCCTCTGGGGAACAGCAAATAACTGCACCTAATTCTTTCAGTGTCTTAATGCCTAACAGATTTTCTGGACATGACTTAGTAAGTAACAGATCAGTAGTACAGGACAATGGACCTACTTCTAGAGTAACTGGCTTAGATATCTCATTAACTATTGGCTTTCCTGAAAATCCAAGGGAAACATTTCTTGAGCCTGAGAGCGGAGCCCCTGGAACTTCGGCATGACTAATTGTGGTCCTACTTGCCCCTGTATCGATCAAAAACTTTCTATCTTTCCCTAATACTTGACTGTGAACATAGGGACCTTCTTGATCTACAGGTATCTCGATGAGAGGCAAGCCTACCTCCCTCTCTAGGCTGTTTCATGAATATGGCTGGTACTCTGGATACTCAGACTGTGCATACTGGTACATCTGTGATGTGACATGCTGTGTTGCAGCAATAGGCTGCGGTGCGGGAACTGTCTGCTGTGCATTCTGTGACTGAGGAGTCTGTGAAACTTGTTCTTGTCTAGGCGGACGTGGTCTTTCTTTAGTCTTACCAGTAGCTATGTTATGTTTCAGAACTGCACACTCGTTTATAAAATGACCTGGCTGTTTACAATAATTGCAGTTCCCTTTAACGGGAGCTGCAGGATGACTGGTTTGATTCGGACCCCTCTTCTGACTGTCTTGAGGAACAGATTGTGCAACTAGCACTTTCATTTTCGTGTCTTTCATACGTTTTCTTTCGTGTTCTTGCTCTTCCCTGATTCTATTCTGGTGATACTGGAGCATCTGGAGCATCTGGGACGGGGTATTAGCTTGCCAGGTGCTTTCGACTTTCAAAACTCGATTTTTAATTTGTGGACTTGAATTCTCGACTAATTTGGTAACAAAAAGGTGAGGGTATGACTCACTACTTGTCTTGAGACCACTGTTAATACTAAAACATTTCTCAAATCTAGAATAAAAATCACTAATATCTTCATCTTGTTTCTGTTTACAGGCTGAGATTGCATCCCAGTCTTCTTTTCTCGTTGTCAATAATCTGGGTAAAACTTGAATCAATAATTCTGGTAATTCTTTACATTTATCTCCAAGACCGGTACCTGGTACTCGTGCCTTGTCTTCAGCTTCTAGAGCTGCCCAATCGATCTTTTTCTCTCCCACCTCCCATTCTTTTTCTTTTAACTTTTCATATACCCCTGCGGGTAACAGGACCTTTAACATTTTAATGATATCTGGGTAAGTGTATTCTCCCATACGGAGCATGTCTTTTAATTCTCTATGGAACCCTGCTGGATCTTTGTCATGACAGGGAATTAATTTCTTCATTTCAAGAAGTTCCATTTTTGAAATCGGAGTGTATACAAACACTCGTTGCATTTCGCCACCCGTCCCTCTGACTGGGTGGACTTCTCGTAACGGATTCTGTCTATCTATGTAGAATGATTTACTTTCTGGGGGTGAGACATGAACAAAATGCGGGTTCAGAAACGTTCTATATTTGTGGCGCTGTTCTAGAATGACACTAATTAAATCGGTACCTAGACCTCTCCATCTATACTGGAGTAACTCGTTCAGGATATCATGCAACGGACCTGGATCAGAATGTTGACCCTCATACAAAGTAATGAGGTGCTGAATCATATACATACCCACCAGTCGTTGCTCGGCTGGGGGCAGTTTCAGAAACATTTGTGCCACTATTTCGTCTGGAAAAGTGGTAGAATCAGTAATCCATCGGACTGCTGATCGGACTAGTTCTTGTTCATGCATAGTACTTAATTCGCTATAACCGATTCGTGATTTCAGAATATGATCGGTAGCTTGAAATACTTGTTCTAGGGAACCTTGTTCTGGTGCTTGATGATGGGAAATAGACTTGGGTTCTAGACGTAAATGGCGATCTGGAAATCTAGATTTTCCTACATACGCTATTCTGGCGGGATTCTCGTCTTCCTCTTCAGGATCAGAGATACTTTCTTTCTCGCTTACTTGTGCTGCTTTACGCTGGTCGTGTAACCTTATTATTTCTTTACGAATTTTCTTGTACATACTCTCCATAGCACTAATGGTCTTGTGCTTACCCTCGGCTATATTATCACTCCACCTTGTCAGGATTCTCATTTCGGCGGGATCTTTAGACGGGTAATCTTGTTCTCTTATTAGACAATTGATCAGGAACTTTAATATCATGAGCTGAATCTCGGCTTTCCTTTGAGACATAATCTCGCCAATACTTTCTGGATCATCCCCTGTACGGATGAAACGATATATTCTGTCTAGATCTTCTTTCATATTCGGTAAGGTGACCAGATACTCGGCCACCTTTCTTACGCGGAATGAATATAAAACCATATTATCCTCGCCTGGGACTGGATCATAGCAACATTCGGCAAGGGATTTTCTTATTTCTGCAACAGACTGATATCTAGGCGTACGCTGTGATGCTTGTGCATGTAATTCGGCTAACGTTAAACGCTTGTGTGGCGGCGGGGTTTGAGGAAGACCTCCTCCCGCGGCCCCTAAACTGGAATCGTCGACTGACATTCTTCGTCCTGGCAGAGTGGGAAATGGAACTGTAGGCTGGACCGGGGGTACCGTAACAGGTACTCCGGTGTCTGGAGGAGCGGGAAGTGCCTGATTTGCAGGGACTGGCGGAGCGCGAACAGGATTCGCATATTCCGGGACTGTGTCGTCCAAATAGGACGAAATAAAAATATCAGCTGCGGTCTGTTTGTGACGTAGCTTGGTCGGAACTAATGGCGGCGGGAAATTACTGGATGCCTCTGGGGTCGCTTTTGGCAAACCTTCGGCAAGGAGAGGATACATACCCTTAATAAGGGCATGCCTCTGTCTGTCTGACTGTTCGGCTTTGACTTGTTCACCTATCTCGATTAATTCTCTTTCTTGGGCTCGTTCTTGGGATTCTCTACTTAACTCTGACTTTCTGACTTCCTTTTCCGTTCTTCTATGAGCTTCCTTGCGCCATAACTCGATGGCATCTTTCTGTGACTGTCTGGCTTTCTTTTTCCATAATGCTTCTTCTACTCGCATGATACATTCGGCATCCCATGTACCCGATACGGGCCATCTATACTTTTCTTCTAACTGTTTGGTATACTCTACCCATAAATCTAGATACAATATGGCACTTATGCCATGTTTCTGATACATAAAGTGACCTGGACTGTCCCTAGGCGGAACAGGAACTGCTTCTTCTAATAAACCCTTTCTAGTTTTTAACTGACGTAACTTGGAAAGGAGCGGCATTGTAAACTTGAATCGGAACACAATACAATACACAAAGAACAATAACAATTGGGAAAACAATTCAGGCATACCACGATATTGGAAATACATCGAACAACATCATAACATAACAGTTCGGACAGAATACTACCTGAAAATACTGAAAACAGAAACAGAACAGATTTTCTCGAGAACGGAACAGACTAGAGTTACTGGATGCACTGCTGTAACAGTACGGAACATACCGGTCCCATAAAGGGACGCATCAAGACCCGTATCCACCTAGGTGAACACTTCGTTTGTGAGTCTGGGCACCACCAACCCACGGACCAGGAGTCAATTTAGATTGGTCCTGTCTAGATACTACCCCAGCAATGGTACTCACCGGGCAGCACGGAACGGAAGGCCTCGGACGGGACTGGACTGCTACGACGACGAACTTCGGACTTCGGACTTCAGTTACGGGTGGGCCTCCGGATACCTCGGACCTTGGACTCTCGGCTTGGGCTCTGGTCGGGACTCGCCGCGTTCCTCCACCGTCTCGTTCGGATGCTGGACCGCCTCCTCCGTCTCCTCCGTGGGCCTGAGGGATACTTGAAGCAGAAATATCTGCACGTGGCCGGTATGGTTCCGTCACGGCTGCAGAGGGTCAGGGGGTCGGCGTGGCTTCACCGACGCGTGGGGAAAGGGCAAGTCCCTATTCGGGCGCCATTATGTGGTATATAAATAAATAATACCGGATCTATTTTTGGATGAATGAATGAATAACAGATAGCTCAATAAAATAAGAGTCAAGATTCGAGGTAGTAGGAGTTTCTGCAGGTTTATTACAGCATAAGGACAGGATCAGGACAACCTGCATAGGAACAGAGGTGACAGGGCCCAGCAGGACAACTGGGGCCCAGCAGCTGCCGGGGCTTGATCTGGGATGAGCGCGCTAATTTTTAATAACAATACATCAACTTATATACATAGCGCAAACACATAGCATTACATTGCAGTAGGCATAGCAGTGGGTGGAGCAGAAGGCGTGACGCGTAGCAGTCGCGAAAGATAACAGTAAAAAGAGGTGTAACTGGGAGTATACATGGACATGTGATGCAAACGTAACAGAATATGTCATGAATGGGGCGGAAACATAGGAGGGGGCTACCTAAGGAGCCGAGACCTCTAACCTAATGGTGCGCGAAAACTGGCAATGACGTGTTACTAGGAGAAGCTGGGGGCTACGAACTCTGTGCTAGGAGCAGAGACTAGAGTCTGGAGGGTCGGAGCGACATGTACCTAAACCCTATCTGGTATCTGATGTTTAGGGAACATGTTGATATAAACTAAGAGTCAGGAGGGGAAAAGCTAACTTGATTCTAAGACTGGACCATGCATTATTCTACATGTAGTGCGTGATGAAGAATACTAAATGACCATTAAATACAGTATTTCTCTAACGTGGAGACGAGAAGGCTAGACAATGACGGAAACTATTGATACAGTTCAGTAGCTTAGAAATGCAGAGAAGGAGGACTGAACTGATAGCTAGAATCATAACATACTCTTGGCAGACTCAGAGGCAGAGCCAAGCTGCACCGGGCACTGCGAGGCAGGAAGTAAGTGAAGGGTCGAGGATACAGGTGGGGGCTGTATCGCTCCTCAGCGAGGCTTTCAGGAGACAGGAGCTGAATCTGTGGTCCGGGCCCTGTTGAGGCCTGGAAACGGGGACTTTATAATGAAATAACGTGCACACTGAGAAACGTGGCAACGTAGCTTTACATAGGCCTGATATTCGTAGTATTCACGAGGACTGGAAACTGACATACCAGAGGTGGACACAACTGTAATTGCGTCTTTAATCGGACATGGGGAATAACATATGCATATTGGTCATGCACACATAACATATGATGGATGAGGCGTAGGGACACAGAACATGGCAAAATTTACTTTTCCACACAGGGACCACTAGCCGGCTGGCAAGTGACCGGGCCAACGCGTTGAGCCAAATGGAGCAGAAGGGCCCCACGCAGCACTCGTCGAGTGTGGAGGGCTGAACTTCGGCTCAAGAGTAGCTCAGGGTGGGGGCTTCTCAAACCCCGGTGCACAGCTTCGAGGGTCACTTGTGGGCTGCACGGTCAGCGTCTCGTGGTCAATTCAAGATGGCGGGCCCCACGCTTCCGGTCGCCTCCACGGGTCTCAGCTCTGCAGGGATTGTGGATCGGGCTGTTGGAAGGCAGGCACGCTTGATCTTGTCGATCTCAGTCGCTCGAGTTCCGGCGGGAACTGCAACTAAGTAGACGTCGAGGGCTGGATGGTGCCTGCTGCTGCAGGGTGGTCACTCCTTGACCACAAGGGAGATTCTTCGGGCTTCCACGTTGAGATGGAGGTCCAAGGGTCCAGAGTTTCATTTCTAATGTTTCTTCCAGGAAATCTGATGTGCATTGGCACTGCTCCCACTCTTATTCGTGATTACCTGCTAGGTCCCCCCCTATGGGTGGGACCCAGGAAGTGGGTGGATACACCCCCTTCCTTTGATCCAGGCCGCCCTGGCACGAGGGCTGGAGTGCCCCAGAACCGGTTTGGCCGGATTATGCAAGGGGCAGCCTTGTGCACCCCAAGCAGTGTCTGGTTTCTTTCAAACCTCCCTGCTACAATCCACTATCTCCTGTCTGGAGGGCGGTGACACCCTCCTGTGACAGGAAACCCTTTGTCCAGGCCCCATTTGGGCGAGTTTCGGTCAGCTGCAGGGGTCCAGACATTTGTCTGTGGCAGAGGCATCCATTTTGTGGATCTAAGGTCTTTGGAGAAATTAACCGCATTTAAGTAAAGCAACATGTCCTACCCCTCTAGAGGGGTGGAATGCTATCCCCGTCGCCAGAACTGGCGAGGGGATAGTATTCCAAATCGTATGACACCTTACACGACATGTTTTGATAAAGCCAAACCAGAGTTGCTATTTAACCGCGAGGATTATAAGGCACTTAAGAGTATATGGTATGGCATTATCCTGAAACAGCTTAGGGAGTTGTTCCCGACAGCTGCAGACAGGCTCAGCTCATGCTAGAGCTCCATCTCACATTAAACCACGCACTCTGCCTCCAGGATTGATGAGGCCTTCCATAGGAGTGGCTCACAGGTTTATATGTGTCCAGATATAGGTTTAGATATAGGTATACTATATCTAAGTAAGGGGTGATTACACCACCTTACCCCAGCTGAGTGATCAGCCAGTTGTGTCAATTTAAGAACCAGCCAGGGGTGGCAAAAGATATGCTGCAGCCCCTGGTAGGCCTTGGTGGCCCCTATGCCCTGGGCACCTATAGTGCATTATACAGGGGCTGACAAGGAGTCCATTTCCAATTGTGGTATGTACCTAGGGTACATGGAATCCATTTTACAGAGAGAGCAGATGGCCTGGGGCCCTGATTAGCAGGGAACCAGGTCAACTAAGTCAAAAAACCAGCTAAACACAGGCAAAAAATCTGGGGTAACCATAGTCAGGTAGCCACCTTCCTACACCCTGGTTGCTCTTGGTCCCCCAGGCTGTGCTTGGTCCCCCAGGCTGTGCTTGGTCCCCCTGGTTGCTCTTGGTCCCCCAGGCTGTGCTTGGTACCCCAGGCTGTGCTTGGTCCCCCAGGCTGTGCTTGGTCCCCCAGGCTCTGCTTGGTCCCCCTGGTTGCTCTTGGTCCCCCAGGCTGTGCTTGGTCCCCCAGGCTGTGCTTGGTCCCCCAGGCTGTGCTTGGTCCCCTAGGCTGTGCTTGGTCCCCCTGGTTGCTCTTGGTCCCCCTGGCTGTGCGTGGTACCCCTGGCTGTGCTTGGTCCCCCTGGTTGCTCTTGGTCCCCCAGGCTGTGCTTGGTCCCCCAGGCTGTGCTTGGTCCCCCTGGTTGCTCTTGGTCCCCCAGGCTGTGCTTGGTCCCCCAGGCTGTGCTTGGTCCCCCTGGTTGCTCTTGGTCCCCTAGGCTGTGCTTGGTCCCCCAGGCTGTGCTTGGTCCCCCAGGCTGTGCTTGGTCCCCCTGGTTGCTCTTGGTCCCCCAGGCTGTGCTTGGTCCCCCAGGCTGTGCTTGGTCCCCCTGGTTGCTCCTGGTCCCCCAAGCTGTGCTTGGTCCCCCAGGCTGTGCTTGGTCCCCCTGGTTGCTCTTGGTCCCCCAGGCTGTGCTTGGTCCCCCAGGCTGTGCTTGGTCCCCCTGGTTGCTCTTGGTCCCCCAGGCTGTGCTTGGTCCCCCAGGCTGTGCTTGGTCCCCCAGGCTGTGCTTGGTCCCCCAAGCTGTGCTTGGTCCCCCTGGTTGCTCTTGGTCCCCCAGGCTGTGCTTGGTCCCACAGGCTGTGCTTGGTCCCCCAGGTTGTGCTTGGTCCCCCTGGTTGCTCTTGGTCCCCCAGGCTGTGCTTGGTCCCCCAGGCTGTGCTTGGTCCCCCAGGCTGTGCTTGGTCCCCCTGGTTGCTCTTGGTCCCTCAGGCTGTGCTTGGTCCCCCTGGTTGCTCTTGATCCCTCAGGCTGTGCTTGGTCCCCCAGGCTGTGCTTGGTCCCCCTGGTTGCTCTTGGTCCCCCAGGCTGTGCTTGGTCCCCCAGGCTGTGCTTGGTCCCCCTGGTTGCTCTTGGTCCCCCAGGCTGTGCTTGGTCCCCCAGGCTGTGCTTGGTCCCCCTTGTTGCTCTTGGTCCCCCAGGCTGTGCTTGGTCCCCCAGGCTGTGCTTGGTCCCCCAGGCTGTGCTTGGTCCCCCTGGTTGCTCTTGGTCCCTCAGGCTGTGCTTGGTCCCCCAGTGTGAGAAGTTGGCCTGATAGGTGATGTTTCCAATTCTGGAACCACCTATTATCAGACCAAACAATCCCTTATGGTGTAGCATGGACTAAGCAGCCTAAAGGCTTAACTTAAGAGGTCGTGTTAAGCGAGCTGTTTTACCACATACAATCCTGTAATATCAAATGAAAGGACACCACACAAGTATATATTATAAAAATATATGTGTTTATTACTAAAAACAATCCCCAGTATTCTTTATGAATAAAGGGGCACAAGCGTTAAATCAAAAGCACTGTTTAAACATACAAGTTGCACAATTATGGATGAGGGCGGGTGGCCACTCAAACCATATACTAAACAAGTGGTATAAGAGATGCCACTCGAGCAGTGGTTAGGCCTAGGGCCTAGGGAATCGCTGGGAGCAGTCAGGACAAGCAATGCTGAAGTCGGGAATGGCCCTCGGGATTCGGGAGATGTGCGGAAAGCGCACGCATGCACCAATGTTAAGCAATGGTGCGTAAAAGTCATAAAGTTAAAGTTTAAGGACACTTCCGCTGGACCTAGAGGAACAAAACTTAACACACAGACCCTAGAGATGTGCACCAGTGTGGGAACACCGGCGGAGCAAAGTTACCTCACCCACAGGAAGTGGGTGCACAGGGTCGAAGTGGCGTCGGGTTTTGACACGCAGGCTCTTGGTGCTTGAAGCTGAAGTGGCTGCAGGCGGGTTGAAGATGAAGTGTCCGGTGGAGTCCAAGGGTGGACTCAAGTCGAAGGGTACCTGAAAGCAGAGGGGACAGAGTCTGGGTCACTCAGCAGTGACCAGGGTGGAACCAGGACGGAACCAGGCAATGTCGGGCGCAATCAGGTGGTCGTCGAGGAGCTTCTCTCCGCTGTCACGTGGGCTCTGGGGCATCTGCGACGTCCAGGAGCAGGTCACGATCTGTCCCACGTAGGCTCTCACCGTCGGTGCAGTCGGCTTCAAGTTTGGAGCAAAAAACACTTGGCAAGAGCAATCCACGCGGGATCGGAAGATTGCTTCTCACTCGGACCAGGAAGGTCAGAGTCGGGGCTCCTTTTCAGGGGAGCTGGTGTGGATCTGGAGCAACCAGATTCACGAGTCTTCTTTGTAGGTTCGTCGGCACAGGGACCACTAGCCAGCGGGCAATTGACCGGGCCAATGCGTTGAGCCAAATGGAGCAGAAGGGCCCCACGCAGCACTCGTCGAGTGTGGAGGGCTGAACTTCGGCTCAGGAGTAGCTCAGGGTGGGGGCTTCATAAACCCCGGTGCACAGCTTCGAGGGTGACTCGTGGGCTGCACGGTCAGCATCTCGTGGTCAATTCAAGATGGCGTGCCCCACGCTTCCGGTCGCCTCCACGGGTCTCAGCTCTGCAGGGACTGTGGATCGGGCTGTTGGAAGGCAGGCAAGCTTGATCTCGTCGATCTCAGTCGCTCGAGTTCCGGCGGGAACTGCAACTAAGTAGACGTTGAGGGCTGGATGGTGCCTGCTGCTGCAGGGTGGTCACTCCTTGACCACAAGGGAGATTCTTCGGGCTTCCACGTTGAGATGGAGGTCCAAGGGTCCAGAGTTTCGTTTCTAATGTTTCATCCAGGAAATCTGATGTGCATTGGCACTGCTCCCACTCTTATTCGAATCTGGGGGGCGTGATTACCTGCTAGGTCCCCCCCTATGGGTGGGACCCAGGAAGGGGGTGGATACACCCCTTTCCTTTGATCCAGGCCACCCTGGCACGAGGGCTGGAGTGCCCCAGAACCGGTTTGGCCGGATTATGCAAGGGGCAGCCTTGTGCGCCCCAGGCAGTGTCTGGTTTCTTTCAGACCTCCCTGCTACAATCCACTATCTCCTGTCTGGAGGGTGGTGACACCCTCCTGTGACAGGAAACCCTTTGTCCAGGACCCCTTTGGCTGAGTTTCGGTCAGCTGCAGGGGTCCAGACATTTGTCTGTGGCAGAGGCATACATTTTGTGGATCTAAGGTCTTTGGAGAAATTAACCGCATTACAGTAAAGGAACATGTCTTACCCCTCTAGAGGGGTGGAATGCTATCCCCGTCACCAGAACTGGCGAGGGGATAGTATTCCAAATCGTATGACACCTTACACGACATGTTTTGATAAAGCCAAACCAAAGTTGCTATTTAACCGCGAGGATTATAAGGCACTTAAGAGTATATGGTATGGCATTATCCTGAAACAGCTTAGGGAGTTGTTCCCGACAGCTGCAGACAGGCTCAGCTCATGCTAGAGCTCCATCTCACATAAAACCACGCACCCTGCCTCCAGGATTGATGAGGCCTTCCATAGGAGTGGCTCACAGGTTTACATGTGTCCAGATATAGGTTTAGATATAGGTATACTATATCTAAGCAAGGGGTGATTACACCACCTTACCCCAGCTGAGTGATCAGCCAGTTGTGTCAATTTAAGAACCAGCCAGGGGTGGCAAAAGATATGCTGCAGCCCCTGGTAGGCCTTGGTGGCCCCTATCCCCTGGGCACCTATAGTGCATTATACAGGGGCTGACAAGGAGTCCATTTCCAATTGGTATGTGCCTATAGCACATGTGTCAGTAATTTAGTGAGAGAACAGCAGGCTGGGGTTCTGATCAGCAGGCCCACAGCCTCAGTAGTCAAAAACCAGTGAAGCAAAAAGCAAAAATTTGGGGTGACCATAGGATAGCAGACCCTACTCTCCTACACCCAGGCTGTGCTTGGTACCCCTGGCTGTGCTTGGTACCCCTGGCTGTGCTTGGTCCCCCTTGTTGCTCTTTGTCCCCCAGGCTGTGCTTCGTCCCCCAGGCTGTGCTTGGTCCCCCAGGCTGTGCTTGGTCCCCCTGATTGCTCTTGGTCCCCCAGGCTGTGCTTGGTCCCCCAGGCTGTGCTTGGTCCCCCTGGTTGCTCTTGGTCCCCCAGGCTGTGCTTGGTCCCCCTGGTTGCTCTTGGTCCCCCAGGCTGTGCTTGGTCTCCCAGGCTGTGCTTGGTCCCCCTGGTTGCTCTTGGTCCCCCAGGCTGTGCTTGGTCCCCCAGGCTGTGCTTGGTCCCCCAGGCTGTGCTTGGTCCCCCTGGTTGCTCTTGGTCCACCAGGCTGTGCTTGGTCCCCCAGGCTGTGCTTGGTCCCCCAGGCTGTGCTTGGTCCCCCTGGTTGCTCTTGGTCCCCCAGGCAGTGCTTGGTCCCCCAGGCTGTGCTTGGTCCCCCTTGTTGCTCTTGGTCCCCCAGGCTGTGCTTGGTCCCCCAGGCTGTGCTTGGTCCCCCTGGTTGCTCTTGGTCCCCCTTGGCTGTGCTGTGCTTGGTCCCCCAGGCTGTGCTTGGTCCCCCTGGTTGCTCTTGGTCCCCCAGGCTGTGCTTGGTCCCCCAGGCTGTGCTTGGTCCCCCAGGCTGTGCTTGGTCCCCCTGGTTGCTCTTGGTCCCCCAGGCTGTTCTTGGTCCCCCAGGCTTTGCTTGGTACCCCAGGCTGTGCTTGGTCCCCCTGGTTGCTCTTGGTCCCCCAGGCTGTGCTTGGTCCCCCAGGCTGTGCTTGGTCCCCCTGGTTGCTCTTGGTCCCCCAGGCTGTGCTTGGTCCCCCAGGCTGTGCTTAGTCCCCCAGGCTGTGCTTGGTCCCCCAGGCTGTGCTTGGTACTCCAGGCTGTGCTTAGTCCCCCTGCTTGCTCTTGGTCCCCCAGGCTGTGCTTGGTCCCCGAGGCTGTGCTTGGTCCCCCTGGTTGCTCTTGGTCCCCCAGGCTGTGCTTGGTCCCCCAGGCTGTGCTTGGTACCCCAGGCTGTGCTTGGTCCCCCTGGTTGCTCTTGGTCCCCCAGGGTGTGCTTGGTCCCCCTGATTGCTCTTGGTCCCCCAGGCTGCGCTTGGTCCCCCTGGTTGCTCTTGGTCCCCCTGGCTGTGCTTGGTCCCGCAGGCTGTGCTTGGTCCCCCGGTTGCTCTTGGTCCCCCAGGCTGCGCTTGGTCCCCCAGGCTGTGCTTGGTCCCCCAGTCTGTGCTTGGTCCCCCTGGTTGCTCTTGGTCCCCCAGGCTGTTCTTGGTCCCCCTGGCTGTGCTTGGTCCCCCTGGTTGCTCTTGGTTAAGGGTGGGCGTAAAATCCGTTTCGCGGGCGAATTTGCGGATTTTCCGCGATTTCGCGATCCACGAATCTCGCGAAATCGCGGTAAAATCCGCGAATCAGCGGGGACGAATTTTCAGCCAAGCAAGGGTTACAGCAGCAGGTGCAAAAGTTGAACCTAATTTCTTTGTAACCTTTTACAAAAGTGTAGGAAGGTGGCTACCTGACTATGGTTACCCCAGATTTTTTGCCTGTGTTTAGCTGGTTTTTTGACTTAGTTGACCTGGTTCCCTGCTAATCAGGGCCCCAGGCCATCTGCTCTCTCTGTAAAATGCATTCCATGTACCCTAGGTACATACCACAATTGGAAATGGACTCCTTGTCAGCCCCTGTATAATGCACTATAGGTGCCCAGGGCATAGGAGCCACCAAGGCCTACCAGGGGCTGCAGCATATCTTTTGCCACCCCTGGCTGGTTCTTAAATTGACACAACTGGCTGATCAATCAGCTGGGGTAAGGTGGTGTAATCACCCCTTACTTAGATATAGTATACCTATATCTAAACCTATATCTGGACACATATCAACCTGTGAGCCACTCCTATGGAAGGCCTCATCAATCCTGGAGGCAGAGTGCGTGGTTCAATGTGAGATGGAGCTCTAGCATGAGCTGAGCCTGTCTGCAGCTGTCGGGAACAACCCCCTAAGCTGTTTCAGGATAATGCCATACCATATACTCTTAAGTGCCTTATAATCCTCGCGGTTATATAGCAACTTTGGTTTGGCTTATCAAAACATGTCGTGTAAGGTGTCATACGATTTGGAATACTATCCCCTCGCCAGTTCTGGCGACGGGGATAGCATTCCACCCCTCTAGAGGGGTAAGACATGTTACTTTACTTAAATGCGGTTAATTTCTAAAAGGACCTTAGATCCACAAAATGGATGCCTCTGCCACAGACAAGAGTCTGACCCCCTGAAGCTGACCGAAACTCAGCCAAATGGGGCCTGGACAAAGGGTTTCCTGTCGCAGGGGGGTGTTACCACACTCCAGACAGTAGATAGTGGATTGTAGCAGGGAGGTTTGAAAGAAACCAGACACTGCTTGGGGCGCACAAGGCTGCCCCTTGCATAATCCGGCCAAACCGGTTCTGGGGCACTCCAGCCCTCGTGCCAGGGCGGCCTGGATCAAAGGAAGGGGGTGTATCCACCCACTTCCTGGGTCCCACCCATAGGAGGGGACCTAGCAGGTAATCCAGCCCCCCAGATTCGAATAAGAGTGGGAGCAGTGCCAAGACACTTCAGATTATCCTGATGAAACATAAGAAACGAAACTCTGGACCCTTCGACATCCTACTCGACGTAGAAGCCCGAAGAATCTCCCTTGTGGTCAAGGAGTGACCACCCTGTGCAAACAGGCACCATCCAGCCATCGACGTCTGATTTGTCGCAGTTCCCGCCGGAACTCAAGCGACAGAGATCGACGAGATCAAGCTTGCCTGCCTTCCAACAGCCCGATCCACAGTCCCTGCAGAGCTGAGACCCGTGGAGGTGACCGGAAGCGTGGGTGTAGGAAGGTGGCTACCTGACTATGGTTACCCCGGATTTTTTGCCTGTGTTTAGCTGTTTTTTTGACTTAGTTGACCTGGTTCCCTGCTAATCAGGGCCCCAGGCCATCTGCTCTCTCTGTAAAATGGATTCCATGTACCCTAGGTACATACCACAATTGGAAATGGACTCCTTGTCAGCCCCTGTATAATGCACCATAGGTGCCCAGGGCATAGGGGCCACCAAGGCCTACCAGGGGCTGCAGCATATCTTTTGCCACCCCTGGCTGGTTCTTAAATTGACACAACTGGCTGATCACTCAGCTGGGGTAAGGTGGTGTAAACACCCCTTGCTTAGATATAGTATACCTATATCTAAACCTATATCTGGACACATGTAAACCTGTGAGTCACTCCTATGGAAGGCCTCATCAATCCTGGAGGCAGAGTGCGTGGTTTTATGTGAGATGGAGCTCTAGCATGAGCTGAGCCTGTCTGCAGCTGTCGGGAACAACTCCCTAAGCTGTTTCAGGATAATGCCATACCATATACTCTTAAGTGCCTTATAATCCTCGCGGTTAAATAGCAACTTTGGTTTGGCTTTATCAAAACATGTCGTGTAAGGTGTCATACGATTTGGAATACCATCCCCTCGCCAGTTCTGGCGACGGGGATGGCATTCCACCCCTCTAGAGGGGTAAGACATGTTGCTTTAACTAAATGCGGTTAATTTCTCCAAAGACCTTAGATCCACAAAATGGATGCCTCTGCCACAGACAAATGTCTGGACCCCTGCAGTTGACCGAAACTCAACCAAATGGGTCCTGGACAAAGGGTTTCCTGTCACAGGAGGGTGTCACCGCCCTCCAGACAGGAGATAGTGGATTGTAGCAGGGAGGTTTGAAAGAAACCAGACACTGCTGGGGGCGCACAAGGCTGCCCCTTGCATAATCCGGCCAAACCGGTTCTGGGGCACTCCAGCCCTCGTGCCAGGGCGGCCTGGATCAAAGGAAGGGGGTGTATCCACCCACTTCCTGGGTCCCACCCATAGGGGGGGACCTAGCAGGTAATCACGCCCCCCAGATTCGAATAAGAGTGGGAGCAGTGCCAATGCACATCAGATTTCCTGGAAGAAACATTAGAAATGAAACTCTGGACCCTTGGACCTCCATCTCAACGTGGAAGCCCGAAGAATCTCCCTTGTGGTCAAGGAGTGACCACCCTGCAGCTGCAGGCACCATCCAGCCCTCGACGTCTACTTAGTTGCAGTTCCCGCCGGAACTCGAGCGACTGAGATCGACGAGATCAAGCTTGCCTGCCTTCCAACAGCCCGATCCACAGTCCCTGCAGAGCTGAGACCCGTGGAGGCGACCGGAAGCGTGGGGCACGCCATCTTGAATTGACCACGAGACGCTGACCGTGCAGCCCACGAGTGACCCTCGAAGCTGTGCACCGGGGTTTAAGAAGCCCCCACCCTGAGCTACTCCTGAGCCGAAGTTCAGCCCTCCACACTCGAGGAGTGCTGCGTGGGGCCCTTCTGCTCCATTTGGCTCAACGCGTTGGCCCGGTCACTTGCCCGCTGGCTAGTGGTCCCTGTGCCGACGAAACTACAAAGAAGACTCGTGAATCTGGTTGCTCCAGATCAACACCAGCTCCCCTGAAAAGGAGCCCCGACTCTGACCTTCCTGGTCCGAGTGAGAAGCAATCTTCCGATCCCGCGTGGATTGCTCTTGCCAAGTGTTGTTTGCTCCAAACTTGAAGCCGACTGCACCGACGGTGAGAGCCTGCGTGGGACAGATCGTGACCTGCTCCTGGACGTCGCAGATGCCCCAGAGCCCACGTGACAGCGGAGAGAATCTCCTCGACGACCACCTGATTGCGCCCGACATTGCCTGGTTCCGTCCTGGTTCCACCCTGGTCACTGCTGAGTGACCCAGACTCTATCCCCTCTGCTTTCAGGTACCCTTCGACTTGAGTCCACCCTTGGACTCCACCGGACACTTCATCTTCAACCCGCCTGCAGCCCTTTCAGCTTCAAGCACCAAGAGCCTGCGTGTCAAAACCCGACGCCACTTCGACCCTGTGCACCCACTTCCTGTGGGTGAGGTAACTTTGCTCCGCCGGTGTTCCCACACTGGTGCACATCTCTAGGGTCTGTGTGTTAAGTTTTGTTCCTCTAGGTCCAGCGGAAGTGTCCTTAAACTTTAACTTTATGACTTTTACGCACCATTGGTTAACATTGGTGCATGCGTGCGCTTTCCGCACATCTCCCGAATCCCGAGGGCCATTCCCGACTTCAGCATTGCTTGTCCTGACTGCTCCCAGCGATTCCCTAGGCCCTAGGCCTAACCACTGCTCGAGTGGCATCTCTTATACCACTTGTTTAGTATATGGTTTGAGTGGCCACCCGCCCTCATCCATAATTGTGCAACTTGTATGTTTAAACAGTGCTTTTGATTTAACGCTTGTGCCCCTTTATTCATAAAGAATACTGGGGATTGTTTTTAGTAATAAACACATATATTTTTATAATATATACTTGTGTGGTGTCCTTTCATTTGATATTACAGGATTGTATGTGGTAAAACAGCTCGCTTAACACGACCTCTTAAGTTAAGCCTTTAGGCTGCTTAGTCCATGCTACCCCTAGGATAGCTTGTCTAACAAGGTTGACTTACAACCTGACACCATAAGGGATTGTTTGGTCTGATAATAGGTGGTTCCAGAATTGGAAACATCACCTATCAGGCCAACTTCTCACAGAATAGGAATGTCTTACTTTTCTATAGGGGTGGCACTGCCACTGGCCATACTTCATCCACTCAGCGTCTGCTCTACTACATCATACACTTCTGCTATCGACGAGGAGGATAAAGAAGATAACATCCAGGCTTACAAAGTACGTCTATGATTCTTCTTAATGTCTCAAATGTACCAAAATTTCTTTTTGTTAACAACCAACTAAGACCCTTTTCATTATATTTTGGAAACCGCTGTCTTCTTTCTTATGTTGAATTGCATTCAACAAAACCATTTTTTACAGTCATAAATAAATATTAAGACTCGCTCGTCCTTCGTTTCACTCTTCTTTAGCTTTTCGTTCTTCACATCCCTAAACTACATCTGATCTGATATGACTTGGCTTTAAAATAAAAATTGGCCAGCTGAGTTCAAGTGAAATAGAGGGGACCATTGGTTACCAGAGAAGTACAGCCACTAATGCTATTACAAGTCAAGGTTGACTGTCTTCTCCGTGATAGCCCAAAAAGTAGTTATAAATTAGAAAATGTTCTTGACAGTACAGTGTACTTATACTAGTGTACTGTGTACTACTGTACAGTACATCATACACTCCTTTACGAGCCTACTCAAAAAAAATTCAATAAGTAAGGAGTATAATAACTTACCACCATCCGCCGCCGCTGAGCCTTCCCCCCCAGCTCCTCCTGTTGGCACCGCCGCATCCAGAGTGGACCCCTCCGCACTGCTGGCCCCAGCACTGATGGTCATCTGTGCCGCATCAGATGTTGTGACGTCTAGGAAAAACATGTCATATTTTCAGATGCCATACACAACCCCCTATTTTGTCTCGTAATGGAAGGAAATGTTACATAACACATTTTGTATTACTGGGATTGAAAAAATGTTACGGTTTTGGGGAGGGTGTTAACCTTTTAGATGCTTATTCCATTAAATGCTACACTTCTTCTTTTGACAACTGATTAATGCTTGCTTAACGTGCACCATTTTTCTCATTACAGAAAGAAGATTCCATTGCCCTTCTGCCAGACGATTCACCAACTACTACTGAGTCACCACCAGCAGTACTTAAGTACTTTAAAGAAGGTGGGGGCTCACGCACAGTTATTCTACTAATTTCCTGTGTCTGTTAGTGTTAAATATTTTTACGTTTGAGTCATACTAATTTCATTCATGGGAATGTTGTTTAAAGTAAACTTTAACGTCATCTTCATCCATAAGAATACTACGCTATTAAAAATAAAGAAATGTTTTCATTTCTCAATTGAAAATAAAAATGTTAAACTAACAAACACTGTGTGGTTTTTGTTCACGAGTGAGTGAGCGGAAAGGTTTGAACTACTGCACTTGGCAGTCATGTTTCAGTGACTCAGATAGGCCGGGACTCGGAGGTAGTCTCTCTTCTTCTGTTCTTCTGGGTCGTAAAATCATTGGTCAGACATTCTAGATAGTCGGTCAGGGGAATGGGGGTTCAACTTCTGTTCGGACTGAGGTATGTCGAAAGTCGAACTGCACCTATCATCAACAATATACAGTGTCAAGCGCACACAACCTAAGTTTATTCGATAGTTTGTGATGTGTTCTTTGATGGAAGGACAAGACCAGACTTTTCTTTTTTTATTTGTTCCTTTCCTTATTTATTGTATCACAAAATGGTATTTGTATAAATGCAAACCAGCCGACACGTGTTTCATCAAAAACGGGGTTGACCCGTGACTCTTCAGGGCTGTTGAAGTTAGGCTGAGATCAGTATCGTCGGACCGGTGATAATTCCAATACTTTCGAGAACTGACAGAAGTCCCTCACCGTAACCGGCTTACTGACAAGCCTCAACGATGGGTCAAGCGGATTTGCTTGCCCGTCAGTGACCGACCGTATACTGAACGGCGGCACAACTCACATTCCCTGTTCGAAGGAGCACCTCCTCTGCGCACACGGGAACATTACTCACCGATGCCTGATTAGGACCGGGTTGGAATTATCACCGATCCGACGATACTGATCTCAGCCTAACTTCAACAGCCCTGAAGAGTCACGGGTCAACCCCATTTTTGACGAATTACGTGTCGGCTGGTTTGCATTTATACAAATACCATTTTGTGATACAATAAATAAGGAAAGGAACAAATAAAAAAAGAAAAGTCTGGTCTTGTCCTTCCATCAAAGAACACATCACAAACTATCGAATAAACTTAGGTTGTGTGCGCTTGACACTGTATATAGACTTATAGAAGGCAGAGCTCCTCTCTCCCTTCTCTCGCAGAGAATAGGGTCATCTCTGATCAAGCTGCACCAACAATTTACAATCATAACAACTACCTCGAACCTACCAGCTGTTGAGCGCCGTGCTATTTCTGAACAAAAACCCTACGCCGAACTTTGAACCTATCATCAACAATGTCCTATTTATCTTGTTCATACTTCTTTGTGTGAAGAATAGTCCCTGAAACACTAGCGGTATGGGATGTGCTCCTCTCAAATCAAAAAGGCAACTGCTACCTTTTACTTGGTGTAAACAATGACATTTTGTTGTTGGAAAATGTCAAAGCACTTACATTAAGAAGACTGGAATAGACAGCAAGGGCAACCCAGAGGACTGCACTCAGTGCCTAGAGCTATTGCTGTATCAGAGTTTTGTTTCACACCGTTTGCCGAATGGACAAGCTTAGCTACCTACACAGACCGACTCATAATTGTAAATAGTAGTAGCACAGAGAGTGATGGTAGAGGCAGGATAAGAATGTAGAAAGTAGTCCACATTAGAAGAAGATCAAAGACTATTTTGTAGAACATAGAATTATTAGGAACCAGTTTGTAATGAATAGGAGCTGTAAAAGTTAGGGAAGTATAAGTATTAATATAACAATAGAACAACTTACTGGGGCCAGCAGAAGAGCCTGCAAGGGACTGCTCCTGTTCACCTTCTGCCACCGGAGTCTCTGTCGCCGTCGCCTTGCCCCTGGGAGGTCCTGGTGATCATGAAATAATGAAACTCAACATGGATGATTGTTTTTTGGGAAATATTTGATTTCTTTGTACTCAATCTAAAATTATGTCAGGGAAACAAATTGCATCTGATCTGGTCAAGTCCCCCATTCACACCTTCATTCATACTACCGTGCTTCCCATTAAACTCACAGACATTCCGCACCCCGCTCCAGATAGGGGCGGTGCCAGAGTTCTTGGAGCGAAAGGAATTGCTATTAAAAGTTGTTTACTGCAACTACACGGAACCTCATAAGCCCTTACCACACCTTATGGAAGGCTCCGCCCCCACCTCAAAGTGCATCTCTCTGGCGGTCTGCGAGGTGCTGCCTGTTTTCTCCCACTGAACGACCAAACAACACATGGCAGAGGCCACGAGAAGCAGAACTGCCGCGGCCATCCTGTGAGTCTGATGTTAGCTCGGTGCCCCCAAGTCCCCCATTCACACCTCTTTCACACCATTCATAGCCCAGTCCACAGACTGCACACACACTGCAGGCATCCCCGACTATGCCTCTATATATAGCAAAGAGGTGAATGATGTCATAAAGCCTGCGAGACCCAGGGGTGTGATGTAGTACATGATGTCACAAACCTGCCAGGGTCAGGGGTGTGGTGTAGGAGATGACATCACAACCGATTGATGGGAAATGCTGATAACAGAATCTGTAAAGGCGATGGTGAGATGGGCCTAGTGTACTGCACAGGAATGCACAGCTTGTCATTCTGTTTCTTCCTATCTGCTCTGCCCATTTCACAGGTGTGATTCAGGTATTCAAATGGCAGGGTGGGATCTAAGGGTTAGAAGATACCTTACATCAGTCTTCTGCACTGACTAGCAGGGCCTGGCAGCGGTCTTATGGCTGGGCTCTGAGTCTTCTTCTGTGTTAGCCTGTCTGCTGGCCTGGGCTCCCATAGACTCCTTCTTGTGTAACTATGCACGGCTTCAAGAGCATTGCACACACACATGCATTCAATAGAAGGTAGTTCTGGATACCCTGGGGGTCAAGGTGCACAAGGAATATGTAGTCTTGGGATGTACTGTTTTCTACTCCCAAAATCAAGATACCACACAAAGCTGCTGGCTGCTTCAACCTTAAAAAAATGAATGTTTTGTGCAAGAGGCATTCCAAATGTAGAATTTGCATTCCATACATAGTTCGAACGTTCCAAATTAGAAGCGCTGTTCCAATCTACATTCTAAAGGAATTCTTTCAATTCCAAATTAGAACTCTCATTCCAAACTTAGAACATCCTTTACAAAATAGAACTGTCAATCTTAGAACTCAAATGTTATTTGAGCAAAAAGCCTTGACATTACATCATGCCTTCATTGTGACACCAAAAACACCTTCATTAACTCTATATATACCAAAGAGGTGAATGATGTCATAAAGCCTGCCAGACCCAGGGGTGTGATGTAGTACATGATGTCACAAACCTGCCAGGGTCAGGGGCGTGGTGTAGGAGATGACATCACAACCGATTGATGGGAAATGCTGATAACACTCAAGGCTGCCTTTGGGGACCAGTGATACATTATGTTGGTAGATATAGGTCCATCTTTCGCATAACATCACGGAAGCAGAAGATTGAGCGAAGGAAGTCAGTTACAATAATCTTATTATTAAGGTTTCCTGTTTTCTCTTTATTGCATACATGTTAACAGAATCTGTAAAGGCGATGGTGAGATGGGCCTAGTGTACTGCACAGGAATGCACAGCTTGTCATTCTGTTTCTTCCTATCTGCTCTGCCCATTTCACAGGTGTGATTCAGGTATTCAAATGGCAGGGTGGGATCTAAGGGTTAGAAGACACCTTACATCAGTCTTCTGCACAGACTAGCAGAGCCTGGCAGAGGTCTTATGGCTGGGCTCTGAGTCTTCGTCTGTGTTAGCCTGTCTGCTGGCCTGGCCTCCCATAGACTCCTTCTTGTGTAACTATGCACAGCTTCAAGAGCACACACACACATGCATTCAATAGAAGGTAGTTCTGGATACCCTGGGGCGTCAAGGTGCCCAAGGAATCTGTAGTCTTGGGATGTACTGTTTTCTACTCCCAAAATTAAGATATCACACATAGCTGCTGGCTGCTTCAACCTTAAAAAAAATGAATGTTTTGTGCAAGAAGCATTCCAAATGTAGAATTTGCATTCCATACATAGTTCGAACGTTCCAAATTAGAAGCGTTGTTCCAATCTACATTCTAAAGGAATTCTTTCAATTCCAAATTAGAACTCTCATTCCAAACTTAGAACATCCTTTACAAAATAGAACTGTCAATCTTAGAACTCAAATGTTATTTGAGCAGAAAGCCTTGACATTACATCATGCCTTCATTGTGACACCAAAAACACCTTCATTACAAGTTTGTAAATTCGATTTTGCGCAGAAACTGGAGTTTCTGATCTAAGGGGTGTTGCAAAAAGAGTAACAGTACTGCACTTTGTGGGTTTCTCATGGACACATTTGGTCAGGTAAAACTTTATGGAACTTGTCCATGGAAAACAGCTCTGTGCTTGGGAAAAACCCAACAAAATCTGGGCAGAAAGGTGGACATCAGCTATAATTCTCCCGTGCTGAGAGGAAAGTGCCTAGCATTGCAATATTCTGCATCGTAGAATGTTTAAACACTACAGTATCGTCGATTGAAGTTATGAAATTTCTGATGCGGTATCGGCACAGCACTGGTCATTATGAGATCAGCGACATGGTGCGAGAGCACCGCTGTCACATGAGTGTTCGTGCACATTATAGCATTAGCCAGTCAATGAACCAGCACACAATCACAATGTTCTCCCAGTCAACTGCTCCACCCAAGAAGAGGATGGACAGATCCAGGGCCATTAACTGATCCATAGGAGGGGCAAGGGAGAATGGGATGCTACCTGGGGGACAGAATGATATAGGGACTGTGGGTACCATCTCAAATATTAGCCCTCTTTTTCAAATTTCTTCACATGTATATACCATTTAAAGAAAACGATTTTACATGTTTCTTTTTTATGTTAATGCACTTTATTAATCTGGTATTTTAATTTAATTTTCAAAATAGTCACAATTCCCATGAGTAGGGGTTGTAGACAACAGGT
This sequence comes from Lissotriton helveticus, assembly GCF_964261635.1. Classification (NCBI taxonomy): domain Eukaryota; kingdom Metazoa; phylum Chordata; class Amphibia; order Caudata; family Salamandridae; genus Lissotriton; species Lissotriton helveticus. Next base: position 1,999,117 of record NW_027611666.1, read on the forward strand.
TAAGAACTGTTGTTTCAGACTGAAGTATTTGAGAAAAGAACGTAAAGGAAATGAACGTTTGCTAATTATCAGAGTAGAAATTAGAGTTGTAGAAGGCTGGACCAGAAAACCAACACATGATGGAGGCGCAAGTTAGAGTAATCTTCGGGCAGACCCAATTCTCTTATTCATCACAGCAACCATCGCAGAGCGGTCTTCACTTGAGAAAAATTGCAACATTTCCCACAATTATCAGATTTTTTCCAAAGTGCAAGTAAGTTGGTTCAGGCTTTAGGTTTGGAGAATTGGCATTTATCAAAATGGAAATGTCATTTCTAGAGAAGGGGTATAACTGGCAAAGTAATGTGAACGTGGAGAAGTGTGGCTCAGGTGTTAGAGGCGGCAGACCCGGAAGCTGAGATCGGTCCTGGACCAGGGTTCAATTCCCCGCCTCGGCGGGTCTTGGGCTAAAAATTCCACGGACTCGACAATTCTCGCCCCGGTGCCTCCTCGACTCACGGGTTCACACTCTGCGACTCTGGGCAACAGCTTGCTTAATCTCCACAACGGCCCCTCGCGGCGGGATGCCTGACTTTCACCTTGTGGATACCCTGCTATCTCACAGGGGAATATCAGGAAGGGTTCCCTAAGCAAGCGCCGGGAAACCCACTGCGGGTAGCTGTGCGCTATATAAGCTCAACTACATTTACATTTACAATGATAAAAGAGAAATCTGTCTCTGTAGAATGACTAGTCCTTTCCTAGCATTTTTTATTCATCCAGTGGTCTTGTTTTAGATAGTGCTTTATGATGCTGCACGCCTTTGTGCGGAGCGAAATATGGTATTACAGAAGGAGCCAGAGACACTTGTGTAGCCCCTTTAATATGAATTGTGCTGGTGCGTGTCTTCTGCTGGTGCAGTCACTAGCAGGTTTTCCCTCATTTGAACTGCATGTGACCCATGAAATTGAAGGAACCTATTGCATGTACTCCAAGGGATATTACAAAGGTGGGAGCAAGGACAGATAAGCCATTGGTAGGTGCAGTGATAGGACAACACACATTAGGTGAGGTACAATCAGTTTGCCCCCCTGAGGCACAACTTTGGAAAGAGGTACAGAGTCGTCAAACACCCCAATTACCCTGTGCAGTAGGGTGTAATCTGAATCCCTGCTCCTCTATTTGTTGAAACCCTAAGGATTTTTAGACGAAAATCCATATGCCCATGATAGGTTCTCACAGAGGGCAATAATCCTGCTAATAAGAAGATTTGCAGGAGTATAGAATGGAAACTTACATGAAGGAACTCTGAGAAAAACTGTAGAAATCAACAAAAAATGGGGATCTTCCTGGGGGCGAAGACAAAAGCACAAAGACTGAAAAGATGCATAGGGGCAGGCAGGAGCAAAACCAGAGAGAACATGTTGAAAAAGGGCAACAATAAAGAAGAACAATCAATACAGTTACCAAATATTTTGAATAGAAACCAAACAATCAATGCAAAGAGAATAGGCCTGGCTTTCAAGTGGTTAATATTTTGATGATTGTAATCGTGGTTGGTAACGGTGATGTTGGTGGAGATGGTAACAGGAGAAGTAATGGTTGTGGGTGTAGTACAAATGATAGCGGCATTGGTGGTGGTAACAATTCACACCCGAGTCCTGAGACAACCACTAAAAGAAGCCTCCCAGGGGCCGTGGCGAAGACGGAAATGGAGTGTGACATGTTTTGTCTCTGCTCTGGATCCCCGTGGGCCTTTCATGCAGTATTGAAGCACCGGGACCTGCTTGTTTGTGCAGTTCCCCATGGGCATCTTCCTGGACACCTCCATAGGCGGGGCAGCTCTGTGGGCCAGACGAGAGGGGATCCCCCGTGGGTGATCGCGGATCCTGGAAGCTGGTGGGTTTATCAAGGTCTGCCATCTTGCGGGAGCGACTGGGCTGTGCGAGACACCTCAGGCCCTGCTGGGAGTGATTGCCTGATCATCAGGGCTCATCCGACATGGCTACGCCATGTGGGGGCTGGGCGGATACAGACCTGCATGGAATTGGGTGCCCCTGGTCTCTGTTTGATCCCGGGGGCGTGCGTGTGGGTGGCTTGGACCTGCAGCATAAAACCCAGTGGAAAGTGTGAGGCATCAATTGCTGACCACCCCAACAGTGAGTAGCTGTGCCGACACAGAGGGTGCTGGTAAATGCCAACATCAAGGCCCTGACATAGGGTTACGTCTGCAAGCCCTGAGAGGAGAGAAGCAGTTGCTGCCCACCCGCATGTTGCAACAACAGTGCTTGCTGGCCCGTGAAACTGTGACAGGCCTGTGGGCAACTCTGGGACCTGTAAACTTCTGAGGCCCCCCTCTTAATTCTTGTGGTCTGTGTCACGTTTTGCATTGGCCCCCTGTAGCAACTGGAAAGCATCTCACCTAGTGCCAAGAATCAGCATCACCAGCCCCACCTGCACGGGACCACCCACGTTAGGGCCCCTGGAGGTCGCCTCTTCCAGCCTTGAACTGGTCCTCACCTGCCTCCGATGCTGGGAGGACTGCTGGTAACAAGACTCCTTCAGTGTGTGTAGAGTCGCACCTTGAGGTTGAGGAGCCGGCGCAATACCTGGACTGTTGCTTGAACTGCAATTCCCTCCGTCCTTCCACCCAAACCACCTTCAACACCCGCGTGCACCTGGGAGACACCTGGCGTCTGCTCTTGTGACCATTGAGAAACACTCTTGAAGGAGCAGGTTGTAGAAAATCACCTGAGTTTGCCCTTATAATAAGACATCCCTGACACCTCTAGTGGGATCTGTGCGCTTACACGCCGATCTTTGCTGGAGATGTTGGGGACTGTTGGACCTCTGTTATTTGTTTTCTCTGTTTGTTTCCTACTTTCTTAGGTCACATGCGCACTGCTGAGCCTATGTTCAGTTCTCTAATGGTCTGAATTATACACAACCACACTTCGGCTCGTGATTCACTCCTTGATTCCCTGTCCCGCTCCCTCCGCCCACAGACACAATGTTCACGAGACCAGCAGCATCTTGGTTATTAAACCCTTGGAATATGGCATTCCCTTGCCTGTGCCACCTTGCCCTACCCCTGTCAAGCCATAACAGGGGCCCACCTTCTGTTCTAGTGGCTGTGGGCACTGACCCCTGCCTTGGGGACAGTCCCACACAATAAACTGCTCTCCCGAAACATTTGCGCCTTAAAGTCGCCTAACAAATGTAAGCAGGTTTGGCGATACCTCCTGAGACATGATCTGGACATCATCCTTCTCCAAGAGACACATCTCCTGAGGGAAGACAATCACCAAATGTCACACCCAAAATATCTCCTTTGTTACTGGGCACATGCCCCTACTGAAACGCTGGGAGTGGTGAGTGGACACACTGTGCAAGGGGTGATCCAGCTCCACAACCTTCAAGGGTGTCAAGGATAAGGAAGGACGCCTTTTAAAGTTGAGTATCTTAAGGGGCACACGCCCTCTCACCCTGCCTAACATTTACTCCCCCAATCAAATGTTTAACATTTACATTAGGAGCATCATTTGGGATCAACAAGCAGAAGTGGTGGGTGATGGTATAGTGGAAGGAGACTTATCTTGGTCTGTAGCTTGGTCTGTAGCATGGCTTCATATCATGGCACCGTCACAAAGTCAGCTAAGCTGAAGCGTGGCATAGCAGATCTGGTGTTAGTAGACGCTTGGTGTTATAGATATCCTGTCTTGCAAGATTACTCATTTTACTCTCATGTACATGCCCCCTACTCCCCTATTGATTATGTCTTTCATACATACTCCTTACTCCGGGATCTCGATACCGCAACCATCTCATACATCTCAATCTCAGATTATGGTCAAGTGGAGCTGGTATGGACTAGTGGCTCGAGCTCCCATAGGTGACCGTCATAATGGAGCTTCCCCCGCATCTACTTACTGACCCGGTAGACACAGAAAAGATCCAAAAAGGGATTATAAAGTCTTTTGATCTCAATGCCCTCCTGGACACACTGCATCAGATGCTTTGGAGCATGTACAAGGCTCCCATTAGGAGGGTTATTTCTTCTATTACCAAAGCCAGAGTGAGGGAGGCCGGACTGGTAGAAATGGACATATCAGCAGACGTTAAGGCCCTTGAGATGCTTGAGCAAATCACCCTCACCAGACACATCAAAGGACAACTTGCAATCCTGTGGGGACAGTTGAGAGTGCATAGGACCAACAAGGCTGAACGCTCTCCACTGGCCTTAAAACAGAAGTATTATTAGGGGAAGAGCAAGGTTTGCTCATTTCTAGCCCGCAAACTATACCATCAACAAGCCAAGACCCATATTTCTAAAATCCAGACAGGGGATGCTCCCTGGGCAACCACTGAGAGAGCTAAGTGTTGGACTTGGCCTTTTCCCCCCAAATTTTTCGCTTTTCCCCCCCTAATTTGAAATGTCTCCCCCATGGGATTAAACCTGTATATGCCATGAGTGGTGTGAGACCCCTTGTTAAAAATGTAACGTCAAGTAATGGTGTGAGCACTTGTAAATTTCCCCATTTTAGAAATGCACCTGACTAACTGTACTGTATGTAAGATGGATGCCATGGCCATGGGTTGTTTTGCCACTGTACTGCCATAGGTCAGCGGTCTAGTTATTATTACCCAGCTACCCCTAGCTTTTGGAGGGAAAGCCTGGCACCCAGGGTGCTCACCCCCTCCCCTTGAGCCAGTTTAGGCCAGTTTTGCCAACATTCTAGAAGGTTCTGGCACTGTCTGGGAGGAGGGTATAAGTAAGGGGGATGTGCCACCAGAGAGTCAGGCAGAGCTGGGACAAGAAAGAGAGGGGACCTGCTGCGAGGTGCTAACGCCACATGGGCCTGTGAGCTGGGCCCTGTACCCCTAAAACACCCCTACTCTGCTGTCCCTTGGGCCCCTGAATTAGGAGGGCCCACCCAGGTCCCTGACACTGTGGGGACCGGGAATTACGCCAGCGCTGCGAGGAAGAAGCGCCCAGGAGGTGAGGAGTGGGACTGTCTACCCCCCTTAGTAAGTTGTGGTCCCTGTGGAAGCGCTGGACTGGGAGGAGCTGCCCGGGGAGAATTGTGCCCCAGAGGAACTGTGTCTTGCTGACCTGCCTCAGAAAATTGCCCCTGGACTGCCTACTAAGCGCTGGGGCTGGGTGGCCTGAAGGAACTGTGAAGGGAAAGAGCGCTGGAGGAGCCTACCCTCGTTGCGGCGCGCTTGCTGCATTATTAATAATTAATAAAAGGGAGCCTACCCCTTATTGTGGCCGTCCTCACCGCCGCAGCCCGAGGAGTTTTGGCGCTGCCTTGCGCCGGTGGGATATCGCCGAAAATCACTGCCGCGGGCCGGCGCTGTAAGGGAGGGACCCCCGCTGTGGTGAGCCTCGTTGCGGCGGCCCCCGGTGCCAGGAGAGGGCCACCGAGGTGAAGAGAGGGCCGCGCTAGGCCCTGAGGCTGTCAGGGCCCGCGTCACGTGACGGGGGCGACCGGCCACATCATCGGCCCGCCCCCCCGCCAACGCCGCACACTGATTGGCCCGCGCGGCCGTGCCCCCGGAAAGGGAGCACAGGGATTGGCTGCCGGCCGGGCAGCCAGTGAAGGACAGGCCGACCCTAAGCCCCGGGTCCCCGTGAGGAAGGGGGGACCCGGGTGAAGCACCAGTGCGGGCCCCCGTGGTCGAGGGGGAGCCCCGCCGAGAGAACGACCGGAGTGGGAGCCGACCCCGCCGGTCTGTGCCCCAAGAGAAGCGCGGCTGGCCATCTGGAGGGAGCCCTCGGTTGTGAGGAGAGCTCCGTGTGGAGAGTGCTGCGCGGCGGGGCCGGCCTCGAGGCATATTGCTGGTGCCTCCCCCCGCCGCATTGAAGCCCCGGGTCCCCGTGAGGCAGAGGGGCCTGGGAGAAGCAGGAAGAACCCGCTGGGAGGGGCGCGAGTGAAGCGCGGTGCAGCAGGGGCCTCGAGGCACATTGTCGGTGCCTGCCCCTACTGCCAAGGAGCCCCTGGACAGCCCGGTGAGTGCGGGCGACAATATACGGTGTGGAGGGTGGAGAGGGCCACGGGACACAGGGTCGGTGTCCGCCCCATCCCCTCTGTTGACTGAGTGGGGCCCAAGTGCCCAGAAACCGGGTAAAGGCTCCTAGCGACTGCTGCCTCAGAATCCCAGGATACCAGTAAGGCCTACTGAACTGCCTACAGAAGCCCCTGCTCATCCTAGAAGTCACAGAGGAACGGTTTGATATGCATAGCCAAGTGGGATGCTCATTGACATGCACATTTTTGCCTGCTGCCTGATTTTCCTGGAAGGACTTAGGCCTGACATCCCAGTTATATGTGTATGCCAGAGGAGGGTTTGCCCTAGGTTGAGGTTCTTAGGCCTGGAAGTTAATGCCCCTGTTAGTGGTGGGCATCCCCAGGCGCTATGCTGATGAGGCTGACTGCCCCCCTCTAAGGAAGTGTTGCTTGCCCGAGGAGATATTCAGGGGTGCTCATGGAAAATGTGATACAGGCCTGGTGCATATGTTATTGATGTCAATGTACTGCCTGATATTTGTGTTGCAGGTTGGGGGGCTAAGGAGTCATGTTCCCCAGGTTACCTTTGATGCCTAGCGCGCATATCTAAGGTTTGATTGAATACCAGGCCCCTGCCTGATGTTAATGCAGCGTTTGTTCTCCTAATGAGATGTTACAGGAATGCTAAAGGATTAGGATGGCACGAGGTTATCTGATTTTCACTAAAGTGTTTAGGCCTGCCTAAAGGAACCTGCTGACTTACGGCCTACAGTTATATGAGGTTACTGATGCCAATGCATATTAATGCTTCCCGCCTGATGTTTGATATCCCCATGCTGATTTATTGCAGGTGTTCCTGTATGTTGGGATTTACTGTGATGCCCTGAAGTTTCCCTTACAGGGGTTGTGGTGGAGTGATAATGCAGGTTATGTGTACTCATACTAATGGTATTTTGCATTACAGTCTATTACTAAGGATGAGAGCCTGAGTTGGCCCCGCCATATTGGCCCCAGGTTCAATGTTAATTGATTCTTCTTTATTTCAGATGGACTTACAGACTCAGCCCCTACTTTCCATGTAAATAATCCCCCTTTTTAAAAAAAAATCTTTTTATTGAATTCAAATAACAAGAAACATAGAAATAAAACAAAAGCAAGGCAGTACAATACAAATATGTCACTTCGTTGCTGGGGGGGGGTACATACACAAATCAAATGTCAGAAGTATTCGATGAGATTGGGGGGGGGGGAGGAGACCAGAAGCAAACAAAATATCTAAACACCTGCGGAGGAAACATCAGGTTGGGAGGATGACAGGTCAGTATTCAGGTCCGGAAGGGGGGGAGTACATATATTACCACAATATGTGTTCCATTGAGTCCAAGTTTTCCCCCATTTGCGGGGCGTGCCACGGGAAACATAAACAGTCTTTTCTCTAAACATGCACCAGTCCATGTTTTGTTGCCACACCAGAACTGTCGGAGGCCTCTGGGCGCCCCATAACTGGGCAATGTCTCTCTTGGCAATCATATTACCCAAGGTCACCCATCGAAGCTGCGCCTGGTCATAATCATTCGGCTCCCAGACATTCAACAGACACCTCCGCGCCTCAGGCATTGATTGCACACCCGTGACCTCACTCATAACTTCATGCACGCGAGTCCAATAGCGTAACACAGCAGGACATTCCCAAATAATATGGAGAAACGTGCCCACCATACCACAGCCACGCCTGCACAATCCATCCGCTGAGAATCCCATGCGTACCAGACGAGGACCAGTCATGTATACCCTATGAAGAATTTTGAGCTGGACAAACCGGAGGCGTGCCGGGATAGCCACCTCCTTCGGGGAAAAGATCGCAGCCTGCCAGTCTTCGTCATAGAGTTCCAGACCATCACTAGTCCATAACTCTCGAAGGTTATCCAATAGGTCAAGTCTGGTATTAATTAACTTTTTATATATGAGCGAGATCGTGCTATCAGGGACGTGCCCATCCAGTATCCGATCTTCAAGCGGGGACGCCTCCGGAATATCCGAGCCCAGGGGAAAAACAGACAGAACCGAATTTCGGATTTGCGCATACCGAAAGGATTCTCTATCATTCAGGTCGTACTCAACTTTCAGCTCCTCAAATGTCTTGACTCTACCCTTGATCCATACATCATTAACCCTGCTGATACCGATCTCGTCCCACCTATCAAAACCCTTCGACATCCAGAGGGAGGCAAGTTTTTCCGACGCATAAAGCGGAGTAGCACGGGTCAGCTTGTCAGCCCATCCCATAGCCGCTGTAGCACAATACCACACCTGCACCGCTGTCTTAGTGGGGCCCGTGAGAGATCGGCCGGCAGATTTTGCGTATAGAGCCCTGTTGTAATCTCTACCGGGCAGTAGCCATTTATCCATCTCAAAGGCCGGGTTCGGCGGAGGAGCGTAAGTGCCGTGGTTGATAGCCCCCAGCTGAGAGGCCCAATAGTAGCGACGAATGTCCGGGAGGGCGATGCCCCCGTCGTACCAAGGGAGCGTCAGCTTCGAAAGGGCAATACGAGAACGGCCCCCCCATATCAATTGTCTCTGTAGACTTTCAATCTCCCGAAAGTAACTGGCTGGTATAATGTCAAGTGTGTTTTGAAGCGCATAAAGAAACCGTGGGAGCGACATCATCTTAAATAGCGCTGCTCTTCCCAGAGGCGAGTGAGGGAGCCTACCCCACGCAGTCACATCAGCACGGAGGCGCTGAAGAGGGAGCAGCAAATTGCGTTCATAATGAAGCACAGGGTCCAATGTGATAAAGATTCCCAGGTAGTTGAATCCCTCCAGCTCCACCGAGATAGGACAGTCACGAGGCAGGAGAGGAGCCTCGCCGGAGAGGACATAGACGCAAGAGTTCGACCAGTTGATGACAAGACCGGAGTTTTTACGGAAAGAAGTCAAAACGTCGAAAAGGATGATCAACGACTTCCGAGGCGACGTAAGGTACAAGAGCTGATTGTCTGCGTATAGTGATATACGATCTTCAAACTCCGGAGTCCATCTAATGCCCTTCAGAGATGGCTCCCATCTCAGCCAGGCCGCCAGCGGCTCCAAAGCAAGGGCAAACAAGAGAGGGGACAAAGGGCAGCCCTGGCGCGTTCCCCTACCAAGAGCGAAGGAGGTCGGGACACGCCCGTAAATAATCCCCCTTGATACACTTGGCTCTGGTGCCAGTTGGCGCCGTGTTACGATGCCACTGTTATGCATTTTTGCTTTGCAGGTTGGAGATACTAAACTTCTTAATTTTCCAACTCAAACTGGTGTCCTGCCTCTTTTGTGGTGTGCCTGGTGTGTTGACTGTGGGTACTGTGTGAGTGCTTCACATGTCCTTCGAAGTTTGGCCTGCCCGCTTGGTTCCATGCTACCCCCTTGGAGATTTGGGTAACCCCATTTCTTACAAAAAGGGGGTGGGGTCGCACACTACTCACACACCGGCGGTATCGCCCCTAAGGACTCTGGTTAATGTAGTTATGTGTTCCGCGATGCATCATCTTTCGATCTTCTGCTGTCTTCGCCATCCCTGGACACGTGTTTCGGGGTATTACCCCTCGTCAGCAGGGATAGGCAGTGTACTGGGGTTGCCGATGGCTGCCAAATATCTGCCAGGTATAGTACCACTCAGGCGCGTAGGTGCGGGATCCCAGGCTCGTCAGCCGGCGGCTCAAGGGAGCTCAAAGTTACAAAAAGGGGGTGGGGTCGCACACTACTCACACACTGGCGGTATCGCCCCTAAGGACTCTGGTTAATGTAGTTATGTGTTCCGCGATGCATCATCTTTCGATCTTCTGCTGTCTTCGCCATCCCTGGACACGTGTTTCGGGGTATTACCCCTCGTCAGCAGGGATAGGCCGTGTACAGGGGTTGCCGATGGCTGCCAAATATCTGCCAGGTATAGTACCACTCAGGCGCGTAGGTGCGGGATCCCAGGCTCGTCAGCAGGCGGCTCAAGGGAGCTTAAAGTTACAAAAAGGGGGTGGGGTCGCACACTACTCACACACCGGCTGTATCGCCCCTAAGGACTCTGGTTAATGTAGTTATGTGTTCCGCGATGCATCATCTTTCGATCTTCTGCAGTCTTCGCCATCCCTGGACACGTGTTTCGGGGTATTACCCCTCGTCAGCAGCGGGCTGACGAGCCTGGGATCCCGCACCTACGCGCCTGAGTGGTACTATACCTGGCAGATATTGGCAGCCATCGGCAACCCCAGTACACGGCCTATCCCTGCTGATGAGGGGTAATACCCCGAAACACGTGTCCAGGGATGGCGTAGACAGCGAAGATAGCAGAAGATCGAAAGATGATGCATCGCGAACACTTTACTACATTGACGAGAGTCCTTAGGGGCGACACCGCCGGTGTGTGAGTAGTGTGCGACCCCACCCCCATTTGTAACTTTAAAGCTCCCTTGAGCAGCGGGCTGACGAGCCTGGGATCCCGCACCTACGCGCCTGAGTGGTACTATACCTGGCAGATATTGGCAGCCATCGGCAACCCCAGTACACGGCCTATCCCTGCTGATGAGGGGTAATACCCCGAAACACGTGTCCAGGGATGGCGAAGACAGCGAAGATAGCAGAAGATCGAAAGATGATGCATCGCGAACACTTTACTACATTGACCAGAGTCCTTAGGGGCGACACCGCCGGTGTGTGAGTAGTGTGCGACCCCACCCCCATTTGTAACTTTAAAGCTCCCTTGAGCAGCGGGCTGACGAGCCTGGGATCCCGCACCTACGCGCCTGAGTGGTACTATACCTGGCAGATATTGGCAGCCATCGGCAACCCCAGTACACGGCCTATCCCTGCTGATGAGGGGTAATACCCCGAAACACGTGTCCAGGGATGGCGAAGACAGCGAAGATAGCAGAAGATCGAAAGATGATGCATCGCGAACACTTTACTACATTGACCAGAGTCCTTAGGGGCGACACCGCCAGTGTGTGAGTAGTGTGCGACCCCACCCCCATTTGTAACTTTAAAGCTCCCTTGAGCAGCAGGCTGACGAGCCTGGGATCCCGCACCTACGCGCCTGAGTGGTACTATACCTGGCAGATATTGGCAGCCATCGGCAACCCCAGTACACGGCCTATCCCTGCTGATGAGGGGTAATACCCCGAAACACGTGTCCAGGGATGGCGAAGACAGCGAAGATAGCAGAAGATCAAAAGATGATGTATCGCGAACACTTTACTACATTGACCAGAGTCCTTAGGGGCGACACCGCCGGTGTGTGAGTAGTGTGCGACCCCACCCCCATTTGTAACTTTAAAGCTCCCTTGAGCAGCGGGCTGACGAGCCTGGGATCCCGCACATACGCGCCTGAGTGGTACTATACCTGGCAGATATTGGCAGCCATCGGCAACCCCAGTACACGGCCTATCCCTGCTGATGAGGGGTAATACCCCGAAACACGTGTCCAGGGATCGCGAAGACAGCGAAGATAGCAGAAGATCGAAAGATGATGCATCACGAACACTTTACTACATTGACCAGAGTCCATAGGGGTGACACCGCCGGTGTGTGAGTAGTGTGCGACCCCACCCCATTTATAACCCCATTTCTTACATACTCTATGAGAGAAAACTCTGGACTTCGACGTTCTGCTCCACAGAAGACTGAAGAAAATCTCCCTTGTGGGCAAGAAGTGTCCACCCTGCAACTGCAGGCACCATCAAGCGTCCAGCGGCTTCACTTTGTCGTCTTCCCTCGAGGATCCAGACTTCAGAGCCCAACGAGACATGGATTCCCAGACCTCTCCGACCTCTACTTACATCTGCAGCACAGCTGAGACCCGTGGGTGCGACGAGACTCGTGGGACCGGCCATCTTGAACGAACCTGCACTTCGCTTCCAGCACGACTCCCGAGGTAAACTCGACCAAGTGCTTTGGGGACTGAGAAGCCCCAGCCCCGGGCAGCCCCTGCACCAAAGATCAGCCCTCCAGCATCCACGAGATCTGCGTGGGGCCCTTCTGCTTGTTTGCTGCTCGACGCGTTGTCTGGACACTTGCCGGCTGGCTAGTGGCCTCCTAGATGACGAACCTTTGAATCTGTGCTGCTGGTCTGGTTGCTCCAGACTGGCCCTTGCTCCCTTCCAAAAGAGGGGCACCCCTGACTCTCCTAGTCCGCACCAGACGCCTTCACCACTCAACTCGTGCGTTGCATTTGCCAAGGCCTGTTGACGCCGATTCCGGATCCAACACCGCCGACAGCAAGAGCCTGCGTGGGACAGCTCGTGCTTCCATCCTGGTCATCGAAGACACCTCCTGGTCTACGTGGCTGCAGGGTCAAGCATCCACTCTTCACCTGATCGCGATGATGACATCTGGTTCCTTCCTGGTTCCACTCCAGTCACTGGCTAGTGACTGTGAACATTGTCCCCTCTGCTTTCAGGTCCTCTTCTTCACCGATTCACCCTTTGATCGCCCCGGACATCTTCCTCCTGGTCGCCTGCAGCATCTTTTCTTTCAGGCTCCATTGACTTCAACGCGAGAACCCGACACACTTTGGCACCTATGCACCCGCAGTCCGTGGGTGAGGTAACAAGAGCATTTCGGTGCTCAAGGGTAGTTTAACTGTCCTAGTGCCCAGTTCCACAGTCGTTTTAGTCCTACCTAGTCAGGATTGTCCGTACTCACCTTTAACTTGAACTGTACTGTCCATAGACGTTGTTTCGCATCTCGCGTGTGAGTTCACACTCTGCACATGCGTTCTGTGGGCCTTCTATTACTTACCTAGAGTTAGTGTAGCGTGGTCCCATCGATCCTACAGCCTCTGGACAGCTCTATTATTTCTATCGACTTTCACATTCCACTTACTTAGTATATGGTTTGTCGTGCCTCTAGGGCACCATTGTAATTTTGTGCAACTTGTCGTATTTTTCTTAAGATATTGTCATGTGCTTAGCCCTCTGACCTCATAAAGAGTTCAGAGGTGGTGTTATTAATAAATATACTGTTTATTTTCATAACAACCTGTGTGGTGTCTTTCATCTGGTATTCAAGGGGTTATATTGTGGTAAAACAGCTGGCTTCACATGCCAAAAGAGTTTAGCCTAAGACTGCTTTGTCCATGCTACCATTAGGATAGCTGGTCTATAAAGTTGATTTACAACCAATCACCATAAGGGTTGTTTGGACTGATACAAGGTGATCACTAGAACTAGTGAGCATCATATATCAGGCCAACTTCTCACATTGGTGTGCAGCGGTTGGGATTTGAGCTTGCTGTTGTTTTTACCACATATAATCTTGAAATATCATTTGAAAGATCACATAAGGTACTCTAGGTACATATAACAAGCTTAGAAATACTCTGAGTTCTACTGAACCAGCTGTTGTAGTAGAAAGGGCCTAGCACACCCTGACTACAACTCTTAGCAAGGGATCAGTAGGAAAACCCATAGTGTAGGTAGGTGCATCACTTACACCACACTAGAAGCATGTCCACCCATTGAGAGACTTCAGAGACTCCCCTAGTGGTTAGTGACCCTCCACAGGTCCTTTCCATTCCAGATATGCAGCTCTCAGTTTCCAGGAGATGAGACAATTGTGTACCTTCAAGAAATTGAAACAGGGTTCTAACCCTACCACTCTTTTTTATTTATTTATTTATAACTTTATTTCGGCCATTTTGGCCATAAAAGTCATATACATACATAAAAAAGTCATCATTAATATAACAGTATTTAAAAAAGTGCTATACGGGCAAGGAATAGTTTTCACAGTTCATTTTTACATGGAAAATCACGCATTATATTTCATTTCAAAAATTAAAAGAAGAAAAGGTTTAGCTAAAAAAATATCACAAATACAAGGGTTAAATAAACATATACACTTTTCCAACTCAAAGACAGTATCCTTGTTTTTTACGGATTATGTAAACAGAATATAGAAATTTACTTAAGCTGAATACAATAAACTGGGTTGAATTGCTTTTCATGATCCTAAAAGCTAATGAACAGGACCTAGTCCCTAGAAGGTTACACATTGGTTTCAACCATTTCTTTCTCGGTTTCGCATATGCGCTACAAACAAAGAGCATGTGAACCTCATTCTCGGAACAGTCAGTGGAGCACATAGGACAGCTATTGATTTTAACAGACAAGGCCCCCAGTCTTTTTTGTGCCCATCTTTCAGTATTGTAATTCAGCATAAGTATCCCATATCTGAACTTTAGGAAAAGGGTTTTTGCAATGGGTGGCTCTATCTCGTCCAGGAATGGTTCGAAATAAAGCTCGTCTTTAAATAGTAGAAAAGCCTGGACTGCGGAACCAGCACTAACTCCATCCACTAGCTTCCCACTTATATGATTCCAGAATGCTCGCTTAACTATTAATTTAGAAAAGGTAGGCATTTTATCTGGAGTCTCCCACATTGAGTGTAAGCCCAAGAGTATAAGCCATTTTTTAATGTGCACTAGCCAGTGCAGGGAGTTAAAAGAATCAAGCATCATCAGTTCTTGCAGGCCATGCCTATAATCTATCAGTTCAGGTGTAGACCAAAGCCTAACCCAAAATAGTAATGGCCTTAAGATAGTTAGATGATCCGTTCTCCTAAAGTTTAGGTCAAGTTGGAGTGGTAAAAGGGGTGTACTAATAGGAACCCTAACGGAGGCCCGCATGAATTTATTGTCCATAACTTGGAAGCTATTCTTTGCCCATGGGCCCCATATTTCTGCTCCATATAGTACAGCAGATTGTATTTTAAATTTAAAAAGTTCTAAAACCGGGGTTACACTTTTGCTTGTACTAGAGTTCATTTTGCTTAGAATTGGTTTGACATTTTGGGCATATGTTATTTTACTTTTCTCAATTTGGGGTTTCCAGCTTTGCTTGGAATCGAGTACAACACCCAAATAAGAAAAGTTCTCCACAGTATCTAGTTTTTGGCTATTCAGAAACAAAAAACCTCTATCTGGTATACTGGGATTTAGTGACATGCATTTCGTTTTGTTTGCATTAATTTCCAAGCCCTTTGTCTGGCAATAACAGCTAAAGGAGTTAAGGAGTGCCTGGAGACCCTTTTTTGTTTGGGATATGAGTATAGTGTCATCTGCAAAAAGCAGCGCAGGCACCCTTACACCATTGAGCTGCGGCGAATCATTGACACAAGCATTTAAATAGTCAGGGACATCATTAATAAACAGGGAGAATAAAGTAGGGGCCAGGACACACCCCTGGCGAACCCCACGTTCAATGGGAATATTGCGAGTCAGCTCACCATTAGCGCCCCACCTAATGTTTGCAAAATTATCAACATGCAGCTCAACTATTTGGGCTAGGAGACGTCCCGGCAACCCAAGTTCTTGCAGGGTTTTCCAAAGTAAGCTGCGTGGGACTAAGTCAAATGCAGCCCTCAGGTCAACGAAGGCTACATACAGATGACCTTTTTTGAGCTGGACATATTTCCAAATCAAACAACAGAAGCAAAAAATTTGGTCTGTTGTGCTGGTCTTACTCCGGAAGCCTGCCTGGAATTTGGAAATTATATTCGTAGCTTCAAGCCAGTCGTTGATTCTGAATAGGAGATGTTTGGCATTTAGTTTTTGAAGTGTGTCCATCAGACTGATTGGTCTGTAGTTGGAGGGTGTCATTCTATCCCCCTTTTTGAATATTAACACGACCTCCGCTGCCCGCCAGCTGTCAGGAAAGTTACAATTTGAGGATAGGGCGTTAAACAGACGATTCAGATAGGGGGCCCAAACGTCAACTTCATGTTTATAAAGATCCCCCGGTATTCTGTCCGGACCAGGGGCTTTAGTATTTTTAAGATCATTGATCGCCCTTACTGTCTCTTCCAGTGTGAAGTTGAGCGGTTCAATCGGGGGAGGGGACCTTAAGCTCCATTGGATATCACTGTCGTATTGTTTGTAAAGGTTTGTAAAGTGAGATACCCAAGTCATCTCATCCAGGAATACATCTTTCACGACTCTCCCAGCATGACCCCCGTTGGCCACTAGTCTCCAAAAACCAACATTGTCATTGGTTTTTGCAGCAGTTAACATTTCGGCCCAAATTGATTCCTCCCAAAGTTTTTTAGATGTTTCCAATGTACGTTTGTATTCCAATCTTGCAAATTTTACTTCTTCTTTGGTCTTGTTTTTAATGGCAAACAATAGATTTGATTTGGCAGTTCTACACGAGTGGTCATACCATAACTTTCCGTGGTTGGCCACTCTTTGATTTTGCTGCTTCTTTCTTGGCATTTTTGATAAAAGCACTTTTAATTCGGAAAAGAAGATTTTGTGTAGATCAATAAAATGGTCAAAGTGTTCCGGTAGGAAGGCATAGTCAGCTACATGTGCAAATGTTTGTTCGAAAAGAGAGTAAACCAGTGCTAAGGCATTGCCATCTGCCAGAACACGTGGCCATCTCACTGCACGCCTGTTGTTGCTTATGTGGACATCCTCACATAGGGTGACTTCGGTGGATTCAGTGATATCACTAACCATGCTCTTGTTGATGTAAAGTTCCAAAGGGTAGTGATCACTTTCCCCCCTACTTACTACTTTCAGATCTATCATAAAATGCCAGATACTAAGAGAAACAAGTACAAAGTCTAAATTACTTTTAGCTTTAGAGAAGGTTGGTTGTTTTTGCAGGTCAGATGGGAGTCGGCCATTGCCTGCTCTAAGGCCGTGATCTGCGGAAAGTCTCAGAAGTTGGCTGGCCAGTGTTGAATATTTAACAAATTTGGTGGTTTCGAGCTGGGGGATATTGTAGGCTGAGTCCTCTTCCTCGAACACTTCAGAAATGCCCAGAACAGGTTCGAAGTTACAATTTAAGTCTCCTCCTAGGATGACCGGGATATCTCCAATTACGTTTTTAAACAGGAGCTCCAGGGCCTCAAGTGTTGTTGATACCTTCGAGTGACTGGTCGGTCTATTATAGACATTGACAATGTACCATTCATTGCCACACGATGGGGTGACCCTTAGGGCTAAAATATCCAGAGAACCTGTATCCACAATTTCAGCCTGCATGGCTAGGGTGATTTTTAGCCAGATTAATAGACCCCCTGATGGTCTTCCTCTGTCAGACTGAACTGCCTTAGTGCCATAGGTTTTGTAACCTACCCGGTGCGGAACTTCTAAGGCCCAAGTTTCTTGTAGTAGACAAATATCACAAGTGTCAATGTAATTTGCCCACTCAGGGTCTTTTAGATTTTTATAAACACCTGCAATGTTCCACGATAGGATAAGTAAGCAAGGGTCAGTACTCTGAGTGACAGGGTGGGGATTGACTACGCACTGATTACTCCGAATGCCTACTTGCAATTTTGTTATGTCTTTCTCAGCAACCTTTACTTTCTCTCTAACTGCAGAAGTTACCCTCCCATCCCGACCACCCTCAGCTGTGCAGCAGCATATATTTCCAGCCCCATAAAATGGTCCCGTTTTCTGTGGAGCTGGGTTAGACCTGTGCAACATATTCCTATTGGGCTGGTTATCATCATGGAAGTGTGCGACATTTTTAAGTTTGGGATAGCCTTTATTCACCCTACAAAAACCATCATATAATTCGTGGATGCAGTCAGGCATAGTGGCAAGTCAATCCACAGCATCTAGGCAACTAAATCTATTAAAGGTGGAAATGCCAGACCACATATTGTAATCGCCATGTCCAGCCAAGTTTGGAGCACCAGACCACATATTATAATCTCCATACCTAGCCAAGTTTGGAGCACTGTCAAAATACTGGTTGACAGGATTCCAATTGGGGCCGTGATGGATAGGTCTTGGTGGAGGATAAAAGAATGATAGAGGTCTTGCTTCAATAGGGGGATTCACACCATACGATTTCCAATTGCAGATTTGTTCAGCACTCTGGGGTTCCTCAAAGGATATGACAATGCAATCGCCCGTGATTGATTTTGCAGTTGACCCTACCCATGGTACCCTCCTAACCATAAGGATCTTACTTTTCAAGTGGTTGGGGATGGGTTTGTATTTATTTAGCCAAAAAATCACTTTATTTTTTAGCGATTGGAAATTTTCTTCGTATTGACTATCCAGTTCTGGCACCCCTGTGAGAACAACTACAAATGTACTAGCGTCTGGTGGCAAATCTATGTACCCTCCTCTAAAATTATTGCGAGTGCGGTTGGACTGGTAATTTGACTTATGGGAGGCATTTGCAAAGATTTTGTCAGGCATGGATTGAATGCCTGCAGCACTAATATAGGGGTAGGCAGGAATATTAGGTTGAGATTTATTTAAGATTAATGTGCTCTGATTGGAAGAGTGGGAGGAAGGGGGAATTTGAGGCAGGGGAAAGTTAGTATGTGCCTGGTTTTTCTGTATTGGTTTGCTAATAGTATTAGCAGCTGTCGCTGTGGAAGTTGAGGGGGTTGGGTTTGATTGTGTTTTGGTGCTAGTTAATTGAGTAATATTTGTGTTATTTGCTAACCCCACCTTTTCTTGCTGCACATCCAACGGACTAATATATGAATCTTTTGATGTGGTCGGAACAAGGACCGGTATTTGCTGGGTGACTCTAGGCGCTTCAGTACAGTTAAGACTTATACTGGAAAGAGTGATAACACTTTTCTCAACCTCGAGAAGCTGGTTCTCAATTCCAGTTAACCTGGTTTCCAGTGGTTTAAGTAATCTCTTAAGCGTCTCCCATACTATTTTTAAAAATTCTTCTCTTCCACCATCTGGTTCTGCCATGACACAGGAGACTCTTTGCCCCTCGCTACCTAAGTGATCAGATTTATCAAGGGAAATATGTCCATCTATACTATTGTTAATGTTGTCAGCATTTACTAGTGCTGAATCGTGTACAGAGATCTCGGATGTTACAACAGGCGTGTTAAAAATTCCACCCCTGATATTATGACTAAGTACAACTTTTGCTTTTTTCCTAGAAAAAGCGGTAAGATGTTTACGCTTTCTTTTGTGCTTTGATGGTACTTTAGCTAGTGATTTGTTTTTGAAAGACTCTGTTTCAACTGGCAACTGACTGGTAGAAAATGGGCTTGTGTTTGGTATCGACCCACCTAGTGACTTACAGGGCACCCCATCTGGGAGGACCTCAACATTCTCCTTTGAGAGTATCAGCTGTGATGAGCTTCCTAACTCGGCCCTAGCTGAAGGCCCATGGGGTTCGTGGTTGGTAGGAGGAGTTGATTCCTCTACTACCGAGTGCACCTCGGCTACGGCTATGATTGATTTTGGACCAGAAGTGCGCTCGGGGGTTTTAGATGTAGCAATGCTGCCTAGGGAAGATTTTTTTCTAAGCGCAAGTTCAATTGAAAGCCTCCTAGCGCATTCAAGTTCAGTTGATACTCTGAGCTGGAGTTTGGTAATTTCATTATCAATGGAGAGGCTGGTCCTGGTGATAAAGTCATCTAGGGTACCTGTGGCTTTTTTGGGGATCTTGGTTGCCTTGCTCCTAGTTTCACGTGAGGACATTGTGGGGAAGGAAAATTACAATAAATATATAAAATAGTCCAAGTATACTACTGAGAATCAAAGGGATAGAACCAAGGGAAATGGCCCGGTCCGGTCTTAAACGGTCTCTAACGGCCTAAAACGGCCCTGTCTTTGCCCAGTCTTAGCCCGGGCTGCGTCCCGCGCTGCGGGAGTAGGCTGATGTTATGAGGCCTCAGGAGGGCGGGGGGCGGGCCAGCAGGGAGAGCGGACCGGAAGTTCTCCCTCGGTCTAGCAGGGACTTCTGGGAATTGAAGTCCCTGCACGCTCGCAGCCCCGCTGCAGCCACACGCCCGGTTCCGCTTACCTCCTTACTGCCTCTGCACTCCTCGCTAGCAGCAGCAGGTGTGTCTCCCTCCTCAGGCAGGCGAAGGGGCACCCGCGAAGCGGGTGCGCCGAGAGGTGGATTGGTGCCGGGTAGAGACAAGGTGAGACAAGGTGAGCCGCTCTGACTCGTTGTTGGCGCTGATTTCCTCCGTTTGACGTGGCAAAATGTTCAAAAGAGTGTCCCACTCGCTTTAGCTGCAGGCAGGCGTTATGAGGCCTCAGGAGGGCGGGGGGCGGGCCAGCAGGGAGAGCGGACCGGAAGTTCTCCCTCGGTCTAGCAGGGACTTCTGGGAATTGAAGTCCCTGCACGCTCGCAGCCCCGCTGCAGCCACACGCCCGGTTCCGCTTACCTCCTTACTGCCTCTGCACTCCTCGCTAGCAGCAGCAGGTGTGTCTCCCTCCTCAGGCAGGCGAAGGGGCACCCGCGAAGCGGGTGCGCCGAGAGGTGGATTGGTGCCGGGTAGAGACAAGGTGAGACAAGGTGAGCCGCTCTGACTCGTTGGCGCTGATTTCCTCCGTTTGACGTGGCAAAATGTTCAAAAGAGTGTCCCACTCGCTTTAGCTGCAGGCAGGCGTTATGAGGCCTCAGGAGGGCGGGGGGCGGGCCAGCAGGGAGAGCGGACCGGAAGTTCTCCCTCGGTCTAGCAGGGACTTCTGGGAATTGAAGTCCCTGCACGCTCGCAGCCCCGCTGCAGCCACACGCCCGGTTCCGCTTACCTCCTTACTGCCTCTGCACTCCTCGCTAGCAGCAGCAGGTGTGTCTCCCTCCTCAGGCAGGCGAAGGGGCACCCGCGAAGCGGGTGCGCCGAGAGGTGGATTGGTGCCGGGTAGAGACAAGGTGAGACAAGGTGAGCCGCTCTGACTCGTTGTTGGCGCTGATTTCCTCCGTTTGACCTGGCAAAATGTTCAAAAGAGTGTCCCACTCGCTTTAGCTGCAGGCAGGCGTTATGAGGCCTCAGGAGGGCGGGGGGCGGGCCAGCAGGGAGAGCGGACCGGAAGTTCTCCCTCGGTCTAGCAGGGACTTCTGGGAATTGAAGTCCCTGCACGCTCGCAGCCCCGCTGCAGCCACACGCCCGGTTCCGCTTACCTCCTTACTGCCTCTGCACTCCTCGCTAGCAGCAGCAGGTGTGTCTCCCTCCTCAGGCAGGCGAAGGGGCACCCGCGAAGCGGGTGCGCCGAGAGGTGGATTGGTGCCGGGTAGAGACAAGGTGAGACAAGGTGAGCCGCTCTGACTCGTTGTTGGCGCTGATTTCCTCCGTTTGACGTGGCAAAATGTTCTGTTAGGTCTTTTAGAGACATATGATGCCAGAAGGGCTGCTGATACAGACCCCTCTAATCCAGATAGGAGCATGCCAGCCTTAGAAGGTACTCGTGGTGATCCAGACCTCCCTGAAACAGAGAATGTAGATGAGGAGGAGGAGGATGAGGAACCCTCTGGGGATGAGGCATACAAAGGTCCTGTAGTAGTCAGCAGACCAACCAGGGCCAACTTAGACATGCATAGGGAAGGGACTGGTGACCCTAAGCAGGCCTAACTTTGGAGTTAGAAGAGATAGATCTCATTCTAGGGACTCCAACAGATCTGTGCACTCTCATGCATCTGCTCAGAGGAGAATGACTTCCCCTCAGAGGAGAGAGCATGAAGCAAAGATGAGGGAGGCTAATCTGAGGATCCAAAGGGAAGAACTTGCCCTTGCCAAGGAGAAGCTTGCCTTTGCTAGAGAGCAACAGTTGAGTGGGGTAGTCCCCACTGGTGGCAGCAATATCCCTAGGGATAGAGAAAGGGGTTTTGATACTAGAAACCTGAGTAAAATAGTGCCCTCCTCTTGGGTCATTCATGTATTCTCCAGTCCGAGGCGCTGTGACCCTTGCCGCACACGCAAGTCTGAGGGCTTGGGTCATTCATGTGTTCTCCAGTCTGAGGCGCTGTGACCCTTGCCGCACACGCAAGTCTGAGGGCTTGGGTCATTCATGTATTCTCCTGTCCGAGGCGCTGTGACCCTTGCCCCACATGCAAGTCTGAGGGCTTGGGTCATTCATGTATTCTCCAGTCCGAGGCGCTGTGACCCTTGCCGCACACGCAAGTCTGAGGGCTTGGGTCATTCATGTATTCTCCAGTCCGAGGCGCTGTGACCCTTGCCGCACACGCAAGTCTGAGGGCTGGGTCATTCATGTGTTCTCCAGCCCGAGGCGCTGGGACCCTTGCCGCACACGCAAGTCTGAGGGCTGGGTCATTCTGTGTTCTCCAGTCTGAGGCGCTGGGGCCCTTGCCGCACACGCAAGTCTGAGGGCTGGGTCATTCTGTTGTTCTCCAGCCTGAGGCGCTGTGACCCTTGCCGCACAAGCAAGTCTGAGGGCTGGGTCATTCATGTGTTCTCCAGTCTGAGGCGCTGTGACCCTTGCCGCACACGCAAGTCTGAGGGCTGGGTCATTCATGTATTCTCCAGTCTGAGGCGCTGTGACCCTTGCCGCACACGCAAGTCTGAGGGCTGGGTCATTCATGTATTCTCCAGTCTGAGGCGCTGTGACCCTTGCCGCTCACGCAAGTCTGAGTGCTGGGTCATTCATGTATTCTCCAGTCTGAGGCGCTGGGACCCTAGCCGCACACGCAAGTCTGAGGACTGGGTCTTTCATGTATTCTCCAGTCTGAGGCGCTGGGACCCTTGCCGCAAACGCAAGTCTGAGGGTTGGGTCGTTCATGTATTCTCCAGTCTGAGGCACTGTGACCCTTGCCGTCACGCAAGTCTGAGGGCTGGGTCATTCATGTGTTCTCCAGTCCGAGGCGCTGAGACCCTTGCAGCACATGCAAGTCTGAGGGCTGGCTCATTCATGTGTTCTCCAGCCTGAGGCGCTGTGACCCTTGCCGCACACGCAAGTCTGAGGGCTGGGTCATTCATGTGTTCTCCAGTCTGAGGCGCTGTGACCCTTGCCGCACACGCAAGTCTGAGGGCTGGGTCATTCATGTGTTCTCCAGTCTGAGGCGCTGTGACCCTTGCCGCACACGCAAGTCTGAGGGCTGGGTCATTCATGTGTTCTCCAGTCTGAGGCGCTGTGACCCTTGCCGCACACGCAAGTCTGAGGGCTGGGTCATTCATGTATTCTCCAGTCTGAGGCGCTGTGACCCTTGCCGGTTACGCAAGTCTGAGTGCTGGGTCATTCATGTATTCTCCAGTCTGAGGCGCTGGGACCCTTGCCGCACACGCAAGTCTGAGGGCTGGGTCATTCATGTATTCTACAGTCTGAGGCGCTGGGACCCTTGCCGCACACGCAAGTCTGAGGGTTGGGTCATTCATGTATTCTACAGTCTGAGGCGCTGGGACCCTTGCCGCACACGCAAGTCTGAGGGCTGGGTCATTCATGTATTCTCCAGTCTGAGGCGCTGTGACCCTTGCCGCACACGCAAGTCTGAGGGCTGGGTCATTTGTGTATTCTCCAGTCTCAGGCGCTGGGACCCTTGCCGCACACGCAAGTCTGAGGGCTGGGTCATTCATGTATTCTCCAGTCTGAGGCGCTGGGACCCTTGACGCACAGGCAAGTCTGAGGGCTGGGTCATTCATGTATTCTCCAGTGTGAGGCGTTGGGACCCTTGCCGCACACGCAAATCTGAGGGCTTGGGTCATTCATGTATTCTCCAGTCCGAGGCGCTGGGACCCTTGCCGCACATGCAAGTCTGAGGGCTGGGTCATTCAAATTTTGACAACTTTACAATACGCCACACACATAATAATTCACATGGGTAAGATGCACATCACTAGGAACAAAGTGCTGTTTAAATTATGTCTCTATAATGTACAGACTATGAATTATAGCCAAAAGTATAAAGTGTTCTACAACACACATGAAAGTGAAAAATAAAAACTTACCTGAAGGTTACACTTGATTTGTACCTTGTCCCTATAAGCCACAACCATGAGAGTTACCACTATGAATTGTAAATGTCTTAGCTACATACTGCAATTGAAATTAAGTCAGTACATCATATGCTTCAAGAAATAGAGTGCACTACATCCTCTGTAGTATATCCTATCCATTTCAACGGGTGACCAGATGGCCGCAAATTAAAAATTGCCTCGTATGGATTCAAATTGCTTTGTATGACTGTTTTCAGGTCCCTGTAGCCACCAGGACCCCATAATATATCTCAGATGATATAACAAGAGTGGCTAGGGCTCATTTCCAGCCTCCAGGTACATGTCTGACTCCTATTTGTGACATTTTGAGGTGTTTGGTGTCAAATTCATTTTTTTCCATTATAGCTCCTAGATATCAGAGTCACATCAGATTTCTAGTTCTGGACCCAAGAAGACCATAGTATACCTCAGATGACATACCAAGAGTGTCTAAGACCCATTTCTGGCCTCCAGGGGTGACTTTTTGAAGTTTTCGGGTTTAAGGGGGCAAAGTGACTTTTTCCACCCACCCCAATGTTCTCAAAATCGGGTACGATATCAGGTGTTTCCCTTGGTTGGTAGCGGAAAAAAAACTTTATATAATATCAAAGTTATATATATCACATGAAAGCATCAGAGCTGACCTTTCTAACAAGTGTATTCATATCTTGCGCACTCAAACAGTGTCTCTGATATCCATTCTGAGCTATTTGG
Organism: Lissotriton helveticus; assembly: GCF_964261635.1. NCBI lineage: Eukaryota > Metazoa > Chordata > Amphibia > Caudata > Salamandridae > Lissotriton > Lissotriton helveticus. Next base: position 2,023,506 of record NW_027611666.1, read on the forward strand.
AAAATTAGCAAATCTTGTAAAAAAAAATTTTGGGACGATTTTTGCTAATTTTCAGTATCAACCCACCTGACTGTTTTTGGGTCCCTGTGGCCACCAGGACCCTATATTATATCTCAGGTGATATAGCAAGAGTGTCTGGGGCTCATTTCCAGCCTCCAGGTACATGTCTGAGTCCTATTTCAGACATTTTGAGGTGTTTGGTGTCAAATTCATTTTTTCCATTATAGGCCCTAGATATCAGAGTCACATCACATTTCTAGTTCTGGACCCAAGAACACCATAGTATACCTCAGATGACATACCAAGAGTGTCTAAGACCCATTTCTGGCCTCCAGGGGTGACTTTTTGAAGTTTTTGGGTTTAAGGGGGCAAAGTCACTTTTTCCACCCGAGGTCGTGGAACTCGGAGCTGGGTAAAAGTTTAGCTTGAGTGTCCTCCCCATGGAGGTCAAAAATGTTATTGCATCAAAATCATATAAAAACTATATAGGTGTAATTGTAGTGCCCTGAATGCTATATGGCTGCATTTGCACCGTTCTAGGTATTTACAAAATGAATTTCTAACACTTTTGAAGTCTCCATGAAGTGAAAAATGACTAAGTCCAAAAACTTCACTGGTGCATCAAAGTGGTCAAAAAAGGTCAACATTGGGTTAAAATTAACAAAACATAGTGCTGCAGTGGTCCAATAGCAGGCTAAAGACATAATGAATGACACAGAATGAACAGTTTTACTAAACACTTTGAAAATTCGATTTTCAATTTCAGGGGGACAAGGTCATGGAACTCCGAGCTGGGTAAAAGTTCAGCTTAAGGGCCCTCCCCATGGAGGTCAAAAATGTTATTACATCAAAATCTTTTAAAAACTATATAGGTGTAATTGCAGTGTCCTGAATGCTATGTAACTGCATTTGCACTGTTCTGTGTGCCTCCAAAATGAATTTCTAACACTTTTGAAGTCCCCATGAAGTGAAAAATGACGAAGTACAAAGACATCATTGGTGCATGAAAGTGTTTAAAAACGGTCACAAATGCATAAAAATGAAAAAAACAAAGTGCTACACTGGCCCAATAGCAAGCTAAACACACAATGAATGACCCAGAATGAATATATTTACAAATTACTTGGAAAATGCTATTTTAAATTTCAGGGGGACGAGGTCACAGAAGTCATGGAACTCCGAGCGGGGTAAAAGTTCAAACTTTCCACCCCTCATGGAGGTCAAAATTTTTAATTCATCAAAATCATTTAAAAACTATATAGGTGTAATTGGAGTGTCCTGATTGCTATATAGGTGCATTTGCACTGTCCTGTGTGCCTCCAAAGTGACTTTCTAACACTTTTGAAATCTCCATGAAGCAAAAAGTGACTAAGTCCAAAGACCATTTGGAGCATCAAAGTGTTCAAAAACGGTCAAAAATGCATAAAAACGAAAAAAAAACAAGTGCTACAGTGGCCCAATAGCATGCTAAACACACAATGAATGACACAGAATGAATAGTTGTACACATTACTTTGAAAATGCAATTTTAAATTTCAGGGGGACAAGGTCACGAAAGTCATGGAACTCCGAGCGGGGTAAAAGTTCAACCTTTCCCCCCTTATGGAGGTCAAAATTTTAATACATCAAAATCATTTAAAAACTATATAGGTGTGATGGCAGTGTCTTGGATACATCCCACATGAATTTTAAACACATTAGGAGCATCTCTGATCAAAATAACCATAAAAATCCCAAAGCTGCATCAGTGCTTCAAAGTGCTCCAAAACGGTCAAAAATGGACGAAAATGAAAAATATTCTCCATATCTGAGTTTTTATAACATTCCTTAGATAATGTATATCTTGAATTAGTTTTAAATCCTTTTATTAAAAAGTTTCTTTTCTATGCTGCACTGGTGCAACGCCTCAAGTCTGAGAAGCTGCACCAGTGCAGCCGAAGCAGCACTGGTGCAGCCGAAGCAGCACTGGTGCAACAAGAGTCAAGCTGGTAGCCTGACCTTTGACCAATCCGAGAAAAAAAAAGGTGTTTTTTTCCCTGGGCCCCTCCCCCAAACGAAAACACATTGACCTGAAGCCTAAGTGTATTCTGAGTCATAAAAAGTTTATTAGATGAAAAAATATTGTACGGGCACTTTTTTGCACAAAAAGTCACTTTTTGGCCTTTTTTTTTGAGAGAAATAAAATAGTTCGCAGATTTTTTTTAAATCGACCGAATTAAAAAAAAAATGCTCTTGTTGGATGGCTTTGGACATAAGGCCGCATAAACAAAAGGAATTTTTCAAATATCTGTTTTTCTCACTTTTTTATTGCTGTTTGAAATTTCTGACTTCACTTTTTGCATCATTGGTGATGCATGTGTTTAACATTGAGCTTGGGAAAATTGAAAAAAAATAGACTTTGGGGATTGTTTACTAGGGCAAGTGATACATCAAATTAAGACTCATATTAAACTGAACCTCAAGCTGAAAAAAAAAACAAAATAGCATTTACGATCACTTTTTTATAAGCGACTTTAACAATTGTTTTTTTAGCTGTATTAAAAAACAAGGTAACGCCGTAAATTTTAGAAAAGAGATTTTTTTTAAGTAAAACATAGGTGTGACCTGCCTTCACATTAGGCTTTATAAACAAAAGAAAAAACATCTCTATGTGTTATATTCACTTTTTAATAACACATTTTCGTTTTAGGCACAAGCAAAAAGCAGCATTGGTGATGCATGTGTTTTTCAATGGGGTTTTTTAAAGTCTGAGAAATATAGAGGGAGAGAAAAGAAAATAGCAAATCTCTCTATTGGGACCTAATAGTGTCCTCTTTTCATACCCAGACTACACTGTTGATCTGGAAAAAACCAAGAAAACAGAAAAAAGAAAAAAGAGAAGATACACAAAAAGAGGAAAAGAATACCCATCAGCAAGTGCAGTCAGAGAGGCTTTGTGGTAGACTTTCCTGATGCTATAAGAAACCAGTCTGGCCATATTGTATCACCATGTGTATCTCTGATTTATGTGTTTTGAATCCAGTTTCTTGTTTGTTTACTTTGTTTTACTACCACTGGTTATAATTTTCAAAGTGTTCTGTTTGTTTCCAGTGCGTGGCCTCCTTTTTTCCTGAGCAGTGGCCAGGTGAGGTGAGGTTTTCTCTCCCCACAATAAGGGTGAGTGTCTTTCTAGTGTTCATAGTCATATCATACAGACTATAGAAACATGAGCTTGTAGTCTTTGCACTTGTTCTGTTGACATTATGTGTCCATGTCTCTGTTTCTTTCTTTTTTGTATTTTGTCTATGCAGGAGAAGATACACTCTTTTCAGTTTGGAAAGCAGGTGTAGATTCTACTTCACATCACTTAAGTAAGTGTTGCAGTAGCACCATAGGTCCTGACGAAAGCCGTTTAGGCTGAAACATGTTGACCGAGTAACAACACTGGTGGGTAGCAATTCTTTACATGCTATCAGCATACTGTTTTTAACCATACCACTTTGATGGTCAGCCCCAATAAAGTGTTTTATGACATCACTGTAGGTATTTTTAGAATCACTTGGATCATTTTTCCTTTTCTTTTTCTTTGAGCACTGCAACCTTAGCCCCTCCCGCTCATATACTGTCATTTGTTGGTGTAATGTTCTGGGTCCATCACTAGGCAGTCCTATGGATTGTTTCTGAGGCAGATCCTAGAGGACACCATTTACCAACACATACCCAGATGACGAGATTCCACTTATGAGTGGGCTGATGGGTATTCTTTTCCTCTTTTTGTGTATCTTCTCTTTTTTCTGTTTTCTTGGTTTTTTCCAGATCAACAGTGTAGTCTGGGTATGAAAAGAGGACACTATTAGGTCCCAATAGAGAGATTTGCTATTTTCTTTTCTCTCCCTCTATATTTCTCAGACCTTCTGTACCTTCCGTGTGTTTTAGTGACTAGTTGGGGGACTAGGTACCAGTAGGTCTATAATAATTTCTCCCCTCGGACCCCCCCTTAACCTTCTGTTTCTCTGTTTTTTAAAGTCTACCAAAATACGGTTTACCAATACATTTTCATTATTTTCTCTTTGGTATCTCATTATGCACATGTTAATAAACAGGTTCATGCATTATTAGCTAAATAGCATAAAAACACACTGAATTATTAACAATAATCTTTGAGATTTGGGTGACCAGATGGCCAGAAATCGAAAATCGCCTCGTATGGATTCAACTTCCATTTCGTGCACTTTCTATGTGGGCCACATGCATAAGAATTGGTACAATAATGCATACGAATCTTAGCTAGAATCTGCAATTGAAATTAAGTCTTTAACTTATATGCTTCAAGAATTATAGGGCACATTCTGCTATGTATAATATCCTATCCATTTCAATGGGACGACCAGATGGCCGCAAATTAAAAATCGCGTCGTATGGATTCATATTGCGTTGTATGTACCTTACGTGTAAGCCACATGCATTTAAAATGACACAATGTAGTAGGGTATGCTATAGAATGTGTTGCAGTTGGAAATCAAGCTCTATCTAGTATGGATCATGACTGATGACACAATATACGTGACTCATTTTGCAAAAAATGGAGGCAAATTTTATAAAACATGCGTTTAATCACTGAATGATTCTCACCACTTCTAAGCATGGCACAGGCATGACAATGACCACAGGGCAGTGGCATGATGGTAACTGTATGCTGCACTCAGAATTATGGATCCAGATTGTATGGTTTTAGAATTATGGGCCACAACGTAAGGCATATTTTTTCACACATGTGACGTTATTGAAAAACATCATACATTCAACTTCACATTTTGTAGCCAAAAGCATAAAGTGTTCTTCAACACACATGAAAGTGAAAAATAAAAACTTTTCCTGAAGATTACACTTGATTTGTACCTTGTCCCTATAAGCCACAAATATGAGAGTTACCACTATAAAGTGTAGATGTCTTAGCTACATACTGTGATTGGAATTAGGTCAGTACCTCATATGGTTCAAGATTTATAGTGCACCACATACTATGTAATATATCCTATCCATTTCAATGGGTGACCAGATGGCCGCAAATTAAAAATCGCCTCGTATGGATTCAAATTGCTTTGTATGCACCTTGTGTGTGAGCCCCATGCATATAAAATGGCACACTGTAGTAGGCTATGTTATAGAATGTGTTGCAGTTGGAAATCAAGCTCTATCTAATATGGATCTTGACTGATGACATAACATACGTGACACATTTTGCAAAAGCTGGAGGAATTTTTTTAAAAATATGTGTTTAATCGCTGAAAGATTCACACCACTTTGAAGCTTTCCACATGCATGAAAATGAACACAGGACAGTGGCATCATGTTAGCTTAATGCTGCACTTCCAATTATGGATCCAGATGTATGGTTTTAGAAGTATGGGACAAAATGTAAGGCATACTTTTTCGTACATGCGACGGTATTGAAAAACGTCATACATTCAACCTCAAATTTTGACAACTTTACAATACGCCACACACATAATAATTTACATGGGTAAGATGCACATCACTAGGAACAAAGTGCTGTTTAAATTATGTCTCTATAATGTACAGACTATGAATTATAGCCAAAAGTATAAAGTGTTCTACAACACACATGAAAGTGAAAAATAAAAACTTACCTGAAGGTTACACTTGATTTGTACCTTGTCCCTATAAGCCACAACCATGAGAGTTACCACTATGAATTGTAAATGTCTTAGCTACATACTGCAATTGAAATTAAGTCAGTACATCATATGCTTCAAGAAATAGAGTGCACTACATCCTCTGTAGTATATCCTATCCATTTCAAAGGGTGACCAGATGGTCGCAAATTAAAAATTGCCTCGTATGGATTCAAATTGCTTTGTATGACTGTTTTCAGGTCCCTGTAGCCACCAGGACCCCATAATATATCTCAGATGATATAACAAGAGTGGCTAGGGCTCATTTCCAGCCTCCAGGTACATGTCTGACTCCTATTTGTGACATTTCGAGGTGTTTGGGATCAAACTCATTTTTCCCAATATAGGCCATAGAGCTCAGAGTCACATCACATTGAGCTCAGAGTCACATCAAATTTCTAGTTCTGGACCTAAGGACCCCTTAGTATACCTCAGATGACATACCAGGAGTGTCTAAGACCCATTTCTGGCCTCCAGGGATGACTTTTTGAAGTTTTGGGGTTTAAGGGGGCATAGTCACTTCTTCCATCCAGGCTACGTTGCTCAAAATCGGGTACGATGTCAGGTTCTTCCCTTGGCTGGAAGCTGAAAAAAAAACTTCAGATAATAGCAAAGGTAGATAGATCAAATGAAAGCATCAGATCTGAGCTTTCTAACAAGTATATTTAGGTCATGGGTACTCACAAAGTGACTGTGATATCCATTCTGAGCTATTTGGAAAATTAGCAAATCTTGTCAAAAAACATTTTTTTTTTGACGATTTTTGCTAATTTTCTGTATCAACCCTCATGACTGTTTTCGGGTCCCTGTAGCCACCAGGACCCCATAATATATCTCAGATTATATAACAAGAGTGGCTAGGGCTCATTTCCAGCCTCCAGGTACATGTCTGACTCTTATTTGTGACATTTTGAGGTGTTTGGTGTCAAATTCATTTTTTTCCATTATAGCTCCTAGATATCAGAGTCACATCAGATTTCTAGTTCTGGACCCAAGAAGACCATAGTATACATCAGATGACATACCAAGAGTGTCTAAGACCCATTTCTGGCCTCCAGGGGTGACTTTTTGAAGTTTTTGGGTTTAAGGGGGCAAAGTGACTTTTTCCACCCAGCCCAATGTTCTCAAAATCGGGTACGATATCAGGTGTTTCCCTTGGTTGGTAGCGGAAAAAAAACTTTATATAATATCAAAGTTATATATATCACATGAAAGCATCAGAGCTGACCTTTCTAACAAGTGTATTCATATCTAGCGCACTCAAACAGTGTCTCTGATATCCATTCTGAGCTATTTGGAAAATTAGCAAATCTTGTCAAAAAATTTTTTGGGACGATTTTTGCTAATTTTCAGTATCAACCCACCTGACTGTTTTTGGGTCCCTGTGGCCACCAGGACCCTATATTATATCTCAGGTGATATAGCAAGAGTGTCTAGGGCTCATTTCCAGCCTCCAGGTACATGTCTGAGTCCTATTTCAGACATTTTGAGGTGTTTGGTGTCAAATTCATGTTTTCCATTATAGGCCCTAGATATCAGAGTCACATCACATTTCTAGTTCTGGACCCAAGAACACCATAGTATACCTCAGATGACATACCAAGAGTGTCTAAGACCCATTTCTGGCCTCCAGGGGTGACTTTTTGAAGTTTTTGGGTTTAAGGGGGCAAAGTCACTTTTTCCACCCGAGGTCGTGGAACTCGGAGCTGGGTAAAAGTTTAGCTTGAGTGCCCTCCCCATGGAGGTCAAAAATGTTATTGCATCAAAATCATTTAAAAACTATATAGGTGTAATTGTAGTGCCCTGAATGCTATATGGCTGCATTTGCACCGTTCTAGGTATTTACAAAATGAATTTCTAACACTTTTGAAGTCTCCATGAAGTGAAAAATGACTAAGTCCAAAAACTTCACTGGTGCATCAAAGTGGTCAAAAAAGGTCAACATTGGGTTAAAATTAACAAAACATAGTGCTGCAGTGGTCCAATAGCAGGCTAAAGACATAATGAATGACACAGAATGAACAGTTTTACTAAACACTTTGAAAATTCGATTTTCAATTTCAGGGGGACAAGGTCATGGAACTCCGAGCTGGGTAAAAGTTCAGCTTAAGGGCCCTCCCCATGGAGGTCAAAAATGTTATTACATCAAAATCTTTTAAAAACTATATAGGTGTAATTGCAGTGTCCTGAATGCTATGTAACTGCATTTGCACTGTTCTGTGTGCCTCCAAAATGAATTTCTAACACTTTTGAAGTCCCCATGAAGTGAAAAATGACGAAGTACAAAGACATCATTGGTGCATGAAAGTGTTTAAAAACGGTCACAAATGCATAAAAATGAAAAAAACAAAGTGCTACACTGGCCCAATAGCAAGCTAAACACACAATGAATGACCCAGAATGAATATATTTACAAATTACTTGGAAAATGCTATTTTAAATTTCAGAGGGACGAGGTCACAGAAGTCATGGAACTCCGAGCGGGGTAAAAGTTCAAACTTTCCACCCCTCATGGAGGTCAAAATTTTTTATTCATCAAAATCATTTAAAAACTATATAGGTGTGATTGGAGTGTCCTGATTGATATATAGGTGCATTTGCACTGTCCTGTGTGCCTCCAAAGTGACTTTCTAACACTTTTGAAATCTCCATGAAGCAAAAAGTGACTAAGTCCAAAGACCATTTGGAGCATCAAAGTGTTCAAAAACGGTCAAAAATGCATAAAAACGAAAAAAAAAACAAGTGCTACAGTGGCCCAATAGCATGCTAAACACACAATGAATGACACAGAATGAATAGTTGTACACATTACTTTGAAAATGCAATTTTAAATTTCAGGGGGACAAGGTCCCGAAAGTCATGGAACTCCGAGCGGGGTAAAAGTTCAACCTTTCCCCCCTTATGGAGGTCAAAATTTTAATACATCAAAATCATTTAAAAACTATATAGGTGTGATGGCAGTGTCTTGGATACATCCCACATGAATTTTAAACACATTAGGAGCATCTCTGATCAAAATAACCATAAAAATCCCAAAGCTGCATCAGTGCTTCAAAGTGCTCCAAAACGGTCAAAAATGGACGAAAATGAAAAATATTCTCCATATCTGAGTTTATATAACATTCCTTAGATAATGTATATCTTGAATTAGTTTTAAATCCTTTTATTAAAAAGTTTCTTTTCTATGCTGCACTGGTGCAACGCCTCAAGTCTGAGAAGCTGCACCAGTGCAGCCGAAGCAGCACTGGTGCAGCCGAAGCAGCACTGGTGCAACAAGAAGTTTTTGGGTTTAAGGGGGCAAAGTCACTTTTTCCACCCGAGGTCGTGGAACTCGGAGCTGGGTAAAAGTTTAGCTTGAGTGCCCTCCCCATGGAGGTCAAAAATGTTATTGCATCAAAATCATTTAAAAACTATATAGGTGTAATTGTAGTGCCCTGAATGCTATATGGCTGCATTTGCACCGTTCTAGGTATTTACAAAATGAATTTCTAACACTTTTGAAGTCTCCATGAAGTGAAAAATGACTAAGTCCAAAAACTTCACTGGTGCATCAAAGTGGTCAAAAAAGGTCAACATTGGGTTAAAATTAACAAAACATAGTGCTGCAGTGGTCCAATAGCAGGCTAAAGACATAATGAATGACACAGAATGAACAGTTTTACTAAACACTTTGAAAATTCGATTTTCAATTTCAGGGGGACAAGGTCATGGAACTCCGAGCTGGGTAAAAGTTCAGCTTAAGGGCCCTCCCCATGGAGGTCAAAAATGTTATTACATCAAAATCTTTTAAAAACTATATAGGTGTAATTGCAGTCTCCTGAATGCTATGTAACTGCATTTGCACTGTTCTGTGTGCCTCCAAAATGAATTTCTAACACTTTTGAAGTCCCCATGAAGTGAAAAATGATGAAGTACAAAGACATCATTGGTGCATGAAAGTGTTTAAAAACGGTCACAAATGCATAAAAATGAAAAAAACAAAGTGCTACACTGGCCCAATAGCAAGCTAAACACACAATGAATGACCCAGAATGAATATATTTACAAATTACTTGGAAAATGCTATTTTAAATTTCAGGGGGACGAGGTCACAGAAGTCATGGAACTCCGAGCGGGGTAAAAGTTCAAACTTTCCACCCCTCATGGAGGTCAAAATGTTTAATTCATCAAAATCATTTAAAAACTATATAGGTGTGATTGGAGTGTCCTGATTGCTATATAGGTGCATTTGCACTGTCCTGTGTGCCTCCAAAGTGACTTTCTAACACTTTTGAAATCTCCATGAAGCAAAAGGTGACTAAGTCCAAAGACCATTTGGAGCATAAAAAAGTGTTCAAAAACGGTCAAAAATGCATAAAAACAAAAAAAAACAAGTGCTACAGTGGCCCAATAGCATGCTAAACACACAATGAATGACACAGAATGAATAGTTGTACACATTACTTTGAAAATGCAATTTTAAATTTCAGGGGGACAAGGTCACAAAAGTCATGGAACTCCGAGCGGGGTAAAAGTTCAACCTTTCCCCCCTTATGGAGGTCAAAATTTTAATACATCAAAATCATTTAAAAACTATATAGGTGTGATGGCAGTGTCTTGGATACATCCCACATGAATTTTAAACACATTAGGAGCATCTCTGATCAAAATAACCATAAAAATCCCAAAGCTGCATCAGTGCTTCAAAGTGCTCCAAAACGGTCAAAAATGGACGAAAATGAAAAATATTCTCCATATCTGAGTTTTTATAACATTCCTTAGATAATGTATATCTTGAATTAGTTTTAAATCCTTTTATTAAAAAGTTTATTTTCTATGCTGCACTGGTGCAACGCCTCAAGTCTGAGAAGCTGCACCAGTGCAGCCGAAGCAGCACTGGTGCAGCCGAAGCAGACCTTTGACCAATCCGAGAAAAAAAAAGGTGTTTTATTCCCTGGGCCCCTTCCCCAAACGAAAACACATTGACCTGAAGCCTAAGTGTATTCTGAGTCATAAAAAGTTTATTAGATGAAAAAATATTGTACGGGCACTTTTTTGCACAAAAAGTCACTTTTTGGCACTTTTTTGAGAGAAATAAAATAGTTCGCAGATTTTTTTTAAATCGACCGAATTAAAAAAAAAATGCTCTTGTTGGATGGCTTTGGACATAAGGCCGCATAAACAAAAGGAATTTTTCAAATATCTGTTTTTCTCACTTTTTTATTGCTGTTTGAAATTTCTGACTTGACTTTTTGCATCATTGGTGATGCATGTGTTTAACATTGAGCTTGGGAAAATTGAAAAAAAATAGACTTTGGGGATTGTTTACTAGGGCAAGTGATACATCAAATTAAGACTCATATTAAACTGAACCTCAAGCTGAAAAAAAACCAAAATAGCATTTACGATCACTTTTTATAAGCGACTTTAACAATTGTTTTTTTAGCTATATTAAAAAACAAGGTAACGCCGTAAATTTTAGAAAAGAGATTTTTTCAAAGTAAAACATAGGTGTGACCTGCCTTCACATTAGGCTTCATAAACAAAAGAAAAAACATCTCTATGTGTTATATTCACTTTTTAATAACACATTTTCGTTTTAGGCACAAGCAAAAAGCAGCATTGGTGATGCATGTGTTTTTCAATGGGGTTTTTTAAAGTCTACCAAAATACGGTTTACCAATACATTTTCATTATTTTCTCTTTGGTATCTCATTATGCACATGTTAATAAACAGGTTCATGCATTATTAGCTAAATAGCATAAAAACACACTGAATTATTAACAATAATCTTTGAGATTTGGGTGACCAGATGGCCGGAAATCGAAAATCGCCTCCTATGGATTCAACTTCCATTTCGTGCACTTTCTATGTGGGCCACATGCATAAGAATTGGTACAATAATGCATACAAATCTTAGCTAGAATCTGCAATTGAAATTAAGTCTTTAACTTATATGCTTCAAGAATTATAGGGCACATTCTGCTATGTATAATATCCTATCCATTTCAATGGGACGACCAGATGGCCGCAAATTGAAAATCGCGTCGTATGGATTCATATTGCGTTGTATGTACCTTACGTGTAAGCCACATGCATTTAAAATGACACAATGTAGTAGGGTATGCTATAGAATGTGTTGCAGTTGGAAATCAAGCTCTATCTAGTATGGATCATGACTGATGACACAATATACGTGACTCATTTTGCAAAAAATGGAGGCAAATTTTATAAAACATGCGTTTAATCACTGAATGATTCTCACCACTTCTAAGCATGGCACAGGCATGACAATGACCACAGGGCAGTGGCATGATGGTAACTGTATGCTGCACTCAGAATTATGGATCCAGATTGTATGGTTTTAGAATTATGGGCCACAACGTAAGGCATATTTTTTCACACATGTGACGTTATTGAAAAACATCATACATTCAACTTCACATTTTGTAGCCAAAAGCATAAAGTGTTCTTCAACACACATGAAAGTGAAAAATAAAAACTTTTCCTGAAGATTACACTTGATTTGTACCTTGTCCCTATAAGCCACAAATATGAGAGTTACCACTATAAAGTGTAGATGTCTTAGCTACATACTGTGATTGAAATTAGGTCAGTACCTCATATGGTTCAAGATTTATAGTGCACCACATACTATGTAATATATCCTATCCATTTCAATGGGTGACCAGATGGCCGCAAATTAAAAATCGCCTCGTATGGATTCAAACTGCTTTGTATGCACCTTGTGTGTGAGCCACATGCATATAAAATGGCACACTGTAGTAGGCTATGTTATAGAATGTGTTGCAGTTGGAAATCAAGCTCTATCTAATATGGATCTTGACTGATGACATAACATACATGACACATTTTGCAAAAGCTGGAGGAATTTTTTTAAAAATATGTGTTTAATCGCTGAAAGATTCACACCACTTTGAAGCTTTCCACATGCATGAAAATGAACACAGGACAGTGGCATCATGTTAGCTTAATGCTGCACTTCCAATTATGGATCCAGATTGTATGGTTTTAGAAGTATGGGACAAAATGTAAGGCATACTTTTTCGTACATGCGACGGTATTGAAAAACGTCATACATTCAACCTCAAATTTTGACAACTTTACAATACGCCACACACATAATAATTCACATGGGTAAGATGCACATCACTAGGAACAAAGTGCTGTTTAAATTATGTCTCTATAATGTACAGACTATGAATTATAGCCAAAAGTATAAAGTGTTCTACAACACACATGAAAGTGAAAAATAAAAACTTACCTGAAGGTTACACTTGATTTGTACCTTGTCCCTATAAGCCACAACCATGAGAGTTACCACTATGAATTGTAAATGTCTTAGCTACATACTGCAATTGAAATTAAGTCAGTACATCATATGCTTCAAGAAATAGAGTGCACTACATCCTCAGTAGTATATCCTATCCATTTCAAAGGGTGACCAGATGGCCGCAAATTAAAAATTGCCTCGTATGGATTCAAATTGCTTTGTATGACTGTTTTCAGGTCCCTGTAGCCACCAGGACCCCATAATATATCTCAGATGATATAACAAGAGTGGCTAGGGCTCATTTCCAGCCTCCAGGTACATGTCTGACTCCTATTTGTGACATTTCGAGGTGTTTGGGAACAAACTCATTTTTCCCAATATAGGCCATAGAGCTCAGAGTCACATCACATTGAGCTCAGAGTCACATCAAATTTCTAGTTCTGGACCTAAGGACCCCTTAGTATACCTCAGATGACATACCAGGAGTGTCTAAGACCCATTTCTGGCCTCCAGGGATGACTTTTTGAAGTTTTGGGGTTTAAGGGGGCATAGTCACTTCTTCCATCCAGGCTACGTTGCTCAAAATCGGGTACGATGTCAGGTTCTTCCCTTGGCTGGAAGCTGAAAAAAAAACTTCAGATAATAGCAAAGGTAGATAGATCAAATGAAAGCATCAGATCTGAGCTTTCTAACAAGTATATTTAGGTCATGGGTACTCACAAAGTGACTGTGATATCCATTCTGAGCTATTTGGAAAATTAGCAAATCTTGTCAAAAAAACTTTTTTTGACGATTTTTGCTAATTTTCGGTATCAACCCTCATGACTGTTTTCGGGTCCCTGTAGCCACCAGGACCCCATAATATATCTCAGATGATATAACAAGAGTGGCTAGGGCTCATTTCCAGCCTCCAGGTACATGTCTGACTCCTATTTGTGACATTTCGAGGTGTTTGGGGTCAAACTCATTTTTTCCATTATAGGCCATATAGCTCAGAGTCACATCACATTGAGCTCAGAGTCACATCAAATTTCTAGTTCTGGACCTAAGGACCCCTTAGTATACCTCAGATGACATACCAGGAGTGTCTAAGACCCATTTCTGGCCTCCAGGGATGACTTTTTGAAGTTTTGGGGTTTAAGGGGGCAAAGTCACTTCTTCCATCCAGCCTAAGGTGCTCAAAATCGGGTACAATGTCAGGTTTTTCCCATGGCTGGAAGCTGAAAAAAAAACTTCAGATAATAGCAAAGGTAGATAGATCAAATGAAAGCATCAGATCTGAGCTTTCTAACAAGTATATTTAGGTCCTGGGTACTCACAAAGTGACTGTGATATCCATTCTGAGCTATTTGGAAAATTAGCAAATCTTGTCCCAAAAACTTTTTTTGACGATTTTTGCTAATTTTCGGTATCAACCCTCATGACTGTTTTCAGGTCCCTGTAGCCACCAGGACCCCATAATATATCTCAGATTATATAACAAGAGTGGCTAGGGCTCATTTCCAGCCTCCAGGTACATGTCTGACTCCTATTTGTGACATTTTGAGGTGTTTGGTGTCAAATTCATTTTTTTCCATTATAGCTCCTAGATATCAGAGTCACATCAGATTTCTAGTTCTGGACCCAAGAAGACCATAGTATACCTCAGATGACATACCAAGAGTGTCTAAGACCCATTTCTGGCCTCCAGGGGTGACTTTTTGAAGTTTTTGGGTTTAAGGGGGCAAAGTGACTTTTTCCACCCAGCCCAATGTTCTCAAAATCGGGTACGATATCAGGTGTTTCCCTTGGTTGGTAGCGGAAAAAAAACTTTATATAATATCAAAGTTATATATATATCACATGAAAGCATCAGAGCTGACCTTTCTAACAAGTGTATTCATATCTTGCGCACTCAAACAGTGTCTCTGATATCCATTCTGAGCTATTTGGAAAATTAGCAAATCTTGTCAAAAAAAATTTTGGGACGATTTTTGCTAATTTTCAGTATCAACCCACCTGACTGTTTTTGGGTCCCTGTGGCCACCAGGACCCTATATTATATCTCAGGTGATATAGCAAGAGTGTCTAGGGCTCATTTCCAGCCTCCAGGTACATGTCTGAGTCCTATTTCAGACATTTTGAGGTGTTTGGTGTCAAATTCATTTTTTCCATTATAGGCCCTAGATATCAGAGTCACATCACATTTCTAGTTCTGGACCCAAGAACACCATAGTATACCTCAGATGACATACCAAGAGTGTCTAAGACCCATTTCTGGCCTCCAGGGGTGACTTTTTGAAGTTTTTGGGTTTAAGGGGGCAAAGTCACTTTTTCCACCCGAGGTCGTGGAACTCGGAGCTGGGTAAAACTTTAGCTTGAGTGCCCTCCCCATGAAGGTCAAAAATGTTATTGCATCAAAATCATTTAAAAACTATATAGGTGTAATTGTAGTGCCCTGAATGCTATATGGCTGCATTTGCACCGTTCTAGGTATTTACAAAATGAATTTCTAACACTTTTGAAGTCTCCATGAAGTGAAAAATGACTAAGTCCAAAAACTTCACTGGTGCATCAAAGTGGTCAAAAAAGGTCAACATTGGGTTAAAATTAACAAAACATAGTGCTGCAGTGGTCCAATAGCAGGCTAAAGACATAATGAATGACACAGAATGAACAGTTTTACTAAACACTTTGAAAATTCGATTTTCAATTTCAGGGGGACTAGGTCATGGAACTCCGAGCTGGGTAAAAGTTCAGCTTAAGGGCCCTCCCCATGGAGGTCAAAAATGTTATTACATCAAAATCTTTTAAAAACTATATAGGTGTAATTGCAGTGTCCTGAATGCTATGTAACTGCATTTGCACTGTTCTGTGTGCCTCCAAATTGAATTTCTAACACTTTTGAAGTCCCCATGAAGTGAAAAATGACGAAGTACAAAGACATCATTGGTGCATGAAAGTGTTTAAAAACGGTCACAAATGCATAAAAATGATAAAAACAAAGTCCTACACTGGCCCAATAGCAAGCTAAACACACAATGAATGACCCAGAATGAATATATTTACAAATTACTTGGAAAATGCTATTTTAAATTTCAGGGGGACGAGGTCACAGAAGTCATGGAACTCCGAGCGGGGTAAAAGTTCAAACTTTCCACCCCTCATGGAGGTCAAAATTTTTAATTTATCAAAATCATTTAAAAACTATATAGGTGTGATTGGAGTGTCCTGATTGCTATGTAGGTGCATTTGCACTGTCCTGTGTGCCTCCAAAGTGACTTTCTAACACTTTTGAAATCTCCATGAAGCAAAAAGTGACTAAGTCCAAAGACCATTTGGAGCATCAAAGTGTTCAAAAACGGTCAAAAATGCATAAAAACGAAAAAAAAAAACAAGTGCTACAGTGGCCCAATAGCATGCTAAACACACAATGAATGACACAGAATGAATAGTTGTACACATTACTTTGAAAATGCAATTTTAAATTTCAGGGGGACAAGGTCACGAAAGTCATGGAACTCCGAGCGGGGTAAAAGTTCAACCTTTCCCCCCTTATGGAGGTCAAAATTTTAATACATCAAAATCATTTAAAAACTATATAGGTGTGATGGCAGTGTCTTGGATACATCCCACATGAATTTTAAACACATTAGGAGCATCTCTGATCAAAATAACCGTAAACGAAAACACATTGACCTGAAGCCTAAGTGTATTCTGAGTCATAAAAAGTTTATTAGATGAAAAAATATTGTACGGGCACTTTTTTGCACAAAAAGTCACGTTTGGGGGAGGGGCCCAGGGAAAAAAACACCTTTTTTTTTCTCGGATTGGTCAAAGGTCAGGCTACCAGCTTGACTCTTGTTGCACCAGTGCTGCTTCGGCTGCACCAGTGCTGCTTCGGCTGCACTGGTGCAGCTTCTCAGACTTGAGGCGTTGCACCAGTGCAGCATAGAAAAGAAACTTTTTAATAAAAGGATTTAAAACTAATTCAAGATATACATTATCTAAGGAATGTTATAAAAACTCAGATATGGAGAATATTTTTCATTTTCGTCCATTTTTGACCGTTTTGGAGCACTTTGAAGCACTGATGCAGCTTTGGGATTTTTATGGTTATTTTGATCAGAGATGCTCCTAATGTGTTTAAAATTCATGTGGGATGTATCCAAGACACTGCCATCACACCTATATAGTTTTTAAATGATTTTGATGTATTAAAATTTTGACCTCCATAAGGGGGGAAAGGTTGAACTTTTACCCCGCTCGGAGTTCCATGACTTTCGTGACCTTGTCCCCCTGAAATTTAAAATTGCATTTTCAAAGTAATGTGTACAACTATTCATTCTGTGTCATTCATTGTGTGTTTAGCATGCTATTGGGCCACTGTAGCACTTGTTTTTTTTTCGTTTTTATGCATTTTTGACCGTTTTTGAACACTTTGATGCTACAAATGGTCTTTGGACTTAGTCACTTTTTGCTTCATGGAGATTTCAAAAGTGACTCTTGTTGCACCAGTGCTGCTTCGGCTGCACCAGTGCTGCTTCGGCTGCACTGGTGCAGCTTCTCAGACTTGAGGCGTTGCACCAGTGCAGCATAGAAAAGAAACTTTTTAATAAAAGGATTTAAAACTAATTTAAGATATACATTATCTAAGGAATGTTATAAAAACTCAGATATGGAGAATATTTTTCATTTTCGTCCATTTTTGACCGTTTTGGAGCACTTTGAAGCACTGATGCAGCTTTGGGATTTTTATGGTTATTTTGATCAGAGATGCTCCTAATGTGTTTAAAATTCATGTGGGATGTATCCAAGACACTGCCATCACACCTATATAGTTTTTAAATGATTTTGATGTATTAAAATTTTGACCTCCATAAGGGGGGAAAGGTTGAACTTTTACCCCGCTCGGAGTTCCATGACTTTCGTGACCTTGTCCCCCTGAAATTTAAAATTGCATTTTCAAAGTAATGTGTACAACTATTCATTCTGTGTCATTCATTGTGTGTTTAGCATGCTATTGGGCCACTGTAGCACTTGTTTTTTTTTTCGTTTTTATGCATTTTTGACCGTTTTTGAACACTTTGATGCTCCAAATGGTCTTTGGACTTAGTCACTTTTTGCTTCATGGAGACTTCAAAAGTGTTAGAAAGTCACTTTGGAGGCACACAGGACAGTGCAAATGCACCTATATAGCAACCAGGACACTCCAATCACACCTATATAGTTTTTAAATGATTTTGATGAATTAAAAATGTTGACCTCGATGAGGGGTGGAAAGTTTGAACTTTTACCCCGCTCGGAGTTCCATGACTTCTGTGACCTCGTCCCCCTGAAATTTAAAATAGCATTTTCCAAGTAATTTGTAAATATATTCATTCTGGGTCATTCATTGTGTGTTTAGCTTGCTATTGGGCCAGTGTAGCACTTAGTTTTTTTCATTTTTATGCATTTGTGACCGTTTTTAAACACTTTCATGCAGCAATGATGTCTTTGTACTTCATCATTTTTCACTTCATGGAGACTTCAAAAGTGTTAGAAATTCATTTTGGAGGCATACAGAACAGTGCAAATGCAGTTACATAGCATTCAGGACACTGCAATTACACCTATATAGTTTTTAAAAGATTTTGATGTAATAAAATTTTTGACCTCCATGGGGAGGGCCCTTAAGCTGAACTTTTACACAGCTCGGAGTTCCATGACTTCCATGACCTTGTCCCCCTGAAATTGAAAATCGAATTTTCAAAGTGTTTAGTAAAACTGTTCATTCTGTGTCATTCATTATGTCTTTAGCCTGCTATTGGACCACTGCAGCACTATGTTTTGTTAATTTTAACCCAATGTTGACCTTTTTTGACCACTTTGATGCACCAGTGAAGTTTTTGGACTTAGTCATTTTTCACTTCATGGAGACTTCAAAAGTGTTAGAAATTCATTTTGTAAATACCTAGAACGGTGCAAATGCAGCCATATAGCATTCAGGGCACTACAATTACACCTATATAGTTTTTAAATGATTTTGATGCAATAACATTTTTGACCTCCATGGGGAGGGCACTCAAGCCAAACTTTTACCCCATTCCGAGTTCCACGACCTCGTGTGGAAAAAGTGACTTTGCCCCCTTAAACCCAAAAACTTCAAAAAGTCACCCCTGGAGGCCAGAAATGGGTCTTAGACACTCTTGGTATGTCATCTGAGGTATACTATGGTGTTCTTGGGTCCAGAACTAGAAATGTGATGTGACTCTGATATCTAGGGCCTATAATGGAAAAAATGAATTTGACACCAAACACCTCAAAATGTCTGAAATAGTACTCAGACATGTACCTGGAGGCTGGAAATGAGCCCTAGACACTCTTGCTATATCACCTGAGAAATAATATAGGGTCCTGGTGGCCACAGGGACCCAAAAACAGTCAGGTGGGTTGATACTGAAAATTAGCAAAAATCGTCCAAAAATTTTTTTTGACAAGATTTGCTAATTTTCCAAATAGCTCAGAATGGATATCAGAGACACTGTTTGAGTGCGCAAGATATGAATACACTTGTTAGAAAGGTCAGCTCTGATGCTTTCATGTGATATATATAACTTTGATATTATATAAAGTTTTTTTTCCGCTACCAGCCAAGGGAAACACCTGATATCGTACCCGATTTTGAGAACATTGGGCTGGGTGGAAAAAGTCACTTTGCCCCCTTAAACCCAAAAACTTCAAAAAGTCACCCTTGGAGGCCAGAAATGGGTCTTAGACACTCTTGGTATGTCATCTGAGGTATACTATGGTCTTCTTGGGTCCAGAACTAGAAATCTGATGTGACTCTGATATCTAGGAGCTATAATGGAAAAAAATGAATTTGACACCAAACACCTCAAAATGTCACAAATAGGAGTCAGACATGTACCTGGAGGCTGGAAATGAGCCCTAGCCACTCTTGTTATATAATCTGAGATATATTATGGGGTCCTGGTGGCTACAGGGACCTGAAAACAGTCATGAGGGTTGATACCGAAAATTAGCAAAAATCGTCAAAAAAAGTTTTTTTGACAAGATTAGCTAATTTTCCAAATAGCTCAGAATGGATATCACAGTCACTTTGTGAGTACCCAGGACCTAAATATACTTGTTAGAAAGCTCATTTCTGATGCTGTCATTTGATCTATCTACCTTTGCTATTATCTGAAGTTTTTTTTTCAGCTTCCAGCCATGGGAAAAACCTGACATTGTACCCGATTTTGAGCACCTGCGGCTGGATGGAAGAAGTGACTTTGCCCCCTTAAACCCCAAAACTTCAAAAAGTCATCCCTGGAGGCCAGAAATGGGTCTTAGACACTCCTGGTATGTCATCTGAGGTATACTAAGGGGTCCTTAGGTCCAGAACTAGAAATTTGATGTGACTCTGAGCTCAATGTGATGTGACTCTGAGCTATATGGCCTATAATGGAAAAAAGCCAGTTGATATATTTTAAATAAAATTTACAGAAGAATAGGAAGTGCAAATCATCTTGTGTGCTAACACCATCACAAGGACATGGGTTATAATCTGTGCTATGTTGGTAGCCCAGAGGGAAGGCCAACAGATATTTCACAGAACCCGCTCTTAGGCGAAACAAAAGTGATCTCTCCCAGTTGGTCATAGGTAGGGTAAGATAGTGCGGGAGTGGTTGCCTACATAGATCGTTCCCCATGTATTTTACAACAGTTGATTTTGATTATTCTCTTCCCATTCGTTCAGAATTATAAAGTGCGTACAGTGCATGTTTAACCTCGATTTTATCCCTTGGCTCGATCCTAGTAGGGTCGGAAAAGAGGCTGCCTCTGTCCATGGCGCTCAATGTTTTCGACACTCCAGAAAGCCATGGAATCGCCATGCCATGGTCACATTTTAAACAATCCTTTATAATATTTTGTGTAAGAGTGGCTGAGTTATTCCTCCAAATCCTGACCCAGAATAGAGCTGGTCTAGATCTGATAAAATCACATACAAAGGGGAGGTTTAATTCATCATGGCAGATAAATTCAGAAGATGAGATTGGGGCGCCCAATATTTTCCTGCAAAATCGGCTTTCTTCTCGCTGGATACTTGGGCTTCTTCCCAACCCCCAGACCTCTGCTCCATATGTGGCTACCGGTAGGCACTGTAATCTAAACATTTTTAAAATAGCTCTAGTGGCACCTATTTTCTTTGGGCAAGGCAAGCTAAAGACTGAATTGGTGGCTTTCCAGAACTTGCCCATGGCATGGGCCAAGTGCCCACCCCATGAGCCGTTCGCAGTGAAAACCAAACCTAAATATGGAAATGTAGGCACAGATTCAAGTTTATCTGTCCCTATGTGTATTGTATTGAGCTTCCGTTTCCCAGGGCCACCAGACATGACAAAAGATTTTTTTAAATTTACGCGCAAATCTAATCCCTCCATGTATTGAACAAAGCTATGGACAAGTAGGCGGAGGGCATTTGGCGTGCGGCCCATAAGCACCGCTTCGTCAGCATATAATAACACTGGTAATGGTTGCCCCAGAATTGTTGGTACATCACTAGTCACTTCTTTCAGGCTTCTTGCAAGGCCATTGATGTAAATGATGAACAACAGGGGTGCTAAAACGCACCCCTGTCTCACCCCCCTGCCGATGTTAATAGCTCCAGAGACTTCTCCACCCATCCCAATCCTGACCTGTGCTTTAAGATCCGTGTGAAGATAGGCCAGGAAATTAACAAGCACCTCGTCTAGTCCAGAATTCAAAAGGATAGCCCAGAGTTTGGATCTATTCACTAGATCAAAGGCGGATGAAAGATCCATAAATGCAAGGTAAATAGGAGACAATCGAGCAACGCTGTACTTATCGATTATCAATTTTAGATTCAGACATTGCTCCACCGTCCCTACCCTGCTCCTAAATCCCATCTGACACGGGTCCAATAGGTCTATGTCATCAGTACATTCTAGCACCCTAATATAAATAATTCGCGCCAGAATTTTTAAAGTGTTATCCAGAATTTATGTATTTATTTTTATTTATGGTATTTGTAAAGCGCTCTGCAACCCTACGGGCATCCTGGCGCTGTGTACATATGGCTGAAAAACACTGTGCATCAGAGGAGGAATAATAGCGTTAAATACTGGTAGGTTACATTTTTGGGAAGAGCCATGTTTTCACCTTTTTACGAAAGGCCATCAGTTCATTTGTTTTTCTGATGTCAATAGGTAAACTGTTCCACAGATGAGCTGCAGCTATGCTAAAGGCTCTGCCACCAAAGGTGGTTTTCTTGATCCTGGGTATACTTATGAAATTTGAAGAAGGGGATTGAAGAGACCGGGTAGGCTCATACCAATTAAATTTGTTTTGAAGTGGTCGGGGGCCTAGCCCATGTACTGCCCTAAAGACAATACATAGGGATTTAAAGCGGATCCTCTGGTGTGTAGGTAACCAGTGAAGGTCAGCCAGGGCAAGGGTGGTAGAGGATCTTCGCTCTCGAGAAAGTGCCAGTTTTGCTGCAGCCGCCTGGATACTCTGAAGTCTGGAAATCAGGTAGGCAGGGGATTCCAGTAATAGGGCATTACAGTAGTCCAGGCGGCTGAGAATGGTGCTCCTAACTATGGTGGCTCTAACCTGTGAAGGTAGAAGGGGTAGCAGCTTTCGCAGTCCTCGCATTAGAGCAAAGCAGCTACTAGCCTGCTTGTTGACATTGGTCTCTAAGCTCAGACTGTTATTAAAAGTGACTCCAAGGTTTCTTACTGATTTCACTGGGATTAGTGAGTCCCCTAGCGCCGGAGGCCAGAAATCTGTGGGTAGACTTTTGGGGATTCTTCCTACCGTACAGTGCATTATTTCAGTCTTGTCACTGTTGAATTGTAGTGAATTCTGATTCAGCCAGAGTGTCATTTCCAACAAGCAGGTGTGGAAGGTCTCAAGCGAGTCTGCATGAGCACCATCAAGAGAGATCATCAGCTGCGTGTCATCCGCATAGTTGATCACGCTAATGCCGTGAGCCTTGATGATGCTCATCAGGGGTTGCATATATATGTTGAAGAGTATAGGACTAATTGCAGACCCCTGTGGGACCCCATGTGGAACTTTAACAAACTCTGACTGATATGGAGGGATAGCTACTGCCTGCCATCTGTCCATCAGGTATGATCGAAACCAATCAAGCACAGCTCCCCCGACTCCGATGTTCCTCAGCCTTGTCAGCAGGATGTCATGACTCACCGTATCGAATGCGGCGGACAGGTCCAGCAAGATTAATATTGCTGATTCTCCCCTGTACACCCTCATTCGTAAGTCGTCCAGAACTGTCAGCAAAGCAGTCTCAGTTCCGTGAGCTGGTCTGAATCCAAATTGCTCCTCTTCCAGGATGTTGTTAGTTTCAAGGAAGAGGGCTAAAGATCTGGTGACCCACCGTTCTATGATCTTAATAGGGTATGGCAGGAGCGAAATAGGTCGGTAGTTCTTTTGGCAATTTGGGTACAGATTTGGTTTTTTTAATAGTGGGGTAACAACCGCCAGTTTCCAGTCTTTTGGTACGGTGCCTGTGTGGAGAGATTGGTTGCACAGCTGATGCAACACTGGGAGGATTTCATCCCCGAACTCCTTTATTATTTTGTGAGGTAGAGGGTCCAAAGGGGACCCTGATGACGTGTTAAGGGCTATTCTTAAGAATTCTTGCTCTGTAGGGATCTCAAAATTTTCCAATGTGGCCTTTGGAGCGGGACATCTTACATTTTCCACATTCTTCTCCCTATTCTCTGGATTGCTATTAGCCTGCACCGGCGGAATAGAAACACATTTCATTCCCTCAACAATTTTACAGATTTTCTCTTGAAAGAATAATGCTAAACCGTCACATAGCTCTCTGATTATCCTGAAGGTGTCACGAGATTTATTGGTACTATTAAGTATTAGGTCTGCGAAGTGGCTTGCTTTGGCTATAGTGATTTCTTTCTTATATTGTACAATTGTAAGCCTCCATGTCAATTTCTCCTGTTCCGAATAATTTTTCCTCCAGAGTTTCTCCGCCTTTTTACAGGCGCTTTTCAGTTCTTTTAGTTTATCCGTATACCAAGGCGCGGAGGGTTTTCCTCTTTTCCTGATTGTTTTCAGAGGTATAGTATCATCAAGTTTCCTAGTTATCTCTTTACAAAATGAAAGATAATTTGTAGTGACATCACTCTCAGGGTTGAGCGAGATCCAAACTTGACGAAAGTCAAACTTTCCTTCCTCTTTCCTTTTTAACAGGCCCCTCCAATCACGACCAATGAAGGTCTAAGTCTGCACGTTTGTAGGTCCTGTGTTAATCAGGGTGTGGATGTTAAATAGAAGGAGGTGGTGGTCTGACCAATCTACTGGGAGAATTGTACCCATAGTAATTAAATCCTCCGCAGCAAATATTAAGTCCAGTATATTTCCTTGTTTATGCGTAGGGGTAGTTATCCATTGTTTCAGCCCCAAATTATTACAAGATTGAGTAATGTTATAGAAGGCCGTATGTAGTTGGTCATTGTCCCATAAGTTAAAATCTCCCAGTACCAACAGTCTGCTATGAGAAATTGAAATATTATTAATAACAGCAATCAATTCCTGCTGTTGAGTAGCATTGATATGCCCGGCGTCCTGTAGCAGATTAGGCCCATGAGGCAATGGACAGAATCATGTTTAATCGAAACCCCAAGGATTTCAGCACACGAGATTGTATCAACATCCAAGGTTGCAATGTTTAGCTCCTCCTTGAAAATGATTCCTATTCCTCCTCCTCGTCCTATGTTCCTAGGTTTATGAATAATCTTATATCCTGCTGGACATGCTGGCCCTAGCTCTGGTTCCATTCCCGCGGCCATCCATGTCTCGGTTAGAAATAAAATGTCTAAGTTGTTGGACTCAATCAGTAACTGTATTTCAGTGGCGTGTTTCGGGAGGGATCTGACATTTAGTAATCCACTAATTAATTTTCCCTTAATGGTATGCTTAGATCCAGCATGAGTTAACGGGATATGTCTGTTAGCAGAGATCAGATTGGGTTTTAATAGAGGTTTAGGAGGGAGGGGATTAATAATTGGCAGACACCCTCGGCAGTAAGGACATGGATTCTTGTTTTATCACAAAGGGGGCGTGGCTATAGTTGGTGGGCGTGCCTCTGGAATCCGGCCAATAGCGTCGGTTCACAGCCAAATACCCGCCCGCATCAGCGTTCTATCCGCTGTGCAGAGGAGATAGTGCAAATTACGCTATTAAAAACACAGAATATCACACAAGTAAGTTTTAAAAGCAATCTAGTCCCTGCTCCCGGCTGTGCCTCAGGAGATTCAGCTATTAGACGCTGCGCTTGTAGTCAGCGCGCGTTTTATCACAAAGGGGGCGTGGCTATAGTTGGTGGGCGTGCCTCTGGAATCCGGCCAATAGCGTCGGTTCACAGCCAAGTACCCGCCCGCATCAGCATTCTATTCGCTGTGCAGAGGAGATAGTGCATATTATGCTATTAAAAACACAGAATATCACACAAGTAAGTTTTAAAAGCAATCTAGTCCCTGCTCCCGGCTGTGCCTCAGGAGATTCAGCTATTAGACGCTGCGCTTGTAGTCAGCGCGCGTTTTATCACAAAGGGGGCGTGGCTATAGTTGGTGGGCGTGCCTCTGAAATTCGGCCAATAGCGTCGGTTCACAGCCAAGTACCCGCCCGCATCAGCGTTCTATCCGATGTGCAGAGGAGATAGTGCAAATTACGCTATTAAAAACACAGAATATCACACAAGTAAGTTTTAAAAGCAATCTAGTCCCTGCTCCCTGCTGTGCCTCAGGAGATTCAGCTATTAGACGCTGCGCTTGTAGTCAGCGCGCGTTTTATCACAAAGGGGGCGTGGCTATAGTTGGTGGGCGTGCCTCTGGAATCCGGCCAATAGCGTCGGTTCACAGCTAAGTACCCGCCCGCATCAGCGTTCTATCCGCTGTGCAGAGGTGATAGTGCAAATTACGCTATTAAAAACACAGAATATCACACAAGTAAGTTTTAAAAGCAATCTAGTCCCTGCTCCCGGCTGTGCCTCAGGAGATTCATCTATTAGCAAGGGAGATCGGACGATAATTAACTGGGTCCGACCTATCACCCTTTTTAAAAATTGGGACAATAGTGCTGGTTGCCCAGGTAATGGGCATAGGCACTGTTGGCAAGCTGTTAAAGACGTTAAGAAGGATTGGTGCCCATAGATCCGGGTTATGCTTAATAATATCGATGGGCAATCCATCGGGGCCTGGTGCCTTGTTTCCAAGGCTCTCTTTTATGGCTATTTTCACCTCGTGGAGATCAATCTGAAGACCGCACGTCTGTCCTGGAGTAAAGGTCACCAAGTCCTTGGTTGGTGCGGCAGAAATTTTAGAGAAGTGAGCCTCCCAAACGCTGCTAGTTATGTTACAACTAATTGGTGTTAACTGTTTCCCCATTTCCCGCGTTTTCCTGACCGCAGACCAGAAGGGGCCGCTGCCCCCCAGATTGGCACTGGCGACCAGCGACTCCCGCTGCTCAGTCAGTAGTGCGGACTTTCTTCTAGCTATTTCAGATTTGTAGAATTTCCTGGCTGTCTGAACCGCCATTATACACCTGGGTTTGGTGGTTAGTGCCCTGCGTAATTCCCTATTTGCCAGTAAAACAGGCGGAATCAAACCACCTTGGTTCTCTCCCTTCCTTTGGTAATGGTACTGACAAAAGAGTTTTTATAATAAGACACAATTCACCAAAATCAGCAATTATTCTGTGGTAGTTCCCATCCATGGATAAACAGGAATTAATTAGATGTGGGTGTTTCATTTTTACACTTTCCAAAATTGCCCCACCATCCACCCCCCTCCATTTTAATCGCAAGCCATCAACTGAAGGTGTGATGTCCCTTGCACCTTTTAAATTGGTATAAACCGGGGTGGGGGCTAAGTGCAGAGTTACTACAAGTGGGTTGTGATCTCCAAACGATGTCTCCATCACTGTGGACTTTATAACACAATCTATTAGATGTGGGGACATAAAGATAAAATCAATGGTGGAACTGCAGTCCCTGCCTCTAAACGTAGGGGCATGGGGAGCACTAGGGATGAGACTAGTTTCCATGGCATCGCCAAGATTGAACTCGGTTAGTATATTAACAAGTTCAATACCCCTTCGTTCGGCTTGGTCTAAGCAGTTCCTAACCTTGATCCCTTGATTCTTTAATATTTTTGCGTTGAAGTCACCCCCAACTAAGATCCCTGTCTTATCGTCAGCCTGTAGACTGGTTTCCAGATTATGTAAAGTTTTGGAAAGTGCCTCAAAGTTCTTATTAGGTCCACAGTAAGAATCATTATTATAAAAATTGATTAAATAAATCCGGGTCTTTCGCTTGAATTCGAGAATTTGTATATTCGGGTTCCCTCTGGATAGGTCTCTGATGGTACCACCAGCCAGTATCTTAACCCCGATGAATAGACCTCCGACAGGGCGGCCAGAATTTGGTTTCAGTGCGGTCACACTAAAACAATGGTAACCCTCTATATGAGAATTCCCAACAGCCCAGGTCTCTTGAAACATTGAAATGTCTATACCATCCAAAGTCTTTGCCCATTGGGGGTCTGAGAGCCTTGACTCTAACCCTGCCACATTCCAACTAAGGATTGACAAGTCACAGCGGGTGGAGTGACTGGTTAGCTTGTTCCTTGTACTCATCACTACATTCGTATTAGTTTTAGATGATGTGGGGATTATATGGTCATGTATGGCCATAAGTGTGACAGTACAATCAAGCATTACTGTTCCCTGTGTAGCATTGACTTGTAATGATGGTAGATATTCCTCAGTAATATTGATTGAAGCTGAGCGAACACTATTACCTTCCCTGTCATCAGCTAATGTTCCCTGAGTAATACTTGCTTCTACTGGTACTGGATATTCCGCGTTATCATTACTTATATCTTCACATCCATTGATGTTGTCTTCCCTGTTGCCCAGTCAATCCTGCTCGTCTAGACTTGAGAAGGCATATTCAAACCGATTATAGGTCGGAATGTTGTATATAGAGCTTACCTCATTCTGAGGCAAATACCGATTTGGGTTAATCATTGGGTGTGACCTCTCCATATGGTCGTACTGTTTCATTATGGGGGGGTCTGGGTAATGCAATGGATTTGCTAAGGATGATACCTGATGGTACTGTGCAGGTCCCTTCGGGTAAGTAAGCCCTTGATCCTGGTGAAAGAATGGAAACTTAATCCCTGTACCCAAA
The DNA here is from genome assembly GCF_964261635.1 of Lissotriton helveticus. Taxonomy (NCBI): domain Eukaryota; kingdom Metazoa; phylum Chordata; class Amphibia; order Caudata; family Salamandridae; genus Lissotriton; species Lissotriton helveticus. Next base: position 2,051,678 of record NW_027611666.1, read on the forward strand.
TTTGGGTCCTGATAACACACAACAGAGTTATTCACCATATTAGCATTGGGGGAAATCAGATGTCTATAAAAATAGCCCAATGAGAGCAAAGTAGTATTGAATTCCCGAGGTGAGGGAGGTGGGGCACAGGCCAAAGTTTTTTGGGCCCATTGTGGGGACTTAAAATGTATTATTATGCAGTCCCCCTCAAACTTTTTCCTCAGTGGGCCTACCCATCCTACTCTTTGGGTGTGAATAATCTCCCTTGCTCCTGCCATTGGAAAGTTGCAGTTTGCAATTAACCAGTGGAAGGTCCTGTTCTTAAGGGATGTAGAATGTTCCTCTTGATCCTTCCTTAGTTTTGTTACATTAACTAGGACCAGCACATACGCCCCGCATTCAGGCGGTAAGCTGATGCGGGGAGGTATCTGTCTCCCATTAATTGCCATATTTCGATCGGGCTGGGCCCCTAACGCGTTCTGAGCGTTATTATTATTATTTGGTCTAATTTGGGTCTCCTTGCTTTTATCAACATTTTGCACCTTGCCTTCCTGTGTGGCGTCCTTAATCGTGTTATGAATTGCAGTGGTTTTTGTTAATGGTTGATTGGCAGCTATTCCTTTGCCAGGCACTTGTGGGGTTTTGGGCTTTGTAGTTAAGATTGTGACAGTGGGATTCTTAGCTTTAGTGCATGTAGATTTAGAATAGCTCGGTTTGAGTCCCACAGTTACAGCAGAACCCTAACTGGCGATATTTGTAATGGGAGAACTCAATTCAGCTAGTTTTTCAATTCGGGTAAGTCTAGATTCTATCGGGGACAAATAGATGCTAAGTAGTTCGCCCATTCTTTCCAGAAGTTGGTCATAAGCTGCAAGATTATCCCCTTTAGCCGTCGGGATCCAATGTGACTCCTCACTTTCTATGTCTATAGGTGCATTTGTCTCATCTACATTTGGGTTTGGATTGGTATCCTTCCTATGCTTTCGCTTAGGCATGCTATGCTTTATTACCTTAGGCTTGCTCAACTGTCTTGTGTGTGTTTTATGTTTCCGTATAGCACCCTCCCGCCTACCCCTTAATTGCCTTGTGCTAGCTTCGACTACCTCATCTAGTGTGTGCTTGATGAGCAGTTCTGGGGTCCTTTCTAGTTCCATGCTAGACTCTAGATCCGAATCTATCAAGGGATTAGATGCTGATAAGTTGACCTCATTCGGTATGCTGTGAATTTCGGCATGGACATCAATTATAGGACCAGTATTGATGTTTCTAGCCTGACCTGGAGTTCTATCTGATGCAATAAGTCCAAGGGATGAGCGTTTTGCTAGGGCTAGGTCTTGTGAAACCCTGCGCTCCAATAGTGTAATTTCCTGGTTTATAGCATCATTGGCCCTAGTTATGAAGTTATCTATTGGGCCTATCAGTGGAGCCCCATGTGCTGCCGTTTTACTTCTACTACCTCTGGTAGTCATAATATTAGATAAGAAGTATATATTTTGTCACAGCCTAGCTTGTGCACAAAATCTACGGGGTGAGGATGCAGGGAAGCAGCAAATAAGGTGCTAAGGGGTGGGATTGGATCGATCAACACCCGACACACTTCTACTATACAGTTCAATTCCCAGCAGAGGCGTTATAATAGTCTTTATCCCTCCCCCTGCTGAATAGAGGTAGTAACAGTTAAACAGATAAATGCCTCGTAATACAACTGCGGTTAACAAATGCAAAAAATAAAAGAACAACCCGGTGCAAAATCAGGCTCTACAAGTGCAATACAGTAAGTATAGCTCACGCATTAGTAGCATTCAGTTTTCTATGAGGAGATGCAAAGAGCCATGCAGTAAAGTTCACTTGGGAGGGAGCGATGTTCATAGGTCCTCATAAGGCCCAAAAATTCCCTCAAATGATGAATTAGAGGGTATAACTGCCCAACAAAGAACCCAAATACACTGCTCAGTCAGTTTGTAGCTATGATGACGTTCCTTATGACAGTTAACAAAGTCAATGTTAGGGGGGTCTCCTTGACCGGACTCCTTGACCTCTGAGGGCCTCAGAGGGCCCGCCCTTTGCCCGGGCTTAGCCCCGGGCGCTCCCCCGCGCGTCCCGCTCCGCGGTAGAAACGAGTGAGTTATAAGAGCATGTGATGGAGGCGGGGCTAGCAGGGGGCGCAGGCCGGGTCACTCAGGCCACGCAGGGACTCCTGGGTCAGTGAGTCCCTGCAGCGCTCAACCCCTGCAGCAGCTGTTCTTCTCCATGCCACAACCGGGGGGTCCTTAAGGGAATCCAAACGCCGCGAAGCGGCACCCACGAAGCGGGTGTAGCAAGGCACTGAGGAAGAGGGAAACTCCAACACCCTCCAACAAAATCACGGCGTTCACAGGTAGGCAACCCTTTTCGGCCCTTGCAATATGCTGTACATTATGGACGAAATACCATATTTAATATACATATCCCTATTAGGCGTCCCCTCCGGGAGGGCAGGTTGTGCTTCATCAATTCTCAAATTGGTACCACTACAAAAGCATCACATCTTACGAAGTGTGCTGGAAACAGGCATGCTGAAAATAGTGCAAAATATGCAGTATTATAAAAAAGTAGCACTTAAAGTACTCTTCGTACGTTGCGCCGTTCAAATATTCTCAGAGAAAAATCTCCTCATTACCTGCCTATATGTGTTGCAACACATATATAATTTTCATAATCATAGGACTAACTCAATATTTGGCCAATACATATCAAAAATGCCACAGTAAGTGTTTTCTAAAACTACCTTACCAATCCAAGGCATCAATCTTAGAACAAGTGCCGCAAAACTGCTCTTACCAATCAAATGGTGTCCAGGTTCATACTGCCAAGTTCACAAATCGACCAAACGGTCACTGCACGGCGAAGCAACAGAAGAGATCTCAGTCGAGGACCGACGCCACCTGGATGGTTAGATCAGAAAGAAAGGGAAAACGCAGTGGATGCCAAGACTCAGGTCTCCTCCGGCAGTGATCACGTCCAAAGCGAGATTACAACCCTTCGTATCGACCAGTCTTTCAGGCATCCGAGTCGCTGATGAGCCCCACGTTGGACGCGCCAATTTGTAGTAGCAAGCCCCAGCCAGGCCTACTAGTGCAAGGGATTCGCCCTTTTCTGCTCAGAGTCCTTAGACCAATAGTAAGAAGTTGGCACAGAAACTGGAATAGAAAAGACAGAGTTTATTAAACCTCATGAGGTGGAACTACATTCACACAACACCCTTCAGTATAGTATGAGGTAGCAGACTGACTGGAAGGAGCTGGGTCCTTTTATACCCACACAGGGTCTCAAAAGCAGGCGGTACAAGTGCAAGCTGCTGTTCTTAGGCACATACAAGGTCATACAGAAAATGCACGGTTGCACAGCTAACAGTTAGCTAGTTGAAATAAAAACACATTCTGACAGTTACATGCTAGGGACAGCTGCATGCTCAACTGAGCATGCGTGGAGTGGCAGAAGCTAAATATAATCTGTCTCCACTGGTGCAACGCCTCAAGTCTAGGTAGCCTGACCTTTGACCAATCCAAGAAAAAAAAAGGTGTTTTTTTCCCTGGGCCCCTCCCCAAACGAAAACACATTGACCTGAAGCCTAAGTGTATTCTGAGTCATAAAAAGTTTATTAGATGAAAAAATATTGTACGGGCACTTTTTTGCACAAAAAGTCACTTTTTGGCACTTTTTTGAGAGAAATAAAATAGTTCGCAGATTTTTTTTAAATCGACCGAATTAAAAAAAAAATGCTCTTGTTGGATGGCTTTGGACATAAGGCCGCATAAACAAAAGGAATTTTTCAAATATCTGTTTTTCTCACTTCTTTATTGCTGTTTGAAATTTCTGACTTGACTTTTTGCATCATTGGTGATGCATGTGTTTAACATTGAGCTTGGGAAAATTGGAAAAAAATAGACTTTGGGGATTGTTTACTAGGGCAAGTGATACATCAAATTAAGACTCATATTAAACTGAACCTCAAGCTGAAAAAAAAACCAAAATAGCATTTACGATCACTTTTTATAAGCGACTTTAACAATTGTTTTTTTAGCTATATTAAAAAACAAGGTAACGCCGTAAATTTTAGAAAAGAGATTTTTTCAAAGTAAAACATAGGTGTGACCTGCCTTCACATTAGGCTTCATAAACAAAAGAAAAAACATCTCTATGTGTTATATTCACTTTTTAATAACACATTTTCGTTTTAGGCACAAGCAAAAAGCAGCATTGGTGATGCATGTGTTTTTCAATGGGGTTTTTTAAAGTCTACCAAAATACGGTTTACCAATACATTTTCATTATTTTCTCTTTGGTATCTCATTATGCACATGTTAATAAACAGGTTCATGCATTATTAGCTAAATAGCATAAAAACACACTGAATTATTAACAATAATCTTTGAGATTTGGGTGACCAGATGGCCGGAAATCGAAAATCGCCTCGTATGGATTCAACTTCCATTTCGTGCACTTTCTATGTGGGCCACATGCATAAGAATTGGTACAATAATGCATACGAATCTTAGCTAGAATCTGCAATTGAAATTAAGTCTTTAACTTATATGCTTCAAGAATTATAGGGCACATTCTGCTGTGTATAATATCCTATCCATTTCAATGGGACGACCAGATGGCCGCAAATTGAAAATCGCGTCGTATGGATTCATATTGCGTTGTATGTACCTTACGTGTAAGCCACATGCATTTAAAATGACACAATGTAGTAGGGTATGCTATAGAATGTGTTGCAGTTGGAAATCAAGCTCTATCTAGTATGGATCATGACTGATGACACAATATACGTGACTCATTTTGCAAAAAATGGAGGCAAATTTTATAAAACATGCGTTTAATCACTGAATGATTCTCACCACTTCTAAGCATGGCACAGGCATGACAATGACCACAGGGCAGTGGCATGATGGTAACTGTATGCTGCACTCAGAATTATGGATCCAGATTGTATGGTTTTAGAATTATGGGCCACAACGTAAGGCATATTTTTTCACACATGTGACGTTATTGAAAAACATCATACATTCAACTTCACATTTTGTAGCCAAAAGCATAAAGTGTTCTTCAACACACATGAAAGTGAAAAATAAAAACTTTTCCTGAAGATTACACTTGATTTGTACCTTGTCCATATAAGCCACAAATATGAGAGTTACCACTATAAAGTGTAGATGTCTTAGCTACATACTGTGATTGAAATTAGGTCAGTACCTCATATGGTTCAAGATTTATAGTGCACCACATACTATGTAATATATCCTATCCATTTCAATGGGTGACCAGATGGCCGCAAATTAAAAATCGCCTCGTATGGATTCAAATTGCTTTGTATGCACCTTGTGTGTGAGCCACATGCATATAAAATGGCACACTGTAGTAGGCTATGTTATAGAATGTGTTGCAGTTGGAAATCAAGCTCTATCTAATATGGATCTTGACTGATGACATAACATACGTGACACATTTTGCAAAAGCTGGAGGAATTCCAATTATGGATCCAGATTGTATGGTTTTAGAAGTATGGGACAAAATGTAAGGCATACTTTTTCGTACATGCGACGGTATTGAAAAACGTCATACATTCAACCTCAAATTTTGACAACTTTACAATACGCCACACACATAATAATTCACATGGGTAAGATGCACATCACTAGGAACAAAGTGCTGTTTAAATTATGTCTCTATAATGTACAGACTATGAATTATAGCCAAAATTATAAAGTGTTCTACAACACACATGAAAGTGAAAAATAAAAACTTACCTGAAGGTTACACTTGATTTGTACCTTGTCCCTATAAGCCACAACCATGAGAGTTATCACTATGAATTGTAAATGTCTTAGCTACATACTGCAATTGAAATTAAGTCAGTACATCATATGCTTCAAGAAATAGAGTGCACTACATCCTCTGTAGTATATCCTATCCATTTCAAAGGGTGACCAGATGGCCGCAAATTAAAAATTGCCTCGTATGGATTCAAATTGCTTTGTATGACTGTTTTCAGGTCCCTGTAGCCACCAGGACCCCATAATATATCTCAGATGATATAACAAGAGTGGCTAGGGCTCATTTCCAGCCTCCAGGTACATGTCTGACTCCTATTTGTGACATTTCGAGGTGTTTGGGATCAAACTCATTTTTCCCAATATAGGCCATAGAGCTCAGAGTCACATCACATTGAGCTCAGAGTCACATCAAATTTCTAGTTCTGGACCTAAGGACCCCTTAGTATACCTCAGATGACATACCAGGAGTGTCTAAGACCCATTTCTGGCCTCCAGGGATGACTTTTTGAAGTTTTGGGGTTTAAGGGGGCATAGTCACTTCTTCCATCCAGGCTACGTTGCTCAAAATCGGGTACGATGTCAGGTTCTTCCCTTGGCTGGAAGCTGAAAAAAAAACTTCAGATAATAGCAAAGGTAGATAGATCAAATGAAAGCATCAGATCTGAGCTTTCTAACAAGTATATTTAGGTCATGGGTACTCACAAAGTGACTGTGATATCCATTCTGAGCTATTTGGAAAATTAGCAAATCTTGTCAAAAAAACTTTTTTTGACGATTTTTGCTAATTTTCGGTATCAACCCTCATGACTGTTTTCGGGTCCCTGTAGCCACCAGGACCCCATAATATATCTCAGATGATATAACAAGAGTGGCTAGCGCTCATTTCCAGCCTCCAGGTACATGTCTGACTCCTATTTGTGACATTTCGAGGTGTTTGGGGTCAAACTCATTTTTTCCATTATAGGCCATATAGCTCAGAGTCACATCATATTGAGCTCAGAGTCACATCAAATTTCTAGTTCTGGACCTAAGGACCCCTTAGTATACCTCAGATGACATACCAGGAGTGTCTAAGACCCATTTCTGGCCTCCAGGGATGACTTTTTGAAGTTTTGGGGTTTAAGGGGGCAAAGTCACTTCTTCCATCCAGCCGCAGGTGCTCAAAATCGGGTACAATGTCAGGTTTTTCCCATGGCTGGAAGCTGAAAAAAAAACTTCAGATAATAGCAAAGGTAGATAGATCAAATGAAAGCATCAGCTCTGAGCTTTCTAACAAGTATATTTAGGTCCTGGGTACTCACAAAGTGACTGTGATATCCATTCTGAGCTATTTGGAAAATTAGCAAATCTTGTCAAAAAAACTTTTTTTGACGATTTTTGCTAATTTTCGGTATCAACCCTCATGACTGTTTTCAGGTCCCTGTAGCCACCAGGACCCCATAATATATCTCAGATTATATAACAAGAGTGGCTAGGGCTCATTTCCAGCCTCCAGGTACATGTCTGACTCCTATTTGTGACATTTTGAGGTGTTTGGTGTCAAATTCATTTTTTTCCATTATAGCTCCTAGATATCAGAGTCACATCAGATTTCTAGTTCTGGACCCAAGAAGACCATAGTATACCTCAGATGACATACCAAGAGTGTCTAAGACCCATTTCTGGCCTCCAGGGGTGACTTTTTGAAGTTTTTGGGTTTAAGGGGGCAAAGTGACTTTTTCCACCCAGCCCAATGTTCTCAAAATCGGGTACGATATCAGGTGTTTCCCTTGGCTGGTAGCGGAAAAAAAACTTTATATAATATCAAAGTTATATATATCACATGAAAGCATCAGAGCTGACCTTTCTAACAAGTGTATTCATATCTTGCGCACTCAAACAGTGTCTCTGATATCCATTCTGAGCTATTTGGAAAATTAGCAAATCTTGTCAAAAAAAATTTTTGGACGATTTTTGCTAATTTTCAGTATCAACCCACCTGACTGTTTTTGGGTCCCTGTGGCCACCAGGACCCTATATTATTTCTCAGGTGATATAGCAAGAGTGTCTAGGGCTCATTTCCAGCCTCCAGGTACATGTCTGAGTACTATTTCAGACATTTTGAGGTGTTTGGTGTCAAATTCATTTTTTCCATTATAGGCCCTAGATATCAGAGTCACATCACATTTCTAGTTCTGGACCCAAGAACACCATAGTATACCTCAGATGACATACCAAGAGTGTCTAAGACCCATTTCTGGCCTCCAGGGGTGACTTTTTGAAGTTTTTGGGTTTAAGGGGGCAAAGTCACTTTTTCCACCCGAGGTCGTGGAACTCGGAGCTGGGTAAAAGTTTAGCTTGAGTGCCCTCCCCATGGAGGTCAAAAATGTTATTGCATCAAAATCATTTAAAAACTATATAGGTGTAATTGTAGTGCCCTGAATGCTATATGGCTGCATTTGCACCGTTCTAGGTATTTACAAAATGAATTTCTAACACTTTTGAAGTCTCCATGAAGTGAAAAATGACTAAGTCCAAAAACTTCACTGGTGCATCAAAGTGGTCAAAAAAGGTCAACATTGGGTTAAAATTAACAAAACATAGTGCTGCAGTGGTCCAATAGCAGGCTAAAGACATAATGAATGACACAGAATGAACAGTTTTACTAAACACTTTGAAAATTCGATTTTCAATTTCAGGGGGACAAGGTCATGGAAGTCATGGAACTCCGAGCTGGGTAAAAGTTCAGCTTAAGGGCCCTCCCCATGGAGGTCAAAAATGTTATTACATCAAAATCTTTTAAAAACTATATAGGTGTAATTGCAGTGTCCTGAATGCTATGTAACTGCATTTGCACTGTTCTGTGTGCCTCCAAAATGAATTTCTAACACTTTAGAAGTCTCCATGAAGTGAAAAATGACGAAGTACAAAGACATCATTGGTGCAAGAAAGTGTTTAAAAACGGTCACAAATGCATAAAAATGAAAAAAACTAAGTGCTACACTGGCCCAATAGCAAGCTAAACACACAATGAATGACCCAGAATGAATATATTTACAAATTACTTGGAAAATGCTATTTTAAATTTCAGGGGGACGAGGTCACAGAAGTCATGGAACTCCAAGCTGGGTAAAAGTTCAAACTTTCCACCCCTCATCGAGGTCAAAATTTTTAATTCATCAAAATCATTTAAAAACTATATAGGTGTGATTGGAGTGTCCTGGTTGCTATATAGGTGCATTTGCACTGTCCTGTGTGCCTCCAAAGTGACTTTCTAACACTTTTGAAGTCTCCATGAAGCAAAAAGTGACTAAGTCCAAAGACCATTTGGAGCATCAAAGTGTTCAAAAACGGTCAAAAATGCATAAAAACGAAAAAAAACAAGTGCTACAGTGGCCCAATAGCATGCTAAACACACAATGAATGACACAGAATGAATAGTTGTACACATTACTTTGAAAATGCAATTTTAAATTTCAGGGGGACAAGGTCACGAAAGTCATGGAACTCCGAGCGGGGGTAAAAGTTCAACCTTTCCCCCCTTATGGAGGTCAAAATTTTAATACATCAAAATCATTTAAAAACTATATAGGTGTGATGGCAGTGTCTTGGATACATCCCACATGAATTTTAAACACATTAGGAGCATCTCTGATCAAAATAACCATAACAATCCCAAAGCTGCATCAGTGCTTCAAAGTGCTCCAAAACAGTCAAAAATGGACGAAAATGAAAAATATTCTCCATATCTGAGTTTTTATAACATTCCTTAGATAATGTATATCTTGAATTAGTTTTAAATCCTTTTATTAAAAAGTTTCTTTTCTATGCTGCACTGGTGCAACGCCTCAAGTCTGAGAAGCTGCACCAGTGCAGCCGAAGCAGCACTGGTGCAGCCGAAGCAGCACTAATCCGAGAAAAAAAAAGGTGTTTTTTTCCCTGGGCCCCTCCCCCAAACGAAAACACATTGACCTGAAGCCTAAGTGTATTCTGAGTCATAAAAAGTTTATTAGATGAAAAAATATTGTACGGGCACTTTTTTGCACAAAAAGTCACTTTTTGGCACTTTTTTGAGAGAAATAAAATAGTTCGCAGATTTTTTTTAAATCGACCGAATTAAAAAAAAAATGCTCTTGTTGGATGGCTTTGGACATAAGGCCGCATAAACAAAAGGAATTTTTCAAATATCTGTTTTTCTCACTTCTTTATTGCTGTTTGAAATTTCTGACTTGACTTTTTGCATCATTGGTGATGCATGTGTTTAACATTGAGCTTGGGAAAATTGAAAAAAAAATAGACTTTGGGGATTGTTTACTAGGGCAAGTGATACATCAAATTAAGACTCATATTAAACTGAACCTCAAGCTGAAAAAAAAAAAAATAGCATTTACGATCACTTTTTTATAAGCGACTTTAACAATTGTTTTTTTAGCTATATTAAAAAACAAGGTAACGCCGTAAATTTTAGAAAAGAGATTTTTTCAAAGTAAAACATAGGTGTGACCTGCCTTCACATTAGGCTTCATAAACAAAAGAAAAAACATCCGAGAAAAAAAAAGGTGTTTTTTTCCCTGGGCCCCTCCCCCAAACGAAAACACATTGACCTGAAGCCTAAGTGTATTCTGAGTCATAAAAAGTTTATTAGATGAAAAAATATTGTACGGGCACTTTTTTGCACAAAAAGTCACTTTTTGGCACTTTTTTGAGAGAAATAAAATAGTTCGCAGATTTTTTTTAAATCGACCGAATTAAAAAAAAAATGCTCTTGTTGGATGGCTTTGGACATAAGGCCGCATAAACAAAAGGAATTTTTCAAATATCTGTTATTCTCACTTTTTTATTGCTGTTTGAAATTTCTGACTTGACTTTTTGCATCATTGGTGATGCATGTGTTTAACATTGAGCTTGGGAAAATTGAAAAAAAATAGACTTTGGGGATTGTTTACTAGGGCAAGTGATACATCAAATTAAGACTCATATTAAACTGAACCTCAAGCTGAAAAAAAAACCAAAATAGCATTTACGATCACTTTTTATAAGCGACTTTAACAATTGTTTTTTTAGCTATATTAAAAAACAAGGTAACGCCGTAAATTTTAGAAAAGAGATTTTTTCAAAGTAAAACATAGGTGTGACCTGCCTTCACATTAGGCTTCATAAACAAAAGAAAAAACATCTCTATGTGTTATATTCACTTTTTAATAACACATTTTCGTTTTAGGCACAAGCAAAAAGCAGCATTGGTGATGCATGTGTTTTTCAATGGGGTTTTTTAAAGTCTACCAAAATACGGTTTACCAATACATTTTCATTATTTTCTCTCTGGTATCTCATTATGCACATGTTAATAAACAGGTTAATGCATTATTAGCTAAATAGCATAAAAACACACTGAATTATTAACAATAATCTTTGAGATTTGGGTGACCAGATGGCCGGAAATCGAAAATCGCCTCATATGGATTCAACTTCCATTTCGTGCACTTTCTATGTGGGCCACATGCATAAGAATTGGTACAATAATGCATACGAATCTTAGCTAGAATCTGCAATTGAAATTAAGTCTTTAACTTATATGCTTCAAGAATTATAGGGCACATTCTGCTGTGTATAATATCCTATCCATTTCAATGGGACGACCAGATGGCCGCAAATTGAAAATCGCGTCGTATGGATTCATATTGCGTTGTATGTACCTTACGTGTAAGCCACATGCATTTAAAATGACACAATGTAGTAGGGTATGCTATAGAATGTGTTGCAGTTGGAAATCAAGCTCTATCTAGTATGGATCATGACTGATGACACAATATACGTGACTCATTTTGCAAAAAATGGAGGCAAATTTTATAAAACATGCGTTTAATCACTGAATGATTCTCACCACTTCTAAGCATGGCACAGGCATGACAATGACCACAGGGCAGTGGCATGATGGTAACTGTATGCTGCACTCAGAATTATGGATCCAGATTGTATGGTTTTAGAATTATGGGCCACAACGTAAGGCATATTTTTTCACACATGTGACGTTATTGAAAAACATCATACATTCAACTTCACTTTTTTTTAGCCAAAAGCATAAACTGTTCTTCAACACACATGAAAGTGAAAAATAAAAACTTTTCCTGAAGATTACACTTGATTTGTACCTTGTCCCTATAAGCCACAAATATGAGAGTTGCCACTATAAAGTGTAGATGTCTTAGCTACATACTGTGATTGAAATTAGGTCAGTACCTCATATGGTTCAAGATTTATAGTGCACCACATACTATGTAATATATCCTATCCATTTCAATGGGTGACCAGATGGCCGCAAATTAAAAATCGCCTCGTATGGATTCAAATTGCTTTGTATGCACCTTGTGTGTGAGCCACATGCATATAAAATGGCACACTGTAGTAGGCTATGTTATAGAATGTGTTGCAGTTGGAAATCAAGCTCTATCTAATATGGATCTTGACTGATGACATAACATACGTGACACATTTTGCAAAAGCTGGAGGAATTCCAATTATGGATCCAGATTGTATGGTTTTAGAAGTATGGGACAAAATGTAAGGCATACTTTTTCGTACATGCGACGGTATTGAAAAACGTCATACATTCAACCTCAAATTTTGACAACTTTACAATACGCCACACACATAATAATTCACATGGGTAAGATGCACATCACTAGGAACAAAGTGCTGTTTAAATTATGTCTCTATAATGTACAAACTATGAATTATAGCCAAAATTATAAAGTGTTCTACAACACACATGAAAGTGAAAAATAAAAACTTACCTGAAGGTTACACTTGATTTGTACCTTGTCCCTATAAGCCACAACCATGAGAGTTATCACTATGAATTGTACATGTCTTAGATACATACTGCAATTGAAATTAAGTCAGTACATCATATGCTTCAAGAAATAGAGTGCACTACATCCTCTGTAGTATATCCTATCCATTTCAAAGGGTGACCAGATGGCCGCAAATTAAAAATTGCCTCGTATGGATTCAAATTGCTTTGTATGACTGTTTTCAGGTCCCTGTAGCCACCAGGACCCCATAATATATCTCAGATGATATAACAAGAGTGGCTAGGGCTCATTTCCAGCCTCCAGGTACATGTCTGACTCCTATTTGTGACATTTCGAGGTGTTTGGGATCAAACTCATTTTTCCCAATATAGGCCATAGAGCTCAGAGTCACATCACATTGAGCTCAGAGTCACATCAAATTTCTAGTTCTGGACCTAAGGACCCCTTAGTATACCTCAGATGACATACCAGGAGTGTCTAAGACCCATTTCTGGCCTCCAGGGATGACTTTTTGAAGTTTTGGGGTTTAAGGGGGCATAGTCACTTCTTCCATCCAGGCTACGTTGCTCAAAATCGGGTACGATGTCAGGTTCTTCCCTTGGCTGGAAGCTGAAAAAAAAACTTCAGATAATAGCAAAGGTAGATAGATCAAATGAAAGCATCAGATCTGAGCTTTCTAACAAGTATATTTAGGTCATGGGTACTCACAAAGTGACTGTGATATCCATTCTGAGCTATTTGGAAAATTAGCAAATCTTGTCAAAAAACCTTTTTTTGACGATTTTTGCTAATTTTCGGTATCAACCCTCATGACTGTTTTCGGGTCCCTGTAGCCACCAGGACCCCATAATATATCTCAGATGATATAACAAGAGTGGCTAGCGCTCATTTCCAGCCTCCAGGTACATGTCTGACTCCTATTTGTGACATTTCGAGGTGTTTGGGGTCAAACTAATTTTTTCCATTATAGGCCATATAGCTCAGAGTCACATCACATTGAGCTCAGAGTCACATCAAATTTCTAGTTCTGGACCTAAGGACCCCTTAGTATACCTCAGATGACATACCAGGAGTGTCTAAGACCCATTTCTGGCCTCCAGGGATGACTTTTTGAAGTTTTGGGGTTTAAGGGGGCAAAGTCACTTCTTCCATCCAGCCGCAGGTGCTCAAAATCGGGTACAATGTCAGGTTTTTCCCATGGCTGGAAGCTGAAAAAAAAACTTCAGATAATAGCAAAGGTAGATAGATCAAATGAAAGCATCAGATCTGAGCTTTCTAACAAGTATATTTAGGTCCTGGGTACTCACAAAGTGACTGTGATATCCATTCTGAGCTATTTGGAAAATTAGCAAATCTTGTCAAAAAAACTTTTTTTGACGATTTTTGCTAATTTTCGGTATCAACCCTCATGACTGTTTTCAGGTCCCTGTAGCCACCAGGACCCCATAATATATCTCAGATTATATAACAAGAGTGGCTAGGGCTCATTTCCAGCCTCCAGGTACATGTCTGACTCCTATTTGTGACATTTTGAGGTGTTTGGTGTCAAATTCATTTTTTTCCATTATAGCTCCTAGATATCAGAGTCACATTAGATTTCTAGTTCTGGACCCAAGAAGACCATAGTATACCTCAGATGACATACCAAGAGTGTCTAAGACCCATTTCTGGCCTCCAGGGGTGACTTTTTGAAGTTTTTGGGTTTAAGGGGGCAAAGTGACTTTTTCCACCCAGCCCAATGTTCTCAAAATCGGGTACGATATCAGGTGTTTCCCTTGGCTGGTAGCGGAAAAAAAACTTTATATAATATCAAAGTTATATATATCACATGAAAGCATCAGAGCTGACCTTTCTAACAAGTGTATTCATATCTTGCGCACTCAAACAGTGTCTCTGATATCCATTCTGAGCTATTTGGAAAAGTAGCAAATCTTGTAAAAAAAAAAATTTTTGACGATTTTTGCTAATTTTCAGTATCAACCCACCTGACTGTTTTTGGGTCCCTGTGGCCACCAGGACCCTATATTATTTCTCAGGTGATATAGCAAGAGTGTCTAGGGCTCATTTCCAGCCTCCAGGTACATGTCTGAGTACTATTTCAGACATTTTGAGGTGTTTGGTGTCAAATTCATTTTTTCCATTATAGGCCCTAGATATCAGAGTCACATCACATTTCTAGTTCTGGACCCAAGAACACCATAGTATACCTCAGATGACATACCAAGAGTGTCTAAGACCCATTTCTGGCCTCCAGGGGTGACTTTTTGAAGTTTTTGGGTTTAAGGGGGCAAAGTCACTTTTTCCACCCGAGGTCGTGGAACTCGGAGCTGGGTAAAAGTTTAGCTTGAGTGCCCTCCCCATGGAGGTCAAAAATGTTATTGCATCAAAATCATTTAAAAACTATATAGGTGTAATTGTAGTGCCCTGAATGCTATATGGCTGCATTTGCACCGTTCTAGGTATTTACAAAATGAATTTCTAACACTTTTGAAGTCTCCATGAAGTGAAAAATGACTAAGTCCAAAAACTTCACTGGTGCATCAAAGTGGTCAAAAAAGGTCAACATTGGGTTAAAATTAACAAAACATAGTGCTGCAGTGGTCCAATAGCAGGCTAAAGACATAATGAATGACACAGAATGAACAGTTTTACTAAACACTTTGAAAATTCGATTTTCAATTTCAGGGGGACAAGGTCATGGAAGTCATGGAACTCCGAGCTGGGTAAAAGTTCAGCTTAAGGGCCCTCCCCATGGAGGTCAAAAATGTTATTACATCAAAATCTTTTAAAAACTATATAGGTGTAATTGCAGTGTCCTGAATGCTATGTAACTGCATTTGCACTGTTCTGTGTGCCTCCAAAATGAATTTCTAACACTTTTGAAGTCTCCATGAAGTGAAAAATGACGAAGTACAAAGACATCATTGGTGCATGAAAGTGTTTAATAACGGTCACAAATGCATAAAAATGAAAAAAACTAAGTGCTACACTGGCCCAATAGCAAGCTAAACACACAATGAATGACCCAGAATGAATATATTTACAAATTACTTGGAAAATGCTATTTTAAATTTCAGGGGGACGAGGTCACAGAAGTCATGGAACTCCAAGCGGGGTAAAAGTTCAAACTTTCCACCCCTCATGGAGGTCAAAATTTTAATACATCAAAATCATTTAAAAACTATATAGGTGTGATGGCAGTGTCTTGGATACATCCCACATGAATTTTAAACACATTAGGAGCATCTCTGATCAAAATAACCATAAAAATCCCAAAGCTGCATCAGTGCTTCAAAGTGCTCCAAAACGGTCAAAAATGGACGAAAATGAAAAATATTCTCCATATCTGAGTTTTTATAACATTCCTTAGATAATGTATATCTTGAATTAGTTTTAAATCCTTTTATTAAAAAGTTTCTTTTCTATGCTGCACTGGTGCAACGCCTCAAGTCTGAGAAGCTGCACCAGTGCAGCCGAAGCAGCACTGGTGCAGCCGAAGCAGCACTAATCCGAGAAAAAAAAAGGTGTTTTTTTCCCTGGGCCCCTCCCCCAAACGAAAACACATTGACCTGAAGCCTAAGTGTATTCTGAGTCATAAAAAGTTTATTAGATGAAAAAATATTGTACGGGCACTTTTTTGCACAAAAAGTCACTTTTTGGCACTTTTTTGAGAGAAATAAAATAGTTCGCAGATTTTTTTTAAATCGACCGAATTAAAAAAAAAATGCTCTTGTTGGATGGCTTTGGACATGAGGCCGCATAAACAAAAGGAATTTTTCAAATATCTGTTTTTCTCACTTTTTTATTGCTGTTTGAAATTTCTGACTTGACTTTTTGCATCATTGGTGATGCATGTGTTTAACATTGAGCTTGGGAAAATTGAAAAAAAATAGACTTTGGGGATTGTTTACTAGGGCAAGTGATACATCAAATTAAGACTCATATTAAACTGAACCTCAAGCTGAAAAAAAAACCAAAATAGCATTTACGATCACTTTTTATAAGCGACTTTAACAATTGTTTTTTTAGCTATATTAAAAAACAAGGTAACGCCGTAAATTTTAGAAAAGAGATTTTTTCAAAGTAAAACATAGGTGTGACCTGCCTTCACATTAGGCTTCATAAACAAAAGAAAAAACATCTCTATGTGTTATATTCACTTTTTAATAACACATTTTCGTTTTAGGCACAAGCAAAAAGCAGCATTGGTGATGCATGTGTTTTTCAATGGGGTTTCTTAAAGTCTACCAAAATACGGTTTACCAATACATTTTCATTATTTTCTCTTTGGTATCTCATTATGCACATGTTAATAAACAGGTTCATGCATTATTAGCTAAATAGCATAAAAACACACTGAATTATTAACAATAATCTTTGAGATTTGGGTGACCAGATGGCCGGAAATCGAAAATCGCCTCATATGGATTCAACTTCCATTTCGTGCACTTTCTATGTGGGCCACATGCATAAGAATTGGTACAATAATGCATACGAATCTTAGCTAGAATCTGCAATTGAAATTAAGTCTTTAACTTATATGCTTCAAGAATTATAGGGCACATTCTGCTATGTATAATATCCTATCCATTTCAATGGGACGACCAGATGGCCGCAAATTGAAAATCGCGTCGTATGGATTCATATTGCGTTGTATGTACCTTACGTGTAAGCCACATGCATTTAAAATGACACAATGTAGTAGGGTATGCTATAGAATGTGTTGCAGTTGGAAATCAAGCTCTATCTAGTATGGATCATGACTGATGACACAATATACGTGACTCATTTTGCAAAAAATGGAGGCAAATTTTATAAAACATGCGTTTAATCACTGAATGATTCTCACCACTTCTAAGCATGGCACAGGCATGACAATGACCACAGGGCAGTGGCATGATGGTAACTGTATGCTGCACTCAGAATTATGGATCCAGATTGTATGGTTTTAGAATTATGGGCCACAACGTAAGGCATATTTTTTCACACATGTGACGTTATTGAAAAACATCATACATTCAACTTCACTTTTTTGTAGCCTAAAGCATAAAGTGTTCTTCAACACACATGAAAGTGAAAAATAAAAACTTTTCCTGAAGATTACACTTGATTTGTACCTTGTCCCTATAAGCCACAAATATGAGAGTTACCACTATAAAGTGTAGATTTCTTAGCTACATACTGTGATTGAAATTAGGTCAGTACCTCATATGGTTCAAGATTTATAGTGCACCACATACTATGTAATATATCCTATCCATTTCAATGGGTGACCAGATGGCCGCAAATTAAAAATCGCCTCGTATGGATTCAAATTGCTTTGTATGCACCTTGTGTGTGAGCCACATGCATATAAAATGGCACACTGTAGTAGGCTATGTTATAGAATGTGTTGCAGTTGGAAATCAAGCTCTATCTAATATGGATCTTGACTGATGACATAACATACGTGACACATTTTGCAAAAGCTGGAGGAATTCCAATTATGGATCCAGATTGTATGGTTTTAGAAGTATGGGACAAAATGTAAGGCATATTTTTTCGTACATGCGACGGTATTGAAAAACGTCATACATTCAACCTCAAATTTTGACAACTTTACAATACGCCACACACATAATAATTCACATGGGTAAGATGCACATCACTAGGAACAAAGTGCTGTTTAAATTATGTCTCTATAATGTACAGACTATGAATTATAGCCAAAATTATAAAGTGTTCTACAACACACATGAAAGTGAAAAATAAAAACGTACCTGAAGGTTACACTTGATTTGTACCTTGTCCCTATAAGCCACAACCATGAGAGTTATCACTATGAATTGTACATGTCTTAGCTACATACTGCAATTGAAATTAAGTCAGTACATCATATGCTTCAAGAAATAGAGTGCACTACATCCTCTGTAGTATATCCTATCCATTTCAAAGGGTGACCAGATGGCCGCAAATTAAAAATTGCCTCGTATGGATTCAAATTGCTTTGTATGACTGTTTTCAGGTCCCTGTAGCCACCAGGACCCCATAATATATCTCAGATGATATAACAAGAGTGGCTAGGGCTCATTTCCAGCCTCCAGGTACATGTCTGACTCCTATTTGTGACATTTCGAGGTGTTTGGGATCAAACTCATTTTTCCCAATATAGGCCATAGAGCTCAGAGTCACATCACATTGAGCTCAGAGTCACATCAAATTTCTAGTTCTGGACCTAAGGACCCCTTAGTATACCTCAGATGACATACCAGGAGTGTCTAAGACCCATTTCTGGCCTCCAGGGATGACTTTTTGAAGTTTTGGGGTTTAAGGGGGCATAGTCACTTCTTCCATCCAGGCTACGTTGCTCAAAATCGGGTACGATGTCAGGTTCTTCCCTTGGCTGGAAGCTGAAAAAAAAACTTCAGATAATAGCAAAGGTAGATAGATCAAATGAAAGCATCAGATCTGAGCTTTCTAACAAGTATATTTAGGTCATGGGTACTCACAAAGTGACTGTGATATCCATTCTGAGCTATTTGGAAAATTAGCAAATCTTGTCAAAAAACCTTTTTTTGACAATTTTTGCTAATTTTCGGTATCAACCCTCATGACTGTTTTTGGGTCCCTGTAGCCACCAGGACCCCATAATATATCTCAGATGATATAACAAGAGTGGCTAGCGCTCATTTCCAGCCTCCAGGTACATGTCTGACTCCTATTTGTGACATTTCGAGGTGTTTGGGGTCAAACTAATTTTTTCCATTATAGGCCATATAGCTCAGAGTCACATCACATTGAGCTCAGAGTCACATCAAATTTCTAGTTCTGGACCCAAGGACCCATTAGTATACCTCAGATGACATACCAGGAGTGTCTAAGACCCATTTCTGGCCTCCAGGGATGACTTTTTGAAGTTTTGGGGTTTAAGGGGGCAAAGTCACTTCTTCCATCCAGCCGCAGGTGCTCAAAATCGGGTACAATGTCAGGTTTTTCCCATGGCTGGAAGCTGAAAAAAAAACTTCAGATAATAGCAAAGGTAGATAGATCAAATGAAAGCATCAGATCTGAGCTTTCTAACAAGTATATTTAGGTCCTGGGTACTCACAAAGTGACTGTGATATCCATTCTGAGCTATTTGGAAAATTAGCAAATCTTGTCAAAAAAACTTTTTTTGACGATTTTTGCTAATTTTCGGTATCAACCCTCATGACTGTTTTCAGGTCCCTGTAGCCACCAGGACCCCATAATATATCTCAGATTATATAACAAGAGTGGCTAGGGCTCATTTCCAGCCTCCAGGTACATGTCTGACTCCTATTTGTGACATTTTGAGGTGTTTGGTGTCAAATTCATTTTTTTCCATTATAGCTCCTAGATATCAGAGTCACATCAGATTTCTAGTTCTGGACCCAAGAAGACCATAGTATACCTCAGATGACATACCAAGAGTGTCTAAGACCCATTTCTGGCCTCCAGGGGTGACTTTTTGAAGTTTTTGGGTTTAAGGGGGCAAAGTGACTTTTTCCACCCAGCCCAATGTTCTCAAAATCGGGTACGATATCAGGTGTTTCCCTTGGTTGGTAGCGGAAAAAAAACTTTATATAATATCAAAGTTATATATATATCACATGAAAGCATCAGAGCTGACCTTTCTAACAAGTGTATTCATATCTTGCGCACTCAAACAGTGTCTCTGATATCCATTCTGAGCTATTTGGAAAATTAGCAAATCTTGTAAAAAAAAAATTTGGGACGATTTTTGCTAATTTTCAGTATCAACCCACCTGACTGTTTTTGGGTCCCTGTGTCCACCAGGACCCTATATTATATCTCAGGTGATATAGCAAGAGTGTCTAGGGCTCATTTCCAGCCTCCAGGTACATGTCTGAGTCCTATTTCAGACATTTTGAGGTGTTTGGTGTCAAATTAATTTTTTCCATTATAGGCCCTAGATATCAGAGTCACATCACATTTCTAGTTCTGGACCCAAGAACACCATAGTATACCTCAGATGACATACCAAGAGTGTCTAAGACCCATTTCTGGCCTCCAGGGGTGACTTTTTGAAGTTTTTGGGTTTAAGGGGGCAAAGTCACTTTTTCCACGCGAGGTCGTGGAACTCGGAGCTGGGTAAAAGTTTAGCTTGAGTGCCCTCCCCATGGAGGTCAAAAATGTTATTGCATCAAAATCATTTAAAAACTATATAGGTGTAATTGTAGTGCCCTGAATGCTATATGGCTGCATTTGCACCGTTCTAGGTATTTAAAAAATGAATTTCTAACACTTTTGAAGTCTCCATGAAGTGAAAAATGACTAAGTCCAAAAACTTCACTGGTGCATCAAAGTGGTCAAAAAAGGTCAACATTGGGTTAAAATTAACAAAACATAGTGCTGCAGTGGTCCAATAGCAGGCTAAAGACATAATGAATGACACAGAATGAACAGTTTTACTAAACACTTTGAAAATTCGATTTTCAATTTCAGGGGGACAAGGTCATGGAACTCCGAGCTGGGTAAAAGTTCAGCTTAAGGGCCCTCCCCATGGAGGTCAAAAATGTTATTACATCAAAATCTTTTAAAAACTATATAGGTGTAATTGCAGTGTCCTGAATGCTATGTAACTGCATTTGCACTGTTCTGTGTGCCTCCAAAATGAATTTCTAACACTTTTGAAGTCCCCATGAAGTGAAAAATGACGAAGTACAAAGACATCATTGGTGCATGAAAGTGTTTAAAAACGGTCACAAATGCATAAAAATGAAAAAAACAAAGTGCTACACTGGCCCAATAGCAAGCTAAACACACAATGAATGACCCAGAATGAATATATTTACAAATTACTTGGAAAATGCTATTTTAAATTTCAGGGGGACGAGGTCACAGAAGTCATGGAACTCCGAGCGGGGTAAAAGTTCAAACTTTCCACCCCTCACGGAGGTCAAAATTTTTAATTCATCAAAATCATTTAAAAACTATATAGGTGTGATTGGAGTGTCCTGATTGCTATATAGGTGCATTTGCACTGTCCTGTGTGCCTCCAAAGTGACTTTCTAACACTTTTGAAATCTCCATGAAGCAAAAAGTGACTAAGTCCAAAGACCATTTGGAGCATCAAAGTGTTCAAAAACGGTCAAAAATGCATAAAAACGAAAAACAAAACAAGTGCTACAGTGGCCCAATAGCATGCTAAACACACAATGAATGACACAGAATGAATAGTTGTACACATTACTTTGAAAATGCAATTTTAAATTTCAGGGGGACAAGGTCACGAAAGTCATGGAACTCCGAGCGGGGTAAAAGTTCAACCTTTCCCCCCTTATGGAGGTCAAAATTTTAATACATCAAAATCATTTAAAAACTATATAGGTGTGATGGCAGTGTCTTGGATACATCCCACATGAATTTTAAACACATTAGGAGCATCTCTGATCAAAATAACCATAAAAATCCCAAAGCTGCATCAGTGCTTCAAAGTGCTCCAAAACGGTCAAAAATAGACGAAAATGAAAAATATTCTCCATATCTGAGTTTTTATAATATTCCTTAGATAATGTATATCTTGAATTAGTTTTAAATCCTTTTATTAAAAAGTTTCTTTTCTATGCTGCACTGGTGCAACGCCTCAAGTCTGAGAAGCTGCACCAGTGCAGCCGAAGCAGCACTGGTGCAGCCGAAGCAGCACTGGTGCAACAAGAGTCAAGCTGGTAGCCTGACCTTTGACCAATCCGAGAAAAAAAAAGGTGTTTTTTTTCCCTGGGCCCCTCCCCCAAACGAAAACACATTGACCTGAAGCCTAAGTGTATTCTGAGTCATAAAAAGTTTATTAGATGAAAAAATATTGTACGGGCACTTTTTTGCACAAAAAGTCACTTTTTGGCACTTTTTTGAGAGAAATAAAATAGTTCGCAGATTTTTTTTAAATCGACCGAATTAAAAAAAAATGCTCTTGTTGGATGGCTTTGGACATAAGGCCGCATAAACAAAAGGAATTTTTCAAATATCTGTTTTTCTCACTTTTTTATTGCTGTTTGAAATTTCTGACTTGACTTTTTGCATCATTGGTGATGCATGTGTTTAACATTGAGCTTGGGAAAATTGAAAAAAAATAGACTTTGGGGATTGTTTACTAGGGCAAGTGATACATCAAATTAAGACTCATATTAAACTGAACCTCAAGCTGAAAAAAAAAACAAAATAGCATTTACGATCACTTTTTTATAAGCGACTTTAACAATTGTTTTTTTAGCTATATTAAAAAACAAGGTAACGCCGTAAATTTTAGAAAAGAGATTTTTTCAAAGTAAAACATAGGTGTGACCTGCCTTCACATTAGGCTTCATAAACAAAAGAAAAAACATCTCTATGTGTTATATTCACTTTTTAATAACACATTTTCGTTTTAGGCACAAGCAAAAAGCAGCATTGGTGATGCATGTGTTTTTCAATGGGGTTTTTTAAAGTCTACCAAAATACGGTTTACCAATACATTTTCATTATTTTCTCTTTGGTATCTCATTATGCACATGTTAATAAACAGGTTCATGCATTATTAGCTAAATAGCATAAAAACACACTGAATTATTAACAATAATCTTTGAGATTTGGGTGACCAGATGGCCGGAAATCGAAAATCGCCTCGTATGGATTCAACTTCCATTTCGTGCACTTTCTATGTGGGCCACATGCATAAGAATTGGTACAATAATGCATACGAATCTTAGCTAGAATCTGCAATTGAAATTAAGTCTTTAACTTATATGCTTCAAGAATTATAGGGCACATTCTGCTATGTATAATATCCTATCCATTTCAATGGGACGACCAGATGGCCGCAAATTGAAAATCGCGTCGTATGGATTCATATTGCGTTGTATGTACCTTACGTGTAAGCCACATGCATTTAAAATGACACAATGTAGTAGGGTATGCTATAGAATGTGTTGCAGTTGGAAATCAAGCTCTATCTAGTATGGATCATGACTGATGACACAATATACGTGACTCATTTTGCAAAAAATGGAGGCAAATTTTATAAAACATGCGTTTAATCACTGAATGATTCTCACCACTTCTAAGCATGGCACAGGCATGACAATGACCACAGGGCAGTGGCATGATGGTAACTGTATGCTGCACTCAGAATTATGGATCCAGATTGTATGGTTTTAGAATTATGGGCCACAACGTAAGGCATATTTTTTCACACATGTGACGTTATTGAAAAACATCATACATTCAACTTCACATTTTGTAGCCTAAAGCATAAAGTGTTCTTCAACACACATGAAAGTGAAAAATAAAAACTTTTCCTGAAGATTACACTTGATTTGTACCTTGTCCCTATAAGCCACAAATATGAGAGTTACCACTATAAAGTGTAGATGTCTTAGCTACATACTGTGATTGAAATTAGGTCGGTACCTCATATGGTGCAAGATTTATAGTGCACCACATACTATGTAATATATCCTATCCATTTCAATGGGTGACCAGATGGCCGCAAATTAAAAATCGCCTCGTATGGATTCAAATTGCTTTGTATGCACCTTGTGTGTGAGCCACATGCATATAAAATGGCACACTGTAGTAGGCTATGTTATAGAATGTGTTGCAGTTGGAAATCAAGCTCTATCTAATATGGATCTTGACTGATGACATAACATACGTGACACATTTTGCAAAAGCTGAAGGAATTTTTTAAAAAATATGTGTTTAATCGCTGAAAGATTCACACCACTTTGAAGCTTTCCACATGCATGAAAATGAACACAGGACAGTGGCATCATGTTAGCTTAATGCTGCACTTCCAATTATGGATCCAGATTGTATGGTTTTAGAAGTATGGGACAAAATGTAAGGCATACTTTTTCGTACATGCGACGGTATTGAAAAACGTCATACATTCAACCTCAAATTTTGACAACTTTACAATACGCCACACACATAATAATGCACATGGGTAAGATGCACATCACTAGGAACAAAGTGCTGTTTAAATTATGTCTCTATAATGTACAGACTATGAATTATAGCCAAAAGTATAAAGTGTTCTACAACACACATGAAAGTGAAAAATAAAAACTTACCTGAAGGTTACACTTGATTTGTACCTTGTCCCTATAAGCCACAACCATGAGAGTTACCACTATGAATTGTAAATGTCTTAGCTACATACTGCAATTGAAATTAAGTCAGTACATCATATGCTTCAAGAAATAGAGTGCACTACATCCTCTGTAGTATATCCTATCCATTTCAAAGGGTGACCAGATGGCCGCAAATTAAAAATTGCCTCGTATGGATTCAAATTGCTTTGTATGACTGTTTTCAGGTCCCTGTAGCCACCAGGACCCCATAATATATCTCAGATGATATAACAAGAGTGGCTAGGGCTCATTTCCAGCCTCCAGGTACATGTCTGACTCTTATTTGTGACATTTCGAGGTGTTTGGGATCAAACTCATTTTTCCCAATATAGGCCATAGAGCTCAGAGTCACATCACATTGAGCTCAGAGTCACATCAAATTTCTAGTTCTGGACCTAAGGACCCCTTAGTATACCTCAGATGACATACCAGGAGTGTCTAAGACCCATTTCTGGCCTCCAGGGATGACTTTTTGAAGTTTTGGGGTTTAAGGGGGCATAGTCACTTCTTCCATCCAGGCTACGTTGCTCAAAATCGGGTACGATGTCAGGTTCTTCCCTTGGCTGGAAGCTGAAAAAAAAACTTCAGATAATAGCAAAGGTAGATAGATCAAATGAAAGCATCAGATCTGAGCTTTCTAACCAGTATATTTAGGTCATGGGTACTCACAAAGTGACTGTGATATCCATTCTGAGCTATTTGGAAAATTAGCAAATCTTGTCAAAAAAACTTTTTTTGACGATTTTTGCTAATTTTCGGTATCAACCCTCATGACTGTTTTCGGGTCCCTGTAGCCACCAGGACCCCATAATATATATCTCAGATGATATAACAAGAGTGGCTAGGGCTCATTTCCAGCCTCCAGGTACATGTCTGACTCCTATTTGTGACATTTCGAGGTATTTGGGGTCAAACTCATTTTTTCCATTATAGGCCATATAGCTCAGAGTCACATCACATTGAGCTCAGAGTCACATCAAATTTCTAGTTCTGGACCTAAGGACCCCTTAGTATACCTCAGATGACATACCAGGAGTGTCTAAGGCCCATTTCTGGCCTCCAGGGATGACTTTTTGAAGTTTTGGGGTTTAAGGGGGCAAAGTCACTTCTTCCATCCAGCCTAAGGTGCTCAAAATCGGGTACAATGTCAGGTTTTTCCCATGGCTGGAAGCTGAAAAAAAAACTTCAGATAATAGCAAAGGTAGATAGATCAAATGAAAGCATCAGATCTGAGCTTTCTAACAAGTATATTTAGGTCCTGGGTACTCACAAAGTGACTGTGATATCCATTCTGAGCTATTTGGAAAATTAGCAAATCTTGTCAAAAAAACTTTTTTTGACGATTTTTGCTAATTTTCGGTATCAACCCTCATGACTGTTTTCGGGTCCCTGTAGCCACCAGGACCCCATAATATATCTCAGATGATATAACAAGAGTGGCTAGGGCTCATTTCCAGCCTCCAGGTACATGTCTGGCTCCTATTTGTGACATTTCGAGGTGTTTGGGGTCAAACTCATTTTTTCCATTATAGGCCATATAGCTCAGAGTCACATCACATTGAGCTCAGAGTCACATCAAATTTCTAGTTCTGGACCTAAGGACCCCTTAGTATACCTCAGATGACATACCAGGAGTGTCTAAGACCCATTTCTGGCCTCCAGGGATGACTTTTTGAAGTTTTGGGGTTTAAGGGGGCAAAGTCACTTCTTCCATCCAGCCTAAGGTGCTCAAAATCGGGTACAATGTCAGGTTTTTCCCATGGCTGGAAGCTGAAAAAAAAACTTCAGATAATAGCAAAGGTAGATAGATCAAATGAAAGCATCAGATCTGAGCTTTCCAACAAGTATATTTAGGTCCTGGGTACTCACAAAGTGACTGTGATATCCATTCTGAGCTATTTGGAAAATTAGCAAATCTTGTCAAAAAAACTTTTTTTGACGATTTTTGCTAATTTTCGGTATCAACCCTCATGACTGTTTTCAGGTCCCTGTAGCCACCAGGACCCCATAATATATCTCAGATTATATAACAAGAGTGGCTAGGGCTCATTTCCAGCCTCCAGGTACATGTCTGACTCCTATTTGTGACATTTTGAGGTGTTTGGTGTCAAATTCATTTTTTTCCATTATAGCTCCTAGATATCAGAGTCACATCAGATTTCTAGTTCTGGACCCAAGAAGACCATAGTATACCTCAGATGACATACCAAGAGTGTCTAAGACCCATTTCTGGCCTCCAGGGGTGACTTTTTGAAGTTTTTGGGTTTAAGGGGGCAAAGTGACTTTTTCCACCCAGCCCAATGTTCTCAAAATCGGGTACGATATCAGGTGTTTCCCTTGGTTGGTAGCGGAAAAAAAACTTTATATAATATCAAAGTTATATATATCACATGAAAGCATCAGAGCTGACCTTTCTAACAAGTGTATTCATATCTTGCACACTCAAACAGTGTCTCTGATATCCATTCTGAGCTATTTGGAAAATTAGCAAATCTTGTAAAAAAAAAATTTGGGACGATTTTTGCTAATTTTCAGTATCAACCCACCTGACTGTTTTTGGGTCCCTGTGGCCACCAGGACCCTATATTATATCTCAGGTGATATAGCAAGAGTGTCTAGGGCTCATTTCCAGCCTCCAGGTACATGTCTGAGTCCTATTTCAGACATTTTGAGGTGTTTGCTGTCAAATTCATTTTTTCCATTATAGGCCCTAGATATCAGAGTCACATCACATTTCTAGTTCTGGACCCAAGAACACCATAGTATACCTCAGATGACATACCAAGAGTGTCTAAGACCCATTTCTGGCCTCCAGGGGTGACTTTTTGAAGTTTTTGGGTTTAAGGGGGCAAAGTCACTTTTTCCACCCGAGGTCGTGGAACTCGGAGCTGGGTAAAAGTTTAGCTTGAGTGCCCTCCCCATGGAGGTCAAAAATGTTATTGCATCAAAATCATTTAAAAACTATATAGGTGTAATTGTAGTGCCCTGAATGCTATATGGCTGCATTTGCACCGTTCTAGGTATTTAAAAAATGAATTTCTAACACTTTTGAAGTCTCCATGAAGTGAAAAATGACTAAGTCCAAAAACTTCACTGGTGCATCAAAGTGGTCAAAAAAGGTCAACATTGGGTTAAAATTAACAAAACATAGTGCTGCAGTGGTCCAATAGCAGGCTAAAGACATAATGAATGACACAGAATGAACAGTTTTACTAAACACTTTGAAAATTCGATTTTCAATTTCAGGGGGACAAGGTCATGGAACTCCGAGCTGGGTAAAAGTTCAGCTTAAGGGCCCTCCCCATGGAGGTCAAAAATGTTATTACATCAAAATCTTTTAAAAACTATATAGGTGTAATTGCAGTGTCCTGAATGCTATGTAACTGCATTTGCACTGTTCTGTGTGCCTCCAAAATGAATTTCTAACACTTTTGAAGTCCCCATGAAGTGAAAAATGACGAAGTACAAAGACATCATTGGTGCATGAAAGTGTTTAAAAACGGTCACAAATGCATAAAAATGAAAAAAACAAAGTGCTACACTGGCCCAATAGCAAGCTAAACACACAATGAATGACCCAGAATGAATATATTTACAAATTACTTGGAAAATGCTATTTTAAATTTCAGGGGGACGAGGTCACAGAAGTCATGGAACTCCGAGCGGGGTAAAAGTTCAAACTTTCCACCCGTCATGGAGGTCAAAATTTTTAATTCATCAAAATCATTTAAAAACTATATAGGTGTGATTGGAGTGTCCTGATTGCTATATAGGTGCATTTGCACTGTCCTGTGTGCCTCCAAAGTGACTTTCTAACACTTTTGAAATCTCCATGAAGCAAAAAGTGACTAAGTCCAAAGACCATTTGGAGCATCAAAGTGTTCAAAAACGGTCAAAAATGCATAAAAACGAAAAAAAAACAAGTGCTACAGTGGCCCAATAGCATGCTAAACACACAATGAATGACACAGAATGAATAGTTGTACACATTACTTTGAAAATGCAATTTTAAATTTCAGGGGGACAAGGTCACGAAAGTCATGGAACTCCGAGCGGGGTAAAAGTTCAACCTTTCCCCCCTTATGGAGGTCAAAATTTTAATACATCAAAATCATTTAAAAACTATATAGGTGTGATGGCAGTGTCTTGGATACATCCCACATGAATTTTAAACACATTAGGAGCATCTCTGATCAAAATAACCATAAAAATCCCAAAGCTGCATCAGTGCTTCAAAGTGCTCCAAAACGGTCAAAAATGGACGAAAATGAAAAATATTCTCCATATCTGAGTTTTTATAACATTCCTTAGATAATGTATATCTTGAATTAGTTTTAAATCCTTTTATTAAAAAGTTTCTTTTCTATGCTGCACTGGTGCAACGCCTCAAGTCTGAGAAGCTGCACCAGTGCAGCCGAAGCAGCACTGGTGCAGCCGAAGCAGCACTGGTGCAACAAGAGTCAAGCTGGTAGCCTGACCTTTGACCAATCCGAGAAAAAAAAAGGTGTTTTTTTCCCTGGGCCCCTCCCCCAAACGAAAACACATTGACCTGAAGCCTAAGTGTATTCTGAGTCATAAAAAGTTTATTAGATGAAAAAATATTGTACGGGCACTTTTTTGCACAAAAAGTCACTTTTTGGCACTTTTTTGAGAGAAATAAAATAGTTCGCAGATTTTTTTTAAATCGACCGAATTAAAAAAAAATGCTCTTGTTGGATGGCTTTGGACATAAGGCCGCATAAACAAAAGGAATTTTTCAAATATCTGTTTTTCTCACTTTTTTATTGCTGTTTGAAATTTCTGACTTGACTTTTTGCATCATTGGTGATGCATGTGTTTAACATTGAGCTTGGGAAAATTGAAAAAAAATAGACTTTGGGGATTGTTTACTAGGGCAAGTGATACATCAAATTAAGACTCATATTAAACTGAACCTCAAGCTGAAAAAAAAAACAAAATAGCATTTACGATCACTTTTTTATAAGCGACTTTAACAATTGTTTTTTTAGCTATATTAAAAAACAAGGTAACGCCGTAAATTTTAGAAAAGAGATTTTTTCAAAGTAAAAGTAAAGTAAAGTCCACATTTGTAAAGCGCACAATCACCCGTAAGGGTCTCTAGGCGCTGGGGGCCGTCGGGAAGATTAAGCGAGCTATTGCCAGAGTCGCATGGTGCTGGGCTAACCTGCCGCCGGAGCCGGGGATCGAACCGTGGTCCCCAGATTCCCGCGTCAGTCGCCCTGGCCGCGGCGCCACACCTCTCCCACTAAAGTAAAACATAGGTGTGACCTGCCTTCACATTAGGCTTCATAAACAAAAGAAAAAACATCTCTATGTGTTATATTCACTTTTTAATAACACATTTTCGTTTTAGGCACAAGCAAAAAGCAGCATTGGTGATGCATGTGTTTTTCAATGGGGTTTTTTAAAGTCTACCAAAATACGGTTTACCAATACATTTTCATTATTTTCTCTTTGGTATCTCATTATGCACATGTTAATAAACAGGTTCATGCATTATTAGCTAAATAGCATAAAAACACACTGAATTATTAACAATAATCTTTGAGATTTGGGTGACCAGATGGCCGGAAATCGAAAATCGCCTCGTATGGATTCAACTTCCATTTCGTGCACTTTCTATGTGGGCCACATGCATAAGAATTGGTACAATAATGCATACGAATCTTAGCTAGAATCTGCAATTGAAATTAAGTCTTTAACTTATATGCTTCAAGAATTATAGGGCACATTCTGCTATGTATAATATCCTATCCATTTCAATGGGACGACCAGATGGCCGCAAATTGAAAATCGCGTCGTATGGATTCATATTGCGTTGTATGTACCTTACGTGTAAGCCACATGCATTTAAAATGACACAATGTAGTAGGGTATGCTATAGAATGTGTTGCAGTTGGAAATCAAGCTCTATCTAGTATGGATCATGACTGATGACACAATATACGTGACTCATTTTGCAAAAAATGGAGGCAAATTTTATAAAACATGCGTTTAATCACTGAATGATTCTCACCACTTCTAAGCATGGCACAGGCATGACAATGACCACAGGGCAGTGGCATGATGGTAACTGTATGCTGCACTCAGAATTATGGATCCAGATTGTATGGTTTTAGAATTATGGGCCACAACGTAAGGCATATTTTTTCACACATGTGACGGTATTGAAAAACATCATACATTCAACTTCACATTTTGTAGCCTAAAGCATAAAGTGTTCTTCAACACACATGAAAGTGAAAAATAAAAACTTTTCCTGAAGATTACACTTGATTTGTACCTTGTCCCTATAAGCCACAAATATGAGAGTTACCACTATAAAGTGTAGATGTCTTAGCTACATACTGTGATTGAAATTAGGTCGGTACCTCATATGGTGCAAGATTTATAGTGCACCACATACTATGTAATATATCCTATCCATTTCAATGGGTGACCAGATGGCCGCAAATTAAAAATCGCCTCGTATGGATTCAAATTGCTTTGTATGCACCTTGTGTGTGAGCCACATGCATATAAAATGGCACACTGTAGTAGGCTATGTTATAGAATGTGTTGCAGTTGGAAATCAAGCTCTATCTAATATGGATCTTGACTGATGACATAACATACGTGACACATTTTGCAAAAGCTGAAGGAATTTTTTTAAAAATATGTGTTTAATCGCTGAAAGATTAACACCACTTTGAAGCTTTCCACATGCATGAAAATGAACACAGGACAGTGGCATCATGTTAGCTTAATGCTGCACTTCCAATTATGGATCCAGATTGTATGGTTTTAGAAGTATGGGACAAAATGTAAGGCATACTTTTTCGTACATGCGACGGTATTGAAAAACGTCATACATTCAACCTCAAATTTTGACAACTTTACAATACGCCACACACATAATAATTCACATGGGTAAGATGCACATCACTAGGAACAAAGTGCTGTTTAAATTATGTCTCTATAATGTACAGACTATGAATTATAGCCAAAAGTATAAAGTGTTCTACAACACACATGAAAGTGAAAAATAAAAACTTACCTGAAGGTTACACTTGATTTGTACCTTGTCCCTATAAGCCACAACCATGAGAGTTACCACTATGAATTGTAAATGTCTTAGCTACATACTGCAATTGAAATTAAGTCAGTACATCATATGCTTCAAGAAATAGAGTGCACTACATCCTCTGTAGTATATCCTATCCATTTCAAAGGGTGACCAGATGGCCGCAAATTAAAAATTGCCTCGTATGGATTCAAATTGCTTTGTATGACTGTTTTCAGGTCCCTGTAGCCACCAGGACCCCATAATATATCTCAGATGATATAACAAGAGTGGCTAGGGCTCATTTCCAGCCTCCAGGTACATGTCTGACTCTTATTTGTGACATTTCGAGGTGTTTGGGATCAAACTCATTTTTCCCAATATAGGCCATAGAGCTCAGAGTCACATCACATTGAGCTCAGAGTCACATCAAATTTCTAGTTCTGGACCTAAGGACCCCTTAGTATACCTCAGATGACATACCAGGAGTGTCTAAGACCCATTTCTGGCCTCCAGGGATGACTTTTTGAAGTTTTGGGGTTTAAGGGGGCATAGTCACTTCTTCCATCCAGGCTACGTTGCTCAAAATCGGGTACGATGTCAGGTTCTTCCCTTGGCTGGAAGCTGAAAAAAAAACTTCAGATAATAGCAAAGGTAGATAGATCAAATGAAAGCATCAGATCTGAGCTTTCTAACCAGTATATTTAGGTCATGGGTACTCACAAAGTGACTGTGATATCCATTCTGAGCTATTTGGAAAATTAGCAAATCTTGTCAAAAAAACTTTTTTTGACGATTTTTGCTAATTTTCGGTATCAACCCTCATGACTGTTTTCGGGTCCCTGTAGCCACCAGGACCCCATAATATATCTCAGATGATATAACAAGAGTGGCTAGGGCTCATTTCCAGCCTCCAGGTACATGTCTGACTCCTATTTGTGACATTTCGAGGTGTTTGGGGTCAAACTCATTTTTTCCATTATAGGCCATATAGCTCAGAGTCACATCACATTGAGCTCAGAGTCACATCAAATTTCTAGTTCTGGACCTAAGGACCCCTTAGTATACCTCAGATGACATACCAGGAGTGTCTAAGGCCCATTTCTGGCCTCCAGGGATGACTTTTTGAAGTTTTGGGGTTTAAGGGGCAAAGTCACTTCTTCCATCCAGCCTAAGGTGCTCAAAATCGGGTACAATGTCAGGTTTTTCCCATGGCTGGAAGCTGAAAAAAAAACTTCAGATAATAGCAAAGGTAGATGGATCAAATGAAAGCATCAGATCTGAGCTTTCTAACAAGTATATTTAGGTCCTGGGTACTCACAAAGTGACTGTGATATCCATTCTGAGCTATTTGGAAAATTAGCAAATCTTGTCAAAAAAACTTTTTTTGACGATTTTTGCTAATTTTCGGTATCAACCCTCATGACTGTTTTCGGGTCCCTGTAGCCACCAGGACCCCATAATATATCTCAGATGATATAACAAGAGTGGCTAGGGCTCATTTCCAGCCTCCAGGTACATGTCTGACTCCTATTTGTGACATTTCGAGGTGTTTGGGGTCAAACTCATTTTTTCCATTAAAGGCCATATAGCTCAGAGTCACATCACATTGAGCTCAGAGTCACATCAAATTTCTAGTCCTGGACCTAAGGACCCCTTAGTATACCTCAGATGACATACCAGGAGTGTCTAAGACCCATTTCTGGCCTCCAGGGATGACTTTTTGAAGTTTTGGGGTTTAAGGGGGCAAAGTCACTTCTTCCATCCAGCCTAAGGTGCTCAAAATCGGGTACAATGTCAGGTTTTTCCCATGGCTGGAAGCTGAAAAAAAAACTTCAGATAATAGCAAAGGTAGATAGATCAAATGAAAGCATCAGATCTGAGCTTTCTAACAAGTATATTTAGGTCCTGGGTACTCACAAAGTGACTGTGATATCCATTCTGAGCTATTTGGAAAATTAGCAAATCTTGTCAAAAAAACTTTTTTTGACGATTTTTGCTAATTTTCGGTATCAACCCTCATGACTGTTTTCAGGTCCCTGTAGCCACCAGGACCCCATAATATATCTCAGATTATATAACAAGAGTGGCTAGGGATCATTTCCAGCCTCCAGGTACATGTCTGACTCCTATTTGTGACATTTTGAGGTGTTTGGTGTCAAATTCATTTTTTTCCATTATAGCTCCTAGATATCAGAGTCACATCAGATTTCTAGTTCTGGACCCAAGAAGACCATAGTATACCTCCGATGACATACCAAGAGTGTCTAAGACCCATTTCTGGCCTCCAGGGGTGACTTTTTGAAGTTTTTGGGTTTAAGGGGGCAAAGTGACTTTTTCCACCCAGCCCAATGTTCTCAAAATCGGGTACGATATCAGGTGTTTCCCTTGGTTGGTAGCGGAAAAAAAACTTTATATAATATCAAAGTTATATATATCACATGAAAGCATCAGAGCTGACCTTTCTAACAAGTGTATTCATATCTTGCACACTCAAACAGTGTCTCTGATATCCATTCTGAGCTATTTGGAAAATTAGCAAATCTTGTAAAAAAAAAATTTGGGACGATTTTTGCTAATTTTCAGTATCAACCCACCTGACTGTTTTTGGGTCCCTGTGGCCACCAGGACCCTATATTATATCTCAGGTGATATAGCAAGAGTGTCTAGGGCTCATTTCCAGCCTCCAGGTACATGTCTGAGTCCTATTTCAGACATTTTGAGGTGTTTGCTGTCAAATTCATTTTTTCCATTATAGGCCCTAGATATCAGAGTCACATCACATTTCTAGTTCTGGACCCAAGAACACCATAGTATACCTCAGATGACATACCAAGAGTGTCTAAGACCCATTTCTGGCCTCCAGGGGTGACTTTTTGAAGTTTTTGGGTTTAAGGGGGCAAAGTCACTTTTTCCACTCGAGGTCGTGGAACTCGGAGCTGGGTAAAAGTTTAGCTTGAGTGCCCTCCCCATGGAGGTCAAAAATGTTATTGCATCAAAATCATTTAAAAACTATATAGGTGTAATTGTAGTGCCCTGAATGCTATATGGCTGCATTTGCACCGTTCTAGGTATTTAAAAAATGAATTTCTAACACTTTTGAAGTCTCCATGAAGTGAAAAATGACTAAGTCCAAAAACTTCACTGGTGCATCAAAGTGGTCAAAAAAGGTCAACATTGGGTTAAAATTAACAAAACATAGTGCTGCAGTGGTCCAATAGCAGGCTAAAGACATAATGAATGACACAGAATGAACAGTTTTACTAAACACTTTGAAAATTCGATTTTCAATTTCAGGGGGACAAGGTCATGGAACTCCGAGCTGGGTAAAAGTTCAGCTTAAGGGCCCTCCCCATGGAGGTCAAAAATGTTATTACATCAAAATCTTTTAAAAACTATATAGGTGTAATTGCAGTGTCCTGAATGCTATGTAACTGCATTTGCACTGTTCTGTGTGCCTCCAAAATGAATTTCTAACACTTTTGAAGTCCCCATGAAGTGAAAAATGACGAAGTACAAAGACATCATTGGTGCATGAAAGTGTTTAAAAACGGTCACAAATGCATAAAAATGAAAAAAACAAAGTGCTACACTGGCCCAATAGCAAGCTAAACACACAATGAATGACCCAGAATGAATATATTTACAAATTACTTGGAAAATGCTATTTTAAATTTCAGGGGGACGAGGTCACAGAAGTCATGGAACTCCGAGCGGGGTAAAAGTTCAAACTTTCCACCCGTCATGGAGGTCAAAATTTTTAATTCATCAAAATCATTTAAAAACTATATAGGTGTGATTGGAGTGTCCTGATTGCTATATAGGTGCATTTGCACTGTCCTGTGTGCCTCCAAAGTGACTTTCTAACACTTTTGAAATCTCCATGAAGCAAAAAGTGACTAAGTCCAAAGACCATTTGGAGCATCAAAGTGTTCAAAAACGGTCAAAAATGCATAAAAACGAAAAAAAAACAAGTGCTACAGTGGCCCAATAGCATGCTAAACACACAATGAATGACACAGAATGAATAGTTGTACACATTACTTTGAAAATGCAATTTTAAATTTCAGGGGGACAAGGTCACGAAAGTCATGGAACTCCGAGCGGGGTAAAAGTTCAACCTTTCCCCCCTTATGGAGGTCAAAATTTTAATACATCAAAATCATTTAAAAACTATATAGGTGTGATGGCAGTGTCTTGGATACATCCCACATGAATTTTAAACACATTAGGAGCATCTCTGATCAAAATAACCATAAAAATCCCAAAGCTGCATCAGTGCTTCAAAGTGCTCCAAAACGGTCAAAAATGGACGAAAATGAAAAATATTCTCCATATCTGAGTTTTTATAACATTCCTTAGATAATGTATATCTTGAATTAGTTTTAAATCCTTTTATTAAAAAGTTTCTTTTCTATGCTGCACTGGTGCAACGCCTCAAGTCTGAGAAGCTGCACCAGTGCAGCCGAAGCAGCACTGGTGCAGCCGAAGCAGCACTGGTGCAACAAGAGTCAAGCTGGTAGCCTGACCTTTGACCAATCCGAGAAAAAAAAAGGTGTTTTTTTCCCTGGGCCCCTCCCCCAAACGAAAACACATTGACCTGAAGCCTAAGTGTATTCTGAGTAATAAAAAGTTTATTAGATGAAAAAATATTGTACGGGCACTTTTTTGCACAAAAAGTCACTTTTTGGCACTTTTTTGAGAGAAATAAAATAGTTCGCAGATTTTTTTTAAATCGACCGAATTACAAAAAAAATGCTCTTGTTGGATGGCTTTGGACATAAGGCCGCATAAACAAAAGGAATTTTTCAAATATCTGTTTTTCTCACTTTTTTATTGCTGTTTGAAATTTCTGACTTGACTTTTTGCATCATTGGTGATGCATGTGTTTAACATTGAGCTTGGGAAAATTGAAAAAAAATAGACTTTGGGGATTGTTTACTAGGGCAAGTGATACATCAAATTAAGACTCATATTAAACTGAACCTCAAGCTGAAAAAAAAAACAAAATAGCATTTACGATCACTTTTTTATAAGCGACTTTAACAATTGTTTTTTTAGCTATATTAAAAAACAAGGTAACGCCGTAAATTTTAGAAAAGAGATTTTTTCAAAGTAAAAGTAAAGTAAAGTCCACATTTGTAAAGCGCACAATCACCCGTAAGGGTCTCTAGGCGCTGGGGGCCGTCGGGAAGATTAAGCGAGCTATTGCCCAGAGTCGCATGGTGCTGGGCTAACCTGCCGCCGGAGCCGGGGATCGAACCGTGGTCCCCAGATTCCAGCGTCAGTCGCCCTGGCCGCGGCGCCACACCTCTCCCACTAAAGTAAAACATAGGTGTGACCTGCCTTCACATTAGGCTTCATAAACAAAAGAAAAAACATCTCTATGTGTTATATTCACTTTTTAATAACACATTTTCGTTTTAGGCACAAGCAAAAAGCAGCATTGGTGATGCATGTGTTTTTCAATGGGGTTTTTTAAAGTCTACCAAAATACGGTTTACCAATACATTTTCATTATTTTCTCTTTGGTATCTCATTATGCACATGTTAATAAACAGGTTCATGCATTATTAGCTAAATAGCATAAAAACACACTGAATTATTAACAATAATCTTTGAGATTTGGGTGACCAGATGGCCGGAAATCGAAAATCGCCTCATATGGATTCAACTTCCATTTCGTGCACTTTCTATGTGGGCCACATGCATAAGAATTGGTACAATAATGCATACGAATCCTAGCTAGAATCTGCAATTGAAATTAAGTCTTTAACTTATATGCTTCAAGAATTATAGGGCACATTCTGCTATGTATAATATCCTATCCATTTCAATGGGACGACCAGATGGCCGCAAATTGAAAATCGCGTCGTATGGATTCATATTGCGTTGTATGTACCTTACGTGTAAGCCACATGCATTTAAAATGACACAATGTAGTAGGGTATGCTATAGAATGTGTTGCAGTTGGAAATCAAGCTCTATCTAGTATGGATCATGACTGATGACACAATATACGTGACTCATTTTGCAAAAAATGGAGGCAAATTTTATAAAACATGCGTTTAATCACTGAATGATTCTCACCACTTCTAAGCATGGCACAGGCATGACAATGACCACAGGGCAGTGGCATGATGGTAACTGTATGCTGCACTCAGAATTATGGATCCAGATTGTATGGTTTTAGAATTATGGGCCACAACGTAAGGCATATTTTTTCACACATGTGACGTTATTGAAAAACATCATACATTCAACTTCACATTTTGTAGCCTAAAGCATAAAGTGTTCTTCAACACACATGAAAGTGAAAAATAAAAACTTTTCCTGAAGATTACACTTGATTTGTACCTTGTCCCTATAAGCCACAAATATGAGAGTTACCACTATAAAGTGTAGATGTCTTAGCTACATACTGTGATTGAA
This sequence comes from Lissotriton helveticus, assembly GCF_964261635.1. Lineage (NCBI taxonomy): Eukaryota > Metazoa > Chordata > Amphibia > Caudata > Salamandridae > Lissotriton > Lissotriton helveticus. Next base: position 2,089,896 of record NW_027611666.1, read on the forward strand.
ATTAGGTCGGTACCTCATATGGTGCAAGATTTATAGTGCACCACATACTATGTAATATATCCTATCCATTTCAATGGGTGACCAGATGGCCGCAAATTAAAAATCGCCTCGTATGGATTCAAATTGCTTTGTATGCACCTTGTGTGTGAGCCACATGCATATAAAATGGCACACTGTAGTAGGCTATGTTATAGAATGTGTTGCAGTTGGAAATCAAGCTCTATCTAATATGGATCTTGACTGATGACATAACATACGTGACACATTTTGCAAAAGCTGAAGGAATTTTTTTAAAAATATGTGTTTAATCGCTGAAAGATTCACACCACTTTGAAGCTTTCCACATGCATGAAAATGAACACAGGACAGTGGCATCATGTTAGCTTAATGCTGCACTTCCAATTATGGATCCAGATTGTATGGTTTTAGAAGTATGGGACAAAATGTAAGGCATACTTTTTCATACATGCGACGGTATTGAAAAACGTCATACATTCAACCTCAAATTTTGACAACTTTACAATACGCCACACACATAATAATTCACATGGGTAAGATGCACATCACTAGGAACAAAGTGCTGTTTAAATTATGTCTCTATAATGTACAGACTATGAATTATAGCCAAAAGTATAAAGTGTTCTACAACACACATGAAAGTGAAAAATAAAAACTTACCTGAAGGTTACACTTGATTTGTACCTTGTCCCTATAAGCCACAACCATGAGAGTTACCACTATGAATTGTAAATGTCTTAGCTACATACTGCAATTGAAATTAAGTCAGTACATCATATGCTTCAAGAAATAGAGTGCACTACATCCTCTGTAGTATATCCTATCCATTTCAAAGGGTGACCAGATGGCCGCAAATTAAAAATTGCCTCGTATGGATTCAAATTGCTTTGTATGACTGTTTTCAGGTCCCTGTAGCCACCAGGACCCCATAATATATCTCAGATGATATAACAAGAGTGGCTAGGGCTCATTTCCAGCCTCCAGGTACATGTCTGACTCTTATTTGTGACATTTCGAGGTGTTTGGGATCAAACTCATTTTTCCCAATATAGGCCATAGAGCTCAGAGTCACATCACATTGAGCTCAGAGTCACATCAAATTTCTAGTTCTGGACCTAAGGACCCCTTAGTATACCTCAGATGACATACCAGGAGTGTCTAAGACCCATTTCTGGCCTCCAGGGATGACTTTTTGAAGTTTTGGGGTTTAAGGGGGCATAGTCACTTCTTCCATCCAGGCTACGTTGCTCAAAATCGGGTACGATGTCAGGTTCTTCCCTTGGCTGGAAGCTGAAAAAAAAACTTCAGATAATAGCAAAGGTAGATAGATCAAATGAAAGCATCAGATCTGAGCTTTCTAACCAGTATATTTAGGTCATGGGTACTCACAAAGTGACTGTGATATCCATTCTGAGCTATTTGGAAAATTAGCAAATCTTGTCAAAAAAACTTTTTTTGACGATTTTTGCTAATTTTCGGTATCAACCCTCATGACTGTTTTCGGGTCCCTGTAGCCACCAGGACCCCATATTATATCTCAGATGATATAACAAGAGTGGCTAGGGCTCATTTCCAGCCTCCAGGTACATGTCTGACTCCTATTTGTGACATTTCGAGGTGTTTGGGGTTAAACTCATTTTTTCCATTATAGGCCATATAGCTCAGAGTCACATCACATTGAGCTCAGAGTCACATCAAATTTCTAGTTCTGGACCTAAGGACCCCTTAGTATACCTCAGATGACATACCAGGAGTGTCTAAGGCCCATTTCTGGCCTCCAGGGATGACTTTTTGAAGTTTTGGGGTTTAAGGGGGCAAAGTCACTTCTTCCATCCAGCCTAAGGTGCTCAAAATCGGGTACAATGTCAGGTTTTTCCCATGGCTGGAAGCTGAAAAAAAAACTTCAGATAATAGCAAAGGTAGATAGATCAAATGAAAGCATCAGATCTGAGCTTTCTAACAAGTATATTTAGGTCCTGGGTACTCACAAAGTGACTGTGATATCCATTCTGAGCTATTTGGAAAATTAGCAAATCTTGTCAAAAAAACTTTTTTTGACGATTTTTGCTAATTTTCGGTATCAACCCTCATGACTGTTTTCGGGTCCCTGTAGCCACCAGGACCCCATAATATATCTCAGATGATATAACAAGAGTGGCTAGGGCTCATTTCCAGCCTCCAGGTACATGTCTGACTCCTATTTGTGACATTTCGAGGTGTTTGGGGTCAAACTCATTTTTTCCATTATAGGCCATATAGCTCAGAGTCACATCACATTGAGCTCAGAGTCACATCAAATTTCTAGTTCTGGACCTAAGGACCCCTTAGTATACCTCAGATGACATACCAGGAGTGTCTAAGACCCATTTCTGGCCTCCAGGGATGACTTTTTGAAGTTTTGGGGTTTAAGGGGGCAAAGTCACTTCTTCCATTCAGCCTAAGGTGCTCAAAATCGGGTACAATGTCAGGTTTTTCCCATGGCTGGAAGCTGGAAAAAAAACTTCAGATAATAGCAAAGGTAGATAGATCAAATGAAAGCATCAGATCTGAGCTTTCTAACAAGTATATGTAGGTCCTGGGTACTCACAAAGTGACTGTGATATCCATTCTGAGCTATTTGGAAAATTAGCAAATCTTGTCAAAAAAACTTTTTTTGACGATTTTTGCTAATTTTCGGTATCAACCCTCATGACTGTTTGCAGGTCCCTGTAGCCACCAGGACCCCATAATATATCTCAGATTATATAACAAGAGTGGCTAGGGCTCATTTCCAGCCTCCAGGTACATGTCTGACTCCTATTTATGACATTTTGAGGTGTTTGGTGTCAAATTCATTTTTTTCCATTATAGCTCCTAGATATCAGAGTCACATCAGATTTCTAGTTCTGGACCCAAGAAGACCATAGTATACCTCCGATGACATACCAAGAGTGTCTAAGACCCATTTCTGGCCTCCAGGGGTGACTTTTTGAAGTTTTTGGGTTTAAGGGGGCAAAGTGACTTTTTCCACCCAGCCCAATGTTCTCAAAATCGGGTACGATATCAGGTGTTTCCCTTGGTTGGTAGCGGAAAAAAAACTTTATATAATATCAAAGTTATATATATCACATGAAAGCATCAGAGCTGACCTTTCTAACAAGTGTATTCATATCTTGCACACTCAAACAGTGTCTCTGATATCCATTCTGAGCTATTTGGAAAATTAGCAAATCTTGTAAAAAAAAAATTTGGGACGATTTTTGCTAATTTTCAGTATCAACACACCTGACTGTTTTTGGGTCCCTGTGGCCACCAGGACCCTATATTATATCTCAGGTGATATAGCAAGAGTGTCTAGGGCTCATTTCCAGCCTCCAGGTACATGTCTGAGTCCTATTTCAGACATTTTGAGGTGTTTGCTGTCAAATTCATTTTTTCCATTATAGGCCCTAGATATCAGAGTCACATCACATTTCTAGTTCTGGACCCAAGAACACCATAGTATACCTCAGATGACATACCAAGAGTGTCTAAGACCCATTTCTGGCCTCCAGGGGTGACTTTTTGAAGTTTTTGGGTTTAAGGGGGCAAAGTCACTTTTTCCACCCAAGGTCGTGGAACTCGGAGCTGGGTAAAAGTTTAGCTTGAGTGCCCTCCCCATGGAGGTCAAAAATGTTATTGCATCAAAATCATTTAAAAACTATATAGGTGTAATTGTAGTGCCCTGAATGCTATATGGCTGCATTTGCACCGTTCTAGGTATTTAAAAAATAAATTTCTAACACTTTTGAAGTCTCCATGAAGTGAAAAATGATTAAGTCCAAAAACTTCACTGGTGCATCAAAGTGGTCAAAAAAGGTCAACATTGGGTTAAAATTAACAAAACATAGTGCTGCAGTGGTCCAATAGCAGGCTAAAGACATAATGAATGACACAGAATGAACAGTTTTACTAAACACTTTGAAAATTCGATTTTCAATTTCAGGGGGACAAGGTCATGGAACTCCGAGCTGGGTAAAAGTTCAGCTTAAGGGCCCTCCCCATGGAGGTCAAAAATGTTATTACATCAAAATCTTTTAAAAACTATATAGGTGTAATTGCAGTGTCCTGAATGCTATGTAACTGCATTTGCACTGTTCTGTGTGCCTCCAAAATGAATTTCTAACACTTTTGAAGTCCCCATGAAGTGAAAAATGACGAAGTACAAAGACATCATTGGTGCATGAAAGTGTTTAAAAACGGTCACAAATGCATAAAAATGAAAAAAACAAAGTGCTACACTGGCCCAATAGCAAGCTAAACACACAATGAATGACCCAGAATGAATATATTTACAAATTACTTGGAAAATGCTATTTTAAATTTCAGGGGGACGAGGTCACAGAAGTCATGGAACTCCGAGCAGGGTAAAAGTTCAAACTTTCCACCCCTCATGGAGGTCAAAATTTTTAATTCATCAAAATCATTTAAAAACTATATAGGTGTGATTGGAGTGTCCTGATTGCTATATAGGTGCATTTGCACTGTCCTGTGTGCCTCCAAAGTGACTTTCTAACACTTTTGAAATCTCCATGAAGCAAAAAGTGACTAAGTCCAAAGACCATTTGGAGCATCAAAGTGTTCAAAAACGGTCAAAAATGCATAACAACGAAAAAAAACAAGTGCTACAGTGGCCCAATAGCATGCTAAACACACAATGAATGACACAGAATGAATAGTTGTACACATTACTTTGAAAATGCAATTTTAAATTTCAGGGGGACAAGGTCACGAAAGTCATGGAACTCCGAGCGGGGTAAAAGTTCAACCTTTCCCCCCTTATGGAGGTCAAAATTTTAATACATCAAAATCATTTAAAAACTATATAGGTGTGATGGCAGTGTCTTGGATACATCCCACATGAATTTCAAACACATTAGGAGCATCTCTGATCAAAATAACCATAAAAATCCCAAAGCTGCATCAGTGCTTCAAAGTGCTCCAAAACGGTCAAAAATGGACGAAAATGAAAAATATTCTCCATATCTGAGTTTTTATAACATTCCTTAGATAATGTATATCTTGAATTAGTTTTAAATCCTTTTATTAAAAAGTTTCTTTTCTATGCTGCACTGGTGCAACGCCTCAAGTCTGAGAAGCTGCACCAGTGCAGCCGAAGCAGCACTGGTGCAGCCGAAGCAGCACTGGTGCAACAAGAGTCAAGCTGGTAGCCTGACCTTTGACCAATCCGAGAAAAAAAAAGGTGTTTTTTTCCCTGGGCCCCTCCCCCAAACGAAAACACATTGACCTGAAGCCTAAGTGTATTCTGAGTCATAAAAAGTTTATTAGATGAAAAAATATTGTACGGGCACTTTTTTGCACAAAAAGTCACTTTTTGGCACTTTTTTGAGAGAAATAAAATAGTTCGCAGATTTTTTTTAAATCGACCGAATTAAAAAAAAATGCTCTTGTTGGATGGCTTTGGACATAAGGCCGCATAAACAAAAGGAATTTTTCAAATATCTGTTTTTCTCACTTTTTTATTGCTGTTTGAAATTTCTGACTTGACTTTTTGCATCATTGGTGATGCATGTGTTTAACATTGAGCTTGGGAAAATTGAAAAAAAATAGACTTTGGGGATTGTTTACTAGGGCAAGTGATACATCAAATTAAGACTCATATTAAACTGAACCTCAAGCTGAAAAAAAAAAAAAATAGCATTTACGATCACTTTTTTATAAGCGACTTTAACAATTGTTTTTTTAGCTATATTAAAAAACAAGGTAACGCCGTAAATTTTAGAAAAGAGATTTTTTCAAAGTAAAACATAGGTGTGACCTGCCTTCACATTAGGCTTCATAAACAAAAGAAAAAACATCTCTATGTGTTATATTCACTTTTTAATAACACATTTTCGTTTTAGGCACAAGCAAAAAGCAGCATTGGTGATGCATGTGTTTTTCAATGGGGTTTTTTAAAGTCTACCAAAATACGGTTTACCAATACATTTTCATTATTTTCTCTTTGGTATCTCACTATGCACATGTTAATAAACAGGTTCATGCATTATTAGCTAAATAGCATAAAAACACACTGAATTATTAACAATAATCTTTGAGATTTGGGTGACCAGATGGCCGGAAATCGAAAATCGACTCGTATGGATTCAACTTCCATTTCGTGCACTTTCTATGTGGGCCACATGCATAAGAATTGGTACAATAATGCATACGAATCTTAGCTAGAGTCTGCAATTGAAATTAAGTCTTTAACTTATATGCTTCAAGAATTATAGGGCACATTCTGCTATGTATAATATCCTATCCATTTCAATGGGACGACCAGATGGCCGCAAATTGAAAATCGCGTCGTATGGATTCATATTGCGTTGTATGTACCTTACGTGTAAGCCACATGCATTTAAAATGACACAATGTAGTAGGGTATGCTATAGAATGTGTTGCAGTTGGAAATCAAGCTCTATCTAGTATGGATCATGACTGATGACACAATATACGTGACTCATTTTGCAAAAAATGGAGGCAAATTTTATAAAACATGCGTTTAATCACTGAATGATTCTCACCACTTCTAAGCATGGCACAGGCATGACAATGACCACAGGGCAGGCAGTGGCATGATGGTAACTGTATGCTGCACTCAGAATTATGGATCCAGATTGTATGGTTTTAGAATTATGGGCCACAACGTAAGGCATATTTTTTCACACATGTGACGTTATTGAAAAACATCATACATTCAACTTCACATTTTGTAGCCAAAAGCATAAAGTGTTCTTCAACACACATGAAAGTGAAAAATAAAAACTTTTCCTGAAGATTACACTTGATTTGTACCTTGTCCCTATAAGCCACAAATATGAGAGTTACCACTATAAAGTGTAGATGTCTTAGCTACATACTGTGATTGAAATTAGGTCGGTACCTCATATGGTTCAAGATTTATAGTGCACCACATACTATGTAATATATCCTATTCATTTCAATGGGTGACCAGATGGCCGCAAATTAAAAATCGCCTCGTATGGATTCAAATTGCTTTGTATGCACCTTGTGTGTGAGCCACATGCATATAAAATGGCACACTGTAGTAGGCTATGTTATAGAATGTGTTGCAGTTGGAAATCAAGCTCTATCTAATATGGATCTTGACTGATGACATAACATACGTGACACATTTTGCAAAAGCTGAAGGAATTTTTTTAAAAATATGTGTTTAATCGCTGAAAGATTCACACCACTTTGAAGCTTTCCACATGCATGAAAATGAACACAGGACAGTGGCATCATGTTAGCTTAATGCTGCACTTCCAATTATGGATCCAGATTGTATGGTTTTAGAAGTATGGGACAAAATGTAAGGCATACTTTTTCATACATGCGACGGTATTGAAAAACGTCATACATTCAACCTCAAATTTTGACAACTTTACAATACGCCACACACATAATAATTCACATGGGTAAGATGCACATCACTAGGAACAAAGTGCTGTTTAGATTATGTCTCTATAATGTACAGACTATGAATTATAGCCAAAAGTATAAAGTGTTCTACAACACACATGAAAGTGAAAAATAAAAACTTACCTGAAGGTTACACTTGATTTGTACCTTGTCCCTATAAGCCACAACCATGAGAGTTACCACTATGAATTGTAAATGTCTTAGCTACATACTGCAATTGAAATTAAGTCAGTACATCATATGCTTCAAGAAATAGAGTGCACTACATCCTCTGCAGTATATCCTATCCATTTCAAAGGGTGACCAGATGGCCGCAAATTAAAAATTGCCTCGTATGGATTCAAATTGCTTTGTATGACTGTTTTCAGGTCCCTGTAGCCACCAGGACCCCATAATATATCTCAGATGATATAACAAGAGTGGCTAGGGTTCATTTCCAGCCTCCAGGTACATGTCTGACTCTTATTTGTGACATTTCGAGGTGTTTGGGATCAAACTCATTTTTCCCAATATAGGCCATAGAGCTCAGAGTCACATCACATTGAGCTCAGAGTCACATCAAATTTCTAGTTCTGGACCTAAGGACCCCTTAGTATACCTCAGATGACATACCAGGAGTGTCTAAGACCCATTTCTGGCCTCCAGGGATGACTTTTTGAAGTTTTGGGGTTTAAGGGGGCATAGTCACTTCTTCCATCCAGGCTACGTTGCTCAAAATCGGGTACGATGTCAGGTTCTTCCCTTGGCTGGAAGCTGAAAAAAAAACTTCAGATAATAGCAAAGGTAGATAGATCAAATGAAAGCATCAGATCTGAGCTTTCTAACCAGTATATTTAGGTCATGGGTACTCACAAAGTGACTGTGATATCCATTCTGAGCTATTTGGAAAATTAGCAAATCTTGTCAAAAAAACTTTTTTTGACGATTTTTGCTAATTTTCGGTATCAACCCTCATGACTGTTTTCGGGTCCCTGTAGCCACCAGGACCCCATAATATATCTCAGATGATATAACAAGAGTGGCTAGGGCTCATTTCCAGCCTCCAGGTACATGTCTGACTCCTATTTGTGACATTTCGAGGTGTTTGGGGTCAAACTCATTTTTTCCATTATAGGCCATATAGCTCAGAGCCACATCACATTGAGCTCAGAGTCACATCAAATTTCTAGTTCTGGACCTAAGGACCCCTTAGTATACCTCGGATGACATACCAGGAGTGTCTAAGACCCATTTCTGGCCTCCAGGGATGACTTTTTGAAGTTTTGGGGTTTAAGGGGGCAAAGTCACTTCTTCCATCCAGCCTAAGGTGCTCAAAATCGGGTACAATGTCAGGTTTTTCCCATGGCTGGAAGCTGAAAAAAAAACTTCAGCTAATAGCAAAGGTAGATAGATCAAATGAAAGCATCAGATCTGAGCTTTCTAACAAGTATATTTAGGTCCTGGGTACTCACAAAGTGACTGTGATATCCATTCTGAGCTATTTGGAAAATTAGCAAATGTTGTCAAAAAAACTTTTTTTGACGATTTTTGCTAATTTTCGGTATCAACCCTCATGACTGTTTTCGGGTCCCTGTAGCCACCAGGACCCCATAATATATCTCAGATGATATAACAAGAGTGGCTAGGGCTCATTTCCAGCCTCCAGGTACATGTCTGACTCCTATTTGTGACATTTCGAGGTGTTTGGGGTCAAACTCATTTTTTCCATTATAGGCCATATAGCTCAGAGTCACATCACATTGAGCTCAGAGTCACATCAAATTTCTAGTTCTGGACCTAAGAACCCCTTAGTATACCTCAGATGACATACCAGGAGTGTCTACGACCCATTTCTGGCCTCCAGGGATGACTTTTTGAAGTTTTGGGGTTTAAGGGGGCAAAGTCACTTCTTCCATCCAGCCTAAGGTGCTCAAAATCGGGTACAATGTCAGGTTTTTCCCATGGCTGGAAGCTGAAAAAAAAACTTCAGATAATAGCAAAGGTAGATAGATCAAATGAAAGCATCAGATCTGAGCTTTCTAACAAGTATATTTAGGTCCTGGGTACTCACAAAGTGACTGTGATATCCATTCTGAGCTATTTGGAAAATTAGCAAATCTTGTCAAAAAAACTTTTTTTGACGATTTTTGCTAATTTTCGATATCAACCCTCATGACTGTTTTCAGGTCCCTGTAGCCACCAGGACCCCATAATATATCTCAGATTATATAACAAGAGTGGCTAGGGCTCATTTCCAGCCTCCAGGTACATGTCTGACTCCTATTTGTGACATTTTGAGGTGTTTGGTGTCAAATTCATTTTTTTCCATTATAGCTCCTAGATATCAGAGTCACATCAGATTTCTAGTTCTGGACCCAAGAAGACCATAGTATACCTCAGATGACATACCAAGAGTGTCTAAGACCCATTTCTGGCCTCCAGGGGTGACTTTTTGAAGTTTTTGGGTTTAAGGGGGCAAAGTGACTTTTTCCACCCAGCCCAATGTTCTCAAAATCAGGTACGATATCAGGTGTTTCCCTTGGTTGGTAGCGGAAAAAAAACTTTATATAATATCAAAGTTATATATATCACATGAAAGCATCAGAGCTGACCTTTCTAACAAGTGTATTCATATCTTGCGCACTCAAACAGTGTCTCTGATATACATTCTGAGCTATTTGGAAAATTAGCAAATCTTGTAAAAAATAATTTTTGGGACGATTTTTGCTAATTTTCAGTATCAACCCACCTGACTGTTTTTGGGTCCCTGTGGCCACCAGGACCCTATATTATATCTCAGGTGATATAGCAAGAGTGTCTAGGGCTCATTTCCAGCCTCCAGGTACATGTCTGAGTCCTATTTCAGACATTTTGAGGTGTTTGCTGTCAAATTCATTTTTTCCATTTTAGGCCCTAGATATAAGAGTCACATCACATTTCTAGTTCTGGACCCAAGAACACCATAGTATACCTCAGATGACATACCAAGAGTGTCTAAGACCCATTTCTGGCCTCCAGGGGTGACTTTTTGAAGTTTTTGGGTTTAAGGGGGCAAAGTCACTTTTTCCACCCGAGGTCGTGGAACTCGGAGCTGGGTAAAAGTTTAGCTTGAGTGCCCTCCCCATGGAGGTCAAAAATGTTATTGCATCAAAATCATTTAAAAACTATATAGGTGTAATTGTAGTGCCCTGAATGCTATATGGCTGCATTTGCACCGTTCTAGGTATTTACAAAATGAATTTCTAACACTTTTGAAGTCTCCATGAAGTGAAAAATGTCCAAAAACTTCACTGGTGCATCAAAGTGGTCAAAAAAGGTCAACATTGGGTTAAAATTAACAAAACATAGTGCTGCAGTGGTCCAATAGCAGGCTAAAGACATAATGAATGACACAGAATGAACAGTTTTACTAAACACTTTGAAAATTCGATTTTCAATTTCAGGGGGACAAGGTCTGGAACTCCGAGCTGGGTAAAAGTTCAGCTTAAGGGCCCTCCCCATGGAGGTCAAAAATGTTATTACATCAAAATCTTTTAAAAACTATATAGGTGTAATTGCAGTGTCCTGAATGCTATGTAACTGCATTTGCACTGTTCTGTGTGCCTCCAAAATGAATTTCTAACACTTTTGAAGTCCCCATGAAGTGAAAAATGACGAAGTACAAAGACATCATTGGTGCATGAAAGTGTTTAAAAACGGTCACAAATGCATAAAAATGAAAAAAACAAAGTGCTACACTGGCCCAATAGCAAGCTAAACACACAATGAATGACCCAGAATGAATATATTTACAAATTACTTGGAAAATGCTATTTTAAATTTCAGGGGGACGAGGTCACAGAAGTCATGGAACTCCGAGCGGGGTAAAAGTTCAAACTTTCCACCCCTCATGGAGGTCAAAATTTTTAATTCATCAAAATCATTTAAAAACTATATAGGTGTGATTGGAGTGTCCTGATTGCTATATAGGTGCATTTGCACTGTCCTGTGTGCCTCCAAAGTGACTTTCTAACACTTTTGAAATCTCCATGAAGCAAAAAGTGACTAAGTCCAAAGACCATTTGGAGCATCAAAGTGTTCAAAAACGGTCAAAAATGCATAAAAACAAAAAAAAAACAAGTGCTACAGTGGCCCAATAGCATGCTAAACACACAATGAATGACACAGAATGAATAGTTGTACACATTACTTTGAAAATGCAATTTTAAATTTCAGGGGGACAAGGTCACGAAAGTCATGGAACTCCGAGCGGGGTAAAAGTTCAACCTTTCCCCCCTTATGGAGGTCAAAATTTTAATACATCAAAATCATTTAAAAACTATATAGGTGTGATGGCAGTGTCTTGGATACATCCCACATGAATTTTAAACACATTAGGAGCATCTCTGATCAAAATAACCATAAAAATCCCAAAGCTGCATCAGTGCTTCAAAGTGCTCCAAAACGGTCAAAAATGGACGAAAATGAAAAATATTCTCCATATCTGAGTTTTTATAACATTCCTTAGATAATGTATATCTTGAATTAGTTTCAAATCCTTTTATTTAAAAGTTTCTTTTCTATGCTGCACTGGTGCAACGCCTCAAGTCTGAGAAGCTGCACCAGTGCAGCCGAAGCAGCACTGGTGCAGCCGAAGCAGCACTGGTGCAACAAGAGTCAAGCTGGTAGCCTGACCTTTGACCAATCCGAGAAAAAAAAAGGTGTTTTTTTCCCTGGGCCCCTCCCCCAAACGAAAACACATTGACCTGAAGCCTAAGTGTATTCTGAGTCATAAAAAGTTTATTAGATGAAAAAATATTGTACGGGCACTTTTTTGCACAAAAAGTCACTTTTTGGCACTTTTTTGAGAGAAATAAAATAGTTCGCTGATTTTTTTTAAATCGACCGAATTAAAAAAAAATGCTCTTGTTGGATGGCTTTGGACATAAGGCCGCATAAACAAAAGGAATTTTTCAAATATCTGTTTTTCTCACTTTTTTATTGCTGTTTGAAATTTCTGACTTGACTTTTTGCATCATTGGTGATGCATGTGTTTAACATTGAGCTTGGGAAAATTGAAAAAAAATAGACTTTGGGGATTGTTTACTAGGGCAAGTGATACATCAAATTAAGACTCATATTAAACTGAACCTCAAGCTGAAAAAAAAAAAAAATAGCATTTACGATCACTTTTTTATAAGCGACTTTAACAATTGTTTTTTTAGCTATATTAAAAAACAAGGTAACGCCGTAAATTTTAGAAAAGAGATTTTTTCAAAGTAAAACATAGGTGTGACCTGCCTTCACATTAGGCTTCATAAACAAAAGAAAAAACATCTCTATGTGTTATATTCACTTTTTAATAACACATTTTCGTTTTAGGCACAAGCAAAAAGCAGCATTGGTGATGCATGTGTTTTTCAATGGGGTTTTTTAAAGTCTACCAAAATACGGTTTACCAATACATTTTCATTATTTTCTCTTTGGTATCTCATTATGCACATGTTAATAAACAGGTTCATGCATTATTAGCTAAATAGCATAAAAACACACTGAATTATTAACAATAATCTTTGAGATTTGGGTGACCAGATGGCCGGAAATCGAAACTCGCCTCGTATGGATTCAACTTCCATTTCGTGCACTTTCTATGTGGGCCACATGCATAAGAATTGGTACAATAATGCATACGAATCTTAGCTAGAATCTGCAATTGAAATTAAGTCTTTAACTTATATGCTTCAAGAATTATAGGGCACATTCTGCTATGTATAATATCCTATCCATTTCAATGGGACGACCAGATGGCCGCAAATTGAAAATCGCGTCGTATGAATTCATATTGCGTTGTATGTACCTTACGTGTAAGCCACATGCATTTAAAATGACACAATGTAGTAGGGTATGCTATAAGAGTCAAGCTGGTAGCCTGACCTTTGACCAATCCGAGAAAAAAAAAGGTCTTTTTTTCCCTGGGCCCCTCCCCCAAACGAAAACACATTGACCTGAAGCCTAAGTGTATTCTGAGTCATAAAAAGTTTATTAGATGAAAAAATATTGTACGGGCACTTTTTTGCACAAAAAGTCACTTTTTGGCACTTTTTTGAGAGAAATAAAATAGTTCGCAGATTATTTTTAAATCGACCGAAAAAAAAAAAATGCTCTTGTTGGATGGCTTTGGACATAAGGCCGCATAAACAAAAGGAATTTTTCAAATATCTGTTTTTCTCACTTTTTTATTGCTGTTTGAAATTTCTGACTTGACTTTTTGCATCATTGGTGATGCATGTGTTTAACATTGAGCTTGGGAAAATTGAAAAAAAATAGACTTTGGGGATTGTTTACTAGGGCAAGTGATACATCAAATTAAGACTCATATTAAACTGAACCTCAAGCTGAAAAAAAAAACAAAATAGCATTTACGATCACTTTTTTATAAGCGACTTTAACAATTGTTTTTTTAGCTATATAAAAAAACAAGGTAATGCCGTAAATTTTAGAAAAGAGATTTTTTCAAAGTAAAACATAGGTGTGACCTGCCTTCACATTAGGCTTCATAAACAAAAGAAAAAACATCTCTATGTGTTATATTCACTTTTTAATAACACATTTTCGTTTTAGGCACAAGCAAAAAGCAGCATTGGTGATGCATGTGTTTTTCAATGGGGTTTTTTAAAGTCTACCAAAATACGGTTTACCAATACATTTTCATTATTTTCTCTTTGGTATCTCATTATGCACATGTTAATAAACAGGTTCATGCATTATTAGCTAAATAGCATAAAAACACACTGAATTATTAACAATAATCTTTGAGATTTGGGTGACCAGATGGCCGGAAATCGAAAATCGCCTCGTATGGATTCAACTTCCATTTCGTGCACTTTCTATGTGGGCCACATGCATAAGAATTGGTACAATAATGCATACGAATCTTAGCTAGAATCTGCAATTGGAATTAAGTCTTTAACTTATATGCTTCAAGAATTATAGGGCACATTCTGCTATGTATAATATCCTATCCATTTCAATGGGACGACCAGATGGCCGCAAATTGAAAATCGCGTCGTATGGATTCATATTGCGTTGTATGTACCTTACGTGTAAGCCACATGCATTTAAAATGACACAATGTAGTAGGGTATGCTATAAGAGTCAAGCTGGTAGCCTGACCTTTGACCAATCCGAAAAAAAAAAAGGTGTTTTTTTCCCTGGGCCCCTCCCCCAAACGAAAACACATTGACCTGAAGCCTAAGTGTATTCTGAGTCATAAAAAGTTTATTAGATGAAAAAATATTGTACGGGCACTTTTTTGCACAAAAAGTCACTTTTTGGCACTTTTTTTAGAGAAATATAATAGTTCGCAGATTTTTTGTAAATCGACCGAATTAAAAAAAAAATGCTCTTGTTGGATGGCTTTGGACATAAGGCCGCATAAACAAAAGGAATTTTTCAAATATCTGTTTTTCTCACTTTTTTATTGCTGTTTGAAATTTCTGACTTGACTTTTTGCATCATTGGTGATGCATGTGTTTAACATTGAGCTTGGGAAAATTGAAAAAAAAATAGACTTTGGGGATTGTTTACTAGGGCAAGTGATACATCAAATTAAGACTCATATTAAACTGAACCTCAAGCTGAAAAAAAAAAAAATAGCATTTACGATCACTTTTTTATAAGCGACTTTAACAATTGTTTTTTTAGCTATATTAAAAAAAAAGGTAACGCCGTAAATTTTAGAAAAGAGATTTTTTCAAAGTAAAACATAGGTGTGACCTGCCTTCACATTAGGCTTCATAAACAAAAGAAAAAACATCTCTATGTGTTATATTCACTTTTTAATAACACATTTTCGTTTTAGGCACAAGCAAAAAGCAGCATTGGTGATGCATGTGTTTTTCAATGGGGTTTTTTAAAGTCTACCAAAATACGGTTTACCAATACATTTTCATTATTTTCTCTTTGGTATCTCATTATGCACATGTTAATAAACAGGTTCATGCATTATTAGCTAAATAGCATAAAAACACACTGAATTATTAACAATAATCTTTGAGATTTGGGTGACCAGATGGCCGGAAATCGAAAATCGCCTCGTATGGATTCAACTTCCATTTCGTGCACTTTCTATGTGGGCCACATGCATAAGAATTGGTACAATAATGCATACGAATCTTAGCTAGAATCTGCAATTGGAATTAAGTCTTTAACTTATATGCTTCAAGAATTATAGGGCACATTCTGCTATGTATAATATCCTATCCATTTCAATGGGACGACCAGATGGCCACAAATTGAAAATCGCGTCGTATGGATTCATATTGCGTTGTATGTACCTTACGTGTAAGCCACATGCATTTAAAATGACACAATGTAGTAGGGTATGCTATAAGAGTCAAGCTGGTAGCCTGACCTTTGACCAATCCGAGAAAAAAAAAGGTGTTTTTTTCCCTGGGCCCCTCCCCCAAACGAAAACACATTGACCTGAAGCCTAAGTGTATTCTGAGTCATAAAAAGTTTATTAGATGAAAAAATATTGTACGGGCACTTTTTTGCACAAAAAGTCACTTTTTGGCACTTTTTTGAGAGAAATAAAATAGTTCGCAGATTTTTTTTAAATCGACCGAATTAAAAAAAAAAATGCTCTTGTTGGATGGCTTTGGACATAAGGCCGCATAAACAAAAGGAATTTTTCAAATATCTGTTTTTCTCACTTTTTTATTGCTGTTTGAAAAATCTGACTTGACTTTTTGCATCATTGGTGATGCATGTGTTTAACATTGAGCTTGGGAAAATTGAAACAAAATAGACTTTGGGGATTGTTTACTAGGGCAAGTGATACATCAAATTAAGACTCATATTAAACTGAACCTCAAGCTGAAAAAAAAAACAAAATAGCATTTATGATCACTTTTTTATAAGCGACTTTAACAATTGTTTTTTTAGCTATATTAAAAAACAAGGTAACGCCGTAAATTTTAGAAAAGAGATTTTTTCAAAGTAAAACATAGGTGTGACCTGCCTTCACATTGGGCTTCATAAACAAAAGAAAAAACATCTCTATGTGTTATATTCACTTTTTAATAACACATTTTCGTTTTAGGCACAAGCAAAAAGCAGCATTGGTGATGCATGTGTTTTTCAATGGGGTTTTTTAAAGTCTACCAAAATACGGTTTACCAATACATTTTCATTATTTTCTCTTTGGTATCTCATTATGCACATGTTAATAAACAGGTTCATGCATTATTAGCTAAATAGCATAAAAACACACTGAATTATTAACAATAATCTTTGAGATTTGGGTGACCAGATGGCCGGAAATCGAAAATCGCCTCGTATGGATTCAACTTCCATTTCGTGCACTTTCTATGTGGGCCACATGCATAAGAATTGGTACAATAATGCATACGAATCTTAGCTAGAATCTGCAATTGGAATTAAGTCTTTACCTTATATGCTTCAAGAATTATAGGGCACATTCTGCTATGTATAATATCCTATCCATTTCAATGGGACGACCAGATGGCCGCAAATTGAAAATCGCGTCGTATGGATTCATATTGCGTTGTATGTACCTTACGTGTAAGCCACATGCATTTAAAATGACACAATGTAGTAGGGTATGCTATAGAATGTGTTGCAGTTGGAAATCAAGCTCTATCTAGTATGGATCATGACTGATGACACAATATACGTGACTCATTTTGCAAAAAATGGAGGCAAATTTTATAAAACATGCGTTTAATCACTGAATGATTCTCACCACTTCTAAGCATGGCACAGGCATGACAATAACCACAGGGCAGTGGCATGATGGTAACTGTATGCTGCACTCAGAATTATGGATCCAGATTGTATGGTTTCAGAATTATGGGCCACAACGTAAGGCATATTTTTTCACACATGTGACATTATTGAAAAACATCATACATTCAACTTCACATTTTGTAGCCAAAAGCATAAAGTGTTCTTCAACACACATGAAAGTGAAAAATAAAAACTTTTCCTGAAGATTACACTTGATTTGTACCTTGTCCCTATAAGCCACAAATATGAGAGTTACCACTATAAAGTGTAGATGTCTTAGCTACATACTGTGATTGAAATTAGGTCGGTACCTCATATGCTTCAAGATTTATAGTGCACCACATACTATGTAATATATCCTATCCATTTCAATGGGTGACCAGATGGCCGCAAATTAAAAATCGCCTCGTATGGATTCAAATTGCTTTGTATGCACCTTGTGTGTGAGCCACATGCATATAAAATGGCACACTGTAGTAGGCTATGGTATAGAATGTGTTGCAGTTGGAAATCAAGCTCTATCTAATATGGATCTTGACTGATGACATAACATATTTGACACATTTTGCAAAAGCTGAAGGAATTTTTTTTAAAATATGTGTTTAATCGCTGAAAGATTCACACCACTTTGAAGCTTTCCACATGCATGAAAATGAACACAGGACAGTGGCATCATGTTAGCTTAATGCTGCACTTCCAATTATGGATCCAGATTGTATGGTTTTAGAAGTATGGGACAAAATGTAAGGCATACTTTTTCGTACATGCGACGGTATTGAAAAACGTCATACATTCAACCTCAAGTTTTGACAACTTTACAATACGCCACACACATAATAATTCACATGGGTAAGATGCACATCACTAGGAACAAAGTGCTGTTTAAATTATGTCTCTATAATGTACAGACTATGAATTATAGCCAAAAGTATAAAGTGTTCTGCAACACACATGAAAGTGAAAAATAAAAACTTACCTGAAGGTTACACTTGATTTGTACCTTGTCCCTATAAGCCACAACCATGAGAGTTACCACTATGAATTGTAAATGTCTTAGCTACATACTGCAATTGAAATTAAGTCAGTACATCATATGCTTCAAGAAATAGAGTGCACTACATCCTCTGTAGTATATCCTATCCATTTCAAAGGGTGACCAGATGGCCGCAAATTAAAAATTGCCTCGTATGGATTCAAATTGCTTTGTATGACTGTTTTCAGGTCCCTGTAGCCACCAGGACCCCATAATATATCTCAGATGATATAACAAGAGTGGCTAGGGCTCATTTACAGCCTCCAGGTACATGTCTGACTCTTATTTGTGACATTTCGAGGTGTTTGGGATCAAACTCCTTTTTCCCAATATAGGCCATAGAGCTCAGAGTCACATCACATTGAGCTCAGAGTCACATCAAATTTCTAGTTCTGGACCTAAGGACCCCTTAGTATACCTCAGATGACATACCAGGAGTGTCTAAGACCCATTTCTGGCCTCCAGGGATGACTTTTTGAAGTTTTGGGGTTTAAGGGGGCATAGTCACTTCTTCCATCCAGGCTACGTTGCTCAAAATCGGGTACGATGTCAGGTTCTTCCCTTGGCTGGAAGCTGAAAAAAAAACTTCAGATAATAGCAAAGGTAGATAGATCAAATGAAAGCATCAGATCTGAGCTTTCTAACCAGTATATTTAGGTCATGGGTACTCACAAAGTGACTGTGATATCCATTCTGAGCTATTTGGAAAATTAGCAAATCTTGTCAAAAAAACTTTTTTTGACGATTTTTGCTAATTTTCGGTATCAACCCTCATGACTGTTTTCGGGTCCCTGTAGCCACCAGGACCCCATAATATATCTCAGATGATATAACAAGAGTGGCTAGGGCTCATTTCCAGCCTCCAGGTAAATGTCTGACTCCTATATGTGACATTTCGAGGTGTTTGGGGTCAAACTCATTTTTTCCATTATAGGCCATATAGCTCAGAGTCACATCACATTGAGCTCAGAGTCACATCAAATTTCTAGTTCTGGACCTAAGGACCCCGTAGTATACCTCAGATGACATACCAGGAGTGTCTAAGACCCATTTCTGGCCTCCAGGGATGACTTTTTGAAGTTTTGGGGTTTAAGGGGGCAAAGTCACTTCTTCCATCCAGCCTAAGGTGCTCAAAATCGGGTACAATGTCAGGTTTTTCCCATGGCTGGAAGCTGAAAAAAAAACTTCAGATAATAGCAAAGGTAGATAGATCAAATGAAAGCATCAGATCTGAGCTTTCTAACAAGTATATTTAGGTCCTGGGTACTCACAAAGTGACTGTGATATCCATTCTGAGCTATTTGGAAAATTAGCAAATCTTGTCAAAAAAACTTTTTTTGACGATTTTTGCTAATTTTCGGTATCAACCCTCATGACTGTTTTCGGGTCCCTGTAGCCACCAGGACCCCATAATATATCTCAGATGATATAACAAGAGTGGCTAGGGCTCATTTCCAGCCTCCAGGTACATGTCTGACTCCTATTTGTGACATTTCGAGGTGTTTGGGGTCAAACTCATTTTTTCCATTATAGGCCATATAGCTCAGAGTCACATCACATTGAGCTCAGAGTCACATCAAATTTCTAGTTCTGGACCTAAGGACCCCTTAGTATACCTCAGATGACATACCAGGAGTGTCTAAGACCCATTTCTGGCCTCCAGGGATGACTTTTTGAAGTTTTGGGGTTTAAGGGGGCAAAGTCACTTCTTCCATCCAGCCTAAGGTGCTCAAAATCGGGTACAATGTCAGGTTTTTCCCATGGCTGGAAGCTGAAAAAAAAACTTCAGATAATAGCAAAGGTAGATAGATCAAATGAAAGCATCAGATCTGAGCTTTCTAACAAGTATATTTAGGTCCTGGGTACTCACAAAGTGACTGTGATATCCATTCTGAGCTATTTGGAAAATTAGCAAATCTTGTCAAAAAAACTTTTTTTGACGATTTTTGCTAATTTTCGGTATCAACCCTCATGACTGTTTTCAGGTCCCTGTAGCCACCAGGACCCCATAATATATCTCAGATTATATAACAAGAGTGGCTAGGGCTCATTTCCAGCCTCCAGGTACATGTCTGACTCCTATTTGTGACATTTTGAGGTGTTTGGTGTCAAATTCATTTTTTTCCATTATAGCTCCTAGATATCAGAGTCACATCAGATTTCTAGTTCTGGACCCAAGAAGACCATAGTATACCTCAGATGACATACCAAGAGTGTCTAAGACCCATTTCTGGCCTCCAGGGGTGACTTTTTGAAGTTTTTGGGTTTAAGGGGGCAAAGTGACTTTTTCCACCCAGCCCAATGTTCTCAAAATCGGGTACGATATCAGGTGTTTCCCTTGGTTGGTAGCGGAAAAAAAACTTTATATAATATCAAAGTTATATATATCACATGAAAGCATCAGAGCTGACTTTTCTAACAAGTGTATTCATATCTTGCGCACTCAAACAGTGTCTCTGATATCCATTCTGAGCTATTTGGAAAATTAGCAAATCTTGTAAAAAAAATAATTTTGGACGATTTTTGCTAATTTTCAGTATCAACCCACCTGACTGTTTTTGGGTCCCTGTGGCCACCAGGACCCTATATTATATCTCAGGTGATATAGCAAGAGTGTCTAGGGCTCATTTCCAGCCTCCAGGTACATGTCTGACTCCTATTTGTGACATTTCGAGGTGTTTGGGATCAAACTCATTTTTCCCAATATAGGCCATAGAGCTCAGAGTCACATCACATTGAGCTCAGAGTCACATCACATTTCTAGTTCTGGACCCAAGAACACCATAGTATACCTCAGATGACATACCAAGAGTGTCTAAGACCCATTTCTGGCCTCCAGGGCTGACTTTTTGAAGTTTTTGGGTTTAAGGGGGCAAAGTCACTTTTTCCACCCGAGGTCGTGGAACTCGGAGCTGGGTAAAAGTTAAGCTTGAGTGCCCTCCCCATGGAGGTCAAAAATGTTATTGCATCAAAATCATTTAAAAACTATATAGGTGTAATTGTAGTGCCCTGAATGCTATATGGCTGCATTTGCACCGTTCTAGGTATTTACAAAATGAATTTCTAACACTTTTGAAGTCTCCATGAAGTGAAAAATGACTAAGTCCAAAAACTTCACTGGTGCATCAAAGTGGTCAAAAAAGGTCAACATTGGGTTAAAATTAACAAAACATAGTGCTGCAGTGGTCCAATAGCAGGCTAAAGACATAATGAATGACACAGAATGAACAGTTTTACTAAACACTTTGAAAATTCGATTTTCAATTTCAGGGGGACAAGGTCATGGAACTCCGAGCTGGGTAAAAGTTCAGCTTAAGGGCCCTCCCCATGGAGGTCAAAAATGTTATTACATCAAAATCTTTTAAAAACTATATAGGTGTAATTGCAGTGTCCTGAATGCTATGTAACTGCATTTGCACTGTTCTGTGTGCCTCCAAAATGAATTTCTAACACTTTTGAAGTCCCCATGAAGTGAAAAATGACGAAGTACAAAGACATCATTGGTGCATGAAAGTGTTTAAAAACGGTCACAAATGCATAAAAATGAAAAAAACAAAGTGCTACACTGGCCCAATAGCAAGCTAAACACACAATGAATGACCCAGAATGAATATATTTACAAATTACTTGGAAAATGCTATTTTAAATTTCAGGGGGACGAGGTCACAGAAGTCATGGAACTCCGAGCGGGGTAAAAGTTCAAACTTTCCACCCTTCATGGATGTCAACATTTTTAATTCATCAAAATCATTTAAAAACTATATAGGTGTGATTGGAGTGTCCTGATTGCTATATAGGTGCATTTGCACTGTCCTGTGTGCCTCCAAAGTGACTTTCTAACACTTTTGAAATCTCCATGAAGCAAAAAGTGACTAAGTCCAAAGGCCATTTGGAGCATCAAAGTGTTCAAAAACGGTCAAAAATGCATAAAAACGAAAAAAAACAAGTGCTACAGTGGCCCAATAGCATGCTAAACACACAATGAATGACACAGAATGAATAGTTGTACACATTACTTTGAAAATGTAATTTTAAATTTCAGGGGGACAAGGTCACGAAAGTCATGGAACTCCGAGTGGGGTAAAAGTTCAACCTTTCCCCCCTTATGGAGGTCAAAATTTTAATACATCAAAATCATTTAAAAACTATATAGGTGTGATGGCAGTGTCTTGGATACATCCCACATGAATTTTAAACACATTAGGAGCATCTCTGATCAAAATAACCATAAAAATCCCAAAGCTGCATCAGTGCTTCAAAGAGCTCCAAAACGGTCAAAAATGGACGAAAATGAAAAATATTCTCCATATCTGAGTTTTTATAACATTCCTTAGATAATGTATATCTTGAATTAGTTTTAAATCCTTTTATTAAAAAGTTTCTTTTCTATGCTGCACTGGTGCAACGCCTCAAGTCTGAGAAGCTGCACCAGTGCAGCCGAAGCAGCACTGGTGCAGCCGAAGCAGCACTGGTGCAACAAGAGTCAAGCTGGTAGCCTGACCTTTGACCAATCCGAGAAAAAAAAGGTGTTTTTTTCCCTGGGCCCCTCCCCCAAACGAAAACACATTGACCTGAAGCCTAAGTGTATTCTGAGTGTTACAGAAAAGGGGGTTAAACCCATAAAGTCACGGGGACCTGGGCGCTATGCGGTACATATGAGGGAGGGTCCCCGTAAGGAAGGTGTATTGTCAGAAGCATACACAAATTACTAAGAACAATTAAACAAAATTTTTCACAAACTTATTGGAGTGGTAATAATGATTTAATACCAAACAAAGCGTTGTTTTCAAAATTAATAACAGTTGTATCAATTAATATTTTGCGAAAAAGCCCCGAAGGGGGGAAGGGAAGGAGAGAGTGCTCAAAAGGAGTGATAAGAATTAGAAGATTAACACAATATACAAGAATAACACAGCATTCCAGTTTTCTTGACAATGTAAGGATAATTCAAAATATCATGGCCAAACAATCAGACCAAAATTACACCATTACAATAAATCATATTCGCAAGGCACTTCTGATTGCTAGATTTGATCGGGGATGTGCCGGAATACAAACAGAGAAAAGTCGACGTTTCGACCCCTATCAACAGGCTCATTAAAGTCCTTTCACGGGGTCTTCATCAGGACGTCACACTGGGAAAGTGAGGGAGGGGGGCCAGTTCTG
Organism: Lissotriton helveticus; assembly: GCF_964261635.1. Lineage (NCBI taxonomy): Eukaryota > Metazoa > Chordata > Amphibia > Caudata > Salamandridae > Lissotriton > Lissotriton helveticus. Next base: position 2,113,327 of record NW_027611666.1, read on the forward strand.
TGAAGAAGAATGTTTCACTTTAGTATATAGTAAGGACGGCAAATCATCCTAAAAACTATAACAACGAGTGGAATGATAATTAAAATAAATTACCATGGGGTACGGCCAAGACTGGCTCGGTACATGGATGAGACGCCACGCTAGGGAGTCGTGGTCTGTCGTCAGTGGCAAAGAACTACGCTACAGAGGAGATAAAAACAAAGGTGTCAGCGGACTGATATGTCCCAAGGGTTTATACAACAGAATATAAAACCATCTCTTGGAAAATAAGGCAGAGCCCTGAGAGGGTCCTAGGGCCTTACTGCCAAAATAACCTCATGAGAGGGTAGTTACGGTAAAATAGAGTAGTACCTCTGAGGTCAGAAGGAACGTCACGAGTAGGTGGGTAATTAAAGAAAATGCAGAGAATACTGCTGGAGTTCCCCTGGCGAGGAGCTGAAATAAATAAATAAATTGCATGTTTGGGAGTTTTCGCAAGCAAATTGGCTTCAGGGATTTTGATTGGGCGGTAAAAGATTACTCACAAGAGATTGTAGACAGAAACGTTTTATATGGAATCTTGTTCTTAAAAACGGGAGAAAGCGAGAGGGGAACTCTGCCACATCAATCGCATACGGCGATGAATCCAGTGACTTCTCACTTGGAACCCACGAATTCACACATTCGTTAGTCGCAAAACCTGGGGGTAACAAGGGAAGACAACTCAATGTGCTGATTTATAATGCCTGAAGTAGCAGATAACCCACAGTACGCGAATAGTTGCAAACCAGATAGCAATTACTCACGGAAAAATTGGAAGCTGTTCACGCTATCTATGCGGAAGCTCCGGCAGGCTCCATCGCGTCAGTGGCGTGGAGCGCGAAATTCAAAAGAGGTCAGAAGCGAGGTCGATTTTGCAAAGACTCGTCAATCCATATGATCTAGGGTAAATACATCCAAGAGTTACAAGGGGACCTGGACCCCACTAGCACAGCCCACCCTGTCTAAGTCGTACTTACAAAAGGCGGGGAAAGGTGCTGTCTTAGTCAGGCTGTTCGTCACACTCCGCAGCGGCTGCAATGCGGAGGAGGGGGGGAGGAGCCAAAGCATATGTCGATTCCCAAGGAAATAGAAGACATACTCTCTAGAGGGCGCGAAGCGCGACCAAATAAGATATGGGAGCCACAATTGGGAGAATTACATTAGGTACAAGGCAAATTGGAGCAAAGTTAAGAAAACCAAAGTTAAATTACCATATTTGGGAAAAATTGGCCGCAGTATTAAACTTTGGGTATATACAAAAAAACTTTTGCTTATTTGCAAACCAAGTCACAGATCGAAAAACAGTCGTTGGTGCATCTCCCACACAGGGGGATGTAACCAAACCGTAAGATTATCAAATACAAGACAATTGGCAAGTGATGTAAGTTGTGCTACACAGAATAACAAATCACAGAAGGATGGTGCATCTCTCTCGCAGGAGGATGTAAACCAATTGCATTTGCCCAAATTCAAAGTTGGTTATGGAACATTGACATACATTAAAGAACAATCCTCAAAAGACATTGTTTCCCACAAGGTTGTTGTGTCCAAACTCAGCAATGAACAAGGCCTCTTATCTCAGACTACAGAATAATATAAGGGGGCTACACTTCTAACCCAATGCTGCCAGTTGTGCAAGACTACTGTCCTGCTCATTCAACCCATTTTTTATGGAGTCCAGAAGTGACATCCATTTGGACTCACGTGTGTTAAGGATTGTTAAGAGGTTACCTCCTCGTCTCCCCAGAGTGATCTTTTCAATAACGAACCAACGCAAATCCGTGACCAAATGACCCGCGGTTTGCCAATGATCTACCAGCGGTGCACCTGCCACTTTGCATCTTAACCTACTGCAGTGGGAAGATATTCTTGACTTGATTTTCTGTTGCGTTTGCCCTACATATAGTTGTCTGCATGGGCACTGGATGATGTAGATAACTCCGGTGGAGTTACAGTTGGAATGGTGTTTCAGATGAAATGTACGTCCATTGTGGGCAAATGTTTTTATCTGCATAGTCGTCTCACATGCAGTGCACGTACCACACCTGTAATGACCAATTATAGGGGGCAAATTCCAGAGTGATGTAAGGGTTGGTTGACACAATGGTTCCAAGTATGAATGGACCACCATGTCCCTTATATTTTTTGCCCTTTTGAAAGAGTGGAGAGGCAGCTCTGTTTGGTTTATGACATCAGCAACAAGAGGCCAATTATGGTTGATAATCCTCTTTATATCATTACTGCGTGTGGAGAAAGTAGTGACGCAGATGACACGGTCGGTGCTGGCCCGTGCTGAGTTTTCTGGGTTCAATAGGGATTCTCGGGGGTTGTACCACGCCCGTTTTCTGGCTCGTTTCACCAACCTGGTCGGGTACCCCCGTGATATGAGGCGTTCACTCAAAATTTCAGACTCTTTGAAATAATCAGCCCGTGTGGAACAATTCCTCCTGATGCGGAAGAATTGACCAACTGGGAGGTTGTCCTTGAGCCCCCGTGGGTGATGGCTCTGGTATTGTAATAAGGAGTTTCGCTCAGTTGGCTTCCTAAACAGAGTTGTCTGTAGATGGTCTATTTCAACATAGATCGAAATGTCTAAAAAGGGTATTGTGTCGTTACTAGATTCCATCGTGAACTGGATGTGAGGGTTTCTAGAATTGAGCCAGGAGTGGAACACTTTAAGTTGTTCAACATCACCTTCCCAGATGCAGAGGACGTCGTCGATGTATCGGACCCATAGGGGCAGATTGGCCTTGAATGGATTAGTGGATGGAAAAATATGCTGGTGTTCAAAATGATCCATATAAATGATAGCCAAATTGGGAGCGAAGGTGGCCCCCATCGCTACGCCCTGGGTCTGCAAATAAAAACATTCTTGAAAAATAAAGAAATTGTGCATCATTGCTATTTCCAGAAGTTCGATAATGAATTCAGTGGGGACCTGAACCGGGCCAGGTCGAGTATCCAAAGCGACTCTCATGACGTCCAAAGCATCTTGCTGGGGGATACTAGTATAGAGCGATATGATGTCGCATGTAACTAGAAGTGTGCGTTCTGGGTTAAAAGGGGTTCCATCAATCAGATTAATCACTTGGGTAGTGTCTCTTAGGTAGGCCTTGGTGTTAAGGGCTATGGGTTTTAGGAAAAAATCCACGTATTGGCACAGGGGCTCTAAAAGTGATCCACACCCGGACACGATCGGTCGTCCGGGAGGCTTACTAAGGTTCTTGTGTACCTTAGGTAAGGTATAAATTGTGGCGAGTCTTGGGAACTTTTGGTTCAGGAAATCGAATTCCTGTTTGCTCAAAAAACCAGTATCCAAACCATTCTGGGTAATTCTGAGGATAGTTCTGGCCAAATCGTGTGAAGGGTCACTAGGTAAAAGGCGGTAGCTAACACCATCAGACAGTTGTCTGTGGATTTCTGCCTTGTAATCTGGAAGATCTTGTACAACAATGGCTCCGCCTTTGTCCGCAGGCTTTATGATGATCTCCTTGTTGTTACATAGATCCACCAAAGCCTTCTTCTCAGTTTTTGGTAAATTGAGCCTTGAGAATTTTGGTTGTTTAAGAGATTGGTCTATAGCAGAGGTGACAATTTCCTCAAAAGCAAGGATCCGGCTGCTCATAGCATATGTAGGTGGAAAGAAGCTTGAGGGTACCCTAAGGCCAGTGACCGAACTCTGTGGTCTAGTGGTTTGATTTCGAAAGAAATAGCGCAACCTTATCCTCCTGAAAAAACTGTACAGTTCTGTTTTCAACAGGAATTTATTGACATGAGCAGTGGGAACATAGGAGAGACCTCGGCCGAGGACTTTAAGTTCTTCCTCCTGAAGTTGGTGTTTGGAAATATTGATCACCGGACTATTGGAGGTTGGTAGAATAGGATCTTGTATTGCAGATGTATCTACCATCTGTATGTGTTCCTGCGGGTGGAGATCTCCCCGTGCACCTCTGGTCGAAAGGTTACCCGTTTCTGTTGTTTGCCCCGACCCCCTTCCCAGCCTGCCTGATTCTGTTGCTGTTGCTGTCCTCTTGATTGGCCTCTGGGCCAGTTGTTGCCCCGACCACGTGGAGGGCGCCATTGCCCCCGACCTTGATCTAAAAAATGGGGTGGAAATTGAGGAGGATATTGTTGGTAGGTTGTATCTTGAGGGGGATACGGTGGGTATGAATATGAAGTGCTGGGTCCTGCCTCCACCTCACTTCCAGAACTATACGAGGAGTCCGAAAAAGTGGTGTAATTCTGTCGTCCTCTGTACCCCCCGCGGCCGCGGTTGGTGAAACGGCCTTGATTGTCCTGTTTAAAGTAATCTGGTTGTAAGTATGGATAGACCAGTTTTTTATCAAAGAGTCTGAGATCTCGAGCTAATTTTTCCAATTTTTTTGTTTGAGCTGTGGTGTCAAAATCTTTAATGGTTACTTCCAAGCTATCTAGGGCTTCCTTGGCTTTGGTGAGTGTGTTATCTCCCAGGATTTCAGCTTTTAAGTCCGCAATTTCCTTACTTAAGGAGACTACCTGTTCCGCAGCTGTCTCCACTCCCAGCACCATCCAGTGCCGGGAGCAGTTGTTAAAAAAAATCAGTTTTTCTCACTTTTTTATTGCTGTTTGAAATTTCTGACTTGACTTTTTGCATCATTGGTGATGCATGTGTTTAACATTGAGCTTGGGAAAATTGAAAAAAAATAGACTTTGGGGATTGTTTACTAGGGCAAGTGATACATCAAATTAAGACTCATATTAAACTGAACCTCAAGCTGAAAAAAAAAACAAAATAGCATTTACGATCACTTTTTTATAAGCGACTTTAACAATTGCTTTTTTAGCTATATTAAAAAACAAGGTAACGCCGTAAATTTTAGAAAAGAGATTTTTTCAAAGTAAAACATAGGTGTGACCTGCCTACATTAGGCTTCATAAACAAAAGAAAAAACATCTCTATGTGTTATATTCACTTTTTAATAACACATTTTCGTTTTAGGCACAAGCAAAAAGCAGCATTGGTGATGCATGTGTTTTTCAATGGGGTTTTTTAAAGTCTACCAAAATACGGTTTACCAATACATTTTCATTATTTTCTCTTTGGTATCTCATTATGCACATGTTAATAAACAGGTTCATGCATTATTAGCTAAATAGCATAAAAACACACTGAATTATTAACAATAATCTTTGAGATTTGGGTGACCAGATGGCCGGAAATCGAAAATCGCCTCGTATGGATTCAACTTCCATTTCGTGCACTTTCTATGTGGGCCACATGCATACGAATTGGTACAATAATGCATACGAATCTTAGCTAGAATCTGCAATTGAAATTAAGTCTTTAACATATATGCTTCAAGAATTATAGGGCACATTCTGCTATGTATAATATCCTATCCATTTCAATGGGACGACCAGATGGCCGCAAATTGAAAATCGCGTCGTATGGATTCATATTGCGTTGTATGTACCTTACGTGTAAGCCACATGCATTTAAAATGACACAATGTAGTAGGGTATGCTATAGAATGTGTTGCAGTTGGAAATCAAGCTCTATCTAGTATGGATCATGACTGATGACACAATATACGTGACTCATTTTGCAAAAAATTGAGGCAAATTTTATAAAACATGCGTTTAATCACTGAATGATTCTCACCACTTCTAAGCATGGCACAGGCATGACAATGACCACAGGGCAGTGGCATGATGGTAACTGTATGCTGCACTCAGAATTATGGATCCAGATTGTATGGTTTTAGAATTATGGGCCACAACGTAAGGCATATTTTTTCACACATGTGACGTTATTGAAAAACATCATACATTCAACTTCACATTTTGTAGCCAAAAGCATAAAGTGTTCTTCAACACACATGAAAGTGAAAAATAAAAACTTTTCCTGAAGATTACACTTGATTTGTACCTTGTCCCTATAAGCCACAAATATGAGAGTTACCACTATAAAGTGTAGATGTCTTAGCTACATACTGTGATTGAAATTAGGTCGGTACCTCATATGGTTCAAGATTTATAGTGCACCACATACTATGTAATATATCCTATCCATTTCAATGGGTGACCAGATGGCCGCAAATTAAAAATCGCCTCGTATGGATTCAAATTGCTTTGTATGCACCTTGTGTGTGAGCCACATGCATATAAAATGGCACACTGTAGTAGGCTATGTTATAGAATGTGTTGCAGTTGGAAATCAAGCTCTATCTAATATGGATCTTGACTGATGACATAACATACGTGACACATTTTGCAAAAGCTGAAGGAATTTTTTTAAAAATATGTGTTTAATCGCTGAAAGATTCACACCACTTTGAAGCTTTCCACATGCATGAAAATGAACACAGGACAGTGGCATCATGTTAGCTTAATGCTGCACTTCCAATTATGGATCCAGATTGTATGGTTTTAGAAGTATGGGACAAAATGTAAGGCATACTTTTTCGTACATGCGACGGTATTGAAAAACGTCATACATTCAACCTCAAATTTTGACAACTTTACAATACGCCACACACATAATAATTCACATGGGTAAGATGCACATCACTAGGAACAAAGTGCTGTTTAAATTATGTCTCTATAATGTACAGACTATGAATTATAGCCAAAAGTATAAAGTGTTCTACAACACACATGAAAGTGAAAAATAAAAACTTACCTGAAGGTTACACTTGATTTGTACCTTGTCCCTATAAGCCACAACCATGAGAGTTACCACTATGAATTGTAAATGTCTTAGCTACATACTGCAATTGAAATTAAGTCAGTACATCATATGCTTCAAGAAATAGAGTGCACTACATCCTCTGTAGTATATCCTATCCATTTCAAAGGGTGACCAGATGGCCGCAAATTAAAAATTGCCTCGTATGGATTCAAATTGCTTTATATGACTGTTTTCAGGTCCCTGTAGCCACCAGGACCCCATAATATATCTCAGATGATATAACAAGAGTGGCTAGGGCTCATTTCCAGCCTCCAGGTACATGTCTGACTCTTATTTGTGACATTTCGAGGTGTTTGGGATCAAACTCATTTTTCCCAATATAGGCCATAGAGCTCAGAGTCACATCACATTGAGCTCAGAGTCACATCAAATTTCTAGTTCTGGACCTAAGGACCCCTTAGTATACCTCAGATGACATACCAGGAGTGTCTAAGACCCATTTCTGGCCTCCAGGGATGACTTTTTGAAGTTTTGGGGTTTAAGGGGGCATAGTCACTTCTTCCATCCAGGCTATGTTGCTCAAAATCGGGTACGATGTCAGGTTCTTCCCTTGGCTGGAAGCTGAAAAAAAAACTTCAGATAATAGCAAAGGTAGATAGATCAAATGAAAGCATCAGATCTGAGCTTTCTAACCAGTATATTTAGGTCATGGGTACTCACAAAGTGACTGTGATATCCATTCTGAGCTATTTGGAAAATTAGCAAATCTTGTCAAAAAAACTTTTTTTGACGATTTTTGCTAATTTTCGGTATCAACCCTCATGACTGTTTTCGGGTCCCTGTAGCCACCAGGACCCCATAATATATCTCAGATGATATAACAAGAGTGGCTAGGGCTCATTTCCAGCCTCCAGGTACATGTCTGACTCCTATTTGTGACATTTCGAGGTGTTTGGGGTCAAACTCATTTTTTCCATTATAGGCCATATAGCTCAGAGTCACATCACATTGAGCTCAGAGTCACATCAAATTTCTAGTTCTGGACCTAAGGACCCCTTAGTATACCTCAGATGACATACCAGGAGTGTCTAAGACCCATTTCTGGCCTCCAGGGATGACTTTTTGAAGTTTTGGGGTTTAAGGGGGCAAAGTCACTTCTTCCATCCAGCCTAAGGTGCTCAAAATCGGGTACAATGTCAGGTTTTCCCCATGGCTGGAAGCTGAAAAAAAAACTTCAGATAATAGCAAAGGTAGATAGATCAAATGAAAGCATCAGATCTGAGCTTTCTAACAAGTATATTTAGGTCCTGGGTACTCACAAAGTGACTGTGATATCCATTCTGAGCTATTTGGAAAATTAGCAAATCTTGTCCCAAAAACTTTTTTTAACGATTTTTGCTAATTTTCGGTATCAACCCTCATGACTGTTTTCGGGTCCCTGTAGCCACCAGGACCCCATAATATATCTCAGATGATATAACAAGAGTGGCTAGGGCTCATTTCCAGCCTCCAGGTACATGTCTGACTCCTATTTGTGACATTTCGAGGTGTTTGGGGTCAAACTCATTTTTTCCATTATAGGCCATATAGCTCAGAGTCACATCACATTGAGCTCAGAGTCACATCAAATTTCTAGTTCTGGACCTAAGGACCCCTTAGTATACCTCAGATGACATACCAGGAGTGTCTAAGACCCATTTCTGGCCTCCAGGGATGACTTTTTGAAGTTTTGGGGTTTAAGGGGGCAAAGTCACTTCTTCCATCCAGCCTAAGGTGCTCAAAATCGGGTACAATGTCAGGTTTTTCCCATGGCTGGAAGCTGAAGAAAAAAACTTCAGATAATAGCAAAGGTAGATAGATCAAATGAAAGCATCAGATCTGAGCTTTCTAACAAGTATATTTAGGTCCTGGGTACTCACAAAGTGACTGTGATATCCATTCTGAGCTATTTGGAAAATTAGCAAATCTTGTCAAAAACCTTTTTTTGACGATTTTTGCTAATTTTCGGTATCAACCCTCATGACTGTTTTCGGGTCCCTGTAGCCACCAGGACCCCATAATATATCTCAGATTATATAACAAGAGTGGCTAGGGCTCATTTCCAGCCTCCAGGTACATGTCTGACTCCTATTTGTGACATTTTGAGGTGTTTGGTGTCAAATTCATTTTTTTCCATTATAGCTCCTAGATATCAGAGTCACATCAGATTTCTAGTTCTGGACCCAAGAAGACCATAGTATACCTCAGATGACATACCAAGAGTGTCTAAGACCCATTTCTGGCCTCCAGGGGTGACTTTTTGAAGTTTTTGGCTTTAAGGGGGCAAAGTGACTTTTTCCACCCAGCCCAATGTTCTCAAAATCGGGTACGATATCAGGTGTTTCCCTTGGTTGGTAGCGGAAAAAAAACTTTATATAATATCAAAGTTATATATATCACATGAAAGCATCAGAGCTGACCTTTCTAACAAGTGTATTCATATCTTGCGCACTCAAACAGTGTCTCTGATATCCATTCTGAGCTATTTGGAAAATTAGCAAATCTTGTAAAAAAAAAATTTGGGACGATTTTTGCTAATTTTCAGTATCAACCCACCTGACTGTTTTTGGGTCCCTGTGGCCACCAGGACCCTATATTATATCTCAGGTGATATAGCAAGAGTGTCTAGGGCTCATTTCCAGCCTCCAGGTACATGTCTGAGTCCTATTTCAGACATTTTGAGGTGTTTGGTGTCAAATTCATTTTTTCCATTATAGGCCCTAGATATCAGAGTCACATCACATTTCTAGTTCTGGACCCAAGAACACCATAGTATACCTCAGATGACATACCAAGAGTGTCTAAGACCCATTTCTGGCCTCCAGGGGTGACTTTTTGAAGTTTTTGGGTTTAAGGGGGCAAAGTCACTTTTTCCACCCGAGGTCGTGGAACTCGGAGCTGGGTAAAAGTTTAGCTTGAGTGCCCTCCCCATGGAGGTCAAAAATGTTATTGCATCAAAATCATTTAAAAACTATATAGGTGTAATTGTAGTGCCCTGAATGCTATATGGCTGCATTTGCACTGTTCTAGGTATTTACAAAATGAATTTCTAACACTTTTGAAGTCTCCATGAAGTGAAAAATGACTAAGTCCAAAAACTTCACTGGTGCATCAAAGTGGTCAAAAAAGGTCAACATTGGGTTAAAATTAACAAAACATAGTGCTGCAGTGGTCCAATAGCAGGCTAAAGACATAATGAATGACACAGAATGAACAGTTTTACTAAACACTTTGAAAATTCGATTTTCAATTTCAGGGGGACAAGGTCATGGAACTCCGAGCTGGGTAAAAGTTCAGCTTAAGGGCCCTCCCCATGGAGGTCAAAAATGTTATTACATCAAAATCTTTTAAAAACTATATAGGTGTAATTGCAGTGTCCTGAATGCTATGTAACTGCATTTGCACTGTTCTGTGTGCCTCCAAAATGAATTTCTAACACTTTTGAAGTCCCCATGAAGTGAAAAATGACGAAGTACAAAGACATCATTGGTGCATGAAAGTGTTTAAAAACGGTCACAAATGCATAAAAATGAAAAAAACAAAGTGCTACACTGGCCCAATAGCAAGCTAAACACACAATGAATGACCCAGAATGAATATATTTACAAATTACTTGGAAAATGCTATTTTAAATTTCAGGGGGACGAGGTCACAGAAGTCATGGAACTCCGAGCGGGGTAAAAGTTCAAACTTTCCACCCCTCATGGAGGTCAAAATTTTTAATTCATCAAAATCATTTAAAAACTATATAGGTGTGATTGGAGTGTCCTGATTGCTATATAGGTGCATTTGCACTGTCCTGTGTGCCTCCAAAGTGACTTTCTAACACTTTTGAAATCTCCATGAAGCAAAAAGTGACTAAGTCCAAAGACCATTTGGAGCATCAAAGTGTTCAAAAACGGTCAAAAATGCATAAAAACGAAAAAAAAACAAGTGCTACAGTGGCCCAATAGCATGCTAAACACACAATGAATGACACAGAATGAATAGTTGTACACATTACTTTGAAAATGCAATTTTAAATTTCAGGGGGACAAGGTCACGAAAGTCATGGAACTCCGAGCGGGGTAAAAGTTCAACCTTTCCCCCCTTATGGAGGTCAAAATTTTAATACATCAAAATCATTTAAAAACTATATAGGTGTGATGGCAGTGTCTTGGATACATCCCACATGAATTTTAAACACATTAGGAGCATCTCTGATCAAAATAACCATAAAAATCCCAAAGCTGCATCAGTGCTTCAAAGTGCTCCAAAACGGTCAAAAATGGACGAAAATGAAAAATATTCTCCATATCTGAGTTTTTATAACATTCCTTAGATAATGTATATCTTGAATTAGTTTTAAATCCTTTTATTAAAAAGTTTCTTTTCTATGCTGCACTGGTGCAACGCCTCAAGTCTGAGAAGCTGCACCAGTGCAGCCGAAGCAGCACTGGTGCAGCCGAAGCAGCACTGGTGCAACAAGAGTCAAGCTGGTAGCCTGACCTTTGACCAATCCGAGAAAAAAAAAGGTGTTTTTTTCCCTGGGCCCCTCCCCCAAACGAAAACACATTGACCTGAAGCCTAAGTGTATTCTGAGTCATAAAAAGTTTATTAGATGAAAAAATATTGTACGGGCACTTTTTTGCACAAAAAGTCACTTTTTGGCACTTTTTTGAGAGAAATAAAATAGTTCGCAGATTTTTTTTAAATCGACCGAATTAAAAAAAAATGCTCTTGTTGGATGGCTTTGGACATAAGGCCGCATAAACAAAAGGAATTTTTCAAATATCTGTTTTTCTCACTTTTTTATTGCTGTTTGAAATTTCTGACTTGACTTTTTGCATCATTGGTGATGCATGTGTTTAACATTGAGCTTGGGAAAATTGAAAAAAAATAGACTTTGGGGATTGTTTACTAGGGCAAGTGATACATCAAATTAAGACTCATATTAAACTGAACCTCAAGCTGAAAAAAAAAACAAAATAGCATTTACGATCACTTTTTTATAAGCGACTTTAACAATTGTTTATTTAGCTATATTAAAAAACAAGGTAACGCCGTAAATTTTAGAAAAGAGATTTTTTCAAAGTAAAACATAGGTGTGACCTGCCTTCACATTAGGCTTCATAAACAAAAGAAAAAACATCTCTATGTGTTATATTCACTTTTTAATAACACATTTTCGTTTTAGGCACAAGCAAAAAGCAGCATTGGTGATGCATGTGTTTTTCAATGGGGTTTTTTAAAGTCTACCAAAATACGGTTTACCAATACATTTTCATTATTTTCTCTTTGGTATCTCATTATGCACATGTTAATAAACAGGTTCATGCATTATTAGCTAAATAGCATAAAAACACACTGAATTATTAACAATAATCTTTGAGATTTGGGTGACCAGATGGCCGGAAATCGAAAATCGCCTCGTATGGATTCAACTTCCATTTCGTGCACTTTCTATGTGGGCCACATGCATAAGAATTGGTACAATAATGCATACGAATCTTAGCTAGAATCTGCAATTGAAATTAAGTCTTTAACTTATATGCTTCAAGAATTATAGGGCACATTCTGCTATGTATAATATCCTATCCATTTCAATGGGACGACCAGATGGCCGCAAATTGAAAATCGCGTCGTATGGATTCATATTGCGTTGTATGTACCTTACGTGTAAGCCACATGCATTTAAAATGACACAATGTAGTAGGGTATGCTATAGAATGTGTTGCAGTTGGAAATCAAGCTCTATCTAGTATGAATCATGACTGATGACACAATATACGTGACTCATTTTGCAAAAAATGGAGGCAAATTTGATAAAACATGCGTTTAATCACTGAATGATTCTCACCACTTCTAAGCATGGCACAGGCATGACAATGACCACAGGGCAGTGGCATGATGGTAACTGTATGCTGCACTCAGAATTATGGATCCAGATTGTATGGTTTTAGAATTATGGGCCACAACGTAAGGCATATTTTTTCACACATGTGACGTTATTGAAAAACATCATACATTCAACTTCACATTTTGTAGCCAAAAGCATAAAGTGTTCTTCAACACACATGAAAGTGAAAAATAAAAACTTTTCCTGAAGATTACACTTGATTTGTACCTTGTCCCTATAAGCCACAAATATGAGAGTTACCACTATAAAGTGTAGATGTCTTAGCTACATACTGTGATTGAAATTAGGTCGGTACCTCATATGGTTCAAGATTTATAGTGCACCACATACTATGTAATATATCCTATCCATTTCAATGGGTGACCAGATGGCCGCAAATTAAAAATCGCCTCGTATGGATTCAAATTGCTTTGTATGCACCTTGTGTGTGAGCCACATGCATATAAAATGGCACACTGTAGTAGGCTATGTTATAGAATGTGTTGCAGTTGGAAATCAAGCTCTATCTAATATGGATCTTGACTGATGACATAACATACGTGACACATTTTGCAAAAGCTGAAGGAATTTTTTTAAAAATATGTGTTTAATCGCTGAAAGATTCACACCACTTTGAAGCTTTCCACATGCATGAAAATGAACACAGGACAGTGGCATCATGTTAGCTTAATGCTGCACTTCCAATTATGGATCCAGATTGTATGGTTTTAGAAGTATGGGACAAAATGTAAGGCATACTTTTTCGTACATGCGACGGTATTGAAAAACGTCATACATTCAACCTCAAATTTTGACAACTTTACAATACGCCACACACATAATAATTCACATGGGTAAGATGCACATCACTAGGAACAAAGTGCTGTTTAAATTATGTCTCTATAATGTACAGACTATGAATTATAGCCAAAAGTATAAAGTGTTCTACAACACACATGAAAGTGAAAAATAAAAACTTACCTGAAGGTTACACTTGATTTGTACCTTGTCCCTATAAGCCACAACCATGAGAGTTACCACTATGAATTGTAAATGTCTTAGCTACATACTGCAATTGAAATTAAGTCAGTACATCATATGCTTCAAGAAATAGAGTGCACTACATCCTCTGTAGTATATCCTATCCATTTCAAAGGGTGACCAGATGGCCGCAAATTAAAAATTGCCTCGTATGGATTCAAATTGCTTTGTATGACTGTTTTCAGGTCCCTGTAGCAACCAGGACCCCATAATATATCTCAGATGATATAACAAGAGTGGCTAGGGCTCATTTCCAGCCTCCGGGTACATGTCTGACTCTTATTTGTGACATTTCGAGGTGTTTGGGATCAAACTCATTTTTCCCAATATAGGCCATAGAGCTCAGAGTCACATCACATTGAGCTCAGAGTCACATCAAATTTCTAGTTCTGGACCTAAGGACCCCTTAGTATACCTCAGATGACATACCAGGAGTGTCTAAGACCCATTTCTGGCCTCCAGGGATGACTTTTTGAAGTTTTGGGGTTTAAGGGGGCATAGTCACTTCTTCCATCCAGGCTACGTTGCTCAAAATCGGGTACGATGTCAGGTTCTTCCCTTGGCTGGAAGCTGAAAAAAAAACTTCAGATAATAGCAAAGGTAGATAGATCAAATGAAAGCATCAGATCTGAGCTTTCTAACCAGTATATTTAGGTCATGGGTACTCACAGAGTGACTGTGATATCCATTCTGAGCTATTTGGAAAATTAGCAAATCTTGTCAAAAAAACTTTTTTTGACGATTTTTGCTAATTTTCGGTATCAACCCTCATGACTGTTTTCGGGTCCCTGTAGCCACCAGGACCCCATAATATATCTCAGATGATATAACAAGAGTGGCTAGGGCTCATTTCCAGCCTCCAGGTACATGTCTGACTCCTATTTGTGACATTTAGAGGTGTTTGGGGTCAAACTCATTTTTTCCATTATAGGCCATATAGCTCAGAGTCACATCACATTGAGCTCAGAGTCACATCAAATTTCTAGTTCTGGACCTAAGGACCCCTTAGTATACCTCAGATGACATACCAGGAGTGTCTAAGACCCATTTCTGGCCTCCAGGGATGACTTTTTGAAGTTTTGGGGTTTAAGGGGGCAAAGTCACTTCTTCCATCCAGCCTAAGGTGCTCAAAATCGGGTACAATGTCAGGTTTTTCCCATGGCTGGAAGCTGAAAAAAAAACTTCAGATAATAGCAAAGGTAGATAGATCAAATGAAAGCATCAGATCTGAGCTTTCTAACAAGTATATTTAGGTCCTGGGTACTCACAAAGTGACTGTGATATCCATTCTGAGCTATTTGGAAAATTAGCAAATCTTGTCAAAAAAACTTTTTTTGACGATTTTTGCTAATTTTCGGTATCAACCCTCATGACTGTTTTCAGGTCCCTGTAGCCACCAGGACCCCATAATATATCTCAGATTATATAACAAGAGTGGCTAGGGCTCATTTCCAGCCTCCAGGTACATGTCTGACTCCTATTTGTGACATTTTGAGGTGTTTGGTGTCAAATTCATTTTTTTCCATTATAGCTCCTAGATATCAGAGTCACATCAGATTTCTAGTTCTGGACCCAAGAAGACCATAGTATACCTCAGATGACATACCAAGAGTGTCTAAGACCCATTTCTGGCCTCCAGGGGTGACTTTTTGAAGTTTTTGGGTTTAAGGGGGCAAAGTGACTTTTTCCACCCAGCCCAATGTTCTCAAAATCGGGTACGATATCAGGTGTTTCACTTGGTTGGTAGCGGAAAAAAAACTTTATATAATATCAAAGTTATATATATCACATGAAAGCATCAGAGCTGACCTTTCTAACAAGTGTATTCATATCTTGCGCACTCAAACAGTGTCTCTGATATCCATTCTGAGCTATTTGGAAAATTAGCAAATCTTGTAAAAAAAAAAATTGGGACGATTTTTGCTAATTTTCAGTATCAACCCACCTGACTGTTTTTGGGTCCCTGTGGCCACCAGGACCCTATATTATATCTCAGGTGATATAGCAAGAGTGTCTAGGGCTCATTTCCAGCCTCCAGGTACATGTCTGAGTCCTATTTCAGACATTTTGAGGTGTTTGGTGTCAAATTAATTTTTTCCATTATAGGCCCTAGATATCAGAGTCACATCACATTTCTAGTTCTGGACCCAAGAACACCATAGTATACCTCAGATGACATACCAAGTGTGTCTAAGACCCATTTCTGGCCTCCAGGGGTGACTTTTTGAAGTTTTTGGGTTTAAGGGGGCAAAGTCACTTTTTCCACCCGAGGTCGTGGAACTCGGAGCTGGGTAAAAGTTTAGCTTGAGTGCCCTCCCCATGGAGGTCAAAAATGTTATTGCATCAAAATCATTTAAAAACTATATAGGTGTAATTGTAGTGCCCTGAATGCTATATGGCTGCATTTGCACCGTTCTAGGTATTTAAAAAATGAATTTCTAACACTTTTGAAGTCTCCATGAAGTGAAAAATGACTAAGTCCAAAAACTTCACTGGTGCATCAAAGTGGTCAAAAAAGGTCAACATTGGGTTAAAATTAACAAAACATAGTGCTGCAGTGGTCCAATAGCAGGCTAAAGACATAATGAATGACACAGAATGAACAGTTTTACTAAACACTTTGAAAATTCGATTTTCAATTTCAGGGGGACAAGGTCATGGAACTCCGAGCTGGGTAAAAGTTCAGCTTAAGGGCCCTCCCCATGGAGGTCAAAAATGTTATTACATCAAAATCTTTTAAAAACTATATAGGTGTAATTGCAGTGTCCTGAATGCTATGTAACTGCATTTGCACTGTTCTGTGTGCCTCCAAAATGAATTTCTAACACTTTTGAAGTCCCCATGAAGTGAAAAATGACGAAGTACAAAGACATCATTGGTGCATGAAAGTGTTTAAAAACGGTCACAAATGCATAAAAATGAAAAAAACAAAGTGCTACACTGGCCCAATAGCAAGCTAAACACACAATGAATGACCCAGAATGAATATATTTACAAATTACTTGGAAAATGCTATTTTAAATTTCAGGGGGACGAGGTCACAGAAGTCATGGAACTCCGAGCGGGGTAAAAGTTCAAACTTTCCACCCCTCATGGAGGTCAAAATTTTTAATTCATCAAAATCATTTAAAAACTATATAGGTGTGATTGGAGTGTCCTGATTGCTATATAGGTGCATTTGCACTGTCCTGTGTGCCTCCAAAGTGACTTTCTAACACTTTTGAAATCTCCATGAAGCAAAAAGTGACTAAGTCCAAAGACCATTTGGAGCATCAAAGTGTTCAAAAACGGTCAAAAATGCATAAAAACGAAAAAAAACAAGTGCTACAGTGGCCCAATAGCATGCTAAACACACAATGAATGACACAGAATGAATAGTTGTACACATTACTTTGAAAATGCAATTTTAAATTTCAGGGGGACAAGGTCACGAAAGTCATGGAACTCCGAGCGGGGTAAAAGTTCAACCTTTCCCCCCTTATGGAGGTCAAAATTTTAATACATCAAAATCATTTAAAAACTATATAGGTGTGATGGCAGTGTCTTGGATACATCCCACATGAATTTTAAACACATTAGGAGCATCTCTGATCAAAATAACCATAAAAATCCCAAAGCTGCATCAGTGCTTCAAAGTGCTCCAAAATGGTCAAAAATGGACGAAAATGAAAAATATTCTCCATATCTGAGTTTTTATAACATTCCTTAGATAATGTATATCTTGAATTAGTTTTAAATCCTTTTATTAAAAAGTTTCTTTTCTATGCTGCACTGGTGCAACGCCTCAAGTCTGAGAAGCTGCACCAGTGCAGCCGAAGCAGCACTGGTGCAGCCGAAGCAGCACTGGTGCAACAAGAGTCAAGCTGGTAGCCTGACCTTTGACCAATCCGAGAAAAAAAAAGGTGTTTTTTTCCCTGGGCCCCTCCCCCAAACGAAAACACATTGACCTGAAGCCTAAGTGTATTCTGAGTCATAAAAAGTTTATTAGATGAAAAAATATTGTACGGGCACTTTTTTGCACAAAAAGTCACTTTTTGGCACTTTTTTGAGAGAAATAAAATAGTTCGCAGATTTTTTTTAAATCGACCGAATTAAAAAAAAATGCTCTTGTTGGATGGCTTTGGACATAAGGCCGCATAAACAAAAGGAATTTTTCAAATATCTGTTTTTCTCACTTTTTTATTGCTGTTTGAAATTTCTGACTTGACTTTTTGCATCATTGGTGATGCATGTGTTTAACATTGAGCTTGGGAAAATTGAAAAAAAATAGACTTTGGGGATTGTTTACTAGGGCAAGTGATACATCAAATTAAGACTCATATTAAACTGAACCTCAAGCTGAAAAAAAAAACAAAATAGCATTTACGATCACTTTTTTATAAGCGACTTTAACAATTGTTTTTTTAGCTATATTAAAAAACAAGGTAACGCCGTAAATTTTAGAAAAGAGATTTTTTCAAAGTAAAACATAGGTGTGACCTGCCTTCACATTAGGCTTCATAAACAAAAGAAAAAACATCTCTATGTGTTATATTCACTTTTTAATAACACATTTTCGTTTTAGGCACAAGCAAAAAGCAGCATTGGTGATGCAAGTGTTTTTCAATGGGGTTTTTTAAAGTCTACCAAAATACGGTTTACCAATACATTTTCATTATTTTCTCTTTGGTATCTCATTATGCACATGTTAATAAACAGGTTCATGCATTATTAGCTAAATAGCATAAAAACACACTGAATTATTAACAATAATCTTTGAGATTTGGGTGACCAGATGGCCGGAAATCGAAAATCGCCTCGTATGGATTCAACTTCCATTTTGTGCACTTTCTATGTGGGCCACATGCATAAGAATTGGTACAATAATGCATACGAATCTTAGCTAGAATCTGCAATTGAAATTAAGTCTTTAACTTATATGCTTCAAGAATTATAGGGCACATTCTGCTATGTATAATATCCTATCCATTTCAATGGGACGACCAGATGGCCGCAAATTGAAAATCGCGTCGTATGGATTCATATTGCGTTGTATGTACCTTACGTGTAAGCCACATGCATTTAAAATGACACAATGTAGTAGGGTATGCTATAGAATGTGTTGCAGTTGGAAATCAAGCTCTATCTAGTATGGATCATGACTGATGACACAATATACGTGACTCATTTTGCAAAAAATGGAGGCAAATTTTATAAAACATGCGTTTAATCACTGAATGATTCTCACCACTTCTAAGCATGGCACAGGCATGACAATGACCACAGGGCAGTGGCATGATGGTAACTGTATGCTGCACTCAGAATTATGGATCCAGATTGTATGGTTTTAGAATTATGGGCCACAACGTAAGGCATATTTTTTCACACATGTGACGTTATTGAAAAACATCATACATTCAACTTCACATTTTGTAGCCTAAAGCATAAAGTGTTCTTCAACACACATGAAAGTGAAAAATAAAAACTTTTCCTGAAGATTACACTTGATTTGTACCTTGTCCCTATAAGCCACAAATATGAGAGTTACCACTATAAAGTGTAGATGTCTTAGCTACATACTGTGATTGAAATTAGGTCGGTACCTCATATGGTGCAAGATTTATAGTGCACCACATACTATGTAATATATCCTATCCATTTCAATGGGTGACCAGATGGCCGCAAATTAAAAATTGCCTCGTATGGATTCAAATTGCTTTGTATGCACCTTGTGTGTGAGCCACATGCATATAAAATGGCACACTGTAGTAGGCTATGTTATAGAATGTGTTGCAGTTGGAAATCAAGCTCTATCTAATATGGATCTTGACTGATGACATAACATACGTGACACATTTTGCAAAAGCTGAAGGAATTTTTTTAAAAATATGTGTTTAATCGCTGAAAGATTCACACCACTTTGAAGCTTTCCACGTGCATGAAAATGAACACAGGACAGTGGCATCATGTTAGCTTAATGCTGCACTTCCAATTATGGATCCAGATTGTATGGTTTTAGAAGTATGGGACAAAATGTAAGGCATACTTTTTCGTACATGCGACGGTATTGAAAAACGTCATACATTCAACCTCAAATTTTGACAACTTTACAATACGCCACACACATAATAATTCACATGGGTAAGATGCACATCACTAGGAACAAAGTGCTGTTTAAATTATGTCTCTATAATGTACAGACTATGAATTATAGCCAAAAGTATAAAGTGTTCTACAACACACATGAAAGTGAAAAATAAAAACTTACCTGAAGGTTACACTTGATTTGTACCTTGTCCCTATAAGCCACAACCATGAGAGTTACCACTATGAATTGTAAATGTCTTAGCTACATACTGCAATTGAAATTAAGTCAGTACATCATATGCTTCAAGAAATAGAGTGCACTACATCCTCTGTAGTATATCCTATCCATTTCAAAGGGTGACCAGATGGCCGCAAATTAAAAATTGCCTCGTATGGATTCAAATTGCTTTGTATGACTGTTTTCAGGTCCCTGTAGCCACCAGGACCCCATAATATATCTCAGATAATATAACAAGAGTGGCTAGGGCTCATTTCCAGCCTCCAGGTACATGTCTGACTCTTATTTGTGACATTTCGAGGTGTTTGGGATCAAACTCATTTTTCCCAATATAGGCCATAGAGCTCAGAGTCACATCACATTGAGCTCAGAGTCACATCAAATTTCTAGTTCTGGACCTAAGGACCCCTTAGTATACCTCAGATGACATACCAGGAGTGTCTAAGACCCATTTCTGGCCTCCAGGGATGACTTTTTGAAGTTTTGGGGTTTAAGGGGGCATAGTCACTTCTTCCATCCAGGCTACGTTGCTCAAAATCGGGTACGATGTCAGGTTCTTCCCTTGGCTGGAAGCTGAAAAAAAACTTCAGATAATAGCAAAGGTAGATAGATCAAATGAAAGCATCAGATCTGAGCTTTCTAACCAGTATATTTAGGTCATGGGTACTCACAAAGTGACTGTGATATCCATTCTGAGCTATTTGGAAAATTAGCAAATCTTGTCAAAAAAACTTTTTTTGACGATTTTTGCTAATTTTCGGTATCAACCCTCATGACTGTTTTCGGGTCCCTGTAGCCACCAGGACCCCATAATATATCTCAGATGATATAACAAGAGTGGCTAGGGCTCATTTCCAGCCTCCAGGTACATGTCTGACTCCTATTTGTGACATTTCGAGGTGTTTGGGGTCAAACTCATTTTTTCCATTATAGGCCATATAGCTCAGAGTCACATCACATTGAGCTCAGAGTCACATCAAATTTCTAGTTCTGGACCTAAGGACCCCTTAGTATACCTCAGATGACATACCAGGAGTGTCTAAGGCCCATTTCTGGCCTCCAGGGATGACTTTTTGAAGTTTTGGGGTTTAAGGGGGCAAAGTCACTTCTTCCATCCAGCCTAAGGTGCTCAAAATCGGGTACAATGTCAGGTTTTTCCCATGGCTGGAAGCTGAAAAAAAAACTTCAGATAATAGCAAAGGTAGATAGATCAAATGAAAGCATCAGATCTGAGCTTTCTAACAAGTATATTTAGGTCCTGGGTACTCACAAAGTGACTGTGATATCCATTCTGAGCTATTTGGAAAATTAGCAAATCTTGTCAAAAAAACTTTTTTTGACGATTTTTGCTAATTTTCGGTATCAACCCTCATGACTGTTTTCGGGTCCCTGTAGCCACCAGGACCCCATAATATATCTCAGATGATATAACAAGAGTGGCTAGGGCTCATTTCCAGCCTCCAGGTACATGTCTGACTCCTATTTGTGACATTTCGAGGTGTTTGGGGTCAAACTCATTTTTTCCATTATAGGCCATATAGCTCAGAGTCACATCACATTGAGCTCAGAGTCACATCAAATTTCTAGTTCTGGACCTAAGGACCCCTTAGTATACCTCAGATGACATACCAGGAGTGTCTAAGACCCATTTCTGGCCTCCAGGGATGACTTTTTGAAGTTTTGGGGTTTAAGGGGGCAAAGTCACTTCTTCCATCCAGCCTAAGGTGCTCAAAATCGGGTACAATGTCAGGTTTTTCCCATGGCTGTAAGCTGAAAAAAAAACTTCAGATAATAGCAAAGGTAGATAGATCAAATGAAAGCATCAGATCTGAGCTTTCTAACAAGTATATTTAGGTCCTGGGTACTCACAAAGTGACTGTGATATCCATTCTGAGCTATTTGGAAAATTAGCAAATCTTGTCAAAAAAACTTTTTTTGACGATTTTTGCTAATTTTCGGTATCAACCCTCATGACTGTTTTCAGGTCCCTGTAGCCACCAGGACCCCATAATATATCTCAGATTATATAACAAAAGTGGCTAGGGCTCATTTCCAGCCTCCAGGTACATGTCTGACTCCTATTTGTGACATTTTGAGGTGTTTGGTGTCAAATTCATTTTTTTCCATTATAGCTCCTAGATATCAGAGTCACATCAGATTTCTAGTTCTGGACCCAAGAAGACCATAGTATACCTCAGATGACATACCAAGAGTGTCTAAGACCCATTTCTGGCCTCCAGGGGTGACTTTTTGAAGTTTTTGGGTTTAAGGGGGCAAAGTGACTTTTTCCACCCAGCCCAATGTTCTCAAAATCGGGTACGATATCAGGTGTTTCCCTTGGTTGGTAGCGGAAAAAAAACTTTATATAATATCAAAGTTATATATATCACATGAAAGCATCAGAGCTGACCTTTCTAACAAGTGTATTCATATCTTGCACACTCAAACAGTGTCTCTGATATCCATTCTGAGCTATTTCGAAAATTAGCAAATCTTGTAAAAAAAAAATTTGGGACGATTTTTGCTAATTTTCAGTATCAACCCACCTGACTGACAAAGTACAAAGACATCATTGGTGCATGAAAGTGTTTAAAAACGGTCACAAATGCATAAAAATGAAAAAAACAAAGTGCTACACTGGCCCAATAGCAAGCTAAACACACAATGAATGACCCAGAATGAATATATTTACAAATTACTTGGAAAATGCTATTTTAAATTTCAGGGAGACGAGGTCACAGAAGTCATGGAACTCTGAGCGGGGTAAAAGTTCAAACTTTCCACCCCTCATGGAGGTCAAAATTTTTAATTCATCAAAATCATTTAAAAACTATATAGGTGTGATTGGAGTGTCCTGATTGCTATATAGGTGCATTTGCACTGTCCTGTGTGCCTCCAAAGTGACTTTCTAACACTTTTGAAATCTCCATGAAGCAAAAAGTGACTAAGTCCAAAGACCATTTGGAGCATCAAAGTGTTCAAAAACGGTCAAAAATGCATAAAAACAAAAAAAACAAGTGCTACAGTGGCCCAATAGCATGCTAAACACACAATGAATGACACAGAATGAATAGTTGTACACATTACTTTGAAAATGCAATTTTAAATTTCAGGGGGACAAGGTCACGAAAGTCATGGAACTCCGAGCGGGGTAAAAGTTCAACCTTTCCCCCCTTATGGAGGTCAAAATTTTAATACATCAAAATCATTTAAAAACTATATAGGTGTGATGGCAGTGTCTTGGATACATCCCACATGAATTTTAAACACATTAGGAGCATCTCTGATCAAAATAACCATAAAAATCCCAAAGCTGCATCAGTGCTTCAAAGTGCTCCAAAACGGTCAAAAATGGACGAAAATGAAAAATATTCTCCATATCTGAGTTTTTATAACATTCCTTAGATAATGTATATCTTGAATTAGTTTTAAATCCTTTATTTGTTTTTTTTAATAATGGGCTGACTATGGCATGTTTCCATAGGGAGGGAACCCTGGGTAGTTGAAGCGAAGAGTTGAGCATATCGGCAATGATGTTTAAAGACGGATTATCCAGTTGGTTTAGGACACTAATGGGAATCGGGTCACGAGGGGAGCCTGACTTAATAGTTTTCAGGAGAGACCTCAAACTCTCAAGGGTAATAGAAGGCCAATGATCTAGCGTACATCCTTCTGTTCTCACAGGAGTGGAGACTTCTTCTTGTGGGGTGTTGACTGGGATATTCCTATTAAAGTCAGTGATGATATTTTCAATTTTTTCTGTAAAAAAGACGGCCAGGTCTTGGCATTGTTGGGTGTTAAGTGGGCAGGCCACAGCAGTAGATTTTTCACCCGCCAATTCTTTGACGGTGTTAAAAAGTGTCCGGGCCAAATTGGGAGCTGAGTTTATCGTATTTGCTACGTGAAGGGCTTTGGCTTTGATACAGGCAGTGTGGTAAATATTCCTAGCTTTCCGGTATAATTCTTTCTTTGTGGGGTCGTAGTTTTTTCGCCATTGCCTTTCAAGTGCTTTACATTTGGATTTCTCCACTGTCAGTGACTCGCTGAACCACGGAGCTGGGAGACGATGAATGTTACTCTTAAAATGAGAAGGAGGCAGGCAGTCATCTGCTGCGTTCTCAAGCCACGTGTGAGTTGCGTGGGCAATAACTTCCATGTCGTTATCATAGACAGGAGGATTTTTGGCCAGGGAAATATTTAATTCTTCAATGTTCAACTTTTTCCAGTTTCGAATGAAGGTGACTGGACGATCAGGGCGAGGCTGGGAGAATGCTGCTAATGTGAGTTTGAACAGAATTAAAAAGTGATCAGACCAACAGATAGGGGTCGAGCTAAGCCATTTTAAATCATGAAGATTTGAAAAAATTGGGTCCAAGAGGTGTGAGGTTCCGTGACGATTTGAACTCGTGTTTTCAATATTATCGTAAATACATAATTTTGGTATCAGTGAACCGCAAATGGTCCATTTAGCATATCCTGGTGTTTTCGCTATGCTATGAGCAAGAGTACTCCTGTTACAAACACATTTCTGTTTTACCCATGGCATCCATCTTAGATCATGGCAGCCATTTTGTGTTTCTTGCCCTCACATAGACAATGGATACGCAATGACCTCTGATTACTTCATTTCGATTAAGGACACGTAGGCTTAGCTGGAGATTCACCTCTCTAGTGACACGTGCACCTTAGAACAGAACACGCTGTGGCTGCATGACTCGACAAAGGCTGCCTCCTCTGCCTGAGGCCAGTCCTGCTATACTGGTTCTCGTGTTCGTTGGCCTGATCATGATTAGGCGGCCGAAGCTGGTAGCCTTGCCCATTTACGACCCACAAACATCCCTTATCCTGCTTTCC
Source organism: Lissotriton helveticus (assembly GCF_964261635.1). Classification (NCBI taxonomy): domain Eukaryota; kingdom Metazoa; phylum Chordata; class Amphibia; order Caudata; family Salamandridae; genus Lissotriton; species Lissotriton helveticus. The sequence goes on from NW_027611666.1 coordinate 2,138,134, forward strand.
TATCTTCTGCACCTGGCTCTGCTCCTTTCTTTCCAGGCCTTTATTAGGGGGAGGTAACGAAATTTACGATGAGGAGGTCCGGCTCTTGAATGAAATGTTGACATGGGATTGTGATGGAATAGTGGGAACCCCTCTTCGTAATGTTTGACATCAGATATTATCGACGATTCCTGTGCAACGCCAAATATTTATTGTTTAGGACACAAAGGTTTTGGGAATGTACTAACATGTGAAGAATTTGCCTGAAGGCCAATATTTAGTATATAAGGAGCAACCCTTCTTGTACAAATCGAACAGGCTCCTAGATTCTGCCCGTGTGTAGTTTCTGTGACTTCTGTGTCCCTGCAGTAATAAACCTTTGGTCTTTGACGCCACCATCGAGAAGCCCGTGTTTCTGTTTATTTGTGCACCGAGACAGGTAGAACTCCGGGGTCTTCGGGTGTTATCCCTGACACCTCTGGACGGAACCAAAAAGTCCAGAACTTCAGGTGGCCAGCTTTATGCGTCGGGCCTGTATTAAGCAGTGTCATATTCAGAGCTGTAAGATCATCTAAAAGGTTAGCAGAGGAGACATTGGCTAAGTCATCAAAATTTAAATTAAGATTACCAACTAATGAGAAATTTTTGGAGGAGAGGTGAAAGGGTGTAATATAGTTTGCTAAATTAGCAGCCCACGAGGTGGCGTTCCCAGGTGGCCGATAGATCAAAATCCCGGAAAGTGTAAAATTAGGGTTAAGGGAGATTTTAAAAAACGCAGCTTCGCAATCAGGGATGTCAGCTAATTCAAGGCTACACGTAAGATCCCTAGAGTAGATGATTACGATGCCCCCGCCTACTTGCCCCAGTCTGTCCTTTCTAACGATGGCAAAGTTAGGAGGGAGGGCGGTAGCCACGTCGGGTCCTGCGCCATCGTGGAGCGAGGTTTCTGTCAAGAAAACAGCACTGGGTTTTTTATCTACTAGTAAATTGAAAATATCGAGTTCATGTTGCGGCAAGGAGCGGCAGTTGACGCTGTAGAACATAAACTCAGATTGTTTCTGTTTTAGGGGATGGCTCTGTTTGATAGAACCGTCGCTAATTTCTGGATAGGGTTGGAAATCGGTAAGAGTAAGGGCACATTTAGGACAGGAACGGTTACCAACGTGGGATGGCATGAGTATGGTGCATTCAGCATTATTCTTCGGACGAAGGGCCCTTAGCTGTTCAGAGGACATCATTCCTGTATATGGTGGAGCTGGTGTAGCATAGTTCCCTGCCCTAAGACCCGGCCTGGCCCGGACGGGCCCAGACGGGCTGGTCTTAGGCTCGTCTTTGGCGCGGGTTTGGCGCGGGCGCTGCGCGTACTCGCTGCGCGTCATAGGAGTCAGCTGGTTTATGTAGAGGACGGGCTAGTCATCAGCTCCGCCTCTACACACTCGCCCAATCAGTGCCCGCCCCGCCTGGAAGCCGGAAGAAGGTCCTGCCCTGCACCCTCCACACAAACAAGCCTAGCGCTTGCGGTGGAAACGGGGCAACAGGGGTAACGAGTGCCTCAATGGTAAGTGGGTGCAAGTATGATACAATGCCAACACACAGTGCACTTTTAAAAACAATCGCCGCAGTGAGTTTAAAATTTTCATTAGCGCTCTAACATAGATCGTTATACAGCGCAGGTCTAAACTAGAAGCATCAGATTCAGGGTCTAAGCAGTGCGATTGTAAATCATTCACACAGCAGAGAATCGTTGTTCCACAAAGCGCTTCACCATACAAAACAATTCGCGCAGCGAATGTCGTCAGGGAGAGCAGGAGAAGTAAAGGGCTTATGTAGAGGACGGGCTAGTCATCAGCTCCGCCTCTACACACTCGCCCAATCAGTGCCCGCCCTGGCCTGGAAGCCGGAAGAAGGTCCTGCCCTGCACCCTCCACACAAACAAGCCTAGCGCTTGCGGTGGAAACTGGGCAACAGGGGTAACAAGTGCCTCAATGGTAAGTGGGTGCAAGTATGATACAATGCCAACACACAGTGCACTTTTAAAAACAATCGCCACAGTGAGTTTAAAATTTTCATTAGCGCTCTAACATAGATCGTTATACAGCGCAGGTCTAAACTAGAAGCATCAGATTCAGGGTCTAAGCAGTGCAATTGTAAATCATTCACACAGCAGAGAATCGTTGTTCCACAAAGCGCTTCACCATACAAAACAATTCGCGCAGCGAATGTCGTCAGGGAGAGCAGGAGAAGTAAAGGGCTTATGTAGAGGACGGGCTAGTCATCAGCTCCGCCTCTACACACTCGCTCAATCAGTGCCCGCCCTGGCCTGGAAGCCGGAAGAAGGTCCTGCCCTGCACCCTCCACACAAACAAGCTTAGCGCTTGCGGTGGAAACGGGGCAACAGGGGTAACGAGTGCCTCAATGGTAAGTGGGTGCAAGTATGATACAATGCCAACACACAGTGCACTTTCAAAAACAATCGCCGCAGTGAGTTTAAAATTTTCATTAGCGCTCTAACATAGATCGTTATACAGCGCAGGTCTAAACTAGAAGCATCAGATTCAGGGTCTAAGCAGTGCAATTGTAAATCATTCACACAGCAGAGAATAGTTGTTCCACAAAGCGCTTCACCATACAAAACAATTCTTCCATCTACCCACACAGGGACAGGAATAGGGATTGGGCACTGGACCTAGCAAGGGATTCCTCATCTATGGGAACCTCCCCCTCTACTGGCATCCCGCCCTGTCACTTTCTCTCATCTGCCACTAAACATAAAGCGCAGGAGCACCATCTGAAAATGACACTCTTGAGGAAAAACAAAATCAAAAACAATAATCCCAAACATGTGACTATCTGAAAAAATGCAGAGTTTTGTAATGTAGCCAGTTGTCGCTGTGGCACTGCGCAAACACAAGTCCTAATCCGCACCGCTGACCAACAATGTTAGAACTGGCTATTTCTGGTTGGCTAAGGCTGATGCCAAAGCTAGGCAGAAACCACCATTCTAGTCAGGGCAAGGGAGTCACACGCCAAGATAACCCCTGCTCACCCCCTGGTAGCTTGGCACGAGCAGTAAGGCTAAACTCGGAGGCAATGTGTAAAGCATTTGCACCAGAACACAACAGCAACCACATCCTAGGCACACCACAAAAGGAACTCCACACAAGGTTATTATAAAATAAATTTTATATTGTAAAAACACATCAGATAGTATCACACAAGGTACATGGTGCCAACTGGCACGGGCAATATTCACAAGGGATTATGTACAGGATAGGGCCACATGGGCCACTGTCAGAATCAGCACTTTTAGAAATAGAATAAGTATAGCACAAAATAACAGTTATAAATCACATCCAGCAACTACTGGGAACAGGTAAGTACCACCTACACAACCCTAAACACCTTAGGAGAATGTTACGCAGGGAACCAGGACCTCACTAGGACCACCTGTACTAAAAAGAACAACCACCTAAGTATCACACAGCATTTAGGGGTATAAGCACAACACATTACACATGATGCATGAAAACACATTCAGCGGTGTAGTAAAGGGAAACACATGATGCCTAAAAACATTCAGCGGTGTAAGACAAGGGAAACACATGATGCATAAAAACATTCAGAGGTGTAAGACAAGGGAAACACATGATGCATAAACCTACACATTCAGCGGTGTTCAGAACAGAGCACATGATGCAATAAAATACATTCAGAGGTGCAGCGCAAGAAGACACATGATGCCTAAAACATTCAGAGGTGCAGCACAGGGAAAAGGAAGACACATGATGCCTAAAAACATTCAGAGGTGCCAGAACAATACAATAGCGCAAAAACAAACAGTAGGCAATTACCACCCTAAACATAGCAGGTAACCACATTGCGCAAAACTCACATTAGCAATTACTATTAAAAACATAGAAATCACATACCAGCCCCCATCTAATAAAGGGACTAAAAGAGCCCTGTGTCGAGAATGTCAGGGCGTGCAGCCATGCAGCGCCAGTCAAGGGTGCGCCACTAGCACAAAACCTAAACGTTGCAGGTGCCCACTACTTGCTGGGCACCTGGGAACCACACAAGACCTAAACGGTGCAGCTGCCCACTAATTGCAGGGAAGCTGTAAATCCAAACTGCAACAGGGTCCTCACTGACCCTTAGGCACAAACTGCACCAACTGTTGGAGCCACACAGGCTCTGAAGCACTCGTGCCCCCGTTGGAGCCTACACAGGCTCTGACCTAACACAACCGTTGGAGCCACACAGGCTCTAAAAACACCGGTGTCCCCCAAGCCTCACTGGGCTTTAAACGTAACACTTGCAGGCAGGAGGGGGGCAGGCACCGACCATGTGCCCCGACGCCCCATCTAAAGGCTGCCCTCGTTGGAGTCCCCCTCGGGGGACTCAGAATGCTAAAAATGCCCGCAAGAGCCTCTCTGGGCTCTGAATTGCACATGCCCCCGGAGCCTCGGGGGCTCTACACAGAATGCGGGGCAAGGTGGGAGCGGCCCGCTGCCATACGGGGCCGCTCAAGACCAGGACAGAGCACGGTGCACCCAACAAGAAGCCCTCACTTACCGGGACTCCGACGCGGCGGTCTCTTCTTCTGGGCAGCGCGGGGCTCCTCTTCCACCACGGAGCCCCGCCTGCACTCTCAGTGTCAGGATCCCTCTTCCTAGTAAGTTTGATGCTTATTCAATATGCTTTAACACAAGAAAATGGAGCGCCAGAAGACTGCACGAGGTCCCGTTTGTGGAATGCGAGGAATGCTAGGTTGGCAGTCTAGACTTTTTCTAGCGCGTGATTGGAGTCCAGGTGCAGCGCGCGTCCCTTCGAAACTGCGCACTTCACTGAGGAATCCGGTCGTAGAGGTCGCGTCTGAGAGAGTCTTCGAAATTAAGGTAGAAGAAAGAAACGTTTTCAGTCAGCGTAGTGTTTATTTAAACTTCGCTGCCTTGACCTTGGAGTGTCACAAGACAAAGAGGCTGCAGAGCATTCAAGGCAGAGTTCGTTTTCAAAGTAGAAAACTGAGTTCTGGAAACTGCGTGTCAGCGAAGAACCATTTCCCAGAGCTGAGAATTCCTGTCATTATTCCACAGAAGGACAGAGAGAGAGCAAGAGAATCATTTGGAGTAGCGGAGAATTACAGAGCTAAGTGGAGATTCCCTGTTATCTGTTCAAATTCAAGTGACTGTGTATATATTGTTTAAGCAACATTTCCAATGCAAGAAAAGGTTCATGAACTGTTAAAATGAGTTAAAGGCTGCTCACCAAAAGTTACATTTTGTCTGCTGAATCAGTGTTAGGCAGAAGACTTCAAGTATAACCTAGAAAGGGATAGGTACAGTGTTAGAGAGGTTTTTCAGCACAGTCTAAGGAATTTACAAGGAGAAGAAAAGACAACTTTCCTGGAGAGTTGAATGAGGTTAATTCCTCTACTCAGGATAAAGAACCCTGTGTTAAAGAAGAATATATACAGATGAAATATAAGGACAACGTTTAGACAACACTGGTAGGTGGAGAAAACAAGTAGTATAAATAGCTCTAGTACAGAGCATAGAGCAGGAAAGAAAAAATAACACATTTATTATTTTACAGGAGTAAGTGGTAGACCTGTCATCTGGAAATACAGAATAGGCAGATCATTCCAAAACTATACTTCAGAATAGAAGAGCAGCAGGTCGTTACGGATTCCTGGGTAGGTGTTACTAGATAGGGTAATAGAGAAGCCAGAGTAGTCCATAGGTACAGTGAAATTATTATTTTGTATGTGTTTAGTATTCCTAGGGTTCTTCGAGAAGCTGATTGGCAAGCTGATTGAAGATTTCTACGGAACTCCAGAGGATCAGGACCAGTCTCTTCTGTTTTATTTCTTTCGTTATTTTATCCAATTTTCCCCTTCCCCCTATCTAATCAGTTAGAGTCATGATACATTTCTGATTCTGATTGGTTGGAAGTGGGAGTCGGAAAGCAAGCATCTTCTGTTCCTGTGCAAGTCTTCGAGAGAATAGAGTTGGTAAGCAAGTGGACTCTGACACTCAGCTGCTCTCTGCCGCTCTCCCTTCACGTCAGGGCTCTCCTCTCACTGGGGAAGCCTCGTGGGCAGACGCCGAAGGTTCCTCCTCTCCCCGGGGCTCCCTCAGCACACGGGAGCCCCAGCAGCAGGCCACGCTTCTCCTCGGCGCAGCATCTCCGGTCTCCCTCTCCTCACAGGAGACCGGACGGGCACACCATGGCTTCCCCCCGGCAGGGGGAAGCGGAAAATCACGTCCTCCCGGCCCCGCCCACAACCAGGCGGCGGGCCGGACATCTCTTTCTGGTGACGCGGCGGGAGGCTTGGCTGGCTGGGCCAATCCCAGCGCGGCCTCCTCGAGCACCAGCGGCGCTTCGGCCAAATGCCGGGTGGGCACCGGATTGTTAGAAAAACAACCAATAAATCGAGGTGGGCACTCGTAAATAACCAAATAATTACGGGCAAGAAATCTCAGCGCGTCCAGCGCTATAAGCGAACTAAAGCGCTCCTAAGCGCTAGAAAGTCCAGAAAAAGCGCCCTCAAGCGCTAGCAATGAAACACATTGCTCCCAAGCGCTAGGATGGGAAAATAAAGCGCTCCCAGCGCTATAGGCAACCAAAGGTCACCAGTCCAGCAACAGCAGGGATCCAGGGCAAAGCAAAGTCCCCCAGAAGTCCTCCAGGCATCCAGGGGCTGGGCAGGGCCCAGGGATTCCCCTGGGCCCAAGCAGCAGCATGCCCTTGGCAGATTCAAGTTGAAAACAAGAACAAATTGGAAGGGGACACAGCCCCTTCTTATACAGAAAAAAGTCTTTGAAGTCTTTGTGCAGGCATAGTGAGAACCAGCTAGAACTGGTTTTAGGGAACTCTCTTCAGTGTCAGGGACAGAGGTGACAGTCGCCCAGCGGGAGGTGAAGCCAGCATTGTGGTCAGGCAGGCACAGCCCTAGTCACTCCCAGGTGCCATCTCCTCCCACTTCCCTGGCAGCAGATGCAGCCTTTCATCCACGGGCTGACTCAGACAACCTCCTGGGGCTCCCAGCCCCTGTCATTCTCAAACCAGACAGTCAATCCACAAGCAGGCCCAGGCACTCTTGGACCAGGCTCACCAGCCAATCACACGCCAGAACCAACTTACACAAATATGCCAACTTCTAAAAGTGGCACTTCTAGACTAGACACAATCATGCCGCATATACCATTCCGCAGCATTCAATCTCACGAATTCACACATATCAAACTCGCCCCTGCACTCCCCACACATCAGGAACTACAATGGGCATAAATATTCCCCATTCATTCCTATGGGAGGGCAGGTCACTCACCTCACATACACAGAGAGCTCACGCACTTTACACTGTACCACAGTGAAAAAGTGCGCAGAGGCCTAAAATCACCAACACCAGGTCACAGAAACAGGCTAGGAAAAAGCAAAAAGTCTTGGGGTGAACCAGCCAAAAGGGCCGGGTCCAACACTCTCCAATCACTTCGCTGACCCACTTCCAGATTACCTCCTAAAAGACTTAATTCCGACATTAGTGCCTCTATGGAGCAGGATTATAAACATCTCTCTGCTTCAAGGATCCATCCCAGATATCCTCAAAGCTGGTCAGGTCTCCCCCATTTTAAAGAAACAATCAGCTGACCGAGCTAACCTAAATAACTATTGACCTATATCCAACATCCCTACCCTGGCCAAACTACTAGAAAAATGCATTCAAATGAAATTTCCCCACCACATTGATCATTTCAATCTGCTCAACAAATTCCAATCTGGCTTTCGATCAGGGTACAGTACCGAATCCGTCATAACACACATAATAGATGATGCCTTAAAAATACTGGACCAAAAAAAAGCATGATTACTAATCCTACTAGACCTATCCTCCACCTTCGACACCGTAAAACACTATTTGCCCCCCGCAGCCACCGTGGATACATTTCTTGCCGATCTGCCGCCCAGGGCGGTGTCAGATGAAGTGCACGACCTACTGGAGCTTCCGTTAACAGCCGAAGAGCTGGGCACGGCCCTCGGAGAGCTCAATTCTGGAAAGGCTACGGGGCCCAATGGATTCCAGAGCAAATTTTTTAGACACTATAATACGCAGCTGGCCGCCACTTTCGAGCCTTGGTGGAGGAGGCCCGGGAAAAGGGCGTACTCCCACCGGATTAGAGGCATGCAGAGGTGGTGGTGTTTCTGAAGCCCGGCCGGCCGCCGGAACAGCAGGCCTCATACCATCCCATTTCCCTCCTCAATGTGGAGGCTAAGATTTTGGCCAAGGAGTTGGCCAATCGCCTTCTTCCTCACATATCGACACTTATACACCCCGATCAGGCAGCGTTCATGCCCCAGAGGGCAACTACGATTCAGAAAAGGGGGTGGTGATGAACAGAGTGTCTGAATTAAGCAGACCACTCTTACCCAGCCCAAAGATCAGGGCTTGATCCATCACCGTTATTTAGCTCACTGCCCCATCCCAGCTCAGAACCTGGCTATATGCAAATTAGTCTGTCCCTGGCCCAGTGCATCATGGGAACAGGGCAGACCAAACTACCAAGCCAATTCTTCACCAGAAAGGAGACAAGCTTCCGGGGACCGGTTTCTGGCATTTCAGCCATCGTCGGCCCGGCTTGCTTGAATCCTGATGGAGCAGTGAGCAAGGGACTCATGTCTGAGTATACCCTGCCACACCTATAGTGGCCAAAAACGATTCAGAAAAGGAGGTGGTGATGAACAGAGTGTCTGAATTAAGCAGACCACTCTTACCCAGTCCAAAGATCAGGGCTTGATCCATCACCGTTATTTAGCTCACTGCCCCATCCCAGCTCAGAACCTGGCTATATGCAAATTAGTCTGTCCCTGGCCCAGTGCATCATGGGAACAGGGCAGACCAAACTACCAAGCCAATTCTTCACCAGAAAGGAGACAAGCTTCCGGGGACCGGTTTCTGGCATTTCAGCCGTCGTCGGCCCGGCTTGCTTGAATCCTGATGGAGCAGTGAGCAAGGGACTCATGTCTGTGTATATCCTGCCACACCTATAGTGGCCAAAAACGATTCAGAAAAGAGGGCAACTAGACATAATATACGGCGAGCACACAGCGCGGTGGCAGCAGTTCAGCAGACCGGAGAGCGGGTGGCGCTCCTGTTGGCCGACATGGACAGGGCGTTCGACTCCCTGAGCTGGGTATATTTATTCGCATTATTACGCTGACTAAATCTGGGGCCCCTGTTTCTTATTTAATGCTACTCTATACCGACTTAACCGCAACAGTGCGGGTGGCGGATGCGGCCTCTTCCACCTTCTAGATCCAGAGGGGTATGCGGCAGGGGGCCCCTTGTCTCCTTATTTATTCACGCTGGCTATGGAGCCCTTAGTGGCGTCGGTTCGCATGGATGCACAGGTCTGGGGTTTTGAGTGGACCACAGATGTATCTGACAGGATCACGTTATACGCGGACGATGTCCTGCTTTTCCTTACGGCCTCAGACAAAACGGGACCGCGACTCCTAGAGATCATGCAGATCTTTGGAGAAACATCGGGACTCTATATGAACCCCCGCAAATCTAATTGTGGGTTCTGGGAGACCGTCCGAGGATGGGCTCTTGGGCAAACACACTCCAGCTGGCTAGTGGGGGTCTGAAATATTTGGGGGTATTCCTGTCAGACATGCCGGTCGTCTCCTGGGAGCGGAATCTGACACCAGAGTGGGAGTGAGTACGCGCGGACCTTAAGACCTGGGCACGTATGTCATTGACTCTATATGGCAGGTCTGCGATCTTTAAGATGGTGGCACTTCCTCAGCTGTTGTACCAGCTGCAGAATCATCCGTACCCGATCCAGCCCAGATGGTTCCGGCTGGTGAACTCTGTGCTGGGGCAGTTTCTGTGGGAGAGGGGTAAGGTGCGTGTGGCCCTGAGAACGTGATTCCCATCCCCATACTGTGGGGGGCTCGCGTCCTCGGACATCCTCTCATACTATCAGGCCTCGCATTTACTAGTCCTCAATGAGTGGTGGTACAGTGACAGGAGGGACTCGGCATACGCTCTGGAACGACTGCTCATTGGGTCGCATACACTGCATAGTATCTTGTATTTGGCACCGTTACGCAGCAAATTGCCGTTGGCTACACGGGTGGTTTTATGGATATGGAGGCAGGCGCTGCGCCGCATGGGTTGATGGAATACCTTGACAGGGGAGACCCCCTTGTGGAATAATGGATGCTTGCCAGAGCTGGTGGCCTTGCAGGGCTTCCGGGGATGGGACGATATTGGTATTTCAACTCTGGGGGATGTTATGAGAGGCACTCAAGTCTTGTCAGGACCTGCAGAGGGACTTCTCTATGCCCCGGACACAATTCTATAAATATCTCCAGCTTCGTCATGTCCTGTCCCCTTCCCTAGAGGGGCTGGAATCCCTCCCTGAACTCAGTCTCCTGGAGGCAAACGTTTTTATGGGTGACCTGGAGGCCAAAAAGATCTCTCAGATATATCAATCCCTAGCCATACACTGCTCTACCTCCCTTCAGTAGCTGCAAAAGGATTGGGAGGCAGATGTGACTAAACAAAGAAATTGATAGTGTGATGCAAATAGACATACAAGATATATATTTGGATTATCCTAAATCATAAATGTCTTCAGCTAATGGTAAAAGGGTCGTCTGTTGTAATTTGGCAGCGATCGGGGTTAGCATTTAGCTGGAGCCATCTTGTTTCCGGCAGCCATCTTGTTTGCCTTGTGCTCACCATGCGCTCTGTCCTTCCTTGCTGTCGTTTGCCCTGGTACTCTGCTTATAGACATATTTAGCCTCTGCTACTCTGCACATGCTCAGTTGACTTCGTGGTTAGCAGCATTTTACCAACATATAACACGAAGAGGTCTGGAGCGCACTTTAACATGGAGACGTGGGCTTCAGGCTGAGGCCCCCTCGAGGCACCGCCGGATGCGCAATAATAATATTTTAAGGTGGCACTCACACCGGCACCATGCGCAAAGGAGAACGTGCAACTCCAACCAAATAGTATAAAGGAGAAGAATAAGGATTCACAGGACACTCACAGTGAGAGCTGTCCAATTAACAATTCACCTGATAAAAAACAAACCCCTAAGTCCCCAGACAAGCAAAAAAGTAACACCGTCTGCGGTAATCTCATTGTGGCAATAGCCCAAATAAACAAGAACGCCTCTCAACCTCAGGAAAGTGACAAGGAAACAAAGTCCATGGACAAGGGCAAGAAGGAAGAAGTAACACCAAGGAATAAATTGGCGGCGGGTCAAATTGCCGCACAGGAAGATTCATGGCCTACTTCCTTCTCCCTACCTGATGACATAAGCTTGGATATTCAAACAGGAATGGAAAAAATCACCGAACCCCAGTTACAAGCACACATAAAGTCCAGCCAAGGTCCACATGACACCCACAGATCACAAGAACATGTGAAAAATGGACCAGGATGTAATGGAAGACTGGAATCGACACCCTTGCACCCAAGTGTCGACTCCCACGAACGGGATGAAGACCGAAATAAAAATATAGGCTGGACTAATAACATTCTAATCCAGGAATCTCCAATTACGATATCTTCAATGAGCAGGTCAGATGAAGATATAAATGTCCAGAAAACATCGCCCAAAGAAGAAGCCAGGTCTCCATGGAGCAAAACACTATTAAACACCTTAGACCAGGCAATTAAAGCTCTGAATTTCCAGTCGGACAAAATGGACGTTCAAATTGACCTAATAAATCTCATAGCAAGCCATATCTCTGGCATAAACATCAGGCTGGACCATATGGCAACCCTGCTCCAAGGGAGGGCTGATAAGGGTCCCTGTACAGAGACTATCCAACCAAGCTGTGTTTGTGGGAAATTAGTGGATAATATGTCAAACTTACCATTAATACTAAATGACATATTAAGGGCGGTCCAGTCATCAATGGACTCAAAACATATCACCAAAACTACGAGTAATATTGAGATAATAAAATCCAATGTGGAACTTGGAAGCCAACACATAGCAATAGATTCTACCCAAAACAGCCATGTAGAGGAAGAAACAAGCAAGCAGTGTAAAGAAAAATCCGACTACGAACAAGGTCAAAAAGAGGAAGTACAACACGCAATAACCCAGTCTAAAATCAAGTTAACAAAAAGACAAAGGAAGCGCGCAAGAAAAGGGAGGGTTCAACTTAAATTTCAACCTTCAACAGATACTCACACCTATCCCATCTTTCATCACACGGCTAATAGGAAAATTAAACCAACACCTGAAGTAACTATCTCAAAACATATCAACACGCCCCCGGTTCAAACAAACCAGTCAAACGCAGTGAAAGGGACTAGCCCGACTACTGAATCCTCACCCCTTCAAACCTCCCCAAAACCAAGCCAGATACAAGGGATCACACAACTGAAAATTCAGACAAAGAATCAAAAAAAACCTCCAGGAACACAGGAGAAAGACAAGACGCAAGATGAGTCTGGTGAAAGGGTCTTAAATAAAGAAGTTAAAAATGGCCCAATCTTCGTAGATACTGAACAAAACATAACAGATACATATAATCAAAGTCAATCCATAAAAAGAGCAGACGAAAAGGTATATAAAAGATCACCAATAAAAATAAACTTAAACGAAGATGGACGAACCTGCAGTACTTATCAAACAAACAAACAAATAAGGTGCGCACACATACCACAAAATTCGAACATCGATAAAAATACGGACAGGACTAATGAACCAACCACCTATCTGAAAAGAATGGACGGTACATACGAAGATCTAATAATAAAAACACTAAGCCAAGGGAAAAGAACAATCACAATACAGGAACCAACAAAAAATATAAACCTAGAACAAGAGACACAAGTTAAAATGAGTTCACAACAACAAGCAGAAATAAAAAACAAACTGACATTTATACTGGAATATCAGACATCAGGACCCCAAGATTTTCTTAATAGAGGCAATATAATGAGGCTATTAAGAGAAATCCCAGAATTAAATGACATAGAATCTCAAGATCTTTTGTCAGTAGAATTTAGATGCACCAAAAACATGTCAGAGGTGGAAGAGTCATTAACCACCTGGTCAACCAAAGAAATAGTTGATAGAATATGTGAAAGGAGTCTGTCATTTGAAGCCTGGGGTATCAAACTGAGGCGAGACGATCGGAAAAAATATCCATTTCCACTTTTAAAAAATCTAACTATATGTAAAAAGTCAAAGACAGAGGGGAATAGCCAAAAATCATGTTTAAAAGGAGCGTGTGCGGTATCTCCGCAAAAAAATACATCACAAAGTAGACACGAAATTGCAGTGGCTCAAGGAGGCGCCCATGAACAGGCAATTGACTGGACCTGGGTGGCTTCGGCCTTGAGCAAAAAATGCTCCTAACACGACGAGTCACTTAGAAAAAGACACCACGTTAAACCAACGGATAATAGTTGATAATCAAGTGGAATCCATTACAGCGAAACCGCATACGATCAGCCTCTGTTCCTGGAACGTCCACGGTTTCAACAGCTTGTGTCACGACCACGAAACTGCAAACTTCTTGGATCAACATGACTTAATACTGCTACAAGAAACCTGGAACCTGCGCCAAATTTCCATCCCGGGATATATCGAATTTCACGTCCTCGCCGAAAAACCTTCTAATTTTGGTCACCCTAGAGGAGGCCTATCGACGTACATCACCCAACAACACAGATGGCATACGGAAAAAGTAGACTCTATGGTAAATTGGATACAAGTAATAAAACTCACGGGAAAGTTGGTCACCGGTTCAGGTTCCTGTAATCTTCTATTGCTTAATGTTTATGTTCATCCGGAAAAGAAGGAGAAAAATGAAAAACTGATTACTTTACTAACTTTAATCAGGGCTTTGCAAATCACTCATGAGGCGTTCTCCATGATTATATCAGGTGATTTTAATAGCAATCTAACAAAAGAGGAGAAAACAATGCAAGCTCTTGAAGAACTGGGCCTTTTTATCCTAAATAAGAAAGTCAGTGGGGATCGTGGTATACCTATAACCTTCTTAAGCGGTAACCGAAAGTCATCAATAGACTTCACAATACTGAGTAACAACTTGTTATCAATGGTGAGTGCATTTTCAGTGGAGCAACGTGTGGAAAGCGACCACTTCCCTCTAATTACCAAAATGTTAATAATGGTTACTAAGACGGAAAAACAAAACACCGTCATCCAGTATACTGAAAAATTCAACCTACGTAAACTAAATGGAGAGGAAAGGATTTAAAACCAATAATGGATAAACTCAAAAACAAACTGCTTAGTTTAACACCGGAAGTAAAAGAAAACCTGGTAAAAACTTGGGAACATCTATGTGAAGCAGTAACAAGAAACCCACCACGAAAAGATCAAAATTCCATAAGATTTAAAACTGGCAAAAAGCCTTGGTACACAACTACCCTGAGGGAAGAAAAAAGAAAAATTGCACGAGAAGTCCGCAAGCAGGCACGATTGATAAAAAATGGTAAAAAAACAAACAAATCGGAATTGAAAGCTATGCGGAAGAAATATAAGATCATGCTGAGTAGCGCAAAAACACTGTACCAAGAGGAAATGTGGACTAACCTACTAATCGCTAGCAAACACAAAAATGCCAGATCATTTTGGGGTATTATCAACAAACTGACAAGGGGGAACACCCTAAAACAGGAGGCAGGTATCGGAGAAAGTATATGGACCCAGCATGTCGAAAAGATGTTCAGCGACAGGTCGGGAGGTAAGAAAAGATACTGTAAATTGGAGTGCAAAGTATGCATTAGAAACAGCGAACATGCAGGAAACTTGATAGGAAAACGAGATAATGCACTAGGAGACAAGCTAAAGCAATCGATGGGTAGTGGAAACGAGAACAATCCTGAACACTCACAGCTCAGCAAATCAGAAAAACTACCGAATGCTGTGACCGACACCCTAGTAACAACAGCCCAGCTCAAAGATAAGATAACTCGCCTGAAAAAAGAGGGTGCGGCGGGTCCAAACGGGCTTCCAAATGCTATCTTTAAATATTCACCTGAATTTTGGGCAGAATACTTAACTCCACTCTTTAATGCAATCTACAATCAGAACAAACCACCAAGATCCTGGACCGGGAGCATAATTCACCCCATTTTTAAACAAGGTGACCACAACGAGCCAGGGAATTACAGGCTGATATCGCTAATGGATGTCGAGGCAAAACTATATGGATCATGCCTATTATCACTCCTCCAGGACTGGATGGAAGATACGAACATAATACCGATGTTCCAAACTGGTTTCCGGCCAAGTACGGGTACTCTGACAAACTTGACAACCCTGGCGCTCTTGAAAGAAAAAGCTGCAAAAAGGGGAACAAGACTGTATGCTTGCTTTATAGACCTGCGAGCAGCCTTTGATAAAGTGAACAGAGCCTGGCTATGGGAAAAATTAAGATCATGGGGTATCCCGAAGAAGTTATTGGAGGCTATTATAGTCCTGCACAGCAACACCTGGGCTCGAGTAAAACTGGGAGACGGTAGCAGCGTAACGGCCGAAATAAGAACTCAACAGGGCCTAAAACAAGGCTGCGTACTGGCCCCAAGTTTATTCAACCTGTACATGGCAGATATAGTCAACCACATGGAGATCGGGGAATGCCATCCACCCCACATGTCAAAAATCCCTATCCCTTTCCTGCAGTATGCAGATGATATTGTTGTTCTGAGCCAAACACCGATAGGGTTGCAAAGATCGATCAACAACTTGACAACTTATTTGGAGCACGAAAGCCTGGAACTGAATAAAGATAAAACTAAAGTTGTTCGCATTGTGGACCCAAAAAAGCAAATATTCAAATGGTATGCAAATAGTTCTCCAATAAAGGAGGAAACATCATACAAATACTTAGGGTTGAAACTGGGGCGAGGTCCGACGAACAAAGAACATAAAACCGAGCTAAAAGCAAAAACACAGTCTTTGATCTACGCATACCGGCAACTACAAAAGAAACTAAGTTGTCCAAATTATACACACCTGCTGAAAGTAATAAAAGCTCAAACCTTACCAACCTTGTCATACGCATTGGCCACCTGGTGTGGCAAAGAAGCAGGGCTGCTAAACAGCCTACAAACAAAGGTATACAAGGCAGTCCTAAACCTACCAAATTCGTCGGCTCCGGCACAGGTCCGTCTAGAATTTGGCCTTCTAAATCAGAAGTTTCGCAGTATGGGAACCTTTGTGAAACTCTGCCATAAAATACGTTTGTCGGAAGCCAACTCATTGGACAATCTGTGCTGGAAAGAAATCGAAACCCAGCAGAAACAGCAAGTTTCAAACAGTTGGGGAGGTTACCTGTCTCAATCCCTAAATTGCATAGGAATTGAAGAAACTTGGGACACGAAGCCAGATAGATCCACCTTTGATAAAATTGTAAACAATGCGGTAAAATGGGAATCCTACCTCGAAGACAAGATAAATATCGCAAAAAGACGACACGGGTGGACTGTGATTAATTCATATTCCTGGATAAAACCACAGACCTACTTAGAAAGTCACTTTAACAGTTTGTTAAAACAAAGATATATAAAACACCGACTAGGTCTACAGTTCTCAAAGGACTTGCTACCAGCCTGGAAAAATTGTCATACTGACCCCCATTGTCGTCTATGTGGATACCAAAATGAAACCCTAACGCACTTACTATGTGTGTGTCCGGCACTTAAGGACCTGAGGAGACGTCTTTTAAAGAACATTTTTAACAAATTGAACATTTGGACTTGCAGGCAAGCCGTAATTCGATGGCTAGATGGATCATGTCCTATGTTGGCCTGCAGGGGGGTCAAATTTATGATGAAAGCCGAATCTCTCTTACAGCAAGCTGACCATGGAACTATACCTCCAAACTGAAATGTTGACACTTACTTTGCCACTTGACAAACCGTTTTAACTGCTAAAAACTTTTTTTTAAAAAGTGTTTTATTTCTTATGATGGTCAATATGCATTTTTGTAATGATTTTTAATAATTTTATACAATAAAATTGACTTTGACTTTGACTTAAGGTGGCACTTGTTCGACTTCAGAGGGGGACTCTTTGATCAACAGGCCGGGGTGACGTTGGTTTCTGTGCTTCAGGCGCGCTCAGGCAGCAGCCGCCACAGTCTGCCTTTGGCCCGGGCTTGACCAGTGTCCCCTCCGCCGCCGGGCCTCCCCTCCCGTGGGCCGGGCTCCCCTTGAAGTGCTCCTGCCCCGTCAGGCAGCGCTGGAGGCTGTGATCAGTGCAAGAGCGCGCTGGGCTCTCAAGGAAGCGAGGAAAACGACCTG
The DNA here is from genome assembly GCF_964261635.1 of Lissotriton helveticus. Lineage (NCBI taxonomy): Eukaryota > Metazoa > Chordata > Amphibia > Caudata > Salamandridae > Lissotriton > Lissotriton helveticus. Next base: position 2,155,433 of record NW_027611666.1, read on the forward strand.
CCGCCCACCGAGTGATAAAACGCAGCCGCAATTGGGTGCAGATGCCCCGGTGGCACTGCACCTGCCGCACCAATGAAAGCTACGCCCATTTAGGAGAGCGCTGATTCTGAGAACCGAATATTGACAGTTTCGATGCCGGATATCAGCTTGTACCGGCAGTGATGTTTATTTGGAAAACAGCTCTGTCCGGGATGAAAGCGCTACTTGTTTTAACAATGAAATGTTCATCTTTAACCTGCTCAATCCGAATGTCTCATAATTATTTCGATATTTTAAATACACTTAAAACGTCTCTGTAGCTAAAAGGTCAGTTTTACTCTGGTTCTTGTGGAAATTCGTACCCGAAATATAAAATCGTTTTATTAATTAATCTGCTGTTGATCTAACCCGCCGGCAAGTATGCACCGCGACACGATGACGCAGCCATGAAGATTATCAAGGTAAGCAATAGCATTGACTACCTAGTTAAAATAATGCGTATTTGACTAAGCTAGTGATTAAATTAGAACTATTGTCTAGAATAGATATTTGACTCTGACGCAAAGAGAATCCGCTGCGTTGAAAAGAAAAAATGCACACATTTAACACATCCCACTCCGAATTGTATTGACAAACAACTACTCCTTTTATCCTTGGCTGGACAGAGACAAGCGCTGGAAACCCCTTTTGCTCACATCCATGCGACCACGCACAGTAACAGTAACTTAGACTGTGTAAAACACGTGCATCCTTGTAGAAGTAAGTCCTGCACGAGCTCGCTTGGTGTAATAAAAGGGGGCCTCATGTATTCCCCTTATCCCAATGAGGTTGTAAACCCTGTCTTCGGCTCCAGGAGCAGCCTATGACCGGAACAGCGGGTCCCCGGAAACGTCGTTCTCACCGAAGCCCCGTGGAACCTTCTAATCCATGTCATGCCTACTACATACATGTCGCACTGGGAGATTACGATTTACACTGAGACGGTCCATGTGTGTCTTAGACACAGCTGCTATTTGAGAACACTGGTCGGGATGTGGAAACGCATGCGTGTGCGAGCAGTGAAACTACATCTATTCTCGCTGCTTGGATTGCACTTGGGTACTGCAGACACAGCTGCTATATGAGAACACTGGTCGGGATGTGGAAACACATGCGCGTGCGAGCAGTGAGACTACATCTATTCTCGCTGCTTGGATTGCACTTGGGTACTGCAGACACAGCTGCTATCTGAGAACACTGGTCGGGATGTGGAAACGCATGCGCGTGTGAGCAGTGAAACTACATTTATTCTCGCTGCTTGGATGGCACTTGGGTACTGCAGACACAGCGGCTATCTGAGAACACTGGTCGGGATATGGAAACGCATGCGCGTGCGAGCAGTGAAACTACATCTATTCTCGCTGCTTGGATTGCACTTGGGTACTGCAGACACAGCTGCTATCTGAGAACACTGGTCGGGATGTGGAAACGCATGCGCGTGCGAGTAGTGAGACTACATCTATTCTCGCTGCTTGGATTGCACTTGGGTACTGCAGACACAGCTGCTATCTGAGAACACTGGTCGGGATGTGAAAACGCATGCGCGTGCGCGCAGTGAGACTACATCTATTCTCGCTGCTTGGATTGCACTTGGGTACTGCAGACACAGCTGCTATCTGAGAACACTGGTCGGGATGTGGAAACGCATGCGCGTGCGAGCAGTGAGACTACATCTATTCTCGCTGCTTGGATTGCACTTGGGTACTGCAGACACAGCTGTATCTGAGAACACTGGTCAAAATGTGGAAATGCATGCGCGTGCGAGCAGTAAACTACATCTATTCTCGCTGCTTGGATTGCACTTGGGTACTGCAGACACAGCTGCTATCTGAGAACACTGGTCGGGATGTGGAAACGCATGCGCGTGCGAGCAGTGAAACTACATCTATCCTCTCTGCTTGGATTGCACTTGGGTACTGCAGACACAGCTGCTATCTGAGAACACTGGTCGGGATGTGGAAACGCATGCGCGTGCGAGCAGTGAAACTACATCTATCCTCTCTGCTTGGATTGCACTTGGGTACTGCAGACACAGCTGCTATCTGAGAACACTGGTCGGGATGTGGAAACGCATGCGCGTGCGAGCGGTGAAACTACATCTATTCTCACTGCTTGGATTGCACTTGGGTTCTGCAGACACAGCTGCTATCTGAGAACACTGGTCGGGATGTGGAAACGCATGTGCGTGCGAGCAGTGAAACTACATCGATTCTCGCTGCTTGGATTGCACTTGGGTACTGCAGACGCAGCTGCTATCTGAGAACACTGGTCGGGATGTGGAAACGCATGCGCGTGCGAGCAGTGAAACTACATCTATTCTCGCTGCTTGGATTGCACTTGGGTACTGCAGACACAGCGGCTATCTGAGAACACTGGTCGGGATGTGGAAACGCATGCGCGTGCGAGCAGTGAAACTACATCTATTCTCGCTGCTTGGATTGCACTTGGGTACTGCAGACGCAGCTGCTATCTGAGAACACTGGTCGGGATGTGGAACGCATGCGCGTGCGAGCAGTGAAACTACATCTATTCTCGCTGCTTGGATTGCACTTGGGTACTGCAGACGCAGCTGCTATCTGAGAACACTGGTCGGGATGTGGAAACGCATGCGCATGCGAGCAGTGAAACTACATCTATTCTCGCTGCTTGGATTGCACTTGGGTACTGCAGACGCAGCTGCTATCTGAGAACACAGGTCGGGATGTGGAAACGCATGCGCGTGCAAGCAGTGAAACTACATCTATTCTCGCTGCTTAGATTGCACTTGGGTACTGCAGACGCAGCTGCTATCTGAGAACACTGGTCGGGATGTGGAAACGCATGCGCGTGCGAGCAGTGAAACTACATCTATTCTCGCTGCTTGGATTGCACTTGGGTACTGCAGACGCAGCTGCTATCTGAGAACACTGGTCAGGATGTGGAGACGCATGCGCGTGCGAGCAGTGAAACTACATCTATCCTCGCTGCATGGATTGCACTTGGGTACTGCAGACGCAGCTGCTATCTGAGAACACTGGTCGGGATGTGGAAACGCATGCGCATGCGAGCAGTGAAACTACATCTATTCTCGCTGCTTGGATTGCACTTGGGTACTGCAGACGCAGCTGCCATCTGAGAACACTGGTCGGGATGTGGAAACGCATGCGCGTGCGAGCAGTGAAACCACATCTATTCTCGCTGCTTGGATTGCACTTGGGTACTGCAGACGCAGCTGCCATCTGAGAACACTGGTCGGGTTGTGGAAACGCATGCGCGTGCGAGCAGTGAAACTACATCTATTCTCGCTGCTTGGATTGCTCTTTGGTATTGCAGACGTAGCTGCCATTTGAGAGCACTGGTTGGGATGTGGAAACGCATGCGCATGCGAGCAGTGAAACTACATCTATTCTCGCTGCTTGGATTGCACTTGGGTACTGCAGACGCAGCTGCCATCTGAGAGCACTGGTCGGGATGTGGAAACGCATGCGCGTGGGAGCAGTGAAACTACATCTATTCTCGCTGCTTGGATTGCATTTGGGTACTGCAGACGCAGCTGCCATCTGAGAGCACTGGTCGGGATGTGGAAACGCATGCGCGTGCGAGCAGTGAAACTACATCTATTCTCGCTGCTTGGATTGCACTTGGGTACTGCAGACGCAGCTGCTATCTGAGAACACTGGTCGGGATGTGGAAATGCATGCGCGTGCGAGCAGTGAAACTACATCTATTCTCGCTGCTTGGATTGCACTTGGGTACTGCAGACGCAGCTGCTATCTGAGAACACTGGTCGGGATGTGGAAACGCATGCGCGTGCGAGCAGTGAAACTACATCTATTCTCGCTGCTTGGATTGCACTTGGGTACTGCAGACGCAGCTGCTATCTGAGAACACTGGTCGGGATGCGGAAACGCATGCGCGTGCAAGCAGTGAAACCGCATCTATTCTCGCTGCTTGGATTGCACTTGGGTACTGCAGACCTTGTGCTTTGGGGACTGAGAACCCCCACCACCGAGCAGCCCTTGCACTGAAGATCAGCCCCCCAGCATCTCCACGATCTGCGTGGGGCCCTTTTGCATTGTGCCACTCGACGCGCCATCCCGGCCACTAGCCACGTGGTCAGCGGCCATCTTGGCGACGAAACCGAAGAACTACACTTTGGGTCATGTTGCTCTAGACTTGCCCTAGCTCCTGTAAAAAGGAGCACCCGCTCTGACCTTGCTGGTCCGAGTGATAAGCCTATTTCGACTCCTGCGTGGCTTGCATTAGCCAAGGCCTGTTTGCTCCGATCAAGTTGCCGACACCGCCAACAGCGAGAAGCCTGCGTGGGACAGCTCGTGACCGACTCCTGGACGTCCTCGACTCCCGGTGTCCACGTGGCTGCAGAGAGAAGCTACACCTCAATGCCTGTTTGCACCCAACATCGCCTGGTTCCAATCTGGTTCCACGGTAGTCACTGGCTAGTGACTTTGAACATTGTCCCCTCTGCTTTCAGGTCTTCACATCTTCAGATCCACCCTTGGATCCACCGGAACTCTTCACATCGAGCCGCCTGCAGCATCTTCAGCTCCAAGCACCATCGACCAGCGTGACGAAACCCGACACTAATTCGACCCTATGCACCCGCTTACTGTGGGTGAGGTAACTCACCTCTGTCGGTGTTCCTACACTGGTACACATCTCTAGGGCCTGTGTCTCAAGTTTCAGCTTTCTAGGTCACTCGGAAGGTTCCGAACTAACTAACTTTGTACTTTTTACGCACCATAGACTTTGCATTGGTGAGTGCGTGCACTTTAAACACTGCACCCGAGTCCCGCGGGCCTTTGCCGACTTAGTCACTGCTAGTCTCGAATAGCTCCAGCGATTCCCAAGGCCCTAGGCCTGTTTCCTTTCCGATTGGTATCTCTTATACCACTTTCTTAGTATATGGTTTAGGTGGCCCCTAGGGCTCATCCATATTGTGCAACTTTTGTGTATTTTAAACTGTCTTGTGTTTAACGCTTGTTCTTCTGTGCTCATAAAGAGTCCAGGGGATACTTTTAGTTAATAAATCAATATATATTTTCAATATATATCTGTGTGGTGTCCTTTCATTTGGTATTCAAGGGGGTTGTGTATGGTAATACAGCTGGCTTCACATGCCTTTCAGAGTTTAGCCTAAGACTGCTTTGTCCACGTTACCACTAGGATAACTGGTCTATAAGGTTGACTTACAACCAATCATCATAAGGGTTGCTTGGCATGGTACAAAGTGATCACTAGAATTAGTGAGCATTATATACCAGGCCAACTTCTCACACGGGCGAGCAGTGAAACTACATCTATTCTCGCTGCTTGGATTGCACTTGGGTACTGCAGACACAGCTGCTATCTGAGAACACTGGTCGGGATGTGGAAACGCATGCGCGTGCGAGCAGTGAAACTACATCTATTCTCGCTGCTTGGATTGCACTTGGGTACTGCAGACGCAGCTGCTATCTGAGAACACTGGTCGGGATGTGGAAACGCATGCGCCTGTGAGCAGTGAAACTACATCTATTCTCGCTGCTTGGATTGCACTTGGGTACTGGAGACACATGCTATCTGAGAACACTGGTCGGGATGTGGAAACGCATGCGCGTGCGAGCAGTGAAACTACATCTATTCTCGCTGCTTGGTTTGCACTTGGGTACTGCAAACACAGCTGCTATCTGAGAACACTAGTCGGGATGTGGAAACGCATGTGCGTGCGAGCAGTGAAACTACATCTATTCTCGCTGCTTGGATTGCACTTGGGTACTGCAGACACAGCTGCTATCTGAGAACACTGGTCGGGATATGGAAACGCATGCGCGTGCGAGCAGTGAGACTACATCTATTCTAGCTGCTTGGATTGCACTTGGGTACTGCAGACACAGCTGCTATCTGAGAACACTGGTCGGGATGTGGAAACGCATGCGCGTGCGAGCAGTGAAACTACATCTATTCTCGCTGCTTGGATTGCACTTGGGTACTGCAGACGCAGCTGCTATCTGAGAACACTGGTCGGGATGTGGAACGCATGCGCGTGCGAGCAGTGAAACTACATCTATTCTCGCTGCTTGGATTGCACTTGGGTACTGCAGACGCAGCTGCTATCTGAGAACACTGGTCGGGATGTGGAAACGCATGCGCATGCGAGCAGTGAAACTACATCTATTCTCGCTGCTTGGATTGCACTTGGGTACTGCAGACGCAGCTGCTATCTGAGAACACAGGTCGGGATGTGGAAACGCATGCGCGTGCAAGCAGTGAAACTACATCTATTCTCGCTGCTTAGATTGCACTTGGGTACTGCAGACGCAGCTGCTATCTGAGAACACTGGTCGGGATGTGGAAACGCATGCGCGTGCGAGCAGTGAAACTACATCTATTCTCGCTGCTTGGATTGCACTTGGGTACTGCAGACGCAGCTGCTATCTGAGAACACTGGTCAGGATGTGGAGACGCATGCGCGTGCGAGCAGTGAAACTACATCTATCCTCGCTGCATGGATTGCACTTGGGTACTGCAGACGCAGCTGCTATCTGAGAACACTGGTCGGGATGTGGAAACGCATGCGCATGCGAGCAGTGAAACTACATCTATTCTCGCTGCTTGGATTGCACTTGGGTACTGCAGACGCAGCTGCCATCTGAGAACACTGGTCGGGATGTGGAAACGCATGCGCGTGCGAGCAGTGAAACCACATCTATTCTCGCTGCTTGGATTGCACTTGGGTACTGCAGACGCAGCTGCCATCTGAGAACACTGGTCGGGTTGTGGAAACGCATGCGCGTGCGAGCAGTGAAACTACATCTATTCTCGCTGCTTGGATTGCACTTTGGTATTGCAGACGTAGCTGCCATTTGAGAGCACTGGTTGGGATGTGGAAACGCATGCGCATGCGAGCAGTGAAACTACATCTATTCTCGCTGCTTGGATTGCACTTGGGTACTGCAGACGCAGCTGCCATCTGAGAGCACTGGTCGGGATGTGGAAACGCATGCGCGTGGGAGCAGTGAAACTACATCTATTCTCGCTGCTTGGATTGCATTTGGGTACTGCAGACGCAGCTGCCATCTGAGAGCACTGGTCGGGATGTGGAAACGCATGCGCGTGCGAGCAGTGAAACTACATCTATTCTCGCTGCTTGGATTGCACTTGGGTACTGCAGACGCAGCTGCTATCTGAGAACACTGGTCGGGATGTGGAAATGCATGCGCGTGCGAGCAGTGAAACTACATCTATTCTCGCTGCTTGGATTGCACTTGGGTACTGCAGACGCAGCTGCTATCTGAGAACACTGGTCGGGATGTGGAAACGCATGCGCGTGCGAGCAGTGAAACTACATCTATTCTCGCTGCTTGGATTGCACTTGGGTACTGCAGACGCAGCTGCTATCTGAGAACACTGGTCGGGATGCGGAAACGCATGCGCGTGCAAGCAGTGAAACCGCATCTATTCTCGCTGCTTGGATTGCACTTGGGTAACGCAGACCTTGTGCTTTGGGGACTGAGAACCCCCACCACCGAGCAGCCCTTGCACTGAAGATCAGCCCCCCAGCATCTCCACGATCTGCGTGGGGCCCTTTTGCATTGTGCCACTCGACGCGCCATCCCGGCCACTAGCCACGTGGTCAGCGGCCATCTTGGCGACGAAACCGAAGAACTACACTTTGGGTCATGTTGCTCTAGACTTGCCCTAGCTCCTGTAAAAAGGAGCACCCGCTCTGACCTTGCTGGTCCGAGTGATAAGCCTATTTCGACTCCTGCGTGGCTTGCATTAGCCAAGGCCTGTTTGCTCCGATCAAGTTGCCGACACCGCCAACAGCGAGAAGCCTGCGTGGGACAGCTCGTGACCGACTCCTGGACGTCCTCGACTCCCGGTGTCCACGTGGCTGCAGAGAGAAGCTACACCTCAATGCCTGTTTGCACCCAACATCGCCTGGTTCCAATCTGGTTCCACGGTAGTCACTGGCTAGTGACTTTGAACATTGTCCCCTCTGCTTTCAGGTCTTCACATCTTCAGATCCACCCTTGGATCCACCGGAACTCTTCACATCGAGCCGCCTGCAGCATCTTCAGCTCCAAGCACCATCGACCAGCGTGACGAAACCCGACACTAATTCGACCCTATGCACCCGCTTACTGTGGGTGAGGTAACTCACCTCTGTCGGTGTTCCTACACTGGTACACATCTCTAGGGCCTGTGTCTCAAGTTTCAGCTTTCTAGGTCACTCGGAAGGTTCCGAACTAACTAACTTTGTACTTTTTACGCACCATAGACTTTGCATTGGTGAGTGCGTGCACTTTAAACACTGCACCCGAGTCCCGCGGGCCTTTGCCGACTTAGTCACTGCTAGTCTCGAATAGCTCCAGCGATTCCCAAGGCCCTAGGCCTGTTTCCTTTCCGATTGGTATCTCTTATACCACTTTCTTAGTATATGGTTTAGGTGGCCCCTAGGGCTCATCCATATTGTGCAACTTTTGTGTATTTTAAACTGTCTTGTGTTTAACGCTTGTTCTTCTGTGCTCATAAAGAGTCCAGGGGATACTTTTAGTTAATAAATCAATATATATTTTCAATATATATCTGTGTGGTGTCCTTTCATTTGGTATTCAAGGGGGTTGTGTATGGTAATACAGCTGGCTTCACATGCCTTTCAGAGTTTAGCCTAAGACTGCTTTGTCCACGTTACCACTAGGATAACTGGTCTATAAGGTTGACTTACAACCAATCATCATAAGGGTTGCTTGGCATGGTACAAAGTGATCACTAGAATTAGTGAGCATTATATACCAGGCCAACTTCTCACACGGGCGAGCAGTGAAACTACATCTATTCTCGCTGCTTGGATTGCACTTGGGTACTGCAGACACAGCTGCTATCTGAGAACACTGGTCGGGATGTGGAAACGCATGCGCGTGCGAGCAGTGAAACTACATCTATTCTCGCTGCTTGGATTGCACTTGGGTACTGCAGACGCAGCTGCTATCTGAGAACACTGGTCGGGATGTGGAAACGCATGCGCCTGTGAGCAGTGAAACTACATCTATTCTCGCTGCTTGGATTGCACTTGGGTACTGGAGACACATGCTATCTGAGAACACTGGTCGGGATGTGGAAACGCATGCGCGTGCGAGCAGTGAAACTACATCTATTCTCGCTGCTTGGTTTGCACTTGGGTACTGCAAACACAGCTGCTTTCTGAGAACACTAGTCGGGATGTGGAAACGCATGTGCGTGCGAGCAGTGAAACTACATCTATTCTCGCTGCTTGGATTGCACTTGGGTACTGCAGACACAGCTGCTATCTGAGAACACTGGTCGGGATATGGAAACGCATGCGCGTGCGAGCAGTGAGACTACATCTATTCTAGCTGCTTGGATTGCACTTGGGTACTGCAGACACAGCTGCTATCTGAGAACACTGGTCGGGATGTGGAAACGCATGCGCGTGCGAGCAGTGAAACTACATCTATTCTCGCTGCTTGGATTGCACTTGGGTACTGCAGACGCAGCTGCTATCTGAGAACACTGGTCGGGATGTGGAACGCATGCGCGTGCGAGCAGTGAAACTACATCTATTCTCGCTGCTTGGTTTGCACTTGGGTACTGCAAACACAGCTGCTATCTGAGAACACTAGTCGGGATGTGGAAACGCATGTGCGTGCGAGCAGTGAAACTACATCTATTCTCGCTGCTTGGATTGCACTTGGGTACTGCAGACACAGCTGCTATCTGAGAACACTGGTCGGGATATGGAAACGCATGCGCGTGCGAGCAGTGAGACTACATCTATTCTAGCTGCTTGGATTGCACTTGGGTACTGCAGACACAGCTGCTATCTGAGAACACAGGTCGGGATGTGGAAACGCATGCGCGTGCGAGCAGTGAAACCACATCTATTCTCGCTGCTTGGATTGCACTTGGGTACTGCAGACACAGCTGCTATCTGAGAACACTGGTCGGGATGCTAAAACGCATGCGCGTGCGAGCAGTGAGACTACATCTATTCTCGCTGCTTGGATTGCACTTGGGTACTGCAGACACAGCTGCCATCTGAGAACACTGGTCGGGATGTGAAAACGCATGCGCGTGCGCGCAGTGAGACTACATCTATTCTCGCTGCTTGGATTGCACTTGGGTACTGCAGACACAGCTGCTATCTGAGAACACTGGTCGGGATGTGGAAACGCATGCGCGTGCGAGCAGTGAGACTACATCTATTCTCGCTGCTTGGATTGCACTTGGGTACTGCAGACACAGCTGTATCTGAGAACACTGGTCAAAATGTGGAAATGCATGCGCGTGCGAGCAGTAAACTACATCTATTCTCGCTGCTTGGATTGCACTTGGGTACTGCAGACACAGCTGCTATCTGAGAACACTGGTCGGGATGTGGAAACGCATGCGCGTGCGAGCAGTGAAACTACATCTATCCTCTCTGCTTGGATTGCACTTGGGTACTGCAGACACAGCTGCTATCTGAGAACACTGGTCGGGATGTGGAAACGCAAGCGCGTGCGAGCAGTGAAACTACATCTATTCTCGCTGCTTGGATTGCACTTAGGTACTGCAGACACAACTGCTATCTGAGAACACTCTTCGGGATGTGGAAACGCATGCGCGTGCGAGCATTGAAACTACATCTATTCTCGCTGCTTGGATTGCACTTGGGTACTGCAGACACAGCTTCTATCTGAGAACACTGGTCGGGATGTGGAAACGCATGCGCGTGTGAGCAGTGAGACTACATCTATTCTCGCTGCTTGGATTGCACTTGGGTACTGCAGACACAGCTGCTATCTGAGAACACTGGTCGGGATGTGGAAACGCATGCGCATGCGAGCAGTGAGACTACATCTATTCTCGCTGCTTGGATTGCACTTGGGTACTGCAGACACAGTGGCTATCTGAGAACACTGGTCGGGATGTGGAAACGCATGCGCGTGCGAGCAGTGAAACCACATCCATTCTCGCTGCTTGGATTGCACTTGGGTACTGCAGACACAGCTGCTATCTGAGAACACTGGTCGGTATGTGGAAACGCATGCGCGTGCGAGCAGTGAAACCACATCTATTCTCGCTGCTTGGATTGCACTTGGGTACTGCAGACACAGCTGCAATCTGAGAACACTGGTCGGGATGTCGAAACGCATGCGCGTGCGAGCAGTGAAACTACATCTATTCTCGCTGCTTGGATTGCACTTGGGTACTGCAGACACAGCTGCTATCTGAGAACACTGGTCGGGATGTGGAAACGCATGCGCGTGCGAGCAGTGAAACCACATCTATTCTTGCTGCTTGGATTGCACTTGGGTACTGCAGACACAGCGGCTATCTGAGAACACTGGTCGGGATGTGGAAACGCATGCGCGTGCGATCAGTGAAACCACATCTATTCTCGCTGCTTGGATTGCAATTGGGTACTGCAGACACAGCTTCTATCTGAGAACACTGGTCGGGATGTGGAAACGCATGCGCGTGCGAGCAGTGAAACTACATCTATTCTCGCTGCTTGGATTGCACTTGGGTACTGCAGACACAGCTGCTATCTGAGAACACTGGTCGGGATGTGGAAACGCATGCGCGTGCGAGCAGTGAAACTACATCTATTTTTGCTGCTTGGATTGCACTTAGGTACTGCAGACACAGCTGCTATCTGAGAACACTGGTCGGGATGTGGAAACGCATGCGCGTGCGAGCAGTGAAACTACATCTATTCTCGCTGCTTGGATTGCACTTGGGTACTGCAGACACAGCTGCTATCTGAGAACACTGGTCGGGATGTGGAAACGCATACGCGTGCGAGCAGTGAAACTACATCTATTCTCCCTGCTTGGATTGCACTTGGGTACTGCAGACACAGGTGCTATCTGAGAACACTGGTCGGGATGTGGAAATGCATGCGCGTGCGAGCAGTGAAACTACATCTATTCTCGCTGCTTGGATTGCACTTGGGTACTGCAGACACAGCTGCTATCTGAGAACACTGGTCGGGATGTGGAAACGCATGCGCGTGCGAGCAGTGAAACTACATCTATTCTCGCTGCTTGGATTGCACTTGGGTACTGCAGACACAGCGGCTATCTGAGAACACTGGTCGGGATGTGGAAACGCATGCGCGTGCGAGCAGTGAAACTACATCTATTCTTGCTGCTTGGATTGCACTTGGGTACTGCAGACACAGCTGTTATCTGAGAACACTGGTCGGGATGTGGAAACGCATGCGCGTGCGAGCAGTGAGACTACATCTATTCTCGCTGCTTGGATTGCACTTGGGTACTGCAGACACAGCTGCTATCTGAGAACACTGGTCGGGATGCTAAAACGCATGCGCGTGCGAGCAGTGAGACTACATCTATTCTTGCTGCTTGGATTGCACTTGGGTACTGCAGACACAGCTGTTATCTGAGAACACTGGTCGGGATGTGGAAACGCATGCGCGTGCGAGCAGTGAGACTACATCTATTCTCGCTGCTTGGATTGCACTTGGGTACTGCAGACACAGCTGCTATCTGAGAACACTGGTCGGGATGTGGAAACGCATGCGCATGCGAGCAGTGAGACTACATCTATTCTCGCTGCTTGGATTGCACTTGGGTACTGCAGACACAGTGGCTATCTGAGAACACTGGTCGGGATGTGGAAACGCATGCGCGTGCGAGCAGTGAAACCACATCCATTCTCGCTGCTTGGATTGCACTTGGGTACTGCAGACACAGCTGCTATCTGAGAACACTGGTCGGTATGTGGAAACGCATGCGCGTGCGAGCAGTGAAACCACATCTATTCTCGCTGCTTGGATTGCACTTGGGTACTGCAGACACAGCTGCAATCTGAGAACACTGGTCGGGATGTCGAAACGCATGCGCGTGCGAGCAGTGAAACTACATCTATTCTCGCTGCTTGGATTGCACTTGGGTACTGCAGACACAGCTGCTATCTGAGAACACTGGTCGGGATGTGGAAACGCATGCGCGTGCGAGCAGTGAAACCACATCTATTCTTGCTGCTTGGATTGCACTTGGGTACTGCAGACACAGCGGCTATCTGAGAACACTGGTCGGGATGTGGAAACGCATGCGCGTGCGATCAGTGAAACTACATCTATTCTCGCTGCTTGGATTGCACTTGGGTACTGCAGACACAGCTGCTATCTGAGAACACTGGTCGGGATGTGGAAACGCATGCGCGTGCGAGCAGTGGAACTACATCTATTCTCGCTGCTTGGATTGCACTTGCGTACTGCAGATACAGCTGCTATCTGAGAACACTGGTCGGGATGTGGAAACGCATGCGCATGCAAGGAGTGAAACTACATCTATTCTCGCTGCTTGGATTGCACTTGGGTGCTGCAGACACAGCTGCTATCGGAGAACACTGGTCGGGATGTGGAAACGCATGCGCGTGCGATCAGTGAAACTACATCTATTCTCGCTGCTTGGATTGCACTTGGGTACTGCAGACACAGCTGCTATCTGAGAACACTGGTCGGGATGTGGAAACGCATGCGCGTGCGAGCAGTGGAACTACATCTATTCTCGCTGCTTGGATTGCACTTGCGTACTGCAGATACAGCTGCTATCTGAGAACACTGGTCGGGATGTGGAAACGCATGCGCATGCAAGGAGTGAAACTACATCTATTCTCGCTGCTTGGATTGCACTTGGGTACTGCAGACCTTGTGCTTTGGGGACTGAGAACCCCCACCACCGAGCAGCCCTTGCACTGAAGATCAGCCCCCCAGCATCTCCACGATCTGCGTGGGGCCCTTTTGCATTGTGCCACTCGACGCGCCATCCCGGCCACTAGCCACGTGGTCAGCGGCCATCTTGGCGACGAAACCGAAGAACTACACTTTGGGTCATGTTGCTCTAGACTTGCCCTAGCTCCTGTAAAAAGGAGCACCCGCTCTGACCTTGCTGGTCCGAGTGATAAGCCTATTTCGACTCCTGCGTGGCTTGCATTAGCCAAGGCCTGTTTGCTCCGATCAAGTTGCCGACACCGCCAACAGCGAGAAGCCTGCGTGGGACAGCTCGTGACCGACTCCTGGACGTCCTCGACTCCCGGTGTCCACGTGGCTGCAGAGAGAAGCTACACCTCAATGCCTGTTTGCACCCAACATCGCCTGGTTCCAATCTGGTTCCACGGTAGTCACTGGCTAGTGACTTTGAACATTGTCCCCTCTGCTTTCAGGTCTTCACATCTTCAGATCCACCCTTGGATCCACCGGAACTCTTCACATCGAGCCGCCTGCAGCATCTTCAGCTCCAAGCACCATCGACCAGCGTGACGAAACCCGACACTAATTCGACCCTATGCACCCGCTTACTGTGGGTGAGGTAACTCACCTCTGTCGGTGTTCCTACACTGGTACACATCTCTAGGGCCTGTGTCTCAAGTTTCAGCTTTCTAGGTCACTCGGAAGGTTCCGAACTAACTAACTTTGTACTTTTTACGCACCATAGACTTTGCATTGGTGAGTGCGTGCACTTTAAACACTGCACCCGAGTCCCGCGGGCCTTTGCCGACTTAGTCACTGCTAGTCTCGAATAGCTCCAGCGATTCCCAAGGCCCTAGGCCTGTTTCCTTTCCGATTGGTATCTCTTATACCACTTTCTTAGTATATGGTTTAGGTGGCCCCTAGGGCTCATCCATATTGTGCAACTTTTGTGTATTTTAAACTGTCTTGTGTTTAACGCTTGTTCTTCTGTGCTCATAAAGAGTCCAGGGGATACTTTTAGTTAATAAATCAATATATATTTTCAATATATATCTGTGTGGTGTCCTTTCATTTGGTATTCAAGGGGGTTGTGTATGGTAATACAGCTGGCTTCACATGCCTTTCAGAGTTTAGCCTAAGACTGCTTTGTCCACGTTACCACTAGGATAACTGGTCTATAAGGTTGACTTACAACCAATCATCATAAGGGTTGCTTGGCATGGTACAAAGTGATCACTAGAATTAGTGAGCATTATATACCAGGCCAACTTCTCACACGGGCGAGCAGTGAAACTACATCTATTCTCGCTGCTTGGATTGCACTTGGGTACTGCAGACACAGCTGCTATCTGAGAACACTGGTCGGGATGTGGAAACGCATGCGCGTGCGAGCAGTGAAACTACATCTATTCTCGCTGCTTGGATTGCACTTGGGTACTGCAGACGCAGCTGCTATCTGAGAACACTGGTCGGGATGTGGAAACGCATGCGCCTGTGAGCAGTGAAACTACATCTATTCTCGCTGCTTGGATTGCACTTGGGTACTGGAGACACATGCTATCTGAGAACACTGGTCGGGATGTGGAAACGCATGCGCGTGCGAGCAGTGAAACTACATCTATTCTCGCTGCTTGGTTTGCACTTGGGTACTGCAAACACAGCTGCTATCTGAGAACACTAGTCGGGATGTGGAAACGCATGTGCGTGCGAGCAGTGAAACTACATCTATTCTCGCTGCTTGGATTGCACTTGGGTACTGCAGACACAGCTGCTATCTGAGAACACTGGTCGGGATATGGAAACGCATGCGCGTGCGAGCAGTGAGACTACATCTATTCTAGCTGCTTGGATTGCACTTGGGTACTGCAGACACAGCTGCTATCTGAGAACACTGGTCGGGATGTGGAAACGCATGCGCGTGCGAGCAGTGAAACTACATCTATTCTCGCTGCTTGGATTGCACTTGGGTACTGCAGACGCAGCTGCTATCTGAGAACACTGGTCGGGATGTGGAACGCATGCGCGTGCGAGCAGTGAAACTACATCTATTCTCGCTGCTTGGATTGCACTTGGGTACTGCAGACGCAGCTGCTATCTGAGAACACTGGTCGGGATGTGGAAACGCATGCGCATGCGAGCAGTGAAACTACATCTATTCTCGCTGCTTGGATTGCACTTGGGTACTGCAGACGCAGCTGCTATCTGAGAACACAGGTCGGGATGTGGAAACGCATGCGCGTGCAAGCAGTGAAACTACATCTATTCTCGCTGCTTAGATTGCACTTGGGTACTGCAGACGCAGCTGCTATCTGAGAACACTGGTCGGGATGTGGAAACGCATGCGCGTGCGAGCAGTGAAACTACATCTATTCTCGCTGCTTGGATTGCACTTGGGTACTGCAGACGCAGCTGCTATCTGAGAACACTGGTCAGGATGTGGAGACGCATGCGCGTGCGAGCAGTGAAACTACATCTATCCTCGCTGCATGGATTGCACTTGGGTACTGCAGACGCAGCTGCTATCTGAGAACACTGGTCGGGATGTGGAAACGCATGCGCATGCGAGCAGTGAAACTACATCTATTCTCGCTGCTTGGATTGCACTTGGGTACTGCAGACGCAGCTGCCATCTGAGAACACTGGTCGGGATGTGGAAACGCATGCGCGTGCGAGCAGTGAAACCACATCTATTCTCGCTGCTTGGATTGCACTTGGGTACTGCAGACGCAGCTGCCATCTGAGAACACTGGTCGGGTTGTGGAAACGCATGCGCGTGCGAGCAGTGAAACTACATCTATTCTCGCTGCTTGGATTGCACTTTGGTATTGCAGACGTAGCTGCCATTTGAGAGCACTGGTTGGGATGTGGAAACGCATGCGCATGCGAGCAGTGAAACTACATCTATTCTCGCTGCTTGGATTGCACTTGGGTACTGCAGACGCAGCTGCCATCTGAGAGCACTGGTCGGGATGTGGAAACGCATGCGCGTGGGAGCAGTGAAACTACATCTATTCTCGCTGCTTGGATTGCATTTGGGTACTGCAGACGCAGCTGCCATCTGAGAGCACTGGTCGGGATGTGGAAACGCATGCGCGTGCGAGCAGTGAAACTACATCTATTCTCGCTGCTTGGATTGCACTTGGGTACTGCAGACGCAGCTGCTATCTGAGAACACTGGTCGGGATGTGGAAATGCATGCGCGTGCGAGCAGTGAAACTACATCTATTCTCGCTGCTTGGATTGCACTTGGGTACTGCAGACGCAGCTGCTATCTGAGAACACTGGTCGGGATGTGGAAACGCATGCGCGTGCGAGCAGTGAAACTACATCTATTCTCGCTGCTTGGATTGCACTTGGGTACTGCAGACGCAGCTGCTATCTGAGAACACTGGTCGGGATGCGGAAACGCATGCGCGTGCAAGCAGTGAAACCGCATCTATTCTCGCTGCTTGGATTGCACTTGGGTAACGCAGACCTTGTGCTTTGGGGACTGAGAACCCCCACCACCGAGCAGCCCTTGCACTGAAGATCAGCCCCCCAGCATCTCCACGATCTGCGTGGGGCCCTTTTGCATTGTGCCACTCGACGCGCCATCCCGGCCACTAGCCACGTGGTCAGCGGCCATCTTGGCGACGAAACCGAAGAACTACACTTTGGGTCATGTTGCTCTAGACTTGCCCTAGCTCCTGTAAAAAGGAGCACCCGCTCTGACCTTGCTGGTCCGAGTGATAAGCCTATTTCGACTCCTGCGTGGCTTGCATTAGCCAAGGCCTGTTTGCTCCGATCAAGTTGCCGACACCGCCAACAGCGAGAAGCCTGCGTGGGACAGCTCGTGACCGACTCCTGGACGTCCTCGACTCCCGGTGTCCACGTGGCTGCAGAGAGAAGCTACACCTCAATGCCTGTTTGCACCCAACATCGCCTGGTTCCAATCTGGTTCCACGGTAGTCACTGGCTAGTGACTTTGAACATTGTCCCCTCTGCTTTCAGGTCTTCACATCTTCAGATCCACCCTTGGATCCACCGGAACTCTTCACATCGAGCCGCCTGCAGCATCTTCAGCTCCAAGCACCATCGACCAGCGTGACGAAACCCGACACTAATTCGACCCTATGCACCCGCTTACTGTGGGTGAGGTAACTCACCTCTGTCGGTGTTCCTACACTGGTACACATCTCTAGGGCCTGTGTCTCAAGTTTCAGCTTTCTAGGTCACTCGGAAGGTTCCGAACTAACTAACTTTGTACTTTTTACGCACCATAGACTTTGCATTGGTGAGTGCGTGCACTTTAAACACTGCACCCGAGTCCCGCGGGCCTTTGCCGACTTAGTCACTGCTAGTCTCGAATAGCTCCAGCGATTCCCAAGGCCCTAGGCCTGTTTCCTTTCCGATTGGTATCTCTTATACCACTTTCTTAGTATATGGTTTAGGTGGCCCCTAGGGCTCATCCATATTGTGCAACTTTTGTGTATTTTAAACTGTCTTGTGTTTAACGCTTGTTCTTCTGTGCTCATAAAGAGTCCAGGGGATACTTTTAGTTAATAAATCAATATATATTTTCAATATATATCTGTGTGGTGTCCTTTCATTTGGTATTCAAGGGGGTTGTGTATGGTAATACAGCTGGCTTCACATGCCTTTCAGAGTTTAGCCTAAGACTGCTTTGTCCACGTTACCACTAGGATAACTGGTCTATAAGGTTGACTTACAACCAATCATCATAAGGGTTGCTTGGCATGGTACAAAGTGATCACTAGAATTAGTGAGCATTATATACCAGGCCAACTTCTCACACGGGCGAGCAGTGAAACTACATCTATTCTCGCTGCTTGGATTGCACTTGGGTACTGCAGACACAGCTGCTATCTGAGAACACTGGTCGGGATGTGGAAACGCATGCGCGTGCGAGCAGTGAAACTACATCTATTCTCGCTGCTTGGATTGCACTTGGGTACTGCAGACGCAGCTGCTATCTGAGAACACTGGTCGGGATGTGGAAACGCATGCGCCTGTGAGCAGTGAAACTACATCTATTCTCGCTGCTTGGATTGCACTTGGGTACTGGAGACACATGCTATCTGAGAACACTGGTCGGGATGTGGAAACGCATGCGCGTGCGAGCAGTGAAACTACATCTATTCTCGCTGCTTGGTTTGCACTTGGGTACTGCAAACACAGCTGCTATCTGAGAACACTAGTCGGGATGTGGAAACGCATGTGCGTGCGAGCAGTGAAACTACATCTATTCTCGCTGCTTGGATTGCACTTGGGTACTGCAGACACAGCTGCTATCTGAGAACACTGGTCGGGATATGGAAACGCATGCGCGTGCGAGCAGTGAGACTACATCTATTCTAGCTGCTTGGATTGCACTTGGGTACTGCAGACACAGCTGCTATCTGAGAACACTGGTCGGGATGTGGAAACGCATGCGCGTGCGAGCAGTGAAACTACATCTATTCTCGCTGCTTGGATTGCACTTGGGTACTGCAGACGCAGCTGCTATCTGAGAACACTGGTCGGGATGTGGAACGCATGCGCGTGCGAGCAGTGAAACTACATCTATTCTCGCTGCTTGGTTTGCACTTGGGTACTGCAAACACAGCTGCTATCTGAGAACACTAGTCGGGATGTGGAAACGCATGTGCGTGCGAGCAGTGAAACTACATCTATTCTCGCTGCTTGGATTGCACTTGGGTACTGCAGACACAGCTGCTATCTGAGAACACTGGTCGGGATATGGAAACGCATGCGCGTGCGAGCAGTGAGACTACATCTATTCTAGCTGCTTGGATTGCACTTGGGTACTGCAGACACAGCTGCTATCTGAGAACACAGGTCGGGATGTGGAAACGCATGCGCGTGCGAGCAGTGAAACCACATCTATTCTCGCTGCTTGGATTGCACTTGGGTACTGCAGACACAGCTGCTATCTGAGAACACTGGTCGGGATGCTAAAACGCATGCGCGTGCGAGCAGTGAGACTACATCTATTCTCGCTGCTTGGATTGCACTTGGGTACTGCAGACACAGCTGCCATCTGAGAACACTGGTCGGGATGTGAAAACGCATGCGCGTGCGCGCAGTGAGACTACATCTATTCTCGCTGCTTGGATTGCACTTGGGTACTGCAGACACAGCTGCTATCTGAGAACACTGGTCGGGATGTGGAAACGCATGCGCGTGCGAGCAGTGAGACTACATCTATTCTCGCTGCTTGGATTGCACTTGGGTACTGCAGACACAGCTGTATCTGAGAACACTGGTCAAAATGTGGAAATGCATGCGCGTGCGAGCAGTAAACTACATCTATTCTCGCTGCTTGGATTGCACTTGGGTACTGCAGACACAGCTGCTATCTGAGAACACTGGTCGGGATGTGGAAACGCATGCGCGTGCGAGCAGTGAAACTACATCTATCCTCTCTGCTTGGATTGCACTTGGGTACTGCAGACACAGCTGCTATCTGAGAACACTGGTCGGGATGTGGAAACGCAAGCGCGTGCGAGCAGTGAAACTACATCTATTCTCGCTGCTTGGATTGCACTTAGGTACTGCAGACACAACTGCTATCTGAGAACACTCTTCGGGATGTGGAAACGCATGCGCGTGCGAGCATTGAAACTACATCTATTCTCGCTGCTTGGATTGCACTTGGGTACTGCAGACACAGCTTCTATCTGAGAACACTGGTCGGGATGTGGAAACGCATGCGCGTGTGAGCAGTGAGACTACATCTATTCTCGCTGCTTGGATTGCACTTGGGTACTGCAGACACAGCTGCTATCTGAGAACACTGGTCGGGATGTGGAAACGCATGCGCATGCGAGCAGTGAGACTACATCTATTCTCGCTGCTTGGATTGCACTTGGGTACTGCAGACACAGTGGCTATCTGAGAACACTGGTCGGGATGTGGAAACGCATGCGCGTGCGAGCAGTGAAACCACATCCATTCTCGCTGCTTGGATTGCACTTGGGTACTGCAGACACAGCTGCTATCTGAGAACACTGGTCGGTATGTGGAAACGCATGCGCGTGCGAGCAGTGAAACCACATCTATTCTCGCTGCTTGGATTGCACTTGGGTACTGCAGACACAGCTGCAATCTGAGAACACTGGTCGGGATGTCGAAACGCATGCGCGTGCGAGCAGTGAAACTACATCTATTCTCGCTGCTTGGATTGCACTTGGGTACTGCAGACACAGCTGCTATCTGAGAACACTGGTCGGGATGTGGAAACGCATGCGCGTGCGAGCAGTGAAACCACATCTATTCTTGCTGCTTGGATTGCACTTGGGTACTGCAGACACAGCGGCTATCTGAGAACACTGGTCGGGATGTGGAAACGCATGCGCGTGCGATCAGTGAAACCACATCTATTCTCGCTGCTTGGATTGCAATTGGGTACTGCAGACACAGCTTCTATCTGAGAACACTGGTCGGGATGTGGAAACGCATGCGCGTGCGAGCAGTGAAACTACATCTATTCTCGCTGCTTGGATTGCACTTGGGTACTGCAGACACAGCTGCTATCTGAGAACACTGGTCGGGATGTGGAAACGCATGCGCGTGCGAGCAGTGAAACTACATCTATTTTTGCTGCTTGGATTGCACTTAGGTACTGCAGACACAGCTGCTATCTGAGAACACTGGTCGGGATGTGGAAACGCATGCGCGTGCGAGCAGTGAAACTACATCTATTCTCGCTGCTTGGATTGCACTTGGGTACTGCAGACACAGCTGCTATCTGAGAACACTGGTCGGGATGTGGAAACGCATACGCGTGCGAGCAGTGAAACTACATCTATTCTCCCTGCTTGGATTGCACTTGGGTACTGCAGACACAGGTGCTATCTGAGAACACTGGTCGGGATGTGGAAATGCATGCGCGTGCGAGCAGTGAAACTACATCTATTCTCGCTGCTTGGATTGCACTTGGGTACTGCAGACACAGCTGCTATCTGAGAACACTGGTCGGGATGTGGAAACGCATGCGCGTGCGAGCAGTGAAACTACATCTATTCTCGCTGCTTGGATTGCACTTGGGTACTGCAGACACAGCGGCTATCTGAGAACACTGGTCGGGATGTGGAAACGCATGCGCGTGCGAGCAGTGAAACTACATCTATTCTTGCTGCTTGGATTGCACTTGGGTACTGCAGACACAGCTGTTATCTGAGAACACTGGTCGGGATGTGGAAACGCATGCGCGTGCGAGCAGTGAGACTACATCTATTCTCGCTGCTTGGATTGCACTTGGGTACTGCAGACACAGCTGCTATCTGAGAACACTGGTCGGGATGCTAAAACGCATGCGCGTGCGAGCAGTGAGACTACATCTATTCTTGCTGCTTGGATTGCACTTGGGTACTGCAGACACAGCTGTTATCTGAGAACACTGGTCGGGATGTGGAAACGCATGCGCGTGCGAGCAGTGAGACTACATCTATTCTCGCTGCTTGGATTGCACTTGGGTACTGCAGACACAGCTGCTATCTGAGAACACTGGTCGGGATGTGGAAACGCATGCGCATGCGAGCAGTGAGACTACATCTATTCTCGCTGCTTGGATTGCACTTGGGTACTGCAGACACAGTGGCTATCTGAGAACACTGGTCGGGATGTGGAAACGCATGCGCGTGCGAGCAGTGAAACCACATCCATTCTCGCTGCTTGGATTGCACTTGGGTACTGCAGACACAGCTGCTATCTGAGAACACTGGTCGGTATGTGGAAACGCATGCGCGTGCGAGCAGTGAAACCACATCTATTCTCGCTGCTTGGATTGCACTTGGGTACTGCAGACACAGCTGCAATCTGAGAACACTGGTCGGGATGTCGAAACGCATGCGCGTGCGAGCAGTGAAACTACATCTATTCTCGCTGCTTGGATTGCACTTGGGTACTGCAGACACAGCTGCTATCTGAGAACACTGGTCGGGATGTGGAAACGCATGCGCGTGCGAGCAGTGAAACCACATCTATTCTTGCTGCTTGGATTGCACTTGGGTACTGCAGACACAGCGGCTATCTGAGAACACTGGTCGGGATGTGGAAACGCATGCGCGTGCGATCAGTGAAACTACATCTATTCTCGCTGCTTGGATTGCACTTGGGTACTGCAGACACAGCTGCTATCTGAGAACACTGGTCGGGATGTGGAAACGCATGCGCGTGCGAGCAGTGGAACTACATCTATTCTCGCTGCTTGGATTGCACTTGCGTACTGCAGATACAGCTGCTATCTGAGAACACTGGTCGGGATGTGGAAACGCATGCGCATGCAAGGAGTGAAACTACATCTATTCTCGCTGCTTGGATTGCACTTGGGTGCTGCAGACACAGCTGCTATCGGAGAACACTGGTCGGGATGTGGAAACGCATGCGCGTGCGAGCAGTGAAACCACATCTATTCTCGCTGCTTGAATTGCACTTGGGTACTGCAGACACAGCTGCTATCTGAGAACACTGGTCGGGATGTGGAAACGCATGCGCGTGCGAGCAGTGAAACCACATCTATTCTCGCTGCTTGGATTGCACTTGGGTACTGCAGACACAGCTGCTATCTGAGAACACTGGTCGGGATGTGGAAACGCATGCGCGCGAGAACAGTGAAACCACATCTATTCTCGCTGCTTGGATTGCACTTGGGTACTGCAGACACAGCTGCTTTCTGAGAACACTGGTCGGGATGTGGAAACGCATGCGCGCGAGAACAGTGAAACCACATCTATTCTCGCTGCTTGGATTGCACTTGGGTACTGCAGACACAGCTGCAATCTGAGAACACTGGTCGGGATGTGGAAACGCATGCGCGTGCGAGCAGTGAAACCACATCTATTCTCGCTGCTTGGATTGCACTTGGGTACTGCAGACACAGCTGCAATCTGAGAACACAGGTCGGGATGTGGAAAAGCATGCGCGTGCGAGCAATGAAACCACATCTATTCTCTCTGCTTGGATTGCACTTGGGTACTGCAGACACAGCTGCTATCTGAGAACACTGGTCGGGATGTGGAAAAGCATGCGCGTGCGAGCAGTGAAACCACATCTATTCTCGCTGCTTGGATTGCACTTGGGTACTGCAGACACAGCTGATATCTGAGAACACTGGTCGGGATGTGGAAACGCATGCGAGTGCGAGCAGTGAAACCACATCTATTCTCGCTGCTTGGATTGCACTTGGGTACTGCAGACACAGCTGCTATCTGAGAACACTGGTCGGGATGTGGAAACCCATGCGCGTGCGAGCAGTGAAACCACATCTATTCTCGCTGCTTGGATTGCAATTGGGTACTGCAGACACAGCTGCTATCTGAGAACACTGGTCGGGATGTGGAAACGCATGCGCGTGCGAGCAGTGAAACTACATCTATTCTCGCTGCTTGGATTGCACTTGGGTACTGCAGACACAGCTGCTATCTGAGAACACTGGTTGGGATGTGGAAACGCATGCGCGTGCGAGCAGTGAAACTACATCTATTTTTGCTGCTTGGATTGCACTTAGGTACTGCAGACACAGCTGCTATCTGAGAACACTGGTCGGGATGTGGAAACGCATGCGCGTGCGAGCAGTGAAACTACATCTATTCTCGCTGCTTGGATTGCACTTGGGTACTGCAGACACAGCTGCTATCTGAGAACACTGGTCGGGATGTGGAAACGCATACGCGTGCGAGCAGTGAAACTACATCTATTCTCCCTGCTTGGATTGCACTTGGGTACTGCAGACACAGGTGCTATCTGAGAACACTGGTCGGGATGTGGAAATGCATGCGCGTGCGAGCAGTGAAACTACATCTATTCTCGCTGCTTGGATTGCACTTGGGTACTGCAGACACAGCTGCTATCTGAGAACACTGGTCGGGATGTGGAAACGCATGCGCGTGCGAGCAGTGAAACTACATCTATTCTCGCTGCTTGGATTGCACTTGGGTACTGCAGACACAGCGGCTATCTGAGAACACTGGTCGGGATGTGGAAACGCATGCGCGTGCGAGCAGTGAAACTACATCTATTCTTGCTGCTTGGATTGCACTTGGGTACTGCAGACACAGCGGCTATCTGAGAACACTGGTCGGGATGTGGAAACGCATGCGCGTGCGAGCAGTGAAACTACATCTATTCTCGCTGCTTGGATTGCACTTGTGTACTGCAGACACAGCGGCTATCTGAGAACACCGGTCGGGATGTGGAAACGCATGCGCGTGTGAGCAGTGAAACTACATCTATTCTTGCTGCTTGGATTGCACTTTGGTACTGCAGACACAGCGGCTATCTGAGAACACTGGTCGGGATGTGGAAACCCATGCACGTGCGAGCAGTGAAACTACATCTATTCTCGCTGCTTGGATTGCACTTGGGTACTGCAGACACAGCGGCTATCTGAGAACACTGGTCGGGATGTGGAAACGCATGCGCGTGCGAGCAGTGAAACTACATCTATTCTTGCTGCTTGGATTGCACTTGGGTACTGCAGACACAGCTGTTATCTGAGAACACTGGTCGGGATGTGGAAACGCATGCGCGTGCGAGCAGTGAGACTACATCTATTCTCGCTGCTTGGATTGCACTTGGGTACTGCAGACACAGCTGCTATCTGAGAACACTGGTCGGGATGCTAAAACGCATGCGCGTGCGAGCAGTGAGACTACATCTATTCTCGCTGCTTGGATTGCACTTGGGTACTGCAGACACAGCTGCTATCTGAGAACACTGGTCGGGATGTGGAAACGCATGCGCGTGCGAGCAGTGAGACTACATCTATTCTCGCTGCTTGGATTGCACTTGGGTACTGCAGACACAGCTGCTATCTGAGAACACTGGTCGGGATGTGAAAACGCATGCGCGTGCGCGCAGTGAGACTACATCTATTCTCGCTGCTTGGATTGCACTTGGGTACTGCAGACACAGCTGCTATCTGAGAACACTGGTCGGGATGTGGAAACGCATGCGCGTGCGAGCAGTGAGACTACATCTATTCTCGCTGCTTGGATTGCACTTGGGTACTGCAGACACAGCTGTATCTGAGAACACTGGTCAAAATGTGGAAATGCATGCGCGTGCGAGCAGTAAACTACATCTATTCTCGCTGCTTGGATTGCACTTGGGTACTGCAGACACAGCTGCTATCTGAGAACACTGGTCGGGATGTGGAAACGCATGCGCGTGCGAGCAGTGAAACTACATCTATCCTCTCTGCTTGGATTGCACTTGGGTACTGCAGACACAGCTGCTATCTGAGAACACTGGTCGGGATGTGGAAACGCAAGCGCGTGCGAGCAGTGAAACTACATCTATTCTCGCTGCTTGGATTGCACTTAGGTACTGCAGACACAACTGCTATCTGAGAACACTCTTCGGGATGTGGAAACGCATGCGCGTGCGAGCATTGAAACTACATCTATTCTCGCTGCTTGGATTGCACTTGGGTACTGCAGACACAGCTTCTATCTGAGAACACTGGTCGGGATGTGGAAACGCATGCGCGTGCGAGCAGTGAGACTACATCTATTCTCGCTGCTTGGATTGCACTTGGGTACTGCAGACACAGCTGCTATCTGAGAACACTGGTCGGGATGTGGAAACGCATGCGCATGCGAGCAGTGAGACTACATCTATTCTCGCTGCTTGGATTGCACTTGGGTACTGCAGACACAGTGGCTATCTGAGAACACTGGTCGGGATGTGGAAACGCATGCGCGTGCGAGCAGTGAAACCACATCCATTCTCGCTGCTTGGATTGCACTTGGGTACTGCAGACACAGCTGCTATCTGAGAACACTGGTCGGTATGTGGAAACGCATGCGCGTGCGAGCAGTGAAACCACATCTATTCTCGCTGCTTGGATTGCACTTGGGTACTGCAGACACAGCTGCAATCTGAGAACACTGGTCGGGATGTCGAAACGCATGCGCGTGCGAGCAGTGAAACTACATCTATTCTCGCTGCTTGGATTGCACTTGGGTACTGCAGACACAGCTGCTATCTGAGAACACTGGTCGGGATGTGGAAACGCATGCGCGTGCGAGCAGTGAAACCACATCTATTCTTGCTGCTTGGATTGCACTTGGGTACTGCAGACACAGCGGCTATCTGAGAACACTGGTCGGGATGTGGAAACGCATGCGCGTGCGATCAGTGAAACTACATCTATTCTCGCTGCTTGGATTGCACTTGGGTACTGCAGACACAGCTGCTATCTGAGAACACTGGTCGGGATGTGGAAACGCATGCGCGTGCGAGCAGTGGAACTACATCTATTCTCGCTGCTTGGATTGCACTTGCGTACTGCAGACACAGCTGCTATCTGAGAACACTGGTCGGGATGTGGAAACGCATGCGCATGCAAGGAGTGAAACTACATCTATTCTCGCTGCTTGGATTGCACTTGGGTGCTGCAGACACAGCTGCTATCGGAGAACACTGGTCGGGATGTGGAAACGCATGCGCGTGCGAGCAGTGAAACCACATCTATTCTCGCTGCTTGAATTGCACTTGGGTACTGCAGACACAGCTGCTATCTGAGAACACTGGTCGGGATGTGGAAACGCATGCGCGTGCGAGCAGTGAAACCACATCTATTCTCGCTGCTTGGATTGCACTTGGGTACTGCAGACACAGCTGCTATCTGAGAACACTGGTCGGGATGTGGAAACGCATGCGCGCGAGAACAGTGAAACCACATCTATTCTCGCTGCTTGGATTGCACTTGGGTACTGCAGACACAGCTGCTTTCTGAGAACACTGGTCGGGATGTGGAAACGCATGCGCGCGAGAACAGTGAAACCACATCTATTCTCGCTGCTTGGATTGCACTTGGGTACTGCAGACACAGCTGCAATCTGAGAACACTGGTCGGGATGTGGAAACGCATGCGCGTGCGAGCAGTGAAACCACATCTATTCTCGCTGCTTGGATTGCACTTGGGTACTGCAGACACAGCTGCAATCTGAGAACACAGGTCGGGATGTGGAAAAGCATGCGCGTGCGAGCAATGAAACCACATCTATTCTCTCTGCTTGGATTGCACTTGGGTACTGCAGACACAGCTGCTATCTGAGAACACTGGTCGGGATGTGGAAACGCATGCGCGTGCGAGCAGTGAAACCACATCTATTCTCGCTGCTTGGATTGCACTTGGGTACTGCAGACACAGCTGATATCTGAGAACACTGGTCGGGATGTGGAAACGCATGCGCGTGCGAGCAGTGAAACCACATCTATTCTCGCTGCTTGGATTGCACTTGGGTACTGCAGACACAGCTGCTATCTGAGAACACTGGTCGGGATGTGGAAACCCATGCGCGTGCGAGCAGTGAAACCACATCTATTCTCGCTGCTTGGATTGCAATTGGGTACTGCAGACACAGCTGCTATCTGAGAACACTGGTCGGGATGTGGAAACGCATGCGCGTGCGAGCAGTGAAACTACATCTATTCTCGCTGCTTGGATTGCACTTGGGTACTGCAGACACAGCTGCTATCTGAGAACACTGGTCGGGATGTGGAAACGCATGCGCGTGCGAGCAGTGAAACTACATCTATTTTTGCTGCTTGGATTGCACTTAGGTACTGCAGACACAGCTGCTATCTGAGAACACTGGTCGGGATGTGGAAACGCATGCGCGTGCGAGCAGTGAAACTACATCTATTCTCGCTGCTTGGATTGCACTTGGGTACTGCAGACACAGCTGCTATCTGAGAACACTGGTCGGGATGTGGAAACGCATACGCGTGCGAGCAGTGAAACTACATCTATTCTCCCTGCTTGGATTGCACTTGGGTACTGCAGACACAGGTGCTATCTGAGAACACTGGTCGGGATGTGGAAATGCATGCGCGTGCGAGCAGTGAAACTACATCTATTCTCGCTGCTTGGATTGCACTTGGGTACTGCAGACACAGCTGCTATCTGAGAACACTGGTCGGGATGTGGAAACGCATGCGCGTGCGAGCAGTGAAACTACATCTATTCTCGCTGCTTGGATTGCACTTGGGTACTGCAGACACAGCGGCTATCTGAGAACACTGGTCGGGATGTGGAAACGCATGCGCGTGCGAGCATTTAAACTACATCTATTCTTGCTGCTTGGATTGCACTTGGGTACTGCAGACACAGCGGCTATCTGAGAACACTGGTCGGGATGTGGAAACGCATGCGCGTGCGAGCAGTGAAACTACATCTATTCTTGCTGCTTGGATTGCACTTTGGTACTGCAGACACAGCGGCTATCTGAGAACACTGGTCGGGATGTGGAAACCCATGCACGTGCGAGCAGTGAAACTACATCTATTCTCGCTGCTTGGATTGCACTTGGGTACTGCAGACACAGCGGCTATCTGAGAACACTGGTCGGGATGTGGAAACCCATGCACGTGCGAGCAGTGAAACTACATCTATTCTCGCTGCTTGGATTGCACTTGGGTACTGCAGACACAGCGGCTATCTGAGAACACTGGTTGGGATGTGGAAACGCATGCGCGTGCGAGCAGTGAAACTACATCTATTCTCGCTGCTTGGATTGCACTTGGGTACTGCAGACTCAGCGGCTATCTGAGAACACTGGTCGGGATGTGGAAACGCATGCGCGTGCGAGCAGTGAAACTACATCTATTCTCGCTGCTTGGATTGCACTTGGGTACTGCAGACACAGCGGCTATCTGAGAACACTGGTCGGGATGTGGAAACGCATGCGCGTGCGAGCAGTGAAACTACATCTATTCTCGCTGCTTGGATTGCACTTGGGTACTGCAGACACAGCGGCTATCTGAGAACACTGGTCGGGATGTGGAAACGCATTCGCGTGCGAGCAGTGAACCCACATCTATTTTCGATGCTTAGATTGCACTTGGGTACTGCAGACACAGCTGCTATCTGAGAACACTGGTCGGGATGTGGAAACGCATGCGCGTGCGAGCAGTGAAACCACATCTATTCTCGCTGCTTGGATTGCACTTGGGTACTGCAGACACAGCTGCTATCTGAGAACACTGGTCGGGATGTGGAAACGCATGTGCGTGCGAGCAGTGAAACTACATCTATTCTCGCTGCTTGGATTGCACTTGGGTACTGCAGACACAGCTGCTATCTGAGAACACTGGTCGGGATGTGGAAACGCATGCGCGTGCGAGCAGTGAAACCACATCTATTCTCACTGCTTGGATTGCACTTGGGTACTGCAGACACAGCTGCAATCTGAGAACACTGGTCGGGATGTGGAAACGCATACGCGTGCGAGCAGTGAAACTACATCTATTCTCCCTGCTTGGATTGCATTTGGGTACTGCAGACACAGGTGCTATCTGAGAACACTGGTCGGGATGTGGAAATGCATGCGCGTGCGAGCAGTGAAACTACATCTATTCTCGCTGCTTGGATTGCACTTGGGTACTGCAGACACAGCTGCTATCTGAGAACACTGGTCGGGATGTGGAAACGCATGCGCGTGCGAGCAGTGAAACTACATCTATTCTCGCTGCTTGGATTGCACTTGGGTACTGCAGACACAGCGGCTATCTGAGAACACTGGTCGGGATGTGGAAACGCATGCGCGTGCGAGCAGTGAAACTACATCTATTCTTGCTGCTTGGATTGCACTTGGGTACTGCAGACACAGCGGCTATCTGAGAACACTGGTCGGGATGTGGAAACGCATGCGCGTGCGAGCAGTGAAACTACATCTATTCTCGCTGCTTGGATTGCACTTGTGTACTGCAGACACAGCGGCTATCTGAGAACACCGGTCGGGATGTGGAAACGCATGCGCGTGCGAGCAGTGAAACTACATCTATTCTTGCTGCTTGGATTGCACTTGGGTACTGCAGACACAGCGGCTATCTGAGAACACTGGTCGGGATGTGGAAACCCATGCGCGTGCGAGCAGTGAAACTACATCTATTCTCGCTGCTTGGATTGCACTTGGGTACTGCAGACACAGCGGCTATCTGAGAACACTGGTTGGGATGTGGAAACGCATGCGCGTGCGAGCAGTGAAACCACATCTATTCTCGCTGCTTGGATTGCACTTGGGTACTGCAGACACAGCTGCTATCTGAGAACACTGGTCGGGATGTGGAAACGCATGTGCGTGCGAGCAGTGAAACTACATCTATTCTCGCTGCTTGGATTGCACTTGGGTACTGCAGACACAGCTGCTATCTGAGAACACTGGTCGGGATGTGGAAACGCATGCGCGTGCAAGCAGTGAAACTACATCTATTCTCGCTGCTTGGATTGCACTTGGGTACTGCAGACACAGCTGCAATCTGAGAACACTGGTCGGGATGTGGAAACGCATGCGCGTGCGAGCAGTGAAACTACATCTATTCTTGCTGCTTGGATTGCACTTGGGTACTGCAGACACAGCGGCTATCTGAGAACACTGGTCGGGATGTGGAAACGCATGCGCGTGCGAGCAGTGAAACTACATCTATTCTCGCTGCTTGGATTGCACTTGTGTACTGCAGACACAGCGGCTATCTGAGAACACCGGTCGGGATGTGGAAACGCATGCGCGTGCGAGCAGTGAAACTACATCTATTCTTGCTGCTTGGATTGCACTTGGGTACTGCAGACACAGCGGCTATCTGAGAACACTGGTCGGGATGTGGAAACCCATGCGCGTGCGAGCAGTGAAACTACATCTATTCTCGCTGCTTGGATTGCACTTGGGTACTGCAGACACAGCGGCTATCTGAGAACACTGGTTGGGATGTGGAAACGCATGCGCGTGCGAGCAGTGAAACTACATCTATTCTCGCTGCTTGGATTGCACTTGGGTACTGCAGACTCAGCGGCTATCTGAGAACACTGGTCGGGATGTGGAAACGCAGGCGCGTGCGAGCAGTGAAACTACATCTATTCTCGCTGCTTGGATTGCACTTGGGTACTGCAGACACAGCGGCTATCTGAGAACACTGGTCGGGATGTGGAAACGCATGCGCGTGCGAGCAGTGAAACTACATCTATTCCCGCTGCTTGGATTGCACTTGGGTACTGCAGACACAGCGGCTATCTGAGAACACTGGTCGGGATGTGGAAACGCATTCGCGTGCGAGCAGTGAAACCACATCTATACTCGCTGCTTAGATTGCACTTGGGTACTGCAGACACAGCTGCTATCTGAGAACACTGGTCGGGATGTGGAAACGCATGCGCGTGCGAGCAGTGAAACTACATCTATTCTCGCTGCTTGGATTGCACTTGGGTACTGCAGACACAGCTGCTATCTGAGAACACTGGTCGGGATGTGGAAACGCATGTGCGTGCGAGCAGTGAAACTACATCTATTCTCGCTGCTTGGATTGCACTTGGGTACTGCAGACACAGCTGCTATCTGAGAACACTGGTCGGGATGTGGAAATGCATGCGCGTGCGAGCAGTGAAACCACATCTATTCTCGCTGCTTGGATTGCACTTGGGTACTGCAGACACAGCTGCTATCTGAGAACACTGGTCGGGATGTGGAAACGCATGCGCGTGCGAGCAGTGAAACCACATCTATTCTCGCTGCTTGGATTGCACTTGGGTACTGCAGACACAGGTGCTATCTGAGAACACTGGTCGGGATGTGGAAATGCATGCGCGTGCGAGCAGTGAAACTACATCTATTCTCGCTGCTTGGATTGCACTTGGGTACTGCAGACACAGCTGCTATCTGAGAACACTGGTCGGTATGTGGAAACGCATGCGCGTGCGAGCAGTGAAACCACATCTATTCTCGCTGCTTGGATTGCACTTGGGTACTGCAGACACAGCTGCTATCTGAGAACACTGGTCGGGATGTGGAAACGCATGTGCATGCGAGCAGTGAAACTACATCTATTCTCGCTGCTTGGATTGCACTTGGGTACTGCAGACACAGCTGCTATCTGAGAACACTGGTCGGGATGTGGAAACGCATGCGCGTGCGAGCAGTGAAACCACATCTATTCTCCCTGCTTGGATTGCACTTGGGTACTGCAGACACAGCTGCAATCTGAGAACACTGGTCGGGATGTGGAAACGCATACGCGTGCGAGCAGTGAAACTACATCTATTCTCCCTGCTTGGATTGCACTTGGGTACTGCAGACACAGGTGCTATCTGAGAACACTGGTCGGGATGTGGAAATGCATGCGCGTGCGAGCAGTGAAACTACATCTATTCTCGCTGCTTGGATTGCACTTGGGTACTGCAGACACAGCTGCTATCTGAGAACACTGGTCGGGATGTGGAAACGCATGCGCGTGCGAGCAGTGAAAGTACATCTATTCTCGCTGCTTGGATTGCACTTGGGTACTGCAGACACAGCGGCTATCTGAGAACACTGGTCGGGATGTGGAAACGCATGCGCGTGCGAGCAGTGAAACTACATCTATTCTTGCTGCTTGGATTGCACTTGGGTACTGCAGACACAGCGGCTATCTGAGAACACTGGTCGGGATGTGGAAACGCATGCGCGTGCGAGCAGTGAAACTACATCTATTCTCGCTGCTTGGATTGCACTTGCGTACTGCAGACACAGCGGCTATCTGAGAACACCGGTCGGGATGTGGAAACGCATGCGCGTGCGAGCAGTGAAACTACATCTATTCTTGCTGCTTGGATTGCACTTGGGTACTGCAGACACAGCGGCTATCTGAGAACACTGGTCGGGATGTGGAAACCCATGCGCGTGCGAGCAGTGAAACTACATCTATTCTCGCTGCTTGGATTGCACTTGGGTACTGCAGACACAGCGGCTATCTGAGAACACTGGTTGGGATGTGGAAACGCATGCGCGTGCGAGCAGTGAAACTACATCTATTCTCGCTGCTTGGATTGCACTTGGGTACTGCAGACTCAGCGGCTATCTGAGAACACTGGTCGGGATGTGGAAACGCATGCGCGTGCGAGCAGTGAAACTACATCTATTCTCGCTGCTTGGATTGCACTTGGGTACTGCAGACACAGCGGCTATCTGAGATCACTGGTCCGGATGTGGAAACGCATGCGCGTGCGAGCAGTGAAACTACATCTATTCTCGCTGCTTGGATTGCACTTGGGTACTGCAGACACAGCGGCTATCTGAGAACACTGGTCGGGATGTGGAAACGCATTCGCGTGCGAGCAGTGAAACCACATCTATACTCGCTGCTTAGATTGCACTTGGGTACTGCAGACACAGCTGCTATCTGAGAACACTGGTCGGGATGTGGAAACGCATGCGCGTGCGAGCAGTGAAACCACATCTATTCTCGCTGCTTGGATTGCACTTGGGTACTGCAGACACAGCTGCTATCTGAGAACACTGGTCGGGATGTGGAAACGCATGTGCGTGCGAGCAGTGAAACTACATCTATTCTCGCTGCTTGGATTGCACTTGGGTACTGCAGACACAGCTGCTATCTGAGAACACTGGTCGGGATGTGGAAACGCATGCGCGTGCGAGCAGTGAAACCACATCTATTCTCGCTGCTTGGATTGCACTTGGGTACTGCACACACAGGTGCTATCTGAGAACACTGGTCGGGATGTGGAAATGCATGCGCGTGCGAGCAGTGAAACTACATCTATTCTCGCTGCTTGGATTGCACTTGGGTACTGCAGACACAGCTGCTATCTGAGAACACTGGTCGGGATGTGGAAACGCATGCGCGTGCGAGCAGTGAAACTACATCTATTCTCGCTGCTTGGATTGCACTTGTGTACTGCAGACACAGCGGCTATCTGAGAACACCGGTCGGGATGTGGAAACGCATGCGCGTGCGAGCAGTGAAACTACATCTATTCTTGCTGCTTGGATTGCACTTGGGTACTGCAGACACAGCGGCTATCTGAGAACACTGGTTGGGATGTGGAAACGCATGCGCGTGCGAGCAGTGAAACTACATCTATTCTCGCTGCTTGGATTGCACTTGGGTACTGCAGACTCAGCGGCTATCTGAGAACACTGGTCGGGATGTGGAAACGCATGCGCGTGCGAGCAGTGAAACTACATCTATTCTCGCTGCTTGGATTGCACTTGGGTACTGAAGACACAGCGGCTATCTGAGAACACTGGTCGGGATGTGGAAACGCATGCGCGTGCGAGCAGTGAAACCACATCTATACTCGCTGCTTAGATTGCACTTGGGTACTGCAGACACAGCTGCTATCTGAGAACACTGGTCGGGATGTGGAAACGCATGCGCGTGCGAGCAGTGAAACTACATCTATTCTCGCTGCTTTGATTGCACTTGGGTACTGCAGACACAGCTGCTATCTGAGAACACTGGTCGGGATGTGGAAACGCATGTGCGTGCGAGCAGTGAAACTACATCTATTCTCGCTGCTTGGATTGCACTTGGGTACTGCAGACACAGCTGCTATCTGAGAACACTGGTCGGGATGTGGAAACGCATGCGCGTGCGAGCAGTGAAACCACATCTATTCTCGCTGCTTGGATTGCACTTGGGTACTGCAGACACAGCTGCTATCTGAGAACACTGGTCGGGATGTGGAAACGCATGCGCGTGCGAGCAGTGAAACCACATCTATTCTCGCTGCTTGGATTGCACTTGGGTACTGCAGACACAGGTGCTATCTGAGAACACTGGTCGGGATGTGGAAATGCATGCGCGTGCGAGCAGTGAAACTACATCTATTCTCGCTGCTTGGATTGCACTTGGGTACTGCAGACACAGCTGCTATCTGAGAACACTGGTCGGGATGTGGAAACGCATGCGCGTGCGAGCAGTGAAACTACATCTATTCTCGCTGCTTGGATTGCACTTGGGTACTGCAGACACAGCTGCTATCTGAGAACACTGGTCGGGATGTGGAAACGCATGCGCGTGCGAGCAGTGAAACCACATCTATTCTCGCTGCTTGGATTGCACTTGGGTACTGCAGACACAGCTGCTATCTGAGAACA
The DNA here is from genome assembly GCF_964261635.1 of Lissotriton helveticus. Taxonomy (NCBI): domain Eukaryota; kingdom Metazoa; phylum Chordata; class Amphibia; order Caudata; family Salamandridae; genus Lissotriton; species Lissotriton helveticus. The sequence goes on from NW_027611666.1 coordinate 2,191,037, forward strand.
CTGGTCGGGATGTGGAAACGCATGTGCGTGCGAGCAGTGAAACTACATCTATTCTCGCTGCTTGGATTGCACTTGGGTACTGCAGACACAGCTGCTATCTGAGAACACTGGTCGGGATGTGGAAACGCATGCGCGTGCGAGCAGTGAAACCACATCTATTCTCGCTGCTTGGATTGCACTTGGGTACTGCAGACACAGCTGCAATCTGAGAACACTGGTCTGGATGTGGAAACGCATACGCGTGCGAGCAGTGAAACTACATCTATTCTCCCTGCTTGGATTGCACTTGGGTACTGCAGACACAGGTGCTATCTGAGAACACTGGTCGGGATGTGGAAATGCATGCGCGTGCGAGCAGTGAAACTACATCTATTCTCGCTGCTTGGATTGCACTTGGGTACTGCAGACACAGCTGCTATCTGAGAACACTGGTCGGGATGTGGAAACGCATGCGCGTGCGAGCAGTGAAACTACATCTATTCTCGCTGCTTGGATTGCACTTGGGTACTGCAGACACAGCGGCTATCTGAGAACACTGGTCGGGATGTGGAAACGCCTACATCTATTCTTGCTGCTTGGATTGCACTTGGGTACTGCAGACACAGCGGCTATCTGAGAACACTGGTCGGGATGTGGAAACGCATGCGCGTGCGAGCAGTGAAACTACATCTATTCTTGCTGCTTGGATTGCACTTGGGTACTGCAGACACAGCGGCTATCTGAGAACACTGGTCGGGATGTGGAAACCCATGCGCGTGCGAGCAGTGAAACTACATCTATTCTCGCTGCTTGGATTGCACTTGGGTACTGCAGACACAGCTGCTATCTGAGAACACTGGTCGGGATGTGGAAATGCATGCGCGTGCGAGCAGTGAAACCACATCTATTCTCGCTGCTTGGATTGCACTTGGGTACTGCAGACACAGCTGCTATCTGAGAACACTGGTCGGGATGTGGAAACGCATGCGCGTGCGAGCAGTGAAACCACATCTATTCTCGCTGCTTGGATTGCACTTGGGTACTGCAGACACAGGTGCTATCTGAGAACACTGGTCGGGATGTGGAAATGCATGCGCGTGCGAGCAGTGAAACTACATCTATTCTCGCTGCTTGGATTGCACTTGGGTACTGCAGACACAGCTGCTATCTGAGAACACTGGTCGGTATGTGGAAACGCATGCGCGTGCGAGCAGTGAAACCACATCTATTCTCGCTGCTTGGATTGCACTTGGGTACTGCAGACACAGCTGCTATCTGAGAACACTGGTCGGGATGTGGAAACGCATGTGCGTGCGAGCAGTGAAACTACATCTATTCTCGCTGCTTGGATTGCACTTGGGTACTGCAGACACAGCTGCTATCTGAGAACACTGGTCGGGATGTGGAAACGCATGCGCGTGCGAGCAGTGAAACCACATCTATTCTCCCTGCTTGGATTGCACTTGGGTACTGCAGACACAGCTGCAATCTGAGAACACTGGTCGGGATGTGGAAACGCATACGCGTGCGAGCAGTGAAACTACATCTATTCTCCCTGCTTGGATTGCACTTGGGTACTGCAGACACAGGTGCTATCTGAGAACACTGGTCGGGATGTGGAAATGCATGCGCGTGCGAGCAGTGAAACTACATCTATTCTCGCTGCTTGGATTGCACTTGGGTACTGCAGACACAGCTGCTATCTGAGAACACTGGTCGGGATGTGGAAACGCATGCGCGTGCGAGCAGTGAAAGTACATCTATTCTCGCTGCTTGGATTGCACTTGGGTACTGCAGACACAGCGGCTATCTGAGAACACTGGTCGGGATGTGGAAACGCATGCGCGTGCGAGCAGTGAAACTACATCTATTCTTGCTGCTTGGATTGCACTTGGGTACTGCAGACACAGCGGCTATCTGAGAACACTGGTCGGGATGTGGAAACGCATGCGCGTGCGAGCAGTGAAACTACATCTATTCTCGCTGCTTGGATTGCACTTGCGTACTGCAGACACAGCGGCTATCTGAGAACACCGGTCGGGATGTGGAAACGCATGCGCGTGCGAGCAGTGAAACTACATCTATTCTTGCTGCTTGGATTGCACTTGGGTACTGCAGACACAGCGGCTATCTGAGAACACTGGTCGGGATGTGGAAACCCATGCGCGTGCGAGCAGTGAAACTACATCTATTCTCGCTGCTTGGATTGCACTTGGGTACTGCAGACACAGCGGCTATCTGAGAACACTGGTTGGGATGTGGAAACGCATGCGCGTGCGAGCAGTGAAACTACATCTATTCTCGCTGCTTGGATTGCACTTGGGTACTGCAGACTCAGCGGCTATCTGAGAACACTGGTCGGGATGTGGAAACGCATGCGCGTGCGAGCAGTGAAACTACATCTATTCTCGCTGCTTGGATTGCACTTGGGTACTGCAGACACAGCGGCTATCTGAGATCACTGGTCCGGATGTGGAAACGCATGCGCGTGCGAGCAGTGAAACTACATCTATTCTCGCTGCTTGGATTGCACTTGGGTACTGCAGACACAGCGGCTATCTGAGAACACTGGTCGGGATGTGGAAACGCATTCGCGTGCGAGCAGTGAAACCACATCTATACTCGCTGCTTAGATTGCACTTGGGTACTGCAGACACAGCTGCTATCTGAGAACACTGGTCGGGATGTGGAAACGCATGCGCGTGCGAGCAGTGAAACCACATCTATTCTCGCTGCTTGGATTGCACTTGGGTACTGCAGACACAGCTGCTATCTGAGAACACTGGTCGGGATGTGGAAACGCATGTGCGTGCGAGCAGTGAAACTACATCTATTCTCGCTGCTTGGATTGCACTTGGGTACTGCAGACACAGCTGCTATCTGAGAACACTGGTCGGGATGTGGAAACGCATGCGCGTGCGAGCAGTGAAACCACATCTATTCTCGCTGCTTGGATTGCACTTGGGTACTGCACACACAGGTGCTATCTGAGAACACTGGTCGGGATGTGGAAATGCATGCGCGTGCGAGCAGTGAAACTACATCTATTCTCGCTGCTTGGATTGCACTTGGGTACTGCAGACACAGCTGCTATCTGAGAACACTGGTCGGGATGTGGAAACGCATGCGCGTGCGAGCAGTGAAACTACATCTATTCTCGCTGCTTGGATTGCACTTGTGTACTGCAGACACAGCGGCTATCTGAGAACACCGGTCGGGATGTGGAAACGCATGCGCGTGCGAGCAGTGAAACTACATCTATTCTTGCTGCTTGGATTGCACTTGGGTACTGCAGACACAGCGGCTATCTGAGAACACTGGTTGGGATGTGGAAACGCATGCGCGTGCGAGCAGTGAAACTACATCTATTCTCGCTGCTTGGATTGCACTTGGGTACTGCAGACTCAGCGGCTATCTGAGAACACTGGTCGGGATGTGGAAACGCATGCGCGTGCGAGCAGTGAAACTACATCTATTCTCGCTGCTTGGATTGCACTTGGGTACTGAAGACACAGCGGCTATCTGAGAACACTGGTCGGGATGTGGAAACGCATGCGCGTGCGAGCAGTGAAACCACATCTATACTCGCTGCTTAGATTGCACTTGGGTACTGCAGACACAGCTGCTATCTGAGAACACTGGTCGGGATGTGGAAACGCATGCGCGTGCGAGCAGTGAAACTACATCTATTCTCGCTGCTTTGATTGCACTTGGGTACTGCAGACACAGCTGCTATCTGAGAACACTGGTCGGGATGTGGAAACGCATGTGCGTGCGAGCAGTGAAACTACATCTATTCTCGCTGCTTGGATTGCACTTGGGTACTGCAGACACAGCTGCTATCTGAGAACACTGGTCGGGATGTGGAAACGCATGCGCGTGCGAGCAGTGAAACCACATCTATTCTCGCTGCTTGGATTGCACTTGGGTACTGCAGACACAGCTGCTATCTGAGAACACTGGTCGGGATGTGGAAACGCATGCGCGTGCGAGCAGTGAAACCACATCTATTCTCGCTGCTTGGATTGCACTTGGGTACTGCAGACACAGGTGCTATCTGAGAACACTGGTCGGGATGTGGAAATGCATGCGCGTGCGAGCAGTGAAACTACATCTATTCTCGCTGCTTGGATTGCACTTGGGTACTGCAGACACAGCTGCTATCTGAGAACACTGGTCGGGATGTGGAAACGCATGCGCGTGCGAGCAGTGAAACTACATCTATTCTCGCTGCTTGGATTGCACTTGGGTACTGCAGACACAGCTGCTATCTGAGAACACTGGTCGGGATGTGGAAACGCATGCGCGTGCGAGCAGTGAAACCACATCTATTCTCGCTGCTTGGATTGCACTTGGGTACTGCAGACACAGCTGCTATCTGAGAACACTGGTCGGGATGTGGAAACGCATGTGCGTGCGAGCAGTGAAACTACATCTATTCTCGCTGCTTGGATTGCACTTGGGTACTGCAGACACAGCTGCTATCTGAGAACACTGGTCGGGATGTGGAAACGCATGCGCGTGCGAGCAGTGAAACCACATCTATTCTCGCTGCTTGGATTGCACTTGGGTACTGCAGACACAGCTGCAATCTGAGAACACTGGTCTGGATGTGGAAACGCATACGCGTGCGAGCAGTGAAACTCAATCTATTCTCCCTGCTTGGATTGCACTTGGGTACTGCAGACACAGGTGCTATCTGAGAACACTGGTCGGGATGTGGAAATGCATGCGCGTGCGAGCAGTGAAACTACATCTATTCTCGCTGCTTGGATTGCACTTGGGTACTGCAGACACAGCTGCTATCTGAGAACACTGGTCGGGATGTGGAAACGCATGCGCGTGCGAGCAGTGAAACTACATCTATTCTCGCTGCTTGGATTGCACTTGGGTACTGCAGACACAGCGGCTATCTGAGAACACTGGTCGGGATGTGGAAACGCCTACATCTATTCTTGCTGCTTGGATTGCACTTGGGTACTGCAGACACAGCGGCTATCTGAGAACACTGGTCGGGATGTGGAAACGCATGCGCGTGCGAGCAGTGAAACTACATCTATTCTTGCTGCTTGGATTGCACTTGGGTACTGCAGACACAGCGGCTATCTGAGAACACTGGTCGGGATGTGGAAACCCATGCGCGTGCGAGCAGTGAAACTACATCTATTCTCGCTGCTTGGATTGCACTTGGGTACTGCAGACACAGCGGCTATATGAGAACACTGGTTGGGATGTGGAAACGCATGCGCGTGCGAGCAGTGAAACTACATCTATTCTCGCTGCTTGGATTGCACTTGGGTACTGCAGACTCAGCGGCTATCTGAGAACACTGGTCGGGATGTGGAAACGCATGCGCGTGCGAGCAGTGAAACTACATCTATTCTCGCTGCTTGGATTGCACTTGGGTACTGCAGACACAGCGGCTATCTGAGAACACTGGTTGGGATGTGGAAACGCATGCGCGTGCGAGCAGTGAAACTACAATTATTCTCGCTGCTTGGATTGCACTTGGGTACTGCAGACACAGCGGCTATCTGAGAACACTGGTCGGGATGTGGAAACGCATTCGCGTGCGAGCAGTGAAACCACATCTATACTCGCTGCTTAGATTGCACTTGGGTACTGCAGACACAGCTGCTATCTGAGAACACTGGTCGGGATGTGGAAACGCATGCGCGTGCGAGCAGTGAAACCACATCTATTCTCGCTGCTTGGATTGCACTTGGGTACTGCAGACACAGCTGCTATCTGAGAACACTGGTCGGGATGTGGAAACGCATGTGCGTGCGAGCAGTGAAACTACATCTATTCTCGCTGCTTGGATTGCACTTGGGTACTGCAGACACAGCTGCTATCTGAGAACACTGGTCGGGATGTGGAAACGCATGCGCGTGCGAGCAGTGAAACCACATCTATTCTCGCTGCTTGGATTGCACTTGGGTACTGCAGACACAGGTGCTATCTGAGAACACTGGTCGGGATGTGGAAATGCATGCGCGTGCGAGCAGTGAAACTACATCTATTCTCGCTGCTTGGATTGCACTTGGGTACTGCAGACACAGCTGCTATCTGAGAACACTGGTCGGGATGTGGAAACGCATGCGCGTGCGAGCAGTGAAACTACATCTATTCTCGCTGCTTGGATTGCACTTGGGTACTGCAGACACAGCGGCTATCTGAGAACACTGGTCGGGATGTGGTAACGCATTCGCGTGCGAGCAGTGAACCCACATCTATTCTCGATGCTTAGATTGCACTTGGGTACTGCAGACACAGCTGCTATCTGAGAACACTGGTCGGGATGTGGAAACGCATGCGCGTGCGAGCAGTGAAACCACATCTATTCTCGCTGCTTGGATTGCACTTGGGTACTGCAGACACAGCTGCTATCTGAGAACACTGGTCGGGATGTGGAAACGCATGTGCGTGCGAGCAGTGAAACTACATCTATTCTCGCTGCTTGGATTGCACTTGGGTACTGCAGACACAGCTGCTATCTGAGAACACTGGTCGGGATGTGGAAACGCATGCGCGTGCGAGCAGTGAAACCACATCTATTCTCACTGCTTGGATTGCACTTGGGTACTGCAGACACAGCTGCAATCTGAGAACACTGGTCGGGATGTGGAAACGCATACGCGTGCGAGCAGTGAAACTACATCTATTCTCCCTGCTTGGATTGCACTTGGGTACTGCAGACACAGGTGCTATCTGAGAACACTGGTCGGGATGTGGAAATGCATGCACGTGCGAGCAGTGAAACTACATCTATTCTCGCTGCTTGGATTGCACTTGGGTACTGCAGACACAGCTGCTATCTGAGAACACTGGTCGGGATGTGGAAACGCATGCGCGTGCGAGCAGTGAAACTACATCTATTCTCGCTGCTTGGATTGCACTTGGGTACTGCAGACACAGCGGCTATCTGAGAACACTGGTCGGGATGTGGAAACGCATGCGCGTGCGAGCAGTGAAACTACATCTATTCTTGCTGCTTGGATTGCACTTGGGTACTGCAGACACAGCGGCTATCTGAGAACACTGGTCGGGATGTGGAAACGCATGCGCGTGCGAGCAGTGAAACTACATCTATTCTCGCTGCTTGGATTGCACTTGTGTACTGCAGACACAGCGGCTATCTGAGAACACCGGTCGGGATGTGGAAACCCATGCGCGTGCGAGCAGTGAAACTACATCTATTCTTGCTGCTTGGATTGCACTTGGGTACTGCAGACACAGCGGCTATCTGAGAACACTGGTCGGGATGTGGAAACCCATGCGCGTGCGAGCAGTGAAACTACATCTATTCTCGCTGCTTGGATTGCACTTGGGTACTGCAGACACAGCGGCTATCTGAGAACACTGGTTGGGATGTGGAAACGCATGCGCGTGCGAGCAGTGAAACCACATCTATTCTCGCTGCTTGGATTGCACTTGGGTACTGCAGACACAGCTGCTATCTGAGAACACTGGTCGGGATGTGGAAACGCATGTGCGTGCGAGCAGTGAAACTACATCTATTCTCGCTGCTTGGATTGCACTTGGGTACTGCAGACACAGCTGCTATCTGAGAACACTGGTCGGGATGTGGAAACGCATGCGCGTGCGAGCAGTGAAACCACATCTATTCTCGCTGCTTGGATTGCACTTGGGTACTGCAGACACAGCTGCAATCTGAGAACACTGGTCGGGATGTGGAAACGCATACGCGTGCGAGCAGTGAAACTACATCTATTCTCCCTGCTTGGATTGCACTTGGGTACTGCAGACACAGGTGCTATCTGAGAACACTGGTCGGGATGTGGAAATGCATGCGCGTGCGAGCAGTGAAACTACATCTATTCTCGCTGCTTGGATTGCACTTGGGTACTGCAGACACAGCTGCTATCTGAGAACACTGGTCGGGATGTGGAAACGCATGCGCGTGCGAGCAGTGAAACTACATCTATTCTCGCTGCTTGGATTGCACTTGGGTACTGCAGACACAGCGGCTATCTGAGAACACTGGTCGGGATGTGGAAACGCATGCGCGTGCGAGCAGTGAAACTACATCTATTCTTGCTGCTTGGATTGCACTTGGGTACTGCAGACACAGCGGCTATCTGAGAACACTGGTCGGGATGTGGAAACGCATGCGCGTGCGAGCAGTGAAACTACATCTATTCTCGCTGCTTGGATTGCACTTGTGTACTGCAGACACAGCGGCTATCTGAGAACACCGGTCGGGATGTGGAAACGCATGCGCGTGCGAGCAGTGAAACTTCATCTATTCTTGCTGCTTGGATTGCACTTGGGTACTGCAGACACAGCGGCTATCTGAGAACACTGGTCGGGATGTGGAAACCCATGCGCGTGCGAGCAGTGAAACTACATCTATTCTCGCTGCTTGGATTGTACTTGGGTACTGCAGACACAGCGGCTATCTGAGAACACTGGTTGGGATGTGGAAACGCATGCGCGTGCGAGCAGTGAAACTACATCTATTCTCGCTGCTTGGATTGCACTTGGGTACTGCAGACTCAGCGGCTATCTGAGAACACTGGTCGGGATGTGGAAACGCATGCGCGTGCGAGCAGTGAAACTACATCTATTCTCGCTGCTTGGATTGCACTTGGGTACTGCAGACACAGGTGCTATCTGAGAACACTGGTCGGGATGTGGAAACGCATGCGCGTGCGAGCAGTGAAACCACATCTATTCTCGCTGCTTGGATTGCACTTGGGTACTGCAGACACAGGTGCTATCTGAGAACACTGGTCGGGATGTGGAAATGCATGCGCGTGCGAGCAGTGAAACCACATCTATTCTCGCTGCTTGGATTGCACTTGGGTACTGCAGACACAGCTGCTATCTGAGAACACTGGTCGGGATGTGGAAACGCATGCGCGTGCGAGCAGTGAAACCACATCTATTCTCGCTGCTTGGATTGCACTTGGGTACTGCAGACACAGCTGCTATCTGAGAACACTGGTCGGGATGTGGAAACGCATGTGCGTGCGAGCAGTGAAACCACATCTATTCTCGCTGCTTGGATTGCACTTGGGTACTGCAGACACAGCTGCTATCTGAGAACACTGGTCGGGATGTGGAAACGCATGCGCGTGCGAGCAGTGAAACCACATCTATTCTCCCTGCTTGGATTGCACTTGGGTACTGCAGACACAGCTGCAATCTGAGAACACTGGTCGGGATGTGGAAACGCATACGCGTGCGAGCAGTGAAACTACATCTATTCTCCCTGCTTGGATTGCACTTGGGTACTGCAGACACAGCTGCTATCTGAGAACACTGGTCGGGATGTGGAAACGCATGCGCGTGCGAGCAGTGAAACTACATCTATTCTCGCTGCTTGGATTGCACTTGGGTACTGCAGACACAGCGGCTATCTGAGAACACTGGTCGGGATGTGGAAACGCATGCGCGTGCGAGCAGTGAAACTACATCTATTCTCGCTGCTTGGATTGCACTTGGGTACTGCAGACACAGCGGCTATCTGAGAACACTGGTCGGGATGTGGAAACGCATGCGCGTGCGAGCAGTGAAACTACATCTATTCTCGCTGCTTGGATTGCACTTGTGTACTGCAGACACAGCGGCTATCTGAGAACACCGGTCGGGATGTGGAAACGCATGCGCGTGCGAGCAGTGAAACCACATCTATTCTCGCTGCTTGGATTGCACTTGGGTACTGCAGACACAGCTGCTATCTGAGAACACTGGTCGGGATGTGGAAACGCATGCGCGTGCGAGCAGTGAAACCACATCTATTCTCGCTGCTTGGATTGCACTTGGGTACTGCAGACACAGCTGCTATCTGAGAACACTGGTCGGGATGTGGAAACGCATGCGCGTGCGAGCAGTGAAACCACATCTATTCTCGCTGCTTGGATTGCACTTGGGTACTGCAGACACAGGTGCTATCTGAGAACACTGGTCGGGATGTGGAAATGCATGCGCGTGCGAGCAGTGAAACCACATCTATTCTCGCTGCTTGGATTGCACTTGGGTACTGCAGACACAGCTGCTATCTGAGAACACTGGTCGGGATGTGGAAACGCATGCGCGTGCGAGCAGTGAAACTACATCTATTCTCGCTGCTTGGATTGCACTTGTGTACTGCAGACACAGCGGCTATCTGAGAACACCGGTCGGGATGTGGAAACGCATGCGCGTGCGAGCAGTGAAACTACATCTATTCTTGCTGCTTGGATTGCACTTGGGTACTGCAGACACAGCGGCTATCTGAGAACACCGGTCGGGATGTGGAAACGCATGCGCGTGCGAGCAGTGAAACTACATCTATTCTTGCTGCTTGGATTGCACTTGGGTACTGCAGACTCAGCGGCTATCTGAGAACACCGGTCGGGATGTGGAAACGCATGCGCGTGCGAGCAGTGAAACTACATCTATTCTCGCTGCTTGGATTGCACTTGGGTACTGCAGACTCAGCGGCTATCTGAGAACACTGGTCGGGATGTGGAAACGCATGCGCGTGCGAGCAGTGAAACTACATCTATTCTCGCTGCTTGGATTGCACTTGGGTACTGCAGACACAGCGGCTATCTGAGAACACTGGTCGGGATGTGGAAACGCATGCGCGTGCGAGCAGTGAAACTACATCTATTCTCGCTGCTTGGATTGCACTTGGGTACTGCAGACACAGCGGCTATCTGAGAACACTGGTCGGGATGTGGAAACGCATTCGCGTGCGAGCAGTGAAACCACATCTATACTCGCTGCTTAGATTGCACTTGGGTACTGCAGACACAGCTGCTATCTGAGAACACTGGTCGGGATGTGGAAACGCATGCGCGTGCGAGCAGTGAAACTACATCTATTCTCGCTGCTTGGATTGCACTTGGGTACTGCAGACACAGCTGCTATCTGAGAACACTGGTCGGGATGTGGAAACGCATGTGCGTGCGAGCAGTGAAACTACATCTATTCTCGCTGCTTGGATTGCACTTGGGTACTGCAGACACAGCTGCTATCTGAGAACACTGGTCGGGATGTGGAAATGCATGCGCGTGCGAGCAGTGAAACCACATCTATTCTCGCTGCTTGGATTGCACTTGGGTACTGCAGACACAGCTGCTATCTGAGAACACTGGTCGGGATGTGGAAACGCATGCGCGTGCGAGCAGTGAAACCACATCTATTCTCGCTGCTTGGATTGCACTTGGGTACTGCAGACACAGGTGCTATCTGAGAACACTGGTCGGGATGTGGAAATGCATGCGCGTGCGAGCAGTGAAACTACATCTATTCTCGCTGCTTGGATTGCACTTGGGTACTGCAGACACAGCTGCTATCTGAGACCACTGGTCGGGATGTGGAAACGCATGCGCGTGCGAGCAGTGAAACCACATCTATTCTCGCTGCTTGGATTGCACTTGGGTACTGCAGACACAGCTGCTATCTGAGAACACTGGTCGGGATGTGGAAACGCATACGCGTGCGAGCAGTGAAACTACATCTATTCTCCCTGCTTGGATTGAACTTGGGTACTGCAGACACAGGTGCTATCTGAGAACACTGGTCGGGATGTGGAAATGCATGCGCGTGCGAGCAGTGAAACTACATCTATTCTCGCTGCTTGGATTGCACTTGGGTACTGCAGACACAGCTGCTATCTGAGAACACTGGTCGGGATGTGGAAACGCATGTGCGTGCGAGCAGTGAAACTACATCTATTCTCGCTGCTTGGATTGCACTTGGGTACTGCAGACACAGCGGCTATCTGAGAACACTGGTCGGGATGTGGAAACGCATGCGCGTGCGAGCAGTGAAACTACATCTATTCTCGCTGCTTGGATTGCACTTGGGTACTGCAGACACAGCGGCTATCTGAGAACACTGGTCGGGATGTGGAAACGCATGCGCGTGCGAGCAGTGAAACTACATCTATTCTCGCTGCTTGGATTGCACTTGTGTACTGCAGACACAGCGGCTATCTGAGAACACCGGTCGGGATGTGGAAACGCATGCGTGTGCGAGCAGTGAAACTACATCTATTCTTGCTGCTTGGATTGCACTTGGGTACTGCAGACACAGCGGCTATCTGAGAACACCGGTCGGGATGTGGAAACCCATGCGCGTGCGAGCAGTGAAACTACATCTATTCTCGCTGCTTGGATTGCACTTGGGTACTGCAGACACAGCGGCTATCTGAGAACACTGGTCGGGATGTGGAAACGCATTCGCGTGAGAGCAGTGAAACCACATCTATATTCGCTGCTTAGATTGCACTTGGGTACTGCAGACACAGCTGCTATCTGAGAACACTGGTCGGGATGTGGAAACGCATGCGCGTGCGAGCAGTGAAACCACATCTATTCTCGCTGCTTGGATTGCACTTGGGTACTGCAGACACAGCTGCTATCTGAGAACACTGGTCGGGATGTGGAAACGCATGTGCGTGCGACCAGTGAAACTACATCTATTCTCGCTTCTTGGATTGCACTTGGGTACTGCAGACACAGCTGCTATCTGAGAACACTGGTCGGGATGTGGAAACGCATGCGCGTGCGAGCAGTGAAACCACATCTATTCTCGCTGCTTGGATTGCACTTGGGTACTGCAGACACAGGTGCTATCTGAGAACACTGGTCGGGATGTGGAAATGCATGCGCGTGCGAGCAGTGAAACTACATCTATTCTCGCTGCTTGGATTGCACTTGGGTACTGCAGACACAGCTGCTATCTGAGAACACTGGTCGGGATGTGGAAACGCATGCGCGTGCGAGCAGTGAAACTACATCTATTCTCGCTGCTTGGATTGCACTTGTGTACTGCAGACACAGCGGCTATCTGAGAACACCGGTCGGGATGTGGAAACGCATGCGCGTGCGAGCAGTGAAACTACATCTATTCTTGCTGCTTGGATTGCACTTGGGTACTGCAGACACAGCGGCTATCTGAGAACACTGGTCGGGATGTGGAAACCCATGCGTGTGCGAGCAGTGAAACTACATCTATTCTCGCTGCTTGGATTGCACTTGGGTACTGCAGACACAGCGGCTATCTGAGAACACTGGTTGGGATGTGGAAACGCATGCGCGTGCGAGCAGTGAAACTACATCTATTCTCGCTGCTTGGATTGCACTTGGGTACTGCAGACTCAGCGGCTATCTGAGAACACTGGTCGGGATGTGGAAACGCATGCGTGTGCGAGCAGTGAAACTACATCTATTCTCGCTGCTTGGATTGCACTTGGGTACTGCAGACACAGCGGCTATCTGAGAACACTGGTCGGGATGTGGAAACGCATGCGCGTGCGAGCAGTGAAACTACATCTATTCTCGCTGCTTGGATTGCACTTGGGTACTGCAGACACAGCTGCTATCTGAGAACACTGGTCGGGATGTGGAAACGCATGCACGTGCGAGCAGTGAAACCACATCTATTCTCGCTGCTTGGATTGCACTTGGGTACTGCAGACACAGCTGCTATCTGAGAACACTGGTCGGGATGTGGAAACGCATGCGCGTGCGAGCAGTGAAACCACATCTATTCTCGCTGCTTGGATTGCACTTGGGTACTGCAGACACAGCTGCTATCTGAGAACACTGGTCGGGATGTGGAGACGCATGCGCGTGCGAGCAGTGAAACCACATCTATTCTCGCTGCTTGGATTGCACTTGGGTACTGCAGACACAGCGGCTATCTGAGAACACTGGTCGGGATATGGAAACGCATGCGCGTGCGAGCAGTGAAACTACATTTATTCTCTCTGCTTGGATTGAACTTTGGTACTGCAGACACAGCTGCTATCTGAGAACACTGGTCGGGATGTGGAAACGCATGCACGTGCGAGCAGTGAAACTACATCTATTCTCGCTGCTTGGATTGCACTTGGGTACTGCAGACACAGCTGCTATCTGAGAACACTGGTCGGGATGTGGAAACGCATGCGCGTGCGAGCAGTGAAACTACATCTATTCTCGCTCCTTGGATTGCACTTGGGTACTACAGACACAGCTGCTATCTGAGAACACTGGTCGGGATCTGGAAACGCATGCGCGTGCGAGCAGTGAACCCACATCTATTCTCGCTGCTTGGATTGCACTTGGGTACTGCAGACACAGCTGCTATCTGAGAACACTGGTCGGGATGTGGAAACGCATGCGCGTGAGAGCAGTGAACCCACATCTATTCTCGCTGCTTGGATTGCACTTCGGTACTGCAGACACAGCTGCTATCTGAGAACACTGGTCGGGATGTGGAAACGCATGCGCGTGCGAGCAGTGAAACCACATCTATTCTCGCTGCTTGGATTGCACTTGGGTACTGCAGACACAGCTGCTATCTGAGAACACTGGTCGGGCTGTGGAAACGCATGCGCGTGCGAGCAGTGAAACCACATCTATTCTCGCTGCTTGGATTGCACTTGGGTACTGCAGACATAGCTGCTATCTGAGAACACTGGTCGGGCTGTGGAAACGCATGCGCGTGCGAGCAGTGAAACCACATCTATTCTCGCTGCTTGGATTGCACTTGGGTACTGCAGACACAGCTGCTATCTGAGAACACTGGTCGGGCTGTGGAAACGCATGCGCGTGCGAGCAGTGAAACCACATCTATTCTCGCTGCTTGGATTGCACTTGGGTACTGCAGACACAGCTGCTATCTGAGAACACTGGTCGGGATGTGGAAACGCATGCGCGTGCGAGCAGTGAAACCACATCTATTCTCGCTGCTTGGATTGCACTTGGGTACTGCAGACACAGCTGCTATCTGAGAACACTGGTCGGGCTGTGGAAACGCATGCGCGTGCGAGCAGTGAAACCACATCTATTCTCGCTGCTTGGATTGCACTTGGGTACTGCAGACACAGCTGCTATCTGAGAACACTGGTCGGGCTGTGGAAACGCATGCGCGTGCAAGCAGTGAAACCACATCTATTCTCGCTGCTTGGATTGCACTTGGGTACTGCAGACACAGCTGCTATCTGAGAACACTGGTCGGGCTGTGGAAACGCATGCGCGTGCGAGCAGTGAAACTACATCTATTCTCGCTGCTTGGATTGCACCTGGGTACTGCAGACACAGCTGTATCTGAGAACACTGGTCGGGATGTGGAAACGCATGCGCGTGCGAGCAGTGAAACTACATCTATTCTCGCTGCTTGGATTGCACTTGGGTACTGCAGACACAGCTGCTACCTGAGAACACTGGTCGGGATGTGGAAACGCATGTGCGTGCGAGCAGTGAAACTACATCTATTCTGGCTGCTTGGATTGCACTTGGGTACTGCAGACACAGCTGCTACCTGAGAACACTGGTCGGGATGTGGAAACGCATGCGCGTGCGAGCAGTGAAACTACATCTATTCTCGCTGCTTGGATTGCACTTGGGTACTGCAGACACAGCTGCTACCTGAGAACACTGGTCGGGATGTGGAAACGCATGCGCGTGCGAGCAGTGAAACCACATCTATTCTCGCTGCTTGGATTGCACTTGGGTACTGCAGACACAGCTGCTACCTGAGAACACTGGTCGGGATGTGGAAACGCATGCGCGTGCGAGCAGTGAAACCACATCTATTCTCGCTGCTTGGATTGCACTTGGGTACTGCAGACACAGCTGCAATCTGAGAACACTGGTCGGGATGTGGAAACGCATACGCGTGCGAGCAGTGAAACTACATCTATTCTCCCTGCTTGGATTGAACTTGGGTACTGCAGACACAGGTGCTATCTGAGAACACTGGTCGGGATGTGGAAATGCATGCGCGTGCGAGCAGTGAAACTACATCTATTCTCGCTGCTTGGATTGCACTTGGGTACTGCAGACACAGCTGCTATCTGAGAACACTGGTCGGGATGTGGAAACGCATGTGCGTGCGAGCAGTGAAACTACATCTATTCTCGCTGCTTGGATTGCACTTGGGTACTGCAGACACAGCGGCTATCTGAGAACACTGGTCGGGATGTGGAAACGCATGCGCGTGCGAGCAGTGAAACTACATCTATTCTCGCTGCTTGGATTGCACTTGGGTACTGCAGACACAGCGGCTATCTGAGAACACTGGTCGGGATGTGGAAACGCATGCGCGTGCGAGCAGTGAAACTACATCTATTCTCGCTGCTTGGATTGCACTTGTGTACTGCAGACACAGCGGCTATCTGAGAACACCGGTCGGGATGTGGAAACGCATGCGTGTGCGAGCAGTGAAACTACATCTATTCTTGCTGCTTGGATTGCACTTGGGTACTGCAGACACAGCGGCTATCTGAGAACACCGGTCGGGATGTGGAAACCCATGCGCGTGCGAGCAGTGAAACTACATCTATTCTCGCTGCTTGGATTGCACTTGGGTACTGCAGACACAGCGGCTATCTGAGAACACTGGTCGGGATGTGGAAACGCATTCGCGTGAGAGCAGTGAAACCACATCTATATTCGCTGCTTAGATTGCACTTGGGTACTGCAGACACAGCTGCTATCTGAGAACACTGGTCGGGATGTGGAAACGCATGCGCGTGCGAGCAGTGAAACCACATCTATTCTCGCTGCTTGGATTGCACTTGGGTACTGCAGACACAGCTGCTATCTGAGAACACTGGTCGGGATGTGGAAACGCATGTGCGTGCGACCAGTGAAACTACATCTATTCTCGCTTCTTGGATTGCACTTGGGTACTGCAGACACAGCTGCTATCTGAGAACACTGGTCGGGATGTGGAAACGCATGCGCGTGCGAGCAGTGAAACCACATCTATTCTCGCTGCTTGGATTGCACTTGGGTACTGCAGACACAGGTGCTATCTGAGAACACTGGTCGGGATGTGGAAATGCATGCGCGTGCGAGCAGTGAAACTACATCTATTCTCGCTGCTTGGATTGCACTTGGGTACTGCAGACACAGCTGCTATCTGAGAACACTGGTCGGGATGTGGAAACGCATGCGCGTGCGAGCAGTGAAACTACATCTATTCTCGCTGCTTGGATTGCACTTGTGTACTGCAGACACAGCGGCTATCTGAGAACACCGGTCGGGATGTGGAAACGCATGCGCGTGCGAGCAGTGAAACTACATCTATTCTTGCTGCTTGGATTGCACTTGGGTACTGCAGACACAGCGGCTATCTGAGAACACTGGTCGGGATGTGGAAACCCATGCGTGTGCGAGCAGTGAAACTACATCTATTCTCGCTGCTTGGATTGCACTTGGGTACTGCAGACACAGCGGCTATCTGAGAACACTGGTTGGGATGTGGAAACGCATGCGCGTGCGAGCAGTGAAACTACATCTATTCTCGCTGCTTGGATTGCACTTGGGTACTGCAGACTCAGCGGCTATCTGAGAACACTGGTCGGGATGTGGAAACGCATGCGTGTGCGAGCAGTGAAACTACATCTATTCTCGCTGCTTGGATTGCACTTGGGTACTGCAGACACAGCGGCTATCTGAGAACACTGGTCGGGATGTGGAAACGCATGCGCGTGCGAGCAGTGAAACTACATCTATTCTCGCTGCTTGGATTGCACTTGGGTACTGCAGACACAGCTGCTATCTGAGAACACTGGTCGGGATGTGGAAACGCATGCACGTGCGAGCAGTGAAACCACATCTATTCTCGCTGCTTGGATTGCACTTGGGTACTGCAGACACAGCTGCTATCTGAGAACACTGGTCGGGATGTGGAAACGCATGCGCGTGCGAGCAGTGAAACCACATCTATTCTCGCTGCTTGGATTGCACTTGGGTACTGCAGACACAGCTGCTATCTGAGAACACTGGTCGGGATGTGGAGACGCATGCGCGTGCGAGCAGTGAAACCACATCTATTCTCGCTGCTTGGATTGCACTTGGGTACTGCAGACACAGCGGCTATCTGAGAACACTGGTCGGGATATGGAAACGCATGCGCGTGCGAGCAGTGAAACTACATTTATTCTCTCTGCTTGGATTGAACTTTGGTACTGCAGACACAGCTGCTATCTGAGAACACTGGTCGGGATGTGGAAACGCATGCACGTGCGAGCAGTGAAACTACATCTATTCTCGCTGCTTGGATTGCACTTGGGTACTGCAGACACAGCTGCTATCTGAGAACACTGGTCGGGATGTGGAAACGCATGCGCGTGCGAGCAGTGAAACTACATCTATTCTCGCTCCTTGGATTGCACTTGGGTACTGCAGACACAGCTGCTATCTGAGAACACTGGTCGGGATCTGGAAACGCATGCGCGTGCGAGCAGTGAACCCACATCTATTCTCGCTGCTTGGATTGCACTTGGGTACTGCAGACACAGCTGCTATCTGAGAACACTGGTCGGGATGTGGAAACGCATGCGCGTGAGAGCAGTGAACCCACATCTATTCTCGCTGCTTGGATTGCACTTCGGTACTGCAGACACAGCTGCTATCTGAGAACACTGGTCGGGATGTGGAAACGCATGCGCGTGCGAGCAGTGAAACCACATCTATTCTCGCTGCTTGGATTGCACTTGGGTACTGCAGACACAGCTGCTATCTGAGAACACTGGTCGGGCTGTGGAAACGCATGCGCGTGCGAGCAGTGAAACCACATCTATTCTCGCTGCTTGGATTGCACTTGGGTACTGCAGACATAGCTGCTATCTGAGAACACTGGTCGGGCTGTGGAAACGCATGCGCGTGCGAGCAGTGAAACCACATCTATTCTCGCTGCTTGGATTGCACTTGGGTACTGCAGACACAGCTGCTATCTGAGAACACTGGTCGGGCTGTGGAAACGCATGCGCGTGCGAGCAGTGAAACCACATCTATTCTCGCTGCTTGGATTGCACTTGGGTACTGCAGACACAGCTGCTATCTGAGAACACTGGTCGGGATGTGGAAACGCATGCGCGTGCGAGCAGTGAAACCACATCTATTCTCGCTGCTTGGATTGCACTTGGGTACTGCAGACACAGCTGCTATCTGAGAACACTGGTCGGGCTGTGGAAACGCATGCGCGTGCGAGCAGTGAAACCACATCTATTCTCGCTGCTTGGATTGCACTTGGGTACTGCAGACACAGCTGCTATCTGAGAACACTGGTCGGGCTGTGGAAACGCATGCGCGTGCAAGCAGTGAAACCACATCTATTCTCGCTGCTTGGATTGTACTTGGGTACTGCAGACACAGCTGCTATCTGAGAACACTGGTCGGGCTGTGGAAACGCATGCGCGTGCGAGCAGTGAAACTACATCTATTCTCGCTGCTTGGATTGCACTTGGGTACTGCAGACACAGCTGTATCTGAGAACACTGGTCGGGATGTGGAAACGCATGCGCGTGCGAGCAGTGAAACTACATCTATTCTCGCTGCTTGGATTGCACTTGGGTACTGCAGACACAGCTGCTACCTGAGAACACTGGTCGGGATGTGGAAACGCATGCGCGTGCGAGCAGTGAAACTACATCTATTCTGGCTGCTTGGATTGCACTTGGGTACTGCAGACACAGCTGCTACCTGAGAACACTGGTCGGGATGTGGAAACGCATGCGCGTGCGAGCAGTGAAACTACATCTATTCTCGCTGCTTGGATTGCACTTGGGTACTGCAGACACAGCTGCTACCTGAGAACACTGGTCGGGATGTGGAAACGCATGCGCGTGCGAGCAGTGAAACCACATCTATTCTCGCTGCTTGGATTGCACTTGGGTACTGCAGACACAGCTGCTACCTGAGAACACTGGTCGGGATGTGGAAACGCATGCGCGTGCGAGCAGTGAAACCACATCTATTCTCGCTGCTTGGATTGCACTTGGGTACTGCAGACACAGCTGCTATCTGAGAACACTGGTCGGGATGTGGAAACGCATGCTCGTGCGAGCAGTGAAACCACATCTATTCTCCCTGCTTGGATTGCACTTGGGTACTGCAGACACAGCTGCTATCTGAGAACACTGGTCGGGATGTGGAAACGCATGCTCGTGCGAGCAGTGAAACCACATCTATTCTCCCTGCTTGGATTGCACTTGGGTACTGCAGACCCAGCTGCTATCTGAGAACACTAGTCGGGATGTGGAAACGCATGCGCGTGCGAGCAGTGAAACTACATCTATTCTCGCTGCTTGGATTGCACTTGGGTACTGCAGACGCAGCTGCTATCTGAGAACACTGGTCGGGATGTGGAAACGCATGCTCGTGCGAGCAGTGAAACTACATCTATTCTCGCTGCTTGGATTGCACTTTGGTACTGCAGACACAGCGGCTATCTGAGAACACTGGTCGGGATGTGGAAACGCATGCGCGTGCGAGCAGTGAAACTACATCTATTCTCGCTGCTTGGATTGCACTTGGGTACTGCAGACACAGCTGATATCTGAGAACACTGGTCGGGATGTGGAAACGCATGCGCGTGCGAGCAGTGAAACTACACCTATTCTCGCTGCTTGGATTGCACTTGTGTACTGCAGACACAGCTGCTATCTGAGAACACTGGTCGGGATGTGGAAACGCATGCGCGTGCGAGCAGTGAAACTACACCTATTCTCGCTGCTTGGATTGCACTTGGGTACTGCAGATACAGCTGCTATCTGAGAACACTGGTCGGGATGTGGAAACGCATGCGCGTGCGAGCAGTGAAACTATACCTATTCTCGCTGCTTGGATTGCACTTGGGTACTGCAGACACAGCTGCTATCTGAGAACACTGGTCGGGATGTGGAAACGCATGCGCGTGCGAGCAGTGAAACTACACCTATTCTCGCTGCTTGGATTGCACTTGGGTACTGCAGACACAGCTGCTATCTGAGAACACTGGTCGGGATGTGGAAACGCATGCGCGTGCGAGCAGTGAAACTACACCTATTCTCGCTGCTTGGATTGCACTTGGGTACTGCAGACACAGCTGCTATCTGAGAACACTGGTCGGGATGTGGAAACGCATGCGTGTGCGAGCAGTGAAACTACACCTATTCTCGCTGCTTGGATTGCACTTGGGTACTGCAGACACAGCAGCAATCTGAGAACACTGGTCGGGATGTGGAAAAGCATGCGCGTGCGAGCAGTGAAACCACATCTATTCTCGCTGCTTGGATTGCACTTGGGTACTGCAGACACAGCTGCTATCTGAGAACACTGGTCGGGATGTGGAAACGCATGCGCGTGCGAGCAGTGAAACCACATCTATTCTCGCTGCTTGGATTGCACTTGGGTACTGCAGACACAGCGGCTATCTGAGAACACTGGTCGAGATGTGGAAACGCATGCGCGTGCGATCAGTGAAACTACATCTATTCTCGCTGCTTGGATTGCACTTGGGTACTGCAGACACAGCTGCTATCTGAGAACACTGGTCGGGATGTGGAAACGCATGCGCGTGCGAGCAGTGAAACTACATCTATTCTCGCTGCTTGGATTGCACTTGGGTACTGCAGACACAGCTGCTAACTGAGAACACTGGTCGGGATGTGGAAACGCATGCGCATGCGAGCAGTGAAACTACATCTATTCTCGCTGCTTGGATTGCACTTGGGTACTGCAGACACAGCTGTTATCTGAGAACACTGGTCGGGATGTGGAAACGCATGCGCGTGCGAACAGTGAAACCACATCTATTCTCGCTGCTTGGATTGCACTTGGGTACTGCAGACACAGCTGCTATCTGAGAACACTGGTCGGGATGTGGAAAAGAATGCGCGCGAGAACAGTGAAACCACATCTATTCTCGCTGCTTGGATTGCACTTGGGTACTGCAGACACAGCTGCAATCTGAGAACACTGGTCGTGATGTGGAAACGCATGCGCGTGCGAGCAGTGAAACCACATCTATTATCGCTGCTTGGATTGCACTTGGGTACTGCAGACACAGCTGCAATCTGAGAACACTGGTCGTGATGTGGAAACGCATGCGCGTGCGAGCAGTGAAACCACATCTATTCTCGCTGCTTGGATTGCACTTGGGTACTGCAGACACAGCTGCTATTTGAGAACACTGGTCGTGATGTGGAAACACATGCGCGTGCGAGCAATGAAACCACATCTATTCTCTCTGCTTGGATTGCACTTGGGTACTGCAGACACAGCTGCTATCTGAGAACACTGGTCGGGATGTGGAAACGCATGCGCGTGCGAGCAGTGAAACCACATCTATTCTCGCTGCTTGGATTGCAATTGGGTACTGCAGACACAGCTGCTATCTGAGAACACTGGTCGGGATGTGGAAACGCATGCGCGTGCGAGCAGTGAAACCACATCTATTCTCGCTGCTTGGATTGCAATTGGGTACTGCAGACACAGCTGCTATCTGAGAACACTGGTCGGGATGTGGAAACGCATGCGCGTGCGAGCAGTGAAACTACATCTATTCTCGCTGCTTGGTTTGCACTTGGGTACTGCAGACACAGCTGCTATCTGAGAACACTGGTCGGGATGTAGAAACGCATGCGCGTGCGAGCAGTGAAACTACATCTATTTTTGCTGCTTGGATTGCACTTGGGTACTGCAGACACAGCTGCTGTCTGAGAACACTGGTCGGGATGTGGAAACGCATGCGCGTGCGAGCAGTGAAACTACATCTATTCTCCCTGCTTGGATTGCACTTGGGTACTGCAGACACAGCTGCTATCTGAGAACACTGGTCGGGATGTGGAAACGCATACGCGTGCGAGCAGTGAAACTACATCTATTCTCCCTGCTTGGATTGCACTTGGGTATTGCAGACACAGCTGCTATCTGAGAACACTGGTCGGGATGTGGAAACGCATGCGCGTGCGAGCAGTGAAACTACATCTATTCTCGCTGCTTGGATTGCACTTGGGTACTGCAGACACAGCGGCTATCTGAGAACACTGGTCGGGATGTGGAAACGCATGCGCGTGCGAGCAGTGAAACTACATCTATTCTCGCTGCTTGGATTGCACTTGGGTACTGCAGACACAGCGGCTATCTGAGAACACTGGTCGGGATGTGGAAACGCATGCGCGTGCGAGCAGTGAAACTACATCTATTCTTGCTGCTTGGATTGCACTTGGGTACTGCAGACACAGCGGCTATCTGAGAACACTGGTCGGTATGTGGAAACGCATGCGCGTGCGAGCAGTGAAACTACATCTATTCTCGCTGCTTGGATTGCACTTGTGTACTGCAGACACAGCGGCTATCTGAGAACACCGGTCGGGATGTGGAAACGCATGCGCGTGCGAGCAGTGAAACTACATCTATTCTCGCTGCTTGGATTGCACTTGGGTACTGCAGACACAGCGGATATCTGAGAACACTGGTCGGGATGTGGAAACGCATGCGCGTGCGAGCAGTAAAACTACATCTATTCTCGCTGCTTGGATTGCACTTGGGTACTGCAGACACAGCGGCTATCTGAGAACACTGGTTGGGATGTGGAAACGCATGCGCGTGCGAGCAGTGAAACTACATCTATTCTCGCTGCTTGGATTGCACTTGGGTACTGCAGACTCAGCGGCTATCTGAGAACACTGGTCGGGATGTGGAAACGCATGCGCGTGCGAGCAGTGAAACTACATCTATTCTCGCTGCTTGGATTGCACTTGGGTACTGCAGACACAGCGGCTATCTGAGAACACTGGTCGGGATGTGGAAACGCATGCGCGTGCGAGCAGTGAAACTACATCTATTCTCGCTGCTTGGATTGCACTTGGGTACTGCAGACACAGCGGCTATCTGAGAACACTGGTCGGGATGTGGAAACGCATTCGCGTGCGAGCAGTGAAACCACATCTATTCTCGCTGCTTAGATTGCACTTGGGTACTGCAGACACAGCTGCTAAATGAGAACACTGGTCGGGATGTGGAAACTCATGCGCATGCGAGCAGTGAAACCACATCTATTCTCGCTGCTTGGATTGCACTTGGGTACTGCAGACACAGCTGCTATCTGAGAACACTGGTCGGGATGTGGAAACGCATGCGCGTGCGAGCAGTGAAACTACATCTATTCTCGCTGCTTGGATTGCACTTGGGTACTGCAGACACAGCTGCTATCTGAGAACACTGGTCGGGATGTGGAAACGCATGCGCGTGCGAGCAGTGAAACCACATCTATTCTCGCTGCTTGAATTGCACTTGGGTACTGCAGACACAGCTGCTATCTGAGAACACTGGTCGGGATGTGGAAACGCATGTGCGTGCGAGCAGTGAAACCACATCTATTCTCGCTGCTTGGATTGCACTTGGGTACTGCAGACACAGCGGCTATCTGAGAACACTGGTCGGGATGTGGAAACGCATGCGCGTGCGAGCAGTGAAACCACATCTATTCTCGCTGCTTGGATTGCACTTGGGTACTGCAGACACAGCTGATATCTGAGAACACTGGTCGGGATGTGGAAACGCATGCGCGTGCGAGCAGTGAAACCACATCTATTCTCGCTGCTTGGATTGCACTTGGGTACTGCAGACACAGCTGCTATCTGAGAACACTGGTCGGGATGTGGAAACGCATGCGCGTGCGAGCAGTGAAACCACATCTATTCTCGCTGCTTGGATTGCACTTGGGTACTGCAGACACAGCTGCTATCTGAGAACACTGGTCGGGATGTGGAAACGCATGCGCGTGCGAGCAGTGAAACCACATCTATTCTCGCTGCTTGGATTGCAATTGGGTACTGCAGACACAGCTGCTATCTGAGAACACTGGTCGGGATGTGGAAACGCATGCGCGTGCGAGCAGTGAAACTACATCTATTCTCGCTGCTTGGATTGCACTTGGGTACTGCAGACACAGCTGCTATCTGAGAACACTGGTCGGGATGTGGAAACGCATGCGCGTGCGAGCAGTGAAACTACATCTATTTTTTTGCTGCTTGGATTGCACTTGGGTACTGCAGACACAGCTGCTATCTGAGAACACTGGTCGGGATGTGGAAACGCATGCGCGTGCGAGCAGTGAAACTACATCTATTCTCGCTGCTTGGATTGCACTTGGGTACGGCAGACACAGCTGCTATCTGAGAACACTGGCCGGGATGTGGAAATGCATGCGCGTGCGAGCAGTGAAACTACATCTATTCTCGCTGCTTGGATTGCACTTGGGTACTGCAGACACAGCTGCTATCTGAGAACACTGGTCGGGATGTGGAAACGCATGCGCGTGCGAGCAGTGAAACTACATCTATTCTCGCTGCTTGGATTGCACTTGGGTACTGCAGACACAGCGGCTATCTGAGAACACTGGTCGGGATGTGGAAACGCATGCGCGTGCGAGCAGTGAAACTACATCTATTCTTGCTGCTTGGATTGCACTTGTGTACTGCAGACACAGCGCCAATCTGAGAACACCGGTCGGGATGTGGAAACGCATGCGCGTGCGAGCAGTGAAACTACATCTATTCTTGCTGCTTGGATTGCACTTGGGTACTGCAGACACAGCGGCTATCTGAGAACACTGGTTGGGATGTGGAAACGCATGCGCGTGCGAGCAGTGAAACTACATCTATTCTCGCTGCTTGGATTGCACTTGGGTACTGCAGACACAGCTGCTATCTGAGAACACTGGTCGGGATGTGGAAACGCATGTGCGTGCGAGCAGTGAAACTACATCTATTCTCGCTGCTTGGATTGCACTTGTGTACTGCAGACACAGCGGCTATCTGAGAACACCGGTCGGGATGTGGAAACGCATGCGCGTGCGAGCAGTGAAACTACATCTATTCTTGCTGCTTGGATTGCACTTGGGTACTGCAGACACAGCGGCTATCTGAGAACACTGGTTGGGATGTGGAAACGCATGCGCGTGCGAGCAGTGAAACTACATCTATTCTCGCTGCTTGGATTGCACTTGGGTACTGCAGACTCAGCGGCTATCTGAGAACACTGGTCGGGATGTGGAAACGCATGTGCGTGCGAGCAGTGAAACTACATCTATTCTCGCTGCTTGGATTGCACTTGTGTACTGCAGACACAGCGGCTATCTGAGAACACCGGTCGGGATGTGGAAACGCATGCGCGTGCGAGCAGTGAAACTACATCTATTCTTGCTGCTTGGATTGCACTTGGGTACTGCAGACACAGCGGCTATCTGAGAACACTGGTTGGGATGTGGAAACGCATGCGCGTGCGAGCAGTGAAACTACATCTATTCTCGCTGCTTGGATTGCACTTGGGTACTGCAGACTCAGCGGCTATCTGAGAACACTGGTCGGGATGTGGAAACGCATGCGCGTGCGAGCAGTGAAACTACATCTATTCTTGCTGCTTGGATTGCACTTGGGTACTGCAGACACAGCGGCTATCTGAGAACACTGGTCGGGATGTGGAAACGCATTCGCGTGTGAGCAGTGAAACCACATCTATTCTCGCTGCTTAGATTGCACTTGGGTACTGCAGACACAGCTGCTATCTGAGAACACTGGTCGGGATGTGGAAACGCATGCGCGTGCGAGCAGTGAAACCACATCTATTCTCGCTGCTTGGATTGCACTTGGGTACTGCAGACACAGCTGCTATCTGAGAACACTGGTCGGGATGTGGAAACGCATGTGCGTTCGAGCAGTGAAACCACATCTATTCTCGCTGCTTGGATTGCACTTGGGTACTGCAGACACAGCTGCTATCTGAGAACACTGGTCGGGATGTGGAAACGCATGCGCGTGCGAGCAGTGAAACCACATCTATTCTCGCTGCTTGGATTGCACTTGGGTACTGCAGACACAGCGGCTATCTGAGAACACTGGTCGGGATGTGGAAACGCATGCGCGTGCGAGCAGTGAAACTACATTTATTCTCGCTGCTTGGATTGAACTTGGGTACTGCAGACACAGCTGCTATCTGAGAACACTGGTCGGGATGTGGAAACGCATGCGCGTGCGAGCAGTGAAACTACATCTATTCTCGCTGCTTGGATTGCACTTGGGTACTGCAGACACAGCTGCTATCTGAGAACACTGGTCGGGATCTGGAAACGCATGCGCGTGCGAGCAGTGAAACCACATCTATTCTCGCTGCTTGGATTGCACTTGGGTACTGCAGACACAGCTGCTATCTGAGAACACTGGTCGGGATGTGGAAAGGCATGCGCGTGCGAGCAGTGAAACCACATCTATTCTCGCTGCTTGGATTGCACTTCGGTACTGCAGACACAGCTGGTATCTGAGAACACTGGTCGGGATGTGGAAACGCATGCGCGTGCGAGCAGTGAAACAACATCTATTCTCGCTGCTTGGATTGCACTTGGGTACTGCAGACACAGCTGCTATCTGAGAACACTGGTCGGGCTGTGGAAACGGATGCGCGTGCGAGCAGTGAAACCACATCTATTCTCGCTGCTTGGATTGCACTTGGGTACTGCAGACACAGCTGCTATCTGAGAACACTGGTCGGGCTGTGGAAACGCATGCGCGTGCGAGCAGTGAAACCACATCTATTCTCGCTGCTTGGATTGCACTTGGGTACTGCAGACACAGCTGCTATCTGAGAACACTGGTCGGGCTGTGGAAACGCATGCGCGTGCGAGCAGTGAAACCACATCTATTCTCGCTGCTTGGATTGCACTTGGGTACTGCAGACACAGCTGCTATCTGAGAACACTGGTCGGGCTGTGGAAACGCATGCGCGTGCGAGCAGTGAAACCACATCTATTCTCGCTGCTTGGATTGCACTTGGGTACTGCAGACACAGCTGCTATCTGAGAACACTGGTCGGGATGTGGAAACGCATGCGCGTGCGAGCAGTGAAACCACATCTATTCTCGCTGCTTGGATTGCACTTGGGTACTGCAGACACAGCTGCTATCTGAGAACACTGGTCGGGCTGTGGAAACGCATGCGCGTGCGAGCAGTGAAACCACATCTATTCTCGCTGCTTGGATTGCACTTGGGTACTGCAGACACAGCTGCTATCTGAGAACACTTGTCGGGCTGTGGAAACGCATGCGCGTGCGAGCAGTAAAACCACATCTATTCTCGCTGCTTGGATTGCACTTGGGTACTGCAGACACAGCTGCTATCTGAGAACACTGGTCGCGCTGTGAAAACGCATGCGCGTGCGAGCAGTGAAACCACATCTATTCTCGCTGCTTGGATTGCACTTGGGTACTGCAGACACAGCTGCTATCTGAGAACACTGGTCGCGCTGTGAAAACGCATGCGCGTGCGAGCAGTGAAACCACATCTATTCTCGCTGCTTGGATTGCACTTGGGTACTGCAGACACAGCTGCTATCTGAGAACACTGGTCGGGATGTGGAAACGCATGCGCGTGCGAGCAGTGAAACCACATCTATTCTCGCTGCTTGGATTGCACTTGGGTACTGCAGACACAGCTGCTATCTGAGAACACTGGTCGGGATGTGGAAACGCATGCGCGTGCGAGCAGTGAAACTACATCTATGCTCGCTGCTTGGATTGCACTTGGGTACTGCAGACACAGCTGCTATCTGAGAACACTGGTCGGGATGTGGAAACGCATGCGCGTGCGAGCAGTGAAACTACATCTATTCTCGCTGCTTGGATTGCACTTGGGTACTGCAGACACAGCTGCTACCTGAGAACACTGGTCGGGATGTGGAAACGCATGCGCGTGCGAGCAGTGAAACTACATCTATTCTCGCTGCTTGGATTGCACTTGGGTACTGCAGACACAGCTGCTACCTGAGAACACTGGTCGGGATGTGGAAACGCATGCGCGTGCGAGCAGTGAAACTACATCTATTCTCGCTGCTTGGATTGCACTTGGGTCAGGTGAGAAACGTGGCAATATAACTTTACATAGGCCTGATATTCGTAGTATTCACGAGGACTGGAAACTGACATACCAGAGGTGGACACAACTGTAATTGCGTCATTAATCAGACATGGGGAATAACATATGCATATTGGTCATGCACACATAACATATGATGGATGAGGCGTAGGGACACAGAACATGGCAAAATTTACTTTTCCACATTCCCTCCTTGTCACTACGTTTCCATCAGGAAACATCAATTTTCATGATACCATCTATCATTTCATACAGTACCATTTGCTCGTCTCGAATTGTCTTGGAACGGGATTTAGAACGGGGCTTGGGACTAGGAATACAAGAGGTAGCACACATGCTGCAAATCGCAGGGCCACATTGTATACAGAGGCAGCAGCTGAATATGATCGCTACTGCAATACCTAGAAAGGACAGGACTTTCCATCCCCATGCGGAAATTATATTCCAGAACCAACCGGACCATGTCCAGGTGCCTGGATCTTGGTGTAACAGATGGGCAATTTTATGGAGTCTGGTTATAGCTGAATAAACAGACGGCGCGTTATTTGGAATGAAAATGCAGCAACTAGATCCGATGACTCTACAGGCCCCGCCCCTATCGGCCAGTATGACGTCAAGGACGAGACGATTTTGCAAAACGACAAATCTCATAGCAGATTGTTCTTCGGTTAGGTTACCTAGAGCAGAGGCAGTCTCATTTACTACAGCTTCAAGGGTTCTTGTTAACCTACGGATCAGTTTACTATTCTGGACAGGTCCTACAAAGAAGAAGAAACCTTTATTGAAATCTGTATACTGTTCTAGAGTAGTTTCAGTATAATCGACAATTGGGGACTCCCTTCTATGTCTAATGTGTACTAGATGTGTGTTTCTGTGATAATCAGATGGGGCTAGGAAAACAGGTGGCAGTAGGAAAGCAATGTAACAGGTTCCCTCCCAATCGAGGGGCAGACGGACATATGCGGTCTGACCACAAATAAAATAAGAATGACGTGAAGCTTTGAAAACAGATTTCCCACTGTCACTATACTGGATAACAGTAGTACAGTCACTATGACCTACATGTATGGAACCATAACTACGGACACATAATTCGCCTTTGACTGGTAGTACTGAAATAGCAGGTAAGTCTGGAGTAGTATCAGACTGAACATTCAGGACCATGAAATTCGACGAATAATTACCTAAATTATATACTTCATTTTCTAGATCTAAACCTGTTCTGTGGGGGAAACCTTGCTTGTCTGAAAAACATGTACTGTTAAGAAAAGACATATCTGTTGAGGATGACGTTAGCGTGGACCATGCTCCACACGAACCATTATGTGAGAATGGATAAGGAAAGAGTGGCAGAACTCCCTTCGGTGTCTGGAAAGGGGGGAGTCGACCACACACCCAACAATTAGTGGCATTGCTGGTCTGGTGTGAGTAATGTAACATACGGATAAATGTGTTGTTGCGCATAGCGAGGCGGTATGAATATTCGTGAGGAGGCAGATCACTAAACGTGTGCTCTACTGTAGTATTAGCAGACATATTTACATGAGGGACTGGAAAATACAGATAGAACGCGTAGCTGGTGCAGGAAATCAAGATGCTAATGAATAATACGAAACTCAGAAAAACGATACATTGAATTGAACTTCGACTGACTCTCTCACTATGGGGGTCTATTTTATACATGTCAGAAACAGTCTAACCGTTTCACCTAGGGGAGGACTTATACAATCAAACTGACTGACTTATTAGACCTGAGCTTTTGCTTATACTCCTGCTGCAGAGTTTTCTCTAACCAGGGAGGGGTTGTAGTAATGTCTTTTGCGGGACAGTCCTTTAACACAATGTTCTGGCAATCTTTCGAATCCTGGGAAATGTTTTTAGAAACGGATTTCAATCCTTTAAAAAGTTTAATATGAGAAAGGTGGATCCATCCTTTTCTGCCTTCCAACTTGACGGCTGTACGGGTGGTGAGGAGGACCTGACGGGGCTCCTTCCAACGAGGCTCCAGCGGACTTGATCGGTCAAAATTCCGGACCATCACTAGGGAACCTGGAACGATTTCATGCGGTGCCACCTCGGTATTGTCTGGAAATGCGGCAGCAACCTGTGAACGACATGAGTTGAGGGCAGACATCAAGGAAGCTAGGTAATCTGTCAGCATATTACACGAAACATCGGTAATACTTCGGGGTCTAGGAGTACCCCACATATTAGGGGGGCGGCCGAATACGACCTCATACGGGGACAGACCTGATCTGGAATGTGCGACCATGCGCATATAAAACAAAGCAACTGGCAGAGCTACTAGCCAGTCCACACCTTTTTCTTTACAAACTTTGGCAATACGGATTTTCAGGGTCTGATTATGTCTCTCGACTAGACCGGCTGCTTCAGGATGGCGTACACAATGAAACTTCCACTGGTACCCTAACAACAGGGAAACGTGCTTCATCAGTTCAGAGGAGAATGGCTGGCCGTTATCAGAATATACGACTCTAGGGAGTCCGTATCTAGGGAAGAATTCACGAACCAACTGCTTGGCAGTGGTCGCGGCTGTGTAATCTGGGACTGGATATGCTTCTGTCCACCTGGACAAAGCGCATACAACTACAAGGACATACTTGAAACCTCGACATCGCTCCATCTGAATATAATCCATCTGGAGGACCTCAAAAGGATGGTCAGGGGGCTGGAAACCACCTTGTTCCACCGGGACACTTTTACCTGGATTAAACTGACAACATATCATACAGGTACGGACTTTCTGCTTGGCTGCAGCTCGTAAATGCTTGTTGAACCAAATGTTCTGGATACTGTCTAACATAGCTTTTTCTCCTAAATGTGCTGGACTATGTGCGGTATTGATAATGACTTGAACCATAGAATCGGGGAGAAACCATGTGGCTCTACCCTTCGTTAACCATCCTTGATCTGTCTGGACCCCTCCTTGTTCAGACCATTTCTTGATTTCGTCGGGAGTAGCATGTAACTGGATATCTATGACATCTTGTGTAGGGTCCTTAACTGTCATGCATGTAATCGGATCTGGAGTATGTATTATGTTAACTGGAATGTCTGGATTCTGTGCTGTAAGCTTGGCTGTGCGATCTGCTAGATCATTACCTTGGGAAATAATGTCAGTAACTTTCGTATGTGCTTTGCATTTCATGATGGCAATGGATGTCGGTAAATGTATGGCATCTAACAGGGCTTGAATAAGGAGACCATGCTGAATCTTGGTTCCATGAGAAGTCATGAAACCTCTCTCCTGCCAGAGCACTCCGAAGTCGTGTACAACTCCGAATGCGTAACGTGAATCTGTGTAAACATTAACTTTCAGGTTCTTGGCATGTATACAGGCTTGTGTCAGAGCGACTAGCTCTGCTGCTTGAGCGGACAGGGTATCAATACGGTGTGTTTCAATAACTTCAGTGTCAGTAGTCACTGCATACGCAGCGACTAGTTCTCCTGTACTAGTTCTCATACATGAACCATCCACATAAAGTGTCAGGTCGGGGTCTGGTAACGGAATGTCTGT
Source organism: Lissotriton helveticus (assembly GCF_964261635.1). Classification (NCBI taxonomy): domain Eukaryota; kingdom Metazoa; phylum Chordata; class Amphibia; order Caudata; family Salamandridae; genus Lissotriton; species Lissotriton helveticus. The sequence goes on from NW_027611666.1 coordinate 2,223,205, forward strand.
CAGGTCTTGTCTTGGCTTTGTCGTAATGTTAACTACTTCCACACAGTCATGTGTGGCTGGATTTGAATTAACTGATGGTAACAGTGTAGCAGGATTCAGGACGTTGCAGCGTCTGATTTCTATGTGTGGCTGGAACAGTGTCAATTCATAACCTGTTAAACGTGCAATTGTCAAGTGCTGAGTTTGTGTTCGGTTTAAAAGAACTTCTACTGAATGTGGAACTTGTACTGTCAGGGAATGTCCTAAAACTATGGAATCACTTTGTCTGATAGCTAGTGCTGTGGCTGCAACTGACTTGAGGCACGCAGGCAACGCCTGGGCGACTGGATCTAATGTGCTCGAAAAATAAGCACAGGGCTTGTATTGTCCTGCTTGATCTTGTGTGAGAACAGATAATGCTGTACCTTCGCGTTCAGTAACAAAAAGTGTAAAAGGCTTACTGTAGTTCGGTGTAGCTAGAACTGGAGCTTGGCATAAAGCTTTCTTTAACTCGTTGAAACTCAGTGTATGTTCAGATGTCCAAGGGAGGACAGTCGATACGGCTGCCTCCTGTGTCGTTAACTGTATCAGTGACTTGGCTAGAAATGCATACTGGGGAATCCATTGTCTGCAATAAGAAGTAAGGCCGATAAAGGCACGTACCTCCTTCTGGGTTCTGGGCTGGGGAAGACTCGCTATTAACTGGATACGGTCTGGTGTCAACTGCCTACCCCTCTTGGACAGTAAGTGTCCTAAGTATACCACTTGCTGGACACAGAATTGAAGCTTCGAAGGTGACACCTTGTGCCCCATCTCGGCTAGAAAATACAAAACTGTAAGTGATGCTCGCTCGCAGTCACGTTCAGAACGGGCTGTGATCAGTAGATCATCGACATACTGGAGTAGGGCAGTGTCAGTTGGCATGTGAATGTTATCTAGTTGTCTCTTGAGTGCTTGACTGTAAATACTAGGGCTTTCTGTGAAACCTTGAGGAGCGCGTGTGAACATATAGCTCCTTCCATTTAAACAAAATCCGAAAAGAAACTGGCTGTCTGGATGAATTGGAACACTGAAAAATGCATTCTTGAGATCTATGACAGTGAAAAACGTGGCTTCGGAATCAATAGCTGTTAACAGGGAAGAAATGTCTGGGACAACTGGGTACTGAGGAATAATACATTTGTTAAGCTCTCGTAAATCAATCACTAATCGATATACTGGAGGTGCATTTGGATCAGTACGTTTCATGACTGGAATGATCGGAGAATTACATACATTGGAGTCAGTTTCTACAACTACTCCCTGAACGATGAGCTCGTCAATAATTTTGGATAAGGCTACTACAGCCTCAGGTGGCAATCTATACTGTCTGATTCGGGGTAACACTACACCTGGTTTGAGAGTCACACGATGGGGTGTGATTTGCATGTAACCTACATCAGTTGGACCTTGCGCCCATAAATGCTGCGGAACTTTAGACAATCTTGAATCAAACTCTCGTAATACATAGTGACCCTTGAAGTCACGTAGGAACAGACGTATTCCCTCTGGGGAACAGCAAATAACTGCACCTAATTCTTTCAGTGTCTTAATGCCTAATAGATTTTCTGGACATGACTTAGTAAGTAACAGATCAGTAGTGCGGGACAATGGACCTACTTCTAGAGTAACTGGCTTTGAAATCTCGTTAACTATTGGTTTTCCTGAAAATCCAAGGGAAACATTTCTTGAGCCTGAGAGCGGAGCCCCTGGAACTTCGGCGTGACTGATTGTGGTCCTACTTGCCCCTGTATCGATCAAAAACTTTCTGTCTTTCCCTAATACTTGACTGTGAACATAGGGACCTTCTTGATCTACAGGTATCTCGATGAGAGGCAAGCCTACCTCCCTCTCTAGGCTGTTTCATGAATATGGCTGGTACTCTGGATACTCTGTCTGAGCATACTGGTACATCTGCGATGTAACGTGCTGTGTTGCAGCAATGGGCTGCGGTGCGGGAACTGTCTGTTGTGCATTCTGTGGCTGAGGAGTCTGTGAAACTTGTTCTTGTCTAGGCGGACGTGGTCTTTCTTTAGTCTTACCAGTAGCTATATTATGTTTCAGAACTGCACACTCGTTTATAAAATGACCTGGCTGTTTACAATAATTGCAGTTCCCTTTAACGGGAGCTGCAGGATGACTGGCTTGATTCGGACCCCTCTTCTGACTGTCTTGAGGAATAGATTGTGCAACTAGCACTTTCATTTTCGTGTCTTTCATACGTTTTCTTTCGTGTTCTTGCTCTTCCCTGATTCTATTCTGGTGATACTGGAGCATCTGGAGCATCTGGGACGGGGTGTTTGCTTGCCAGGTGCTTTCGACTTTCAGAACTCGGTTTTTAATTTGTGGACTTGAATTCTCGACTAATTTGGTAACAAAAAGGTGAGGGTATGACTCACTACTTGTCTTGAGACCACTGTTAATACTGAAACATTTCTCAAATCTAGAATAAAAATCACTAATATCTTCATCTTGTTTCTGTTTACAGGCTGAGATTGCATCCCAGTCTTCCTTCCTAGTTGTCAATAATCTGGGTAAAACTTGAATCAGTAATTCTGGTAATTCTTTACATTTATCTCCAAGACCGGTACCTGGTACTCGTGCCTTGTCTTCAGCTTCTAGGACTGCCCAATCGATCTTTTTCTCTCCCACCTCCCATTCCTTTTCCTTTAGCTTTTCATACACCCCTGCGGGTAGCAGGACCTTTAACATTTTAACGATATCTGGATAAGTGTATTCTCCCATACGGAGCATGTCTTTTAATTCTCTATGGAACCCTGCTGGATCTTTGTCATGACAGGGAATTAACTTCTTCATTTCAAGAAGTTCCATCTTTGAAATCGGAGTGTATACAAACACTCGTTGCATTTCGCCACCCGCCCCTTGGACTGGGTGGACTTCTCGTAACGGATTCTGTCTGTCTATGTAGAATGATTTGCTTTCTGGGGGTGAAACATGAACAAAATGCGGATTCAGAAACGTTCTATACTTGTGACGCTGTTCTAGAATGACACTAACTAAATCGGTACCTAGACCTCTCCATCTATACTGGAGTAACTCGTTCAGGATATCGTGTAACGGACCTGGATCAGAGTGTTGACCCTCATACAGAGTAATGAGGTACTGGATCATATACATACCCACCAGTCGTTGCTCGGCTGGGGGCAGTTTCAGAAACATTTGTGCCACTATTTCGTCTGGAAAAGTGGTAGAATCAGTAATCCATCGGACTGCTGATCGGGCTAGTTCTTGTTCGTGCATAGTACTTAATTCACTGTAACCGACTAGTGATTTCAGAATGTGATCGGTAGCTTGGAATACTTGTTCTAGAGAACCTTGTTCTGGTGCTGGATGATGGAAAGTAGACTTGGGTTCTAGACGTAGATGGCGATCTGGAAATCTAGATTTTCCTACATACGCTATTCTGGCGGGATTCTCGTTCTCTTCCTCTTCAGGATCAGAGATACTTTCTTTCTCGCTTACTAGTGCTGCTTTACGCTGTTCGTGTATCTTTATTATTTCTTTACGGATTTTCTTGTACATACTCTCCATAGCACTGACGGTCTTGTGCTTACCCTCGGCTATATTATCACTCCACCTTGTCAGAATTTTCATCTCGGCGGAATCTTTAGACGGGTAATCTTGTTCTCTTATTAGACAATTGATCAGGAACTTTAATATCATGAGCTGGATCTCGGCTTTCCTTTGAGACATAATCTCGCCAATACTTTCTGGATCATCCCCTGTACGGATGAAACGATATATTCTGTCTAGATCTTCTTTCATATTCGGTAAGGTGACTAGATACTCGGTCACTCTCCTTACACGTAAGGAATATAAAACCATATTATATTCGCCTGGAACTGGATCATAGACACATTCGTTAAGGGTTTGCCTGATTTCTGTAACAGACTGATGTTTAGGCGTGCGCTGTAACGCTTGAGCATGTAATTCGAGTAATGTTAAACGCTTGTGTGGCGGCGGGGTTTGAGGAAGACCTCCTCCTGCGGCCCCTAGACTAGAATCGTCGACTGACATTCTTCGTCCTGGCAGGGTAGGCAATTGTAACGTGGGCTGGACTTGTATGGCGGGCTGGACCGGGGGTACCGTAACAGGTACTCCGGTGTCTGGAGGAGCATGAACTACCTGGTTTACAGGGACTGGCGGAGCGCGAACAGGATTTGCATATTCGGGGACTGTGTCGTCCAGATAGGACGAAATAAAAATATCAGCTGCGGTCGGTTTGTGACGTAGCTTGGTCGGAACTAATGGTGGCGGGAAATTACTAGACGCCTCTGGGGTCGCTTTTGGCAAACCTTCGGCAAGAAGAGGATACATACCCTTAATGAGGGCATGCCTCTGTCTGTCTGACTGTTCGGCTTTGACTTGTTCACCTATCTCGATTAATTCTCTTTCTTGGGCTCGTTCCTGGGATTCTCTACTTAACTCTGACTTTCTGACTTCTTTCTCGGTCCTTCTATGGGCTTCCTTACGCCATAACTCGATGGCATCTTTCTGTGACTGTCTGGCTTTCTTTTTCCATAATGCTTCTTCTACTCGCATGATACATTCGGCATCCCATGTACCCGATACGGGCCATCTATACTTTTCGTCTAACTGTTTGGTATACTCTACCCATAAATCTAGATACAATATGGCGCTTATGCCATGTTTCTGATACATAAAATGACCTGGACTGTCCCTGGGCGGGACAGGAACTGCTTCCTCTAATAAACCCTTTCTAGTTTTTAACTGACGTAACTTGGAAAAGAGCGGCATTGTAAACTTGAATCGGAACACAATACAATACACGAAAAACAATAACAATTGGGAAAACAATTCAGGCATACCACGACATTGGAAATACATTGAACAACATTATAAATGACAGGTCGAACAGAATATTACCTGGAATACTGAGAACAGAAACAGAACAGAATTTCTCGAGAACGGAACAGACTAGAGTTACTGGATGCACTGCTATAACAGTACGGAACATACCGGTCCCATAAAGGGACGCATCAAGACCCGTATCCACCTAGGTGAACACTTCGTTTGTGAGTCTGGGCACCACCAACCCACGGACCAGGAGTCAATTTAGATTGGTCCTGTCTAGATACTACCCCAGCAATGGTACTCACCGGGCAGCAAGAACGGAAGGCCTCGGACTGGACTGGACGACGGACGACGAACTTCGGACTTCAGTTACGGGTGGGCCTCCGGATACCTCGGACCTTGGACTCTTGGCTTGGGCTCTGGTCGGGACTCGCCGCGTTCCTCCACCGTCTCGTTCGGATGCTGGACCGCCTCCTCCGTCTCCTCCGTGGGCCTGAGGGATACTTGAGGCAGAAATATCTGCACGTGGCCGGTATGGTTCCGTCACGGCTGCAGAGGGTCAGGGGGTCGGCGTGGCTTCACCGACGCGTGGGGAAAGGGCAAGTCCCTATTCGGGCGCCATTATGTGGTATATAAATAAATAATACCGGATCTATTTTTGAATGAATGAATGAATAACAGATAGCTCAATAAAATAAGAGTCAAGATTCGAGGTAGTAGGAGTTTCTGCAGGTTTATTACAGCATAAGGACAGGATCAGGACAACCTGCATAGGATGACCCAGCAGCTGCTGGGGCCGGGTCTGGGATGAGCGCGCTAACTTTTAATAACAATACATCAACTTATATACATAGCGCAAACACATAGCATTACATTGCAGTAGGCGTAACAGTGGGTGGAGCAGAAGGCGTGACGCGTAGCAGTCGCGAAAGATAACAGTAAAAGTGGGTGTAACTGGGCGTATACATAGACATGTGGTGCAAACGTAACAGAATATGTCATGAATGGGCGGAATCATTGGGGGGGGCTACCTAAGGAGCCGGGACCTCTAACCTAATGGTGCGCGTAAACTGGCAATGACGTGTTACTAGGAGAAGCTGGGGGCTACGAACTCTGTGCTAGGAGCAGAGACTAAAGTCTGGAGGGTCGGAGCGACATGTACCTAAACCCTATCTAGTATCTGATGTTTAGGGAACATGTTGATATAAACTAGAAGTCATGAGGGGAAAAGCTAACTTGATTCTAAGACTGGACCATGCATTATTCTACATGTAGTGCGTGATGAAGAATATTAAATGACCATTAATACAGTATTTCTCTAACGTGGAGCCGAATAGGCTAGACAATGACGGAAACTATTGATGCAGTTCAGTAGCTTAGGAATGCAGAGAAGAAGGACTGAACTGATAGCTGGAATTATAACATACTCTTGGCAGACTCAGAGGCAGAGCCAAGCTGCACCGGGCACTGCGAGGCAGGAAGTAAGTGAAGGGTCGAGGATACAGGTGGGGGCTGTATCGCTCCTCAGCGAGGCTTTCAGGAGACAGGAGCTGAATCTGTTGTCCGGGCCCTTTTGAGGCCTGGAAACGGGGACTTTATAATGAAATAACGTGCACACTGAGAAACGTGGCAATATAACTTTACATAGGCCTGATATTCGTAGTATTCACGAGGACTGGAAACTGACATACCAGAGGTGGACACAACTGTAATTGCGTCATTAATCAGACATGGGGAATAACATATGCATATTGGTCATGCACACATAACATATGATGGATGAGGCGTAGGGACACAGAACATGGCAAAATTTACTTTTCCACAGGGGGGGGGGTCCCAAAGCCCCCATGATGCCAGCGGGACCCAGCATTGTTCCTACCCGTAGGGAGCAGCTTAAAATCCTGCGCTCTATGGGCAGGATCAATGTTTTCATGTGTTTCTCTGCCCGCTTCATAAGCTGTGCATTGTGGGGAGTGTAAGTTAGAGTTGGCCCAGGTAACTACAACTCCTCAGTTTCTATGGTGTTGTGTGTGTGAAATGTGAACCTAAGGAAAAAGGCCCCTGTAACCTTTGTTTTTTTCAGTGTATTTCTAAGGTTTTTTATGCTATTTCCTACCTATATCGTCCCTGTAACCTTTGCTTTTTTCAGTGAAAATATCTATCTAGCTATCTCCCTCTCTCTTCGAGTCTCTATGGTTCGCAAGTAAACTTCCCCAAGGAACAAGGCTCTTTATGCCTTAATATCTTGGCGGGATAGCGTACTTGTTTGCAGCACATACGGGAGATCGCCGTTTCTCATAAAGTTTTCCAAACGTTATGAAATGGCCTAGAATATACAAGCACCTGTAATGCACCGGCAGCCTCTTGTAATTAGCTGTGTTCACATTCAGTCCTGTTAGGCACTGCCATGCTCCCCGATGGAACTTCCCGCCACTGAGGGGCTGATAATCATTTCCAACTCTAAAGCAGGTGTATTTCACGAGTAGATCAATATCCAAAGGGTCTTCACTCTTCCATACAGCATCCAGCAAGGCTAGATGACGGCAGTAGCCAGTGTGTCAGGGCCCCAAGTGAAAGGAAAGGAAAGAAATGCCGTCTTTGGTCCCTGTTTGAACTGTGAAATACAGCAATAATTAGGGTTCAGTGGGCCCTGGTGCCACTGCACCTGCTGCACCAATGGAAGCTACGCCTCTAGTTTACGTATTGTGTTTAAAGTTGGAGTGGAGGATAAACAATTTGTGGTTGAGATAAAAATAATGATTTACAAGTACAGTTTTTACTTTGAAAATGGTATCCTACTAATTGATTGTGAATACATAGAAAATTGAGTGCGTTCTAATGTAATTTACTGTAATCTGCATTGATAAAGACAGAAAGAGTGCTCCCACAAAGAAATACACACACAAAGAGATGCACAGATCCACAAACACACACACCACACATGAACACACAGACACCTAACAACCCATAAACACTTAAATACACATAGAAAAAAATAACACCCACAAACAGATATTCAAATAGATGCACACGAACATGCACACATAAACAAACACACAGGCTAAAAGACACTCACACACGTAAACCAGCACCCACCTCATTGACACTGAAGTAAATAGGTAATAATGAGACACTGGCAGGCAGGAGCATACCTTGGGCAGGAAGATTGGAGGGGGTGAGCTGCAGATTTTCCATGAATGGAACCAGCATATATATAATGTTAAAACACCTTATACGACAAGCAGGGTGCATGAGAGGGGCTAACGGGGCAATGGAAAGGAGACACATGCGGAGTGAGAGAAAACACGTTATTTTGTAATACAACCAACATTGTTGAAGACTTTCAAAACAGAAAGTGAAAAGTGTGTGCGCGTGTCTGTGTCGGTGTGTAGATAAAAACTCCTGTTGAAATGCGACAGACATCTCACCATACCCGACTGTAAGCACCTGTGCCCAACTATTTAGCTGAAATACATTTACTAGTCAGATGTAACACCCCAAATACCACCCCCGGAAGCTGCGCCCCTGCTGGCATGGCAGAGAATGACACCGGTTAGGGAATGAAGTAGAATTCCAAGTTCTAGGGTCTCTACAGCAGCACAGAAGATGGGAGCCTAACTTGTCCGAGTGCTCTGGGGGTGCCGTTCCCACTAAATCTTCAGCCCGATCTTGCATGGCCAGGGATTAGGGATAGCGACGCGATAACTTACGCCACACAGTGGGTCGGTAACAGGCAGGAAGCTCTATTACCTGCTACTGTTTAGCCCACTGGGCAGACAAGATGACCATGTCCCAAGAGGGGCTACTGCCCACTAGATTAGTATTCAAGGATCACAGACATGATCACATCCGTCCACAACAGCCCCTCGACAGAGATCACTGAACCACCTGAAAGGAAAGATGACCTGAGGCCACAATGTGTTTACTGCGCTTTTTCTTTGGAGAGATGGCAAGGGAAAGATGGCAGTAGGAGCATGGCTGCTGCTTCGCCGCAGTCATCTATAGTACATCCACAGATACCGTGGTTTCACATGCAGGCCTGCTTAATCAACTGCAGATCCCTGCCAAAACATGCAGACGAGATTTGGCTCAATCTCGAAGCTAACTCTTGGGATGCCATGTTTTTAACCGAAACTTGGTTAAAAGAAAGTTCCAACCCCGATGTAGGTCTGGCCATTTTGGATGGTTATTGTATGGTAACAGCTAATCGTGCCGGTAACAGGCGCGGGTGGGTTGGCAGTAATACTTAGGAAAGGATTGGGACATCTGGTAAAAATAAATTGAGTTTGCAGGATCTTTAGAAGCAATCTCCTTTAGTATCAGATTCTCTCCTACTTCCTCTTGTGCGGGCCTGTTCATCTACAAACCCCCAGACTCCCTGCCCTCTCATTGGACGGAGTTGTTTGATACGATTGCAGACTTACCTTAAAATACTCTAATTTCATAGTTCTTGGGGCCTTCAGTGTCCATATGGATAAGGATAACTGTCCAATGGCCCTCCAACTGGCTGTCACTCTCAACTGGCTAAATCTAGCACAAATGGTGACTGCACCTACCCACTCAGCCGGCCACACGTAGGATCTGATTTTCTCCAACGACCATACCATGAAAGTGCTAGATCCTTTACCGATGACCTGGACGGATCATTATTTAGTTCCCTTTACCCTCACTAGTTTAATCTGCACTAATCAGTCCAGTATGGAGGCTGAAGAGAGAAGAAATTGGAGGAAGGTTACACCCAAGCGTACGGAACCAGAATTACAGGAAACGCTCCCATTACTTATAGGACATCCCAATCAAGATGCGTCTGCCTTTGATGATTGGATTATCTCAGCCATTGATAAAGTACCCCCCATCAAAACCTCAAAACCGGCTAGGAAAAAAACATCAGCTCCATGGTTTTCACTCGAACTCCGCCAGGAAAAAAGCCTATGTAAGCGACTTGAGCGTCTATGACGGAAAAAGTATGACCTAGAGGCTAAGAACACATAGAATAGCATTGAAAAGATTTCGCAGGCTAAACCGCAATACTCTGATAGAATTTTTCGCAGATCAAATAAAAGCCTCAGACAACTCTTCAAGAGGAGTTTTTAATATTGTGCAGGGATTTCGGAAGCCACAAACCTTAAAGAGCACGATTGTCCCTTCAGCTAGTCTATGTGAAGAGTTAGCTAGTTTCTTCCAGGACAAAATTCAGACTATATACTCTTCTTTCCCCAAGATAGTTCCAGCAAGTCTCTCAGTCAAGACAGTGCCTACGATCCAGCATGTGGAGAGCAGGTCGGAATTTCGGCCCTTTAGCCCAGAAGCCTCTATGCTGGAACTTTATAAACTTAAGTCCGGCTCATCGGCTGATCCCTGCCCACCTAGGTTTTATAAACTTCTTGCTTCAGGCTGAACCCCCTCCTTAATTTTATCTGGGATTCTTCTCTGAAAGAAGGCATCTATCCTGCAAGGTGGAAAACAGCTTTTGAACAACCAATCCTGAAGAAAGAAGATGCAGACCCAGCAGACCTAAAGAATTTTAGACCTATTTCACTTCTCTCTGCACCGGCTAAGATACTTGAGAAGGAAGTTTAAAAACAAATGCCTGAATTCTTAGAGTCTCACAATCATTCGGAATGACTCTCAGTCGGGATTTAGGACTGAGAAGGCCTTGCTTGAACTGGCAGAAACTATAAGGGAAATGGTGGACCAGGGTAGCTGTGCGATGTTAGTGCTGCTGGACTTGTCTGCAGCATTCGATACTGTGGCACACCAGATCCTCCTGGAAAGAATTGCGCTCCTGGGAGTGTCCGGGACTACCTTGAGTTGGTTCCGCTCCTTCTTGGAGGGATGGTCCCAAAAAGTGTTCCTACGACCACACGTGTCGTCTTTCAGCCCCTCAGTTTGTGGAATCCCGCAGGGCTCAGCCTTGGCCCTACTCTCTTTAATGTATATCTGGCCCATTTAGCTCCAATCATTGAACAACTAGGGATGAAGGTCATATAATATTCGGATGACACTCAGCTTGTGTTCTCCTTCAGGGAACACTCAAAGGCTGTATTTATAAATTTTAAGCGGTGTATGCTGATAGCTGCATAAAGTTAAATGCAGATACAACAGAGGTCATTTTTTTTATTCAAGCCTCTCCTCCCAAGCCTGACCTTTGGTGGACTTCATAGGTAAATCCTCCACCTTCTCCGGCTACATCAGCTAGGAACCTTGGGTTTAGGTTTGATTCCAATCTAACTGGCAAATCTCAGATCTGCCAGGTCTCTTCTACATGTTTTTAGAAGTTGAAAGCCTTGAGAAGATTTTTACATCTTCTGCCGATGGAATGTAGAAAGTCAGTGGTCCATGCATTAGTCATGTTATGTTATGTTGTTATGTTATTGGGATTTATATAGCGCTCGGCTGCCCCAGCCAAGGGGCGTCCCGGCGCTGCGAGTGAAGCTGAAGGCAGAAAGAAGAAAGCACCAGAGGGGAGAAGGGGAGATTACTGAAAGAGGTGGGTTTTGATGGCTTTCCTGAAAGCCAGAAGGTCCTGTATGCCACGGATTGTTTCCGGTAGGCTGTTCAAAGCTTGGCAGCGAGCAGGCTGAAGGATCGGCCGCCCATTCTGGCCAGTTAGGTGCGGGGAATGACCACAAGATGTTGTCCTTCTGAACGAAGTGACCTCCTAGGAATATACTCCGCCAGGAGGGGGCGCAACATCGGGGGAGAGGCGGTTTTAAGGATTTTGAAGGCTAAGCAGAGTGCCTTAAACTGAATCCTTTTTCCCACCGGGAGCCAGTGCAGTTTTTTCAGGACTCCAGCCACCGAGGAGTGGCGGGGGAGACCTACCAGGGCCCTGGAGGCAGCATTCTGGACTCTCTGAAGTCTGGTAGTTTCCGCCAGATTAGCGCCCAGTAAAAGGGAGCTGGCGTAATCCAGCCTAGAAAGGATGGTAGCTTGGACAATTAACTGGCGGGTGTGGCAGTCGAAGAACTTCAGGATGGGTCTTAGATTGCGCAGGATGCCGAAGCAGGTAGCTGCCACTTTTTTGGTGTGTTGGGTGAATTTCAATGCCGAGTCTACCCAGACTCCCAGATTTTTAACACATTCCTTGGGCTTAGAAGGTTGGCCCAAGGTGTCGGGCCACCAGCTTTCGCCCCAGGATGCGGTGTTTTTCCCCAGGAGCAGTATCTCTGTTTTCCCCGCATTGAGCTGGAGGAAATTCGCCGTCATCCAGTTGGTGATGTCAGTAAGGGTCTGTTTGAAGTGATGGGCCTCCAAACCGTTGTTGTCATTGAGAGCTACCACCAACTGGGTGTCGTCTGCGTAAGACACTAACGCCAGTCCACTCTTTTTAACCACTTCTGCTAGCGGTCGAACATAAACATTGAACAGGGTGGGGCTCAGTGATGACCCCTGAGGCACCCCCTGTCCAGTGCTGTGCTCTTTAGAGAGGTAAGGGGGGGTGGAGACTTTAAAGGATCTGTTGGAAAGAAAGTCTCTAAACCATCCCAGGGCAGTCCCTGTGATTCCAATTTCCTCCAGTCTCATCAGAAGGACCTCGTGTGACACCGTGTCGAAGGCAGCACTGAGATCCAACAGGATCAGTGCTGCCGTTCCGCCGGTGTCAAGAATGGCACGGATGTCCTCTGTAACACTGAGCAAGGCTGTCTCGGTGCTATGACCAGCTCTAAACCCGGGTTGGGAGTTATCCAGGATGTTATTGGTTAGGAGGAAATTGGTGAGGGTGGTGTTGACGTGTGTCTATAATTTTAGCTGGCCAGGGGAGAAGTGAGATAGGCCGAAAATTTTCAGGAAGAGTGGGATCTAGGGTGGGCTTTTTTAAGATGGGAGATACCCATGCCTGCTTCCATTTAGAGGGTATTTTGGCAGTGGAAAGAGACAGGTTAATGATATTCCGTATAGGTTCCGTGACAAGCTCATTGGCTTCACAAAAGGTCTTGGATTTTAGAGGATCGGACGGGGAGCCAGATTTGATTTTTTTACAGATTTTTTGAAAGCTCTCACGCTCTAGTGTAGGGAGGGAGGAGAGATAGGGTCTGGTGGGGTCCAAAGTGACAGAAATCTGGGGGGAATTGGGGAAGGTATCGTAAATTTTCTTTATTCTGTCGGTAAAGAAATTGGCCATATTATTACATAGGTCCGGAGAGGTGGAGGCAGTAATAGCGTTTTTTTTGCAGTAAGGTCTTTTAAAATTTTAAAGACAGTTTTCGAAGCGTTGGTGCTACTGTTGATTTCGGTGGCATAATACGTCGCCCTTGTTCTGCAGACATGACGATGATAGGTTTTTTGAAGTTGAACGTATTTATGTTTGAGGTTGGTATCATAATTTTTCCTCCATCCTCTTTCCGCCTTTTTACATTCTTTTTTCAGAGTGGCTAATTCTGAATTGTACCAGGGGCTAGCCACATGGGCACGGGCCTTGATCCATTTAGCTGGTATCAGGGTGTCCAATGCTTGAGTAATCCAGTGGCAGACCTGGTCGTATCCTAAGTCAAGGTCGTCACTCGGGGGAGGGGGATTTGTCCTCAGGAGATTATGGAGATCTTCCAGGCGGAGTTTTCTCCACGGACGCTTCTGGACTTGAGGGGTAGGCACAGAAGCGGGGGCAGGTTTGCAAGGGACAGTCATGATCACCAGGTGGTGGTCTGTCCAAGCCATGGGAATGGGTGTGCCAGCAATCCCATTCGCGATGTTCGAAAAGATGGGATCAAGGAGGTGTCCCGCTCTGTGGGTGGGGCCACTCACGAGTTGATTGAGCTGGAGGGCGGCAAGGTCTGCAAGAAAGGTGGTGATTTTGGGCTCAGTGTCCCGGTCAAGGTGTAGGTTAAGGTCACCTATGATCGTGAGATTGGAGGTTTTAGTGATGTTAGTGGCCAGGTACTGTAGGAGCGAGTTAATGAATGGAGTGTCGGCGCCGGGGGGGTCTATAAATCAAGAGTCCGGTCGCGCAAAATTGAGGATTGGCTTTAATAGAGAATCTAGCACTTTCGCTGCCCTTAATATCAGCTTTAACAAATTGGCAGGCGAGGTGCGATTTAGCTATGAGCGCTAGTCCGCCCCCTCTTGAATTCCTGTTCAAGGTATATGTGGTAAATCCCGTGGGGGTGGCCAGGTTGATGACCGAGTCCATGTCATCATGGAGCCACGTCTCGGTCATAAACAGGGCATCAAGGGAGTAGTCTGATAGGAGATCGTGTATGTCTAGATGATGCTTCTGCGAGGGCTAAATAGCCCAGAAGTTTAATGCACTAGAGCACTAACCACTCTTCGTGCAGGCAAACCGGAAATGACTGCTGGCCCCCACAAGGTGGAATAGGGAGGCGGCTCCGGAACTAAAGCCAAGTCAGTAATGGCGTGTGGTGCAGGGGATATTGTATTTCTCGCATAAGTAAATAACAATTTAGCACAAGTAATTATTTAAAAAGTTCAATATTAAAAAGCGCTATACAATCTTTTGTTGCCAAAGACAGACCTGTCTCGGCAAGCGGGTCGGGGACACTGCCACTGTCTCCTTCCCGCAGCGAGCTCCTACCGCTGCTCAGCCTAAATAGCCCAGAAGTTTAATGCACTAGAGCACTAACCGCTCTTCGTGCAGGCAAACCGGAAATGACTGCTGGCCCCCACGAGGTGGAATAGGGAGGCGGCTCCGGAACTAAAGCCAAGTCAGTAATGGCGTGTGGTGCAGGGGATATTGTATTTCTCGCACAAGTAAATAACAATTTAGCACAAGTAATTATTTAAAAAGTTCAATATTAAAAAGCGCTATACAATCTCATCTCACAGCTGGACTATGCAAATAGTCTGTTCTTGGGTATGCCAGATTATCTAATCAGGAAACTGCAGACTATACAAAATGCGGCAGCAAGGCTAATTAGGAACGTGCCATTCCGCCACCATATCTCACCATATCTCCGAAGCCTACATTGGCCGCCTGTCAAAAGAAGAATTGAGTTTAAGGCGTAGACTGTGGCTTACAGAGCAATCAGAGGCTCTGGTCCACAATACCTTAAGCAAAGACTTCGGAAATACTATCAAACGAGGGTCCTACGGTCAAACCACCAGGAGTTACTGGTGACTCCGCGTTTTAGGAAAGCTAGGACTGGTGGACGAGCTTTCTCTGTAAGAACAGCCTTGTTATGGGATTCTATGCCAGAACATCTTCGGAAGGCATAGTCGGAACGCTTGTTCAGGAAAGCATTGAAAACATTGTTATTTGACCTGTCTTAAGCCCACCAAATCACCTGGTCATGCCTCTGCTGCTGCAGTTCGCGCTGGTACACCTCCGTCGGAGGTAGCCGTGTGCTTATAAACTTGATTAATAATAATAATAATAATAATTTTAACAGAGCTTTAACTATACACAAGGAGAGAGCACAGAGGTCGCCGTCACCAGCCATAGTTCCTCCTGAAGCCCTCGTGGTCCGTATTCAATGGGCGGGAAGCGCAGTGGGGGTGTAAAGATGGAAACGATACGAGAGAGAGGGAAAGCCAGGAAAAGAAGTGCAAGGGAAGGAAGAGAAAGGGCACCTGGAGAAGGAGAGATCCTTACATTTCCCTCCTGGCACGTAAGCAAGCGGCCTGAGCACTGATCTCATCCAGATTAGAGTACTGCAATGCGCTCCAACTGGCTATCAACAAGAATGTAAGTGGTCCAGAATGTGGCAGCAAGATTGATTCTTGATATTCCTAAATCTCAACCAGTTTCGGCAGAGATTCTGAAGCTCCATTGGCTACCTGTGACAAACCTATTACCTTCAGACTACATGCATTGTTCACAAGGCACTGCATAACACTGGGCCTTGAGAAATTAAAGACATGTTTCAATGATATATTCCCTCCAGACAGCTTCAATCCTCAAGTCAAAATCTTGTAATTGTTCCTAAATACAGAAAGGCAAGTTGGGAAGTCCAGAGCCTTTTCTGTGGCCATATTCAAGCTATTGAACTCTCTTACCCATTCCATCTCCAGTCTTCAGGCTCACACCCCATTTCGTAAGGCCTTATAAACCTGACTTTTTATTCTGTCATGGATGCTTTCGGGGCTTGAGTGTATGGAATTTCTATTTCCATCTTTTTTTCCTTGTTTAGGACTAACTGCTGTCAGCGTCTTGACGCCTTTGGGCATTTGTTTGCACTCGATAAATCCTTTTCATTTCATACAACGTTAGAGAGACGTCAAGACGAACAGGAAAATGGTAAAAAGTGAAGGGGAAGAATGAGGAACACCAGGAGAACGCCAGGCGTCAACAAACTATTGAAGGGCAAGAAGAACAGATAATTGGACCAGAAATGGGGGCACTGACAAAAATGTCTGTCTTATTAGCTGGAATAAAGCACTTAAGAAACATTGAGTGTTCAGAATGGGAGGATATGTAAACTGTGTTCTCTTTGTGTTGTTGCAGTTATTAAAATCATTTCAGTTGTTGTTGTTATTATTGTTAATGTATAATTATTATTGCGTACACTAGGTCTCGCAGGAAGACTCAAAGCACTACTCCTGGATACCACTGAAGGCTTCAGAGCACGCAACAAACAATGCTCTGTCTCATGCCCCGGTGTGAGCAACACTCTTGGATAAACTGAAACAAAAGCAATGCAAGCATTGGATAAATGCTAGCGCGGTACAGTATCTTGCAGGCACTGAAGAATACATGGCACAGCAGTCTGTCTGCAAAAACCCTAAAGAGGTATGCATGACTCAGCAATCAGAGCACAAATAAATCAGAAGGATGCATGGCTCAGCAGTCTGTCTGCAAAAACCTAAAGAGGCATGCATGACTCAGCAATCAGAGTACAAATATATCTGAAGAATGCATGGCTCAGCAGTCTATCTACAAAAACCCTAAAGAGGCATGCATGACTCAGCAATCAGAGCACAAATAAATCTGAAGGATGTATGGCTCAGCAGTCTGTCTGCAAAAACCCTAAAGAGGCATGCATGACTCAGCAATCAGAGCACAAATATATCAGAAGGATGCATGGCTCAGCAGTCTGTCTGCAAAAACCCTAAATAGGCATGCATGACTCAGCAATCAGAGCAGAAATAAATCTGAAGGATGCATGGCTCAGCAGTCTGTCTGCAAAAACCCTAAAGAGGCAAGCATGACTCAGCAATCAGAGCACAAATAAATCTGAAGGATGCATGTCTCAGCAGTCTGTCTGCAAAAAACCCTAAAGAGGCATGCATGACTCAGCAATCAGAGCACAAATAAATCTGAAGGATGCATGGCTCAGCAGTCTGTCTGCAAAAACCCTAAAGAGGCATGCATGACTCAGCAATCAGAGCAGAAATAAATCTGAAGGATGCAAGGCTCAGCAGTCTGTCTGCAAAAACCCTAAAGAGGCATGCATGACTCAGCAATCAGCGCAGAAATAAATTTGACGAATGCATGGCTCAGCAGTGTGCACTATCACTCTGTTGCGGGGCATGCAGGCAGCAGGATTCTAGCATCACAAATATACTCTATGCAGAAAGAATGAGAGGCTATTTCTTTGCGTGCATGCACAAACTTTTGCTGTGCAAAGGTCGTGCATGGCTCATCTGTGTGCACACAACTGTGATGTAGAGGATACAAACACAGCAAGCATAGCTCAAGAATCTTGTGCACAACTGCGCTGTATTGGATCCATACAAGATGCGTGTGGGGGGGGTGTGTGTGTGTGTGTGTGTGTGTGTATGTGTGTGTGACTGGCACACGGCTTGAAAGCAGGATGGCGCAACAGTGTGCACAATTGTACTGTGTTGTAGTGTGCACAACTGCACTGTACAGCAAACCAGGTAGGAGTCAACAGTGTGCAGAACTGCACCACACAGGAAGCATGCAAGGCGTAACTTTATATTCACTCAGCACAGCAGTCTATATAAAGCATGTATGGTACTAAAGTGGTGTGTACAATTGTACTGTGTAAAAAGAAAGCATGGCTCAGCAATATGCAAAGATTATTTTCACACTAAGCATTTAAGGCCTAACACTATGCACAACTGCATTTTAAACGAAGCATGCAAGGCAAGAGAGCGTTGCACAGTTGGTTATAGGAGGCATTGGGGGCACACTTTTTTGTACGTAATTGTTCCGCAAAGGGAACAAAATGTAGTTCAGCAGAGTGCACAAGTGTACAGTATCATAAGCATGTCTGGTTAAAAACGTAAACATTTCCTCATTTTCTTTCCTGTAATGATTGTTGTTTTTGATGAGGTGACTTTGGTGAATATGGCATTTGCGTATGAGTTAAAGAGAGTCTACATGTTTACGTTAGGTACTGGGAGCATGATGGGAGGAAGTAGCTCGTTTTATGAGTAGCCTGGAGGTCCTCTCCTGGAATATCAATGGCCTTCGCACCAGACCCAGGAGAGATAAGATCTTGCAGTATCTTCGCGATTCAGGTGCGCAGGTCATTGTTCTCCAGGAGACGCATATGACTGAACCAGAAATGCTCCTCTGGTTAAAGATAACATATGGATAGACCTATGTATTGCTACAACCCAGACCATGAATATCAGGGGAGTGACAATTCTTTTTAAGAAATCAATAAAAGCTCATTTAGTATCTAAGTTGGTAGACCCTGGAGGTAGGTGTGTGATTGTTATGATAATCATTGCAGGCACATCAGTAACACTTGTGGGATATCCGAACCAGAATGATCCCTCTGCACTTAAATCTATCTTTTCTCATTTATTGCTTTATTCAGGTCCCATTATTCTGGCAGGTGACTTTAATATTGTTTTAGATCCTCTCCTGGACAAATCACCGAATAGTCTGGCTTCAATCCCTTCTAAGACCAGGTCTTTTCTATTGGAAAACATGAGACAGTATGGATTTCTAGATATATGGAGAATAAGGTCTGGTCAACAACTAGGTGTTTCGTTCCATAATCATGAAATACCATCACAAATCGAGGATTGATTTCATCCTGATTAGCCAGTCCCTGTAGAGTGTGGTAAAAACCGTTACCTATCTCCCATAACATCTATCCGACCATGCTGCGGTGCTTTTAAGTATGGACGTTTTTTCTAAAGTTTCCCCTAGAATATGGTTGTTTGACCGTTCTCTTCTTTTGGAACATGAAGAGATTTCATTTTTGGTAAAGGAATCCGAATGCTTTATGAAGGTGAACCTTGGCTCAGCCTCATTAGGCTTTGTCTGGGATGCCTATAAGGCCTTCTTAAAGGGACAAATAACTAGTAGGGGTATGTACAATAGGAAAATGTACAGAGAAGAGCTAGTTTCTAAAGAGGCAGAAATTGTAAAGATACAGGGGGAAATAGATCTACACTCAGATGCACCAGGTAGCATTTTACAGGATTTATAACATAAGCTTTTGAGAGCAAAAGGGCACTTGGACTCAGTGTTGAATACACGTATCATGCTAAGGTGGGAAGCCAGTAAAATCTCTCACTTTTAATATGGAGAAGGTGCGGGTAAACTTTTATCCTGGAAATCGAAGACTGAACAGCACGTAATAACATCAGTTCGATTACCCAGGATAATTTGGTCTATACATCGGATGAAGATATCCGGAGGCTTTTTAGACAGTTCTTCCAAGACATCTACAGTGAGAACAAAGTTATCGAGCCGCGTCATATCGAAGGCTGGTTGAGGGAGATACAACTCCCCTCACTGACCTTGGATCAACGTGACTCTTAAGACCGAGTTATTACGCAGGATGAGGTTAAAGCGGCTATTAAGGGCAGTAAGAAGGGAAAAGCGGCAGGTCCAGATGGCCTTCCTGCTGAGATTTATAAATCTTTGGAACCGATACTTGTTCCCTGTTTAACCACTTTATTCAATCAGATCCTCCAGGATGGGATGTCACCTCCAGCTTCATGGGATAAGTCATCTATAACGCTGATATTCAAGCCGGGTAAACCGGCATCAAACTCTGGGTCTTATAGACCAATTTCGATACTCAATGTCGATTATAAAATCTTTGCCTCTATCTTGGCCAACAGACTGGGATCGGTTGCAGGCGACATCTTGCACCAAGACCAGAGGAGGTTTGTTAAGGGTCGACAACTGTTTGAATTAATGTATGACCTGATAGGGGCTATTGATGTGGCCTCTACCTGCTCCATACCATTGGCTGTTCTCACGCTCGACGGTACTAAGGCCTTCGACAGGGTGAATTGGTCATACCTGTCGGGGGTCTTGGGTAAATTTAACATCTGAGACGGATTTCGTCGTGCTGTGTCACTGCTTTATCAAAATACCTCAGCGCGCCTTTCGGTGAACATCTGAGACGGATTTCGTCATGCTGTGCGACTGCTTTATCAAAATCCCTTAGCGTGCCTTTTGGTGAACGGAGTAATGTCTGACCCGTTTAATATCACAAGGGGAACCCGTCTCTCCCCTCTCCTATTTGATTTATATATTGAACCTTTCGCCCAAAAATTGAATTGCGGTACAAAAGAGGGTGGTGATGGACGGAGCATCTGAATCAATCAAAAACTCACACCCAGTCAAAAGATCTTGGTTGAATCCATCACCGTTCTTTAGCCCCCTCTGCCACTCCAGTTCAGACATGGCTATATGCAAATCAGTCTGACCCTGTGCCTCATGGGAACAGTCCAGCCCGCACTGCCAAGCCATGTCTTCCCTGGACTGGAAACAAGCTTACGAGGACCGTTTTCTGGCATTCCAGCCGTCTTCAGCCCGGCTTGCTTGAATCCAGTGGCAAAGTGAGCAAGGGACTCACGTCTGAGCATACCCTGCCACACTTATGGCGGCCAACTCACGGCAGCACCTTGCAGCGCTCTCTTCCATGCTTCAGCCCCTGGGCCCCCTCTACATGCTGAGCTGCATGGGAGCCCCCAGGTAATTGTTGCACTTTGCATCCGGGTCTGCATGTGCTTATGGCAGAGCATGGATAGGGCACTGGGGCTGGCACTCTCAATGACCGTGTGCTTAGGGGGAAGTACTTGTTTTTGTGCATGGGAACAGAGGTGAATGGTGCTTGCTGCTTTTAGGGCTTGCAGTGACCTCTCTCCTCTGTTAGATCCGCTGTCTGAGTGCAAAGTAAATCCCTGCGTGGACAGGGTCAGCGAACTGACAGGAGAGCAGTGTACGCTTTCTAGCAACCAAACTGACAACGTGGGCCACACAGCGGTGCGTGCACAACCCACAAACACAGAGGTTAGAATCCCACACCTAATCTTAGTGCTGACACACACATGAACAAAATAAAGTACTGAGCAGTACATGTTTCCTAGGCATCTAGGATCTGGGCTGTGACATTTCTGCAATAACCGGCAGTAGCTACATAATCATGGATGCATTACTAAACCGTGTATTCTCTCAATATTTGTTTGATTAGTGTACCCTTGTGCACACTTTGCAGTACCTTGCATGCTCACTGTACCTACACACTGCTGAGGAATACATGGTTCCTTGAGTGCAATTTAGCGCCGTGGCGAGCCATGCATCCCTATACACCACTATTGTAACCCCTCTGCTGAGCATTGCATGCTTCCAGTCAGACGCTCACGGCTGAACTTGCATACTTCTACGCACTGTAATGGGGAAATCACTGCTGAGCCAAACATGCTTCATATACTGGGTAGTTGTGCACACTGCTGAACCACGCGTGCTTCATCTTCATTTCAGTTGTGCCCACACTGTTGAGCCACAAATATTTTCTATACGGTACAATTGCACACGCACACACGTCCTCTGCTGCGCCTTTCATGCTTCATACACTGGTGAGTTCTGCACCTTTCTTAACCAGACATACTTTCTTTTTTTCTCCTAATTTACTACCCTGGTCATACCGTAAATGCTGCTAAATCTTTACTTTTTAGTTACTTAAAAACAAATCAATGGATTTGCACCAAATTACAAAAAGAGATCTTTCTGGACCAAGCTCTAGCTTGCTGCCAAATTTAGTGTAATTCTGTTCAGCGGTCCAGCCTGTAGTCATGTCTAAAACCCCTATGGGAAATTGCATGGGGAAAAGGCATTTTGGGACCAACCTTTTTTCGGCCTCTACTGACGAATGACCCCTAAGCTTTCCAGACAGCAGCTGAATTGAATGGTAAACTAGCTTAAAAACTTTTTCAGACTCTTCTAATGGAGCCAAAGTTGTTAGCAAAACAAAAAAACTTTTCCTACGGAAGCTAGGTCCTAACTATAACTACCTACTGGTGACAGCTAGTATTACATATATATATATATATTCACTGAAAAAACCATAGGTTATAGACCATATATAGTTAGGAATTAGCATTTACAAAACCTTGAAAATTCACTGAAAAAACCATAGGTTATAGACCATATATAGTTAGGAATTAGCATTCAGAAAACCTTATTTTACTCACACAAAACCATTGAAATTCCATATATAGTTAGTTGCACTAACTATATATCGCGCACCCGCAATCCACTGCTGATGATGTCACATATTACATCATTCATGACATGGTCAGTGACATCACTGATGACATCACTGATGACATCTCAAATGACATCACTGATGACATCATCTAGTGTCTGTGTGTTTTTGTAAAGTTTAAATACGTTTTACATATTGAAGAATGACTGGATGTATGGAAGACTGAGTGTGTGTGTGGCTGGCTGGGAGGTGTGTGACTCTGTGCATATCAATGTGTACTTGTATCAGTGATTGTATAAGAGAGTAAGTATGTGTTAGTATATGTGTGAAAAGTATGGTGTTCTGTGTTTAACTATAGATGAGGAAATCGAAGTGTGATTGATTCTTCACAGGACTGACTAGGTGTATGAGTGCATATGATAGTGTTGTAATAATGAGTGACTGTATGTATGAGTGATTGTATGGGTGAATGAGTGAATGTGTGTGTAGACGTAGGAATCAGTGAGTGCGTATGTAGTAACTGGTATTGGTGTGTCATGATGTCATCAGTGATGTCATTTGAGATGTCATCAGTGATGTCATTTCAGATGTCATTAGTGATGTCATCAGTGATGTCACTGAAGTATGGTGTTCTGTGTTTAACTGTATAGATGAGGAAATGGAAGTGTGATTGATTCTTTACAGGACTGACTTGGTGTGTGAGTAACTCCATGGATGAGTGGCAGTGTGTGACTGTCTGCATAGGTGTATGAGTGCATATGATAGTGTTGTAATAATGAGTGACTGTATGTATGAGTGATTGTATGGGTGAATGAGTGAATGTGTGTGTAGACGTAGGAATCAGTGAGTGCGTATGTAGTAACTGGTATTGGTGTGTCATGATGTCATCAGTGATGTCATTTGAGATGTCATCAGTGATGTCATTTCAGATGTCATTAGTGATGTCATCAGTGATGTCACTGAAGTATGGTGTTCTGTGTTTAACTGTATAGATGAGGAAATGGAAGTGTGATTGATTCTTTACAGGACTGACTTGGTGTGTGAGTAACTCCATGGATGAGTGGCAGTGTGTGACTGTCTGCATAGGTGTATGAGTGCATATGATAGTGTTGTAATAATGAGTGACTGTATGTATGAGTGATTGTATGGGTGAATGAGTGAATGTGTGTGTAGACGTAGGAATCAGTGAGTGCGTATGTAGTAACTGGTATTGGTGTGTCATGATGTCATCAGTGATGTCATTTGAGATGTCATCAGTGATGTCATCAGTGATGTCATTTGAGATGTCATCAGTGATGTCATCAGTGATGTCACTGACCATGTCATGAATGATGTAATATGTGACATCATCAGCAGTGGATTGCGGGTGCGCGATATATAGTTAGTGCAACTAACTATATATGGAATTTCAATGGTTTTGTGTGAGTAAAATAAGGTTTTCTAAATGCTAATTCCTAACTATATATGGTCTATAACCTATGGTTTTTTCAGTGAATTTTCAAGGTTTTGTAAATGCTAATTCCTAACTATATATGGTCTATAACCTATGGTTTTTTCAGTGAATTTCATTGGTTTTTTAACAGCTAATATCTGTAGCTGTAAAATGTATTCTTCTTTAAATCCAAAAATATATTTTATATGTTTCTTAATAATTATTTTTTTAAATATTTTTTTTTCTTCGTTCCCGCTTCGCGAATCGGGAAGCTTCCCGTTAGCTGACCTTGATGCCGCGAAATAGACCGCGAGCCGGTAAACGTTTCTTTACCGCAACTGCCGCGTTAGAAAACAACATCGTGACGCCTCCCGTCCGCATGACGTTTCGAGTTGTCGCGTGATACGTCATATGACGTGCTACGTTAGCGAACTGGTACGCTTACCGAGTCGCAAAGCACAGGTTTCTGGAAGCAAACCTGGAGGCCCTGCAAAGCGCTTAACGTAAACACAGCAGGTCATGTGACTTGGTAATAACACTTTTCATTGGTTCATTTCGCTTTTGGTTTCCTAATGATGTAAGACTAGGTCATATAATCTAAAATGAACACTTTTCATTGGTTGAGAACTATTGTTTTTCCCAAATGATGAAAACCCCTCCTTCTTTCCTCACTCTGACTTTCATCTTTGTGAGAGAAAGACCCTTTGTTACCAGTGAGCAATGGCTTCTTTAGTAGCTTCAGCTGGTGCTTCCCCACCACCTCCACCACATCCAAGGAAGAGTGGACCACCTGCTCAAGTTATAATTCAGCAAGAAGAGGAAGACGAAGAACAGGACGACGAGCACGAAGAGAGGCACTTTTTGCCTGAGGAGCCCAGGACGTCTCACCGGAAAGAAAACTTCATTTGGCAATTTTTTAAAATTCCCAAAGGTCAGAAAAAAGTAAATGCAAGATACGTAACTTGCCTTATATGTCAAGATAGACTGTCCAGAGGGACCGACAAAAAATACAGTTTCGGAAACTACACAATGCATCGCCATATGACTAGGTGGCATCCTAACAACTACAGTGCTGCACAGTTTCGTAACGACCTAGATAATCTCCCTATTATGGCCAGAAGATCTGTTGTACCGGAAGTAACGGGACCAGAGGGCAGGGAGATGGTGCCAAATATACAAACGAGATTTCATGAAGTAAAACAAGTCTGCGTACATTGCAGTGGATTCATTTGCTACGGAGAAAGAAGCATCACTCTGATCAACAGAGCTATTGACTATCATATGCAAGTTTGTACGAAACGCCCCAAATAATAAATACTTTTTTTTTGTTTTGTTGCTCCTGTTGAGCCCTTTACAATGAATCGTTTTCATTGCCCCCTCCAAGGAACACCCAAAAAAATATAAAACTGTTCAGAAAAATTCAAAAAAAGTAAAAAAATGTTCAGAAAAATAATAAAAAAAATATAAAACAACAAAAACAATTTAAAAAAAAGTTCTTTTCAGAACTACCTCCCCGTTATTAAAAAATTGGTACAATATTTGGAACTGTGCCAACCTCTATTTCTCGTAGTTCGCTTCCCAGTTCGCTCGCCGGTACGCGAACCGGAAGTGAACCAAAAAAAATTTCTAAAAAAAAGAACGGTAAGTATAAGGGAAGGAAACAGACACTTATGTTAAAAGAAAGACAGCTATAGGGGAGTAAACTAGAGATACTATTACCCGTAATCCACTGCTGATGATGTCACATATTACATCATTCATGACATGCTCAGTGACATAATCAGCAGAGGATTGCGGGTTTTTTGGCAACGTGCCTTATCCGCGGTTTAATAACGCTGCCTTTTGCTTTATATAAGTTTTCAAATTGTATGAAATATATACCAATAGGTCGTTATGAACCTTTAGGTAGTGCTTTTCTTCATGAGGTCTGGTCGCTTCCATACACATACAGATGTTTCAAAGATGATCAAGAAGTTTATCTGAATGGAGAGGAATGCACTGAGACGCCAGATCATTCACTAATGTGTAGGCACATACAGTTACACGGTTCATGCAACAAACACCGACCAAATATGGCTTGCGTGTTGCAAGGCACGCCAGTTCCTGCTATCATCCCCACGTTCAAGTTGTTGGAAAATGGTAGTTATTTGATGCTCAATAATGAAGATTGTTCTGGGTTAATTAAAAGTATTCCTTTTATCGTAACAGTAAGTGAACGGGTTATTTGCTGCAGAAATGTTCTATTTCCTGCCACACATGAACATAGGGAGTTTTCAATCTGGCCACAAATACCAACCTTGGGAGCAGATTTCAACGGCATGGCAAGAATAAGAGCTCTTTTGTCTCAGAGAGAGGTGGCCTTGAGTTCGGCCCGTGAAACTTTCGTACTTCACATAGCGAACACCCGTACAGAGGTGCAGACCCTTTTCAATACAGATTTGCCTTTCCATTTCAGCAAGATGGTTCGGACTATCTTTAACGCGTCCTCCACAAAGGCCCTGGCGCACTTTTTTAAAGTTGTTACCAGTGGTCTCGTGACTTCATTTGAGAAAATCTTTGGAGTCATTCCTGCTTTCTTTCATTCTATTTTTTCCACTCTGCTTCGTGGATTCCCATTTTTACTTGCATTACCAGCGGACGCTCTTGTGCTTTTTTACATTTTTAAATATGGATGTCCCTCCTGTGCAAGCTCCCGCCCTGCAGCTGCTGACACTGTTCCGCAATCGCATGCTAGAATATTATGGCACAATGCCGTTGGCGATATTAAGCACGGCATATGGATTATCTTTTCGATTCTCCTACTTCACCTGTGTCCAGCCTGTATTTCACTGCCTGACCTGTGATTTCGATTGGTCCATTGATTTGTGTCTCTGCGGACCGGTTTCTCCTGACGTCGACTTTAATCAGCTGATGACTCCTATCATTACTCACGAGTTGGTTTGTCCTGGCGAAAGGATTATGGCTGTGGCATTGATGCATGGACTAATTGGTCCCTGGAATTTACTGGCGGCAACACAGTCTTTCTTGGAACAGAGCTTTCTTGAAAACCCACCGAGCTGTCCTCTGATGGTGATAGAGGATCCGGTGCTGGGAGAGCACGTATGTTCTTTTCCGCTTTTAAATTGGATGGCTGAACTCTTTTCGGATGAAGACGGTGACTTCCTATTGGAGGCTGTTGCAGCTTATTTTGCATACACAGTTATGTCATAGACCTTTTTCATGTTTGATATGCTGAGTACTAGCATTTCATTGACAATTCATTGACTTATTTGTCAAGTTTTTATTATTTAGCTTGCCTATTGGCTTAAGACTCGATAAAGTACTTGGCTGTTTTATTTTTCTTTAGCATTACATTTTCCTAGTTTTTAATGTTTTACCTTGCGGACCGTCCACATATAAAGTTGCAATCTGCTCTCATGAGATGGCACTTCTATTATCTTATTCAGTTCGTTTCCGGATCATGGGGAGGTGTCATCTAGGTCCTGGATATCTTTACACCGTGTTAAGTTAGCATGGGCTCATTACCGGTTTAAACGCCATTTTTCCTTTTTTGCAACTTCTGCACACGACACTTAGTTGTTGCTTTAGCTTTCAACCTAGTAGTTCATCGTGATTTACATGAGAATAATATGTTATTGCTCTACTATCTGCTTTGCTTGTTAAACTATATCTGTACAGCGAGTGCTGAAGTTTCAAGAACAACACGATACAGAATTGTTATGAGGTCTGATCTCCACGACTTCATACTCATAACATAAGTGCAGCTTCTGCCAATTCTGGGCATGAGGCGGGTTTTATATTGCTTTGCCGAACACACATACACAACAGTTGATTCCGTTCACATGAAGAGAGAGCTGGTGTATGCTGATGTGATTCCTTCAAATCTAAGACACTAAAGTATGGGCACGCCCTAAACCAACACAAACAGACCTTCTTAGCAAATAATATAATATGTGTATTAGGGAGGGTGAGATATAAGCAGCCGCGGGCCGTGGAGGGAGTTACGGTGGGGCAGGGAGGCGGGGAGGGGGAGGGGCAGGGTGGAGCCCTCTCCACCCTGCCCCTCCCCCTCCCCGCCTCCCTGCCCCACCGTAACTCCCTCCACAGCCCGTGGCTGCTTATAAGTGTTGCTAACTCTTATTCATTTACAGCATGTTAACATACTGTCACCATTCGCTTTTTATGTACTAGTAACTATGCTGGTAATTTTGCTACTGATAATATGTGTACTTGTATTATCTAAGATACTACGCCTGAGAAGACGGCATTAGTAAATAAACATTTCAAATACACATGTGTTCTTCTTAACTCCATGTTCTGGTTTCTAAGAAATATATAACGACCGACTGTTCATGAGTTCCACGTATCCTGAGGTACTATAAGTTCATATTCTGGATTGTCTAAACATTGAGAGTTTGTTATATCCAATGTGACACTGTACCTAGCTTGCTAAGGGGTTTTTGATTACTAAGGTGAGTTTTGGGGCACCCTAATTCGCCGAGGTTCCAATCCTCTGTCCACAGTTCTGTGTGAGAACAGAAACCCTGCGACAGGGGCACCCCCGACTCTTGCTGGAGCTTCATCACACTTGCGATACAACTCCAGCAATGCGCCACCTTTACGGCACAGATACATCACGCATCTGTGCTGTTTTTGCCCCATGATGCGCCGCATTGTAAATGCAGCACACCATAGGTGACGGAACAGCGGCACAGAATGACTAACACATCCCTGGTGATGCGCCAGTCATCATAAATCTATCCCTATGCTTCTTATCTTGTTAGAGATGAACCGCCATATGTATCATCAAAGTTTTTTGCATTTCCTAAATAGCGAACTTTAAGGAATAAATAGCGATTCTTTACCATTCCTAGTTTGCGATGAGCTATTTGCTAATTACAAATTACCCATTCATTTCCTTCATTTCCATAGGGCGGTTGGACTCACTTTTAGCTCGAACGGCTGAATGGATTTCCACGAAACTTGGCAAAATTGTAGGGACTGGTAGCCCGATGTGCCTTTGCTATGTCTCAAGATATATGCTCCAGTTGTTTTTACGAAAATTAACTTTGAAAAATATATATTGGGCTACATTGGCCTATATATATGTTGGAGCCCAAATGTAGCCCAATGAAGCCCAATGAAGCCCAATGTAGCCCAAAGGTGGCCGCCAGAGACAAAAAAAACAAATGTAGCCCAAATATCAGCCAGATGTAGCCCAACTATAGCCCAGTGACAGAATGACCAATCAGCTTCGCAAACCTCTGTTACGCGAAGCGGAGCGCTGTTACAGATATATATCTTTTTTTGAACGTTAATTTCTCAAAATCCACTGGAGCACATATATTGAGACCTAGCAAAGGCACATCGGGCTACCAGTCCCTAATATTTTACCAAGTTTCGTGCAAATCCATTCAGCCGTTCGATTATTATTATTATTTTTTTTTTTTGCCCCGCGGGGCCCTTTTAAAACCTCCACATCAAACCTAGGGGGTCAGCGAGGATCTACTATGCCCCCTTATGGTCATTTGCCCCTTCGCTTTGGCCTCCTCTTGTCTCTCGATCCTACCGAGAGACAAGATGGCGGCCGCTACGGACTGTTTGGAATGTTTACAGACGCCGGAGAACCAATCAGCTTCGCTTCACAAATCCCCGTTGCGCGAAAAGTCCGCGAACCGGAGCGCTGCCCGGTCCGCTGTTACAGATATATATCTTTTTTTGAACGTTAATTTCTCAAAATCCACTGAAGCACATATATTGAGACCTACAAAAGGCACATCGGGCTACCAGTCCCTACAATTTTGCCAAGTTTCGTGCAAATCCATTCAGCCGTTCGGGCTAAAAGTGAGGCCAACCGCCCTATGGATAACTCAATGTTAAAAACACGTTTTGGGACCCCCCTTTTTTCTCGGCCCCCGCTTGACGAAACCCCCCCAAATTTTCAGGGGCTGCTCAGAAACAAAATGTTCCATTTTCCAGAAAATTTCAGCCAATTCCGTCCACAAACGCCAAAGTTATTAGACATAGAATTTTCAAAAATCCCATAGAGAAAACATCCTAACTATATATACCTACTGGCGACCGCCAGTAGGTAATATATTCACTGAAAAAAACATAGGTTATAGACCATATATAGTTAGGAATTAGCATTTACAAAACCTTGAAAATTCACTGAAAAAACCATAGGTTATAGACCATATATAGTTAGGAATTAGCATTTAAAAAACCTTATTTTACTCACACAAAACCATTGAAATTCCATATATAGTTAGTTGTACTAACTATATATCGCGCACCCGCAATCCACTGCTGATCATGTCACATATTACATCATTCATGACATGGTCAGTGACATCACTGATGACATCTCAAATGACATCACTGATGACATCACTGATGACATCTCAAATGACATCACTGATGACATCACTGATGACAACATCCAGTGACTGTATTTTTCTGTAAAGTTAAAATATGTCTTACATATTGAAGAATGAGTGGATGTATAAGTGTCTTGATGAAGGATTTAGTAGGTGCATGACTGACTGTATGAGTGACTGATTAAATGTGTCTCACTGAGTGCATGGGTTAGTGACTAAACTGTCTTAATTTGTGCATCATTATGTCTGTTGTTCTGTAAACTGCTGCATGTGTTGATCAGTAGCTATATGATTAACTATATGGGTTATTGATTGGTTGCCCAAGCATTTGTATGGGAGACTGAGTGTGTGTGTGGGTGGCTGGGAGGTGTAGGACTCTCTGCATAGATGTGTGAGCAGTTGATTCACTAGATGTATGGGTTCAAAAGTGCATGTGGAAACAGCTGTATGGGCGGTTGACTGTGTGCATGAGTGTATTGGTGAGTGAATGGATATCTCAGTGCTACATGTCAAAGTAAGTACATATGTAAAATACAGTACATGTGAGAGTTGACATATATAAATAACTGTGCATAAGAGCCAGTGAATGTGTGAGTGGCTGTATGGATCATTGTGAACTTGTATCCAGGATTGTATAAGTGAGTAAATATGTTTTAGTATATGTTTGAATAAGTAAGGTGTGTATAACTGTATAGTTGAGGAAATGGAGGTGTGATTGATTCTTTGCATGACTGACTAAGTGTCTGAGTAACTCCATGGATGAGTGACAGTCTGTGAGTGTCTGTTTACACTGAGTGTATCTAAGGTTATATTACAGTCTGAAGAGGTTCATCATATTATCACATGAATGATGTCATCAGTGATGTGATCAGTAATGTCAAATGAGATGTCATCAGTGATGTCATCAGTGATGTCATTTGAGATGTCATCAGTGATGTCATCAGTGATGTCAAATGAGATGTTATCAGTGATGTCATTTGAGATGTCATCAGTGATGTCATCAGTGATGTCATTAGTGATGTCATTTGAGATGACATCAGTGATGTCATCAGTGATGTCATTTGAGATGTCATCAGTGATGTCATCAGTGATGTCATTTGAGATGTCATCAGTGATGTCATCAGTGATGTCATTTGAGATGTCATCAGTGATGTCATCAGTGATGTCACTGACCATGTCATGAATGATGTAATATGTGACATGATCAGCAGTGGATTGCGGGTGCGCGATATATAGTTAGTACAACTAACTATATATGGAATTTCAATGGTTTTGTGTGAGTAAAATAAGGTTTTTTAAATGCTAATTCCTAACTATATATGGTCTATAACCTATGGTTTTTTCAGTGAATTTTCAAGGTTTTGTAAATGCTAATTCCTAACTATATATGGTCTATAACCTATGGTTTTTTCAGTGAATTTCATTGGTTTTTTAAAAGCTAATATCTGTAGCTGTAAAATGTATTCTTCTTTAAATCCAAAAATATATTTTATATGTTTATTAATAATTTTTTTTTAAATATTTTTTTTTGTTCGCTCCCGGTTCGTGAACCGGGAAGCTTCCTGTTAGCTCAATTTGATGCCGCGACCCGGTCCGCGAACCGGTAAACGTTCCGTTTGCGCAACTGCCGCGTTACAAATCAACATCGTGACGCGTCGCGGAAGCGCGACGTATCACGTTGTCGCGTAATGCGTCTTATGACGCGCCGCGTTAGCGCACCCGGAAGTGCTCCGGTACGCGAACTGAGACACGAAGCGCAGCTCCCCGGAAGCGATCCGGGGCGCGTCGCGAAAGCGCGACGTATCGTGTTGCCGCGTAATGCGTCTTATGACGCGCCGCGTTAGCGCACCCGGAAGTGCTCCGGAGCGCGAACCGAGGCGCGAAGCGCAGCGACCCGGAAGCGATCCGGGGCGCGTTCCGCAGCGCGTAACATAAGCGTAACAGGTCATGTGACTTGTTAATAAAACTTTTCATTGGTTCATTTCACTTTTGGTTTCATAATGATGTAAGGCTAGGTCAGGTGACCTAAAAATAACACTTTTCATTGGTTTAGAACTATTGTTTTTCCCAAATGATGAAAACCCCTCCTTCTTTCCTCACTCTGACTTTCATCTTTGTGAGAGGAAGACCTTTTTTGATAGTTCAGCAATGGCTTCATTGGTAGCTTCAGCTGGTGGACCCCCACCACCACCACCACCTCCTCATGGGAAGAGAGGACCACCTCCCCAGTTCATCAGCAACACAGAGGAGGAAGAGTATGAGCAAGAGGAAGAGGAGACAGAAGGACCACAGTTTTTAGAAGAGCAGCCCCGGGTTTCTCATCGGAAAACCAGTTTTATTTGGCAGTTTTTTTCGATCCCTGAAGGGCAGAAGAAAGTAAATGCCAGATATGTCACCTGCCTCATCTGTAAGGAGAAGTTATCTAGAGGCACCTTAAAAAAATACAGCTTCGGTAACTACACCATGCATCGTCATATGAACAGGTGGCATCCATTAAATTACAGCCGGGCAGAGATGCGTGACCAGCAGGACAACCCAACAACTCCTGTGGCCAGGTCCTCATCACAGATATCTTTGACAGCAGCAGAGGCACGGGAAACCGTGCCAAACATTCAGGACAACTTTGTCCATATGAAGTTTACCTGCTTGTATTGTGGTGCATTATTGAAACGCCCCAGACAGTAATTTTTTTTTTTGCTCCTGTTGAGCCGTTTCCAATGCCTGTTTTTTGTTGTTTCCCCTCCTAAACAAAAAAAAACATAAAACTGTTCAAAAAATACAAAAAAAACAAAAAATGTTCAGAAAAATAAAAAAATATATAAAACAACTAAAACATAAAAAAAACAGATGTTTTCAGAACTACCTCCCCTTTCAAAAAAAATTGCTAGAATGTTTAGCACTCTGGCAAGCTCTATTTCTTTTGGTTCGCTTCCCCGTTAGCTTCCCGGTTCGCGAACCGGGAGCGAACCAAAAAAAAAAAAAAAAGAAGAGTTAGTATAAAGGAAGTAAACAGAGAGTAATGTTAAAAGAAAGACAGCTATAGGGAGTAAACCAGAGATACTGTTTAATAGATCTATTTACCGAAGAAAAGATGGAAGAGGGTATAATTGTGAAAAACAAAATAAAAAAGGAAGTGAAAGAAAAAAAAGGACAGTAGAAGAATAACAAAGAAGAGTTTCTTGGAGAATGTGAGTGAATGTTCAAAATAAGATTAAAACATGTGGAATAACAGAGAGAAAAAACAGAAAACAGAAAAGAAAAAATAACAGAAAAACATTAATTGAAACAGCAAAGAAAAGTAAATAACATAGAGCCATATAATCAACATAGCCAATAAAAGTTTTGCAGCTTTTATCGGCAGAAATGTGTCGCTAAAGCCGCTTTTGCGGCAGAAAACTGCTGCTAAAACCACTTTTGCAGCAGTTTTCTGCCAATAAAAACAGCAATCATTTTATTGGCTGTGTTCATAATATGCCCCTTAGTGTGCTTCAACTACACAGAGAAAGCCTTATGAACAAGTAGTGAAAGAGTGATCAGTCAAAGACACTAAGAGTAATAGAGACGGAGTGAGTGAACAAGAGTGAGGAACTATGAGAAGAGAGGGACTGAGAAAAAGAGTGGAAGGAGTTGAGTAAGTAGGTAATAGAGAAAGGAATGAGGAAAGTAGCAAAGGCAGGAAACTGAGGGTTAAAGAAATGAAGCTGTGGAACTAATAGTAGGTGAATGTGATAGAAATGTAACGAAAAGAGTACAAAACAATTACCTTATAATTGTCGTTAACTTACTCACTTTTTATTTTTATACTTTCAATCTGTGAAAGAGAGAACAAACATTTGAAAAATATTAAAACATGTATTTAAAAATTAGAAAAGACAAGGGAAAAGATTGAAGGACAAACAGTTTTTCAACAACTTTGACACTTACAGAAGCTTCTGCTTCTCCAGGCCCCCTACACAGTCCTAAAGATATACATTTTAAACTAACAGTATCTTGATGCAGATGAAGTGAGGCCTATCTTAAAACATGGTGCATCTTTTGCACTGCTGTTGTCTCACAAAAGTGTCGCAAGACACTAACATTTTAAATGATTGTTTCAGGATGCCAATAAGATGTGTCCTATCCAGAGGTTTGTTTGAGGTGAGGCCTACTCAGGGTTCCAAATGAAATTTCGAGTTGTTGAAGAGAACAGAGGACATAATACATGTGAAGGCCAACCAATGAAGTAAGTCATGTCCACATCACTCTTGAACAAAGGCCAGACCTCTTCTGTGTCCGTGGACAGACCTAAAGTTCATCTGCACAATGTCATTCGTAAACTTAGGAAACACAGGTGATGTAATTGAAAAATGTGGAATTTCTTTTCCTCATTTCACAATCACATCACCTGTGTTGCCTTTGCTTACGTATCTCATAGTGCAGATGTAGTCCAGTAGTCCAGCATATGAAACAGTACCCAGAAGTGCAGCACTGCATGCAACAACTTTGACACTTACAAAAGCTTCAGCTTCTGCATGCCCCCTACACAGTGCTAATTATATACATTTTAAACTGATGGTATCTTGCTGGAGATGAACTGAAACCTATCTTGCAACATGGTGCATCTTTTACACAAAAGTGACCCACAGCGGAGCAAAAGAGGCGCACGGCCATCATAAATCTGACCCTAACATTTTAAATGATTGTTTCAAGATGCCGATAAGGTGTAACCTATCCACAGATTTGTTTCAGGTAAGTCCTACTCAGAGTTGCAGATGAAATTTAGGTTTGTTGAAGAATACAGAGGAGATAATAAATGTGCAGGCCTACCAACGAAGTGAGTCATGTCAGACCTCCTCTGTCTCCAGGAACAGGCCTAAACTTCATCTACACAATGTGATGTGTAATGTTAGGAAACACAGGTAATATAATTGAAAAACGTGCAATTTTTTTTTGCTCATTCCACAATCATATCACCTGTGTTTCCTTTGCTTAGGTATCTCATTGTGGAAATATAGTCTATCATATGAAAGACTACGTAGAATATGAGCACTGTATGCAACAACTTTGACACTTACAGAAGCCTCACCTTCTCCATGCGTCCTACACAGTTCTACATGTACATCATAAATGCAAACAGTACAGAATTAATTATACATGTTAAATGGTTTATTTTTGCTGTTCTCAGAATGTATCAAATTTCACTAAAAACAGTGACTTGAAGGTATTCATCATATAACAGCGGGGAAAAAAAACCACAATCAAAATGATTGTGTTTAAAAAACCCATACAACATAACAAATCAGAATTCAGAACTCCTTAAAGTTAACTTACTTTCCATGACGTCGAAGGATGTCCTATGAACAGCTTACACTCTGTTGTGCTGTTATTACTTTCAGCCCGCCACTTTCTGAAAGAAAACCTCCATCGTTTTGAAAAATATGTTACATACAATAAATGACTTCTCGCTCTCTACCACACGTTTCCACAAGGCCAAATCGTGTCAGAGCCATTTATAACTCTTGGAATTCTTGTAAGCCAATCCCGTCATGTTGTATTTCCGCAACTTCCAGAATTAAAATGTTGAAGATCATTTTCACAATCCTGGACTACTAATATCTTACCCTTCTTGCTCACTTATGTTCTACATTTCCTATGACACTGATACTGCTTACTATGAAGCAGACTTACACTACCTCTATGACTACTACAATTATTTAATTCTCTACATCACTTTTAATCACAAAGCAATAGAAAACAGTAGACAGCATTGCAGACTTACATTCCCTCTACTTTGATTGGCTGCTTGAATTAGCTTATAAAAAGAAATAGTTTTTCTGAACTCATTCAAAGTGCACTTATTTTTCCAGGACGTCCAGTGTTATGGTAAGAAGTTATGTCTCTGTACTACACTTATCCTCAAGGCCAAATCGTGTAGGAGCCATTAGAACTTCTTGAAATTCCTCAGAGCACATCCCGAGATTCTTTCCCTAAAATTTTGGTTTTAAAAACACCAGGTAAGAATTTTTAAGGTCATACGGCAATTTTTTTTTGAAAATTAAAACAGAATCGTTGCAGAATGACCAGCCATTTCTAGACTTTAAATAAGCTGTGTAATGTCCTGATGTTATTGAAGGACCGTCATGATATATAATTGCTACAGTTACAAAAGTCCTTCCTGATATTGACAACTGTGAAGCCACAAAATTTTTAATTAAAGTTGTCAATTTTGTTCCATCAGGCCTACATCGTTGGAACATTAAAATGATGTTGACATCATTTCAGATTTACATTGGCTACATTCCATGTTGTGATCAGCTGCTTTTACTAGCTTATTAAAGGAGACTGATTTACTGTCTGGCAAAGTTAAATATATAAATCTTTCTGAGTCTACACTAGTAGTACTTGATACCCTACAGTTCTCGCAGTCATGCTGCCATTGATAAGAAAGCCCAAACAGGTGATCTACATCTACACCTTCAGCATGCAATACATCAAGCATATACATTAAAAACTCCTGACAATCTTGCTGAATATTTTGAGAGAATTGTGTTTGGCCTGAACATCTGTCTAACAGATTTCGAATTTCAGACACACTTTCTATTTTTGTTCTATCAGTGCTACATTTCTCTAACACAGAATTTAACAAACTGCATAATCTTTGATCAGAATTGACCACAATCTCTTCTTTTACATTTTCTAGAGAAAACAAAACATTAACCACTACATTAGCATAGCAGTTGACACCAGAAGTGTTTTCAAATTGAAAACCAACAACATCTTCAACAGAATCCTTTTTGTTTCTGCTTATAATTTCAGGTTCATCGACTTTTCGTCTTTTTGCTACAACCTCCCCAGTATTGGTCACATTTCTTCGTTTCCGGCCTACCACACGTTTCTCAAACAAAGGATATTGAGGCAAATGTGGCGCATACTCTCTTCTCAACCTATTGTATTCCTTAACACAATCTAGATCCGCACAAATGTTTGTGACATCACACTCAATCAAGTACAATCCCGATAAAGTTCTAACTCTTGACAATGCCACATATGCCATACCCTCCTTGAACACAGAACTGCCAATATTCACCAATGCACTGTCTACACTTAAACCTTGCGATTTATGGATTGTCACCGCATATGCCAAGCAAACAGGAAACTGCTTACGGCGAACATATAAGTCTTTTACAAGCAAAAATCTAGCAGAACAACGACCAATTAGCTGTACTTCCTCAATGCCATCAAATTTAATTTTTAAAAATTCAATTCCATCTCTATTTCTGTATTTCACAAAATCAACAACATTACCCATTGATCCATTTACCAGACCTCTTTCAACATGTAAATTCCTTCTTAAAATTATACGGCAGTTCAAGCACACATTCAGACTCTTTTCAAAACCTGCAGTTTTAGATATAGTCTTCTCTAATGAATCCAATTTTGATTTCAAATTCTCAGACAAAATAATTGTTGATCCCATATGCTCTACTCTGTCAATAGCTTCCAGTTTCACAATCTCTTGCTTTTCTAAATTCAACATTTTGTTGTTGAAGATGGCACATTCTGCAAGAGTTGGCATCAAACATATTCCAGATTTCTTCTCAGTAATTTTCTGAAAAATATTCTCAGGCACAACATCTTGTTCTGGATATAATTTTGACAGTAATCGTGCATGTAAAGCTTCTTTCCCATGCTCGGTCACTTTTCCTATTCTAACATCTTGTAGAATATTCTTGTAAACTTCATCCTTCGCCTGACGCATATTTTCATGCAGTTCAGCATAATTGAAGTTTAACCATATATTGACGTTGCCAATGCTCCCTAGGCACTTCCTGGTATCTTCATGCGTGAGCATTTTGAACACAGGTTGCCCTTTCACTGGTGTCAGCTGCAGAAGATCTCCGAAAACAATGATGTGTTTGCCACCAAATAACACATCATACTCTGTTTTGAGAACTTCTTGCATTCTCAAATGCACAAAGGCAAGCATGACATTGGAAACCATGCTTACTTCGTCAATGATAAGAAGTTTCATTTTCCTCAAGATTCTTGAAACTTCACAACAAGCATCTCCAGATAGCTTGTGATATTGTAATTTGTTGTCATGCTCCACTGGCAGCATCAGTAAACGATGTAAAGTAATCCCTTTAATGTTATGTGCTGCCAGTCCAGTTGGAGCGGTGACAACACAAGACAGCGATGACTCAGTCCTTTCCTGCAAATAACATGAAATTGCTTTAATAAGGAAACTTTTTCCAGTTCCCGCTTCTCCACTCACGTACAGTCGGACAGGCTTCAACGATGTACATGAGCACTCTTTCTTCTCATGACTTAATCCATGATCAATTTGCATGGTAACTTCGTCATATATTTTCCTCTGCTCAACGTTGAGTTGTCTTTCCAACTCTTCTAAGTTAACCGCATCCTCCTGAGCATGTGCCATGGCTCTTTCCACTTCATTCATAGCAGTGGCAGCTTCATTTTCAATAACAGGTCCTCCTAGTGGATCCTGACTCAATGAAGCAGAACTCTGACTGTCCTGAGAACTGTCTCTGGCAATCTCGGCTGCAATCGTTGCTTCCTGCTCGATTTCTGCATTCAACATTTCTACATATTTGGGAAAAGCAGGACATTCTATGGTCTCCTTGGCGGCAGTGAAAGAGTCTTCGTAACAGAGGAAATCTCCAAGCAGTTCCTCTTCTGCACGCCAAGGCTTGAAAAGTTGCAAAAGTGCTAAATAGAAAAACTCCTTTTTTTCAGGAGATTCGCCACTCAATTTTCGATGGTTTACCAAGTGGCATTTTTTTTGCTTGACCAGACATCCCTCACTTCCAATTACAGCATACACTCCTTTCTCAGTATCTTCTTTGATGTTCCTCTTGAATATGTAATTTTGTAGAACCTCATACAGACAAACATTCTCGAGGTGACTGCTTCGATTTGGATCATATGTATCCAACATGTTGGTCTTCAAAATGTCGGTACTGTTTGGCTCCTTTTCCGCCAAATACTCAATTTCCCGCACAGGTTTCAGAACTCGATTACGTGTTGCAGCAAGACCAAGACTCGCCCAAACGATACTCCTAGATTTGGCATAGAGACTTGCTGAAGACAACCGGTCAGAACATTCGTAAGCTCCGATTTCTCGATGCGACAACATCTTCAGACTGAAACTGTACAACTTCTTACTCAGGCTCTTTTCATGGGAAATGTCCTCCCACATATCCTTCAATTCTGTCTTCTCTTTTTTGGTGATGTAAGATGTCACATACCGAGCCACAGCCATACAGTTATCAGCCACAAACTGTATATCCATGTTAGCATTCCACATGGACAAAATCACCGGGTTGTAGTCGGTGATGTACTTGGACTCTTCGTTCCTCTTCAAATTGTATGTGTTTTTAGGTGATTTCTTCATCACATTATGTTGCAGCGAAGACATCAAACTGTTTACTCTTCCTTTAGAAATCACCGGTCGTCGAAAACCAAAACGACATTTGGTGTAGAACTTGTCCTTGTTTCGGAATTTACGACGACAGTACTTTCCACAACGATGGCTTTGGAAACGTAGAACTTTTTCTCTTAGGCTTTTCTTCTCCTTTGCGTTTGGAACAGCACACGTAGAATACTGTTGTATGAAACTCATCACTGAGTCTTCTGGATCTGTTCCCAAATTTAGGTGCATCCTTGATCCACAACAGCATATGTATGTGAGGAGCACCTCTTGCTTGGTACTCCTTTCTCCAGAAGAAATCCAACACCTTTCCAAGAGGTGGATTCTTCTTATTCATGATGAAAGACATCATAGCTTCAAATCTATGATTGAAGTACCGGCATACATTGACTGGATCCAAAGAGCACAGTTCTCCGGGTGTCTTCAAATTCGATGTTTTCGATGTTTCCATTTGCCTCTCGTAGAAATTCAAGTAAGTCTTCCCAGCCATACTCGGCACAGCTCAGAGTGAGGAACCATGTGGGAGTTCCTAAGTTCCTCAGCATACATTTTAAATCACCATGACGACGGTACCAGTACTCATTAGTACCACGCTGACACGCCATGAGATTAATCAGGTGAAAATCTAAAATACTGTCTTGGACATTGACTTTATCCATAAAGTCACTTGCCGAGATGTTTTGCATGTGTATACCACTTTTCAAGATGTGGTTCACTGCATATGACAGTCCAGACAGATCGCTTTCAAACAGGAGATGAAACAAATAGGGAATACATTGTCGAAACCTAGCATCTCCTGCATACAATCGCAAAGTCCGGTATTCAGAAGCAGGAATTTGATGAGGTCGCTCATCATATCTTCCTCCCTGACCTGTTGGAAAAAGCTGTGGGAAACACCGAGCTTCCAAACTTTCCTCCCAAACACTAATGGGACTCCCTTTGGCTTGTTTCATTTGAAACAACTCAATAGCATTCCCCATGACTTCCTTGGAATGCAAAGGATGAACACTATAATGTTCATATATTTCTTCACTAGTAGAGGGTTCTACTTTCTCAATTTGACCAGCACACAAATCGCTATCCTCTTCCTCACTTACTTCCTCTTCTGCAACATGAACATTCTTATAGTACTTATTATTTTTTTTCAAATACAATGTTGCCTTTTTGACTTTCCTAACATCCACTAAATCTTGCCATATTTTCTTATTCTTTGTCGGAACCCCATTAACTAAGATAACCAGAGGTTCCTCTTCCACTTTTTCTACTCCAATTGTGTTAATGTTTTTCTTCAAATCTAGAGGCAAATAAACAACTCTTCCCTTTAATCCTCTCTGTAAATCTGATGGAGGCAATGTCCCTGTCTTTGGCTCCATTCTTACAATAGCCTGAAAGGGATGGATACTTTGAATCAAAATAGATTCATAAGTATTTAAATCCTTCAATTCAGAAGGAATCTCAACCAATTCCAGATTATTATGAACTGCTCTAGCAGGCATCTGGTTTTGATTTAATTTGCTACAACAATAAGTACACACACGTTGATCCGATCCCAAATCAAAACAATTTTCTACCATCAAGTATGTTGTGAAATCCTTCCATTCACTATTATTTTCCCTTTCACTTTTTGCATATAAATCCACTAACTTAGTCTGATTCTTATAATAAGTGCGTCGACAACACACACAAGTGAAATTAGGCCTCTCACTTGATTTCACCTGAAACGTCGCAATTTCCCTCTGAAAATTATCTGTACTGGAAACCTGTACTCTATCTTCCACATTACCCTCTTGTTCTTGGTCAATTTCAACATTCTCCTCTTTACTTCCAAAGTAACCAAACTCAATTTCTGCACAAATATTCTTCACATCTACTTCTGAACCATGCAAAAGAGCAGCGCATAATTGTTTAAGCATAATTGCTGGACTCTTAGAATAATACAACATTCTAACTAATTTCCTCACTTTATTATGATGCACTGCTAGCATCCTGAAATGATGAAAAACACTCTGGCA
This sequence comes from Lissotriton helveticus, assembly GCF_964261635.1. Classification (NCBI taxonomy): domain Eukaryota; kingdom Metazoa; phylum Chordata; class Amphibia; order Caudata; family Salamandridae; genus Lissotriton; species Lissotriton helveticus. The sequence continues at coordinate 2,264,637 of NW_027611666.1, forward strand.
TACTCTCCTGGAAAGACAAGCCAGTGAATGACCATGCAAACCTGTCACTTCTCTCACTCTGCAAGGATCTAATTCTTGCAACAACTTCATTTTCTGCTTCAAACTTTTCTTATTAAATGTCCGTACAAAATCACAAAGCAAATTGATGGAATCCTGTCGCACACTGCAAATACTACTACACTTCCAGGTGTACACAGGACCCTTAGGACGTCTTCCTAAAACCTCATTACCTAACACCTCTTCTGTCTCTGTTGTCACAAGTTTTTCTTTTTCAACTGGACAACCATCTTTCACTTCATAAGCTCGACCACTGGTGTCAACTGCATGCACCAAATCATTATCCTGGAAATAACTCTCCTCATTAAAAAATGCCTCACAACTTGAACTATGCATCCATTCTCCGGAAAAAACTTCACAAAAATTACTACGATTAACTATTCTCTTCCATCTACTATTTCTTTTGAAATCATAAATTGCCTTGTTTAGCTTCCTAATTCTATTGATTATCAAAATAAATAACTTACGTTTAATTTCAAATGCCTGATCAATAACTTTCTCAACTTTTTTTTTCTCTTATAAAAAACCACTTTCTGTTGACCTTTCTTAATATTTTTTAACAAATTGCCAATTATCCTGTTGCGGAACATTCGTTTACGAATGTCCCTAAACTGTTGTTTCCTTCTACTATCATGCACAGAGTTATCTCTTGCTCTAGCAGTAACATTTTTGATTGGCCTTTCCTTTCCGTTTAAAATGCTTCTCTTTTTCTGGACTGAAACATTTTCTGTAGTAATATTTTTTTTACTACAAATATTTCTTATAAATGTTTTTGTGCTCTTACCCGGTGCTTTCTTGGTGACTTGACAAGTTTTTTTCTTAGAGGACTGCTGCATTATATCATTTACCTGCTGTCTTTGACATTTTGCAGCCTTTCTAAGTCTTTCTTTAGTTGGCATGCTGAAATCTTGAAATGATCTGCAGTTGAATCTGTGGTAAAATATAATAAAAAATGTTATTAACCACTATTACCAAACAGTAAATCAATAACAGTCATCAAAAACTTAACACACTACTTGACATTTTTAGTGCTTGGCAAATTTAGAATACAGATATAGCAGAAAAGAAATGGAATTCATATTCATAAAAATGTTGGTGAATGAGTTAATGTGTATGTATATTTTACAACTTCCGAATAGGTTGTTGTAAGTGGAATTAGTTTCTCCATTGTTTTGAAATGTTTTGATTCTTTTTTCAATGTGTGTATCAAACCTTATATTACACTGAGAGAGGGTCTGCCATTCTTTCACAAGGATGATGTCATCAGTGATGTCATCAGTGATGTCATTTGAGATGTCATCAGTGATGTCATGAGTGATGTCACTGACTATGCCATGAGTGATGTAATATGTGACGTCATTAGCAGTGCTTTGCGGGCGCATCAGTTATAGTGAGTACAACTAACTATAACGTGGGTTTTTCGATGGTTTTGTATGAGTAAATTGTCCAGCTAACTATAACTGATATAAAATCTATGTTTTTTTCAATTAACTTGCTACGTTTTTTAAATGCTAATTCCTAACTATAACGTGTGTAAAACCTATGGTTTTTTCAGAAAATTTGCAAGGTTTTTTAAATGCTAATTCCTAACTATAACGTGTGTGAAACCTATGTTTTTTTTCGAGAATTTCAAAGGTTTTTTAAATGCTAACCCCTAAATAAAATATGTGTGTAAATCTTTGTTTTTTTTAATGAATATAAATACAACATCAAAACACTGCAAGTTGTTTTTTTTCTCCTTTCTTTACTGCCCTTCCCTTAGTTTTTCATACCCCTTAACTCACTCCTCTACCTATAGTCCCCTTCTTTCACTCACTCTTCGACTCCTCTTTTGTCACTCACCATATTCCCCTTTTCTCAGTCTTTCTCTTAGTCCCTTCCTTCCCTTCACTCAGTCATTTCAATCACTCATTTATGCAGTACGCTTTCTTTCTAAAAAATAAACGACGCAGTGTATTTGGAGTATAACTCTTTTTAGAAAATTGAATGAGTTCTGAAAAGAACTTTTTTTATCTTTTGTTGTTTTATATTTTTTTAGCTTTTTTTTAAAGTTTGGTATTTTTTTTTTTTTTTTAAAGTCAGGAACTGCAACTTGGAAACTATTCAACAAGAACAAAATAAATGAAAAATATAAAAAAAATTATCTCCTTTCAGAGCATTTATGATCCTGAATTCTGCGTTCAATTACTTTCAGGCTCTGTTCACCAAAAACAATACCATCAAAACATTTGTTGCATCGCATATGCACATGTGCCAAATATGGCTCAAGGTCCATTTCTGCTGTTGCTGGTGATGGAGGTCGAGCTGTAGATGTGCTGGCCACAGCTGGTGGAATCTGCTGGGCCAGAGCTCTTGTGGCTGCTTGGGCATATTGCACAGGTTGGACATTTGTTACATGTCTTATCATAGTATGGATTGAAATAGAGTATTTTTTAAGAGGGTTTCCCCTTGAAAGAACAGTACCACAAAAGGTACACGTTACTTTAGGGGCATTTACCTTTTTTAGTCCCTCAGGAAAAGTAAAAAACTTCTAAATAAAAGAAGATTTCCCCTTCTTGGCTTGCTGGCGATATTCCATGTGGGAGTCAGAAGAAGAAGATGTTCTTTCCTGTCTTTCTGCCATCCTGTTGTTTTTTCTGCTTCCAGCTCCAAAAAGGGTTCTTCTTCCAGGAGAATAAAGCAAATAGTGAGGGAAATGGGTGGGGTTTTTGAATATTCTAGATCTGAAACTACTATGAACAAATGAAAAATGTTGTTTTTGAGTCACATGATTTCACCTTTTTTTTTTAAATTAAATTGCGAGGTGCGCGCACCCCGCACATTTTTCATGCAAAAAAAAGGTGTTTTTGCCCATCGGAGTTGTTTAGGGACCCCCTGAGAAGTTCTAAGGGGTCAGGGACTGCCTACCTTGCCTCCTTTGCACGTTTTGAAACTTTTATGTAAATCGGGTAAAACGCCATTTTTTTTAATTAAATTTTTTTTATTTTGTTGTAACTTTTTATTAATACGAAGAAAACACATCAACAAACAATCAAGGCAATATGATAATAGTACATCCGTTAGGCTTGCGCTCAAAGAGGACGGGAGACACATGACAACAGTAAACAAGATTCGACGAATACAGAGAAAAGGGGGGGGGCCAGAGGCGAGACCGCATAGAAACATTACAATGTATCACAACATAGCAGGAATGTAGGTCAGGGCGATTGAGCAGGATTAGGAATTTCTGCGAGTGGGGGCGTACAGATATCTCCCCGGTTTGAGTTCCACTGGTTCCAAATCTTTCCCCACTTTCTGGGTCTGCCTCTCGCTATATACACTGTCTTTTCCCTGAACATACACCAGTCCATACTCTCTTTTCAAGCAGTCACTGTAGGCGGCCTCGGGGACCCCCACAATTGCGCAATATCTCGTTGGCTACCATATTGTCCAGAGTCACCCACCGAAGCTGCGACACGTCATAATCATTCGGACCCTATACATTCAACAGACATTGCCGGGATTCAGGCATCATCACAACACCAGTTACTTCACTCATCACATCATATATACGATTCCAAAAACGCACCACCTCAGGGCATTCCCATATTATATGGAGATAGGTGCCAAGGAGACCACAACCACGCCTACACAAGCCATCCGTGGAGTAGCCCATATGGATCAGACGGGGGCCGGTGACATAGATTCGATGGAGGATCTTGAGTTGGATCAAACGGAGGTGGGCCGGAATCGCAACCTCCCTGGGAGAGGAGATCGCGGATTGCCAGTCCTCATCATCCAATTCAATACCATCAGCAATCCAGGCTTCACGAAGGTGATCAAGCAGACTCGATCGGTCATTAGTCATCTTTTTATAAAACAATTAGATAGTACTGTCCGGCACATAACCATCCAATATACGATCTTCAAGGGGGGAGGATTCCGAAATATCACTACCCACAGGAAACACAGAGTTCAAGGCGTGGCGTACCTGAACATAATGAAAAAATTCCATGTCACTCAGCTTATATTCCAATTGTAGGTCCGAGAAGGTCTTCACCCCTCCTTTAACCCAGAGATCACGCACTTTACTAATACCGATCGTGTCCCATTTGTCAAACCCCTTCGTCTTCCATAGACATCCCAATTTTGCGGAGGCGTAAAGCGGAGTTGCACCGGTTAGTCTATTGCTCCAACCCATAGCCGCAGTCGCGCTATGCCATATACGCACGGCTAAAGCGGTAGGTCCCGAAAGTTGTGAACGGGAGGATCCCGAGTAAAGCGCCCTGTAGTAGTCACCACCCGGGAGCAGCCACCTATCCATTTCAAACGCTGGATCAAGAGCCGGGCCATACATCCCATGGTTGATGGCAGCAAGTTGGGAAGCCCAATAATATCTACGAATATCCGGAAGTGCTATGCCGCCATCATACCAAGGAAGTGTTAATTTTGGAAGAGCGATGCGCGAACGTCCGTCCCATATCAATTGCCTCTGCAAAGACTCTATCTCCCGGAAATATTTCGACGGGATCACATCAAAACTATTCTGAAGAGCATACAGAAATCGCGGTAAGGACATCATTTTAAAAAGGGCCGCACGCCCCAAGGGAGACAACGGTAATCTACGCCATCGCACTACATCCGAGCGCAAGTTTTGGAGTGGGGGAAGTAGATTTCGTTCGTATCGAACCGCCGGGTCCAACGAGATAAACACACCCAAGTATTTAAAACCAGATTGCGATAATTGGATGGGGCAGCCCAGCGGTATGCGAGGGACACCACCCGCGAGCACATAGATATAGGATTTTGACCAGGTAATAACAAGGCCCGAGTTCTTCCCCAAGGAGTTAAGCACGTCGAACAATACGTTAAGCGATTTTTGGGGAGATGTGAGGTACAATAAAATGTCATCCGCATACAATGAGACACGATCTTCAAATTCCGGATTCCAACGTATGCCCTTCATTAAAGGTTCCCACCGTAGCCAAGCGGCGAGTGGCTCCAACGCAAGAGCAAAGAGAAGCGGGGATAACGGACAACCCTGCCGCGTGCCCCTCCCAAGAGCAAAAGGCATGGAGACCCGACCATTAACCACCAACTGCACCAGTGGCGTTTCGTATAGGAGTTTGACCCAACCAATAAAGCCCGAGCCGAATCCAAAGTTGGCGAGTGCGGCCCAAAGATACGACCATTCAATTGTGTCAAAGGCCATCGTGGTGTCCAAGGACGCCAAGATGGCAGGCTCACACAACGTCTGGGCCCTCGCGAGAACACCATGCAAACGTCGTAAGTTTAATGCCGTGTTATGATGAGGGATAAAACCCGACTGATCCGGATGAATCAGGTCGCTGATCACCGTAATAAGACGATTAGCGAGTAGCTTGGCGAGAATCTTAGGTTCCGCATTTAAGAGCGAAATAGGTCTATAAGACGCACAGCGATCCCGTGGCTTGCCCTCCTTGTGGATCACCACAATGGTCGCAAGACGCTGATCCCGAGGGAGGGAGCCGTTTTCACGTGCAGCAAGAAACATATCTCGAAGATAAGGAGCCAGGGTATCGGGGCGTAGTTTATACAATTCTATAGGGAGGCCATTGGGACCCAAAGCCTTGCCAGAACGAACGGAACGCAGCGCGATGGCTATCTCATCCACCGAGGGTGTTTCATCCAAGTGGTCCCGATCTGATTCTGACAAGCACGGCAGTGTGATATCTTTAAGCAATGACTGGGAATCCTCCTCGGGCCTAACGGACACCGAGGTATACACCTCTCGGAAATAATCAGCAAAACAGTCAACAATTTCAACAGGGTCCGTGACACGCACACCGTCCAATCTCTCAATCACAGGAACCAAACGACTCTCTCCTTTTTGTATCGCCAGGCAATCAATTTTCCAGCTTTATCGCCCACATCATATAACCGCACCCTGCTGTTCCCTACTCATCATCTTGGCCGCGTCAGTTACCAAAGTTTTATATTCCAATTGCTTAAGGTGGAGGATATGCAATGCGTCTCGAGTCACATCCCGCTCCAATGCAGATTCCAATTCCATAATTTCTGTCTCGAGATGAACAATTGCCTCATTCTTACATTTCTTGGCACACCCAATCAAAGACAATGCCTGTCCCCTGATAACAGTTTTAAAGGCTTCCCACAGCGAAACAGGCGAGGCCACAGAACCCACGTTTTCAGCAAAATACAGATCAAATGATCTAATCAATTCAGTACGAGTTTTGGGGTTAAGAAGATAGCAGGGGTTAATCGGGGCAACCCTCCCTTCAGCGCCTGTGTTCAGATTAAAACAAAACCAGATAGGGGAATGGTCAGATATACCCCGAGCCAGGTGTCTAATTTCTCCAATCGAAGGGGACATGGCAGCCGATATCAGGATATAATCCAATCTAGATAGACTACCCTGTGCTCCCGAATGGAAGGTGAACTGAATCTGCTCCGAATGCATTAGCCTCCAACAATCCACCAGCCCCAATGTCTCCAGAAAGTCACCCAACCAGGATTGCGCAGCAGGAAGGTCTCTGGGAGGATAGCGATCTGCTCTGCCGGAAACGACGGAGTTGAAATCACCACCCAATATCAAAACACCCTCCGGGAGACCCAAGACCATCCGCCCCAAGTGTGCAAACGTTGTGGATTGTAGGCCAGGAGGAACATACACCGACACCAATGAAACCGTTCTTCCCTCCCACCGCCCAACAAGTGCAACATATCGACCCCTGGCATCAAGGACCACATCATCAACCTCGAGGGGGAGTGAAGTCTTAAGCAATATACCCACCCCTCTAGAATTAGATGTATATCCGGAATGGGCGACTAGGCGATAACCCCTTCTATTAAGAGCATAACAAGTATTCCCAATCAAGTGCGTTTCCTGTAGCAGAACAACGTCAGGCGAGAGGTGCCGCAAAAGCTGCATAACCACCCCTCTCTTTATCCGATCACCCAACCCATTCACATTCCAGCACAGTACCCTCAACCTCCTACCCCCATCCAAATCCACAATGAACTCCCATCGCAAAACGAGCGCCACACCAATGTCAGAAATAATAAAAATACTTTGCCTTGAAAAAGAAAAAACGAACAACCCCATCACGTTTCCCTCCCTCCACCCCAATGTTCCCAACACAAACCCCCCCCCACCCTGCACCCCTGCACAGACTCGGAAGCCACCCCAATTTGCAGTGTGCCTGTCGCACTAACAATTACAAACAAACAACTAATCTACACAAAGGAACCCCAGAGGAGGAAAGGGTCCCGCCATCCCCGCTACCTCCCAGGATACGCAGGGAATGATCAAAGAAGTCAGTGAGTCACAGCTGTCCACGATGAATATTATTCTGGACATAGACGCCGTAGTCATTCTTGGTCCATTAGGCCCCCCCCTGCGCCACCAGTATGGTCCTGGCTGGCACAGCGAGCGGGTAAAGTGTCCAACCAATCACTTGCTTCCTCAGGCCGGACAAAAAAGAGTGTCCGATTGTCATATTCACCACGGAGTAAGGCCGGTTACAACAACATGTATTTCAACTCCATGTCTCTAAGCCGCCGCTTCACCCCTTGAAATTCCATTCGTTGCTTCTGGACCGACTGGGAATAGTCCGGATAGAAGTTCACAGCAGTGTTCTCAAACTACGTAGGACCGCTTGTCCGTGCCGCCTGCAAAATGGTGTCGCGGTCTCTGAAGTTGAAGATCCGTGCGATAATTGGACGGGGGGGACCGGGTTTCGCCTGTCCCCCCGGCACCCTGTGGGCACGTTCAACTGCGAAGAATTTACTCAGGCCCTTGGGTGCAAGATGGTTGAGGATAAGGTCCTCCACTCGAAGATCAGTGGAGAGGGGACTAGAGTCTTCCGGAACCCCAATAATACGCACGTTGTTGCGCCGTGCACAGCCCTCAAAATCCTCCAAGCGACGAGCAAAAAAGTCATTGGCAGTTCTAAGATTGTTTGCAAGTCAGACACATCCGTTGTGAGGCTGGATGTCTTTAGGTCAAGTGATTTCACCTTCTCGTTCGTCTTGGCTAAATCAGTTCGAATGAGGTTGACATCTATAGCCACCGTGCCCAGCTTCAGAGCCAGGGCTTCATATTGTTGGCCAATAGAGGACTTGATACCTGCAATGGCGCCCATCACGTCCTGTAGCGTTAAGTCCGCCGATACAGCAGGGTCGTCAACAGCCTCCTCCCGGGTCTTAGGTATGCCACCGGGGGATCCTTTAGTAAGCGTGTAGCGGTCCATGACATTCGTCTGGGTTGAGCCTCCTCGTAAGGTGGTTTTGACTTTCTGTTTTTCGCCCTCGGGCTTGCCCGTCATGGCGAGCCGGGTGCCCTGAAGAGAAGTTTGGGATCTGGTACAAATGGCTCCTTAGAATTCACCCACAAGAATACCGGAGGCAGAGATGAGTCAGTTTGAGTCCAAACTGTCATAGGAGCCAGCCCGATCAGCCTTCACCCCGCTGAGGGGATACGGTGAGCAGGAGAAACGAAACCGAAAGTGAAGTGAGGCTGTGAACTGATCCCCGCAGCCGTTGTTGTTGAATTACGACCCGGGTAAAGCCACAACTCAAAGCCCAGGTGGTCCCATGGAGAAGGCCACAAACTTCAGGATGGCGTAACTTGGGGACCCAACGTCCGATTCCGACCCAGCGACCTGCTATTACATCAGCCGGGCTGTGTCTTCAATGATCTTCCATCAAATCAGGATATTATCCAGGATAAATGCAGGAGGCAGCAAGGGTCCTTGGGAGCCCTGTGCTCACGCGGCCATCTCGGATGCGCGCAAAGCTCGTCCCTAAAACGCCATTTTAAACCGACGTGCGCGACCGGGTGCGCGCACCCCGCTATTTTAAAAAAAAGAAAAAGGGTTTTTTGGCCCGTCGAGATTCTTCTGGGACCCCTGAGAAACTCTAGGGGGTCAGGGAGTGTCTAGGCTGCCTCCTTTTCACATTTTGAAACTTTTATGTAAATTGGGTAAAACGCCATTTTAAACCGACGTGCGCGACCTGGTGCGCCCACCGCGTGCGCGCACCCGAGCGCGCACGTCAAGTCATGTGACTCGAAAACAACACTTTTGATTGGTTTATAGTAGTTTCTGTTCTAGAACCTTCAAAAACCCCACGCACTTCCCTCACTATCTGTTTTACTCTCATGGGAGAAGGAGCTTTTTTGAAGTTTCCTGAGAATTTTCTGAAATCGCTGCAAGATAGGATTCTTCTTCCGATTCAGGGGAAGATTGTCGGCTTCCTCAAAGAAAAGGGAAGGAATGTTTCATATGGAATTTTTTTACGTTTCCTGAAGGACTAAAAAAAGTGAATGCCCCGAAAGTCACTTGTACTATATGTGGCACTGTTCTATCAAGAGGAAATCCATCCAAAAAGTACTCATTTTCAATTCATACTATGATAAGGCATGTCAGACAAGTGCAACCTGTGCAATTTGCACAGGCATCAACAAGAGCTCTGGCCACACAAATACCACCAGCTGTGGCCAGCACATCATCTGGAGGGCGACCTGCATCTCCATCGACTGCACAGATGGACCTAAGACCATTCTTGTCCAAAGTCCACATGAGATGCAACAAATGTTTTGAAATTGTTGTGTACGGGGAGCAGAGCCTCACTCTGATCGAGCGCAGAATTAATGAACATCAATGCTCCCAGAGACAATACATTTTTTCAAAGTTTGGATTTATTTTGTTCCTGTTGAACAGTGTTTCAGTTGAAGATTTCTGTTACTGTTAGAAAAATAAAAAAATATATAAAACTTTTAAAAAAGAAAAAATATATAAAACAACAAAACAAAAAAAAATTCTTTTCAGAACTAACTTATTTTTCCAAAAAGAGCTCTATTTGTTACGCACTGTGTCATCTTTCTTTTGTATGAATGTGTAGTGTATAAATGACTAAATGAAATGAATGACAAAAATGGAGTAAGGGACTGAGCAAATGATTGAGGTAAAGGAAGTTTAGTGACTGAAGATAGTGAAGTAAAAGAGTGACTGAAACTAGGGGACAGATGTACATTACATGGTGCATCTCTGCAAATTAGCAGGGATGCGCCAAGTAACCTACGACAAGCAAAACCACCTGTGCGCCACCAATGATGTGCCACATTTACAATGTGGTGCACCATGGGGCAAAAACGGCACACATGCGTGACGCATCTGTGTCGTAAAGGTGTCGCATTGCTGGAGTTGCGTCGCATGCACGATGCAGCTCCAGCAATGCTCCTGGGGGGCCCATTCAACTAATGCTGCTTCAAGCCTTACGCCTGCTTCAAGCAGGTGCAGGGTTTTGACATAGCATTGGCCTAAAAGTGATTGAGTGAAATATTGTAGATTTCACTTAGCCACTTTTAGCAGGCGTTCCTGCGCAGGAACGCCCCCCCCCTGCACCAGAACGCCTCCTTAAGGCGCAGGGCTTTACAACGTGACGCATCTCCCAGATGCATCACGTTGTAAATAGCCCGCACCATGGCGCATCTTTTCCACCGCCGATGTGTCACATAAGTGATGCAACGGCGGGGCAAAAGATGTCTAACGGTAGGGTAGTGAGTTATGGGAAATTAAAAATTATGGGAAGAGCAGTATGGAAAAGAAAGTAAAGGTGGAGGAGTCACAGAAGGGGAGTGAGGATGGATATATGGACGGAGAGTAGGAGACAAAGAGAGATACATAGAGTAGGGTTAGGGGAGTGAAGGTAAAAGAAATGGAAAGATGATGAAGGAAGGGGATTTGAGGATGATAAAAGGGAGGTAAGTGAGAGTGAGAATTGGGAAATAAGTGATTAAAAAATTGAGTAAGAGACTGAAGGGACTTAGGAAAGCATAGAAAGGGAATGGAACAGAGGGACAAATTTATGTTACCCAACACATCTCTGCAAAATAGCAGAGATGCTCTAGGAAAGATGCGATACACAAATTAATCCTTGCACCACTCATGATGCACCGCATTTGCAATGCGGTGTACCATGGCACAGGAATAAACAGATGCATGTCACATCTAGGGCTGAAAGTTTGCACAGTATTAAACTTCTGTTCTATGCAGGACGCAACTCCAGCACTTTTCCAACTTGCTCTATCTGTAATGTGCTACGTCAACCTTACACCTGCTTCAACAGATGCAATGTTTTGACACATCAGTGTTGGTGAAGTGACTCAGTGAAATCTTGTCGATTTCACTGAATCACTTTTCAAAGGGGTTCTTGTGACGGAACGCCTACCCCTGCGTGGAAATGCCCACATGAAACCTGAGACTGGTTTCATGTGGTGCAGGGTTTTACAACGTGATGCATCTCCCTGCACTATGGTACTTCTTTGCACTGCCACTGCATAAGAAAAGTGACGCACAGGTGGTATAAAAGAGGCGCAATGGGCTGCTAAATTTGCCCCTGAGGAATTAAATGAGTGAAAGAGTGTGAGGAAGAGTAATGGAAAGAGAGAGCAAAAGAGAAAAGGTGTGAGGAACAGACAGGAAGAGAAGTTAGACTGAAAAACACACAATAAAAGAGAGAAAAAAAATATTCAAAATATGAGTGAGAGAGTAAATGAAAAGGAGGTAGCACAAGGGAATGAGAAAAAGAAATTAGGGAGCAAGATGGACAGATGAAGTGAGGAAAAGAAAATGAGGGGTACTGAAGAAATTGGAGAAGAAGAAAAGGAATGGGAGTGATGTACAGAGAAGAGAACATGAAGTGGGAGAAGAGGAGTGAGATTCAGTAAAGGGAAGTGATAGCGAGGGAAGGGATATAAGAGTGAGGGGAAAAGAGTAATGGAAAAAAAAGCAAGATTAGTAGAAGATAGGAAAGACAAGTAAAGGACAGAGAGAGAAAAAGGTAGTTAGACAAGGTGAGTGAGGCTGAAAAAACAGTATTAATAATGACAGAAAGACTGTAAAGAAGAAAAAAGGGAAATAATAATCGTTCCGAGGCCACCGAAGTCATCTGCGGCGCCCCGCAAGGATCATCACTCAGCCCCACCCTCTTCAACGTCTACATGAGACCTCTCGCAGCCATCGCACGCCAACACAACCTCAACATCATCTCCTACGCCGACGACACCCAGCTGATCCTCTCCCTCACCAGAGACCCCGACACCGCCAGAACCAGCCTCCACGAAGGGATGAAAAACGTCGCCGAGTGGATGAAGAACAGCCGCTTGAAACTGAACTCAGACAAGACGGAAGTCCTCATCCTTGGACCATCACCCTCCGCCTGGGACGACTCCTGGTGGCCCCCAGCCCTGGGCACCGCCCCCAAGCCGACAGACCACGCACGCAACCTGGGCTTCATCCTGGACTCCTCCCTCTCGATGACCAGACAAGTCAACGCCGTCTCCTCTTCATGCTTTCACACCCTCCGGATGCTCCGCAAGATCTTCCGATGGATCCCGATCGAAACCAGGAAGACGGTCACCCAGGCCCTCGTCACCAGCCGGATGGACTACGGAAACACCCTCTACACCGGAACCACAGCCAAGCTACAGAAAAGACTACAGCGCATCCAGAACGCCTCTGCCCGTCTCATCCTGGACATCCCTCGACGCAGCCACATCTCCGGCCACCTGAGGAACCTGCACTGGCTCCCCGTGAACAAGAGGATCATGTTCAGGCTCCTCACCCACGCACACAAGTCTCTCCACGACCTGGGCCCCAAGTACCTCAACGACCGCCTGACCTTCCACATGCCCACCCGCCAGCTACTGTCCGCTAGCCTCGCCCTCGCCGCCGTACCACGCATCCGAAGAGCCACCGCCGGAGGCAGATCCTTTTCCTACCTGGCGGCCAATACATGGAACTCCCTCCCCATCCACCTTCGGTTGACCCAGGACCACCTCGCCTTCAGGAGACAACTCAAGACCTGGCTGTTCGAGCAGTAGCGGCCCCCTTCCCCCAAGCCCCTAGAGACCCTTCCGGGTGAGTAGCGCGCTATACAAGTGTTATGATTGATTGATTGATTAAAGGAAACTAAAGGAAAGTAAAAATAGTTAAGGAAGGCGAATAAGAGATAGATTTAACAATGATCAAGAGACAAAGAGAAGTAAGAGAGTGATTAAAAAGTATTTTTGTTTGTTATACTTACCTTAGAAATAGTAACAAACTAATAGTAAATTTCTTTTACAAATATACTATCTGTGGAAGATAAGAAAAAATAGAGTTATAATATACATTTCATAAAACAAAAGATAGTAGGAGTGCAGGAAACAGAAAGTGAAACAAAGGAAGAGAAAGGGAGAGACAGAGAGGGACAGAATGTGTAGTGTATAAATCAATGACTAAGATGACTGAGTGAAAGAGAGGAAGGGACTGAGGGAAGGAAAGTATGGTGAGGGAGGAAAGGAGAGTGTGATGAGTAATGGAAGATGAGAAAAACAGTGTGTAAAAGAAAAGGACTAAGGGTAGAGGAGTAGGTTAAGGACAGTGAAAGGGCACTAAGAGAAATAGAGTGAAGAAGAGTGAGTGAGAGAAGGTGAATGGGGTAGAGACAGGGAAGGAGTGTAAGGGATGGACAAAGGGAAATAGAGTAGGCTAAGGGGACTGAAGTATGGATTGAAGTATAGTGAATGAGGAGAAGTGAAGGAAGCAGAGTAAGGAAACAGGGGTGAGGTTGGGTAAGAGAAGGGCATTGAGCTGAGGAAACAGGGATGATAGAGGGTGGATAAAGGCGAGTGAGCATGAGACAAGGGGAGTGAGAAAGTGAAGAGACAGAGGGAGTGAATGAAACAGTGACAGAAGGGGACTCAAGGAAGGAGCAAAGAAAGGTAAATGACGAAATGTGGATGAGTTAAAGGGAGTGACCATGAGAGAAGGGGACTGACAAAGTGAGGAGATGAAGGGAGTGAGGGTAAGAGAGAGGGAGTGAGGGAAGTATAGGGAGAAACAGAAATAAAAAACTAATGAAAAAGTATTTTTTATTAGTCGTCCTTACCTTATAAATGTAATATCTGTGGAAGAGAATAAACACATCAGTTATATTAAATATTTGTGAATACAAAATACAAAATAACTTGTACAATATGTTATATGGTTTATTTTTGCTGTTCTCAGAATATATTGATTATCACTATAAACAGTGAGCTCAATACTACTCATCATATAACAGCGGGGGGAAAAAACACAATCAAAATGATTGTGCTTAAAAAACCCAGACAGCATTTGATTACATAATGTAAATATGAGAAAAAACATGTCTTAAATGTTTTTCTCTAAATCGCAATTTCTTGTGTAAGGTTGCTAGATCTTCAACAATCACAAAGTAATAAAATAATATGACTTATTTTTAAATACCTCTCAATAAACTTCCGTACAAGCATGTTTTACCAACATTTATCTGAAGTAGTCATTTTGTTCTAAGATACTATTCCTCACGGCCAAATAGTATGAGTAAAGTCCTTATTTAGCAAATTACTTAATTGTACTCTTAACGATTCTTTTCCCGACCTTTAGAATAAAACGTTCCAACGTGTTCTGTACCATGAAACATTACTTAAACCTGTATCTGATACTATCACTATGCCAAATACAAGTTTCATTTTTAAATTTGGTCACCCTCAGTCGCACGAAACATTTGAACAACAGAGTATCTTTTCTTAACAGCAGTAATCTTCCTACGCCAAAGTAATTTTACTGAAATTTGGGTTGCAAAAACGCCAGATAAGAATTTGGTAAGTCAAAAGGCAAAAGTTTTTTAAAAGTCAATTGACTATCATTACAGTGAGTCCAGCCTGTTGGAGATTTCAAATAAGCTGTGTAATGTCCTGATGTTGTTGAAGGACCATAATGGAAGATAATTTCTACAGTTACAAAAGTTCTTCCAGAAATTGATAGTTGAGAAGCCACAACATTTTTAATTGAAGTTATCAATTTTGTTCCATCAGGTCTGCATCGTTGGAACATTAAAATTACATACTGTCCATATCTTCGGATAAATAATGTTGATAACATTTCTGAGTTACATTGAGAACAGACCATGTTGTGATGCGCATCTCTAATTAGATTTTTGAAAGACACTGCTTTACAGTCTGGTAATGTTAAATATATAAATCTTTCAGTGTGTTTGTCAGTAAAACTTGAAAATGAACAATTGTCGCAGTTATGTTGCCATTTATAAGAAAGGCCAAAAAGACTATCAATATCTACACCTTCATCTTGTAAAACTGTAAGCATATACATAATAAATTCTTGACAATCTTGCTGAATATTCTGAGAAAATTGATTTAGTCCAGCACATATGTCTAAAACATTTCGAAGTTGAGAAACATTTGCTATTTGACTATTATCACTGTTACATTTCTTAAACACAGAATTTAATGAACAACAAAATGTTTGATCCCGATTTTCAACAATCTGTTGCTGTAAACTTTTAAGAAAGAAAACAACATTAACCACTACATTTGCATAGCAGTTGACACCAGAACTGTTTTCAAATTTAAATCCAACAATCTCTTCAGTAGTAACTTTTTGCTTTTTGCTACCAATCACAGGTTCATCTATTTTTATTCGTTTCTCTACTACTTCAGTACATTTTTCCTCATATCTCCTTTTTCGACCTACCACACACTTTTCAATTAAAGGATTGTAGCAAATAAATGTTCTTGAATCCAGTATGTAAAGTAAATATAATTTATTGTAGATTAATTCAAGTTAAATGATCAATAGATATAATGATAAAAATCCCTCCAGGAGCAGTTCTTCTCTCGCTCAGCCTGTCTGCCATGAGGATAACCCCAGTACTAAATGTTAGGGCGCTCAAGTCCGTCTGCACACTGCCCTCTAGTGTTTTGAACGTGCTATTGCACAAGCTACAGCTGAGTGAAGAAAGCTAACAGGAATGAAAACTCTTTTGCCTATACGGAACACATTAATATACTTGAAGTAAAAAACAAACACAATGACAAATTTTCTTATCTTCAAGTTCATTTTCTTTTCTATGTGGTGCTGGCACGAAGAAACTCCTCCGTTGAATTTCCTCACAGCCTTTAATTACTTCAGTTTCTAAAATAGCGAAGCAAGAAGGAAGTGACACAAACGTGACCCTGACGTGATAACGCTGACACGCAAACCCCTCTCTCCTTCAGTTGGAACGTTCATGACGTGAAGCAGACTTCTTGAAGAATGTTTGTGACGAGTTGCAGTGCTTCACCAGAACTAAGCACACATTCTAATACGTCACTATTTGCAACTTGATTTCATCTCGAACACAGCTCCCAGAACAACGTTTTTCTAACAGACTAAAGCTGATTCAAACAGTGACACGATGATTCAGCATCTTTTATCTTTCGTCAACTTCCTTTCTTTGAAAACCACTTGACTTCCTTGACCTTCTCATGAAAAACTTCTTCCGCCGCTGGGGAAAATAAACATTTATTTTCCCATCAAGCTCACAGCCGCTGGAGAAGGTAGATTTTCTTTCGTTTATTTACCATCCATGTACCATGTTGACATTTCATAAGATGTATTGCTATTTTAAATCTTATATTTTCAGTCACAGTTTCATTATTTATTTATTTTTATTTACTTTTATCCGCTTGATGTATGCTCAGTTCCATTCACAAAATAGTCAGATGGGGAGTAGTCAGCTTCACAGTATTTAAAGAAATCGTGCTGCCTTTCACATTGAAAAAAAAAAACGCTGTTTAAACGAAATTAACTTTCAGCTGTTCAGAGATTCTTTAGAAAATAATACTTTGACAATTGTGGAGACAGTTCCTTGAATAAGTCAAATAATCCGGGATTTAAGTCTTTTACTTAACTTTTACTTAACACGCGATACTTTAAGATTATAACCACTGCCTTCCAAGAAGTTAACTCACAAAGTTCAGCTGAATATTTTCTAATATTGCTTGCACAGCTTTTTTAAAAAAAAAATACAATTAGCATGACAGTTGGGTTGTCAACAAATTACGCAGTCAGAACTGGGATGGGAGGCTGTCCAGATGACTGGGGACACTGGTGGGGTTAACCAGGGCGTTTCTGTAAATTTACCTTTTCTTTTCCGGTTTAAGTAGTTCCTTGGTTGCAGTAGTGCTTCATTAAAAGAGTCCTTTTTCCACGCATAAGTTCTGTTCTGTACCTCGTCGCCAATTTGTAGCAAATAAATGTTCTTGAATCCAGTATGTAAAGTAAATATAATTTATTGTAGATTAATTCAAGTTAAATGATCAGTAGATATAATGATAAAAATCCCACCAGGAGCAGTTCTTCTCTCGCTCAGCCTGTCTGCCATCAACTGCCTCTACTCAGAGCAGTCAGGTACTAAACATTCTAGTGTGTCATCAAACATTCTATTAGATGCAGTGGCTAAGCAATGGGGAAATCTAAGTAAGGGAAATGCAAAGTATGAGCAAGATGTAACAAGGATATTGAGGTAAACTTGGAGCATATTCTCTTCTTAACCTGTTATACTCCTTCACACAATTTAGATCTGCACTAATCTTTGTCTCATCAAAATCAATCAGATACAATCCAGATAAAGTTCTAACACGAGATAAAGCAACATAGGCCATACCCTCTTTGAACACAGTACTTCCAATATTTATCAAAGCACTAGCTACACTTAAACCTTGAGATTTATGAATAGTCACCGCAAATGCCAAACAAACAGGAAACTGTTTTCGGCAGACATATAAATCTTTTACAAGCAAAAATCGATTTGAACAACGACTGACTTGTTGTACCTCTTCAATTCCATCCAATTTGATTTTTAAAAATTCAATCTCATCTCTATTTGGATAATTCACAAAACCAACAACATTACCCATTGCTCCATTCAGCAAACCTCTTTCCACATGTAAATTTCTTCGTAAAATAATCCGACATTTTAAACATACATACAGATTCTTTTCTAAACCAGCAGTTTTAGATATTTCTTTCTCTAAAGAATCCAATTTTAACTTTAACCTTTCTGACAAAATAATAGTAGTTCCTTCATGCTCTATTCTATCTTTAGCTTCCAGTTTCTTAATTTCTTCATTTTCCTAAATTCAACATTTTTTCATTGAACATTGAACATTCTTGTAGAGTTGGCATCAAGCATATAACTGACTTATCTTCTGCCTCTTTACTATATATTTTCTCTGCCACATTATTTTCATTTGGAAAAAAATTGGAAAGTAATCGTGTTTGTAAAGTTTCTTTGGCATGTTCACTTAGTTTTCCAATTCTTATATCTTGAAGAATTTTTCCATATTTAGCATCCTTTGCCTGTCGCATATTTTGAATGAGTACAGTATATTTGAAATGTGGCCATATATTAACATTTCCAATACTTCCCAGGCACTTTCTGGTGTCTTCATGTGAAACAGTTTTAAATACAGGTTGTCCTTTTACAGGAGTTAGCTGCAGTAGATCTCCAAAAACTATGATGTGTTTGCCTCCAAATAACATATCATACTCTGTTTTAAGAATCTGTTGCATTCTTAAATGCACAAAGGCAAGCATTACATTTGATACCATGCTTACCTCATCAATAATGAGAAGTTTCCTTTTTTTAAGGACTCTAGAAACTTCACAGCAAGCTTCTCCAGATAGCTTGTGGTATTGTAATTTATTTTCATGTTCAACTGGCAGCATCAATAAACTATGTAAAGTAATCCCTTTAATGTTGTGTGCTGCCAACCCAGTTGAAGCAGTAACAACACAAGAGAGTGATGACTCAGTTCTTTGCTGTAGATATGTGGCAATTCCTTTAATTAGAAAACTTTTACCAGTTCCAGCTTCTCCACTCACATATAGTCGGACAGGTTGAAATGACATACATGAGCATTCTTTTTTCTCATGATGAAAACCATGCTCAATCTGCTGTGTCACTTCATCATATATTTGTTTTTGCTCAAGATAAAGTTGCTTTTCCAATTCTTCTAAGTTTATTACATCCTGTTGAACTTGTTCCATTGCTCTTTCCACCTCATCCATGGCAGTGGCTACTTCATTTTGGATAATTGGTTGTCTTAGTGGATCTTGACGAAGCAGAACTTTTACTACTTGAGAACTGTCTCTAGCAATCTCCGCTTCTATTGGTGCTTCTTGCTCTATTTCGTCCTTCAACATTTGCAGATAATTACTAAAAACAGGATATTCTATACTATTTTTAGATGCGTTGAATGAATCTTCATAACTGTCAAAGTCACCAAGTAGTTCCTCTTCTTTACGCCATGGTTTAAAGAGTTGCAAAAGAGCTAAATAGTAAAATTCTCTTTTGTCAGGAGTGCCAGGAGTTTCAACACTCAGTTTTCGGTGATTAATCAAATATCCTTTTCTTTGTTTTACCAGACATCCTTCAAATCCAATCACAGCATATACACCTTTATCAATATCCTCTGTAATATTCCTTTTAGAAGTGTAGTTTTGTAGTATTTCATACAGACAAATGTTTTCAAGCAGATTACTTCTATTTGGATAGTATGTATCCAACATGTTTGTCTTCAGAATGTCTGTACTGTTTGGTTCTTTCTCTGCTAAATATTCAATTTCTTGAACAGGTTTCAAAACTCGGTTTCGTGTTCTTGCAAGACCTAAACTCACCCAAATGATTGTTCGAGATTTTGCATAAAGACTTGCTGATGATAATCGATCACAACATTCATATGCTCTAATTTCTCGATGGGATAACATCTTCAAACTGTAGGTATACAATTTCTTACTTAGGCTCTTTTCATGAGAAATGTCTTCCCACATATCCTTTAGTTCCGTCTTTTCAGATTTGGTGATGTAAGACGTTACATATCGAGCCACAGCAATAGAGTTGTCTGAAACATATTGAATATCCATGTTAGCATTCCACATGGACAAAATGACTGGGTTATAGTCATTTATGTATTTTGACTCTTCATTTCTTCTTAAATTGTACGTATTTTTTGGTGATCTTCTTGTGACAGTATGTCGCAAAGACGACATCAAATTGTTCACTCTTCCTTTTGAAATTACTGGTCGTGGAAATCCAAAACGACATTTGGTATAGAATTTATCCTTTGATTTGAATTTTCATCGACAATATTTGCCACAACGGTGGCTTTGAAATCGTAACACTTTCCCTCTTAAGTTCTTATCAATTGTACTTTTGGGTATATCAGATGTTGCATATTCTTCAATGAAAGACAGTACAGTGTCATCTGAGTCTTTTCCAAATTTGGGAGCATCTCTGATCCATAATAGCATATGCATAGCACAGCTTAGAGTTAGAAACCATGTAGGTGCTCCTAAGTTTCTTAGCATACATTTTAAATCCCCATGATGACGGTACCGATACTCATTAGAACCACGCTGACATGCCATTAGATTAATTAGGTGAGAATCCAAAATAGTGTCTTTCTGTTGGACTTTATCCATAAACTACCTTGCTAAAACATTTTGCAGCTGTACTCCACTTTTTAGTATATGGTTTACTGCATAAGAAAGTCCAGATAAATCACTCTCAAACAGAAGATGAAACAAATATGGAATACATTGACTAAATCTCGGATCTTCTGCATATAATCTTGTTGTCCGGTATTCAGAAGCAAGAATCTGCATAGGTCGGTCATCATATCGTGCACCTTGACCTATTGGAAATAACTGAGGAAAACAACGAGCTTCAAAGCTTTCTCCCCATACACTAATGGGAGTTCCTTCTGCTTTTTTCATCTGAAATAATTCAATAGCATTCCCAATTGCTTCTTTGGAATGCAGTGGATGAACACTGTAATGTTCATAAATTTCTTCACTTCTGGACACAACCACTTTTTCAATTTGTCCAGCAGACACATCATTATCCTCTTCTTCATTTATTTCTTCATCTCCTACGTATACATTTTGATAGTATTTATTGTTTTTGACCAAATACAACATTGCCTTTTTGACTTTTCTAACATCCACTAAATCTTGCCAGATTTTCTTACTCTTTGTAGGCACACCATTAACTAGAATAACTAAAGGTTCGTCTTCTACATTTTCAACACCAATTGTCTCAATGTTTTTCTTTAAATGAAGAGGCAAATATACAACTCTTCCCTTTAATCCTCTTTGTAAATTTGAAGGATTTAATTTCCCTGTTTTAGGCTCCATACAAACAATAGTCTGAAATGGATGCACACATTGAATCAGAATAGTCTCATAGGTATTTAAATCCTTCAGTTCAGATGGAATACTCACCAACTCAAGATGTACAGCTCTAGCAGGCATTCTATTATCACTTAATTTATTATAACAATATTTACAAATACGTTGATCAGAACCCAAATCAAAACAATTTTCTACCAACAAATAAGTTGCAAAATTTTTCAACTCACTGTTATTTTCCTCTTCACTTTTTAAGTATAAATCAACTAACATGGTTTGATTTTTGTAATGAGTGTGTCGACAACACACACAAGGAAAATTTGGTTTTTCACCTGCAATAACCTTAAACTTTGTTATTTCCTGTTCAAAATTTTCAGTATTAAAATTCCGGACATTTTCTACCACATTTCCTTCTATTACTGTATCAGTTTCTGCACTGTCTTCTTCTGGACCAAAGTAATTAACCTCAATTTCTTCACAGATCTTCTTAACATCTAATTCAGATCCATGCAAAAGAGCACTATTTAACTGTTTGAGCTGGACTTTTTGCACAATACAACCTTCTCACTCATTTTCTTACTTCGGTATGACGCACTGCTAACATCCTGAAATGGTGAAAAACACTCTGGCATACTTTTTTAGAAAGACAAGCCACAGAATGCCCTTGCAGACCTGTTTTTTCTCTCACTCTGCAAGGGTCTAATTCTTGCAACATTTTAACTTTTTGTTTAAGACTTTTCTTAGCATATTTACGTAATAAATTGCAAAAGAAATCAATTGAATCCTGTCGTACACTGCAAATACTACTACAATTCCAAGTATACAGAGGAGCCTTAGGACGTCTCCCTAAAACTTCATCAGCTATCACCTCTTCTGTATTTCTAGGCACAATTTTCTCATTTTCAATAGGACAACCGTCCTTCACCTCATATGCTCGACCACTGGTGTCAACTGCATGCAACAAATCACAAAATTTAGTCCGATTAATTACTCTTTTCCATTTACTCTTAGCTTTTAAAACTTTGATTTCCTTATTCAGTGTATTTATTTTATTAATTACTAAAACAAATAACTTTTTTTTGTCTCAAATGCGCGTTCAACAATATTCTCAATATACTTTTTATCTTATAAAAAGCAGATTTCCTTTTAGAAATTCTTACATTTTTTAATACATTTGACACTACTCTATTATAAAACATACGATTCCTGATTTCCACAAACTGATTAGTTCGTCTATTAATTTGTTCACCGCAGAGTTAGGAAACATTTTTCTTTTTTCTCTGATTTCTCCTTGTAGATACTCCCAAATGTTTTTCCTTTCCCACATTATCCAAAATTTGTTTTCCTTTGACATACTTTCTTTATAAAATCCTTGGTTGTCTTACCAGGAGCACTCTTCTTTTTTTCTGTCCTTTGTTGATTACGTAATTCTTCTAATTGTTTTCTCTTCGAATAGTATGTCTGTTTTTGTTTTTTTCTTTTTTCATTTTTGTTCGGCTTGTTGATTTTTCTTCCTGTTCAAAATTATAATCTGTTATGAATAAAGAAAAAAAATAATATAGACCTCTACTAACATATAACATAGAAATTATAACCACTAAATAATGTAAACACTGGTTCAGTTTATAAGTAAAATTAAGGCATAGCAACAGTCTCTGAACAGAGTAGGAAATCATGTAGTGAGTGCTGTTTGTGACTTGATGGCAGTGCATTGGTGTGTCAACATTATAGACGTATTTCCTGAGAATAATATTTCAGGGTTAAGAACAGTACAGTAGTTTTCAGGCGGTGTAGGGGGTCATAGTGGAATTAATGTTTCTGACCCTAATCTCTAACACACTTCATTAAAACATTTATTCTCATTTTAATTAAAAACATGAACGAGCAATACTACAAGAAGACTGACTCGAAAAATATTTTATTATAAATTATACATTTATTCGTGAAACATTTCATAGTCCAATAAAACTTGCAACATGACTTCATCCGGTATTTCATTTTCATCATAAACCAAATTTTCATTTTCCAATTGGACTGTAGAATTGTTGAAAGACTTTATAATTTATTTCTAGGGATGGATTTTCTGAGTTTAGCACAATAAACTGGTGTTTAAACTGTGTACAGACTGAAGGTGGAAGTCACAGTGCAGAAATGTAAAATCACTAAAAAGATTACTACTTGCCACAGAGACAGTTGCTTCTGCCTTTCAACAGCACACTCAGCATCTACATTGCACAGCATGTACAAAATGTCATGCTAAGCATGAGCAACCATATCATAATAGAACTCTGCAAATGTATATAAAAGGGTGCAGAGAGGTGGTACAGGCACAGATATAGAGAGATGGTGCTGACGAAAAATGAAATAACGCAGGCAGACAGTAAACTGTTACAGTCAGAGAACAGATGGTGCACTGCTGCAAGTAAAAGAACAAATGGAGCAGTTACAAAAAAAGAAGGTGCAGATACACAGTGAGATGGTATGAGCAGAGAGACACATAGTGCAGGCAGAGACAGACATAGTAGATTGCATGTAACATGCTGGTCATGTGTCTAAGATCACACTGTGAGTCAAATTTGATTTTTAATTAATCTGGGTGAATAATTTGCTTAGTTGTTGTGTTTTAAAATCACGTTTGGAACACAATTATGCTTCAGGATATGTACTGTTATAGAATCTTAGGCAGCATATCTGTTAGGCCTCTTATTTGCTAAGACGGCTCTATGTTGTGCAATAAAGATCCAGGGTGTCCTGTTGAAATGAAAAAGGAATGTTATTTCTTGCTTACATGTATATGGTCTGTTTTTGCCAGTAGAGACGGTGAGATGGTATGAAAACAGACACAGATAGTGCAAGCAGACTCAGACATGGTACACACAGATGATAAATTGGTACAATAGAGAAAATGTTACAAAAAGACACTGAAATGTTACATCCCAAGGCTACATGAAGCACACAGAGGCACAGATAGAGAAGACAAAGAGAAAACAGTACAACCAGAGAGTGAAAAACTACAGACAGAGAGGGAAAATATTTATCATGGTAGGACTGCATAACACATACCAACAGCCATATCATAATAGGCCTCTGCAAATACACGAGAATGGGTGCAGACAGATGGTACAGCCAGAGTTAGAGAGATAATGCAGATTTTGCAAGAAATAATGCACGCAGACACTAAACTATTACAGGCAGACGATAGATGAAGCAGGACTGCAAAGAAAAGAACACATGGAGCAATCCCATAAAAAGATGGTGCCGAGAGACAGTAAAATAGTATGACAACATACATAAATATTGCAAGCAGATACAGACATGGTACACATAAAAGATAAAATGGTACAACAAATGGTGGAAACATTGAGAGAAATTTTTCTTAACAAAAATGGATCCCCTTTACAAATTAGCAACTCACCTTTATAAATGGTTTTGAAGGTTAAAAACACTCTCAATTACACTCCAGATTCTTGGATTTGAGCAGCAAACACTAAAAAAACAAAAAACACTAATTTTATTACCATGTTACACACATCTTTATTACACAGCATAGAGCCTTTTTGGCAAGTAAGAGGCCTAACAGACATGCTGCCTAAGATTCTCTAGCAGTACATATCCTAAAGCCTAACTGACTTCAAGAAATGAATTTTTAATACATCAAGTAAGCAAATTATTCACCCAGATTCATTTAAAATCAAGCTGGACTCATAGTGTGATCTTAGACACATGACCAGGATGTTACATGTAATCTTTATGATATGTACTGCTAGAGAATATTAGGCAGCATGTCTGTTAGGCCTCTTACTTGCCAAAAGGAATCACCATAGATCTTTTGGCAACTAAGACGCCTAACAGACATGCTGGCTAAGATTCTCTAGCAGTACATATCATAAAGCCTAACTGACTTCAAGAAATAATTTTTTAACACATCAAGTAATCAAATTATCCACCCAGATTCATTTAAAATGCAGCTTGACTCACAGTGTGATCTTAGACAGATGACCAGAATGTTACATATAATCTACCATGTCTTTAAAAAACATGTACTTCCATATTTTTAAAGAAATCAACTAAGTATATTATTCACCCACATCCATTTAAAATCAAGCTTGACTCACAGTGTGACCTTAGGCACATGATCAGGATGTTACATGTAATCTACCATGTCTGTCTCTGCAAGCAATATGTGTCTCTCTGATCATATTATTTCACTGTCTCTACAGGCCAAAAAGAGCACCTATATTTAAGCAACACATAATATTTATTTCTCATTACATGTAACATCCTGCTCATGTACCTAAGATCACACTGTGAGTGAAGCTTGATTCACCCATCAGTGTGATCTTAGGCAGATGACCAGCATGTTACATGTAATCTACCACGTCTTTGAAAAACATGTACTTCCATATTTTTTAAAATTGCATGGTGCATATTGGAAACCTATTTAGGAAATGAGTTAGGTTTCTGCTTTGCTTTGTAGTGGTCATTGAAATGGGCTGTGCTTTGTGTCAAAAACGATTTACTAAGTAAAATGTTTTCTGGTAAAAAGTCTGGTATATATATATATATGCTTATATATAGGTGGGCTGTTTTTGGCCAGTATAGACAGTGAAATATTATGAGCAGAGACACACATACTGCTTGTAGAGACAGACATGGTAATTTATATGTAACATCCTGGTCATGTGCCTAAGATCACCCTGTGAGTCAAGCTTGATTTTAAATGGATCTGGGTGAATAATATGCTTAGTTGATGTCTTTAAAAATATGGAAGTACATGTTTTTTACAAGACATGGTAGATTACATGTAACATCCTGGTCAAGTGCCTAAGTTTACACTGTGAGTCAAGCTTGATTCACCCATCAGTGATCTACCATGTCTTTGAAAAACATGTACTTCCATATTTTTAAAAATTGTATGGTGCGTATTGGAAATGTATTTTGGAAATGAGTTAGGTTTGTGCTTTGCTTTGTAGTGGTCATTGAAATGAGCTGTGCTTTGTGTCAAAAACAATTTACTATGTAAAATGTTTTCTGGTAAAAAGTCTGCTATATATATGTGTATGCTTATATATAGGTGGGCTGTTTTTGGCCAGTAGAGACAGTGCAATATTATGAGCTGAAACACACATACTGCTTGTAGAGACAGACATGCTACATTATATGTAACATCCTGGTCATGTGCCCAAGATCACACTGTGAGTCAAGCTTGATTTTAAATGGATCTGGGTGAATAATATACTTAGTTGATGTCTTTAAAAATATGGAAGTACATGTTTTTTAAAGACATGGTAGATTACATGTAACACCCTGGTCATGTGACTAAGATCACACTGTGATCCAAGCTTGATTCACCCATCAGTGTGATCTTAGGCAGATGACCAGCATGTTACATGTAATCTACCATGTCTTTGAAAAACATGTACTTCCATATTTTTAAAAATTGTATCGTGCATATTGGAAATGTATTTTGGAAATGAGTTAGGTTTGTGGTTTGCTTTGTAGTGGTCATTGAAATGAGCTGTGCTTTGTTTCAAAAACGAGTTACTATGTAAAATGTTTCCTGGTAAAAAGTCTGCTATATATATATATATGCTTATATATAGGTGGGCTGTTTTTGGCCAGTAGAGACAGTGAAATATTATGAGCCGAAACACACATACTGCTTGTAGAGACAGACATGGTAGATTATATGTAACATCCTGGTCATGTGCCTAAGATCACACTGTGAATCAAGCTTGATTTTACATGGATCTGGGTGAATAATATGCTTAGTTGATGTCTTTAAAAATATGGAAGTACATGTTTTTTAAAGACATGGTAGATTACATGTAACATCCTGGTCATGTGCCTAAGATCACACTGTGAGCCAAGCTTGATTCACCCATCAGTGTGATCTTAGGCACATGACCAGCATGTTACATGTAATCTACCATGTCTTTAATAAACATAGTGCATACAGCAGTCTATATTAAAATAATCATTACTCACCTTTAAAAATGCTTTAGAAGATGTAGAACAGTGTCAGTCACACTCAACAGATTTTCTTAAGCAGAATCTCTGAATAATGCTTCTTTCACTGGAGCCTGAGAATAATGGCACAGATTCTTTCTCATTTCAGACCCATATTCTTGTACATAACCAATAAAAATTATTCCCACACAAATTCAAAACCAAACTGCACATTTTAATTGGTTGTACATTTGAACTCTTTGAAAATCACATAACATTCACCCATCCCCCCAGTGCTCATTCCCCTGTTACCATGGTAACTCCCTCCTAACCCAGCTCACTGTTGAAATGTTCATCATACTATGTTGCAAAACAATGCAGCAAGGGTGTTTGACCTCTCAATGTACCAGCTAATCATGTGCAATATTTCTTGAAATGACTTTTCCTCAACCATTGAAATGACTTCTTTAAAAAAAAAGCATGCACCCTAATTTTCAGTGCTGAATTTTAGGAAAGCACCAATCATTTCTTGTTTTTCAAGTGCACTGAATCTCAACCACTTTTTTCATAACTCCTACTTTCAAACTGCCATTTCATTTCCACAACTCATCTGAATACAAGCACATCTACCTTCAAGATGCCAAAAGTCTGGTTTGTGGGTCATAGCTTTGTCCACTGGAGTGAAAAATACGCAGCTAACAGAGGTATTTACAACCTTGATTTACCAAATGTGGACATTGTATGGATTGGACAGAGAGGATTAAGAAGTCACCAATTGATACCATTGGTAAAATCCTTTATGCATTTACCACACCCTGACATCATAATTGTGCACTGTGGTTGAAATGATTTAGGCACGTTGACTGGGGTAGGTCTGGAAATGCTTTTAAAGTTCATGTAGGAACTGGGGTCGCCAGTTCCCCGGGGGTTGCCTGGCACGAGCAGGTAGGCACCCGAAATCTTAGGTGTTAAGTGACTACACAGCACACACTCACTGAGACAATCAAAGGCACGCAATGACTGACGCCACTCCAGTGTGTTTGATTAAAAATCAAATAACTTTTATATAAGATTAAGGTTCAGGAGTGGAAAATCACAGTATCAATTAGTCATTAAAGCATTTCATACGAGGGGAGAAAAGGGAGCAGTTCAATAATCACTTGAATCTGTTACAATAACATCTCAGTAGATAATTAGCATTTCAGTAGTTAAAGATTAACATTTCTTGGAAGAATTAGCATCTCATTAAACAGGAGCAAAACATCTCATTAGGTATGGAGAAATCACCATGTCATCAAGTAAGTAACCTGTTCAGTAGGTAAAGCAAGTAACCTCTCACCAAACAAGGGTGAACATTACATAAAACTCCTTTGCAGGAGTAAATGTAAATGTAAATGTATTACGACTTATATAGCGCACGTATCACCCGAAGGCATCAAGGCGCTTGCCTTGGGAACCCGTCCTGGCTTTTTCCCTGTGAGATAACCCCTACTGGGTATCCCCAGGGTGAAAGCCAGGCATCCCGCAGCGGGTGGTCCGCCGTAGTGGAGATTAAGCAACTATGGCCCAGAGTTGCAGCGTAGGACCCCATGGTTAGAGAGGCACCGAGGTGAGATTTATCGAGCCCGCTGACATTGTTTCCGTACCCTGCCGCGTCGGGAATTGAACCCTGGTCCCGGG
The DNA here is from genome assembly GCF_964261635.1 of Lissotriton helveticus. Taxonomy (NCBI): domain Eukaryota; kingdom Metazoa; phylum Chordata; class Amphibia; order Caudata; family Salamandridae; genus Lissotriton; species Lissotriton helveticus. The sequence goes on from NW_027611666.1 coordinate 2,293,343, forward strand.
CCGACCTCTGCTTCTGGGTCTGCCGCCTCTAACCGGTGAGGCACACTTCTCCACTAAAAACATATCCTTCAGCAGGAATGAGCAGTGCATTAAAGGATAACACTTTTCATTACATGTAGGACATTTCCTTAGCCCGCAGTAAGCAGTACCTTAGATAACTGTAGACCTGGAGTCAACAACTTCCTTTGCAGGCCTAAACACTTTAGGGAGAATCAGGCAACCTCTCCTTAGGTACAGCCCAAACATTTCCTAATCAGGAGTAAATAGGTCATTAGGAAGTAAAACATGTCCTCAATCAGAGCGAACTCCTCATAAGTTAAACATGACCATTTTATCAGCAATGCAGCACATTTCAATAATCCTGTCAGGAAAGAAATAACGTTTCTTTACACTGCAGTGAACCTTCAATTAGCTGGAGTGAAACGTTTCATTAGTCAGGTTAAACCATACATAAGGCTAAGAGTAGAGCATTTCCCTACGCAGGGATAAAACATTTCCTTAAATCACTGTAGGCATTCAGGAACCCTTACCCTAGACGGGAGTAAAATATTTAATTAGCTGGAGTGAATGGCTTCAGTAGCCAGGTTAAGCCATGCCTAAGGCTAAGATTTAAACATTTGTTTACGCAAGGGTAAAACATTCCATTGACCTTAGGTAGAGCATGTCATTAAGTACTTTCAGTACAGCAGAAAACTCCAAATACACAGCCTGTCACGTTAAATTATTCAGCCGGCTGGAAGGTAGTTTCATAAACCATGGGTCAAACTGTAGGGAGAAATCATAAGCATTTCCTCTTGTAAATATCAACAGTCTTGCGACCAAAATCAGGCCCTCGAAACAGTACTGGCATAAATCACTAGGGTCCAGAACTTAACCCCGTCAGGAACTATAGAGGCCCACCCCTGCAAGAAATTCTGTACAGGGAAAAAGATCCTCCCATAAGCAGGCATGAAAACATTTAAGCAGTATGAACAGTAAAGGCAGCATACGACTGCCACCATGCACCAACAGTCAATGAAGTGGATTATTTGTTCACCAAACATTAACTCCCAGTTGAATTACCAGGCTCCAAGCCTAAAACTGGCAATAAAGCAGTTCAATGGGGAAAATATCTGTTCCCAAGCCTCCAGGCTACTCGAGGCACATTAGGGGGGGGCCAACGGGGCCCAGTCACAGTTTTCCCCAGTGGAGGGGCGACCTCGGGCCTTACCCGGCCTACCGCCCTCCTCCCCAGGGGTTACCTTGGGTATTTCGGCCCTCCGGGGCCCTTGCGTGGTCTCAGGAGGCTGGAGGGAGGGCTCGTGCTCTTCTCAGAGCCCTCTGGTCTTCTCTGCGCTGTGGGGCCGGTTGCGGGGCTTCTCGGGGCCCGCGCCGGGGTTTCCGCCGGCCCCGATGGTGCAGCGAATCGGAGCGGGCTCTCTCACCTCCTGGCCCTCTCCGCGACGTTTCTCAGGCCCGGCCGGGGCTTCTCCCGGTACCGGGCCAATCAGAGGCCTGACTTAATGGGGGCGCGGCACGGCGGCCAATGGCAGGGCAGCTCCTTGGGGTGTGTGACCAGCAGCCAATGGCTGCGCGGCTACAGGCGGGGGCGCGGCCGATGACGCGGCGCCCCCCGTCACGTGATGCCGGTATTCTTGCTTCAGGGCCCAACGCGGCCCGCTACGATACTGCGGCGGACCCCTCCTGACATCGCGGGGCTGCCGAGACGATGCTGGCAGTGGCAGGAAGGCCCTCCAGTCGATCCGGGCCCTGGCGTACCGGGTAACAGTGCCTCTGCTTCGCTCTTCTTCCGGGCCGGACACGGCCCACGGCGACACGGCGGCGGACCTCTCCGGCTACCGGGGGCCCGCCGGGACAGATGACGGCAATGCCAGCGCTTCGCAGGGCGCCTCAGACCGTCCGGGCTGCAGCGGTGACTGGGGAAGACAGCGCCTGACAGGGTGACTGTGGTGAGTGCGCAGACGGCGCTTTTGGGGGCACAGCGCTGGACAGTTATGGCGCTTCAAAAACCTAGTGCCTCAGGGGCCTGGAGGCGACCAGTACCTCGGCACTTCTCACAGGCACAATGGGGCCAAAGCGCTCCACACCGGGACTTCGTGGCGCTTCAAGGGTATAGCGCTTCAGGGCCCAATTGTCTGCAGAACATAAGCGCTTCTCAAGAGGACACAGCGCTTCAGCAGGTGATCGGAGGGATAGCGCCTGGGGCACAGCGCTTTGTCCAGTTCAGCAAGCTGAGGAAAATTAGACAGTTCATGCAGGACAGGCCACACAACAGTGGCAGATTAGCACAGGGACCCAGGTGAGGGCAAAAGGGGCGCAGGTGCAGCACAGTCCAGTACCTGGTCAGCGCAGTTAGACTTCTTCTTCTTGGCGCTTGATGGTTCCTGCGCCCTTGTAAATATCAGTTTCTTGGTTTCTTGTTTCTTGATTCTTGAAGGGGGGGTTGAGTTGGGGGGCTGCAGGCAGGCTTCCTCTGCAGGTCACTGTAGATGGTCCCTGGGTTCCCTGGCGCCGGGCCAGATCAGGGGGCTAGTCTAGGACACCTCACCCAGCTTAAGAGGCAGCACCTAAATCCTGTCACTCCCAGTAGCATAGGTTCCTAACTAGGCCCTCCCGCCTAAAACTCCTGCGTGAGTTTCCCAGGTCAGTGATGCCCCAACTGACTGGAAAGTTTTCCCTACCTTGCTTATATAGGCCCAGGTCAGGTGACCACCCTCTAAGGCGGCAAAACTAATCTCCGCCCCTATTCTAGAAGGTGCCAGGAGCTTCCCTACTCTCACTGTGGGCAGGCAAGGCAGGCTGGAATGGCAACATTGTTTGGGGTCCCTGCCAGCTCCTGGCAACTAGAATGCGCCTTTACAAGACCACGCTGCAGTAACAGGGGCCTATGGCAGCCATGTTGAGGGAAGAGGGCACCTGCACCTAGCATGGATTTTAACATTACCCAGGGCATTACCACCTCACAGGGCCTATACAACTACATTACAAAGGGGGACTTTCAGAATTAGGGGAAGCAAAAAGCAAAAAAAATTCCATGAAAAGGGCCAAATCCAACAGTTCATCTTTGGGCAATTGATGTCACTTTTTCCAAAAACTGCCTTGGTATATTCTAATATATGCCAAAGGCAAAAATGGAACTGGTCTAACCAATTTTGTCCACAGATTGAGAAAGCAAGGAAACATGTGAATAAATCTGTTTCTGCTTTCCTCAGAGACTATGGCATGGGTTCCATTTACCACAACAACTTGCGTTACAACATGCAAGGCATCTATAGGAGAGATGGTGTACATTTCACCGATGAGGGGAATAGAGTCTCCCTCTGTAACATAAGACTCTGCATCGGTACTTACTTGTAGGTACAAAAAACACCCAATTAACACAACAGCTCTTTTTAGAGCCAACTTACATCTAAACACTCAAACTTGTAATTTAACTCCATTTTTTTAACCTTTTTTTGTCGCCGTGCGCGGACCGTGCGCGCACCTGCAACTTTTTTGCGAGGAGAAAACAAAAATAATGTTTCTTTTTGGTCTTGGGGGTCCTTAATGGACCCCCTGAGAATACCTAGGGGGTCAGGGAGTCTCCACCCTGCCCCCTTTCCACGATTTCCGCTATAGTTTTTAACAGTCTTGTAAATCAAGGTGCGCGACCGGGTGCGCGCACCTCGCAACTTTTTAGAAAAAAATTGTTTTTTTGGCCATGGGGGTCCTTAAGGGACCCCCTGAGAAAACCTAGGGGGTCATGGAGTGTCTACCTTGCCTCCTTCACACGTTTTGAAACTTTTATGTGAATCGAGTTGAATGCCATTTTGAGACGGGGTGCGCGACCGGGTGCGTGCACCTCGGAACTTTTTAGAAAAAAATTGTTTTTTTGGCCTTGGGTGTCAGAGAGTGTCTACCTTGCCTCCTTCTAACGTTTTGAAACTTTTATGTGAATCGAGTTAAACGACATTTTGAGACGGGGTGCGCAATCGGGTGCGAGCACCCCGCAACTTTAAAAAAAAAATATATATATTTTTTGGGGCCTTGGGGGTCCTTAATAGACCCCCTGAGAATACCTTGGGGTCAGGGAGTCTCCACCCTGCCCCCTTTCCATGTTCTGCCCCTTTGTTCTCTACAATATGTTGACTCGCACTGACAAAATGGCGGTCAACACTTCCTGATTTCCTCCGAATCGAATGTTGACAGGCGTCAAACAGCAAATCAGAATTCCGTTCGCGCACAGGGGTGCGCACGCGCACGGGTGCGCGCTTATAGATATTTCATTGATTTCAACTTTAATTTTCTCAGCAACTGCTGGAGGGATTTACACAATTTAAAGAAAAGCGTAATCTGCGAGCCAGACTCTACCTTTTTGCCAAATTTCTTATAATTCCATTCAGCCGTTCGGGCTGTACCCGTGTCTAAAGGTCCTATGGAAAATAACATGGGGAAAACACGTTTTGGGACCCCCTTTTATCTCAGCTCCCACTTGACGAATCCCCCCAAACTTTCAAGGAATGAGCGGGCCATCTTCCTTGAGAAATTCGCAAAGATTCGTACACCAGCGCCAAAGTTATTCCCAATAGAATGTTGCGGATTTCCTATGGAAACTAGGTCCTAACTATAACTACCTACTGGCGACCGCCAGTAGGTAATATATATATATATATATATATATTTGAAGTCCAAGAAAGGCGGCACAACCGGATACTTTTTTTTAAGGATTATTTATTGCACCAACACTCCACCGACGCGTTTCAGCCTCACGGCTTTTCTCACGGTCAGCGAGTCCCTTTTTGCTTTCTCTTTTTATACTAGCCCACATAAGCCCCAAAGTGGCATTGTGGGATATGTAGTTTTGAAGCAAACATAATTAAAAACATAATAATAGTAGAAAAAGGACTAGTGTGTTCTGTTTACAAAAGTATAGTACTTAACGTCCACAATATAATTCCACTAGAGGGTGAATTATGCTCCATTGATTGCATGTGAGTATAACTCATATTTCGATTTTACAGTCTTTTGAGGTGTCGGGTATAGTACCCTATCGCATATTTAGGTTACATTGCAGTTAATGTTCACTCTAGATGTATGTGGAGATCTTCCCCAAAGTTCATTCCTCGCGGCTGTTTCGTGCGGAATCGAATGATCAAACGAGATTCCATTTGTCGAAGGAGGCGCACTGTGTCTCCCCCTCTTTCAGATTTGTTCAACATTTTCAGTCCGTAGAAAGTCATGGCTCGCCAATCCCCATTTTGGCATGTGCTCAAATGTTTAGCGGTGGCATACAGCATGTTTGAGTTCTTGACAGCTCGGATATGTTCCAAAATTCTCTTCTTTAGCATGCATGTGGTCGATCCTATATATTGCATGCCACATTTGCATTCAACCACATACACCACGTTTTTTGATGTGCAAGTGATGTATTGATTTATCGGCATGTATTTGCCATCAGGTTCCAACACCATCTTCATTTTTTTGCCTATTTTACATGCTTTGCATGTTGTGCAGGGTTTGAAGCCTATGTTCTGATCAGTCCACCATTTGGGTTGTTCTTTGCTCTGAAAGTGGCTCTTGACTAATAGGTTTTGAAGAGATGTGTTCTTCTTGTATGTGATGGAGGGGAACTTCCCCGCTAATGGCCCCACATCTGGATCGCTGCTTATCAGGTGCCAATATTTCTTAATTTTTTTGGCAATTAACTCGCTTTCTTTGCTATATGTCGTAATGAATCTTGGTGGATCTTTTTCTTGTTGGGGTTTTTGTTTTTCTACTAACGTTTCCACTCTGCTGATTTTATCCACTTTCTTTTTGCAGTCTTTCAGGACATAATCCTTGTATCCTCTGGACAGGAATCTCCTTTTACTTTCGAGAATTTTCTTTTCGGCATCTTCTGGGTTGGAACAGTTTCTTTTGAGTCGTATAAACTCACCGTATGGAATGCTTTTTAGCAGTGGCTTAGGATGGAAACTACTCCCATGGAGAATGCTGTTCGTTGCTGTTTTCTTCCTAAACAGTGTGGTTTCCAATTTGTCATTCAAGATATAGACTTTGGTGTCCAGGAAGTCTATTTCCTTTTTGTTGGTTGAGCATGTAAATTGGAGACCCATTTCGTTCTGGTTCAGTTTGGTAAAGAATTTTCTAAATTGTTCATCAGTTCCATTCCAGATTAGAAACAGGTCATCGATGTATCTGACCCATAACACTATACGATCTGTTTCTTCTGGGTCAGTATTGTTCCATGCTATCATTTTCTCCCAATATCCCATGGTGATGTTTGCATAATTGGGAGAAAATGAAATGCCCATGGCTGTGCCACACTCTTGTTTGTACAGGTTGTTGTTAAAGAGAAACACGTTATTAGTGAGACATAATTGTATCATTTGTAACAACATCTTCGTGTGTTCCAATTCTTTTATACTTCGCTGTTCCAAAAAATATTTGCACGCTTTTAAGCCTACATCATGCCGTATGGACGTGTATAATGACACAACGTCAATAGTCACTAAAAGATACCCTGGGTTCCATGAAGTGTCCATTATAATTCTTAAAATGCTCAACCAACAAAAAGGAAATAGACTTCCTGGACACCAAAGTCTATATCTTGAATGACAAATTGGAAACCACACTGTTTAGGAAGAAAACAGCAACGAACAGCATTCTCCATGGGAGTAGTTTCCATCCTAAGCCACTGCTAAAAAGCATTCCATACGGTGAGTTTATACGACTCAAAAGAAACTGTTCCAACCCAGAAGATGCCGAAAAGAAAATTCTCGAAAGTAAAAGGAGATTCCTGTCCAGAGGATACAAGGATTATGTCCTGAAAGACTGCAAAAAGAAAGTGGATAAAATCAGCAGAGTGGAAACGTTAGTAGAAAAACAAAAACCCCAACAAGAAAAAGATCCACCAAGATTCATTACGACATATAGCAAAGAAAGCGAGTTAATTGCCAAAAAAATGAAGAAATATTGGCACCTGATAAGCAGCGATCCAGATGTGGGGCCATTAGCGGGGAAGTTCCCCTCCATCACATACAAGAAGAACACATCTCTTCAAAACCTATTAGTCAAGAGCCACTTTCAGAGCAAAGAACAACCCAAATGGTGGACTGATCAGAACATAGGCTTCAAACCCTGCACAACATGCAAAGCATGTAAAATAGGCAAAAAAATGAAGATGGTGTTGGAACCTGATGGCAAATACATGCCGATAAATCAATACATCACTTGCACATCAAAAAACGTGGTGTATGTGGTTGAATGCAAATGTGGCATGCAATATATAGGATCGACCACATGCATGCTAAAGAAGAGAATTTTGGAACATATCCGAGCTGTCAAGAACTCAAACATGCTGTATGCCACCGCTAAACATTTGAGCACATGCCAAAATGGGGATTGGCGAGCCATGACTTTCTACGGACTGAAAATGTTGAACAAATCTGAAAGAGGGGGAGACACAGTGCGCCTCCTTCGACAAATGGAATCTCGTTTGATCATTCGATTCCGCACGAAACAGCCGCGAGGAATGAACTTTGGGGAAGATCTCCACATACATCTAGAGTGAACATTAACTGCAATGTAACCTAAATATGCGATAGGGTACTATACCCGACACCTCAAAAGACTGTAAAATCGAAATATGAGTTATACTCACATGCAATCAATGGAGCATAATTCACCCTCTAGTGGAATTATATTGTGGACGTTAAGTACTATACTTTTGTAAACAGAACACACTAGTCCTTTTTCTACTATTATTATGTTTTTAATTATGTTTGCTTCAAAACTACATATCCCACAATGCCACTTTGGGGCTTATGTGGGCTAGTATAAAAAGAGAAAGCAAAAAGGGACTCGCTGACCGTGAGAAAAGCCGTGAGGCTGAAACGCGTCGGTGGAGTGTTGGTGCAATAAATAATCCTTAAAAAAAAGTATCCGGTTGTGCCGCCTTTCTTGGACTTCAAATTAAAATTGGGGCTTTGATCCAGCCCTTGGGTCGAGCACACACTGTCGAGCGCGCTCATGCTTGGAAGGATCGTTTTGTTTCTAATATATATATATATATATATATATGCTCCAAGATAGGTATGATTGATATATTAGTACCAAACGGAAAGCACTCACAGGAGCAATTTTCAAAGTATGAAATACTTTATTGGTGCAGACCCCCCGCTTACTGACAGACAAGTTTTTCGAAGGAAAAAAAAAGAATATATATATATATATTTGTTTTTTGATAAAGTATCAAGTTTCATGAGAGGGGCAAGTCAGTAGAGCCGCACATTTTGAAAAGAAGACACATGGGCTCCATTAGCATCGTGCCACGCTGGGAGAAAAAAATCGTATAATGTTTCAAAAATGAAGTTGGATGAGACACGCACAACAAAAGAAAAGTTGAGTGGCCGCCATTATTAAAGTCCAAGCAAGGCATGATGCATTGCAAAAAAAAAAAGTCATTACATTGCGGTTGAGTGTGTTGGGGAAAGTCTTATAGGGAAATAGTGCTCAATCAATCAATCAATCATGCCATTTGTATAGCGCACTACTCACCCGGGAGGGTCTCAAGGCGCTTGGGGGGAGGGGTATGCTACTGCTCGAACAGCCAGGTCTTGAGTTGTTTCCTGAAGGCGAGATGGTCCTGAGTCAGCCGAAGGTGGATGGGGAGGGAGTTCCAAGTCTTGGCAGCCAGGTAAGAGAAGGCTCTTCCTCCGGCGGTGGCTCTTCGGATGCGTGGTACGGCTGCGAGGGCGAGGCTGGTGGACCGTAGCTGGCGGGTGGGCGTGTAGAAGGTCAGGCGGTCGTTGAGGTACTTGGGGCCCAGGTCGTGGAGAGACTTGTGTGCGTGGGTGAGGAGCCGGAACGTGATCCTCTTGTCGACGGGGAGCCAGTGCAGGTTCCTCAGGTGGCTGGAGATGTGGCTGCGTCGGGGGACATCCAGGATGAGTCGGGCGGAGGCGTTCTGGATGCGCTGGAGTCTTTTCTGTAGCTTGGCTGTGGTTCCGGCGTAGAGGGCGTTTCCGTAGTCCAGTCGGCTGGTGACGAGTGCCTGCGTGACCGTCTTCCTGGTCTCGGTCGGGATCCAGCGGAAGATCTTGCGAAGCATACGCAGGGTGTTGAAGCACGATGAGGAGACGGCGTTGACTTGTCTGGTCATCGAGAGGGAGGGGTCCAGGATGAAGCCCAGGTTGCGTGCGTGGTCGGTTGGCTTGGGTGCGGTGCCCAGGGCTGGGGGCCACCGGGAGTCGTCCCAGGCGGAGGGCGAAGATCCCAGGATGAGGACTTCCGTCTTGTCCGAGTTCAGTTTCAGGCGGCTGTCCTTCATTCACTCGGCGACGTCTTTCATCCCTTCGTGTAGGCAGGTTCTGGCGGTGTCGGGGTCTCTGGTGAGGGAGAGGATCAGCTGGGTGTCGTCGGCGTAAGAGATGATGTTGAGGTTGTGCTGGCGTGCGATGGCTGCGAGAGGTTTCATGTAGATGTTGAAGAGGGTGGGGCTGAGTGAAGATCCTTGCGGGACGCCGCAGATGACTTCGGTGGCCTCGGAGCGAAACGGGGGGAGGCGGACTCTTTGTGTTCTTCCAGCGAGGAACGAGATGATCCACTCCAGTGCCTTCTCTTGAATACCGATGTTGCTGAGGCGCTTGACTAGGGTGCGGTGGCAGACCGTGTCGAACGCAGTGGAGAGGTCCAGGAGGATGAGGGCCACTGTTTCCCCCTTGTCGAGCAGGGTCCGGATGTCATCGGTGGCTGCGATGAGGGCGGTCTCGGTGCTGTGGTTGGCTCTGAAGCCGGACTGCGAGTGGTCGAGGGATCCGTTCGTCTCGAGGAAGGCGGTCAGCTGTCTGTTGACGATCTTCTCGATGATTTTAGCAGGAAAAGGGAGGAGCGAGATGGGGCGGAAGTTTTTGAGATCGGTGGAGTCCGCTGTAGGTTTCTTCAGGAGGGCGCTGATCTCGGCGTGCTTCCAGCTCTCCGGGAAGGTGGCGGTGTTGAAGGAGGCGTTGATGATGTTCCGGAGTTGGGGTGCGATGGTGGAGTCGGCCTTGTTAAAGACGTGGTGTGGGCAGGGGTCGGTCGGTGATCCGGAGTGGATGGTGTTCATCGTGCGGGCTGTGTCTTCGGTGGTCACCGTGGTCCAGGTGCGAAGGGTGGCGGTGGGGGGCGTTGGTTCGACGGTTGGGTGCGTGGGTGGGGCGCCGAAGCTGTTGTGGATGTCGGCGATCTTGCGGTGGACGAACGAGGCGAGGGAGTCGCAGAGGTCTTGTGACGGAGTGATGTCGTTGGTGCCGGTGCTGGGGTTGGAGAACTCCTTGACAATAGTGAAGAGCTCTTTGCTGGCGTGGGCGTTGTTGTCCAGTCGTTCCTTCAGGGATTTCTTCTTGGTGGTGCGGATGAGCTGGTGGTGCTTGCGGGTAGCGTGTTTGAGGGCGGTCATGTTGTCGGTGGTCCGGTCGAGGAGCCAGGCTTTCTCGAGGGTGCGGCAGGTCTTCTTGGAGTCCTTGAGGTCGTCGGTGAACCAGGATGCCTTCTTGCTTCTGGGTCTGCTGGGAGGGTTCTTAAGTGGCGCGAGGTCCTCGGCGCAGGCGGTCAGCCACTGTGTGAAGTTGCGGGCTGCTTCGTTGGGGTCCGTTGTGTTGGCGGGTGAGCTCTGGCTGAGGGAGGTGGTGAGCTGGTCTGCGGTGATCTTGCTCCAATTCCTGTGAGGTACCTGTTGCGGGTGGTGGTGGGTCGTGGATCTTTTGAAGCTGAAGTGGACGCAGCTGTGGTCGGTCCAGTGGAGCCCGGTGGCGTGGCTGAAGGTGATGTACTTGCTGGAAGAGAAGACGGGATCAAGCGTGTGGCCGGCGTAGTGGGTGGGGGTGTTGACCAGTTGCTTCAGTCCGAGTTTGGCGAGGTTTTCCAGCAGGGCGGTGGTGTTGCGGTCCTTGTTGTTCTCCAGGTGGAAGTTGAGGTCCCCGAGGAGGATGTAGTCAGTGGAGGGGAGGGCGTGCGGGATGAAGTCTGTGATGTCTTCGCTGAATTGTGTGCGTGGTCCCGGGGGTCTGTAGACGAGGGTGCCTCTGAGGGTCGTCTTAGGGTCGGTGTGAATCTGGAAGTGGAGATGTTCGGCTGCGGCGAAGGAGTCGTTGGCGTCGGTCGTGATGCGGATGGTGTTCCTGTGGACGATGGCGATGCCACCTCCGGTCTGGTTGATGCGGTCCTTCCTAATGATCCTGTACCCATCCGGGATGGCGATGGCGATGTCGGGTGCAGAGGAGGCGTTCATCCAGGTTTCCGTGAGGAAGGCGACGTCCGGTGATGTAGCGTCGAGGAGGTTCCAGAGTTCCACGGCATGTCTGTGGACGGAGCGGGTGTTGATCAGGATGCACTTGAGGTGGTTGCTGCTGGTGTTTGTCTTGGCGGGTGCGGGGCAGGTTCGGAGACAGGTGAACTTGCAGGTGCAGCAGGTGAAGGGTCCGTGGGTACGTCTCGGGGTGGCTCGGCAGCAGGCGTGGGTCCGGCCGGCATTGAGTGCGTTGAGAGTGGCGGCGTCGTAGGTCAGTCGGGTCATCTTGCCTCGGCGGGGAGGGCCAGGGGTCCTGGCGCTGGGCGCGGGCCAGGCGCGGACGGGCGCAGACGGGCTTACCTTTGGCGCACCTTCGGCGCTCAATCGGCACTCCCGCTGTGCGGTCGCTCTGGGGGCGTCATAAGTAAGGAGCCGGGAGGGAGGAGCAGCTGGGTGGTGGAAGCGGGGCGGCGAATGGAATCACAGGGGGGAAGGGCCGCAGGGAGGCAGCGGCGGGAAATTCCAAGAAGCAGCGGGCAGCGGGAAATTCCCAGGAGCAGTGGGAAATTCCCAGGAGCAGCGGGAAATTCCCAGGAGCAGCGGGCAGCGAGCAAAGGAATCTGCAGGCAGGAGGCGGCAAAGGCAGGCAGGAGCGGCAGCAGTGAGTGGGGCGACCAAGCCCTGTGGAGGGCTGAGCGGTCACACTCTGTGGTCCCCTTAAGTAAGGAGCCGGGAGGGAGGAGCAGCTGGGTGATGGGAGCGGGGCGGCGAATGGAATCACAGGGGGGCGGGGCCGCCGGTAGGCAGCGGCGGGAAATTCCAAGAAGCAGCGGGCAGCGGGAAATTCCCAGGAGCAGCGGGCAGCGAGCGAAGGAATCTGCAGGCAGGAGGCGGCAAAGGCAGGCAGGAGCGGCAGCAGTGAGTGGGGCGACCTGCTCCAGATTGTAAATAAAAGATACAGCGCAGCAACACATGTAAGGGGGCAGTCCCAATGGGAGGTTACAACATGAGAAAAGGTGGCTCTAAGGGAATACTTATCCTATTTATTTATAAATTTTATATATCGTAAGCTAGTCAAAAAGGTATCAGAGCGCTTTACATAAAAAGAAATAGCATATTGCAGCTTTACATAGGATGCATAAAATGAGAAATAGAATAACGTAGTTCTGAGTAGGATGCTAAACACTTAGATTAGCGAGCAAGCATAAAAAGAGATAAAGAGAATCAGGCAAAAAAAGTGTGTTTACAGTGTGCAGACTAATTAGAACAGCATAAATTATAGAAGTGAATGACATACAAGACAGCTGAAACAATCAAATAACTAACTATCCCAAACGGTCGAGTCATGGAGAGAGTGAGCTATTGGAGCCTAGTTCAGTTGGCGTGTGTGGTAAGGTGTTTGTTGAGGAGAAGTAGTTTCAGGTTCCCTTTGAAGCAGGAGCAGGAGCAGTGGCATCGGAAGTCTCTAAGGGGGAAACATCCTTAACCACGATGTTGAAACAACTACTTACCGGAACAACGAAGAGTGAACAACGAAGAGGGCTGAACCACGAAGGTAACATCCACGAACGATGGAACAACGAAGGATGGAACCACAACTTTTAGAACACCGGAGCATGGTAGGAAAACAATTAAAAGGGTAGAAGGGGGTGTGGGGGGACTCCCCCCACAAATAAAATAAAAAAATATATATATATAGTAAAAAATATACGTGAAAGATTAAAATCGTAATAGATTAAAATCAAATACAGTAAAGGTTGTTGAAGAAATTAATTTACCAAAAAATTGCCGGTTTATGTCAGGAGATGGCAGTGTTGCTTTCATTTTAGAAATTGTCAAAGCATAAGATTCACGAACAGAATATGGAATTAAAACTAAAAACTTTGTGGTTTAGGGAGTAGTGGTTTCAAATGTAGTGGTTAAGAAAAAGTCGTGGTTTAGCCTTCGTTGTAAAAGAAGTTGTGGTTTAGGCAGTAGTTGTTAAGACATAGAATCCTCTAAGGAGCACGTTCCATATACTGGGGGCATTCTATTGACCAATGAAAAGCCACCATTTACAAATGACAGTAACAGAAGACAATTAAAAAGATGGGCAGAAAGTGGGTGGAGCATCACTCCCATATCCTGAATACAGCATGTCTCAAAGGGATAGCACAAGTGCTAAGCGAGACCTAAAAAGGCCCCTGAATGGGAATTAAAGCCCTTCTTAGCCCTAAAGTTATTTACATCTGGAGGGTAGTCAAATGTAGAAAGCATGTTAAGACTCACTACCCAGCCGGGATGAGATGAAAACTGTGGATCAATGTTTTGTCCACAGGGCAAAGTAACCTAATTAGGAAAATGAATTAAATTAGGATCGCTATATAAGATACAGTGCCAAAGTTCATAATGCCATCTTTGATGTAAACTTTCCTAGTTTTTCAGTGCAGGGCAATAGAAAAACTAATTTGCAGCAAGTCGCACTGAGTGTAGCACTTCTTTACGATCCCAAAGGGATTCTATAAGGACAGTATCCACTTGTGTAGCTCTAATTTACATTTTGTTAAAATCAGTATGGGAACTTAGAGTCAAAGAACTTAAAGTACAAGTAAAAGATTGATATATTCATTTGAAATTTCAATGCTCCACGTTCGATTTCTGAAGAACGAATATATCATTGTGGCTTCTCTCCGCGCTTCTGGTTAACGAAACACCGCAGAGAAGACCTACAACATAAGCGGGATGCAGCTCGCAGCCGCAGCGTGTACATGCAGTGTTGAAAGGCCTCGTGTAAGATGTACAATGAGTTGAGTGGCGGTTTAGCTGCCACTTGCTGTATGGTACATGTGGGATTATTCAAAGTATGCATCTAAGATTACCCAAGGTTACAGTCCTGTTTTTCTATCACAAACTTACTTCAAATGTTTTGTTTGATTTAAGTTATTCCTGTAACTGTTCAAAACGAAGAGATTGCTCTTGAGAACACAATTTGTCACAAGGGTAGGCAGAGAATTAAGAAAAACAACAAATCTCCTGGTTTTATAGATGCCATCTTGTTTTTTAGTGGATGACAATGTCTGTGATGGTGAGACCGGGACTGTTCTTATCATGAGTGCAAGCTGCCCAGACCTTTAATAGAGAGTTCTCAACCACAATATTTTGGCAAAGAGGTGAAGCCACGAATAAATGAGTGAGGTTTGTGGCTGCCCAAATCAGTGGACACCTTGTTGGGGGGGGGGGTTCACAAGGATATTTAAAGCACTCGCTACTTTAACAGAGCACGTTTCCGAGCACTAAAAGTGTTTACCGATAACAGACTAAGGGCCAGAAGTAGGTAGCTAAATACCGGTCTGGAACGGCCGAAAATCAGTGAATTTTCCGTTACTGACCGGTATTTAGCCCTTTCCAATGTAGGAGGCTGTAAATAAGGATTCAGTAAGTTACTGATTCGTTATTTTAAGGAATCTGTAAAATACCGATTCGTTATTTTAAGGAATCGGTACATTACAGAATCCTTAAAACCTTAAGTGAGTGCATTTTTGCTTTAAGGATTCTTTATTTACCGAATCTGTAATAGTGAATGGCTTCCTATTCATTCCTATGGGCCTCCATGCCCATAGGAATGAAAGGGAAGGTATTCCTCATTACCGAATGTAATAGGGAATATTACCGAATCGGTAAATGTTACCTATTTTCTACCTACATCATATTTACCGATTCTTAAATACCGAATTGGTAAAATTCGGTATTTAAGAATCGGTAAATTGAGATTACCTACATCGGGCCCTAAATGTATAAGGCGATAGCGATGCCTAAGATTTTATTTCATACCAATTAAGTTACTTCCTGTGTAGACTTGGCTCACCAAATTCAGCAATAGCAGGCAGAAAAGGCTCACTTTAAGGTCCAGTACTGTCTAATCTATGTATCTTCTAAACACTAGGGGATTCAACAAACTTTATTCGGTTTTATAAATGGGAAAACCCATAAAAGTCAAAGATAGGATGCTTTTTTGCAGCATGCTGCTGGGGTTCAGGACAAGGAGATTGAATTGGCTATTAGACGATTATCTCGCTCACCTTCCCACCCTTCCCTAGGGGTTTCTTCTGTTGCTCCAAATACTGGTTCCCATACTCAGTCCCCTCAAGTAGGCTTGGTGGACATACCTCAAGATATGCCTCAAGACCAGGCTGGGGGTATTGCCCCCCCTTACACCAGTTGTTGTCACGTGGGTCGGTGCCCAGTCGCCAATTTTTAAGTCAGATCCTGACATGACCCCTGGCTATGGGTTGGGCCCAGGAGGAGCTAAGAGGAAGCGGCCCTTGGTTGGGGGCCCTTGTAAACGCAAAAAGAACATTGGATCATAGTCATCTTCAGTAGTCCACCCAGATGTGCCTAACCTGGATGCTATTTCGTTAGACATGCTCAAAGCAGCCTTGCTGTCAGCACTTGAACTAAATTGGACCCCATCCTACTCCGACTTTCTGCACTGGAAAGCAACCTGTCTGCACTGATAGCTACTTGCAAAGGGACCGTGCCCTTCTCTCCACAAGTATCCCTCCTACAAAGCCTACGATCTCGACCACCATTTCCAGTCCCAGTGGTAGTGGCACAGAAGCAGGAGACAGAGCAGTGTCTACCACGAAGCAGCCTAGTCACATGGTAGGAGATACAACGCTACCTATTAGGCCCAGGACTGACCCTCAGCACCATCCAGCCAACCGGAGAGGTGCGGGGGGCACCCAGAGCCCAGTATCTTTTCAGTCTCTGCAATCTCAGGGTTTCAATGTGGGCAGATTGTACAATTCCGATGATAGGTGGCAAGGGCTGGAAGCCATGATCCCCGGGGACTAGAATAACTATTATCTTAGTTTGGGCTCTGTTCATCTCCTATCAGAGTCCACTCCGCTTGTTGTGGTGTTAGCTAGAGTACCATGCCTCAACCCCGGGACCAAGGAAGACTTTTACCAGCTGAACAATAAGGTGGTGCACTGGCTCAATTCCAACATTGCCCCTGGGCTTAGGGTGGAAAACCAAACTCTCATGGTGCGCCAGACACAGTGGGTTGGTAGCGCCAAGAAATACTGGCTGGGGGACTGCATTATCATCAATTTTAACAATCCAGTCATGGTAAACCGAACCTTAAGCACGGTTTCCCAGTCTATCTACAGGTGTTGGAACTCAGCAATCTTGACACTCCCGCTGGGATACTTCTACAGACCCAATTATTACCAACTACGGTCCCAGCGCGAGCGGCTCCAAGAGGTGGGCCACAGGGGTCATGCAGAGGGGAATATAGTGGTAAGCACAGCAAATAGGTTTACTCCTCTGACCTCATTGGAAGATTGTGATTGACGATGTGTGGATGCCTCGGACCCTGTGGCACCCGCATCCCAGGGAAATGTATCGCCCTCAGAACAGGTATTTAGTGTTAATGTACGGTGTACATTTCCTTCTTGGAATATCACGGGGCTGGACAGCGAGATTGAGAACACCAAATGGTTGGCCCTTGTTGAGAGTTTTGATGTGATATGCCTCCAGGAAACATGGGCTGTAGACAATAATTATCACCTGGATGGCTATAAAACCCTCTTCATTCCAGCTATCCTGTCCAGGTCAGGGAAAGCCAAGTGGGGGCTTATCACCTTTGTTTCTCTAGCAACGCTTGTCATCTCCGCTACCTCACTATACGTCTCTCTCAATTTACATGTGATGTTGTTGTCCAGTGGAAAGAGCAAGCTACTTCTGGTAAACTTTTACAACGCGGGATTTACACATCTGGATTAGGGCAATATAACTCTGCTGGGGTCTGTACTTCAGAATAGCATCTTGAATGGTCAGAGTTATCACTACATTTTTCTAACAGGGGATTTTAACACTCATATGTGGGGACATCAGGCAAGGAGGAGTGGAAGCTATGGGTTGTGCACGACAAGCAGGATTACACATGGAACATACTCCCCAGGGTATGGATCTTAACTCCATCTTGCTTGAATTTGATTTAACCTCTGTAATGAATAAGCTGCCTCGGGGGAAAACAGACATTACTCCCACCTTTATTGGAATAGGGTGTGAGACCTTTATTGAATTCACCTTTGTATCTACCCCACTTATTCTCTGGTTACCGATTTTTCTGTGCAGGCGAGTGAATGTAGTGACCACTGTGGAAAATTAGTACGGTTTGGTAAACATTATCTGCGCCATCTTGCCTTTTCCCCTGATGCCACACTTTTTGTCGTGCGCGCCCGCCATTTTAGGTGCCTCGATCAGGACCATCCCTTCTGCATGCCACTGCCCCCCCCCCCCCAGCATAGCCCTTCGCCCTCACCAAGCCTGCACGCTGACCAACCCCCCGCTCGCACATGCTTTGGGTCATAAACCCCACTTCAGCGCAGCTCCGACTCAGAACCCCATCCTGTTCCCAGCGCGACACCTCCCTTCATTCCTTTCATAGTCCCAGATCCTTTGATGCAAAACCCCCCTTTTTTCCTGTGCCCGTTTGCCTTCCTCGTTCCCAGGCCGACACCTAGCTCTGCCGATACTGTTTATTGCTCCTCCCCGTACAGTAGAAGGCTTCCCTCATCAAAGGACCCCCGAGCTGATCAACGCCCCCACCCTATGAGATCCGATCAAACCCCCACATTCCGTGAATCGGCGGAATGTCCAGCTGCGCGATAACCATCCCCTGTTGTGACCGGGGTGGGGACTTCTACTGTAAATGTGTGTGGGAACGAGCCCAAAGGGGAGATTCCGAGGATGTCTTTCCGTACATCAAAGCATTGCCATGAATATGTAATCTGTAATAAAGCAATAAACCAGTATATAAGAGGCCAGGCCTCAGAAATGTGGTTAGAGCACCTCATGACGATACCTGCTGTCTGATTTGTCGTGTTCTCCTCCGGAGAGAATAAACCTTGTTTCCTGCCTTCCCGTCTCCAGCGCCTGCCTCTTCATTGATTAATGGTTCGTGGGTTAAAGAGGCGATACCGCCGGGCAAATATCGATTGTCCCCGACCTTAGTTTCAACAATTGGCGTCCCAAGCGTGGGGCCCATCAGCGACTCGTGGATCCAGTGGGAGAGGTCCCGACGACAGAGTGAACGACTGCAACGATCAGGAGAGCTCTTGCCCAATAGACCCTCGTCTGGCAGCCGATCATCCGAACTTCACTAGTTCCGAACAGACCTCTCTCGAGTGATCTACGGTCCTGACTGGGAACCATTAGGAGTGCCGTGAGAAATACGAGAAAAGGAGGACGAACGGGCGCTGGATTCGGAAGACAAGAAACTGTCCATACGGTCCGGGTAAGGTCGTGTAAACACGACAAACTGCAAAATAATTGTATTGGGTGCTCAGAAAATACTAGTATTACTCTTTATTTGACCTATTTGGAGATTCACTGTCTGCACACGGAGAAACAGTAGGCTCTTTCCCTTTTGCAAACAGTGAAGGATAGGTAACGCAGCCGTCGTGCCTATTTTTCTCCCCCACTGGTTCTATTATTTATTAAACGGCTTTTGGCAGATTCCCTCTCCCACACTGATTAACTGGGTTCTTTGACCCCGAACTACTGTTCACGGATTGTCTTCTGGAGATTCTCTGTCTGCAAACAGGAAATAACAGATTCCTCTTTACGGATAGTGAAAGGGTAGAGGACGCAGACTTTTGCGCCCCTGCTTACTCTCCCCATCGATTTTATTTTAGTTTATTTATTATTGGTTGTTCTTTATTATTGGTTATTCTTTGTTATTGGTTCATGAGGTATTCACTGCCTGCAAACAACGTAGAATAGAAATATTCTGTCTAGTCTTTGCGCACAGTGATAAGATAGGCAGTGCTGACTTTTTGTCCCTCATTGCGAGCCGTCATGTCTGTCTTCTCCCCATTGATTGATAATTGGTTCAGCCCGGACCGTTTGTTAGAGGTGGATCATCTAGCTCCGCTGGAAGGCACCCCTAATAAGGACATGTTCATAAACTATGGATTAGTTACCATAGCCTATAATAAATTGTGGCACAGGTATACCAAAGAAAGTCGAGACAAACAGTGGCCACTGGTAGGATCCTTCGACCTTGATAAAATAGAAACGTTAGAAATAGCCCTTCGTAATAATAAGACAACACCTATTATGCTCGACAGCCTCGGTATGTGGCGCAAAGAAGCAATGCAACGAAAGAAAAGAGACGAGGACAGAGCAGGTAGAGGAATATGTCAACAGGACAACCTCTGGACACCACGACCCGAAAATTATCTCCCGACACTACGCACAGGACGGCCAGACTTAGGACAACACCAATGTGCTTTTTGTAAATACGTCGGGCACTGGAAAGCCCAATGCCCGACTCTACTGAGCGTGAGTAGGGGCAGAGGGCCGACAGGAATGACAGGCCGGCAGGAAGGGAAAAGGCGCGAGACAAAGACGAATCGGACTGACTTGGACAAGCCAGGTAGAACCACCACGTTCGATTATGCCCGATGGCACAGATTTCGCCAAGCCGATTTCAGTGACATGCTCGAGTTTTCATAGGTCGGACAATGATAAGACGGGAACCCAATCTAGCTCTAAAGCAACAGACAGAAAGAGATAATTATGGCCAATCACTGTTTTATGTTTGTCTTGGGTCTTTGTATGTCATACTCGTACTGTCTCCCCGTCTGAGTTTGTGTATACGTAATGTGTGAATCTGCGTCATCCCTCTGCATGTGCTTCCGTGTTACATAAACTCTGTTAACAGAAATTTTTAGCATGAAACAACCTGGAAAGAAAGGAATGGAAAACGAAATCAGTAAGCCACTGATGAACACGAACTTTTATTTAACATAACAGGTAAGAACAATAACGTTAGAAACAAGAACGGTAAACTGTAGAAAATAAAAGTCAGCAGAACCCCCCCCATTCTGGAACCTTCCAAAGTAGGGCAGGGTTACGGCTACGCCCAACCGGCGGCAACCCATATAAGGCGGGCCCTGCTGCCAACACTCGGTCAGGAAATCTTAACGTATGGGGGAGCCGGAGGAGAGGCAGGGGCCAGCGGAGACCGGCCGCAGCGGCCCTGGATAGTTGCAGCTAGTCCCGCCACATGTCCTCCCGGTCCGGCCACCAATGGCCAGGGACCGGGGCCAACTGAGTCCGGCTGCAGCCGATAACCTAAGGAGGCCCGGCCCAGAGAAGAACGGGACACTTCTTTCTTTTCCCCTCCGTGATGGCCGCAGCAGCACGCCAGGCGCCACTTCTTTCATGAACAATGGCCGCGACAACTCTGGGCGACGGGATATCCTGTACGTACCCCCACAAAAATTAGTCCTGGTCGGGCTGGGAGGGAGAGGCGACGCGGACGAGCCTCTCCCACCTCCACAGATAGGAGGCTTCCCAGCCCCAGTCCGGCCATCAGAAATACCTCTGCAGAAATTTGTCCAAGTTGGGCTGGGAGGGAGAGGCGACGCGGACGAGCCTCTCCCACCTCCATGGATAGGAGGTCTCCCAGCCCCCGGCCCAGCGCCGAACTCCTCCAGCCAGGCGGTGGTGCCAATACCTGCGTAGCACCGAACATACCATGGTGGCGCCCCAGTACTTGCGCAGCACCGAACATGCAACGGTGCCAATATTTTCGGAGCACCGAACATGCAACGGTGCCCATATTTTCGGAGCCCCGAATATGCAATGGCTGCACCGATACTTGTGCAGCACCGAATGTGCGCCGCAGGTGGCCATACTCCCACAGCACTGAGCACGAGACTTGTGGAGCACCGGATGTGGAGAGACCTTCGTGCAGGCCGATGAAAAAGAGCAACGTGGAGTGCACCGGGAGAAGGAGACGGCGCGAACGAGTCTCCCTCGCCCCCCAGGTGAGGGCATCACAGCTGCACCCCAGCCGAACGTCCCGCTTCCACAGAATAGAGTTCCATTCCCTATTTGTCCTCAGGAAGGCCTCTTCCACTCTTGCAGACTCGACGAGAGGGGACTGCTGCAGGGCCTCAAAATGGCGTCTGGGCCCACTGGAAGGCGGGTCTCGGCCGCTAGAGTAACTTTGAACAGCAATGTAACCCGGTCGCTCGCCCACCGGAGCACGAGCCCCCACCTCCGACAGCATCTCCACAGCCTTGAAGAGTCTACAAAAGTCCCCGGCGGAGCCCTCGGCCCCCGCAGGCTTCCGGTAAGGGACGACTGCCTTGATCACTAACGAAACAAGCATGACATTGCCACTCCTTCTGTTAGCATGAATTCTAGAACTGCCGAAAAGGACTCTGGTCCAACCGCCGGTTGTAGGAAACTTTTTCCTGATGCTACTTCCGGACTGACCCGGCCCCGCCCAAAATGGCGCCGGTATCAATATGAACTTACGAACATCTCTTGGTGTTTCTTTTTGCTAAATAAAAAACTTGATGTTCTGAGACATGTATATGATCCTTTGTGCACTTAAAGAGAAAGAAGGAGAGTTCACTCGACGAACATGTAAAAGGACCCCGTTAAAAATGTTGATTACAAATGTACGATGTATTATATTTTTATAGCTGATGTATAACCTCGCTTATGACGCACGCACACGGTATGCATATAGGAGATCTGATTGCAACTATTCTGACTATGCTTCTAAATTATGAAATAAATGCTCCCGATCCCCCAACCAATTGATAGACGTTTTAGTTCCCTACGGATGAATGAATAAACCTTTCTAACGTTTTTATTGCCGCGAAATAACACCCCCACTGTACGCACTTTAGCCATTGCCATGTCCAGCCAAATACGACTGCACCCTCATAATCTACGTACTGAAATGACTTTGCAAAAATAAAGGTTTTCGAAACTATGAACGGGTATTGCATGCTTTATTTAAAAATGTGGGATCGACGGGAGAATTCTTTTCTGTGCACCCTACTCTGCTCTCTCTTTAAGGTTAATAGAAGATGGTTGCCCAGCCCCGGATGGAGGATCGAATCTGAGACACGACACCCTACCGTCAAATATGCGACTGACTCAGGGACTCGCACATGGAGAAAGACCTCGATTTCCGGGGATGGGTAAAAGCGAAATGGTGTGAAAAATGGAATATAAAGGATGGGTAAAACGAAACGGTATAAATGATGGAATGTAAAAAGGAGGGTAAAATAAAACGATATAAATGTTATAAAGTACGACGCTCAAAGGTATTAGGGAACAGAGCTGACCAAAGAACTGAAGAACCTTAGAACGTCACAGCGTTGAAGGAGATTTAAGGACCCCGATAGTGAGATACATCTACTAACTAGATACCTCGCACTAGGTACCTCTGGTTTCCTTTTTACGTTTCCCTGCACACGACCTATAAGGACACACGGCCCCCCCCCCCCGACTCCAGAAACCATACCCCAGGGATTCTATCCCGAGGAGATAAGACGGGTATGAGGTAAGTAAAGGACTCTTGAATCCATGTATTTGATATGCGCGAATGTTGTCCCCCTCCCTTCCCCTCTTTTTCCTCCCTCTGCAGGTTACATCAGAAATCACAACCGAGGTGTGGCAGAGATCCGAAGCCTTGCCATTTCTGATACGCGAAGCAGACTAGCGCCGCAAGGTGGCACCTAAGCACACCCACCAACTGCTCATGTAACAAACGAGCCACTAAATAGTATGGCTTGATAAGAAGTGATCACTCTTAATCCAGGTTGCGCGAGTGGACATATGCCACGTATGTCTGAAACTATGAAAGAATGTTTGTGCGTGACTGAAGCGTCGACTCAACTGGTCAAAGGACCAAGAATGCGAGGAGTACGACACAATAGTGCCCTTTTCCTTTTTGTCAATGCATGTCCCCCGTACCCGACCTAATGCTCGTCCGTCCTGAACCGCATGCTTTCAAAATACTAACACAGACCTGCGATGTCTTGTATCGAGTAATGCGCTGAATAATCTATCTTAAATACACGTCCGCTCCCTATGTTGCACGTGTACTATCTAGCCTATTGTTGCACATCTCTTTCTCTCTCTCTCTCTCTCTCTCTCTCTCTCTCTCTCTCTCTCTCTCTCTCTCTCTCTCTCTCTCTCTCTCTCTCTCTCTCTCTCTCTCTCTCTCTCTCTCTCTCTCTCTCTCTCTCTCTCTCTCTCTCTCTCTCTCTCTCTCTCTCTCTCTCTCTCTCCACACTCTCCCTCTTCCGAACGACTAGCACCAAAATTGGCAAACCGCCACCCCTAGCACACCACCCAATTGGCTTCAAATACCGCCAGTATTTGCACAAAACTTGTCTTTAATACAATCACCCTGAGACCGTGTCATTGCCTCTCCTTTCTGCTAAATTAACGAAACCGAGAGTTGGCGATAAGGGAAAGGACAGGTAAGACGACTGAGGTTCCCTAAACTGACTCGTAATAAGGGAACTACAAGTCAGCGGCTCCTATGATGAAATAAAATGCCTCAGAATACGCGACCTTCCCTGTCCCGAATTGTCGCAATACCCAAACAGTAAGAATGATCGAAACATCCTCATATTCCAGGAACGCCCCCTGTTTCGTATCAGCTGCCCCAGACGAGAGTTATAAAACTGTCCCTCACCCCCGGTCATAAGAGATGGGTCCACTTACGCCCTTACCACAGTTTTCTATGTCCCTAGTTGTTTCCCATAAGACCCCTGTCTTTTCTAAATAAGTAATCAGGCCATAGGAGGCTATATAGGAACCAGAATGATGTTTTACAAAGTTAAAGGATTAGACCAAAGCGAAGAAAATCGTTGCAATAAACACTGTTGAAAGCGAAAATGTTTAGTTAAAAGGCAAGATGCATTGATAGAATGAAAAATGTTTGTCCTATGTTCGTCCCTCAGCAAGACACCTATTAATACCATGTTGATAGCTCGCAGCACCCTTTATAAATATAAAGCCCTAGAGAACGACGTAGCTTTGTCAGGCTCGTCTTACGAAGGTGGGTCTCCATCAGATGAACTGTCGTAACTGTAATAAATAATTGTGAAAGGAAGTCATAGTAAATCCAGCAGGTCCATCATCAATCATTTATATGTTAATTTGTGAACCCTAATATAACGGACGTTTTCATTTTTGCCTGGAGCTGAGAGAGAAATACACTTATGTGATTACCTTCCTCTGCCAATTCTCTAAAGACTGTCTTTTCAAACTCATTTAAGGGTACGGTTGACGGAAGAAAGAAGGACCGGATGTGGGAGCACGAGGCCTGACTACAGACTATGGAACACCTGCGACTTTGGCCAAGGCGAGACCGCGACAGTAAGGAGCTGCAGGACAAGGCACTGTTTTCGACAAAATGAGAAGAAAGGGCCGACCTGATGCCCCTGCTCGATGTCCAGTATTTGCCAACAAGTCCCCGCTCTCTGAACTCGGTCACGAGCCCGCCTATCTGAAATTTTCCGTCCCCCTAGTCTGTTCCCGATCTGGCCCTGCTCCATCCCCCTTTTTTCTCCGACCTACCCTAGAGGACTGCTCACATGCACCCTTCTTCCATCTGAACTTTTTGACTATCGACTCCAAAAGACACAGGGCGAAAAAGACCTTCTCGACCAGGAACGCGAGGAAAGGGTCGTGCCCTGCAACACGGGACCTAGAATAGAGCTGGACCCTTAGCTCCACCGCCGGTACTCCACAGCGCCTACAAAAGACGACAAAGAATACTGAGAACTCATTAACTTCGAACATTTGACACCCTTAATCATCGTTTCTGCTACGTCTCATTTCTCTCCCAGCCACCATTGTATTGACTATGCTCCAATCAAATATACACGGAGCCTGTATATATAACCTGTCAGTTCACATTCGGTTTTTACATTACTATGACTTTCCTGCTAACAAGTTTATCAAAGTTTATCAATAGGCCCGCCTCATAAACTAGAGATCTTAAATGTAACGTTTACGACTCCTTCACCTGGGTTACTGTTCCTTATGCCCACCATAATAGACCTGAAAAGGAAATAAACCAGCAAGATGTCTTGAATATGTTAAAGGGGGGACTGTGGAAAATTAGTACGGTTTGGTAAACATTATCTGCGCCATCTTGCCTTTTCCCCTGATGCCACACTTTTTGTCGTGCGCGCCCGCCATTTTAGGTGCCTCGATCAGGACCATCCCTTCTGCATGCCACTGCCCCCCCCCCCCAGCATAGCCCTTCGCCCTCACCAAGCCTGCACGCTGACCAACCCCCCGCTCGCACATGCTTTGGGTCATAAACCCCACTTCAGCGCAGCTCCGACTCAGAACCCCATCCTGTTCCCAGCGCGACACCTCCCTTCATTCCTTTCATAGTCCCAGATCCTTTGATGCAAAACCCCCCTTTTTTCCTGTGCCCGTTTGCCTTCCTCGTTCCCAGGCCGACACCTAGCTCTGCCGATACTGTTTATTGCTCCTCCCCGTACAGTAGAAGGCTTCCCTCATCAAAGGACCCCCGAGCTGATCAACGCCCCCACCCTATGAGATCCGATCAAACCCCCACATTCCGTGAATCGGCGGAATGTCCAGCTGCGCGATAACCATCCCCTGTTGTGACCGGGGTGGGGACTTCTACTGTAAATGTGTGTGGGAACGAGCCCAAAGGGGAGATTCCGAGGATGTCTTTCCGTACATCAAAGCATTGCCATGAATATGTAATCTGTAATAAAGCAATAAACCAGTATATAAGAGGCCAGGCCTCAGAAATGTGGTTAGAGCACCTCATGACGATACCTGCTGTCTGATTTGTCGTGTTCTCCTCCGGAGAGAATAAACCTTGTTTCCTGCCTTCCCGTCTCCAGCGCCTGCCTCTTCATTGATTAATGGTTCGTGGGTTAAAGAGGCGATACCGCCGGGCAAATATCGATTGTCCCCGACCTTAGTTTCAACAACCACAACCCCATTTGTTTCTTAACAGGCTAGACCCGAACACTCGGACATACCAAGGTGGGTGGGGGGCTGGTGACCCCCTTAGAGTGGTGGAAGCGGGAAGGAGCGTAAAGTGGGGGTGTATTGTCCCAGAGCTACTCCATGAGTCCCGTTTAACTCAGTGTCACAGCAAGTTTGCAACCTGTCTCGATGATGAGGCAAATTCTTTAGGACATAATGGGAACATTTAGATCCATGTCTACTGCTATAAGGAAGTTACTACGGGCCTCGGGTGGGGGTGTAAGCAAACAGGTCTAAGATGGTTCGGCGTGCGCCCAGGCTTCCAGGAACCTGAGACAGGCCTTGGGTGTTAAGCCCCAAGACCAGGTGGTGGTCAAAGGCCTACGAAGAGCATATAAGGCTGCTCTAGCAACTCGCGAGTCGGCCCTGAAGATGGAGGCCTGGATCGATTTAGTGGAGGCTAGTACACTGTGTGTTAGCTCAAACTTCTGGGGTATTATTAACAGCCCATTTCTATCTGGAAATAATGCAAATTTACTGGATGTCCATATCACTGAGGACAATTGGGTACGTCATTTCGAGGGTATCTTCCAGTCGGATACCCAGCCAACTGAGGGGCAGGAAAGGGTGGAAGGCAAGTCGGAACTTATTTTCACCATGCAAAAAACAAGGCCACCATGCCAGATGGGATTCCGCCATATCTCTACATCGTAGAAACCTGGGTGCCTGTCCTCACAGCTGTTATCAATGCTGCAGTCCAGGTTGGATGCCCAGATTCTTGGGACTATCGATTATAGTCCCGGTATTTAAAAAGGGAGATCAGTACAGTACCTATTGCTATAGGCTCATTTCTCTTCTGGCCACTGTGGTGAAGGTGGTGGGCCGCATGGTACTTGACACACTTGTATCATGGGTTGATGAAAACAACTTTTTATCCGATATTCAATACGGCTTTCGCCGAGGTCGTTCCACTGTGGAACAGTGTTTAAGCCTGTACATGGTCCTGAACAAATACACTGTGGCTCGTTCCAGCCCCATATACCTAGCCTTCATGGACCGGTCCTCAGCATTCCACTGGGTCAATAGGTCCAAGCTGTGGCAGTTGATGTCCTCCATTGGCATTGACAGTAACATCATTTTATTTCTGAGGGATCTTCACCGTGATTCAACCGCGATTGTCTGCTATTCAAAGGATCTGAAAGTGTCCAGTCAGCTTGACATCAAGAGAGGGGTGTGGCAGGTGTGCATTGAATCATCCTTTCTTTTTAACCTATATATTAATTCCTTAGAGAAGGCCCTTTTGGCCACAAATGCTGATTATCCCCAGGTATATTTACAACAAGGGGTGGTGAGGGACAGAGTCTCTGAATTAAGCAGAATACTCTCACCCTGTCAAGAGATCAGGGCTAGATCCAACACCGTTTTTTAGCTCACTGCACCATCCCAGTTTCAGAACCTGGCTGTATGCAAATTAGTCTGTTCCTGTCCCAGTGCATGATGGGAACAGGGCAAACCAAACTACAAAAGCCAATTCTTACACTGGGAAGGAAACAAGCTTCCGGGGACCGGTTTCTGGCATTACAGCCGTCTTCGGCCCGGCTTGCTTGAATCCTGATGGTGCAATGAGCAAGGGACTCATGTCTGAGTATACCCTTCCACGCTTAGGGTGGACAAAAATATTTACAACAAGGGGTGGTGAGGGACAGAGTCTCTGAATTAAGCAGAATACTCTCACCCTGTCAAGAGATCAGGGCTAGATCCAACACCGTTTTTTAGCTCACTGCACCATCCCAGTTTCAGAACCTGGCTGTATGCAAATTAGTCTGTTCCTGTCCCAGTGCATGATGGGAACAGGGCAAACCAAACTACAAAAGCCAATTCTTACACTGGGAAGGAAACAAGCTTCCGGGGACCGGTTTCTGGCATTACAGCCGTCTTCGGCCCGGCTTGCTTGAATCCTGATGGTGCAATGAGCAAGGGACTCATGTCTGAGTATACCCTTCCACGCTTAGGGTGGACAAAAATATTTACAACAAGGGGTGGTGAGGGACAGAGTCTCTGAATTAAGCAGAATACTCTCACCCTGTCAAGAGATCAGGGCTAGATCCAACACCGTTTTTTAGCTCACTGCACCATCCCAGTTTCAGAACCTGGCTGTATGCAAATTAGTCTGTTCCTGTCCCAGTGCATGATGGGAACAGGGCAAACCAAACTACAAAAGCCAATTCTTACACTGGGAAGGAAACAAGCTTCCGGGGACCGGTTTCTGGCATTACAGCCGTCTTCGGCCCGGCTTGCTTGAATCCTGATGGTGCAATGAGCAAGGGACTCATGTCTGAGTATACCCTTCCACGCTTAGGGTGGACAAAAATATTTACAACAAGGGGTGGTGAGGGACAGAGTCTCTGAATTAAGCAGAATACTCTCACCCTGTCAAGAGATCAGGGCTAGATCCAACACCGTTTTTTAGCTCACTGCACCATCCCAGTTTCAGAACCTGGCTGTATGCAAATTAGTCTGTTCCTGTCCCAGTGCATGATGGGAACAGGGCAAACCAAACTACAAAAGCCAATTCTTACACTGGGAAGGAAACAAGCTTCCGGGGACCGGTTTCTGGCATTACAGCCGTCTTCGGCCCGGCTTGCTTGAATCCTGATGGTGCAATGAGCAAGGGACTCATGTCTGAGTATACCCTTCCACGCTTAGGGTGGACAAAAATATTTACAACAAGGGGTGGTGAGGGACAGAGTCTCTGAATTAAGCAGAATACTCTCACCCTGTCAAGAGATCAGGGCTAGATCCAACACCGTTTTTTAGCTCACTGCACCATCCCAGTTTCAGAACCTGGCTGTATGCAAATTAGTCTGTTCCTGTCCCAGTGCATGATGGGAACAGGGCAAACCAAACTACAAAAGCCAATTCTTACACTGGGAAGGAAACAAGCTTCCGGGGACCGGTTTCTGGCATTACAGCCGTCTTCGGCCCGGCTTGCTTGAATCCTGATGGTGCAATGAGCAAGGGACTCATGTCTGAGTATACCCTTCCACGCTTAGGGTGGACAAAAATATTTACAACAAGGGGTGGTGAGGGACAGAGTCTCTGAATTAAGCAGAATACTCTCACCCTGTCAAGAGATCAGGGCTAGATCCAACACCGTTTTTTAGCTCACTGCACCATCCCAGTTTCAGAACCTGGCTGTATGCAAATTAGTCTGTTCCTGTCCCAGTGCATGATGGGAACAGGGCAAACCAAACTACAAAAGCCAATTCTTACACTGGGAAGGAAACAAGCTTCCGGGGACCGGTTTCTGGCATTACAGCCGTCTTCGGCCCGGCTTGCTTGAATCCTGATGGTGCAATGAGCAAGGGACTCATGTCTGAGTATACCCTTCCACGCTTAGGGTGGACAAAAATATTTACAACAAGGGGTGGTGAGGGACAGAGTCTCTGAATTAAGCAGAATACTCTCACCCTGTCAAGAGATCAGGGCTAGATCCAACACCGTTTTTTAGCTCACTGCACCATCCCAGTTTCAGAACCTGGCTGTATGCAAATTAGTCTGTTCCTGTCCCAGTGCATGATGGGAACAGGGCAAACCAAACTACAAAAGCCAATTCTTACACTGGGAAGGAAACAAGCTTCCGGGGACCGGTTTCTGGCATTACAGCCGTCTTCGGCCCGGCTTGCTTGAATCCTGATGGTGCAATGAGCAAGGGACTCATGTCTGAGTATACCCTTCCACGCTTAGGGTGGACAAAAATATTTACAACAAGGGGTGGTGAGGGACAGAGTCTCTGAATTAAGCAGAATACTCTCACCCTGTCAAGAGATCAGGGCTAGATCCAACACCGTTTTTTAGCTCACTGCACCATCCCAGTTTCAGAACCTGGCTGTATGCAAATTAGTCTGTTCCTGTCCCAGTGCATGATGGGAACAGGGCAAACCAAACTACAAAAGCCAATTCTTACACTGGGAAGGAAACAAGCTTCCGGGGACCGGTTTCTGGCATTACAGCCGTCTTCGGCCCGGCTTGCTTGAATCCTGATGGTGCAATGAGCAAGGGACTCATGTCTGAGTATACCCTTCCACGCTTAGGGTGGACAAAAATATTTACAACAAGGGGTGGTGAGGGACAGAGTCTCTGAATTAAGCAGAATACTCTCACCCTGTCAAGAGATCAGGGCTAGATCCAACACCGTTTTTTAGCTCACTGCACCATCCCAGTTTCAGAACCTGGCTGTATGCAAATTAGTCTGTTCCTGTCCCAGTGCATGATGGGAACAGGGCAAACCAAACTACAAAAGCCAATTCTTACACTGGGAAGGAAACAAGCTTCCGGGGACCGGTTTCTGGCATTACAGCCGTCTTCGGCCCGGCTTGCTTGAATCCTGATGGTGCAATGAGCAAGGGACTCATGTCTGAGTATACCCTTCCACGCTTAGGGTGGACAAAAATATTTACAACAAGGGGTGGTGAGGGACAGAGTCTCTGAATTAAGCAGAATACTCTCACCCTGTCAAGAGATCAGGGCTAGATCCAACACCGTTTTTTAGCTCACTGCACCATCCCAGTTTCAGAACCTGGCTGTATGCAAATTAGTCTGTTCCTGTCCCAGTGCATGATGGGAACAGGGCAAACCAAACTACAAAAGCCAATTCTTACACTGGGAAGGAAACAAGCTTCCGGGGACCGGTTTCTGGCATTACAGCCGTCTTCGGCCCGGCTTGCTTGAATCCTGATGGTGCAATGAGCAAGGGACTCATGTCTGAGTATACCCTTCCACGCTTAGGGTGGACAAAAATATTTACAACAAGGGGTGGTGAGGGACAGAGTCTCTGAATTAAGCAGAATACTCTCACCCTGTCAAGAGATCAGGGCTAGATCCAACACCGTTTTTTAGCTCACTGCACCATCCCAGTTTCAGAACCTGGCTGTATGCAAATTAGTCTGTTCCTGTCCCAGTGCATGATGGGAACAGGGCAAACCAAACTACAAAAGCCAATTCTTACACTGGGAAGGAAACAAGCTTCCGGGGACCGGTTTCTGGCATTACAGCCGTCTTCGGCCCGGCTTGCTTGAATCCTGATGGTGCAATGAGCAAGGGACTCATGTCTGAGTATACCCTTCCACGCTTAGGGTGGACAAAAATATTTACAACAAGGGGTGGTGAGGGACAGAGTCTCTGAATTAAGCAGAATACTCTCACCCTGTCAAGAGATCAGGGCTAGATCCAACACCGTTTTTTAGCTCACTGCACCATCCCAGTTTCAGAACCTGGCTGTATGCAAATTAGTCTGTTCCTGTCCCAGTGCATGATGGGAACAGGGCAAACCAAACTACAAAAGCCAATTCTTACACTGGGAAGGAAACAAGCTTCCGGGGACCGGTTTCTGGCATTACAGCCGTCTTCGGCCCGGCTTGCTTGAATCCTGATGGTGCAATGAGCAAGGGACTCATGTCTGAGTATACCCTTCCACGCTTAGGGTGGACAAAAATATTTACAACAAGGGGTGGTGAGGGACAGAGTCTCTGAATTAAGCAGAATACTCTCACCCTGTCAAGAGATCAGGGCTAGATCCAACACCGTTTTTTAGCTCACTGCACCATCCCAGTTTCAGAACCTGGCTGTATGCAAATTAGTCTGTTCCTGTCCCAGTGCATGATGGGAACAGGGCAAACCAAACTACAAAAGCCAATTCTTACACTGGGAAGGAAACAAGCTTCCGGGGACCGGTTTCTGGCATTACAGCCGTCTTCGGCCCGGCTTGCTTGAATCCTGATGGTGCAATGAGCAAGGGACTCATGTCTGAGTATACCCTTCCACGCTTAGGGTGGACAAAAATATTTACAACAAGGGGTGGTGAGGGACAGAGTCTCTGAATTAAGCAGAATACTCTCACCCTGTCAAGAGATCAGGGCTAGATCCAACACCGTTTTTTAGCTCACTATCCCCAGGTAGGCAAGTGTAGCCTGCCAGTTCTCCTATACGAAGACGACACAGTCCTTCGGCGAGGACAGCTAGGGGCCTACAACTTCTTGTGACTTCTTTTGCCCTTTTTATGAAAGACTTGAACCTTTCGTTTAATCATTCCAAGTCGTTCATTATGCAGGTGGGACCTTGTGAAGCTAAGCAGTTCACTTTTAAATTCGGACTTTTGTCAATACCGAAGACCAATGTTTTCTCCTATCTGGGAATTGTGTTTGACGATTCCTTGAGTTGGTGCCCTTTGCATACTTGGAAGAAAGGGGATATAGTGAAAGCTTTTGCAGCTGTTTTTAACTTTGCCAGCAGAGTGGGAGGGAAGCCAATAGGGGATCTTTTGAAGATATATGAAGCCAAATATATCTCAATAGTTAGTTATGGGAGTGAGATATGGGGCCACATTGGGGTAGAGGCAGTGCAAAGTCCTGAAAACTCTTTCCTGCAACAGGCCCTCTCTGTCCCACAAAGCACCTCGTTTTATGTAGTGCACGAAGAGTTGGGGATGCCTTTCCTCTCAGGTGTACTGGCTTTCCGTCCCCTGGCTTTGTGGCTTAATATTTGGGCTAAGCAAGAAAATATACTTAGCAAAGATGTCCTATGGGAATGCCTTTCACTTGACCGTGTCTCACTCATCCGATGGCTCCAGTATATAAGAGTTGGCCTCTCCAGGGTAGGTAGGAACTATTTGATAACCCTGAGCGCATATGTAAGAGGGACTTTTCTCTGGTCAAAGAGTGTTTTTTAAGAATGAGCTCCTGTGATAGAGAGGGAACTATGAGCTGTGTAAGGCTAGTGTGCGTAAGTACATTGTGGTAAAAACTGTACCAACCACCAAACCTTATCTTCTAGGGCTTAAAAGCATCCATAATCATTTTCTATTGATCCGGTTTCAGCTCAACCTCTTCCATTACCTCTTGACACACCCTCGTGGCTCCCACAGAGGCCAGTGCCTCATGTCCTGTGGCTGCAACGGTGAGTCTCCTCAGGACATGATGAACTTTTTATTGTTTTGTAGTTTTTATGCTGTCCCTAGAAAGCTATTTATTATTCCCATTCTCAAAAAAGCGGGTTTTAGGAGGGTGAGACCAGCACTTATCTTTTTACAACTCCTCTCTAATGACACTGTTTTGCATACGCTTAACTTTTCACGGGTCGCGGTTAGACTCAGGTCAAGCTGCGATTAACTTCTGTACTGTAATTCATGAATATTTATCTTGTGTTTTGATAAACTTGGACATATTATATATGTCAATCTGTAACTTGGAAGATGTTTTATCATTTTATGCATGACTTTTATCGTTTTCTTTTATAAAACCGAAAAAAGTTTGTTGATAATAATCTCTAGGGGATTCATTTACAGGGTAGCATGGTATCCCTCACAATAACTCCAGGAGTCACAGTCCACACAATGTACATGCTTTGTTCCCCCTACATCCAACCTTACATATTCCCCAATCACCTGCCCAAACCTCTCCCTGCTGATGCCAATGTGGTCCTCCGTCATCCCGCAGACCATATTTTTAGCCCCTTTGAAAGTGCCCACTCAATAAAAAATGCTGCAGTTGTAAATACATATCAACTACCATTTGTTGTGTTTGAAACATTTTATTGAATAATAAAACATAATAAACATAAGCTGATTATTTAAGCAAAACAAAACATCAGTTGCCATACACATAAGAGACAAAAGTAGTACATAAAAATCAACATACTGTAACACAGCAAAGTTATGTAGAGCACAATTCCTAATGTCGGGCAATCTTTAAAGTTCAACGATAGAAACGTTCATAAAGAACAGGAAAGAAAAGAAAGAAGGTGTCATACAGTGATTTCATTAATGTAATGCTTCCTACATATAGAAAAACAAAACTAATTATTTTCCAAAGCAATAAAGTCTGCAAACTAAAATACTAAGAAATATATTGGACAATGAACATTTCATGTGTAATTTGAATTCAATTTGAAAGTTTTAACCTCCTCAGCCTTATTTGACTCATGATTACAACCTGAATGCTTTCTGGAAAGGAACCGCCTCATGGGGTTCAAAATCACATCTTTTCCAACAATAGGATTCAAATGATAAACTTGAATTGAAATTCAATTTATTGATTTAGGCCTTTTTGGAGATCAACAATTTTAAATAAATTTTAAATCAAGCGAACGATTACCAAAAAGGCATCTTGGCACTCGTGTCATTTCAAACCTGACAGTACCGGATATAAAATACCTAAACATTTGCTAAGCAGTTAGATGACAACATTAAACTATGGGCTGAAAAGAAAAGGCTTAAGTTCCTGAACTTCAATAGTTTAGGCTGACCTCAAATGATTGGATAGAGTTCCACCATCTGGAGGTAGAGTAGGGGAAACTTCTTCCTCCCCAATAGACACTTTTTATTCTGGAAATGTAAAAGGCGCCTGCCCGTCTCTGACACTCTCTCCTGATCGGCCAGTCTGGCACCAAACATCGGGCTTCTGTGATACGGCCCTCGCAGCGGGAGACAAGGAGCAGAGGACAGAGGGGGCGACAATATGAGCATAAACTCCGCAGGAGGCCACCGCGAGCTCAGGGGAAAAGCCGGAAATCGGGACAGCGATCCGGAGCTGCCGCCGAACCGTCCCCTCCCCCCTCCCATGGCGGCATCGTCCAGGGGCAGATAAGGCCCCTGCATATCTGCAGTATAAACCACGGACACTTGGTCATTTCAGCATCCTTCATCTGAGGGCACGGAGCACACTCTCACCCCCGGCCCCAGCATCAGTTTAGACGCGATCCAACACCGGGGCTGCCTGGACTCAAAATGGCGCCTGAGGGACTTCGTGGCTGAGACGGCCCGGGAGAGGTGATACAGCACACTCCGTAAGGACACCGCAGCGGAGCTTGGGAGGTAGGCTGTGAGACCCCACTGAGCCGCCTGCTGTCTCCGGTACAACCCCCCCATTACTGACCTAGACCGGTCAGAGGCACGGCAGGAGGTCATCGCCTGACCTTAAGATGGCTGCCGGACCGCCCGGTCTGCACCCAGTTTGATCAACCTCCCTCCCCACTGATTTCTTTGGAGTGAGGCTTCCCAGCGCCTGCCAGATGGACTGAGTTCCTGAGGCGCAATCCATCACCCGCGCATTGAGTACCCACTGGGAAGTGGGGTGTGGACTACGCTTGCGCGGAAGTGACTACTGAGTGGGAGGCCACACACACTTTTCTGAGCTGGGGAGCCGCACAGACAACAGACAGTGCACTAGACTAGACCATCAGGTGGCACCAGCTCTACGCAGCAAAATGGGGAAACCAAAGTTCTCACAGAACGCGACGGGACCAGAAACTACACTGGGAAACCTACCAAATACCCGCGCCTCATCAAGACACCAGCGACCCGCTCGTACCCATAGTGGTCCTTTACCACGTTGTGCTACTACTATTGGACATCGACCAGTCCTCAAGCATATCCCCTATCCGGCTCACCCATTAAGACATTGACTCTGCGAACTTGCCGCCGACCGTTGAGACCTAGCAGTTTGGCCGATGCCCAGTGGAGCTACCTTGATAGCTATAGAGGAGAAGGGCTTTGGGCTTCCCCCTCGGCCATCACCTACCCAGCCGGACTTTGGACAGACTTTCCTTCGTCTCTCCACCATATCTCCCTCCTACCCATCTACCTTACTCCCCTACCCTTCTAAACTCCTTTTATCTCGTCTTCTATTCTCTTTAAATGTTTTCTTGCAACAAATGTAACTTGTAACTGATGTAACCGTGTAACATTGTGGAACCTCATATAAAGCGCTCTGATACCTCCGGGTCTAGCCAGCGCTATATAAAACTCTTAAAATAAAATAAATAAAATAAACCTACCTGCCTAGTATTGCTGGACCATAGAGTACGAGAATAGGAATATCATTTGAACGTCTTCAAGGAAGGGCCAATCTAATGCAGTGCCTTATGGGCACAGCATGAGGCTTTGAATTTAATTCTTGTCCTAATGGGCAGCCGATAGAGGTCTTAAATGGCAATAAAGGCTGAGCAAAATTTGGGGAGGTTCTTCAGCACTCTTGCTGCCACATTTTGGACTGTTTGAAAGTTATTGAGAAGACAACTGGGAGCCCATATAAAGTTCAAAAAAAGATTCCATTTTAGATACGACAAGAGCCAGGATAACACTTTTCCTAAGCTCCATGGGAAGGAAAGGCAAGATTTTCTTTGAATGTTTTAACATAAGGAAACAGGAAGAGGTTACTTGATTGGAGTGGTCAATAAAAGTGAGTTTTGAGTCAAAGACGAATACCCAAATTTCTAGCCTTCTGGACTGGGAGTGGAAGGGGCTCAAGACTGTGTGGCCACCAAAAGGTGTTCCAGAAGGAGGAATCCCTACAAAATAGCACTAACGCTGTTTTTTATGCATCCAGTTTTAAGAAATTCTTCTGCATTAATTAGCGATGCTAGTCATACTAGTTCTAAAATCTTTTGCCACTTTTTCAGGTTCTGCAGTAACCAATACCACTATTTGGGTATCATTGGAATAAAAGAATGCAGAGAACTAACAGGATCAAACTAGATCAATTAATGGAGTGCTGTAGGCATTAGGCAAAGTCAGACTTATTGAAGAGCCCCGAAACCAAACAAGCAAGTGAAAATGGGGCAGAGGTAAAATCTTCCAAAGGTACCAATTGCCCTCTGTTTGACAAAAAGAACCTGGTCAGTTTTAGAGCAGTACCGTTGATGCTTATACGTTCTAAACGGCTTACCAAAGAGAAATTGTTAACCCGATCAAATATGGCTGAAAGATCAAATAAGATCAAGGACGCATTAATCTCCTCTATCCACAATGGATCTGATCTCTTCAGTTACTGCCGATAAGGCCGACTCTGTACAGTAGTAGGGTCTAAACCCATGTTGAGCAGGACCCATACAGTCCGTATTTTCAAAGAAGACGGTTGTAGGAGAGTAGGGTCTGCTATCCTATGGTCACCCCAAATTTTTGCTTTTTGCTTCACTGGTTTTCGACTACTGAGGCTGTGGGCCTGCTGATCAGACCCCCAGCCTGCTGTTCTCTCACTAAATTAATGACACATGTGCTATAGGCACATACCAATTGGAACTGGACTCCTTGTCAGCCCCTGTAGAATGCACTATAGGTGCACAGGGCACAGGAGCCACTAAGGCCTACCAGGGGCTGCAGCATATCTTTTGCCACCCCTGGCTGGTTCTTAAATTGACACAACTGGCTGATCACTCAGCTGGGGTAAGGTGGTGTACACACCCCTTGCTTAGATATAGTATACCTATGTCTAAACCTATATCTGGACACATGTAAACCTGTGAGCCACTCCTATAGACAGGCCTCACCAATCCTGGAGGCTGGGTGCATGGTTTTTATGTGAGATGGAGCTCTAGCATGAGCTGAGCCTGTCTGCAGCCGTCGGGAACAAATCCCTAAGCTGTTTCAGGATAATGCCATACCATATACTATTAAGTGCCTTATAATCCTCGCGGTTATTTAGCAACTCTGGTTTGGCTTTATCAAAACATGTCGTGTAAGGTGTCATACGCTTTGGAATACCATCCCCTCGCCAGTTCTGGCGACGGGGATGGCATTCCACCCCTCTAGAGGGGTAAGACATGTTACTTCACTTTAATGCGGTTGATTTCTCCAAAGGCCTTAAGATCCCCAAAATGGATGCCTCTGCCACAGACAAATGTCTGGACCCCTGGAGCTGACCGAAACCCAGTCAAGGGGGTCCTGGACAAAGGGTTTCCTGTCACAGGAGGGTGTCACCGCCCTCCAGACAGGAGATAGTGTATTGTAGCAGGGAGGTTTGAAAGAAACCAGACACTGCCTGGGGCGCACAAGGCTGCCCCTTGCATAATCCGGCCAAACCGGTTCTGGGGCACTCCAGCCCTCGTGCCAGGGCGGCCTGGATCAAAGGAAGGGGGTGTATCCACCCACTTCCTGGGTCCCACCCATAGGAGGGGACCTAGCAGGTAATCACGCCCACCAGATTCGAATAAGAGTGGGAGCAGTGCCAATGCACATCAGATTTCCTGGAAGAAACATTTTGAAACGATATTCTGGACCCTTCGCCCTCCATCTCAACGGGGAAGCCCGAAGAATCTCCCTTGTGGTCAAGGAGTGACCACCCTGCAGCAGCAGGCACCATCCAGCCCTCGACGTCTACTTAGTTGCAGTTCCCGCCGGAACTCGAGCGACTGAGATCGACGAGATCAAGCCTGCCCAGCTTCTAACAGCCCGATCCACAGTCCCTGCAAAG
Organism: Lissotriton helveticus; assembly: GCF_964261635.1. Classification (NCBI taxonomy): domain Eukaryota; kingdom Metazoa; phylum Chordata; class Amphibia; order Caudata; family Salamandridae; genus Lissotriton; species Lissotriton helveticus. The sequence continues at coordinate 2,331,629 of NW_027611666.1, forward strand.
CTGAGACCCGTGGAGGCGACCGGAAGCGTGGGGCACGCCATCTTGAAGTGACCACGAGACGCTGACCGTGCAGCCCACGAGTGACCCTCGAAGCTGTACACCGGGGTTTGAGAAGCCCCCACCCTGAGCTACTCCTGAGCCGAAGTTCAGCCCTCCACACTCGACGAGTGCTGCGTGGGGCCCTTTGGCACGATTTGGCTCAACGCGTTGGCCCGGTCACTTGCCAGCTGGCTTGTGGTCCCTGTGCCGACGAACTACAAAGAAAGACTCGTGATTCTGGTTGCTCCAGATCCACACCAGCTCCCCTGAAAGGGAGCCCCGACTCTGACCTTCCTGGTCCGAGTGAGACGCCATCTTCCAATCCCGCGTGGATTGCTCTTACCAAGGCTTGTTTGCTCCAAACCGGAAGCCGACTGCACCGACGGTGAGAGCCTGCGTGGGACAGATCGTGACCTGCTCCTGGACGTCGCAGATGCCCCAGAGCCCACGTGACAGCGAAGAGAAGCGCCTCGACGACCACCTGATTGCGCCCGACATTGCCTGGTTCCGTCCTGGTTCCACCCTGGTCACTGCTGAGTGACCCAGACTCTGTCCCCTCTGCTTTCAGGTACTCTACAACTTGAGTCCACCCTTGGACTCCACCGGACACTTCGTCTTCACCCTGCCTGCAGCCCTTTCAGCTTCAAGCACCAAGAGCCTGCGTGTCAAAACCCGACGCCACTTCGACCCTGTGCACCCACTTCCTGTGGGTGAGGTAACTTTGCTCCGCCGGTGTTCCCACACTGGTGCACACCTCTAGGGTCTGTGTGTTAAGTTTTGTTCCTCTAGGTTCAGCGGAAGTGTCCTTAAACTTTAACTATTTGACTTTTACGCACCATTGGTTAACATTGGTGCATGCGTGCGCTTTCCGCACATCTCCCGAATCCCGAGGGCCATTCCCGACTTCAGCATTGCTTGTCCTGACTGCTCCCAGCGATTCCCTAGGCCCTAGGCCTAACCACTGCTCGAGTGGCCTTTCTTATACCACTTGTTTAGTATATGGTTTGAGTGGCCCCCTGCCCTCATCCATAATTGTGCAACTTTGTATGTTTAAACAGTGCTTTTGATTTAACGCTTGTGCCCCTTTATTCATAAAGAATACTGGGGATTGTTTTTAGTAATAAACACATATATTTTTATAATATATACTTGTGTGGTGTCCTTTCATTTGGTATTACAGGATTGTATGTGGTAAAACAGCTCGCTTAACACGACCTCTTAAGTTAAGCCTTTAGGCTGCTTAGTCCATGCTACCACTAGGATAGCTTGTCTAATAAGGTTGACTTACAACCAGACACCATAAGGGGATTGTTTGGTCAGGTAGTAGGTGGTTCCAGAATTGGAAACATCCCCTACCAGGCCAACTTCTCACATTGGTGAGCAGCGGTGCGGATTTGAGCTTGCTGTTGTTTTACCATTGCAATCTTTATATCAAATTGAAAGATCACATCAAGTACCTCTAGGTACATATAAAATCAAAAGCTTAGCATATTAAGTTCTACTGAACTTAGTAGTTGTAGGTTGAAGGGAGTAGCACACCCCTGACTACAACTCACTAGCAAGGTCCAGTAGGAAAACACTTAGTGTAGGTAAGTGCACCACTTACACCTCACTAGTAACCATGTCCGACACAGGAAAGGCCTCAGGGTCTAGTCCTGTGACAGTTGACCCTACCAAGGCAACTTCTGGATATGACAAACTAACCCGCAGAGACTTGATTGTCTTGTGCAAAGCAAGAGGGTTAAAAAGGGGCAGAAGCCCCACCTGCCTGACCCTGATAGAACTCCTAGAACAGGATGACTTAGAGAGGGCAAAAGCAGCTTCCCTAGATACAGGAACTGGAGGGAACCCCCCTGCAGTTGATCCCCCTGAAGAGGAGGATGATGATGACTTGGATGAGGACTCAGATGCTGGGGACTTAGAAGTACAGGATCAGGGTAGCCAGGTTCCAGTTGGTAGGCTTAGCCAGGCCAACTTGGACCTACTGGGAAATGGAGAGGGCCAGCACCTCCCCAGATCCCAACAAATGATTCTCCCAGGCAACAGAAGAGTGAGATCTCCCTCAGGAGACTCTCATCTTTCTAGTGCCTCCAGGGAATCACAGAGAGGCATGAATGCTTCTCAAAAGTTAGAGCATAGGGCCAGAATGAGGGCTGTCAAACTCCAGATAGAGAGGGAGGAGGTAGCCTTGGCTCAAGCTAGACTTGCCTTGGCAAGAGAGCAGAAATTAAGTGGCTTAGATGTCACTGGTGGCAGCAATTTTCCAAGAGAAAAAGACAGGGCCTATGACAATAGAAACCTGACCAAGATTGTGCCCCCCTTCAAAGAAGGGGATGACATCCACAAATGGATGACTGCTCTTGAGAGAGCCTGCATGGTACAGCAGGTTCCTGAGAACCAGTGGGCTGCAATTTTGTGGTACTCCTTTTCTGAGAAAGGGAGAGACAGGCTCCTCACAGTTAGACCTGAGGATGCCAAAAACTACTCTGTTTTGAAGAGTGCTCTCATTGAAGGGTATGGCCTAACCACTGAGCAATACAGGTTGTTGTTCAGAGACACCCAGAAAGCACAGACTCAAGACTGGACTGATTTTGTGGAGTGTGCCACTAAGGCTTTGGAGGGTTGGTTACAGGGAAGTAAAGTTTCAGACTATACAGGATTGTACAATCTTATGATGAGAGAACAGATCCTTAATAACTGTACAAACCAGCTGTTGCATCAATACCTTATTGACTCTGATCTGACCTCTCCCCAAGAATTGGGAAAGAAGGCAGACAAATGGGTCAGAACAAGGATTAAGCAGAAACCCCAGAACCAAGGTGGTGACCAGAAGAAAACAGACCAGAAGGGTGGTAATCAGAATCAGAAAGATAAAGAAAAAGACCAGAAGTCTTCAGGCCCCCAAACTAATAGTAAGGAGGGTGGTTCCCAAAATGGTAACAAGAAGAAGAAGAACAAAGGTCCAAAGACACCTTGGTGTAATACCTGCAAATCAGTTTCACACTGGGGCAGTGAGTGCACCAAGGCAAATCCAGTTCCCACCACTACAGCTCCTAAAGCAACTGCAACCCCAAGTACAGTAAGCAGTGGTGGAACACAGTCCAAGGGTGTAGCTGGGTTGACCCTGGGTATTGAAGTAGGATCTGGCCTAGTCAGAGTCCCTACACAGGCAGTTCTCCTGTATGATGTGGACATTGAGTTGCCCACTGCAGTAAGCCCCACTAACCTGGGCAAATACAGGCAGACTCCCTTAATAAATGAGAAACTGGCTCAAGCTTACAGGGACACATGTGCTAGTGTCACCATGGTGACCCCTGGCTTTGTGGACCCTGGACAGATTGTACTAGGAGAGAGCTACCTAGTAACCAATGCAAGCAACTCCACTACCTCCCATAGTGTGGCAGTTGTGAACTTCTCCTGGGGAGGGGTTGATGGCCTAAAGAAAGTTGTGGTGAGTGCAGACCTACCAGTAGACTGTCTGTTAGGCAATGACCTTGAAAGCTCAGCATGGTCAGAAGTGGAGTACAGGACTCATGCAGAAATGCTAGGGATTTCAGAGCATGTCCTTGCCATGACAAGGGCTCAGGCTAAGAAGTGCCTTCCTGAACCAGTGGTGGATCTTGAGACAATAGACCAGCCACAACCCAAGAGAAGGAGCAAGAGAGGAAAGGCCTCGCCTTCCACCTTGCCCCAGGTTGAGGATCAGGTTTCAGAGGAAACTGATTCTGCAGTCCAAGAGGAGACTGTCTCTGAGGAGCTTGAACCTGACCAGGTTGAGTTTCTGGGGACAGGGGGACCCTCAAGGGCAGACCTGAGGCAGGCTCAATTAGATTGCCCTTCCCTTGAACCCCTCAGACAGCAGGCTGCTGCTGAGGCTGCTGGGGATGCCCAAGGTACCCATACTGTGTATTGGGATGAGGGACTCCTTTACTCAGAGGCTAGAGCCCCCAAGCCTGGCATGACCAGGAGGTTGGTGATACCTCTGCAGTTTAGGGGATTCCTCCTTACCTTGGCCCATGATATTCCCCTTGCAGGACACTTAGGCCAGAACAAGACGTGGGACAGGCTTGTTCCACACTTTCACTGGCCTCACATGTCAGAGGATGTCAAGGAGTTTTGTCGCTCCTGTGTCACTTGCCAAGCCAGTGGTAAGTCAGGTGGCACAACAAAGGCCCCCCTAATACCACTACCTGTGGTGGGGGTCCCCTTTGAGAGAGTTGGAATTGATATTGTGGGTCCAATGGACCCCCAAACAGCATCTGGGAACAGATTCATACTGGTGGTAGTGGATCATGCCACCAGGTACCCAGAGGCTATTCCCCTAAGGACCACCACAGCACCTGTGGTGGCAAAAGCCCTCATTGCAGTTTTCTCAAGAGTGGGCTTTCCTAAGGAGGTACTATCAGATAGAGGGACAAATTTTATGTCCAGCTATCTAAAAGCAATGTGGAAGGAATGTGGAGTAAACTACAAGTTTACCACCCCATATCATCCACAATGCAATGGGCTTGTGGAGAGATTTAACAAGACCCTTAAAGGCATGATAAAAGGATTACCAGAGAAGCTCAGGCGGAAATGGGACATTCTTTTACCCTGCCTGCTCTTTGCTTACAGAGAGGTCCCACAGAAGGGGGTTGGCTACAGCCCTTTTGAACTTTTGTTTGGCCACCCTGTGAGAGGTCCATTGTGTTTGGTGAAGGAAGGATGGGAGTTACCTCTCAAAAAGCCCAAACTAGACATAGTGGACTATGTACTTGGTCTCCGCTCCAGGATGGCTGAGTACATGGAAAGAGCATCCAAAAACCTGGAGGCCAGCCAAGAATTACAGAAAGCTTGGCATGACCAAAAGGCTGTACTGGTAGAGTTCCAACCAGGACAGAAGGTATGGGTACTGGAGCCAGTGGCTCCAGCAGCACTCCAAGACAAATGGAGTGGACCCTATCCTATTATTGAGAAGAAAGGGGAAGTCACCTACTTGGTAGACTTTGGAACACCCAGGAGCCCTCACAGGGTAATCCATGTGAATCGCTTGAAAGCATTTGTAGACAGGGAGGACATGAGCTTGCTCATGGCCACAGATGGGGAACAGGAGGAAGAGAGTGACCCTCTCCCAGACCTGCTTTCCCAGAACCCTGATGATGGTTCAGTTGATGGAGTAGCCTTGGCAGGCAGCCTCACTGACCAGCAACAGAGGGACTGCAGACAAGTTTTGCAGGCTCACAGGCAAATGTTTTCACTCACACCCAGCCAAACTGACTGGTGTACCCATGTTGTGGACACTGGTGACAGTCTGCCTGTCAAGAATAAGATCTACAGGCAACCTGATCATGTCAGGGATTGCATCAAGGCTGAGGTGCAAAAGATGTTGGAGCTTGGAGTGATTGAGCCATCAGAGAGCCCATGGGCCAGCCCAGTAGTCCTGGTGCCAAAACCTCATACCCAAGATGGTAAGAGAGAAATGAGGTTTTGCGTGGATTACAGGGGTCTCAATGCTGTCACTAGGACAGATGCTCACCCCATTCCAAGAGCAGATGAGCTCATTGACAGATTGGCTTCTGCCAAGTTTCTGAGCACATTTGATCTGACAGCTGGCTACTGGCAAATCAGACTAGCTGAGGAGTCAAAAGCCAAAACAGCATTCTCTACCCCTAGTGGACATTATCAGTTTGTGGTAATGCCCTTTGGTTTGAAGAATGCACCTGCCACTTTTCAAAGGTTGGTGAACCAAGTCCTTACTGGGTTGGATGACTTTTGTGCAGCTTATCTGGATGATATTGCTGTCTTTAGCTCCACCTGGGAGGATCACCTGATCCACCTGAAGAAAGTTTTGGAAGCCCTGCAAAAGGCAGGCCTAACTATCAAGGCCACAAAGTGCCAGATAGGGCAGAGTAAGGTTGTATACCTGGGCCACCTAGTAGGTGGAGGCCAGGTTCAGCCACTGGAAAGCAAAATCCAGGCCATACAGGACTGGGCTCCTCCAGTTACCCAGACACAAGTCAGAGCCTTCTTGGGCCTGACTGGGTATTACAGAAAGTTTGTGAAAAACTATGGGTCTATAGTGACACCATTAAATGACTTGACATCCAAGAAGATGCCAAAAAAGGTTCAGTGGACAGTTAGCTGTCAGAAGGCATTTGAAGACCTGAAGAAGGCCATGTGCTCTGCACCTATCCTAAAGAGTCCTGACTACTCCAAACAGTTCATTGTTCAGACAGATGCTTCTGAGTTGGGGGTGGGAGCTGTACTCTCACAACTTAATCAAGATGGTCAAGACCAGCCAATTGCTTTCATTAGCAGGAGGCTAACCCCAAGAGAAAAACGTTGGTCAGCCATTGAGAGGGAGGCCTTTGCTGTGGTTTGGGCATTAAAGAAGTTGAGGTCCTACTTGTTTGGAACTCACTTCCTGGTGCAAACAGACCATAAGCCCCTCTTATGGCTTAATCAGATGAAGGGTGAAAATCCCAAACTGCTCAGGTGGTCCATTTCCCTACAGGGGATGGACTTTACAGTGGAGCACCGCCCAGGGACTGACCATGGTAATGCAGATGGTCTCTCCAGGTACTTCCACTTAGAACATGAAGACTTATCTGGTCAAGGTTAGTTTAATGTCCCTGCGTTTGGGGGGGGGTTGTGTAGGAGAGTAGGGTCTGCTATCCTATGGTCACCCCAAATTTTTGCTTTTTGCTTCACTGGTTTTCGACTACTGAGGCTGTGGGCCTGCTGATCAGACCCCCAGCCTGCTGTTCTCTCACTAAATTAATGACACATGTGCTATAGGCACATACCAATTGGAACTGGACTCCTTGTCAGCCCCTGTAGAATGCACTATAGGTGCACAGGGCACAGGAGCCACTAAGGCCTACCAGGGGCTGCAGCATATCTTTTGCCACCCCTGGCTGGTTCTTAAATTGACACAACTGGCTGATCACTCAGCTGGGGTAAGGTGGTGTACACACCCCTTGCTTAGATATAGTATACCTATGTCTAAACCTATATCTGGACACATGTAAACCTGTGAGCCACTCCTATAGACAGGCCTCACCAATCCTGGAGGCTGGGTGCATGGTTTTTATGTGAGATGGAGCTCTAGCATGAGCTGAGCCTGTCTGCAGCCGTCGGGAACAAATCCCTAAGCTGTTTCAGGATAATGCCATACCATATACTATTAAGTGCCTTATAATCCTCGCGGTTATTTAGCAACTCTGGTTTGGCTTTATCAAAACATGTCGTGTAAGGTGTCATACGCTTTGGAATACCATCCCCTCGCCAGTTCTGGCGACGGGGATGGCATTCCACCCCTCTAGAGGGGTAAGACATGTTACTTCACTTTAATGCGGTTGATTTCTCCAAAGGCCTTAAGATCCCCAAAATGGATGCCTCTGCCACAGACAAATGTCTGGACCCCTGGAGCTGACCGAAACCCAGTCAAGGGGGTCCTGGACAAAGGGTTTCCTGTCACAGGAGGGTGTCACCGCCCTCCAGACAGGAGATAGTGTATTGTAGCAGGGAGGTTTGAAAGAAACCAGACACTGCCTGGGGCGCACAAGGCTGCCCCTTGCATAATCCGGCCAAACCGGTTCTGGGGCACTCCAGCCCTCGTGCCAGGGCGGCCTGGATCAAAGGAAGGGGGTGTATCCACCCACTTCCTGGGTCCCACCCATAGGAGGGGACCTAGCAGGTAATCACGCCCACCAGATTCGAATAAGAGTGGGAGCAGTGCCAATGCACATCAGATTTCCTGGAAGAAACATTTTGAAACGATATTCTGGACCCTTCGCCCTCCATCTCAACGGGGAAGCCCGAAGAATCTCCCTTGTGGTCAAGGAGTGACCACCCTGCAGCAGCAGGCACCATCCAGCCCTCGACGTCTACTTAGTTGCAGTTCCCGCCGGAACTCGAGCGACTGAGATCGACGAGATCAAGCCTGCCCAGCTTCTAACAGCCCGATCCACAGTCCCTGCAAAGCTGAGACCCGTGGAGGCGACCGGAAGCGTGGGGCACGCCATCTTGAAGTGACCACGAGACGCTGACCGTGCAGCCCACGAGTGACCCTCGAAGCTGTACACCGGGGTTTGAGAAGCCCCCACCCTGAGCTACTCCTGAGCCGAAGTTCAGCCCTCCACACTCGACGAGTGCTGCGTGGGGCCCTTTGGCACGATTTGGCTCAACGCGTTGGCCCGGTCACTTGCCAGCTGGCTTGTGGTCCCTGTGCCGACGAACTACAAAGAAAGACTCGTGATTCTGGTTGCTCCAGATCCACACCAGCTCCCCTGAAAGGGAGCCCCGACTCTGACCTTCCTGGTCCGAGTGAGACGCCATCTTCCAATCCCGCGTGGATTGCTCTTACCAAGGCTTGTTTGCTCCAAACCGGAAGCCGACTGCACCGACGGTGAGAGCCTGCGTGGGACAGATCGTGACCTGCTCCTGGACGTCGCAGATGCCCCAGAGCCCACGTGACAGCGAAGAGAAGCGCCTCGACGACCACCTGATTGCGCCCGACATTGCCTGGTTCCGTCCTGGTTCCACCCTGGTCACTGCTGAGTGACCCAGACTCTGTCCCCTCTGCTTTCAGGTACTCTACAACTTGAGTCCACCCTTGGACTCCACCGGACACTTCGTCTTCACCCTGCCTGCAGCCCTTTCAGCTTCAAGCACCAAGAGCCTGCGTGTCAAAACCCGACGCCACTTCGACCCTGTGCACCCACTTCCTGTGGGTGAGGTAACTTTGCTCCGCCGGTGTTCCCACACTGGTGCACACCTCTAGGGTCTGTGTGTTAAGTTTTGTTCCTCTAGGTTCAGCGGAAGTGTCCTTAAACTTTAACTATTTGACTTTTACGCACCATTGGTTAACATTGGTGCATGCGTGCGCTTTCCGCACATCTCCCGAATCCCGAGGGCCATTCCCGACTTCAGCATTGCTTGTCCTGACTGCTCCCAGCGATTCCCTAGGCCCTAGGCCTAACCACTGCTCGAGTGGCCTTTCTTATACCACTTGTTTAGTATATGGTTTGAGTGGCCCCCTGCCCTCATCCATAATTGTGCAACTTTGTATGTTTAAACAGTGCTTTTGATTTAACGCTTGTGCCCCTTTATTCATAAAGAATACTGGGGATTGTTTTTAGTAATAAACACATATATTTTTATAATATATACTTGTGTGGTGTCCTTTCATTTGGTATTACAGGATTGTATGTGGTAAAACAGCTCGCTTAACACGACCTCTTAAGTTAAGCCTTTAGGCTGCTTAGTCCATGCTACCACTAGGATAGCTTGTCTAATAAGGTTGACTTACAACCAGACACCATAAGGGGATTGTTTGGTCAGGTAGTAGGTGGTTCCAGAATTGGAAACATCCCCTACCAGGCCAACTTCTCACAACGGTGATCTCCTGATTCATGGCCTTTTCTAAAATTTTATCGGGAAGAGGAAATACCAATTTGGATCCGTAGCTCTTTACATCCGAGGGATAGAGGGAAGGAGTCTTTAGAAGTGGCAAAATAGATGCCTTTTTCCAAGCATCTGGAAAAAAGACGGACTTCAGCACCATTCTTAGTAACAAAATGAGATAAGCAGAAATGTTAGATGAAACCGGATGGAGGGCAAGAATCTGCAGGGGTTCCACATTTCATAGTGTTGATAAGATTAGATACTTTCTCTTCAGTAAGTGGGGTGAATGTACTCATTACCAGGAAATGGTAAGTTAGTTTATTCACCGTACGTTCCTCCACTGTATCTGTCCCTAAAGATTATCTGGTGTTATCGTAAAATTCAGGAATATTTTATTTATTTTGGAAAAAAGAATTTGGTTACTTCATCACAGCTTTTTGGCTGGGAGTTACTATATTTTTATAACCAAAGGATGAAAGTGATTTAACTGTGTTGAACAATAGGCTGTAACTCTTCCTCCAAAATTGTTATTGGTGCCTACATTTTCAGATCATAGGAGTACCATGGCGCGGAAGGCGCAGACAGATGGTTAATCTTCAATCTAAAAGGCCCTACTTGATAAACTGTCTGGTAACAATGTGTGAGATGATTAGCCTTAAGTAGCTCGAGACTTTCACTGATCAGAAGTGGCTCTCACTTCAGAAAAGGTTGAAGACCCCTGTTGTAAACACTTAATATCCCCAAAATCAAATAATTTGAGAAATGCATAAAACAACAGTAATGTGCTACAAAACAAAGAGTTTCCATTGGGCCAGTCCTGTGAAAGGGGGCTTGTTTTTACACTTGCAACAATTGTCTAGGAGAGGTAGGATACGCATGATGCAAATTGTGAAAGGGAGAGGGCACATGTTACTTCCACCCTTTTCTAGTGGGAGTTCAAAAATATGGATCCAGCCCACAAGGTTCTGAGTTTCCCAGAAGTGTACTGAACCCCAGACTGACCGGAGACTTGAAGCAGCAAGAGTATATTGTAGTTACCAGACAGCCCAAGAGCTCTATAACCAGCAGAATCTACGCTTCAAGACTCTACACAAGAACAAATAGGAGTTAGAATAGCCTAGCCCTTTTCCATGTCACCCTACCCCACAGCACTGCCACCAACCCCACCACAATAACCTTGAAAACCATAGCCCCCTTCCCCAAAACATTGCCAACATCCGTTCCCACAAAACACTGGCCCTTTCTGCTCACCCTATCCTGCCACCCCCACCCAAACTGACCCCTACTCTACCATTGTCCCTATTGCGAAACTGTTGGACTTGGCCCTTTTGGCAGGTTCACCCCTGAACTTTTTGCCTTGAACTCTGACCTGATGTTAAGTGATTTGCGGCCTCTGCGTACTGTAGCACTGTGGCCCAATGTAAAGTGTGTGTGCTCTCTGAGTGCGTGTGGTGAGAGTGCCTGCCCTCCCATAGGAATGCATGGGGGATGAGTGTCCATGATAATTCCTGATGTGAGAAGAGTGCAGGGGCAGGTTATGGTATGTGCGGACTCGTGAGATTAAATGCTGCGCAATGTTGTGCGCAGATTTAATGTGACTAGTGGAGAAGTGCCACTTTTAGAAGTTGGCATTTCTGCGTGCAGTGAATGTGAATTGACTGTCTGGTTTGTGATTGACAGGAGCTGGCTGGTGTGCTTGGCTCCAGGAGCCAGGATGGGTCTTCCCGGTGGTGAATAGGGAGATCTGCATGTAGATGGGAGGGAGGAGTTGCATCTAGGACCTGAATAGGGCTGAGCCTTCCCTCCACAATGCTGGATCCACCCCCTGTGGTGCGTCTGATGTCCCTGGCCTGTCCTGTGAATAGAGGAGAGGAGCTGAGCAAAACAAAGTGCTCAAGTGCTCCTGAACCAGTTGTAACTGGTTCTCTCCTAGCCCTGTGCAGTGTCACACGTGTATTTAGCTGTATAAATAAGGGGCTGTGACCCCATGAACATTTTCTTGTTTGCTACTTAAATCTACCAGGGGAGTGCTGCTGCTGGGCCCCAGGGGAAGACTTACCTCCCTGGGCCCTGCCCTGCCCCTGGATTCCTGGAGGACTTCTTGGGGACCCTTCTACTTTTGGATCCTGACAGAGGGGTCTTGCTGCTGGTGTGGCCCAGGAGGGACCACCACGGGGCTGTCTCCTTGCTGGAGTGCCCTGTGTGCTTGCCAGGGGCCCTACACTGCCCTCCCTGATGCCCAGGACTTCTTGGACCTATTGCTCTGTGTTCTGCTTTTACCAAGGCTTGCTACAGCCTTCCTGCGCTTTATATGAAGACTGGGTGCGCTTTTGATTTAGTGCCCCCAGCGAGGGAGAGCCTTGTAGGGATTCCCCTCTCCTCTTGAGCCTTTCGGGTGCCCACCCCGCTTATCTCGTTATTTATGGTGTGCAGGTGCCCACCCTGCGTCTTGGTGTGCTATTTTTAATTTATGCGCTGGTGCCCACCCCGCAACTTTGCCTAATTAAGCGTGTGCCAACCCCTCTGTATATTTGTACTTACGAGGGAGCCTGCCCCTCTTATTGCTGGAAAAGAGATCACCGCAGCAGCCCACAGCAAAACAGGAAGCCAGGCACCGTAGTGCCTGACGGCGGGCGGGACTTTCGGTTTCGAAAGGAAGTCCCACGCTCGCCGCCGCCGGAAAAGCCGCCCGAAGGAGAATGCTGGTGCCTGCCCGTGCGGGGCTCCCATTGCTGAGGGAGAGCCCCGCGTGCAGCAGGACGGCTTTAAAGTTTGAGGATCCATTCTGGCGTGTGGGAAATATTCACAAGGTGAGGAATCTGCAGGTAAAGGAGTATCCACCAGAAAGAGCGTTACCGAAGGCAAGTAACTGGTTTGTTATGTTTTCCTGCTGTTGTATATTATCTAATTCCGGGTGGTGAACTCCGCTAGCAGAGTTTTCCATACTCAGCGGAGCTTGCATAGTTCTTAAAAACTCTGCACTGTGGAGCGGAGCGAGGTTTTTTCCACACTCGCGCTCTTCAACGCCATTAACTGGAGCGAGGAAAATCCACCTCCTGATTCGATTTTTCCTTGCTCGCGCTTGCCAAGGTCTAGTTGGCGAGCAAAATCAACTTCCTGGCGAAATTCGTCGTCTGATTTCTCAATGCGAGTAATCTCGGCAGGACACAAGCACTCGCGTTGAGAAACCTTCCTTTGTATTGACAAAGCTGCCGCTCGAGTAGAAGCAGCTGCACCCTCTTGCGCTGCACATGGTTCCATTCACGATTAATTTTACAGGGCGGCACTAACAATCAGAGATCAAAATCACCACGAACGGCATGACCCTAAAACACTCTGCTGCTCGCAGAACTCCACGTCTCCAGGCCTAATCTTATCATGAAAATCTAGATTTCAGTCATATGTTAAGAAACAAGTGTGAGTAGAAACCTTTTGGGTGGAGAAAATTTAAGACATTAATATTTTGAATTTTTTGTTAATTAGTTGATGTTTGCAAGTACGAACACTTCACTGTGTCAAGTAAAGACCTTGAGAGTTTTGTAACTTTCAGATACTCAAATTGTGGATTTTGTTGCAATTAAAACATTTTTAAGGCCTGAAATTTCTTTGAAGGTTGCATGCGGGCAGCCTAAGTTATCCTGCAAGAGTTTCTTGATGAATCCTATTGCAACTACAATATGTGCTCTCTCATGCTAGGTCATGTTGTTAGAAGCTTTTCTGCAACTCAAGATACGCCTTACTTTTCACCTCATGTGGATGCATTTCTCAAGTTTAGTGAGATCTCCTTTCTGAGTATAACGTTTCTGGCTTTCCCCTCCTATATAAGCTTTAGTCCAGTGTGACTTCTCTCATGTGAAATGACATTGTTTTCGTGATTAAACCTTATCTGACATTCAGAACACACATAAGGTTTTTTCTCCCGTGTGAGTTCGCACATGTCAAGTGAGAAGTAATTTGTGACCAAACCTTTGCTTGCATTTCGAGCACTCATAAGGTTTTTCCCCCAGAGTGGGATCTCTCTTGAAGCATAACACTGTCTTTCAGATTCAGGCTTTTATGGCATAAGGATTTTCTCCAGCGTGGAGTTTCTCATGGTGAGATAGCGTTTTTCTCTGCAGCTTTTCTGGCCTTCAGAGCACTCATAAGGTTTTCATCAGTATGGAGTTGATTATGGTTAGTGAGGCTGTGCCTATCAAAAAATAGGAATTTCGGGCATTCACAGCATAGGTAATGTTTTTTCCCTGTGTGCGTCTGCTCATGTAGAGTGAGATTGCATTTAAAATTGATGCTTTTCTGGCACTTGGAGCACTGAAGTATTTTTGATGGTGTGTTTTCTTATGGTGCATGTAACCATCACTACCTCTGAATCTTTTCTGACATTTAGAGCACTGATAATGTTTTTCCCCCAGTGTGGATTCCCACATGTTCAGTGAGATCAGATTTACGGCTGAAACATTTTTGGCATTCGGAGCACTGATAAGGTTTTTCCCCAGTGTGGGTTCTTATATGGTGAGTGAGATTGATTTTTTCACTGAAACATTTGTGGCATTCAATGCACTGATAAGGTTTTTCCCCAGTGTGTGTTCTTGTATGCTGAGTGAGTATTCTTGTTTCACTGAAACATTTCTGACATTCAAAGCACTGATAAGGTTTTTCCCCACTGTGGGTTCTTGTATGTGTAGTGAGTATTCTTTTTTCACTGAAACATTTCTGGCTTTCAGAACACTGATAAGGTTTTTCCCCAGTGTGGATTCTTATGTGCCGTGTGAGACTACTTTTTATACTGAAATATTTCTGGCATTCAGAGCACTGATAAGGATGTTCCACCAAATGGGTTATTGAATGTTAAAAAAGACTTTGTTGGTTACAAAACCTTTCCTGGCTTTCAGAGCACTGATAAGGTTTTTCCCCAGTGTGGGTTATTGTATGTCGAGAAAGACTTATTTTGTCACTGAAACATTTCTGGCATTCAGAGCACTGATAAGGTTTTTCCCCAGTGTGGAATCTCACATGTGCAGTTAGAAGTGATTTACGGTTGAAATGTTTTGGGCATTCAGAGCACTGATAAGGGTTTTCCCCAGTGTGGATTCTTATGTGCCGTGTGAGACTACTTTTTAAACTGAAACATTTCTGGCATTCAGAGCACTGATAAGGTTTTTCCTCAGTGTGGGTCATTGCATGTTGAGAAAGACTTTGTTTTTTACAAAACCGTTTCTGGCATTCAGAGCACTGATAAGGTTTTTCCCCAGTGTGGATTCTTGTATGTTCAGTGAGTCTGATTTTTACACTGAAACATTTCTGGCATTCAGAGCACTGAAAAGGTTTCTCCCTAGTGTGGGTTCTTATATGATGAGTGAGACTGCTTTTGTCAATGAAACATTTCTGGCATTCCGAGCACTGATAAGGTTTCTCTCCAGTGTGAGTTCTTCTATGCCGAGTGAGAGTGGCTTGGGCATTGAAACATTTCTGGCAATGTGTGCACTGATAAGGTTTTTCCCCAGTGTGGGTTAATACATGTTGAAAAAGACTTTGTTTTTTACGAAACCTTTTCTGGCATTCAGAGCACTGATAAGGTTTTTCCCCAGTGTGGGTTAATACATGTTGAGAAAGACTTTGCTTGTAACAAAACCTTTTCTGGCATTCAGGGCACTGATAAGGTTTTTCCCCAGTGTGGGACCTTATATGTACAGTAAGGTCTCTTTTTTCACTGAAATATTTCTGGCATTCAGAGCACTGATAAGGTTTTTCCCCATGGTGGATTCTCATATGCTCAGTGAGTTGAGATTTACGGCTGTAACTTTTGTGGCACACTGAGCACTGAGAGTGGTTTTTCCCAGTGTGCATTCTCTCAAATTCAGTGAGATGAGATTTATGGCCGAATCTTTTTTGGCACAGGTAATTTTTTTCCCCAACTTGGGTTTCTTTGCTTTGATTGAGGCGAGTTTTAACACTGAATTTGTTCTCACAGCCCGTGTTTTTATAAGATTTATTCCTAGAGTTAATAGCTCTAGATTTAGTTTTCTTTTGCTTATATGCCACGGTAAGAGTGAACCCGATTTTAGAGTCTGGCTTGTTTAGATAATGTTCAGTATTTATCTCTAAAAGAAATTGTGTGTAGTCTTCTTAACACTTTAATTGAGCAAAATATGTTTAGAAGCATCCCTGTAACACCTGTCGAAATGTTTCTAGCAGATAATAGTCTTTCGGTTATAGCCTCTCCGGCAGCAACTTATTTTGTGACTGAAATTTTTCTCAAATCTATTTGTATAGGTTCTTATCAATGCAGTGATATGGTGTTAGTCTGATATTTAATGATTAAACTGAGAAGAACCTTTTTACACTGACATAATGGCAGTAACTGAGAGCATTAGAAAATGCACAGTACTATTGTGGCTCACCAGTCGCAGAACATCAGTTAATTTTACCCTTTCTATGTTTGGTGTAAGTGTAGTTCTGAAGACAAGGATTTATTTACATTAGCTATAGCGTAACTGTGCTCATTTAATCCGGTTTTATATTTAACAGTTTTACATATCACTCCTGCACAACAGATAATGTTGAGGCAATTTACATAGAATTACAGAACAGTACACATTAAAAAGGAAACAATCTGGGATGGTCATGAAAACAATAAAGTGGTGGATTTTTAAGGTTTTCGCCAGAATGAGCAGAGTAGGTCGAGGTGTTATATCCCGAGGCAGATAGTCTCAAACTTGTGTAACTGGTTAAAAACGGTTGTTGAATAGAGGAGATTTTCCAATCTTTTGGTTGTTAACGTGTCAGCTTCGGAGTCTTCTTTCAGTGTCTTTTCTTAGATGGTTTGCAGAAGAAACCTTTTGTTATATCTTTCTTTTATGCAGTGTGTGCTTCCTCTCTGAAATTACATGATGCTTTAGATGAAAGTTATTCTGTCATGCTGAGGTAGTTTGTCTTTCTGATAATATTTCAGATGAGGATGCTGTGATTGGTCTTTCTGGGATTATTTCTGATGCTGTGTGCACAGATATGGCTTTGCTCTGGGTTAATGAAATGCTAAATTAGAGACTTCACTTACAGGTATAGTACTTTCCTCAGCTCCCACTTCCTAGCCACACCTAGATTCTGGAAATTGTTTAAACTTAGAATGCTGGATGTCCTTCAGTTTTTCAAAATAATCCTTCTTATGGCACTAACATTCAGTTGTCTGGTGCTAAATCTTGTTTTCTTCGTCCGTAATTTCAATCACCTATAGTATTAAAATAAAATAGTTAATACATAATACATGTACATTTCCCCAAAAATAATTTACAAGCCATATCAATGCAGAATTGCAGAATTTTGAAAATGTTGAGCTGTTCTTCTGACAGAGCAGAGTGTAGAATTGTAGCCTGAGAGTACTTGGATGTAGGAGTGAGGATTTGTAGAATTTCCAACATTTTATTAAGCTCACAAAGGATACATGCATCCTATGGACTTGTAACATAGATTCCCAAAGCAGAAATTAAAGTCATATGGACTGGCATCAAACAGATATTTAAAAAAGAATAATATTAATTTATTTGTAATGTAGATTTTTGAGATGGGAATTTCCCCTCCACGGACAACAGTTGTTTTCCCCTGCCCTGAGTTACCACCTTCTTGTATCTGGTGTCCTGAGTTTTGAGCTCTGGCCTCTGCCGCACACAAATCTATAGTATGTTGCAAGGACTATGCCTAGACCTATCCCTCAACTATGGTCCAGAGTATGAATCAAGGGCAATAATATTAAGGTGTACTTTTATGTGTCAGATAGTTACTAACTGGTACTATATGCCGGAGCGCGTGAATCGCATTGACCCTCGACGTAGCGATCTGTTGTTGGAGGGAGTGTGGGGAGAAAATAACATTGGAACACATCCTCTGGAGTTGCACCCACATATAGCCATACTGGTCCCAAGTACTGGATGAAATAGATCTTCACTTAGAAACTCGGCTCGCTCGTTTTCCCTCCTATATCCTCCTGGGCCTGCCTAACCCATTGATGTATCCACTAAAATCCCGAAGGGGACGACTAATAGCGATTGCCATAGGGGCGGCCTTGCAGAACATCTTGATCCCCTGGCGCACCGCCCAAATCCCTACACTCTACGGCTGGCTTCAACGGCTTTGGATGATACTGGGTATGGAGAAACTCACACTCACACTGGCTGGTAGGGGGTCGGAGTTCCCTGAGTTGTGGCGACCCTTCTTGACCCTCCTGGTATCCGAATTTCAAGAGTTGACATGCCCCAGATATCGAAGGAGTTGTTTATGATGTTCCGGAATTGGGGTGCGATGATGGTGTCGGCTTTGTTGTAGATATGATGGGGGCACGGGTCAGAGGGAGAGCCAGAGTGGATGGTGTTCATGACGTGGGTGGTGTCTTCTGTGCTGATGGGGGTCCAGGTGCTGAGGGTGGTTGTGGGGGTCGTTGGTTTGGTAACTGGAGGCAGATTCTGGGCGTCAAAGCTGTCGTGTATATCTGCGAACTTGCGTTAGAAGAACATGGCGAGGGAGTTGCAGAGGTCTTGCGACGGTGTGATGTCGTTGTTGCTGGCGCTGGGGTTGGAGAGCTCTTTTACGATGTTGAAGAGTTCCTTGCTGTTGTGGGTGTTGTTGTCCAGCCGCTCTATGAACGATGTCCTTTTGGTGGTGCGGATCAGCTGGTGGTGTTCGCGAGTGGTGTTCTTAAGGTCTGTCATGTTTTCTGTCATCCTTTCATGGAGAGTACGGCAGGATTTCTTTGAGTCTTTGAGGGCGTCGGTGAACCATGTGGTTTTCCTGTTGCTGGTCGTGCCTGGGTCTACACCAAAAAGAGGCATAGTGTGCAGAGAGTCCAGTGGATCCCCAGAGATTTTCAGAGGCTAAAGTAGATAATACTAAGGCCCTTTTGTGGTAGTGTGGGGGAGCAGTATACAAGGGTAGTTTTAAGCATTTGTTGTACACACAGTGGCAATAAATGACGCACACTGTTGTACACACAGTGGCAATAAATGACACACACTCAATGAATAAATCTGAGACCAATTTATAAAATGATACTTGGTTAGATTTATTTTGCGGACCCACAGAATTTCATCTTGAGTAAATACGTTTTGCAATAGAAATACTGTTCAATATAAAAAGTGGAAAATTAGTGCAATTTCCAGACTTTGCAATGTTAACCCCTGTGAGGTTTCCTCCAGAACTCCGTGAGAGGCGCACCTATGATAGAGCGCAACTGTGGAACCTGGGGGGGGCTGTGAGAGGACTAGGTGTCCAAGGATGTCCCCGGATATACATCTACAGGTAGGATTGCAATGCTGTCCCCTCTGTAAATTGAATCTTCCTCCTATTATTGGGGGCAAAACTAAGGCTTTCACTCGTACTCCCACTACTAAGGATAGACGAGGAAATCAAACTTTCAACTGTATTCTAATTAATGCCAGATCTCTGGTAAAGCATAGTGTGGAGTGCGCTGAGTTGATTCTGGACATGAACGCACTAATAGCCTTTATCAATGAGACCTGGACGAATGCTGCATCTGGCCCGACCTGGTAAAGGCTACTCCACCTAATTATCTTAACTTTGTCCTGGATAGACCAAGGAAGAAGGGCGGAGGTCTTGCTATCATTTATCAGGCGTCCATTCAGGGACACTTTTTTCCAGTTACCTCCGTGGCATGTGAGGCCTTGGGGTTTAAACTAGAACTTTCTAATCATCATTCTTTTAAGGGTGGCCTCCTATACAGACCCCCTAGGACGAAGTCCCTTTTTCTTGACACAGTTGGTAGTATTCTAGAGGAAGCCCTTTGTGCCAACTCTTTCACCGTTCTGGGTGATTTTAATTTTTATTTAGAAGACCCCTCTGAAGCTGATACCATGGCCTTAGTTGATGTGATGTCTGCAGTGGGTCTGACCTAGTTGGTCGTAGGGCCAACGCACCAGGCCGGCCACACACTAGATGGGATATTTTCCAGCAGTCCTGATTTGGTATTTTCCAAAGCTGAACCCTTGCCCTGGACAGACCATGGGGTGGTGCTGTTTTCCATCTTCAGCCCACGGGTTAAGACAACCCGCTGTGAGGGGCAAATAATTAGCATGTGTAGGGCTTGGAAAAACATCGATGGTACAGCCTTGGAGGAGTTGCTCACGGCCTCTGGCCCGGCCTTGTCTACAGACGTGAACATTGCCACCACCGAGTATACGGAGTGAATTGATAGGGCCTGTTACAAGTTAGCTCCTCCTAAGAGGTGTAGGCCCACCAGGATGGCTCCATCAGCTCCTTGGTACTCCGACGCGCTCAGAGAAGCCAAAGTAGCATGCAAAAAACTCGAACGGATCTGGCGAGCTAACTACACCGAGTTTGATAAAGAGAGATTGAAAGTTAGTCAGAGGGCTTATAAAGATAACATTAGGAAAGCAAAGAGTGTATACTTTACGGACCGCATTGAGAAGGCCAAGAATTCAGCAAAGGAACTCTTTGAGACAGTGGCCAGCCTGGCTGCCCCTAAATCTGTGATTGTGCCACCCAATATCGAACTTTGTAAATCATTAGCAAATTTTTTCCTGAACAAAGTTCAACTGATTTTTACCTCCCTTGAACCTCTGGTGGCCCAGAGTCTCTCGGAGATGCCCCATGGGAATCTTCCGGCCGGAACCCCGGGGGCTAAACTCTCGAACTTCGAGCCAGTCAAGGCAGATGATGTGCTAAAACTCCTGCTGACCACCAAATCAGGCTCACCTCATGATCCCTGCCCTACCTCAATTGCTAAGCTGGCAGCCGCTCCTATCGTGGATTACTTGGCCTGCATTTTCAATCTAATGTTCGAGAAGGGGGAATTCCCTAAACTCTGGAAGCGGGCTTCAATCTGCCCACTTCTCAAAAAGCCCTCCCTTGATATTACGGATCCCAACAGCTATAGGCCAATATCCAGGCTGCCACTGCAGGCTAAGCTGATTGAGAAAACATGAACTCCCAGCTCTGTTCCTTCCTGCGTAACTCGAAGGGCTTAGACCCACCGAGTCATAGCACCGAGACCGCTCTTATTAAATCTATAGAGGAGGTCCGGAAGGTGCTTGATGAAGGGGGCCAGGCAGTGCTGATCCTTTTGGACCTGTCTGTGGCCTTCGATACGGTCCACCATGCTTTGCTGGTGGATCGATTGGAGGGCTGCGGGGTCCAGGGTCAAGCACTTAACATCTTGAAAGCCTTTCTAACAGACCTGGCACAAGTGGTGGCGATGGGGGAGTTCGAATCAAGACCTTTCGAACTTCCTGGGGGGTCCCGCAAGGTTCCTCCCTAAGCCCCACTTTATTCAATATTTATGTATCCTCCCCTGCCCTGGTGATCAGATCCTTTGGGTTTGCGCTAACATCCTACGCAGACGACACCCAGATTGTGGTCTCGGTTCTCCCGGGGACAGAGGTGGGTGTGGCAGCCAGGTTTCGGGATTGCTTGTCAGCAGTTAGTTCCTGGATGGCAAAGAGCTGTTTAAAATTGAATTCCTCCAAGACTGAGGTGCTTATCTTAGGGTCAAACACGAATCTTTGGTGCCCCAACTGGTGGCCCTGTTGACATGGGTCTTCCACCCTCCCCGGTTTTGAAGGTGAAGAACCTTGGTGTCATAATTGACAACCAACTCTCCTTCAAACCCCAAGTCAAGGCGTTGAGCTCCTCCATACATTGGACTCTGAGAATTATTAGGAAGGTTCTCCCCTTCCTACCAGAGGGAAGTAGAAAGACGGTGGTGACAGCTCTGGTACTCTCACGCCTCGACTATTGCAATAGTCTTTTTCTCGAGGCACAACAGGGGGTGCTTAACAAACTTCAGGTCCTACAAAATGCGGCCGCCCGCCTTGTTGTGGGATTGCCTAAGTTTTCCTCAGTTACCCAGGAGCTGGAGAAGTTGCACTGGCTCCCGGTGCAGAAGCGAATTTTGTTCAAGGCTCTCTGTATCGTCTTTAAGGCGTTGCATGGTCTTGGCCCTCTGCTCCTTCACGATCATTTTCAATGGTACAGACCAGGAAGACAACTTAGGTCGGCCAGTTTAGGACTGGTCAAAACAGCTCGTATCAGGAAGGCGCGCTGGGGCGGAAGAAGCTTTGTTAGAGGAGCAGCGCTGGCGTGGAACTTCCTCCCTTCTTCCCTGAAACAAAATTAGAATCTGCTAGCATTCAGGAAAGATCTGAAAACTTGGCTCTTTTCCCTCTAGCACCCGAATGTCCATTCCCTGGGAACTATCACTTCAGCGCCAGGACACCGACTGGTATTAGCGCGCTTTATAAGTGTTATAAATAAATAAATAAATAAAATTAACCTATGGGGTGAAGAAAACATTCAACATACGTATCGGCAACATCTACTTACAAGACCATTCTACGAAAGTTAAGGTCAGTATTGGACATGGTTCCGTTCAGAACCAACAGTGCACCAACAGTCGCACAGGGGCGCCCATGTGCAAGTTCAAGGTTGGAAACCCAATACAAATTAAGGGGGACTTGGGAAATCGGACAGAGGCTGCTTACAGGTAAGTAACAGCGGCTTGGGGGAACTAGTCTCTCGGGGTTGAGGCCAACATTGGACATGGCCCAAAGCAGCACCATGACTACACCACACCACCAGCGGCACAGGGACATCGGGGTGCAGGATGCCAACACAGCATCAAAGACAAATTGGAAAAGGTCTGCAGGCTCAGGCCAGGAGGCCGGTTGAAGGAAACCAAAAGCTGTCATTGTAAGTTTTGATTCTTGAGGACGTAGCAACACCTTTTGTCCTCTTCACCAAAGCCCAGGACGGATGGTTGCAGGGGTGCCTTTTGGTGTCAGAAAAGTAATACCAGAGCATGTCAAGGTCGAGGGGGTCTCCTTGCAGAGGCTGCAGGTAATGTCGAGGAGTCCAGAAGAGGTCCACTCATGGTGGACTCTCGCTCTAGACTGACTGGGATCGATCCTCGAGAAAGGAGCTAATCCAGCTAAGGGCTGAACCCTGAATGCCAGCCTCCTTGACACGGTCCGCCAAGATCCCATGGTCGACCGTGCTTTACCAGGTATTGGAGCAAAGAGATTGGGTGGTTATTACAACAGGATCTGGGGGTCTGCCCCTGATTTCTTCAGAAGGGGAACCACAATTGCCTCTTTAAAGGCCTTAGGGAGACAACCCTGGAATAGGGACTTATTCACAAGAGAGAGGGCTGGACCCGGACGTGTGGTGGGCAGCAGTCGATAGGGGATCCAGATTTTACTTTAGACAAAAGGTCCTGGAACACCTGTATACAGTAGTTCTCTGCAATCATTTCTGTTGGTGCAGATCGGTAGTGCCCAGCTATTCTTAGGTGGTCAGGAACTGAAGTTCATGGACTGGGGATGCCACCTAAAAACTAGATTTAAGGGTGTTACAAGGGAGTGACAGGTGGTGGCCAATGGGCCCTTTGCCTGGGTGTCTATGCCCTCTAACATGCCCACCTTCTGTGAGAGGAGGACACACTCCTGGCCCTAACTGGATAAGTCCCATCATCTTCAAGATGGTGGGCACTGAAAAGTGTACTTGACCTAGCCTCCAGCACCCGAGGGTTGGAGTTGGAAGAGGGGGGCACTTGCCTATTCTATCAAAGGTTTCCGGCCTGTCCTGCCACTAAAAAGGGGGTGAGGACAGGATGGAGGCCAGCTCCTTCGAACAGGAGAGGCTGGGGTCACTTACATTTCCCTTCCTCTCTCCCTATCCCTCGCTCTGCCTCCCTTTTCCTTCCTCCCTCCCTCTCCCTTGCTTTGCCTCCCTCCCTCTTGCTCTGACTCCCTCCCTCTCCCTCGCTCTGCCTCTCTCCCTCTCCCTCGCTCTGCCTCCCTCATTCTGCCTCCCTCCCTCTCCCTTGCTCTGCCTCCCTGCCTCTCCCTTGCTCTGCATCCCTTTCCCTTCTTCCCTCCCTCTCCCTCGCTCTCCCTCGCTCTCCCTCCCTTTCCCTTCCTCTCTCTTCCTCCCTCTGCCTCCCTTTCCCTTCCTCCCTCCCTCTCCCTCGCTCTCCCTACCTTTCCCTTCCTCCCTCCCTCTCCCTTGCACTCCCTCCCTCTCCCTCCCTTTCCCTTCCTCCCTGCTCTCCCTCGCTCTCCCTCCCTCTGCCTCCCTTTCCCTTCCTCCCTCCCTCTCCCTCCCTCTGCTTCCTTTTCCCTTCCTCCCTCCATCTCCTTCGCACTCCCTTCCTCTCTCTCCCTTTCCCTTCCTCCCTCTCCCTCCCTCTCCTTCGCTTTCCCTTCCTGCCTCACTTTCCCTTCCTCCCTCCCTCTCTCTCCCTCCCTCTCCCTCCCTTTCCCTTCCTCCCTCCCTCTCCCTCGCTCTCCCTCCCGCTCCCTCGCTCTCCCTTCCTGCCTCACTTTCCCTTCCTCCCTCCCTCTCTCTCCCTCCCTCTCCCGCCTTTCCCTTCCTCCCTCCCTCTCCCGCTCTCTCCCTCCCTCTCCCTCCCTTTCCCTTCCTCCCTCCCTCTCCCTCGCTCTCCCTACCTTTCCCTTCCTCCCTCCCTCTCCCTCGCTCTCCCTACCTTTCCCTTCCTCCCTCCCTCTCCCTCGCTCTCCCTACCTTTCCCTTCCTCCATCCCTCTCCCTCGCTCTCCCTCCCGCTGCCTCCCTTTCCCTTCCGCTCTCCATCGCTCTCTCCCTCTACCTCGCTCACCCTTCATTTCCCTTACTCCCTCACTCTCTCTCCCTCCCTCTGCCTCCCTTTCCCTTCCTCCCTCCCTCTCCATCCCTCTGCCTCCCTTTCCCTCCCTCCCTCCAGCTCCCTCGCTCTCCCTCCCTCTGCCTCCCTTTCCCTCCCTCCCTCCCGCTCGCTCTCCCTCCCTCTGCCTCCCTTTCCCTTCCTCCCTCCCTCTCCCTCTGCTTCCTTTTCCCTTCCTCCCTCGCACTCCCTCCCGCTGCCTCCCTTTCCCTTCTGCTCTCCATCGCTCTCCCTCCCTCTCCCTCGCTCTCCCTCCCGCTGCCTCCCTTTCCCTTCCGCTCTCCATCGCCCTTTCTCCCTCTGCCTCCCTTTCCCTTCCTCCCTCCCTCTCCCTCTGCTTCCTTTTCCCTTCCTCCCTCGCACTCCCTCCCGCTGCCTCCCTTTCCCTTCTGCTCTCCATCGCTCTCCCTCCCTCTCCCTCGCTCTCCCTCCCGCTGCCTCCCTTTCCCTTCCGCTCTCCATCGCCCTTTCTCCCTCTACCTCGCTCTCCCTCCCTTTCCCTTCCTCTCTCTCCCTCGCTCTCTCTCCCTCTGCCTCCCTTTCCCTTCCTCCCTCCCTCTCTCTCGCTCTCCCTCCCTTTCCCTTCCTCCCTCCCTCTCCCTTGCTCTCCCTCCCTCTGCCTCCCTTTCCTTTCCGCTCTCCATCGCTCTCCCTCCCTCTGCCGCCCTTTCCAGCTCTCCCTCCCTCTCCCTCCCTCTACCTCCCTTTCCTAATCTCCCTCGCTCTCCCTCTGTGTCTCTCCCTCTATCTCCCTCTGTCTCCCTATGTCATCTCACCCTGCCTGTGTGTGCCCGAGCTGAGACAGCTTCCCGGGCACACACACACACAGCCGCACCCGAGCATTTCACAGGTCTTTAAATGAACATTTTCATGTTAATGAGGCTTTTGTATTTCACCTCATAGTGCCCCTGCAGCTCCACTCTGACTATCACTGGAATGCCGTGCCCCCACAGAGCAGCAGAGTCTCTCAATGTCGCGCCCAGTGTTTGCAGAAACTCTTTAAAAACATATTTTTTTAAAACACGGGTATGATGTCTGCAAGGTCCCTGGGCCGTACTATGAGTACCCGTGATCTTGATCAACTAAAAGCCTTGGCATCTCAATTGACTGCGATCTGTCTATGAAATCCCAGATTGGGACGGTGGTCTCTACCTGCTTTTTTCAGCTCCGGAAGATCAGGAAGATGTACATAAGTTACTTACCTGTAAACTGTGGTTCTCCAGTATTGGTATCTTTGATAGATTCACATGCTTGTGGGAGTTCCACAGTACATAGAATAAAAAGGGTTATAGCAATAGCATCGCTAAAAGAGCAATAGGACGTATTGTAACATAGAAGTTAATAGGAAAAAACTTGTCACTTTAATAACTTGTCCAAGTCATTAGATATTTTCCAAATTCTAGCCAATCAGTCAACAGCACTCTCAGGAACATTCTCATCAGAGGCGCAGGCTCTCAGATTTTTGAGCACAAGTGTGGTATAAAAGCCAAGGAGAAGAGAGGAGCCTCTGAGGTGGGTGGGTCGCATGTGAATCTATGAAAGATACTAACACTGGAGAACCACAGTTTTCAGGTAAGTAACTTATGTTCCTCTCCGGTATTGGGGTATCTTTCATAGATTCACATGCTTGAATCAGAGTAGATAGCAGTAATTCGAGAACTGTGCATGGTAAGCCATAAGTAAATCGTAAACAGAGTACGAGAGAATACATATACGTATATTACAGTATAGCAGTAAACATGGGCACATCTGCAAAAGCAGAAATATACATACAATGTGTGCAGGAGGAGGTAAGAAACAGAGGCTCACCTTACTTAAAAAGATTACGTAGCACCGCTTGCCCAACAGCTGTGTCAGCATTGTTGGCAGCTTCCAGACAGTAGTGCTTGGTCGCAGCTCTGCAAATCTGATGAAGAGGCACACCAGCAAAGAGAGTAGAAGAGGAGACTGCTCTAGTAGAGTGCGCTTTAATCGTTGCTTGAAGTGTCTTGCCTGCTTGCTGATTGCAAAAGGAAATTGCACTAGATATCCAACGTGCAATAGTCTATTTAGCAACTGGAGGTTCTTTACGCATCCTGCCGTAGGCTATGAAGAGCTGATCAGTTTAACGGATACTGGTTGTTCTTTGCAAATAAAATGTCAAACATCTCTTAACATCTAGAGAATGTAAAGTCTTTCCTGCTGGCAACTGTGTATTAGGGAAAAAAGTCTTTAAGATGACATGCTCATTCAGGTGGAAATCAGATGGAACTTTAGGAATTAAGGCCGGATTAGTGCGGAGCACCACAGCGTCTTTGGTGAATTGAAGAAAAGTTGGTTTGATAGTAAAAGCTTGTATCTCGCTGACTTGAAGTAAGAGCTAAAAGCAGTGATGTCTTCCAGGAGATGAATTTAAGATCAGCCCTAAGAATGGGCTCAAATGGGGACTTCATGAGTTGTGCCAACACAATGTTCAGATGCCAAGGAGGAGGCGGGCGTCGATTGGAGGGAACATCTGAAATAAGCCTTTGAAAAATTGTTGAATAATTCTTGAAGAATAAAGAGAATTGGAGCTATCGTGCTTGAATCTGGAAATTGCATCCAGAAAAACCTTCAGGGTAGAGTGAGAGTGGCCGGATTTTGCTAATTGTAAGAAAAAAGGCAGAAGCTGCTCTGGCGTAGAGTGAACAGGGTGAACATTTATTTATTTATTTAAGTTAGCAACTGACACCCTACGGGTAACCTGGCGCTGTGATACAGGCGACTAGCTTAGGGCCGAGAGACAGTGTCCCCTGCCTGGAAGGAGTTAGCAGGATGCCAAGGAGCATACTCGAGGGTAGAGCCAGGTTTTTAACCTTTTTCTAAACTGCAGGATGTTGTTCATTTGTCTCATATCAAATGGAAGAGTATTCCAAAGGCAGGACGCTGCCGCACTGAAGGCCCTACCTCCTGATTTGACTTTCCTAACTCTAGGTGCCCTCACCAGATTAGCCTATGAGGAGCGCAGCGCTCGTGGAGGGGCATACCATGTCAGTTTCTCCTGCAGAGATCTGGGACAGTGACCATGTGGAGCCTTAAATACTATACATAGTGCCTTGAATCGTATCCTCTGCGAGACTGGCAGCCAGTGTAAATCTGAGAGTGCCTGGGAGGCGGAGGAGTGGCGTGGTTGCACTAGTACCATTTTGGCCACCATGGTCTGTACTCTCTGCAATCTCTCAATCAGATATTGCGGGGATTCTAGTAACAGGGCATCACAATAGTCCAGCTTACTTAGGCTGGTGCTCCGGACTATCATCGCTCTGTTCTGTAAGAGAACATCGGAAGGATTTTCCGAAATGCTCTGATCAGAGTAAAACCACTTCCAGCTGTTTTGTTGACAGTTTTCTAATGTCAATTTGTTGTCAACCATGACTCCCAGATTATGTACCACACTACTGGGAGCCAATGGAGTAGCAGGGGATGTTGGCCAAAACTCAAGCGTAAGTTTAGGAGGGATTCTATCTACTGCACAGTGTAGAATCTCTGTCTTCTCAGGGTTAAACTGAAGAATTTGAAGCTTCACACCAAAGATAGAGCCGTTTCCACTTGAGTTTGTAGGTTTTGATAGTGGAGGGTGCTCTAGCATTAGTGAGGACCTCCCTGCAGTCCGGAGGAATAATCAATTTAGCAAACTCATAGTGCTCAGGCACCAGTAGGATTCGGATGGCAGATCAGGCCATGGTTCATAGTAAGAAGATTCGAAATTGGGCGCAGCCAAATTGGATTGCACTCCGACAGAAGGAGGAGCTCTGTAAACCAGAACTGGCGAGGCCATCTGGGGGCTATGAGAAGAATGCCGCAGGGTTCTTTCTGCATTTTCCAAAGTACCCTTGCGACTAGAGGAATCAGTGGAAAAGCATGAGCATATATTTTTGCCCAGTTCATCAAAAACGCATTTCTGCACGATTCTGAGTTGGGAAGCCAACTTGCATAGAATGGGCATTTGCGGTTCAGGTTGGTCACCAATAAATCCAGATTGGGGTGTCCTCAAAGCTGAAAGATGCGGTCCAGCGTCGGCTGATGAAGTTCCCACTAGTGGTTTGACGAGACCGACCTGCTCAGGGAGTCCGCTAGAAGGTTGGACACCCCCAGAACATGGACTGCTGTGATCTGATGTTGAATCGCCCAATCCCAAATTTGCTGAGCTTGTAGGGATAGCAAAGTGTATCTCGTGCCCCCTTGTTTGGTCACATAATGCATGCTTGTTCAATCAATCAATCAACAGATTTGTAAAGCGCGCTACTCACCCGTAAGGGTCTCAGGCGCTGGGAGGAGGGGGTGGGGGGCTCGCTACTGCTCGAAGAGCCAGGTCTTGAGTTGTTTCCTGAAGGAGAGATGGTCCTGGGTCAGCCGTAGGTGGATGGGGAGGGAGTTCCATGTCTTGGACGTCAGGTTGGAGAAGGATCTTCCTCCGGCGGGGGCTTTGCGAATGCATGGGATGGTGGCGAGGGCGAGGCTGGCGGATCGGAGCTGGCGGGTGGGTGTGTAGAATGTGAGGCGGCTGTTGAGGTATTTGGGGCCCATGTCATGGAGAGCTTCTGTGCATGGGTGAGGAGTCTAAACGTGATCCTCTTGTTGACGGGGAGCCAGTGCAGGTCTTTCAGATGGGGAGAGATGTGGCTGTGACGGGGGATGTCCAGGATGAGTCGTGCAGAGCCGTTCTGTATGCGCTGGAGTCTTTTCTGGAGTTTGACTGTGGTTCCAGCGTAGAGGGTGTTCCCGTAGTCCAGTCGGCTGGTGACGAGGGCCTGGGTGACTGTAGGAGAGTAGGGTCTGCTATCCTATGGTCACCCCAAATTTTTGCTTTTTGCTTCACTGGTTTTCGACTACTGAGGCTGTGGGCCTGCTGATCAGACCCCCAGCCTGCTGTTCTCTCACTAAATTAATGACACATGTGCTATAGGCACATACCAATTGGAAATGGACTCCTTGTCAGCCCCTGTAGAATGCACTATAGGTGCACAGGGCATAGGGGCCACCAAGGCCTACCAGGGGCTGCAGCATATCTTTTGCCACCCCTGGCTGGTTCTTAAATTGACACAACTGGCTGATCACTCAGCTGGGGTAAGGTGGTGTAAACACCCCTTGCTTAGGTATAGTATATCTATATCTAAACCTATATCTGGACACATGTAAACCTGTGAGCCACTCCTATAGTAGGCCTCATCAATCCTGGAGGCTGAGTGCGTGGTTTTATGTGAGATGGAGCTCTAGCATGAGCTGAGCCTGTCTGCAGCTGTCGGGAACAAATCCCTAAGCTGTTTCAGGATAATGCCATACCATATACTATTAAGTGCCTTATAATCCTCGCGGTTATTTAGCAACTTTGGTTTGGCTTTATCAAAACATGTCGTGTAAGGTGTCATACGATTTGGAATACCATCCCCTCGCCAGTTCTGGCGACGGGGATGGCATTCCACCCCTCTAGAGGGGTAAGACATGTTCCTTTACTAAATGCGGTTAATTTCTCCAAAGACCTTAAGATCCACAAAATGGATGCCTCTGCCACAGACAAATGTCTGGACCCCTGCAGTTGACCGAAACTCGACCAAATGGGTCCTGGACAAAGGGTTTCCTGTCACAGGAGGGTGTCACCGCCCTCCAGACAGGAGATAGTGTATTGTAGCAGGGAGGTTTGAAAGAAACCAGACACTGCCTGGGGCGCACAAGGCTGCCCCTTGCATAATCCGGCCAAACCGGTTCTGGGACACTCCAGCCCTCGTGCCAGGGCGGCCTGGATCAAAGGAAGGGGGTGTATCCACCCACTTCCTGGGTCCCACCCATAGGAGGGGACCTAGCAGGTAATCACGCCCCCCAGATTGGAATAAGAGTGGGAGCAGTGCCAATGCACATCAGATTTCCTGGAAGAAACATTAGAAACGAAACTCTGGACCCTTGGACCTCCATCTCAACGTGGAAGCCCGAAGAATCTCCCTTGTGGTCAAGGAGTGACCACCCTGCAGCAGCAGGCACCATCCAGCCCTCGACGTCTACTTAGTTGCAGTTCCCGCCGGAACTCGAGCGACTGAGATCGACGAGATCAAGCTTGCCTGCCTTCCAACAGCCCGATCCACAGTCCCTGCAGAGCTGAGACCCGTGGAGGCGACCGGAAGCGTGGGGCACGCCATCTTGAATTGACCACGAGACGCTGACCGTGCAGCCCACGAGTGACCCTCGAAGCTGTGCACCGGGGTTTGAGAAGCCCCCACCCTGAGCTGCTCCTCAGCCGAAGTTCAGCCCTCCACACTCGACGAGTGCTGCGTGGGGCCCTTTGGCTCTATTTGGCTCAACGCGTTGGCCCGGTCACTTGCCAGCTGGCTAGTGGTCCCTGTGCGGACGAAACTACAAAGAAGACTCGTGAATCTGGTGGCTCCAGATCCACACCAGCTCCCCTGAAAAGGAGCCCCGACTCTGACCTTCCTGGTCCGAGTGAGAAGCAATCTTCCGATCCCGCGTGGATTGCTCTTGCCAAGGCTTGTTTGCTCCAAACTTGAAGCCGACTGCACCGACGGTGAGAGCCTGCGTGGGACAGATCGTGACCTGCTCCTGGACGTCGCAGATGCCCCAGAGCCCACGTGACAGCGGAGAGAAGCTCCTCGACGACCACCTGATTGCGCCCGACATTGCCTGGTTCCATCCTGGTTCCACCCTGGTCACTGCTGAGTGACCCAGACTCTGTCCCCTCTGCTTTCAGGTACTCTACAACTTGAGTCCACCCTTGGACTCCACCGGACACTTCATCTTCAACCTGCCTGCAGCCCTTTCAGCTCCAAGCACCAAGAGCCTGCGTGTCAAAACCCGACGCCACTTCGACCCTGTGCACCCACTTCCTGTGGGTGAGGTAACTTTGCTCCGCCGGTGTTCCCATACTGGTGCACACCTCTAGGGTCTGTGTGTTAAGTTTTGTTCCTCTAGGTTCAGCGGAAGTGTCCTTAAACTTTAACTCTATGACTTTTACGCACCATTGGTTAACATTGGTGCATGCGTGCGCTTTCCGCACATCTCCCGAATCCCGAGGGCCATTCCCGACTTCAGCATTGCTTGTCCTGACTGCTCCCAGCGATTCCCTAGGCCCTAGGCCTAACCACTGTTCGAGTGGCCTCTCTTATACCACTTGTTTAGTATATGGTTTGAGTGGCCACCCGCCCTCATCCATAATTGTGCAACTTGTATGTTTAAACAGTGCTTTTGATTTAACGCTTGTGCCCCTTTATTCATAAAGAATACTGGGGATTGTTTTTAGTAATAAACACATATATTTTTATAATATATACTTGTGTGGTGTCCTTTCATTTGGTATTACAGGATTGTATGTGGTAAAACAGCTCGCTTAACACGACCTCTTAAGTTAAGCCTTTAGGCTGCTTAGTCCATGCTACCCCTAGGATAGCTTGTCTAATAAGGTTGACTTACAACCAGACACCATAAGGGATTGTTTGGTCAGGTAGTAGGTGGTTCCAGAATTGGAAACATCCCCTACCAGGCCAACTTCTCACATTGGTGAGCAGCGGTGCGGATTTGAGCGTGCTGTTGTTTTACCATTGCAATCTTTGTATCAAATTGAAAGATCACATCAAGTACCTCTAGGTACATATAAAATCAAAAGCTTAGCATATTAAGTTCTACTGAACTTAGTAGTTGTAGGTTGAAGGGATTAGCACACCCTGACTACAACTCACTAGCAAGGTACAGTAGGAAAACACTTAGTGTAGGTAAGTGCACCACTTACACCTCACTAGTAACCATGTCTGACACAGGAAAAGCCTCAGGGTCTACTCCTGTGACAGTTGACCCTACCCAGGCAACTTTTGGATATGACAAACTAACCCGCAGAGACTTGATTGCCTTGTGCAAAGCAAGAGGGTTAAAAAGGGGCAGAAGCCCCACCTGCCTAATCCTGGTAGAAATCCTAGAACAGGATGACTTAGAAAAGGCAAAGGCAGCTTCCCTAGACACAGGAAGTGGAGGGAACCCCCCTGAAACTGATCCCCCTCAGGAGGAGGAGGATGATGATGACTTAGATGAGGACTCAGATGTTGAGGACTTAGAAGTTCAGGATCAGGGTAGCCAGGTTCCAGTTGGCAGGCTTAGCCAGGCCAACTTGGACCTACTGGGGAATGGAGAGGGCCAGCACCTCCCCAGAACCCCACATGGGATTCTCCCAGGCAACAGAAGAGTGAGATCTCCCTCAGGGGACTCTCATATTTCTAGTGCCTCCAGAGAATCAGAGAGAGGCATGACTGCTTCTCAGAAAGCTGAGCATAGGGCTAGGATGAGGGCTGTCAGACTCCAGATAGAGAGAGAGGAGGTAGCCCTGAGTCAAGCTAAACTTACCTTAGCTCAAGCTAAACTTGCCTTGGCAAGAGAGCAGAAATTAAGTGGCTTAGATGTCACTGGTGGCAGCAATTTTCCAAGAGAAAAAGACAGGGCCTATGATGTGGACATTGAGTTGCCCACTGCAGTAAGCCCCACTAACCTGGGCAAATACAGGCAGACTCCCTTAATTAATGAGAAACTGGCTCAAGCATACAGGGACACCTGTGCCAGTGTCACCATGGTGACACCTGACTTTGTGGACCCTGGACAGATTGTACTAGGGGAGAGCTACCTAGTAACCAACGCCAGCAACTCCACTACCTCCCATAGTGTGGCAGTTGTGAACTTCTCCTGGGGAGGGGTTGATGGCCTAACGAAGGTTGTGGTGAGTGCAGACCTACCAGTAGACTGTCTGTTAGGCAATGACCTTGAAAGCTCAGCATGGTCAGAAGTGGAGTACAGGACTCATGCAGAAATGCTAGGGATTTCAGAGCATGTCCTTGCCATGACAAGGGCTCAGGCTAAGAAGTGCCTTCCTGAACCAGTGGTGGATCTTGAAACAATAGACCAGCCACAACCCAAGAGAAGGAGCAAGAGAGGAAAGGCTCAGCCTTCCACCTTGCCCCAGGTTGAGGATCAAGTTTCAGAGGAAACTGATTCTGCAGTCCAAGAGGAGACTGTCTCTGAGGAGCTTGAACCTGACCAGGTTGAGTTTCTGGGGACAGGGGGACCCTCAAGGGCAGACCTGAGGCAGGCTCAATTAGATTGCCCTTCCCTTGAACCCCTCAGACAGCAGGCTGCTGCTGAGGCTGCTGGGGATGCCAAAGGTACCCATACTGTGTATTGGGATGATGGACTCCTTTACTCAGAGGCTAGAGACCCCAAGCCTGGCATGACCAGGAGGTTGGTCATACCTCTGCAGTTTAGGGGGTTCCTTCTTACCTTGGCCCATGATATTCCCCTTGCAGGACACTTATGCCAGAACAAGACGTGGGACAGGCTTGTTTCACACTTTCACTGGCCTCACATGTCAGAGGATGTCAAGGAGTTTTGTCGCTCCTGTGTCACTTGCCAAGCCAGTGGTAAGTCAGGTGGCACAACAAAGGCCCCCCTAATACCACTACCTGTGGTAGGGGTCCCCTTTGAAAGAGTTGGAATTGATATTGTGGGTCCAATGGACCCCCAAACAGCATCTGGGAACAGATTCATACTGGTGGTAGTGGATCATGCCACCAGGTATCCAGAGGCTATTCCCCTAAGGACCACCACAGCACCTGTGGTGGCAAAGGCCCTCATTGCAGTTTTCTCAAGAGTGGGCTTTCCTAAGGAGGTACTATCAGATAGAGGGACGAATTTTATGTCCAGCTATCTGAAAGCAATGTGGAAGGAATGTGGAGTAAACTATAAGTTTACCACCCCATATCATCCACAATGCAATGGGCTTGTGGAGAGATTTAACAAGACCCTCAAAGGCATGATAAAAGGATTACCAGAGAAGCTCAGGCGGAAATGGGACATTCTTTTACCCTGCCTGCTCTTTGCTTACAGAGAGGTCCCACAGAAGGGGGTTGGCTACAGCCCTTTTGAACTTTTGTTTGGCCACCCTGTGAGGGGTCCATTGTGTTTGGTGAAGGAAGGATGGGAGTTACCTCTCAAAAAGCCCAAACTAGACATAGTGGACTATGTACTTGGTCTCCGCTCCAGGATGCCTGAGTACATGGGAAGAGCATCCAAAAACCTGGAGGCCAGCCAAGAATTACAGAAAGCTTGGCATGACCAAAAGGCTGTGCTGGTAGAGTTCCAACCAGGACAGAAGGTATGGGTACTGGAGCCAGTGGCTCCAGCAGCACTCCAAGACAAATGGAGTGGACCCTATCCTATTATTGAGAAGAAGGGGGAAGTCACCTACTTGGTAGACTTTGAAACACCCAGGAGCCCTCACAGGGTAATCCATGTGAATCGCTTGAAAGCATTTGTGGACAGGGAGGACATGAGCTTGCTCATGGCCACAGATGGGGAACAGGAGGAAGAGAGTGACCCTCTCCCAGACCTGCTTTCCCAGAACCCTGATGATGGTTCAGTTGATGGAGTAGCCTTGGCAGGCAGCCTCACTGACCAGCAACAGATGGACTGCAGACAAGTTTTGCAGGCTCACAGGCAAATGTTTTCACTCACACCCAGCCAGACTGACTGGTGTACCCATGTTGTGGACACTGGTGACAGTCTGCCTGTCAAGAATAAGATCTACAGGCAACCTGATCATGTCAGGGATTGCATCAAGGCTGAGGTGCAAAAGATGTTGGAGCTTGGAGTGATTGAGCCATCAGAGAGCCCATGGGCCAGCCCAGTAGTCCTGGTGCCAAAACCTCATACCCAAGATGGAAAGAGAGAAATGAGGTTTTGCGTGGATTACAGGGGTCTCAATGCTGTCACTAGGACAGATGCTCACCCCATTCCAAGAGCAGATGAGCTCATTGACAGATTGGCTTCTGCCAAGTTTCTGAGCACATTTGATCTGACAGCTGGCTACTGGCAAATCAGACTAGCTGAGGAGTCAAAAGCCAAAACAGCATTCTCTACCCCTAGTGGACATTATCAGTCTGTGGTAATGCCCTTTGGTTTGAAGAATGCACCTGCCACTTTCCAAAGGTTGGTGAACCAAGTCCTTACTGGGTTGGATGACTTTTGTGCAGCTTATCTAGATGATATTGCTGTCTTTAGCTCCACCTGGGAGGATCACCTGATCCACCTGAAGAAAGTTTTGGAGGCCCTGCAAAAGGCAGGCCTAACTATCAAGGCCACTAAGTGCCAGATAGGGCAGAGTAAGGTTGTATACCTGGGCCACCTAGTAGGTGGAGGCCAGGTTCAGCCACTGGAAAGCAAAATCCAGGCCATACAGGACTGGGCTCCTCCAGTTACCCAGACACAAGTCAGAGCCTTCTTGGGCCTGACTGGGTATTACAGAAAGTTTGTGAAAAACTATGGGTCTATAGTGACACCATTAAATGACTTGACATCCAAGAAGATGCCAAAAAAGGTTCAGTGGACAGTTAGCTGTCAGAAGGCATTTGATGACCTGAAGAAGGCCATGTGCTCTGCACCTATCCTGAAGAGTCCTGACTACTCCAAACAGTTCATTGTTCAGACAGATGCTTCTGAGTTGGGGGTGGGAGCTGTGCTCTCACAACTTAATCAAGATGGTCAAGACCAGCCTATTGCTTTCATTAGCAGAAGGCTGACTCCCAGAGAGAAACGTTGGTCAGCCATTGAGAGGGAGGCCTTTGCTGTGGTTTGGGCATTAAAGAAGTTGAGGTCCTACTTGTTTGGAACTCACTTCCTGGTGCAGACAGACCATAAGCCCCTCTTATGGCTTAATCAGATGAAGGGTGAAAATCCCAAACTGCTCAGGTGGTCCATTTCCCTACAGGGGATGGACTTTACAGTGGAGCACCGCCCAGGGACTGACCATGGTAATGCAGATGGTCTCTCCAGGTACTTCCACTTAGAACATGAAGACTTATCTGGTCAAGGTTAGTTTAATGTCCCTGCGTTTGGGGGGGGGTTGTGTAGGAGAGTAGGGTCTGCTATCCTATGGTCACCCCAAATTTTTGCTTTTTGCTTCACTGGTTTTCGACTACTGAGGCTGTGGGCCTGCTGATCAGACCCCCAGCCTGCTGTTCTCTCACTAAATTAATGACACATGTGCTATAGGCACATACCAATTGGAAATGGACTCCTTGTCAGCCCCTGTAGAATGCACTATAGGTGCACAGGGCATAGGGGCCACCAAGGCCTACCAGGGGCTGCAGCATATCTTTTGCCACCCCTGGCTGGTTCTTAAATTGACACAACTGGCTGATCACTCAGCTGGGGTAAGGTGGTGTAAACACCCCTTGCTTAGGTATAGTATATCTATATCTAAACCTATATCTGGACACATGTAAACCTGTGAGCCACTCCTATAGTAGGCCTCATCAATCCTGGAGGCTGAGTGCGTGGTTTTATGTGAGATGGAGCTCTAGCATGAGCTGAGCCTGTCTGCAGCTGTCGGGAACAAATCCCTAAGCTGTTTCAGGATAATGCCATACCATATACTATTAAGTGCCTTATAATCCTCGCGGTTATTTAGCAACTTTGGTTTGGCTTTATCAAAACATGTCGTGTAAGGTGTCATACAATTTGGAATACCATCCCCTCGCCAGTTCTGGCGACGGGGATGGCATTCCACCCCTCTAGAGGGGTAAGACATGTTCCTTTACTAAATGCGGTTAATTTCTCCAAAGACCTTAAGATCCACAAAATGGATGCCTCTGCCACAGACAAATGTCTGGACCCCTGCAGTTGACCGAAACTCGACCAAATGGGTCCTGGACAAAGGGTTTCCTGTCACAGGAGGGTGTCACCGCCCTCCAGACAGGAGATAGTGTATTGTAGCAGGGAGGTTTGAAAGAAACCAGACACTGCCTGGGGCGCACAAGGCTGCCCCTTGCATAATCCGGCCAAACCGGTTCTGGGGCACTCCAGCCCTCGTGCCAGGGCGGCCTGGATCAAAGGAAGGGGGTGTATCCACCCACTTCCTGGGTCCCACCCATAGGAGGGGACCTAGCAGGTAATCACGCCCCCCAGATTGGAATAAGAGTGGGAGCAGTGCCAATGCACATCAGATTTCCTGGAAGAAACATTAGAAACAAAACTCTGGACCCTTGGACCTCCATCTCAACGTGGAAGCCCGAAGAATCTCCCTTGTGGTCAAGGAGTGACCACCCTGCAGCAGCAGGCACCATCCAGCCCTCGACGTCTACTTAGTTGCAGTTCCCGCCGGAACTCGAGCGACTGAGATCGACGAGATCAAGCTTGCCTGCCTTCCAACAGCCCGATCCACAGTCCCTGCAGAGCTGAGACCCGTGGAGGCGACCGGAAGCGTGGGGCACGCCATCTTGAATTGACCACGAGACGCTGACCGTGCAGCCCACGAGTGACCCTCGAAGCTGTGCACCGGGGTTTGAGAAGCCCCCACCCTGAGCTGCTCCTGAGCCGAAGTTCAGCCCTCCACACTCGACGAGTGCTGCGTGGGGCCCTTTGGCTCTATTTGGCTCAACGCGTTGGCCCGGTCACTTGCCAGCTGGCTAGTGGTCCCTGTGCGGACGAAACTACAAAGAAGACTCGTGAATCTGGTGGCTCCAGATCCACACCAGCTCCCCTGAAAAGGAGCCCCGACTCTGACCTTCCTGGTCCGAGTGAAAAGCAATCTTCCGATCCCGCGTGGATTGCTCTTGCCAAGGCTTGTTTGCTCCAAACTTGAAGCCGACTGCACCGACGGTGAGAGCCTGCGTGGGACAGATCGTGACCTGCTCCTGGACGTCGCAGATGCCCCAGAGCCCACGTGACAGCGGAGAGAAGGTCCTCGACGACCACCTGATTGCGCCCGACATTGCCTGGTTCCATCCTGGTTCCACCCTGGTCACTGCTGAGTGACCCAGACTCTGTCCCCTCTGCTTTCAGGTACTCTACAACTTGAGTCCACCCTTGGACTCCACCGGACACTTCATCTTCAACCTGCCTGCAGCCCTTTCAGCTCCAAGCACCAAGAGCCTGCGTGTCAAAACCCGACGCCACTTCGACCCTGTGCACCCACTTCCTGTGGGTGAGGTAACTTTGCTCCGCCGGTGTTCCCACACTGGTGCACACCTCTAGGGTCTGTGTGTTAAGTTTTGTTCCTCTAGGTTCAGCGGAAGTGTCCTTAAACTTTAACTCTATGACTTTTACGCACCATTGGTTAACATTGGTGCATGCGTGCGCTTTCCGCACATCTCCCGAATCCCGAGGGCCATTCCCGACTTCAGCATTGCTTGTCCTGACTGCTCCCAGCGATTCCCTAGGCCCTAGGCCTAACCACTGTTCGAGTGGCCTCTCTTATACCACTTGTTTAGTATATGGTTTGAGTGGCCACCCGCCCTCATCCATAATTGTGCAACTTGTATGTTTAAACAGTGCTTTTGATTTAACGCTTGTGCCCCTTTATTCATAAAGAATACTGGGGATTGTTTTTAGTAATAAACACATATATTTTTATAATATATACTTGTGTGGTGTCCTTTCATTTGGTATTACAGGATTGTATGTGGTAAAACAGCTTGCTTAACACGACCTCTTAAGTTAAGCCTTTAGGCTGCTTAGTCCATGCTACCCCTAGGATAGCTTGTCTAATAAGGTTGACTTACAACCAGACACCATAAGGGATTGTTTGG
Source organism: Lissotriton helveticus (assembly GCF_964261635.1). Classification (NCBI taxonomy): domain Eukaryota; kingdom Metazoa; phylum Chordata; class Amphibia; order Caudata; family Salamandridae; genus Lissotriton; species Lissotriton helveticus. The sequence goes on from NW_027611666.1 coordinate 2,370,322, forward strand.
TCAGGTAGTAGGTGGTTCCAGAATTGGAAACATCCCCTACCAGGCCAACTTCTCACAGTGACCGTCTTCCTGGTTTCGGTGGGGATCCACCGGAAGATTTTTCGAAGCATGCGCAAGGTGTTGCAACAGGATGACGAGACGGCGTTGACTTGCCTGGTCATCTTGAGGGAGGAGTCCAAGAAGAAGCCTAGGTTGCGTGCATGGTCCTTTGGCTTGGGGGCGGTGCCTAGGGCAGGGGGCCACCAGGAATCGTCCCAGGCAGAGGGGGATGGGCCCAGGATGAGGACTTCCGTCTTGTCTGAGTTCAGTTTCAGACGGCTGAGCTTCATCCATTCCGCGACGTCTTTCATTCCTTCCTGGAGGCTGGCTCTGGCGGTGTCGTTGGTGAGGGAGAGGATCAGCTGGGTGTCGTCAGCGTAGATGATGTTTAGGTTGTGTTGGTGTGCGATGGCTGCAAGGGGGCTCATGTAGCCGTTGAAGAGGGTGGGGCTGAGCGAGGATCCTTGCGGTACGCCGCAGATGACTTCGGTGGACGCGGATCGGAACGGGGGGAGGCGGACTCTCTGGGTTCTTCCGGCGAGGAACGAGATGATCCACTCCAAGGCCTTTCATTGGATTCCGGTGTTGCTGAGGCGCTGTATTAGGGTGCGGTGGCACACAGTGTCGAAGGCTGCTGAGAGGTCCAGGAGGATGAGGGCAGCTGTTTCCCCATTGTCGAGCAAGGACCTGATGTTGTCGGTAGCTGCGATGAGGGTGGTCTCGGTGCTGTGGTTTGCTCGGAAACCGGACTGCGAGAGGTCGAGGGATCCGTTTGTCTCGAGGAAGGCGGAGAGTTGTTTGTTGACAATCTTCTCGATTACTTTGGCCGGAAACGGGAGGAGCGAGATGGGGCGAAAGTTCTTGAGGTCCGTGGGGTCCGCGGTGGGTTTCTTCAGGAGGGCGCTGAGTTCGGCATGTTTCCAGCTCTCCGGGAAGGTGGCGGATGAGAAGGAACTGTTGATGATGTCCCGGAGTTGGGGTGCGAAGATGGAGTCCGCTTTGTTGAAGATGTGGTGTGGCCAGGGGTCGGTTGGGGAGCCGGAGTGGATGGTGTTAATTGTTCGGGTGGTATCTTCGGTGCTAACCGAGGTCCAGGTGCATAGGGTGCTGGTGGCGGGTGAGATGGTTCGGTGGTAGGGTGCGTGGTCTGTGCGCCGAAGCTGTTGTGTATGTCGGCGATCTTGCGGTGAAAGAACGAGGCGAGTGAGTCGCAGAGGTCTTGCGATGGTTTAATGTTGTTGTTGCAGGTGCTGGGGTTGGAGAGCTCCTTGCTGTTGTGGGTGTTGTTGTCCAGTCGTTCTTTGAATCTTGTCCTTTTGGTGGTGCGGATCAGCTGGTGGTGTTTGCGGGTGGTGTACTTGAGGGCTGTTATGTTTTCTGTTGTCTGGTTGTGGCGCCAGGCTTTCTCGAGGGTGCGGGAGGTTTTCTTGGAGTTTTTGAGGTCGTTGGTAAACCACGAGGCTTTCTTGCTGCCGGGTCTGCTGGGAGGGTTCTTCAATAGTGCGAGTTCATCGGCGCAGTTGGTAAGCCACTGTGCGAGGGTGCGGGCTGCTTCGTTGGGGTCGGTCGTGTTGGTGGGAGAGTTCTGGCTGAGGGAGGTGGTGAGCTGGTCGGTGGTGATCTTGCGCCAGCTTCTGCGAGGAACCTATTGCGGGTGGTGGTGGGTCGTGGTTCTCCTGAAGTTGAAGTGGACGCAGCTGTGATCTGTCCAGTGTAGTCCGGTGGAGTGGCTGAAGGAGATGTGCTTGCTGGAGGAGAAGATGGGGTCAAGCGTGTGGCCGGCGTAGTGGGTGAGGGTGTTCACCAGTTGCTTGAGTCCGAGGTTGGTGAGGTTGTCCAGCAGGGCGGCGGTGTTGCTGTCATTGTTGTTCTCCAGGTGGAAGTTGAGGTTCCCTAGGAGGATGTAGTCTGAGGAGGTTAGGGCGTGCGGGCTGACGAAGTCTGCGATGGCTTCGCTGAATTGTGTGCGTGGTCCCGGGGGTCTGTAGATGAGAGTGCCCCTGAGGGTGGTCTTGGGGTCGGTGTGTACCTGGAAGTGAAGGTGCTCGGCGGCAGTGAGGGTGTCGTCGGAGTTGGTCGTGATTTGGATGGTGTTTATGTGGACGATGGCGATGCCTCCTCTGATTTGGTTGACGCGGTCTCTCCGGGTGATTTTGTAGCCATCCGGGATGGCTATAGCGATGTCGGGGGCTGAGAAGGCGTTCATCCAGGTTTCTGTGAGGAAGGCGACGTCTGGTGATGTGTCCAGGAGGTTCCAGAGTTCCAGAGTTCGACTGTGTGCCTGTGGACGGAGCGTGTGTAGAGCAGGATGCACTTGAGGTGATTGTTGCTGGTAGCTGACTTGGCGGGTGCGGTGCAAGTTTGGAGGCAGGTGAATTTGCAGGCTTGGCAGGTGAAGGGTCCTTGGGTGCGTTTCGGGATGGCTCGGTAGCAGGCGGGGTTCCGGCCGGCGTTGAGTGTGTGGATGGTGGCGGCATCGTAAGTCCGTCGGGTGGGCAGGCATCGTTGAGGGCCAGGGGTCCTGGCGCTGGGCGTGGTCCAGGCGCAGACGGGCTTGCCTTTGGCGTGCCTTCTGCGCGCGGCCACCTTGCGGCCTCCATATGAGACGAAGTGGGAGGGAGGAGTAGCTGGGAGGCGGGAGCGGGGCGGCCAATGGGCATGGGGTATAAAAGAAAAGGGGCGGGCCGCGGGGGAGCTGCGGCGGGAAGCGGGGAGCAGGGGGGCACACACAGAGGACAGGGATACAACAGCAACTACGAAAAATACAGAAAAATACAGAAGTCCTGAAAAAAAAGCACAATTCACAAGTGAGGGCAGCAGTAGAAAGGAGAAGGTAGCAGCAGGGGGACACCGAGGTCAGGGGCGAACCTGCGGCGCCGGGGGCAGAGACGCGGTCACAGCGGAGGAGCCGTGCGGCATGGGGGGTGGCCTGGGGTCAGGTTGTAGTGTTGTCCATTCGGATCAACACTGAAGCTCCTTGAATGAGGGTGCAAAAGGACTTCAGAGCCGAAAATATTGCCAGTAACTCAACAAGGTTTATGTGCCAAGTTCATAGGTGGTTGTCCCAATTCCCCTTGACTGTGAGGGCTTGAAGATGACTTTCCCACCATCTGTCGTGAGGATGAAACTTGGAGTGTCCACTACAAACGAACTGCAGAGATGTTTGGTATGCGAGTCCACCATAGCAATGCTCTTTATATCTGAGACGTGATGTTGATGACATTGTCGAAGGACCCTGAGACTTGTTGCAATTGGTTGTCGAGTTCTCCAGTCGGGGTCCTATTTTGAGGCGACAGTTGGGAATTAGGGGAATACCGGAAGACAGCATCCCCAGAAGCGATTTGAACTGTCGAACAAAAACATACTTTTATGTGCACAGGAGAGTTGCCAGTTTGGAAATCTGCTGTTGTCTTTCATTGGAGACAAAAGCCCTTGTTTGCTGTGTGTCTATGATGGCCCCCAAGAAGGTCCTCACTTGAGAGGGGGTGAACTGAGACTTCTCCAGAGTGATGGAAAGACACAGAGACAGGCATGATTGAGTGCGTCTGCTTGCGACTGCGAACGACTAGGCCTTTATAAGGCAGTCGTCGAGGTAGCGAAATATTTGGACATCAGCTTGACCAAGATATGCTGCCACCGGTGCCAAGACTTTAGTGAACATTCGGGTGCAGAGCGAAGGCCAGATGGAAGGACTTGTAATTGGAAATCTCTGCCAGCCGCTCTGAAGCGCAGGAATATTCTGTGTCTCGGTAGAATAGGGAAATGAAAATAGGCATCTTGAAGGTCCAGTGTTGGCTTGTAATCCCCTTAAGACAAGTAATTGAAGCACTTCTAGGAGAGACAACATCCGGAAAGTTTGCTTCTTGAGAATCTTTTTGAGGGAACGAAGGTCCAGAATGGGGCGCCACTCCCCCGATTTTTCCCTGATTTGGAAGAATCTTGACTAGAAGCCTGCACCCCTTTGAAGATTCGGTACACTTTGATCGCTCGTTTCCTTAACATGAGATTGATTTGGCATAAAAGTTCCATCAGACGGGCAGGAGGAGGACCTCCGGGGGGAGATTTTTGAGGGAATTTCACAAATTCCAGAGTGTAGTCTCTAGACACTATGTCCAAAACCCATCGATCTGTAGTTATTACGGACCAATTGGAGAAGAAATGGGAGATCCGCCCTCCAACTTTGGTTGGAGTGGCAGACCCTGATGCAGAGTTCTGGCCCGGGACCAGGGTTCAATTCCGGCCTCGGCGGGTCTTGGGCTCAATTTCCTCGGACCTGATAATTCTCGCCTCGGTGCCTATTCTAATCATGGGTCCCTCGCTGCAACTCTGGGCAATAGCTTGCTTAACCTCCACACCGGCCCCAACAGCGCTAGAATGCCTGGCTTCACCATGGGGGTGCCCAGGAGTGGACACTTCACAGGGAAAGCTAGGAGGGGTTCCACAGCGGTATGAGTAATAGCGCCAGGAAACCGCTTGGTGACAGTGCGCTCTACAAATACCTTGACATTTACATTTACAGTTGGCAGTTGGCAGTGCTTTTTTGAGGAATCTCTACCTCAGCAGGAGGATTTCCCTCTGTACTGCTTGTAAGAGGCAGCCTGCGGCTGTCGAAACGACTGCTGTTGCAGGGAGGAGGAGTAACGCGGTTGGCCCGGATAGGGATGGTACTGCTGATATTGGTTGTAACATCCCCGAAAGGAAGAGGAGGAGGCACGACCCCTCGCACCCCCAAAGGGCAGCATTTTAAACTGTACAGTAGACACTACACACTACACACGGACCCGAGAGGCCTGGAATTTAGACCTTGACATTCCAAAGGAAGATCAAGACTGGCAGCGGCCCTGTGAACTAACATGCATGGTTTCTAGTAATGCCCATTTTCGAATGATACATTATAATTTTCTGTGAAGAACCTACTTAACGCCACAAGACCTTTATCGAATGGTAGTGTCTTGCCCAGATATATGCCTGCGCTGCAACACTGTGGGGGCTGATTTCTTACATTAACGATGGCCCTGCGATGCAATACACTCCTTCTGGCAACAAGCTGTTGAAGAAATGGTACATGCCACACAACTAGGTATTGATCCGACACCGAAATGCTGATTATTAGGCCTCATTAGTTGCCAGAAGGGCGCTAGATAACCTTTCAATTTGGTCAGTCGCCTATGGTACTGGCATGACGTAAAAATACAATCACATGGCTGTCCCAGCATGCCCCAACGATTGCGCTCTGGCATAGAGGTGCGCTTGACTGGGCCCTAGCTGGGGAGACACATATGCGCCTTAGCAGAAAGGATGACATATTTGAGGATACACTAAACACTTGCCGTGCTCATACAGCTAACTCCTAGCTCCTGCTTCCCGAGTGACAACAGACAGACTCTGGCTCTGAAACTGACGAGGCAAAACACTACACACTGGGGATGAGCAAGGAGGTGTCTCCACATGATAATTATAAGGTACATTCCCAATTAGGGGAATGGGACACTTATTGATCACCTGGAGAATTGGAAAGCAGATTAGTGCATGTGTAATTATTGACTGCTTCTTGATTAACCTACTTACGTAGAACATATTGGTATGATATGTCTCTGTATACTCTGACTGCCAGGTTGTATGTTGTTAAAATTAAAATCAAAACAAAACAAAGCCATTACATTGTGGGTGGTAGAGGGTAGTGTACCGGTAATTCACGCCACACTCCTTCGACATGTGTTTCAAGTAGCCAGACATGAAGTTGGTACCTCTGTATGACACCACCTCCTTAGGGAAGCCCACCCTGGTAAAGATGCTAATGAGGGCCCTAGCCACTGCAGGGGCAGTGGTAGTCCTGAGGGGAATAGCCTCAGAATACCTGGAGGCATGATCTACTACCAACGGAACTGTTCCCTGATGCTGTAGGGGGTCAAGGGGAACAACGTTAATCATTGCCTTTTCAAAGGGAACGCCAACAACTGGAAGCGGGATTAAGAGGGCCTTTGGGTTCCCACCTGTCGTGCCACTGGCTTGACAGATGGGACAGGAGTTACAAATCTCCTTCACCTTCTGGTGCATCCCTCGCCTTTAGTTCTGGTCTGGTCAAGGTGTTCTTACCCTGGTACGCACCCTTTGGCTGTCAAGAGTCTCTGGGCCCACTCTCTTGAACAGGTTTTTGGGGGCCTGAAGAAGAATCTTTCTTTTTCGGGTTACCCCATTTCCCTAGGGTCGCTTTCTGGCCTCTTTCTTTTGGTCTCCCCCACCAGCAGGAGTCATGGTCACCCTTGTTTTGACCCAGTGGTCTGCCTTCTTCCCCAACTCTTGAGGAGAAAGTGGACCAAGGTCTACCAGGAATTGATGTAGCTTCCCTTGGTAACAATTACTTAAAAGATGCTCCTTCATTATCAAATGATAAAGCCCTTCAAAGGCATGCACATTCTTACCTACTAACCAACCTCCTACTGATTTCAGTGAATAGTCTACAAAATCTACCCAGGCCTGGCTTTGGGTTTTTCGAGCCTCCCTGAAACTGGTGCTATACTCCGTACTGAATCCAAAGCCCTCACTTAGGGGCCCCTTCATGAGGTCATAGGATTCAGCCTCTTTTTCACTGAGTGTCAGGAGTCTATCCCTGCACTTTTCTGAGAGCATTTCCCACAGGATAGCACTCCACGGTTTCCTGTGGACCTGCCTGCTAAGACAGGCCTGTTCAAAAGCAATGAACCACTTGGTGAGATCATCACCCTCAAATAATGTTGGGCCAATCCCTTTGGGGTTTTTAGGGTCAAAGGAATCTACTTTCTCCTTATTTATGAGTGTGATGCCACCAAAGATGGGTCCTAGGCCAAACTCCTTTCTCTCTCTTCTGTAGCTAGGAGTTGGGCTTCTAGAGCTGCCCTCCTGGCTCGTCTTTGCAGAGCAAGCTCTTCCTCTGAAGAGGCTTCTTTGTCTTGGGGTGTCACACGGTCACTCCTACTGTCAGTATTTTGATCTGTAAGATCAGAGTCATCCTCTGGATGCTCTTTGTCATATTCTGCCAAAGATCCTGGAGCTTTGCTTTGGTAGGGTTTGAGCCAGTCCTGAGGCTATAGGTTTTACCCAAGCCTCTGAGCTATTTTATATTTAAAGACATAAGGTGTGAGGTCGATCTCCTTCACCTGTATCAGCTCTTCTGAGTGACTACTTCTAGCACTCATTGTCTTTACAAAGTTGGGAACCTGTTGGAGAGGAAAAATCCCTAATACTGGTTTCCTAACTACAGCAAGAGTTTGACTTTTGAAACAGCTGTACTCAAGGGGACCGAACCAGGGCCCTGACATATTTCAAAATTTGGGAAAATAGTCAATTTACAAAACTACAATTTAACGAAAGGCAATTTCTGGATTGAATCTTGTTGTCACTTATTGTCAGAGTGGCCCAGCAAACGCAAAGTCGTGTACCCTACCGCTGCGCCACCAGTGTAGGAAGCTGGCTCTCTATATACTATACCAAAAAGAGGTAGAGTGTGCAGAGAGTCCAGTGGATCCCCAAAGGCTTTACAGAGGCTCAAGTAGATAATACTAATGCTCTCTTTTGTAGTAATGTGTAAGAGCAGTTATGCTTATCCGAGGGTAGTCGTAAGCATTTGTTGTACACACCGTGGCAATAAAAGAGACAGACACTCAATGATTAAATCTGAGACTAATTTATAAAAATGACACTTGGTTGGATTTATTTTGCAGAACCACAGAACTTTGTCTTAGGTAAATACATTTCGCAATAGAAATGCATTTTCAATATAAAAAGTGGATACACTGCAATTTTCAGACTTTGCAATGTTAAGCAATGGGAGGAAAAAAACATTAAACATTTGTATACACAACATTGACTTACAAGACCAGTCTTCGGAAGTTAAGGTCAGTAAAAGGCAAGGTTCAGTTGAGCACCAACAGAGCGCCACCAGCGACAAAGGAGTGGCCGGGCTCACGGTGCAAGTTCGAGATCAGTCACCGAATACAAATTAAAGGGGACTGGGGCAATCGGACAAAGGCTGCTTACAGGTAAGAAGCGAGAACAAGAGACCAGGAAGACCCTACTCACAAGGAACCAGGATAAGTATTTTATAAACAGAAACAATGGTTCCTGTGGGAAGATATATCTAGATTTGATACTAATAAGCGCAATCGCAATGCAGGTAAGGGTTACGTCGATATCCAAAGGAGACAAGCATTTGCAATGCAATAGGTCTCGCATTTACAGGAGTTTGAGCTATTGACATTGCAAATAATAATAATTTATTTTTGTTTTCGTTTTTAAAATATAAAAAAGGCATTGTCATTTACAATGCCAATAGCTTACACTCGTGCAAATGCGAGACCTACTGCATTGCAAATGCTCTTTTTTGCCGCAGTGATTCCAGTGTAGCGCCTTGCAGCACTTCTCAAGTTCTGGCGCTACGAGGGAGACTGATTCCGTGTAGCAGGGAGTTCAGTCATTCCAGACTCACTGCTGTCCCAGGTGTGCAGTGAAGGAAAACGGACTCCACTCTGCAGCTGCAGTGAGCAGTGATCGCAGTGGCCTCCACTCAGCTGCACTCGCTGCTGTGGTGCTCTGGATGCCGTAAGAGGCAGCGGAGAAGCATCTCGGTTTCTGGGGTGAAACAGATGCGGAGGACTGAGGCCTGGCTGCAGTGGCCTGGCTGTGACTGAACCTGGGGAATTAAGTGCCGCCAAGTGACTGGTTCCCGAAGTACTTATCGCAGTGCCCTCCCTCGATGACTTGGATGTCTGTGCGCAGGGCAGATGCCCCCCTCTTCCTGTCTTCTGTATTGCACAACGCCACTGCTGACACTCTCTTGTCTGTAAGTAGTACAGTCCTGGGAGTAGCACACACCCACCCGTTCTGTGCAGAGTACCCAGAGAAGCTGTTGTATGTGGAAAAAGATTGGATGATACCTTTGTAGGAGGAAGCATTTGTGCTTGAGGATGTTGTTTTGGACCCTGCTATGTAAAATAAGCGGTAAAAGGAGCATCTATTGGATGGGGACTGGAGTTCTCCCATGGATTTTGCTACTTCAGTGTCCTTTTTCTTCTTTTCTAAGGCTTGGTCAACTACAGGACCAAACAGGTGTTCTTTGTCAAAGGGAGTGTTCACAATGGGCTGTTGAACCTCAGGCTTAAATCCTGAGATCATAAGCCATGCACGCCTTCTAAGGAGAATGCTGGTATTGATCTCCCGAGTTGAGATCCTAAGTCATGCACGCCTTCTAAGGAGAATGCTGGTATTGATCTCCCGAGCTGAGATCCTAAGCCATGCATGCCTTCTAAGGAGAATGCTGGCATTGATCTCCCGAGCTGAGATCCTAAGCCATGCAGGCCTTCGGAGGAGAATGCTGGTATTGCTCTCCCGAGCTGAGATCCTAAGCCATGCAGGCCTTCGGAGGAGAAGCTTGGTATTGATCTCCCGAGCTGAGATCCTAAGCCATGCACGCCATCTAGGTAGATATTGATCTCCCTAGCTGCGGTGTCTGCTGCGTCTAAAGCACATCTCAATGAGGAGTTAGAAATGAGTTTCCCCTCTTCAACAAACTGCTGTGCCTTAGTTTTGTGTTCGCCTGGGAGATATTGGAGCAGTTGCTCCATCTCATCCCAGTGTGCCCTGTCGTACCTAGCTAGTAGGCCCTGTGTGTTTGTGATGCGTCAATGGTTAGCGGCTTGAACAGCTACTCGTTTCCCCGAGGCATCTGTAAGTTTGGATTCTTTATCTGGGGGAGGTGCATCCCCACAGCTTTGCGAGTTAGCTCTTTTGCGAGCGTTGTAGAGGGTCAAGAGGTAATTGTCCCTTAATAAACACAGGATCTGATGGTGAGGGTTTATATTTTTTATCTACCCTTGGAGTTATAATACATGCTCTGACAGGGTCTTTAAAGATATCATCTGCATGGCTCATCATGCCTTCAAGCAGAGGGAGTGTTTGACTTGACCTGTGCGTAGACTCAAGAGTTTCAAATAAAAAGTCCTCCTCTAATGTCTCTTTATGTGATGGTACCCCCATGATACTCTGCTGCTCTGGCAATGAGCTGTCCATAAGCCATATTATCATCTGGTGGTGACGGCTTTGCTGGGTAAAGGTCTGGCTCATTGTCTACTGGAGGTCACTGGTGTAATCATTCCAAGGGTCTGCAGGCAAATGAGTGTCATCACCACCTTGTCCACATCTGGATCTCGATGTGGAGATCCCTGAGGTGTTATGTGTAAGGGCTCTTCAATTATTTACTGTGGAGAAGAAGGTGAAGGTGGGGAGGGTTGTGGGACAGGATAAACATGGCTAGTAGCCATGTCCTTCTTCTTTAAGGGAATCCTATCAGAAGTGTCCTCTCCAGGATGCTGTGTTTCGCTGGATTTATGTCCAGTATCAGGATTAATTAAAATGTTCTTTTGTTTGGGATCCAATTTGGCCTTAAGAACGTCTAAAATTGGTTATGGAGGCTCGAGAGCATTGTCCTCGGATTTCAGCTAGTCTTTAGAATGTTTCGCCTCAGAAGCGAGATGGTGTTTCGAAGCGGAGGGGTTCGGCTCCAAACCAGATTTGTCCTAGAGCCTGATGATTTCGGATCCGAAGGTAATTTCTTCTGACTCGATCCGGAGCTGGAAAGCTTGACGGTTTGTTTTGGTGCCGAGCCGAGGGACGTGACGTTGGAAACATTGTCTCGGTGCCGACTTTGGCCAAAAGGCAGAGGTGGTGCTGTAGCCATATGAGTTTTAGAAGAGGATTTAGGGGGCAAGGGGTCTTCGGTACTCACGGCAACGTGTCCCAAAGGCACATCTTGGGACTCCAGATAGATTTCGAGCTCGGAATCGGACTCTGGAATCGCCTCTCCTTCAACGGAGGACGCTTCTATCTCTTCTAGGTCAGATTCTTCTGCAAAGATATCCAGAGTGTTTTGAATGCTTTGGCTCTGCCTCTCTCGTCATCGAGCCTGATGATCGGGTAGAGTCCTATTGGACCGAAACAACTTACAAGCGTCGCAGTCTTCCTCCTTGTGCTCCGGAGAGAGACATAAGTTACAAACTTGATGTAGGTCAGTGCGAGGGTACTTGGCGTGGTACCAAGGAAAGAAATGGAATGGAGTCCGTTCCATTTGTAGAGGGCTGGCCCTACATAGCCCAACGGTTGCCCACAAGGTTTTCTATCAATAATGGAGAGTTTATCGATCAATCTGAAATGCGGAGAACAAAGAAATGCATACTGAAACAATACTGTTGAGGGTAGAGTGTATTGCTGCACACCGAGGGGAACCCGAGGAACAGTTTCGGAGTGCAGCAATACACATCCGAACCCGTTGGGGGTAAAAAACAATCTAACAATGGAGTCAATGCCCATGTGCACTATCACCGAAAGGAGGAGTCACCTTGCCTCGTGACTGGAAAGACTTCTTCAAAGAAAAACAACTTGCAAACATCCGGACCCAACACAAGATGGCAGGAGTATGCAAAGCATGTGCATCTACAGCACACATGCCTCGAACATAAGATTAATGGCCCCAAATCCCTGCCGTAGTATCTGGTCATGTTGTCGCTGAGTGTGCCATGAGATGTGGAAGGCTATAGTGCTTGGTGTGATTTAGTCATTTTTGACACGGTGGAGTTCTGAATGGTTAGGCAATGTTTGATTTTCTTTGTTTTTGGGGTCGTGTGATATAGTGCGGTACCTACCGTATGATGAAAGTAAATAAATTACATTGCTAATATACCATAAGGATGTGGGGTGAGTGTTATTAGGGCCGAAGCCTTGCTGATTGTATGCAGAATAACTGGTCTGGGAGGTCACTACTGACTAGGGCAGGTTAACAGCTGCACAGGCCTTGGGCATTGATCCTATTGAGGGTAATATGCGATGGGCCACTGGTGACTGGAGCTGGCTAGCAACAACGCTGGCCTCTGGTATTCATTACAGGCAGGGTAACAATGCATGTCAATATTGACTGGAACTGGTTGGCAGTAGAGTTGACCTCTGGTTTTGAATATTAGCAGGATTTAAGGTACAGGGGTCACTACTGACTGGAGTTACTTAGCAGGATAATAGATCTCAGGGGGACAATACTGACTGAAGCTGGTTAGTATGATCACTAGTCCCAAGGTGCTACTAATGACTCAAGTTGGCTAGAATGATAACAGGTCCCAGGGCCCAGTACTAACAGGAGCTGGCTAGTAGGCTTACATACAGGTCCAAAGGGGCCACTACTGACTGGAGCTAGCTAAAAGAATAACAGGCCCAAGGGTTGTGGGGGTGCGAGTGGCACCAGTGACCAGAGTTGGCTAGAAGCATTGACGACCTTTGGTATTGATTAAGTGCAGGATTATAGGTCACAGGTGGCACTGCTGAATACAGCTGGCTAACAGCAGTGGTGGCCACTGGGAAGAAGGAATTGAGAAAGCATAACTGGATATACTGGTTTCTTTAATACCGATAATTGGTTACCCATGAATGCCATAACGTGCATTGATATATTACATTACCAAATTACAATATTCTTATATTAATTTGATGTGACTGTTCGCCTTAATATGCCTGCAAAGTTACATGATTCTATTAGGGCCCAGAACCCTTTTATTTAGTGATGTCCATCTGCACAATTTCCTGCACCTTGTAGTAAATTAAACATTGACAAACAGAAGTGTTATTTCCAGAAACAGTGAATTTTGCAGCTTGTCTGTGTATCTTTGATCTGCACCTCATAGACTCCTCACACTCCTCTCGAGAGAAGATCCTGCCTCCTACTCATTAGTGTCGTTTCAGTAACTGTTTCTATCACGTGTTCATGTTTCATTGACTTGTATTAGGAGAAAAGTGTATAAAATACATTGTTGTAGCATTAGCATTATATACTCCAACTTGCTCTAGGGTGGATGCTCTCGTCCATTGCAAAGACAATTGTCACTTGTTAGTTTGCTTGGCCTCTTGCTATTGTTGTATTAAATGTATGATAGATTTGTTGGCCTCCAGGTGTGTTGTGTTTTATTTTATATATCATAAGAGATGACGAGGAAAATGGCAGTCCAGTATACACATTCTTCATATAAATCAACTCACACTATACTGTTCTGGAGGTTCCGTCCCACAGACATTATCTCTAACTGAACGCAGGCACCCTAGGAAGCATGTGCTTTTCAAACCAGGTGCCGTCTGATGCGGCGTCTTCGCTATTGGATAAGTCAATATGTCCGGAATTTTAGGAGGGTTACCGTATCTAGTGCACTCTCTGTTAGACAGCGCTCACCTGTGGTAGTAAGATGGCAATAGGCACCTTATCACCTACGCACGGTGCAGGGCTTTGATTTACAGAGCTCCTCACGCTGTGGAGAAGATTAGGTCACATTTACCCATTTTCCCATATTTGGTCCTGATGAAATGCCAACAGATTGCTCCATGACTACACAAGGCATTAAAAACGTTGACCTGAAGTATAGACCCAAGCTTACCAGCAGGTCCATAGGTGATCGACACTTTCACACAGTGATAGGGGCCATTAGTTCCTCAATTTCTCTGCCACTGTTTTTAATCTCACCATGGACCAGGAAGATCACATTAACTATATTGTGGTAACTGGTCGATAGTTGATCTTATATTCAGACTTCACCAATCTCACATCTTATGACACAACATCCTCTGTCCTACTATGCTCATCCGGCGTACTTAATAAAAGATCTCTGACAAAGTGCTCTCTGGTGGTGCCCGCCAGGCATTGTAGCGCCGGCCTGGTGAGGAGTATAGCCCAATGATGAAGCATGTCACCTTCAGGTGAGTGAACGCAACTTGACTTAGAAAGCACATGCTTCCTAGGGTGTCTGAGTTCAGTTACAGATAATGTCGTTGGGACTGAACCTCCGGAACAGTATACTGTGATTTGACTTTTTATTTTAACACATGTACATAGTAGATATTGGCCCTTCCTTGTTTCACAAAAATGATCGGATACCTGCCTCGGAGCGCACTTCTTACAGACGAGTATGGGGTTATCATGTTGCTGTTACAAGCTCCTTACCTGTGCGAGTTATCGGGAACGATGCAGGGGGCAGACCCAAACCAGCTACATGTGGAAATCAATGACAAATACTGAAGAATGAACAGAGCTTCCAAGCTGGTGACCATTACTTAATTGACCTTGAAAATAAAAGACACGTTTTTAGTATTCTGGTGACTCATGACCATAAAAATCAAAGGTTATAAATTCAATATTGTGTAAAATACTTAAAAAATGGAACTGGGTGTGCTGAATCGGATGTTGTCCTAGGTCATGTGTGGCACCTTCCACCACTATTGCTTATGGGACTTGTAGTTTTGTTTTTCTCATTAAAAGGATGGGCTTTAAAGTCCCAGTGTTCTAAGCGATGTTAGTTAAAATCAGAGGCCTGACGGACGATGAAGCATGACATGTTTCTGCTTAGCAGTGAGATGACTGACAGTTCCTCCATTCTTTGACCTACAGAGGCTCGTTGGCCAATCATATTTTTTATCAACGACAAAATAACTTATATTGCAGCTTGTGTCAACTGAAGAGATAAAATGTTTAATCAACTATAGACAAACATGAACAATAAAGAACTTGAGTTTCTGGAAAACTATCAAGCACCCAATCAGAATCAGCCGCCTTTCACACCCAGGAATTCTTGAGGCTTTGGAGAGGGTGAATTGCACGTGGTATAAGAGAAACACTACATCGACTCAAAGGTCACTTCTCAGGGATGTACTGAAATGCCAGCCTCATAGCACACTTAGCCAGCTCTTCACCTCCTCCTCCTCAAATTGTTGACCAGCTATCAGGGCAAATGAGCCTGCAGCAAAGCATCGCTGGCTTGGTTCCACACCGGACCAGGCAAGGTGGTCAACTCCATACTCCTCCAAGTCAGCAACCACTCTGGTCGAGCCAGTCCTAACCCCACATGAATGTTCCCCATCACAACTATTTTAATGGTACTAAGTTATGTTTCTGCCAAATGACTGAGTCAAAAAATTGAAAGGTTTTACTATGAAGTGCTGAAAGAGAAATCATTAAGTTTTTCAATATTTCTGAGTCTGCCACAGTACACAGGAGCATTATTTCTCTACAGCAAAAAATCATGTATGTGCCCTGAGTGCAAGATAACTGTTATTATTCCAGCAGAACGAAATGCCATCACTAATGTGTACATCATTTTAAAGACAAACCCAGAAAAATGTACGGTCAGTGTTGTTCTTCTGCCTGTTAAAAGACTATCTCCATTAATGTGTCAGGAAATAAAATACTATGAGAAATCCTACTCTATGGCAGGGTGCTGCCTGCCACTATATTGCAGGTTACTTCTAACATAATCTGATTTATACATACATACTCCAGGGTGCTGCCAGCTATAGGGTCTGCACACAGCAGACTGGAGCCACTCAGGAAGGAGGTAAGCTCTTCATTTCATCTTAAGCCCTTAGGTTACATTCACAGCCTGATGGTCCGGAGAACGTTATCCTCGCTCTAAATACACCGAGCAGATGGACTTAGCCCATCATAGGCTGTGTTGTGTGCTGGGTGATGCCTGGCATCTTATTATCGTTGGCGGGAGGATGAAGCTCTGATAGGAGCTGCTTCAAGAAGAGCAGAGAAACAGGTCCACAGATCGCCACAGAGCGACAACTGCCCAGAAGCTGAAGAAAGAACTCTGGAACAGGAAACCTCCTACACCCTGGAGATTCTTCAGGATAAGCAAATGATGGTAATGAAATGCAAACTGCAGCAATAAGGTCACACACTACAACATCTTTCCCTTTAAAACGAAGATTATAGCCTACAATAAAAAACTAAACAAAAAGCAACAAAACTAGAAAATACATTTCCAAACGCTGCAAAAGAGAAACAGTTAATACAAATGAACAATATTAAACTTTGTTGGTACCTTAGTAATGTGCTTACTTCTTGGCTTCACTCCATCTGCAGCAATAACGCTCTGAAAGGAGAAATTACTGCTGTGAGTCTCAGAGTCTTCAGTATTACTGGTCTCAGTCACGAAGACTTTGGTGTCGGAAGATAACTTTCTCTTATTTGGCTTTATTGTTCCACCAGTCACGCCATCGCTTTTAGCAGACACGCTACTGTCGGCAGCATCACAACTTCAGGCAGATCAGCAAAGCGGATATCACCACTCACATTGGGTGAACAGACTCGTCTCTGCTACATACATCCACTCTGTTCTCAAATTTGCTTGGGGCTGTCAAAATGCAAAGAGCTGCAATATATTCCTCACACTTTCCTGACTACCTTGTTTTAAAAAGGTATGACATTCAAGCGTGATTCTTGGTTCATCTGCAAGCTGAATTTTTTTAGAGGTTCTATTGCCACACAATACTAGTTCCATATTCCAGTTTGTCCACATGGTGCTTCAGAAAAGTGTTTGTGGGCTCAAAATCAGAGGGACATCTCCCATTCCAAGCCCGTAGCCCTTTTTCTACTGTTAAGTTAAAGATCTGCAGGGCTGAAGCGGTGCACCTCTCTGGTTTTTCAGAGCTGAGTAATGGGATGCCCAATGCAAGGTTTTCTTCTTCCAGTATGGTTTCCATGCCCCTTAGTGGTTCATAACAGCAATAAAAATTGCCAGCAATTACAATGGGGTTATTATTTGAAATAGAATCAATAATCCCTCCTAGTTGGATAATGAATGGTGATTCTTTAGAATGATCTCTTGGTCTTATGTATATGTTAAGGAGAGAGATCATAGATTTGTTGGAGAACTTTAAACATACACCCTGGATATCATCTGAACTGGACGACTATTTTGATGTTTACTTGGTTTTCAGCCCATTTCAAGAGCCCGCCGGAGGGTCTGCCTTTTTTTGGTTGAATTCCCTCGATAATGAATGTTCGATATCCCACCTTATATAGGGGTTCCAAACGCCCAGGTCTCTTGGAAGAGGCATAGGTCATATTTGTCTATATAGTCTTGCCAGTCAGGTTCCAGGAGTTTTTTTGTTAAACCAGCAATGTTCCAGGACAATAATTTAACACCATTTATATTGGGGGCACTAATCTCTTCTCTTTGCCCCCTATCCCGATCTAAGTTTGATCCTTGGTTCGAACCAAAGATGGGTCCGCCCTTAGCATCATCATCTTAAGCAATTTCCCTGTTCAAACTTCTTGTCCTGTGAGTTCCCCAACAGAGAAGCTGTGTCCCTAGACTTGTTGCTGTCTGGTCAGTAGATGAATTTAGTCAATCTGCTGCTTCGAGGCCGCTTTGGGGAATCAGGATGGTTCCAGGGGCTCCAGGGTTAAGGGGGAAACTACTGCTCATTCTATCAGTTTGATTTTGCCGAATGGAAATGTTAGAATTGATTAGGTTCAAGGTTTTTAAGTTATCAGCTATAACTTTTGAATATACGGTCACCCTAATATCATGTAAGCCCCCTCCTTCTTGCTGTAGCCGATCGGCGCTCTTTATGTCAGATTTGATAACAGAAAGGCAGAGGCGCTTGGTCCTTATCCAATGTATAACCTTGTTAACCAGGGAGTCCCCATCCTCCCTGGTTCCTGGTTTCAATCTAGGGACATTTGTAAGAAAAACATTATGAGAAGGAAAACCCACATGGGGCTGGCGTGGAGGTTCCGTGTCTGGTGCTTGTTGAGGTGCTACTTTTCTCCGTCTGTTCCCCCATTCCCTGTCCCCCTTTCGTAAGCTTGCGGGTGGTAGACTACCCAGGGGGCTTTTCTTGTGGGGGGGATTTACTGCCCTCTGTGTGCTATATGCCATTCCTGTGGGGTGGTCACCGGATGTCCTAGGTTTGGTCTCAGGCTACGGGTATAACCTGTGTTATGCTGCCCATGGAGGTTATCAGTTTGGGAATTAACCCTCCCAGCAGACAGTCTTTGTATCTTGTGGCCTCACCTGGGGTTTCATGTGGGCATACATACCAACAGACCCGATTCAGGCGGGAGACTACCGATTTTAAAAGCCAAAAATGGCTTTATTTTAGCTGTCTCCCGCCTGAAATTGCATTTTCTACAACAAAAGTCAATGGGGAATTTTCATTCTCCCGATTTTTTCTTTTAAATCTCCCACTTCCTGGTCCTTAAATGTTGGCATGTATGTGTGGGTGCTGTGGGCCCTGCTGTGGTCAGGTTAACAGAGAGCCTGATGGATATAGACACTGCTCCCACAGCGCGGGTTAAAGAGGGCCTTGGATGAACAACTGGATGAACAACTGCGCCTGCTGGAGATAGATACTGCTTACCACGGCGTGGGCTAAAGAGCCCTTGAATTACCTGCCCATGCGCTGAGGACAGACACTGCGCCCCGCCGCGGAACGGGAGCCAGGAAGGCCTTGAATTAACAACTGCGCATGCGCGGGGACAGACACTGCCTCCCGCCGCGGAGCGCGAGTTAAGGAAGGCTTTGAATTAACCAACTGCGCATGCGCTGCGGATAGACACTGCTTCCCACAGCGTAGTTACAGAAGGCCTGTGGATGAACAACTGCGCATGCGCTGGAGATAGAAACTGCTCCCACAGCGCGGGTTAAAGAGGGCCTTGGATGAACAACTGCGAATGCGCTGGAGATAGATACTGCTTACCACGGCGTGGGCTAAAGAGCCCTTGAATTACCTGCCCATGCGCTGAGGACAGACACTGCGCCCCGCCGCGGAACGCGAGCAAAGGAAGGCCTTGCATTAACAACTGCGCATGCGCAGGGGACAGACACCGCCGTTAAGACAATCCAACTCCAGAAGTCGGTGGAAGAAAGATTTCTTTACTTAGTTCACAGCACCGGCCCCGACAGCACGGAGCGCAGCAAAGGATTCAGC
The DNA here is from genome assembly GCF_964261635.1 of Lissotriton helveticus. Classification (NCBI taxonomy): domain Eukaryota; kingdom Metazoa; phylum Chordata; class Amphibia; order Caudata; family Salamandridae; genus Lissotriton; species Lissotriton helveticus. Next base: position 2,389,138 of record NW_027611666.1, read on the forward strand.
TCAGAGCCAGCACAGGTGGGACGGGCTCCGCGCAGGGACACAAGCCCAACAATGACAGTGTCCGCCGCAGAGCACGAGGCGCCTCGCGCCGCAGCACGCGCTGAGATGTATGGAAACGCTGAGCTGTATTTCACTGTAGAGCTCCTTAGTTCTGCTCCCCTGGGCGGGTCTCTCTTCTGCGCAGGCGCAGTGAGGCCGTGTCCTCTGTCAAAGGCTGTTCACAGGCTGCACTCTGTGCGAGGCCCCAACACCTTGTGATTGCTCTGCCATGAGAAGTAGTGTCTGCGCTTCGCACGTGCGCAGCTGTGACGCGCAGTTTTGCGCGTGCGCAGTCGTGAGACGTGATGTTTTGTTCCTCCTCACGGCCCCTCTCTCTCCTCCCCCCTCTCCGGTGCTCAAGCAGAGGGGATCGAAAGCCGGAAGTTGAACACGCGCGTGATTTTAAATTTATGAAAACATTCACCAACAGAAGTATCAGAGGAGACAGAATATCTGGTATTTAGGTTACAAAGCTGTTCGATTTTGCTTTTATGTTTATTTATACCTATATATTCTCAGGGTATGTCATCTCGAAGGCTCACAAACGAGGACTGTTGGAAAGAACAGAGAGGCCCGACTCTAGAGATGGACGCCTCTCTCTCCATATATGTTTAATTATCTCTCTTCTGCATTTTCTATTTTAAGAGCAAAGCTCTGCCTTTCCTGTTCACATAGATCACTAGAGGTGACAAGATATATTTGCCACAAAAAGCACCTGAGCCTGGCGCCAGTGATCCTAATGTTGAAGGCCTTGGTGAATGTGGAAACTACACACACAAAGGATAGAGAAGGAGATAACTATGGAGATAACCACACAATACTTCACTTTCTTAATATTTGTATCTAAGAGTCCATACACATTACCTGGATACGTTTGACTATCGGTCAACAGGTGACCTTTTGTCATTATATTCTCCAAAATATATATTGACCGAAAAGCATGGTGTACTTAATATTGATATGTCTGAGACTATACTCTTTACCTGTGTCCGCTTAAAAACCAGTCCCTTATCGGAGATGCTTCTTCCTGTATACGCTTGACAGTCAGTCCACAGGTGATGACCTTTTATCAATATATTATCTGTCTGCAGTACACTGCACATTACAAAGATAAATCAAGGGGTATCATGTGGTTGACCGAAAAGCATCGTTTACTCAATATTGATATCTATGAGCCTATACTCTTTACCTGTGTCCGCTTAAAAATCAGTCCCTTATCGGAGATGCTTCTACCTGTATACGCTTCACACTCAGTCACTGAAAGCCCGAAACCGGTCCTAGGATGCTTATTTCCAGTTCAGGGAGGGCCTGCCCTGGCTTTTTGGGCTGGACTGTTCCCATTGGGTGCAGGGTCAAGATTGATTTGCATATGGCTGGGTCCAAACTGGAATGGTCCAATTAAAAATGTCAGTGTGTTTTTAGGTCTCGCTGAGTCAGCGTGCATGCGCTGCTCAGAGAGACTTTAGTAAGTGAGTTTTAAAAATGCTACAGACTGGCTACAGCCTTGCATTCACACGAGCATGCACACGCTGCAGCCGCCATCTGTCTCCTCAGTCACGGGTCATTAAGTTGCTTGTTCCTTTCTTTCATGGCTCAGTAAGCCTTACAGCATGCTCCTCCATCCCCTCCCACGCAGCCCTCCTCCTCTGTTCGAACCCCCTTCCCTGCCTAGCCTTTCAGCACAACCAACACATAAACACACAACACACACACACACACACACCCACAACCACACAACTACAACCACACACACACAACCACACTCACACAACCACACTCACAACTACACTCACACAACCACACCCATAACCACACCCACACACAACCACACCCACACACACAACCATACCCACACACAACCACACCCACAACCTTACACAATGACAACCACACACACACAACCACACACACACACATAACCACACACACACACACAACCACACACACACAACCACACCCACAACCTTACACAACCACACACAACTACAATCACACACAACCACACACACAACCACACTCAGTCACACAACCACACCCACAACCACACCCACAACCACACACACAACCACACACAACCACACAAACAAACACACACACACACAACCACATCAACACACAACCATACCCACAACCTTACACAATCACAACCACACACACACAACCACACACACACACATAACCACACACACACACACAACCACACAACCACACCCACAACCTTACACAACCACACACAACTACAATCACACACAACCACACACACAACCACACTCAGTCACACAACCACACACACAACCACACACACAACCACACACAACCACACAAACAAACACACACACACACAACCACATCAACACACAACCATACCCACAACCTTACACAATCACAACCATGCACACACACACACAAACACACACAACCACAGCCACACCCAACCACACCCACACACACACAACCACACACACAACCACACACAACCACACACACACACACACACACAACCACATCAACACACAACCATACCCACAACCTTACACAATCACAACCATGCACACACACACACAATCACAGCCACACCCACAACCACACACACACAACCACACACACACAACCACACACAACCACACCCACACACAACCACACACACAACCACACCACACACACAACCACAAATGCACACACACCACACACACAACCACATACAACCACATCCACACACAACCACACTCAACCATACACACCCAACCACACCCACACACAACCACACACACAACCACACCCACACACACAACCACAAATACACACACAACCACACCCAACCACAGGGGTACTGTAGAGAGGTGCTGTACAGTGGTGCTGCAGAGGGGTGCTACAGTGTGGTGCTGTAGAGTGGTGCTGCAGAGTGGTGGTTTAGATTGGTGCTGCAGAGTGGTGCTGCAGTGTGGTGCTGTACAGTAGTGCTGCAGCGTGGTGGTTTAGATTGGTGCTGTAAAGGGGTACTGTAGAGTGGTGCTGCAGAGTGGTGCTGCAGAGTGCTGCTGTACAGTGGTGCTGCAGAGTGCTGCTGTACAGTGGGTAAGGAGCTTGAAGGTGATCCTCTTGTTGACCGGGAGCAAATGCAGGTTTCTCAGGTGGGTGGTGATGTGGCTGTTGCGAGGGAGTCCGAGGATGAGGCGTGCCGAGGCGTTTTGTAGGTGTTGGAGTCTCTTCTGGAGTGTGGCCGTGGTTCCTGCGTAGAGGGCGTTGCCATAGTCCAGCTTGCTGCTGACGATTGCTTGGGTGACCGTCCTTCTGGTTTTGGTGGGGATCCATCTGTAGATCTTTCAGAGCATGCGGAGGGTGTTGAAGCAGGAAGAGGAAACAGCATTAACTTGCTGGGTCATAGAGAGCGTGGAGTCCACAATGAACCCCAGGTTGCATGTGTTGTTGGTGGGTGTCAGGGCAGCTCCCCGCATAGCCGTCCACCAGGAGTCGTCCCATGCGGAGGGGGTGGATCTGAGAATGAGGACCTCTGTCATGTCCGAGTTCACTTTCAGCCGTCTTGTCTTCATCCAGTCTGCGACAGCCTTTATTCCCTTTTGGAGGTTGGATTTGGCGGTGATCAAGTCCTTGGTGAGGGAGAGGATCCGCTGGGTATCGTCGGCGCACGAGATGATGTTGAGGTGGTGTGCTCGGATGATGTTGGCGAGGGTAGGGCTGAGGGATGATCCTTGGGGTACGCCACAGGTGATCGTGGTGGCTTTGGATCGGAAAGGGGGAGGCGGACTCTCTGGGTTCTGCCGGTGAGGAAAAAGGTGATAAAAGTAATTAGCAGTATAAGCACATTGAACAAAATTAATAGTTCCACCATCTTTCTAAAACAATGTACATATGCCAGCATATAAAAACTGTATCCGACGTTTTCCTACGATGCTTTCCTGTGTGTGTGTATGTGTGTGTGTGTCTCTGTCTCCCATTCCCTGGGGGGAGAGTTTGTAGCTCCCCATTGAAGAAGAGTTTGTCGAGAAGGAGCTCACTGCATTGAATAATTTCTTGGTATGCACTTTGTATTAGTATTATAGGAAATCACAATGATTGATTGTCTCTTTTGTATTCTTCTTTCCCATAGGGTCTTCCACTTCAGTCCCTTAGGTGTGCCTCGGCCGCCGTCATCCCTTGGTCAGAAGGAAAAGGCTCAGGTAAGTGTTTTTGCTTTATGGTTTAGTCAAAGGAGGATGTGAGGAATAAATAATAGCTATGCATAAATGTGAAGGGAAGGGCTAGAGGTTGGAGTAACCAAAAGAAAAAGAGTAGCCGATGATTTCTGTCAAATGCCATATTTTGCGTACGCATTAGGAAAAAATGTTGCAAAGAGGCAGGGATGGAAAGAGTGCTGGTAGCGGGGGAGGAGGGGTGTTTTCTTGAGCAAAAGGGGAAAAAGTCCTCTTGCCAGATCCTAACTAATACAGAAGTAGTCTCTTCTAAGAGCCTGGTGTTCCCCCGAAAGATCTGTTTCTGAATTTTATAAATGCAAAAAGGCACACACAGACCAGTCCAAGCCCAGCGTTTCTAACCGCCACCCCCAGCTAGTCATTCCAGTCATTCTCCGAAGGGGCAGTTTGCCCTTAGGCCCAATGTGGTGCGCGCTCTGTCAGAGATGGTGCTTGGCGCTGGCGGAGGCAAATGTCGTGTGCCGAGGACTCCAGTCTACCTTTCACTATCGCTTATACTCTGTGCACACGGGTGCGCTGCAGAACCCGGGCTTCATAGGACAGTGCTATGAGTGCACGGCCAGTCATTCATGCTGCAATGACGAGCATTATTAACACACCACCATGGCCACCACAGGAATGTGCATCCCACAGAGAGCAGCGTTACACTCTGGAACAAGCTCCACACAGGCACAGCCCACCCTCTCAATCACACTCTTACCTCCTAGGTCCAGTGACTCCTCAGCGAGGAGCTGGTACAGAGTTATGATTCTGTTGTGGTGACACGGAGGGATGAGAGTATTTATTTAGGATTTTACTTGCAGGGGCTGATCTTAGGACTACTTTTCTTGGTTTTGAATTAACCAGGAACGTTGTTTCCATTGATGCAGCAGGTGCAGTAGCACTGAGGCTCATTCAGTTGGCTTAGTGCTATTGTTTACAATCCAAACAGCAGCTAGGAGTGGGGTGTGGGTAGGGGCATTTTCTGCTTTGCACTAGGGCCCATGACACACTGGCTACGCTATTGGAACCAAATGTTCTAAAATCAAACCTTGGCTTGTGGAAAAGTAAATTTTGCCATGTTCTGTGTCCCTACGCCTCATCCATCATATGTTATGTGTGCATGACCAATATGCATATGTTATTCCCCATGTCTGTTTAATGACGCAATTACAGTTGTGTCCACCTCTGGTATGTCAGTTTCCAGTCCTCGTGAATACTACGAATATCAGGCCTATGTAAAGTAATGTTGCCACGTTTCTTAGTGTGCACGTTATTCCATTATAAAGTCCCCGTTTCTAGGCCTCAAAAGGGCCCGGACATCAGATTCAGCTCCTGTCTCCTGAAAGCCTCGCTGAGGAGCGATACAGCCCCCACCTGTATCCTCGACCCTTCACTTACTTCCTGCCTCGCAGTGCCCGGTGCAGCTTGGCTCTGCCTCTGAGTCTGCCAAAAGTATGTTATAGTTCCAGTTATCAGTTCAGTCCTCCTTCTCTGCATTCCTAAACTACTGAACTGCATCAATAGTTTCCGTCATTGTCTAGCCTATTCGGCTCCACGCTAGAGAAAATACTGTATTAATGGTCATTTAATATTCTTCATCACGCACTACATGTAGAATAATGCATGGTCCAGTCTTAGAGTCAAGTTAGCTTTTCCCCTCATGACTTCTAGTTTATATCGACATGTTCCCTAAACACCAGATACCAGATAGGGTTTAGGTACATGTCGCTCCGACCCTCCAGACTTTAGTCTCTGCTCCTAGCACAGAGTTCATAGCCCCCAGCTTCTCCTAGTAATACGTCATTGCCAGTTTTCGCGCACCATTAGGTTAGAGGTCCCGGCTCCTTAGGTAGCCCCCTCCAATGTTTCCGCCCATTCATGACATATTCTGTTACGTTTGCATCACATGTCTATGTATACTCCCAGTTACACCTACTTTTACTGTTATCTCTCGCGACTGCTACGCGTCATGCCTTCTGCTCCACCCACTGTTACGCCTACTGCAATGTAATGCTATGTGTTTGCGCTATGTATATAAGTCAATGTATTGTTATTAAAAGTTAGCGCGCTCATCCCAGACCAAGCCCCAGCAGCTGCTGGGTCATCCTATGCAGGTTGTCCTGATCCTGTCCTTATGCTGTAATAAACCTGCAGAAACTCCTACTACCTCGAATCTTGACTCTTATTTTATTGAGCTATCTGTTATTCATTCATTCATTCAAAAATAGATCCGGTATTATTTATTTATATACCACATAATGGCGCCCGAACAGGGACTTGCCCTTTCCCCACGCGTCGGTGAAGCCACGCCGACCCCCTGACCCTCTGCAGTCGTGACGGAACCATACCGTGCACTGGCAGATATTTCTGCTCCAAGTATCCCTCAGGCCCACGGAGGAGACGGAGGAGGCGGTCCAGCATCCGAACGAGACGGTGGAGGAACGCGGCGAGTCCCGACCAGAGCCCAAGCCGAGAGTCCAAGGTCCGAGGTATCCGGAGGCCCACCTGTAACTGAAGTTCGTCGTCCGTCGTCCAGTCCAGTCCGAGGCCTTCCGTTCCGTGCTGCCCGGTGAGTACCATTGCTGGGGTAGTATCTAGACAGGACCAATCTAAATTGACTCCTGGTCCGTGGGTTGGTGGTGCCCAGACTCACAAACGAAGTGTTCACCTAGGTGGATACGGGTCTTGATGCGTCCCTTTATGGGACCGGTATGTTCCGTACTGTTATAGCAGTGCATCCAGTAATTCTAGTCTGTTCCGTTCTCGAGAAATTCTTGTATTTCTGTTTTCAGTATTCCAGGTAATATTCTGTTCAAACTGTTATTTATAATGTTCTTCATGTATTTTAATGTTGTGGTATGAGTGTGATGTGATTTCGTGTTTTTATTGTGTATTGTATTGTGTCCAGATTACAGTTCAGTCATGCCGCTCTTTTCCAAGTTACGTCAGATAAAAACTAGAAAGGGTCTGTTAGAGGAAGCGGTTCCTGTCCCGCCTAGGGACAGTCCAGGTCACTTTATGTATCAGAAACATGGCATAAGCGCCATAATGTATCTAGATTTATGGGTAGAGTATACCAAACAGTTAGAAGAAAAGTATAGATGGCCCGTATCGGGTACATGGGATGCCGAATGTATCATGCGAGTAGAAGAAGCATTATGGAAAAAGAAAGCCAGACAGTCACAAAAGGATGCCATCGAGTTATGGCGTAAAGAAGCGCATAGAAGAACGGAAAAGGAAGTCAGAAAGTCAGAGTTAAGTAGAGAATCCCAAGAACGAGCCCAAGAAAGAGAATTAATCGAGATAGGTGAACAAGTCAAAGCCGAACAGTCAGACAGACAGAGGCATGCCCTTATTAAGGGTATGTATCCTCTTCTTGCCGAAGGTTTGCCAAAAGCGACCCCAGAGGCATCCAGTAATTTCCCGCCACCATTAGTTCCGACCAAGCTACGTCATAAACCGACCGCAGCTGATATTTTTATTTCGTCCTATTTGGACGACACAGTCCCAGAATATGCAAATCCTGTTCGCACTCCGCCAGTCCCTGTAAATCAGGCACTTCCCGCTCTTCCAGACACCGGAGTACCTGCTACGGTACCCCCGGTCCAGCCAGCATTTCAACTTCCCGCTCCGCCACGAAGAATGTCAGTCGACGATTCTAGTCTAGGGGCCGCAGGAGGAGGTCCTCCTCAAACCCCGCCGCCACACAAGCGTTTAACGTTAGCCGAATTACATGCACAAGCATCACAGCGTACGCCTAGATATCAGTCTGTTGCAGAAATAAGAAAATCCCTTGCCGAATGTTGCTATGATCCAGTCCCAGGCGAGGATAATATGGTTTTATATTCATTCCGCGTAAGAAAAGTGACCGAGTATCTAGTCACCTTACCGAATATGAAAGAAGATCTAGACAGAATATATCGTTTCATCCGTACAGGGGATGATCCAGAAAGTATTGGTGAGATTATGTCTCAAAGAAAAGCCGAGATTCAGCTCATGATATTAAAGTTCCTGATCAATTGTCTAATAAGAGAACAAGATTACCCGTCTAAAGATTCTGCCGAAATGAGAATCCTGACAAGGTGGAGTGATAATATAGCCGAGGGTAAGCACAAGACCGTCGGTGCCATGGAAAGTATGTACAAGAAAATCCGTAAAGAAATAATAAAGATACACGAACAGCGTAAAGCAGCACAAGTAAGCGAGAAAGAAAGTATCTCTGATCCTGAAGAGGAAGACGAGAATCCCGCCAGAATAGCGTATGTAGGAAAATCTAGATTTCCAGATCGCCATTTACGTCTAGAACACAAGTCTATTTTTCATCATCCAGCACCAGAACAAGGTTCTCTAGAACAAGTATTTCAAGCTACCGATCACATCCTGAAATCACGAATCGGTTATAGTGAGTTAAGTACCATGCATGAACAAGAACTAGCCCGATCAGCAGTCCGATGGATTACTGATTCTACCACTTTTCCAGACGAAATAGTGGCACAAATGTTTCTGAAATTGCCCCCAGCCGAGCAACGACTGGTGGGTATGTATATGATCCAGCACCTCATTACTCTGTATGAGGGTCAACATTCTGATGTCCGGGTCCAGGTCCGTTGCATGATATCCTGAACGAGTTACTCCAGTATAGATGGAGAGGTCTAGGTACCGATTTAATTAGTGTCATTCTAGAACAGCGCCACAAATATAGAACGTTTCTGAACCCGCATTTTGTTCATGTCTCACCCCCAGAAAGTAAATCATTCTACATAGACAGACAGAATCCGTTACGAGAAGTCCACCCAGTCCAAGGGGCGGGTGGCGTAATGCAACGAGTGTTTGTATACACTCCGATTTCAAAGATGGAACTTCTTGAAATGAAGAAATTAATTCCCTGTCATGACAAAGATCCAGCAGGGTTCCATAGAGAATTAAAAGACATGCTCCGTATGGGAGAATACACTTACCCAGACATCATTAAAATGTTAAAGGTCCTGTTACCGGCAGGGGTGTATGAAAAGCTAAAGGAAAAGGAATGGGAGGTGGGAGAGAAAAAGATCGATTGGACAGCTCTAGAAGCTGAAGACAAGGCACGAGTACCAGGTACCGGTCTTGGAGATAGATGTAAAGAATTACCAGAATTACTGATTCAAGTTTTACCCAGATTATTGACAACTAGGAAAGAAGACTGGGATGCAATCTCAGCCTGTAAACAGAAACAAGATGAAGATATTAGTGATTTTTATTCTAGATTTGAGAAATGTTTCAGTATCAACAGTGGTCTCAAGACAAGTAGTGAGTCATACCCTCATCTTTTTGTTACCAAATTAGTCGAGAATTCAAGTCCACAAATTAAAAATCGAGTTTTGAAAGTCGAAAGCACCTGGCAAGCAAATACCCCGTCCCAGATGCTCCAGATGCTCCAGTATCACCAGAATAGAATCAGAGAAGAACAAGAACACGAAAGAAAACGTATGAAAGACACGAAAATGAAAGTGCTAGTTGCACAATCTGTTCCTCAAGACAGTCAGAAGAGGGGTCCGAATCAAGCCAGTCATCCTGCAGCTCCCGTTAAAGGGAACTGCAATTATTGTAAACAACCAGATCATTTTATAAATGAGTGTGCAGTTCTGAAACATAACATAGCTACTGGTAAGACTAAAGAAAGACCACGTCCGCCTAGACAAGAACAAGTTTCACAGATTCCTCAGTCACAGAATGCACCGCAGACAGTTACAGTACCGCAGCCTATAGCTGCAACACAGCATGTCACATCGCAGATGTACCAGTATGCACAGTCTGAGTATCCAGAATATCAGCCATATTCATGAAACAGCCTAGAGAGGAAGGTAGGCTTGCCTCTCATCGAGATACCTGTAGATCAAGAAGGTCCCTATGTTCACAGTCAAGTATTAGGGAAAGATAGAAAGTTTTTGATCGATACAGGGGCAAGTAGGACCACAATTAGTCACGCCGAAGTTCCAGGGGCTCCGCTCTCAGGCTCAAGAAATGTTTCCCTTGGATTTTCAGGAAAGCCAATAGTTAATGAGATATCCAAGCCAGTTACTCTAGAAGTAGGTCCATTGTCCCGTACTACTGATCTGTTACTTACTAAGTCATGTCCAGAAAACCTATTAGGCATTAAAACACTGAAAGAGTTAGGTGCAGTCATATGCTGTTCCCCAGAGGGAATACGTCTGTTCCTACGTGACTTTAAGGGTCACTATGTATTACGAGATTTTGATTCGAGATTGTCTAAAGTTCCACAGCACTTATGGGCGCAAGGTCCAACTGATGTAGGTTACATGCAAATCACACCCCATCGTGTGACTCTCAAACCAGGTGTAGTGTTACCCCGAATCAGACAGTACAGATTGCCACCTGAGGCTGTAGCAGCCTTATCCAAAATTATTGACGAGCTCATGGCTCAAGGAGTAGTTGTAGAAACTGACTCCAATGTATGCAATTCTCCGATCATTCCAGTCATGAAACGTACTGATCCAAATGCACCCCGAGTATATCGATTAGTGATTGATTTACGAGAGCTTAATAAATGTATTATTCCTCAGTACCCAGTTGTCCCAGATATCTCTTCCCTGTTAACAGCCATTGATTCCGAAGCCACGTTCTTCACTGTCATAGACCTCAAGAATGCATTTTTCAGTGTTCCGATTCATCCAGACAGCCAGTTTCTTTTCGGATTTTGTTTAAATGGAAGGAGCTATATGTTTACACGCGCTCCTCAAGGTTTCACAGAAAGTCCTAGTATTTACAGTCAAGCACTCAAGAGACAACTAGACAACATTCACATGCCAACTGACACTGCCCTGCTCCAGTATGTCGATGATCTACTGATCACAGCCCGTTCTGAACGTGACTGCGAGCGAGCATCCCTTACAGTCTTGTATTTTCTAGCCGAGATGGGGCACAAGGTGTCACCTTCGAAGCTTCAATTCTGTGTCCAGCAAGTGGTATACTTAGGACACTTACTGTCCAAGAGGGGTAGGCAGTTGACACCCGACCGTATCCAGTTAATAGCGAGTCTTCCCCAGCCCAGAACCCAGAAGGAGGTACGTGCCTTTATCGGCCTTACTTCTTATTGTAGACAATGGATTCCCCAGTATGCATTTCTAGCCAAGCCACTGATACAGTTAACGACACAGGAGGCAGCCGTATCGACTGTCCTCCCTTGGACATCTGACCATACACTTAGTTTCAACGAGTTAAAGAAAGCCCTATGTCAAGCTCCAGTTCTAGCTACACCGAACTACAGTAAGCCTTTTACACTTTTCGTTACTGAACGTGAAGGTACAGCATTATCTGTTCTCACACAAGATCAAGCAGGACAATACAAGCCCTGTGCTTATTTTTCGAGCACATTAGATCCAGTCGCCCAGGCGTTGCCTGCGTGCCTCAAATCAGTTGCAGCCACAGCACTAGCTATCAGACAAAGTGATTCCATAGTTTTAGGACACTCCCTGACAGTACAAGTTCCACACTCCGTAGAAGTTCTTTTGAACCGAACACAAACACAGCACTTGACAATTGCACGTTTAACAGGTTATGAATTGACACTGTTCCAGCCACACATAGAAATTAGACGCTGCAACGTCCTGAATCCTGCTACACTGTTACCATCAGTTAATTCAAATCCAGACCCACATGATTGTGTGGAAGTAGTTAATATTACGACAAAACCAAGACAAGACCTGACAGACATTCCGTTACCAGATCCCGACCTGACACTTTATGTGGATGGTTCATGTATGAGAACTAGTACAGGAGAACTAGTCGCCGCGTATGCAGTGACTACTGACACCGACGTTATTGAAACACACCGTATTGATACCCTGTCTGCTCAAGCAGCAGAGCTAGTCGCTCTGACACAAGCCTGTATACATGCCAAGAACCTGAAAGTTAATGTTTACACAGATTCACGTTACGCATTCGGAGTTGTACACGACTTCGGAGTGCTCTGGCAGGAGAGAGGTTTCATGACTTCTCATGGAACCAAGATTCAGCATGGTCTCCTTATTCAAGCCCTGTTAGATGCCATACATTTACCGACATCTATTGCTATCATGAAGTGCAAAGCACATACGAAAGTTACTGACATTATTTCCCAAGGTAATGATCTAGCAGATCGCACAGCCAAGCTTACAGCACAGACTCCAGACATTCCAGTTAACATGACACATACTCCAGATCCGACTACATGCATGACAGTTAAGGACCCTACACAAGATGTCATAGATATCCAGTTACATGCTACTCCTGAAGAAATCAAGAAATGGTCCGAACAAGGAGGGGTCCAGACAGATCAAGGATGGTTAACGAAGGGTAGAGCCACATGGTTTCTCCCCGATTCTATGGTTCAAGTCATTATCAATACCGCACATAGTCCAGCACATTTAGGAGAAAAAGCTATGTTAGACAGTATCCAGAACATTTGGTTCAACAAGCATTTACGAGCTGCAGCCAAGCAGAAAGTCCGTACCTGTATGATATGTTGTCAGTTTAACCCAGGTAAAAGTGTCCCGGTGGAACAAGGTGGTTTCCAGCCCCCTGACCACCCTTTTGAGGTCCTCCAGATGGATTATATTCAGATGGAGCGATGTCGAGGTTTCAAGTATGTCCTTGTAGTTGTATGCGCTTTGTCCAGGTGGACAGAAGCATATCCAGTCCCAGATTACACAGCCGCGACCACTGCCAAGCAGTTGGTTCGTGAGTTTTTCCCTAGATACGGACTCCCTAGAGTCGTATATTCTGATAACGGTCAGCCATTCTCCTCAGAGTTAATGAAGCACGTTTCCCTTTTGTTAGGGTACCAGTGGAAGTTTCATTGTGTACGCCATCCTGAAGCAGCCGGTCTGGTCGAGAGACATAATCAGACCCTGAAAATCCGCATTGCCAAAGTTTGTAAAGAAAAAGGTGTGGACTGGCTAGTAGCTCTGCCAGTCGCTTTATTTTATATGCGCATGGTTGCACATTCCAGATCAGGTCTGTCCCCGTATGAGGTCGTATTCGGCCGCCCCCCTAACATGTGGGGTACTCCTAGACCCCGAAGTATTACCGATGTTTCATGTAATATGTTGACAGATTACCTAGCTTCCTTGATGTCTGCCCTCAACTCATGTCGTTCACAGGTTGCTGCCGCCTTTCCAGACAATACCGAGGTGGCACCGCACGAGATCGTTCCAGGCTCCTTGGTGATGATCAGAAATTTTGACAGATCAAGTCCGCTGGAACCACGTTGGAAGGAGCCACGTCAGGTCCTCTTGACCACCCGTACTGCCGTCAAGTTGGAAGGCAGGAAGGGGTGGGTCCATCTTTCTCATGTAAAACTTTTCAATGGATTGAAACCAGTCTCCAAGAACATTTCCAAGGATTCCCAAGATTCTAAAGACTGCCAAAACATTGTTTTAAAGGACTGTCCCGCAAAAGACATTACTACAACCCCTCCCCTGTTAGAGAAAACTCCGCAGCAGGAGTATAAGTTAAAGCTCAGGTCTAGTAAAATAAGTCAGTCAGTTTGATTGTATAAGTCCTCCCCTAGGTGAAACGGTTAGATTGTTTCTGACATGTATAAAATAGACCCCCATAGTGAGAGAGTCAGTCTAAACGCAAACCGATGTATTGTTTTTCTGAGTTTCATATTATTCATCAGCATTTTGATTTCCTGCACCAGCTATGCGTTCTATCTGTATTTTCCAGTTCTTCATGTAAATATGTCTGCTAATGCTACAGTAGAGCACACGTTTAGTGATCTGCCTCCTCACGAATATTCTTACCGCCTCGCTATGCGTAACAACACATTTATCCGTATGTTACATTATTCACACCAGACCAGCAATGCCACTAATTGTTGGGTGTGTGGTCGACTCCCCCCTTTCCAGACACCGAAGGGAGTTCTGCCACTTTTTCCTTATCCATTCTCACACAATGGTTCGTGTGGAGCATGGTCCACGTTAACGTCATCCTCAACAGATATGTCTTTTCTTAACAGTACATGTTTTCCAGACAAGAAAGGTCTCCCCCACAGAACAGGTTTAGATCTAGAAAATGAAGTATATAATTTAGGTAATTATTCGTCGAATTTCATGGTCCTGAATGTTCAGTCTGATACTACTCCAGACTTACCTGCTATTTCAGTACTACCTGTTAAAGGCGAATTATGTGTCCGTAGTTATGGTTCCATACATGTAGGTCATAGTGAATGTACTACTGTTATCCAGTATAGTGACAGTGGGAAATCTGTTTTCAAAGCTTCACGTCATTCTTATTTTATTTGTGGTCAAACCGCATATGTTCGTCTGCCCCTCGATTGGGAGGGAACCTGTTACATTGCCTTCCTACTGCCACCTGTTTTCCTAGCCCCATCTGATTATCACAGAAACACACATCTAGTACACATTAGACATAGAAGGGAGTCCCCAATTGTCGATTATACTGAAACTACTCTAGAACAGTATACAGATTTCAATAAAGGTTTCTTCTTCTTTGTAGGACCTGTCCAGAATAGTAAACTGATCCGTAGGTTAACAAGAACCCTTGAAGCTGTAGTAAATGAGACTGCCTCTGCTCTAGGTAACTTAACCGAAGAACAATCTGCTATGAGATTTGTCGTTTTGCAAAATCGTCTCGTCCTTGACGTCATACTGGCCGATAGGGGCGGGGCCTGTAGAGTCATCGGATCTAGTTGCTGCATTTTCATTCCAAATAACGCACCGTCTGTTTATTCAGCTATAACCAGACTCCATAAAATTGCCCATCTGTTACACCAAGATCCAGGCACCTGGACATGGTCCGGTTGGTTCTGGAATATAATTTCCGCCTGGGGATGGAAAGTCCTGTCCTTTCTAGGTATTGCAGTAGCGATCATATTTAGCTGCTGCCTCTGTATACAATGTGGCCCTGCGATTTGCAGCATGTGTGCTACCTCTTGTATTCCTAGTCCCAAGCCCCGTTCTAAATCCCGTTCCAAGACAATTCGAGACGAGCAAATGATACTGTATGAAATGATAGATGGTATCATGAAAATTGATGTTTCCTGATGGAAACGTAGTGACAAGGAGGGAATGTGGAAAAGTAAATTTTGCCATGTTCTGTGTCCCTACGCCTCATCCATCATATGTTATGTGTGCATGACCAATATGCATATGTTATTCCCCATGTCTGTTTAATGACGCAATTACAGTTGTGTCCACCTCTGGTATGTCAGTTTCCAGTCCTCGTGAATACTACGAATATCAGGCCTATGTAAAGTAATGTTGCCACGTTTCTTAGTGTGCACGTTATTCCATTATAAAGTCCCCGTTTCTAGGCCTCAAAAGGGCCCGGACATCAGATTCAGCTCCTGTCTCCTGAAAGCCTCGCTGAGGAGCGATACAGCCCCCACCTGTATCCTCGACCCTTCACTTACTTCCTGCCTCGCAGTGCCCGGTGCAGCTTGGCTCTGCCTCTGAGTCTGCCAAAAGTATGTTATAGTTCCAGTTATCAGTTCAGTCCTCCTTCTCTGCATTCCTAAACTACTGAACTGCATCAATAGTTTCCGTCATTGTCTAGCCTATTCGGCTCCACGCTAGAGAAAATACTGTATTAATGGTCATTTAATATTCTTCATCACGCACTACATGTAGAATAATGCATGGTCCAGTCTTAGAGTCAAGTTAGCTTTTCCCCTCATGACTTCTAGTTTATATCGACATGTTCCCTAAACACCAGATACCAGATAGGGTTTAGGTACATGTCGCTCCGACCCTCCAGACTTTAGTCTCTGCTCCTAGCACAGAGTTCATAGCCCCCAGCTTCTCCTAGTAATACGTCATTGCCAGTTTTCGCGCACCATTAGGTTAGAGGTCCCGGCTCCTTAGGTAGCCCCCTCCAATGTTTCCGCCCATTCATGACATATTCTGTTACGTTTGCATCACATGTCTATGTATACTCCCAGTTACACCTACTTTTACTGTTATCTCTCGCGACTGCTACGCGTCATGCCTTCTGCTCCACCCACTGTTACGCCTACTGCAATGTAATGCTATGTGTTTGCGCTATGTATATAAGTCAATGTATTGTTATTAAAAGTTAGCGCGCTCATCCCAGACCAAGCCCCAGCAGCTGCTGGGTCATCCTATGCAGGTTGTCCTGATCCTGTCCTTATGCTGTAATAAACCTGCAGAAACTCCTACTACCTCGAATCTTGACTCTTATTTTATTGAGCTATCTGTTATTCATTCATTCATTCAAAAATAGATCCGGTATTATTTATTTATATACCACAGGCTTCCCATTCCAAAAAGATAGTACCCTGATCAAGCTACTCAACCTCTGTGTCCCACTTCTGTTTGCCATGGTCAGGAGTCATACACTTTGCTCTCCTGCTGTACCATTTTGCACCGACATTTGCACTTCTGCCTGATATGCAAAAACAGCTATTTACTGAATGAAGTGTGAAAATTGAAGTTTGCAATGGTCAATCAATCAATCAATCAATACATTTGTAGAGAGCGCTACTCACCCGTGAGGGTATCAAGGTGCTGAAGGGAGGGGTGGGGAGGTGCTGCTACTGCTCGAATAACCAGGTCTTGAGGTGACTCCTGAAGGTGAGATGGTTAACAGGTTCAAAAGATATTGATTACACTGTGGGCAATATATAGACATGTTAGAGGAAAACTCTATTGCATCAGTACCAAACTGCGTAATTTGGACACAAGAACAGAAGAATGACCAATCATGGCCAGAGAAAAAAAGTTAATCTCACAGACGTTGATTTTTTTTAAACCTTACCAGCTATGTTCCTTTAAAAAATACACAATGCATTGGCAAAAGGAAGTGAAGAGGACGGAGTACAATTTGTGCGTATTAGGCAAAAACTAAGTTGACATTCTTGCCATTTCAATAAATAAACACTTAGGCGTGACTTCACACCTGGCTTGACACACAAAACCATAATCACTTGCTTTTTGTAATCACTAAGACCGCAACTCAGCACTTAAAAAAATATATATCTTTAAGAAACTGAGTATAGAAGTTAATATTTCATCAATAAAAGCATTGGTGCCATATCTTGGCTTTAATATTTGCTAATTGTTAGCGTGTTTCAAGAAAGGTACACAACAGGTTTTGTGTTTACATCCTGGCAGCCACGCCAGCCTCCATCACCGCTGAAGACTCCTTGGCGGTAGGATGGCGGTCACTTATCCATCAAACCATCTTCCCACACAACTCAACCTTCGGTTATACACAGAACCAGGCGCACTGCAGCCTCGTTCCCATATAATAATATTATGTTATGTTTTATTGATTTGCATAGTGCATTAATCACTCAAGAGGGTATCCAGGCGCTTGGACAGGTGTGTAGGTGTGAGGCCCCCAAGGTGCTTATGTGAAGAGCCAGGGTTTCAGCTTCTTGCGGAACTCAAGAGATGAGGAGACGGCTCTGATGTGTTGAGGCTTATGGGTGTGGGTGGGGCTAATACATGAAGTGGGTGGGGCCACTGAGGAAAGGGCGGGGCAGGGGGAGTGGGTGTGGCCTCCTAAAAAAATGTGAGCACCTGCACCTAATATTTTACAAATTGAGCACTGCTCCGGGCAGATCTGAAAGTCTTTCACCAGTGTGCTCTGTACGACGGACTGCCTACAACCCGAATCCAGTAAGGGTATCACATTTTTTCCATTGAGTGTAAAACTTATGTAGAAGCCAGAACCCATTTCTTCTGTATATACAATGGTTTTGGGTATACAACTGACATCCATCGGTTCTTCCGTTGACTTTTTTGGCAGACAGGTCCTGGCTATATACCCACACTCCCAACACTCGTAGCATTGGGGTCCCTGGAACGGAGCGGCATCACCTCTAAAGAGCTTGCCTTTCAGAGACTCCTGGGGTGGCCCGGTTTTCTTCTCATTTTGCATGCATCCTGTGGCATACCGTGAGGACCTATCAGGTTCAAAAGCTAGTGTCTTTGGTTTGGCCCGAGCAAAGGACGTTGCCATCTCTACAGGTTGATCTACAGAGAGATGTGGCTGTTGACATAGCCACCTCTGGGTGGGTGTTGGTAAGGCCTCACAAAACTGCTCCAGATAAATGACCACCAATATGTG
Source organism: Lissotriton helveticus (assembly GCF_964261635.1). NCBI lineage: Eukaryota > Metazoa > Chordata > Amphibia > Caudata > Salamandridae > Lissotriton > Lissotriton helveticus. The sequence continues at coordinate 2,407,464 of NW_027611666.1, forward strand.
TTCCTTGCTGTTCTCTTTGGGTCTTAACCATTTATCCGCAGCCGCCTTTAACTTTAAAAATATTGTCTTTGGGGTATCTCCAGGGTTACCTCGTTCCTTTCTGTATCTTGACCGATATGCTTAGGAATCCATTCCCAAATGTTCCAATATGACAGTCTTAATGTCCTTGTAAGGAGTGTTTCCTGTGGGGTTAGCCACTTGGTACCCAGCCTGGGCCTCCCCCGTCCTTAGCAGTGCTAAAAAGAAAGGCAACTTCCCCTCCGGCCATCCACAGCTGTGGCAGCCCTTACAAAATTCGTAAGGAAGGCATCCGGGTCCTCGCCCGGTTGATATTTCTAGAGGGATATGTTGGGGTGCCCTGCATGTACCCCATGGTGGCTCTGTTGATTCGTGGTTTAGTGCGTTTGACTGTCAGCAACCTTATGTATGCATTCAACCTGCTGGGTGAGCGAAGCCTTGAACATTTCCCTGTCCACTTGGGCCGTCGTCATCTGTCTCTCTATGGCCCATTCCATTTTTTCTTGACCATGAATTAGTTGTTGTATTATGCCCACATTCTACACCAAGTATTTAGAAGAGTCGGTCGAGAAGGAGCTCACTGCATTGAATAATTTCTTGGTATGCACTTTTTATTAGTATTACAGAAAATCACAATGATTGATTGTCGCTTTTATATTCTTCTTTCCCACAAGGTCTTTCACTTCAGTCCCTTAGGTGAGCATCGGCCGCCGTCGTCCCTCGGACAGAAGGAAAAGGCTCAGGTAAGTGTTTTTGCTTTATGGTTTAGTCAAGGGAGTATGTGAGGGATAAATAATAGCTATGCATAAATGTGAAGGGAGGGGGTAGAGGTTGGAGTATCAAAAAAGAAAAAGAGTAGCCAATGATTTCTGCTCTTGTCTTTGTTTCCGTCTCACTTATATCCTTTTCCCTGGGTCCCTTTCACCCCTCACCCCTCCGCCTCCCCTCTCGTCCCTCTCTGACTCAGACCCTTTCCAAAACCCCTTCAGACGCCCAGACGCACCTGGAAGAGCCACGTCCCTCCGGGGCCGTGGCGTAGTGACTATGCATCCTTCATTGAGATCTGGTCTCCTTCTTCTTCGGCTTTTCCTCCTCCGCCGGTCATTGGGGGTCCAGCAAACAAACAAGCCGGCCCTGGATATAATAATATACATACAGCTGACAACAAGGCGAGTGCTTTTCTGCAATGGCCAAAGTCATACAACTGAATTGAATTACCACCTATCTTAGTGACTCCACTGTTGACTAAGCGTTCGTCCAGTATTAACAGGCTTGAGAGCAGCAGTGAGCCTGGCTGACTGTAACTTATGTGTGCCTCAGTCTCACTCTCCTGAGCCTTGCCTGATGCGGAGAGTCTTTGACCGCTGACCGAACAGGCTACAAGGGCACTAGGTTGTGCCCTTCAATTTCTGGTGCTTTGCAGATATATTTTAAGATCTTTTTAGGAGTTTCTCGTTGCTCAAATGGGTGTCATTTCTTATAATTGTTTGTTTCCCTCGTCCTCATTGCTTGATTTTGCTTGTGAGAAAGTGTCACTCATAGTTATATAAATGTCACTCACAATTACACTGAAATTAAGAAAATGTCGCACATCTGAAACCCTGGCAGCTGTGCTGGTGTATGACAAATGCGGCAACTTGCAGGGGGCTTTGGTTTCCTCAGAAAAGATAATCTACAAAACCATCAAATTACTGCCACTCTTATGATCACTCGGAGGGTCTGTACAAGTAGTGACCGATGACTGACTCAGCTTCTTCAACACTGCAATGCTTCCCCCCGCCCGTCCCATTACCACACTGGGAGCGCTGGCAGCCTGGCAGCCAGCAGCTCCAAACTTCTCCCAGCCCCAGTGGCTGTTTAAATGTCCCAGATACAAAGCGCACCAATGCACCTTAGAAACGGGGATGCTGCAGCCAGGCTTAAAATAGACAGGCTCACGTGCCGTGCAACTGCGCATGCGTAGAAAACAGACACTGTCTCCAGCACGCGCAAAGAGTACAGTACAAATGGAGCTTGGAAACTGGGATTAGAGTGCCTCACCTCTCCTTGTGCACCGCGCAGTGGAGGCTGCAGGGCCTGGGGGAGATGTGGGGGCACGCCGTGGGCCCAGCTGCCTGTGAGGAGTGTGTTCCGGTGTGTTATTGCCACAGGACCAGGTGAGGTCTTGAGATACAAAGATTGTCTGGTGCTGGAGGGTCTCGAGCCTGCTCCGGGATTCATGTTTGTTGTTGTTGTTGTTGCATCGATCGATGATTATTTTATATCAACAATGCTCATTGGCCCTCGCTGCTGGAGTTGGGTCGCTCTTTTCAAGGCCTCAGCAAACGGTGACATTTGTTTCACCTTAAAAGTCTGTGTGATGAAAAGATCGACTTGAATAAAAAATTAGCTAGCTATCGCGCCAAGAATTTTCAATTCTATTAAGGACACGGAGGCGAGGATTATGCTTCTCTTTCTTTTATTTGCTACTCACAGCAGCCAATGAAAAACGTTTTGTATGCAAATAAAACTACATTTCCCATGATGCTTGTCCCTACATCACATCCTGTACAGCCCTATAAGAGCCACTGTATCCTGTTTCTCTTCCTCTTTCTTTGCTTGAACCGCAACAGTCAATAACATTAGTAATTGTAGTCCAAAAACAAGGAGAAGGAATCCCAACAACCATCCTCCAACGTGGAAAACACCACAAGCCGACTGAGAAGTTTACTTCTCTCAAACCAGAAGCGCACCAGCTCCGTCGTCTTTCTTGAACCTGAAAGGAATGAGACAGGAAAACCCCGTAACTTTTGCTTAAGCACCATATCAAATACCTGCGGGTGGGTAATTATTACCAATTCAGTAATAAACTGGGTGGGATAATCCTCGCCTCCGTGTCCTTAATAGAATTGAAAATTCTTGGCGCGATAGCTAGCTAATTTTTTATTCTATTACAGGACCGGAGGCTTCGTATTATGCTAGTTTAACGCTTATAATACACAACAACATTTATATCACCCACCGAATCTGTAATACTCGGTGAAACAGAAATTCAGACTTGAGGTGTTTGAACAATCAGAAATAATCATATAACATTACGAACCCTGGCATCATGAACAGATTGTAATTGAACGTTTGGTATGAAATCATTCCCTGGCCTAATCGCCCTCAACCATGTGGTTAGCATAGTCGCTGGCACACGTTAAAAGATTCTTTGCAACACAAACCACCATTAATTATATCTTGGATACTGAAGTAACTGGAACTGAATGGTCCCCAAACATGTTGAATAGGTATCCCTGCTGCCTTTATAGCAGACTTGAGCCAGAGGCTATTGAGACCGCAGTAACAGGTTTTAACTAGGACCTCTTGTAAATTTCAAAACAGTAACCCATAATTTGTAATCGAAAAGTATGGAATGTATAGATCCTGATAAGCTCTGATCCTGGTATAAAGCGAAATGAAAAAACCTTGTTTGAAGAGACTACCGTACCTGTAAAAATCCAGTGTAGTGTTACCTGCTGTAGGAACCGCGACAGTTATGAAGACCTAACATCACCGCATGAACTGGAATCGAACTCTGGGTAGTAAGTATAAATAGGACATTATCAATAAGGAAGACTAGAGCAAAAAAGGGGGGGGTGGTCCCCTTAGGAATAATCTGATCTGGGAGGAAATGAAAGGAATATCTGACGAAAAATATTGGCGCAAGCCCATCCATCCACCCTCCGATGGAAAGAACTAGCCGAAAAACGGTCCAACGGCCGTAGTAAGGCCGAACGAAAAACAATATACACACACTTATAGGTAGAAAAGCGTCCGTCCTGTGGGGAAAGTCAACCTCACAGTAAAGTCATGTGTGATGTATCTGCCATCTAACATGGTCACTCCACATTGAAGACCCGCATGGGCTGAAGAACCTGGAGTTATAAAGGAGCGTCAGCACGCAGTTAAGCGTCTGGCAAGTTTCCGTTGTTATCGGGAACCTTAAACCCAAAAGGGGTGATTGCTTACTTGACGGTGGACATGCGAGAAGTCTTGTGAAAGGGTACAAAGCACCCCGAGCAGGACACAACCTTTGCCATGTGTGTTGAAGTCGGTGTAGAGGTCCTCCTATATCAGAAATGTAAGGATCTGGTGCTGCTGCCAGTGAAAGTGTAATAATAATGCACATATGAAAAGCGCGAACGATCACCCGCAAAATACCACCTGGTGTTACTTTTACAGTATTGGCAGGATTCGAAACCTGGCCTCTGAGGGTGGACACCACCAAAGTTACAAGCCTTACTCTGAGTAGAGCTACTTGGTAAGGGTCTCGAGAGGTAGGGGACGTCAGGAAGAACAAGCAAGCTAGCGCCCAAGTCACATGGTAACGGGCTAATCTGGCGCCGAGGATCGAACCTTGACCCCCAGATTCCAGCGTCACACCCTTTGCCAATATAAGGTATTGGAAGGGTGTCTGAGGGAGTCGGAGTTTACCCCTCCAGTAGTAAGGAGATCAGGAACCTGCTAATTATTAGGTGATAGCTCCGGCACAAAATATATCGTAAAGTGTCAGAGACACTAATGGGAACGAATGTAATAATACCAAACACCATTAAGCGCCCAAAGGAATTCTTGCACGGCGAGCTCCAGATTGAGCTTGAAGGGAATATGTGAAGGATTGCACCATCAGCGAGTGCCAGAGAACGAGGTACCGTATGGAGGACGAACCCCCTGAGGCATAGGGGAACTGAAGTGTAACCAGATCCGCCCAAGAATTTGCGTATACCCGAAAGGGGACCGGAAGTTGAAACCCTGAAGCATAAGGGATTCTAGTCGAAAAAATGACCATAAGAAAATACAAATGTAAGGACTGGTATTATGACGTATCCTCGGAAATCTAGGGGAAGGCTAAACATGCCCATATACACTCGATACCGTGCAACAAAGCTAATGATGAACGGTCACTCATTTGACCTGGATAATTAGCCATGTTCCCGAAAAAGGATTTACAACTCTTGAAGGAGATGGGGAAGATGTACACGAAAAAACGTATCGCGTTCACTGCAACCTGCGGAACCACCAGAGAGACTGAACTATCTAGCACGACAGATCTGGAAACATCCTTCCTATTAAGATCTAGAATCAGGAGGGAGGAGGTGTCAACGGTAGGAAGAAGACCGACCTTGACGTTAGAAAAAATAAAAAAGGAAAAAAGGAAAAAGAAAAAAGGAAAAAGAAAAACAAGACAAATAACAACGCCCAAAGGATATGCGTAAATAATAATGATGGGTGGTCATGGGGCATACTGCCTGTGTAAGGGTGTCCAAATGCAATATTGTCGTGCAAAGCACCAATCACGGAGGAGTAAGAGGGGGAGCCAACCCTTTGCACACTAGAAGTAAAATAATAATAAAATATCCGACTCCTCAGCAAAGCTGTAGTCCAAATCATTGCAGCCCACCAGGGCGTAAGAGCCATGTCAAGGTATAAGGAGCGTGTGCGCACTCCGAAGGCCCTCCTGTTGTTACAGCCGGGAAGGCGTAAGTCAAAAAGTGCTCCGTCGGAACGTGAGGCATTAGGAGCACTTGGGGAACGCGTGCGAAGGGCGTAATCCAAACTGGTATAAATTTAACCTGATTGGGTTACGCCCTCCGGAGCGCCATCGGCTCTAATCCGCACTCGACCACTAGGGAAGGCCTGTGGCGGATAAGCGCGAAACTGCGCCATGACAGGAATACTCCCGATATACCCCTGGATGTACAATGTGAAGTTATAATGTGGAATAAACCTAGTACATACCTGCAGTAAACACGTAACATGTGATATTAGTTAGATACCTGACCACAAACTGAAGTGGCATAGTAGTAACGCTGGAAACCCGCGCGGGGCCATGCTTTTCAGGTCGCGTCTGAATTCCGTAACCAGTTGGGCCAAATATGCAGAGTCAACATACAAGATGAGAGCATGCCATCTCAACTCCCACTGGAGCGTCTTAAGGCTGTGTGACCAATGGGCTAGCCGTTTCGTGGTAAAACTCATTCATCCACTAAGCATTTGAGGCATGAAGCGTGTAACGCAACTTACAGAGGCAGTGCAACTTGGTGCGCACATCGCTAAAGAACCCAACTGGTCAGGGAACATTTCCACCATCTCGCCAGCAGGCGAAAACAATTCCAGGTGGGAACCCTTAAGAGGCGTGAAGCAGTAAATAACACAGAAGGCTACAAGGTCTTTGCTATAACAGGCGTACATATACATGAATATATAACACAGAGATCCGTCAGGTCTTCGTTGCAAAAAAGGCATAATACATTGAATACATGTGAACAGTAGAGTAAGGCATCAAAGAGGATAAAAGGTTGAGCCAGCGTCGTAATAGGAATAGCAGAGGCTCGACACCAGACGCGCTGTACATCCAAAGAGGCAGCGCTATCCGCTATATCACGTGCTTGCAGCGGAAGTCCGACAGACGGCCACGTGGGCCGCAGTGGGAGAATACGGAGCCCCCTAGCGGGCGTAAACCGAATCCTGCCGCCAAAGACAGCGCAATATTATCGTCACGTGAGGCTGTCCCATATGCTCCGAGGCTGGAAGTCCGAAAACCTCCGTAGCGCCCGCCGGAGGCGGGAGAAGGGCCAAAGCGCGCTCGCGCTCGCGTGTCAAGTAATTCGGCACAGCCGTCTGGAAGAAAAGTTTAAACACTCAAGGATAACAGTGAAGAGCGGTAGCACCTCTGACACGGCGCATACCAGTTCCACGGGTGAAAAAATATGAGCCCGGGAAGCCGCCCGCATGACGCTCGAGCTGCGCCCTCAGCGAGAGCCGCCTGAAATTATCGCTCCGGCTGGAGCATTTGAGCAAGCCTGAAATAGCAGAAGGCCGGCGGGAAGCGGGAAGCATGCGCCCAACATCAGAAAGGTTTAAACCCAGCGCGAGCTGCGCTAGTGTACAGGATTGCGACCGAAGTGCAGTAATAGCAAGGCTGAATCAGAGGAACTTAGCTAACAGTGCAAGGCGTGCCTACAACGCAAAACAGAAGAGTTTCAAACGTAGCACCATCCACGTGTAAGCAGAGCAAATATGCTAAGTCAAATACATAATCATCAATGAACAATCAAAGAAGGCAAAATCAAATTATGATTCTCCAACAACACAGTCCAGAGGGACCAAGCAGTCAACAATGCCACATATTAGCATACAAGTAATACTCAATAAAGCCATATATACAGCACAAAATGCAATCAGAGAATAAGGTACTTAACTGGCCGCGTGAGCAGCAAAGAAAGAGGAAGAGAAACAGGATACAGTGGCTCTTATAGGGCTGTACAGGATGTGATGTAGGGACAAGCATCATGGGAAATGTAATTTTATTTGCATACAAAACGTTTTTCATTGGCTGCTGTGAGTAGCAAATAAAAGAGAGAGAAGCATAATACGAAGCCTCCGGTCCTGTAATAGAATTCCGTTTTTGGGATTTCACCAGAGTGAAGGGGGGCAGCCCCGTCAATTGAAAGTGAAAGAACGCACTCCCAGGCAGCACCGACTGCGCCACATTGTACCTGGGCTTAGGCGTGCACAGCATCACTGATGAGGCTAAAACTCCCCCAAATATGTCTCAACCTCACTAGGGCCTCAGCAACCAGGCAGCGGTCAACCAATGCCCATCAGGTAAACAAGCATTGACATCGCCAGTAGGTCTCGCCTCTGGGACCTTATACGTGTTTAGTTATCCAGCACATTACCCTTGGTGCAACAACATCAACTGTTGCATGGCGAAACACGTATAAGGTCCCAAAGGTGCGACCTATTGGCTATGCCAATGCTTCTTTTCATTGGTTCCTGTTTGTGCCTTTTAGAGATGCAAGCTTCTGTTTCGTCCTCGTGTCTAACTACTCCCGCATTTTGTTGATCTAGGTCATGGGTACTCACAAACATTTTCTCGGGGCCGCAAAGTTTGGTCTATGGTGTGACCGAGGGCTGCCCTGATGCCAGCGGGGGTGTAAAGCCGGGGTAGGAAAACAAAGCATGTATATCTAGTGGCTGCCTTTAAGAATGAAGGTGTTCCTAAAGTTAAAGGCCTAGTTACTTCCTTTTCCTAACTGCAATTAACCTTTAAATAAGTGTTTGCTGTATATGTATGTTTCTTGTTCATGTTAGTTCTGACTCGAGCAGTGCTGCTGCTGCCCAGGGGTCCGCAAGTAAAGACCTGAAGGGCTTTATGCGGCCCCCGGGCCGTACTTTGAGTATCACTGATCTAGATCCTCCCGGCGACCTCCCCAGCTACATGTGTATTTCCGCGTTCTTCGAAAAGGGGTCGCAGTTGAGCAGACAGGCTTGTCAAGTCTTCAAGGAAGTGTGAGTGTGACGAGGCTGGTGTATTTATTCACCACTTAACTAATCAGTCTCCTGTCCCTCCGTCCTCACGTGAGCCACAATTTGTGACACATTTGTTATTTTAAGGATTGTAATAACATCACTTTTGTATATTTAAGTCCATACAGATACTGAAAACAGCAAACCACAAGTACAAAAATGAAAAGTACAGGGGGCACGAGCCCTAAACAAAACAAAAAATAGGTTTTAGAGGGGCAGGGTTTGCAAATTAGCATAGGCAGTGTGCAGTAATGTCACAGAGAGGGACATTGCAAGTCTAATAGGCCTCTCTTTAATGGTAATGAACCGTGATTCATGTAATATAAGCACGCACATGAGCAGCGTATACCCTCATGTACATGAATAAAGAAGGCTTAAATGTATTTTGGTACAACAATGTGGGTGAGTTTTAATGAAACGTGGGGGAACATGTTAACATTGACTTTCATTGGGCAAAGCAAGTTTCCAGTGGGAGAAAGCTAAAATATTGTAATGCATGATATAGAATGAATATAGTGCTCTCTGAATCTGACTTGCATATCTATGCATTGCACAGATATTCTACGCAGTAGTCTATTATTATTTTCCTTTTGCATGATAGCTGTGCATTACAGTTAGCTTATAGATGCCACTTCTTCAGCTATTCACTAATGGTGAGCATTTTTATTTTGGTGCCCGTAAATATTCTCTATCTCAGTGCGACCCTGATAGTTGGCAGCCCACTAGCGATTCATTTGATGTTTACTCAATACCAGGCAGTCGGGGTAAACCTGCTACTTGCTACCAAATGGGTGTTTGGACACACAACAAACTGGAACAAGTATTTGCAATGCAATTGGTCTCACATTCACGCAAGTTTGAGCTATTGGCATTGTAAATGACAATGCCTTTTATTTATGTTTTGGGTTTCAAAACATAAATAAAATGCTTTGTCATTTACAATCCCAATAGCTTAAACTCGTGTAAATGCGCTACCTTTTGCATTGCAAATGTTTGTTATCTTCAGTCTCATGGTCTTTTTAGTAACATTAGAAAACTTAAATGTGAAGCTTTTGTGTGGGCTCTTATGGCCTAGGGCGCTGTACACACAACCATACATTTCTAATTTGTTGTCAACAAAGTTTGAATTTGAATGATTCTGCCCAGGTTTAACCAAAAGTTGTCAGTTACTGAAACATTTTGCATAGTGTATTTTCCTGTCAACAAATAAACATGTATGTGGCATAAATGCCTCAGTGGCCGCTTACTTCTTTGAAGTACTGTTGTCCTTATAGTAAAGTCCCCAATTTAATTATATTCAAATGGCATTAGATTTATGGAATTCCCCCTTCCCACCCCACAACAGAACCAATCCTATGGATTACCTAGATACCTGTGTGTGTGGTTTGATTGCCACAGTTGTCCTTGAGGACTCCGGTTCTGGTGTGCATTACTGGGTCAAAGGTGAAGATGGACATATACTGTTTGAAGAAGTTATGTCCAGTGGTCCTTTTGGCAGCGGCTATAAACCACTCGCGCCTCTTTGTCACATGCTCCACTGGCATCCCACGGATTTTTCATGGAAGATTAAATCTGCCCCTGTAAGTGTATCCCGCCCCTGGGAAGCCCGTGGGATCTATTCAAAGCCAATGGCCTGTTACATTAAACCACGCGAGCTACCGGGGCAGAACCCACAGATGGCCGCCGCGGTGCGTGCATCTGCGGTGCGGCGGCCGTGCTCTCAGGGCTTCTACGCGCTTGGTTTCTTGGCCTCCAGGTGTACTATTACTGTAGCACCAAGGCCGCAGGCCACGGCTCTCATTCAGTCCTTTTTTTTCGTAAATGTATTGTTTGGGTGAGGGGTTAAGTTTCTCTTAATTTCCAACAGGAAGAGGACTTTTCTGCAGATGCGCCACTGAAAAATCTGTTAACGTTATTCATTGCATAGGAAATTAGGGTGGTGGACATGGTGATGGTGGATGCGGTGGTGGTGGACATGGTGGTGGTGGTGGATGTGGTGGTGGACATAGTGGTGGTGGTGGTAGACTTGGTGGTGGTGGATATGCTGGTGGTGGGGGTGGTGGTGGATATTGTGGTGGACGTGGTGGTGATTGACGAGGTGGTGATGGACGCAGTGGTGTTGGACACAGTGGTGGTGGACGTGGTGGTGGACGTGGTGGTGGTGGATGTGGGGGTGGACGTGGTGGTGGTGGACATGGTGGATGTGGTGGTGATGGACGTGGTGGTGGTAGACGTGGTGGTGGCCTCGTGGTGAACGTGATGGTGGTGGTGGACGTGGTGGTGGTGGATGTGGTGGTGGTGGATGTGGTTGTTGTGGACGTGGTGGTGGTGGATGTTATGGTGGTGGACGTGATGGTGGTGGATGTAGTGGTGGACGTGGTGGCGGACATGGTGTTGTTAGTGGATGTGGTGGTGGACATGGTGGTGGTGGACGTGGTGGTGGTGGTGGACGCGGTGGTGGTGGTGGACGTAGTGGTGATGGACGTGGTGGTGGACATGGTAGTGGTGGACATGGTAGTGGTGGACGTGGTGGTGGTGGACGTGATGGTGGTGGTCATGGTGGTGGTGGACGTGGTAGTAGTGGACGTGGTGGTGGTGGATGTGGTAGTGGTGGATGTGGTGGTGGACGTGGTGGTGGTAGTGGATGTGGTGGTAGTGGACGTGATGAAGGACGTGGTGGTGGTGGATGTGGTGGTGGTGGTAGTGATGGTGGACGTGGTGGTGGTGGTGGTGGGTGTGGTGCTGGTTGACGTGGTGGTGGAGGTGGGTGTCTTGGTGGTGGTGGACATGGTGGTGGTGAACGTGGTGGATGTGGTGGTGGTGATGGACATAGTGGATGCGGTGGTGGTGGTGGTGGTGGATGGGGTGTTGGTGGATGTGGTGGTGGTGGACATGGTGGTGGACGTGGTGGACATGGTGGTGGTGGTGGATGTGGTGGACATGGTGGACGTGGTGATGGTGGTGGACATGGTGGTGGACATGGTGGTGGTGGTGGACATGGTGGTGGTGGAGATGGTGGTGGTGGACGTGGTGGACATGGTGGGGGTGGACGATGTGGACGTGGTGGTGATGGATGTTGTGGTGATGGGCATGGTGGTGGTTGTGGACGTGGTGGTTGTGGTGGAGTTGATGGTGGTGGATGTGGTGGTGGTGGACGTGGTGGTGATGGACGCAGTGGTGTTGAACGCAGTGGTGTTGAACGCGGTGGTGGTGGATGCGGTGGTGGATGTGGTGGTGGTAGACGTGGTGGTAGCCTCGTGGTGGTGATGATGGACATGGTGGTGGTGGACATGGTGGTATTGGTGGATGTGGTGGACATTGTGGTGGTGGATTTGGTGGTGGTGGATGTGGTGGTGGTGGATGTGGTGGTGGTGGTGGACAAGGAGCCTCGTATACCACACATATAATAATACAGAACAGAGCACCCTTTCGAGTGGATGGCAGTGTAGGCCACATAACTTTCCAGCCAGTAACCCCCCATGCATGCACTCATCCTGCACACACTTTCCTTAAAGCGACTTCCTAGCTGGTGACCCGCATGCATGCACTCACCCTGCAAACACTTTCCTTAAAGCGACTTCCTAGCTGGTGACCCCCATGCATGCCTTCACCCTGCACACACTTTTGTTGCAATAACTTCCTAGCCAGTGACCCCCCATGCATGCACTTACCTTGCACACACTTTCCTTGCGGTGACTTCCTAGCTGGTATTCACCATGCACGCACTCACCCTGCACGCACTCTCCCTGCAGTGGCTAGTGGCTACCTAGCTGGTGACCCCCTTTGCACACACTTTTCTTGCAGTGACTTCCTAATCGGCTGTGGTGACTTCCTAAATGGTGACCCCCCCATACACGCACTCCCCCTGCACACACTTTGTTGTAGTGACTTTCTGCAAGAAGCCTCTCTATGCACAATCTCACTGACACACTCCCTCTGATATAACGTCTGCACAATGGTTCCCGGTGCACACATTTCTCTGAAGACACGCGCCTTGCACGCACTTTCCATGAGGGGTGTCACAGCGATATATATACCGCCAGCGCGTTTTCAGGGCATCGGTGACGTATCACGCACTGCTGGCAGACAGTTGTTCTCAGACACTACCTGCACTCACAGTCCCCTCACAATCACGCTACACACACCTTCAACGAGCAGCCCTTCATCGCTGCACACAGCCCTCCAGCAGACAGTCATTACACACACTGGTTCACCCTCTCCTTGCTTCCTCACCACCTGCACAGATGCAACCTTCACACGGTGATTCCATACACTCACTATCACCCGTGCACACATCCACTCTCCCCACAGTGACTTCTTGCAGTGTGCGCCCTATTCACACCTCAACCACACGCGTGCACACACAGTCCCGGAAGACAGGGACTTCCCCTCCCATACAAACTCACTCCTTTCAAGATCTCACTGTGGCTGCTCACTACCAGACGGCCACCTCTGATCACTCCCCGAGTTACACCTTCAACCAGTGATGCGCTGATCGGCCTCCCTCCGTGGGGCATCCAATCTCACCTCAGAGGGGCGCCCGTTTACACACTTATCACACTATCTGCTCCATCCTTTTGTTGTTGTTAGCCACTGCCATGGCACTCCTCACTGTGGTAGTGCCCCCAGCCTCCCCTCTTCAATGCCCTCGATGAAGTCTGCAGCGATCCCCTCTCGTGCACAGCTCCCAGGTACACGTCAGTGTCCTTCTCCCACCAGCAATGTCCCCTCTCCCCCCTTGCAGGGCATCCCTTGCCCTCTGCAGCCCCCGTCCCCGAACCCTGTGTTACCCTTCTAACCCCCGAATTACTGTTTGTCTACTACAGTGCCCTTTCCCTCCCTTTTCAGCACATCTGTTACCCCCACCAGGCCCTCTCTCGCTCAAGCAGTGCAGCTTTCACACTACCTGGAGTTCTTTCTCACCTCCAGCAGAGCCCCTCTCACCCTTAGTAGCGCCACTCTCATCCCCAGCAGCACCCCTCACAGCGTCCTCTCACCCCCCCACAGCGCCTCTCACATCCTCGCAGCACCCCTCACACCCTCGCAGCACCCATCACACCCTCGCAGCGCCCATCACACCCTTGCAGCGCCCATCACACCCTCGCAGCACCCATCACACCCTTGCAGCGCCACTCTCACACCAGCTACAGTAATCTCACCTCTCGCAGCCCCCTCTCACCCTTAGCAGCCCCCCTCAAGCTTTGAAGCCATCGCTGTTGCATATTTATCTTATGCAACTAACAACCATTGACAAAGCCAATAGTCCTGGCTTGTAGTAGATGTAATGTTACTTGTTATATATGGATGGAATGGCGAAGCAGCAAAATACCAGTGGGGCGACACACTATGCCGAGCATGGATTTTCAGTTTGGGTTTTTAAGCCACGCCCTTCATTACATCGACCACGTCCCTCTGGGAGCCATCACAAGGTTTTTCATTCCACTTAAAGCCCTTCCTCCGGTATAGCGACTTCCTGCAGAACTGGGAAAACAAGTTCACTCAGACTTGGCAGTCAACTCCAGAGAGACTAATCCATGCCCGGGCCCCTCATCCATTGGCACCTTGTGATTCTTACAGCGTTACAGTTCATATCTCATTCCCCTTATTGGATTTTGTCATTTTAGTGTCATTTTGTTCAATACATTTTACTTTTTTTTTTCTATTTTGGTTTGGGTTTTTTATTGTTTTGCATTTTGACTTTTACTTTTTTGGTTTCTGCATAAATATTTTACATATTACCTTAAGTTAAGCCTGCCTGTTCCGTGCTTAGGTACCAGGGGGTTGATCCTAGGTTAATTGAATGGCTTTGAAAGTTCATTCTGACAACGGTTGTGATTGTTCCTCATCTACCGTAAATATTAATTCAGTTTCTTACAGAAACTATCTGAAATTATCTGCAAAACAGGCAGTTGATAACCTATCAGGGTTGAAGCACCCTGTGGGCAAACTGGAATATGGGAACAGTATTGTGTGGCAATAGAACCTCTAAAAAAATTCAGCTTGGAGATGAACCAAGAATCACGCTTGAAAGTCACAACTTTTTAAAACAAGGTAGTCAGGAAAGTGTGGCGAATATATTGCAGCTCTTTGCATTTTGGCAGCCCCAAGCAAATTTGAGAACAAAGTGGATGTATGTAGCAGATGCGAGTCTGTTCACCCAATGTGAGTGGTGAGATCCGCTTTGCTGGTCTGCCTGAAGTTATGATGCTGCTGGCAGTGGCCTGTCTGCTAATAGCGATGGCGTGACTGGTGGATCTATAAAGCCAAATAGGTGAAATCTATCTTCCGACACCACAGTCTTCGTGACTGAGACCAGTAATACTGAAGACTCTGAGACTCACAGCAGTAATTTCTCCTTTCAGAGCGTTATTGCTGCAGATGGAGTGAAGCCCAGAAGTGAGCACATTACTAAGGTACCAACAAAGTTTAATATTGTTCATTTGTATTAACAGTTTCTCTTTTGCAGCTTTTGGAAATGCATTTTCTAGTTTTGTTGCATTTTGTTTAGTTTTTTATTGTGGGCTGTTATCTTCGGTTTAAAGGGAAAGATGTTGTAGTGTGTGACTGTGGCGTGGGATCAAGAAGAGACCTATGACCAGTTCGGGGTAGGTAAGGTTTTATTTTGGAAAACGTCTTTTTATGTCGGGTTGTCAAGGTGTCTCTCTGAAAAGCTCTGGGGTCCGTGATGGCGTCTGGTTATGGTCTTGTTTCCAGATGGTTAAGAAGCAGACTTCAGGGGATTTTCCGTTCTTCCTAACTCCTAGTTGGATTCCGCCAGGGAAAAGAAACAGGTACAGATCGTCAGGATATGTATCCTATCTGGACTGTCCCACAGGGAACCGGGCAAGTGCAGGAGACACCCGTGCTAAGGTGCTAAACACTTTATTAAACGTGCGAGGGTGCAGAGGCGTGATTACTGGTGAGGTGGGGTATATTTACACGGTGAGGACAAAGAAAGGTTGGGCAGATATTCTGGCACACACGCGGCTACGGTTTAGAAGAACCCCGTCTTCCTACCCAGCCCGCCAAACGCTGCCGTACCTGTTGTAGCCACACTCCTCCCTTGGGAGTGTGGCACGGCGATTCACGGATCCAGTGGCCTCCTGGATTACTCCTGTCGGCCTCAGGTTCGCTTCCAAAAGCTCTGTTCTCTGCTCCTCCGGGCCGCTCTCCCACTCTCGATCCTCGGTCGGTGACGTCACACGCCAGGACATCTTCTTACGCGTTTTTACCCCCTAGGAATCCCGCGCCGTCATCAGGGAGCGGAGCTGCGTACTCGTGTGTCTTCCAGTTAAAAGGCCGTCATCCAATTCGTCGGCTAGTTCCCAGGAACAGGCTTCTCCCCTGTTCCAGTCATGCTGATAATGAGGCAGAGAGGGGGAGGACATCAGTTCACTACGCCACCACTCAACATTATCCGGTTCTTTTCCTCCCGTCCCCTGCCCAGTGTTACAGTGACCTTAATGCTGCAATTTGCATTTCATTACCATCATTTGCTTACTCTGGAGAATCTCCAGGGTGGAGGAGGTTTGCTGTTCCAGAGTTCCTTCTTCAGCTTCTGGGCAGTTATCACTCTGTGGCGATCTGTGGTCCTGTTTCTCTGCTCTTCTTGTAGTAGCTCTTATCAGAGCTTCATCCTCCCGCCAACGATAATAAGATGTCAGGCATCACCCAGCACACAACACAGACTATGTTGGGCTGCGTCGGCTCAGTTAGAGCGAGGATAAAGTTCTCCGGACCCATCAGGCTGTGAATGTAACCTAAGGGCTTAAGATGAAATGAAGAGCTTACCTCCTTCCTGAGTAGCTCCAGACTGCTGTGTGCAGACCCGATAGCTGGCAGCACCCTGGAGTATGTATGTATAAATCAGATTATGTTGGAAGTAACCTGCAATATAGTGGCAGGCAGCACCCTGCCATAGAGTAGGATTTCTCATTGTATTTTATTTCCTGACACATTAATGGAGATTGTCTTTTAACAGGCAGAAGAACAACACTGACCGTACATTTTTCTGGGTTTGTCTTTAAAATGACGTACACATTAGGAATGGCATTTCGTTCTGCTGGAATAATAACACAAGTTATCTTGCACTCTATGTTGTTGCATGAATTCTAGGCTGCAATAAATTCCATGTTTCATTCGTACATGCTTTCTACAGGGCACATACATGATTTGCTGCTGTAGAGAAATAATGCTCCTGTGTACTGTGGCAGACTCAGAAATATTGAAAAACTTCATGATTTCTCTTTCAGTACTTCCTAGTAAAATCTTTCACTTTTTGGCTCCTACATTTAGCAGAAACATAACTTAGTACTATTAAAATAGTTGTGATGGGGAACATTCATGTGGGGTTAGGACTGGCTCGGCCAGAGTGCTTGCTGATTTGGAGGAGTATGGAGATGACCCCCTTGCCTGGTTCGGTGTGGAACCAAGCCAGCGATGCTTTGCTGCAGGCTCATTTGCCCTGATAGCTGGTCAACAGTTTGAGGAGGAGGAGATGAAGAGCTGGCTAAGTGTGCCATGAGGCTGGCATTTCAGTACATCCCTGAGAAGTGAGCTTTGAGTCAATGTAGTGTTCCTCTTATACCACGTGCAATTCACCCTCTCCAAAGTCTCAAGAATTCCTGGGTGTGAAGGGCGGCTGATTCTGATTGGGTGCTTGATAGTTTTCCAGAAACTCATGTTCTTGATTGTTCTTGTTTGTCAGTAGTTAATGAAACGCGCCCAGGCGTTTTCTCTCTTCCGTTGACACAAGCTGCAATAAAAGTTTCTTTCTCGTTGCAAGAAAATATCAACGGCTGACGAGCCTCTGTCTGTCAAAGAATGGAAGGGCTGAGGAACTATCATTCATCTCACTGCTAAGCAGAGCAGTTTCATGCTTCACCCTCACTCAGGCCTCTGATTTTAACTAACATCGCTTAGAACACTGGGACTTTAGAACCCATCCTTTTAATGAGAAAAACAAAACTACAAGTCCCATAAGCAATAGTGGTGGAAGGTGTTACGCATGACCTGGGGCAACATCGATTCAGCACATCCAGTTCCATTTTTTAAGTATTTGACACAATATTGAATTTATAACCTTTGTTTTTATGGTCATGAGTCACCAGAATACTAAAAACGTCTTTTATTTTCAGGATCAATTAAGTAATGGTCACCAGCTTGGAAGCTCTGTTCATTCTTCAGTATTTGTCATTGATCTCCATGTGTGGCTGGTTTGGGTCTGCCCCCTGCATCGTTCCCGATAACTCGCACAGGTAAGGAGCTTGTAGCAGCAACATGATAACCCCATACTCGTCTGTAAGAAGTGCGCACTGAGGCAGGTATCCGATCATTTTTGTGAAAAAAGGAAGGGTCAATATCTGCTATGTACATTTGTTAAAATAAAACACAATCATATCACAGTATACTGTTCCGGAGGTTCAGTCCCAGCGACATTGTCTGTAACTGAATGCAGACACCCTAGGAAGCAGGTGCTTTTAAGACAAGTTGCGTTCACTCACCTGAAGGTGACATGCTTCATCATTGGGCTATACTCCACACCAAGCCGGCGCTACAATTCCTGGTGGGCACCACTAGAGGGCACTTTGTCGCAGATCTTTTATTAAGTACGCCGGAGGAGCATAGTAGGACAGAGGATGTTGTGTCATAAGATGTGAGATTGGTGAAGTCTAAATATAAGATCAATTATCGACCAGTTGCCACAATATAGTTAATGTGATCTTCCTGGTCCATGTTGAGATTAAAAACAGTGGCAGAGAAATCGAGGAACTAATGGCCCCTATCACTGTGTGAAAGTGTCGATCACCTATGGACCTGCTGGTAAGCTGGGGTCTATACTTCAGGTCAACGTTTTTCATGCCTTGTGTAGTCATGGTGCAATCTGTTGGCATTTCATCAGGACCAAATATGGGAAAATGGGGAAATGTGGCCTAATCTTCTCCACAGCGTGAGGAGCTCTGTAACTCAAAGCCCTGCGCCGTGCATAGGTGCTAAGGTGCCTAGTACCATCTTACTACCACAGGTGAGCGCTGTCTAACAGAGTGCACTAGATACGGTAACCCTTCTAAAATTCGGGACATACTGACTTATCCAATAGCGAGGATGCCACATCAGAGGGCAACTGGTTTGAAATGTACATGCTTCCTAGGGTGCCTGCGTTCAGTTAGAGATAATGTCTCTGGAACTGAACCTCCAGAACAGTATACTCTAAGCTGATTCATATGAAGAATGTGTATACTGGACTGTCATTTTCCTCATCATCTCTTGTGATATGTACAATAAAACACAACACACCTGGAGGCCAACAAGTCTATCATACATTTAATGCAAAAATAGCAAAAGGCCAAGCAAACTAACAAGTGACAATTGTCTTTGCAATGGACTAGAGCATCCACTCTAAAGCAAGTTGGAGTATATAATGCTAATGGTACACAAAGTATTTTTATATACTTTTCTCCTAATACAAGTCAATGAAACATGAACACGTGATAGAAACAGTTACTGAAACAACACTAATGAGTAGGAGGCAGGATCTTCTCTCGAGAGGAATGTGAGGAGTCCGTGAGGTGCAGATAAAAGATACAAAGACAAGCTGCAGATTTCACTGTTTCTGGAAATAACACTTCTGTTTGTCAATGTTCAAGTTACTGCAAGATGCAGGAAAGTGTGCAGATGGACATCACTAAATAAAATGGTTCTGGGCCCTAATAGAATCATGTAACTTTGCAGGCATATTAAGGCGAACAGACACATCAAATTAATAGAATAATACTGTAATTTGGTAATGTAATATATCAATGCACGTTGTGACATTCATGTGTACCCAATTATCGGTATTAAAGAAACCAGCATATCCAGTTATGTTTTGTCAATTCCTTCTTCCTAGAGGCCTCCACTGCTGCTATCCAGCTGTATTCAGCAGTGCCACCTGTGACCTGGAATCCTGCATTTAATCAATACCACTCGCACCCCACCACCCTTGGGCCTGTTATTCTTTTAGCTAGCTCCAGTCAGTAGTGGCCCCTTGGACCTGTATGTAAGCCTACTAGCCAGCTCCTGTTAGTACTGCCCCCTGGGACCTGTTATCATTCTAGCCAACTTGAGTCATTAGTAGCACCTTGGGACTAGTGATCATACTAACCAGCTTCAGTCAGTATTGGCCCCCTGAGACCTATTATCCTGCTAGGTAACTCCAGTCAGTAGTGACCCCTGTACCTTAAATCCTGCAAATATTCAAAACCAGAGGTTAACTCTACTGCCAACCAGTTCCGGTCAATATTGACATGCATTGTTACCCTGCCTGTAATGAATACCAGAGGCCAGCGTTGTTGCTAGCCAGCTCCAGTCACCAGTGGCCCTTCACATATTATCCTCAAAAGGATCAATGCCCAAGGCCTGTGCAGCGGCTAACCTGCCCTAGTCAGCAGTGACTTCCCGGACCTGTTATTCTGCATATAATCGGCAAGGCTTCGCCCCTAAATACACTCACCCCCACATCCTTACCGTATAAGAGCAATGTAATTTATTTACTTACATCATACGGTAGGTACCGCACCATATCACACGATCCCAAAAACAAAGAAAATCAAAAATTGCCTAACCATTCAGCACTCCACCTTATCAAAAATGACCAAATCACACCAAGCACTATATCCTGCCACATCACATGGCACACTCAGCCACAACATGACAAGATACCACGGCAGGGATTTGGGGGCCATTAATCCTCTGTTCGAGGCATGTACCCTGTAGATGTACCTGCTTTGCATACTCCTGCCATTTTGTGTTGGGTCTGGATGTTTGCAAGTTGTTTTTCTTTGAAGAAGTCTTTCCAGCCACGAGGTAAGGTGACTCCTCCT
Organism: Lissotriton helveticus; assembly: GCF_964261635.1. Lineage (NCBI taxonomy): Eukaryota > Metazoa > Chordata > Amphibia > Caudata > Salamandridae > Lissotriton > Lissotriton helveticus. Next base: position 2,427,680 of record NW_027611666.1, read on the forward strand.
TTCGGTGATAGTGCGCATGGGCATCGACTCCATTCTTAGATTGTTGTTTTACCCCAAACGGGTTCGGATGTGTATTGCTGCACTCTGAAACCGCTCTTCGGGTTCCCCTCAGTGCGCAGTCCACTCTACCCTCAACAGTATTGTTTCAGTACGCGTTTCCCTGTTTTTCTCGTTTCAAATCGATCGACAAACTTTCCATTTTCGATAGAAAACCTCGTGGGCAACAGTCAGGCCTTGCTGCGTAGGGCCAGCCATCTGCAAATGGAACGGACTCCATTCTGTTTCTGTCCTGGGTGCCACGCCAAGTACCCTCGCGCCGACCTACATCAAGTTTGTAATTTGTGCCTCTCACCGGAGAACAAGGAGGAAGACTGCGACGCTTGTAAGTTGTTCCGGTCCAAGAGGACTCTACCTGATCATCAGGCTCGATGACGAGAGAGGCAGCGTCAAAGCATTCAACAAACTCTGGATATCTTTGGGGAAGAATCTGACCAAGACGAGATAGAAGCGGCCGCCGTAGAAGAGGCCCATCTCTATGCCAGAGCGCAATCGGTGGGGCATGCTGGGGCAGCCATGTGATTGCAATTCTACGCCATGCCAGTACCATAGAAACTGACCAAATGTGTAGGTTATCTTGCGCCCTTCTGACATCTAAACAGGCCTAATAAGCAGCATTTGGGTGTCAGCTCAATACTTAGTTGTGTGGCATGCACCATTTCTTCAACAGCTAGTTGCCAGAAGGAGTGAATTGCATCGCAGGACCATGGTTAATGTAAGAAATCGGCCCCCACAGTGTTGCAGCACAGGCATATATCTGGGCAAGACCCGACCATTCGATTAAGTTCTTGTGGCGTTAAGTAGGTTCTTCGCAGAAAATTATGATGTATCAGTCGAAAATGGGCATTACTAGAAATTATGCATGTTAGTTCACAGGCCCGCTGCCAGTCTTGATCTTCCATTGGAATGTCAAAGTCTAAATTCCAGGACTCTCGGGCCCGTGTGTAGTGCCTACTGTATCTGATCGCATTGTTCTGTAAAGATGCATAATTAGGTGTCTACACGCTCCATAGGTTAGCAGTATCTCAAGTGTTTGAGTATGCGGCGGAGCTGTCGAATAGCATGGCCGGGTGTGCTTAGTTACGTCAGGCAAGCCCGCATGTTGTAAAAATTGCCCCTGGCTTAGACCAAACTCTTTGCGGGCATGTTTAAGGCGATAAGTCTCATCTGGGTACATTTCACCCTATTGCTCGCAGCCCCCTTCCTCCATGCCTGGAAGGACATACTGAGTGCCATCTGGCTGATTGGTTTTAATATCCAGATTGGGAGCTCCCTATGGAATGGTGCGCGCTTAAGTACTCTCACTACAAACCATTGCCATACTCTGGCCGTCTGTCGCACAATATATGGAGTATCTCTCGGTGTACCTGATTCCTCCATTAACAGCTCTGGAAAACAACCAGCGTCCACCATTCCTGCCGAGAGCCGCATTTCCCAACTAGGGACTGTGTTGAGCGATCGAGCTGCATGTTGCAATTGAACGGCATAATATTAGGGGTCGAAATGTGGGACCTCCAACCCCCCGCTGCATACGTCCTGGTCAGTGTGGCCAAAGCCACTCTGCTATGTGTAATGGCCTTGTTGAAAGATTTAACAAGACCATGAAGGGCATGATTGGTGGACTTCCTGAAAAACTCAAAAGAAGATGGGATGTTTTACTTCCATGCCTGCTTTTTGCCTATTGGGAAGGGCCACAGAAAGGAGTGGGGTCCTCCTTATTTTAGCTTCTGTTTGGGATTTCCTGTCGGGACCACTGTGCCTTGCGAAGGAGGGATTGGAGAAACCTCTTGTTGACCTTAGCAAGATATAGTGGACTATGTGCTTGGCGATTGCTCCAGTATGTATGAGTACGTGGAAAAAGCAAGCAAAAACATTGAAGACAGCCTAGCTGCAGAAGCTCTGGTAATGCCAAAAGGCAAACGAACAAGGGTACGTGCTTGCAATACTGCTGACCTAAGATCTTCTGCGGGGGGCACGATTTATGTGTCGGTACCACGTGACAACTGTGCATCTTATTTTAAGCTTGTTTCTGCGGGGGGCACGACTTTGTGCTTGCACCGAATTGTGTTGCTCTGATTATCTTAATTTGTGTTGGGCTCGATTGAGGTGCTCCACACATTGCGTTTTATTTCTTTAACGAAAATACTTAACATTGCGGCCCAGGTGTGTACTCTGCTGTGAGAGGGCAGGGGGACACCGGCAGCAGGCATTGTGTGTTTATGTAAACTTTTTACTCACATCGCATTTTAAATACAGAAGAAACACTCACTGTTTGAACTTTGCTCTTCCCCCTCCCCGTTCCTCCCCGAGCCTCGCTCGTGGGTGGAGGGAGGTCTCTCTATCCCTTTCCACTTCCGGCAGAAGCGGGGGTGAGCGGTCTAGTCAGCACACCGCCGCCTCCCTACTTAATGCAGGGGAAAGTCAGGCTCTGGACCTACGAACAAGGGTACGTGCTTGCAATACTGCTGACCTAAGATCTTCTGCTGGGGGCACGATTTATGTGTCGGTACCGCGTGACAACTGTGCATCTTTTTTAAAGCTTGTTTCTGCGGGGGGCACGACTTTGTGCTTGCACCCAATTGTGTTGCTCTGATTATCTTAATTTGTGTGGGGCTCGATTGAGGTGTTCCGCACATTGCGTTTTATTTCTTTAACGAAAATACTTAACATTGCGGCCCCGGTGTGTACTCTGCTGTGAGAGGGCAGGGGGACACCTGCAGCAGGCATTGTGTGTTTATGTAAACTTTTTACTCACATCGCATTTGTAGGAGAGTAGGGTCTGCTATCCTATGGTCACCCCAAATTTTTGCTTGTTGCTTCACTGGTTTTAGACTTCTGAGGCTGTGGGCCTGCTGATCAGACCCCCAGCCTGCTGTTCTCTCACTAAATTACATGATACATGTGCTATAGGCACATACCAATTGGAAATGGACTCCTTGTCAGCCCCTGTAGAATGCACTATAGGTGCCCAGGGCATAGGGGCCACCAAGGCCTACCAGGGGCTGCAGCATATCTTTTGCCACCCCTGGCTGGTTCTTAAATTGACACAACTGGCTGATCACTCAGCTGGGGTAAGGTGGTGTAATCACCCCTTGCTTAGATATAGTATACCTATATCTAAACCTATATCTGGACACATATAAACCTGTGAGCCACTCCTATGGAAGGCCTCATCAATCCTGGAGGCAGAGTGCGTGGTTTAATGTGAGATGGAGCTCTAGCATGAGCTGAGCCTGTCTGCAGCTGTCGGGAACAACTCCCTAAGCTGTTTCAGGATAATGCCATACCATATACTCTTAAGTGCCTTATAATCCTCGCGGTTATATAGCAACTCTGGTTTGGCTTTATCAAAACATGTCGTGTAAGGTGTCATACGATTTGGAATACTATCCCCTCGCCAGTTCTGGCGACGGGGATAGCATTCCACCCCTCTAGAGGGAGAAGACATGTTACTTTACTTAAATGCGGTTAATTTCTAAAAGAGCCTTAGATCCACAAAATGGATGCCTCTGCCACAGACACGAGTCTGACCCCCTGTAGCTGACCGAAACTCAGCCAAGGAGGCCTGGATAAGGGTTTCCTGTCGCAGGGAGGTGCTACACCTCCCCAGACAGGAGATAGTGGATTGTAGCAGGGTGGTTTGAAAGAAACCAGACAGTGCTGGGGGCGCACAAGGCTGCCCCTTGCATAATCCGGCCAAACCGGTTCTGGGGCACTCCAGCCCTCGTGCCAGCGCGGCCTGGATCAAAGGAAGGGGGTGTATCCACCCACTTCCTGGGTCCCAGCCATAGGAGGGGACCTAGCAGGTAATCCAGCCTCCTAGATTGGTATAAGAATGGGAGCAGTGCCAAAGCACTTCAGATTACCCTGAAGAAACATAAGAACCGAAATTCTGGACCCTTCGACATCCTACTCGACGTAGAAGCCCGAAGAATCTCCCTTGTGGTCAAGGAGTGACCACCCTGTGCAAACAGGCACCATCCAGCCATCGACGTCTGCTTTGTTGCAGTTCCCGCCGGAACTCGAGCGACAGAGATCGACGAGATCAAGCTTGCCTGCCTTCCAACAGCCCGATCCACAGTCCCTGCAGAGCTGAGACCCGTGGAGGCGACCGGAAGCGTGGGGCACGCCATCTTGGAAAGACCACGAGACGCTGACCGTGCAGCCCACGAGTGACCCTCGAAGCTGTACACCAGGGTTTGAGAAGCCCCCACCCTGAGCCACTCTTGCACCGAAGCTCACCCCTCTACACTCACCGAGTGCTGCGTGGGGCCCTTCTGCTACTTTTGGCTCAACGCGTTGGCCCGGTCACTTGCCAGCTGGCTAGTGGCCCCTGTGCCGACGAAACTTTGAAAACGACTTGCGATTCTGGTTGCTCCAGACTTGCACCAGCTCCCCTAAAAAGGAGCCCCCACTCTGACCCTCCTGGTTCGAGTGAGAAGCAATCTCCCGGTCCTGCGTGGATTGCTCTTGCCAAGTGTTGTTTGCTCCAATCTTGAAGCCGACTGCGCCGACGGTGAGAGCCCTCGTGGGACAGATCGTGACCTGCTCCTCGACGTCGCAGATGCCCCAGAGCCCACGTGACAGCGGAGAGAAGCTCCTCGACAACCACCTGATTGCGCCCGACATTGCCTGGTTCCGTCCTGGTTCCACCCTGGTCACTGCTGAGTGACCCAGACTCTGTCCCCTCTGCTTTCAGGTACTTTTCGACTTGAGTCCACCCTTGGACTCCACCGGACACTTCTCCTTCACACCGCCTGCAGCCCTTTCAGCTCCAAGCACCAAGAGCCTGCGTGACGAAACCCGACTCAACTTCGACCCTGTGCACCCGCTTCCTATGGGTGAGGTAACTTTGCAACGCCGGTGTTCCCACACTGGTACACACCTCTAGGGTCTGTGTCTTGAGTTTTGTTCCTCTAGGTTCAGCGGAAGTGTCCTTAAACTCTAACTTGTAACTTTTACGCACCATTGGTTAACATTGGTGCATGCGTGCGCTTTCTGCACTGCACCTGAATCCCGCGGGCTTTTCCCGACTTCAGCACTGCTTGTCCTGACTGCTCCCAGCGATTCCCTAGGCCCTAGGCCTAACCACTGTTTGATTGGTATCTCTTATACCACTTGTTTAGTATATGGTCTGAGTGGCCCCTCGCCCTCATCCATATTGTGCAACTTTTGTATGTTATACTGTGCTTTTGATTTAACGCTTGTGCCCCTTTACTCATAAAGAATACTGGGGATTGTTTTAGTAATAAATACATATATTTTTATAATATATACTTGTGTGGTGTCCTTTCATTTGATATTACAGGATTGTATGTGGTAAAACAGCTCGCTTAACACGACCTCTTAAGTTAAGCCTTTAGGCTGCTTAGTCCATGCTACCCCTAGGATAGCTTGTCTAATAAGGTTGACTTACAACCAGACACCATAAGGGATTGTTTGGTCTGATATCAGGTGGTTCCAGAATTGGAAACATCACCTATCAGGCCAACTTCTCACATTGGTGAGCAGCGGTGCGGATTTGAGCTTGCTGTTGTTTTACCATTGCAATCTTTTTATCAAATTGAAAGATCACATCAAGTACCTCTAGGTACATATAAATCAAAAGCTTAGCATATTTAAGTTCTACTGAACTTAGTAGTTGTAGGTTGAAGGGATTAGCACACCCTGACTACAACTCACTAGCCAGGTACAGTAGGCAAACACTTAGTGTAGGTAGGTGCATCACTTACACCACACTAGAGTCATGTCTGACGCAGGTAAGGCCTCAGGGTCTGCACCTGTGACAGCTGACCTTACCAAGGCAGCTTCCAGCTATGACAAATTAACCAGAAAGGACTTGATTGCCTTGTGCATATCAAGAGGGTTAAAAAGGGGCAGAAGTCCCACCAGTCCTATCCTGATAGCCATTCTAGAACAGGATGACTTAGAGAAGGGAAATGAAGCTCCCTTAGAATCAGGAGATGGAGTGAACCCCCCTGTAACTGATATCACTCCAGAGGAGGAAGAAGAAGAGGAGGAAGAGGAGGAGGATGGTTCAGACATAGAAGAACCTGATGATCAGGAACTAGGGGTTAACCAAGGTAAAGTTGCCAGGCTTAGCCAGGCCAACTTGGGCCTACTGGGGAATGGAGAGGGCCAGCACCTCCCCAGACCCCACCAGAGCATTTTCCCAGGCAACAGAAGAGTGAGATCTCCCTCAGGGGACTCTCATATTTCTAGTGCCTCAAGAGAATCTCAGAGAGGCATGACTGCTTCTCAAAAGCTAGAGCATAAGGCCAGGATGAGAGCTGTGAAACTCCAGATAGAGAGGGAGGAGGTAGCCCTGGCCCAAGCTAGACTTGCCTTGGCAAGAGAGCAAAAATTAAGTGGCTTAGATGCCACTGGTGGCAGCAATATTCCTAGAGAAAAAGACAGGAGCTATGATAATAGAAACCTGACAAAGATTGTAGCCCCCTACAAGGAAGGTGATGACATCCACAAATGGATGACTGCTCTTGAGAGAGCCTGCATGGTACAGCAGGTTCCTCAGGATCAGTGGGCTGCAATTTTATGGTACTCCTTTTCTGAGAAAGGGAGAGACAGGCTCCTCACAGTTAGACCTGAGGATGCCAAAAACTACTCTGTCTTGAAGAGTGCTCTTATTGAAGGGTTTGGCCTAACCACTGAGCAATACAGGTTGTTGTTCAGAGACACCCAAAAAGCACAGACTCAAGACTGGACTGATTTTGTTGAGTGTGCCACTAAGGCTCTGGAGGGTTGGTTGCAGGGAAGTAAAGTTTCAGACTATACAGGATTGTACAATCTTATGATGAGAGAACAGATCCTTAATAACTGTACAAACCAGCTGTTGCATCAATACCTTATTGACTCTGATCTGACCTCTCCCCAAGAATTGGGAAAGAAGGCGGGCAAATGGGTCAGAACAAGGATTAAGCAGAAACCCCAGAACCAAGGTGGTGACCAGAAGAAAACAGACCAGAAGGGTGGAAATCAGAAAGATAAAGAAAGGGACCCGAAGTCTTCAGGCCCCCAAACTAGTAATAAGGAGGGTGGTTCCCAAAATGGAAACAAGAAAAAGAAGAATAATGGCCCAAAGAAACCTTGGTGTAATAACTGCAAATCAGTTTCACACTGGGGCAGTGAATGCACCAAGACAAATCCAGTCCCCACCACTACAGCTCCTAAAGCAACTGCACCCCCTAGTTCAGTAAGCAGTGGTGGAACACAGTCCAAGGGTGTAGCAGGGTTAACCTTGGGTATGGAAGTAGGATCTGGCCTAGTCAGAACCCCTACTCAGGCAGTTCTCCTATATGATGTGGACTTGACTTTGCCCACTACAGTAAGCCCCAGTAACCTGGGCAAATATAGGCAGACGCCTTTAATCAATGAGAAACTGGCTCAGGCCTACAGGGACACGTGTGCCAGTGTCACAATGGTGACACCTGACTTTGTGGACCCTGGACAAATTGTACTAGGTGAAAGTTACCTAGTGACCAATGCAAGCAACACCACCTCTACACATAGTGTGGCTGTTGTGAACTTCTCCTGGGGAGGGGTAGATGGCCTAAAGAAAGTTGTTGTGAGTGCAGACCTCCCAGTAGACTGTCTGTTAGGCAATGATCTTGAAAGCTCAGTTTGGTCAGAAGTGGAGTACAGGACTCATGCAGAAATGCTAGGGATTTCAGCTCATGTCCTTGCAGTGACAAGGTCTCAGGCTAAGAAGTGCCTTCCTGAACCAGTGGTGGATCTTGGAACAATAGACCAACCACAACCCAAGAGGAGGAGCAAGAGAGGAAAGGCTGAGCCTTCCACCTTGCCCCAGGTTGAGGATCAGGTTTCACAGGAAACTGATTCTGCAGTCCAAGAGGAGACTGTCTCTGAGGAGCCTGAACCTGATCAGGTTGCGTTCCTGGGGACAGGGGGACCCTCTAGGGCAGACTTGGGGCAGGCTCAATTAGATTGCCCTTCACTTGAACCCCTCAGACAGCAAGCTGCTGCTGAGGCTGCTGGGGATGCCCAAGGTACCCATACTGTGTATTGGGATGATGGACTCCTTTACTCAGAGGCTAGAGACCCCAAGCCTGGCACGACCAGGAGGTTGGTTATACCTCTGAAGTTTAGGGGGTTCCTTCTTACCTTGGCCCATGATATTCCCCTTGCAGGACACTTAGGCCAGAACAAGACGTGGGACAGGCTTGTTTCACACTTTCACTGGCCTCACATGTCAGAAAATGTCAAGGAGTTTTGTCGCTCCTGTGTCACTTGCCAAGCCAGTGGTAAGTCAGGTGGCACAACAAAGGCCCCCCTGATACCACTACCTGTGGTGGGGGTACCCTTTGAAAGAGTTGGAATAGACATTGTGGGTCCAATGGACCCCCAAACAGCATCTGGGAACAGATTTATACTGGTGGTAGTGGATCATGCCACCAGGTATCCAGAGGCTATTCCCCTGAGGACCACCACAGCACCTGTGGTGGCCAAAGCCCTCATTGCAGTTTTCTCAAGAGTGGGCTTTCCAAAGGAGGTATTATCAGATAGAGGCACACATTTTATGTCTAGCTATCTGAAGGCAATGTGGAAGGAGTGTGGAGTAAACTACAAGTTTACCACCCCCTACCATCCACAATGCAATGGGCTTGTGGAGAGATTTAACAAGACCCTAAAAGGCATGATAAAAGGATTACCAGAGAAGCTCAGGTGGAAATGGGATATTCTTTTACCTTGCCTGCTCTTTGCTTACAGAGAGGTCCCACAGAAGGGGGTTGGCTACAGCCCTTTTGAACTTTTGTTTGGCCACCCTGTGAGGGGTCCATTGTGTTTGGTAAAGGAAGGATGGGAGTTACCTCTCAAAAAGCCTAAGCTAGACATAGTGGACTATGTACTTGGTCTCCGCTCCAGGATGGCTGAGTACATGGAAAGAGCATCCAAAAACCTGGAGGCCAGCCAAGAATTACAGAAAGCTTGGCATGACCAAAAGGCTGTTCTGGTAGAGTTCCAACCAGGACATAAGGTGTGGGTACTGGAGCCAGTGGCCCCAGCAGCACTCCAGGACAAATGGAGTGGACCCTATCCTATCATAGAGAAGAAGGGAGAAGTAACCTACCTGGTTGACTTTGGAACCCCCAGGAGCCCCCACAGGGTGCTCCATGTGAATCGTTTGAAAGCATTTGTGGATAGGGAGGACATGAGCTTGCTCATGGCCACAGATGGGGAACAGGAGGAAGAGAGTGACCCTCTCCCAGACCTGCTTTCTCAGAACCCTGATGATGGTTCAGTTGATGGAGTAGCCTTGGCAGGCAGCCTCACTGACCAGCAGCAGAAGGACTGCAGACAAGTTTTGCAGGCCCACAGGCCATTGTTTTCACTCACACCCAGTCAGACTGACTGGTGCACTCATGTAGTGGACACTGGTGACAGTCTGCCTGTGAAGAATAAAATTTACAGGCAACCTGACCATGTCAGGGATTGCATCAAGGCTGAGGTGCAAAAGATGTTGGAGCTTGGAGTGATTGAGCCATCAGAGAGCCCATGGGCCAGCCCAGTAGTCCTTGTGCCAAAACCTCATACCCAAGATGGAAAGAGAGAAAAGAGGTTTTGTGTGGACTACAGGGGTCTCAATGCTGTCACTAGGACAGATGCACATCCCATTCCAAGGGCAGATGAGCTCATTGACAGATTGGCTTCTGCCAAGTTTCTGAGCACATTTGATTTGACAGCTGGCTATTGGCAAATCAGACTAGCTGAGGAGTCAAAAGCCAAAACAGCATTCTCTACCCCTAGTGGACATTATCAGTTTGTGGTAATGCCCTTTGGCTTGAAGAATGCACCTGCCACTTTCCAAAGGTTGGTGAACCAAGTCCTTGCTGGGTTGGATGACTTTTGTGTAGCGTATCTAGATGATATTGCTGTCTTTAGCTCCACCTGGGAGGATCACCTGATCCACCTAAAGAAAGTTCTGGAGGCCCTGCAAAAGGCAGGCCTGACTATCAAGGCTACCAAGTGCCAGATAGGGCAGAGTAAGGTTGTATACCTGGGCCACCTAGTAGGTGGAGGTCAGGTTCAGCCACTGGAGAGCAAAATCCAGACCATACAGGACTGGGCTCCTCCAGTTACCCAGACACAAGTCAGAGCCTTCTTGGGCCTGACTGGGTATTACAGAAAGTTTGTGAAAAACTATGGGTCTATAGTGACACCATTAAATGACTTGACATCCAAGAAGATGCCAAAAAAGGTTCAGTGGACAGTTAGCTGTCAAAAGGCATTTGATGACCTGAAGAAGGCCATGTGCTCTGCACCTATCCTGAAGAGTCCTGACTACTCCAAACAGTTCATTGTACAGACAGATGCTTCTGAGTTGGGGGTGGGAGCTGTGCTTTCACAACTTAATCAAGATGGTCAAGACCAGCCCATTGCTTTTATTAGCAGAAGGCTGACCCCCAGGGAGAAACGTTGGTCAGCCATTGAGAGGGAGGCCTTTGCTGTGGTTTGGGCCCTGAAGAAGTTGAGGTCCTACTTGTTTGGAACTCACTTCCTAGTTCAGACAGACCATAAGCCCCTTTTGTGGCTAAATCAGATGAAGGGTGAAAATCCCAAACTGCTCAGGTGGTCCATTTCCCTACAGGGGATGGACTTTACAGTGGAGCACCGCCCAGGGATTGACCATGGTAATGCAGATGGTCTCTCCAGGTACTTCCACTTAGAACATGAAGACTTATCTGGTCAAGGTTAGTTTAATGTCCCTGCGTTTGGGGGGGGGGTTGTGTAGGAGAGTAGGGTCTGCTATCCTATGGTCACCCCACATTTTTGCTTGTTGCTTCACTGGTTTTAGACTTCTGAGGCTGTGGGCCTGCTGATCAGACCCCCAGCCTGCTGTTCTCTCACTAAATTACATGATACATGTGCTATAGGCACATACCACAATTGGAAATGGACTCCTTGTCAGCCCCTGTATAATGCACCATAGGTGCCCAGGGCATAGGAGCCACCAAGGCCTACCAGGGGCTGCAGCATATCTTTTGCCACCCCTGGCTGGTTCTTAAATTGACACAACTGGCTGATCACTCAGCTGGGGTAAGGTGGTGTAATCACCCCTTGCTTAGATATAGTATACCTATATCTAAACCTATATCTGGACACATATAAACCTGTGAGCCACTCCTATGGAAGGCCTCATCAATCCTGGAGGCAGAGTGCGTGGTTTAATGTGAGATGGAGCTCTAGCATGAGCTGAGCCTGTCTGCAGCTGTCGGGAACAACTCCCTAAGCTGTTTCAGGATAATGCCATACCATATACTCTTAAGTGCCTTATAATCCTCGCGGTTATATAGCAACTCTGGTTTGGCTTTATCAAAACATGTCGTGTAAGGTGTCATACGATTTGGAATACTATCCCCTCGCCAGTTCTGGCGACGGGGATAGCATTCCACCCCTCTAGAGGGAGAAGACATGTTACTTTACTTAAATGCGGTTAATTTCTAAAAGAGCCTTAGATCCACAAAATGGATGCCTCTGCCACAGACACGAGTCTGACCCCCTGTAGCTGACCGAAACTCAGCCAAGGAGGCCTGGACAAAGGGTTTCCTGTCGCAGGGAGGTGCTACACCTCCCCAGACAGGAGATAGTGGATTGTAGCAGGGTGGTTTGAAAGAAACCAGACAGTGCTGGGGGCGCACAAGGCTGCCCCTTGCATAATCCGGCCAAACCGGTTCTGGGGCACTCCAGCCCTCGTGCCAGCGTGGCCTGGATCAAAGGAAGGGGGTGTATCCACCCACTTCCTGGGTCCCACCCATAGGAGGGGACCTAGCAGGTAATCCAGCCTCCTAGATTGGTATAAGAATGGGAGCAGTGCCAAAGCACTTCAGATTACCCTGAAGAAACATAAGAACCGAAACTCTGGACCCTTCGACATCCTACTCGACGTAGAAGCCCGAAGAATCTCCCTTGTGGTCAAGGAGTGACCACCCTGTGCAAACAGGCACCATCCAGCCATCGACGTCTGCTTTGTTGCAGTTCCCGCCGGAACTCGAGCGACAGAGATCGACGAGATCAAGCTTGCCTGCCTTCCAACAGCCCGATACACAGTCCCTGCAGAGCTGAGACCCGTGGAGGCGACCGGAAGCGTGGGGCACGCCATCTTGGTAAGACCACGAGACTCTGACCGTGCAGCCCACGAGTGACCCTCGAAGCTGTACACCGGGGTTTGAGAAGCCCCCACCCTGAGCCACTCTTGCACCGAAGCTCACCCCTCTACACTCACCGAGTGCTGCGTGGGGCCCTTCTGCTACTTTTGGCTCAACGCGTTGGCCCAGTCACTTGCCAGCTGGCTAGTGGCCCCTGTGCCGACGAAACTTTGAAAACGACTTGCGATTCTGGTTGCTCCAGACTTGCACCAGCTCCCCTAAAAAGGAGCCCCCACTCTGACCCTCCTGGTTCGAGTGAGAAGCAATCTCCCGGTCCTGCGTGGATTGCTCTTGCCAAGTCTTGTTTGCTCCAATCTTGAAGCCGACTGCGCCGACGGTGAGAGCCCTCGTGGGACAGATCGTGACCTGCTCCTGGACGTCGCAGATGCCCCAGAGCCCACGTGACAGCGGAGAGAAGCTCCTCGACAACCACCTGATTGCGCCCGACATTGCCTGGTTCCGTCCTGGTTCCACCCTGGTCACTGCTGAGTGACCCAGACTCTGTCCCCTCTGCTTTCAGGTACTTTTCGACTTGAGTCCACCCTTGGACTCCACCGGACACTTCTCCTTCACACCGCCTGCAGCCCTTTCAGCTCCAAGCACCAAGAGCCTGCGTGACGAAACCAGACTCAACTTCGACCCTGTGCACCCGCTTCCTGTGGGTGAGGTAACTTTGCAACGCCGGTGTTCCCACACTGGTACACACCTCTAGGGTCTGTGTCTTGAGTTTTGTTCCTCTAGGTTCAGCGGAAGTGTCCTTAAACTCTAACTTTGTAACTTTTACGCACCATTGGTTAACATTGGTGCATGCGTGTGCTTTCTGCACTGCACCCGAATCCCGCGGGCTTTTCCCGACTTCAGCACTGCTTGTCCTGACTGCTCCCAGCGATTCCCTAGGCCCTAGGCCTAACCACTGTTCGATTGGTATCTCTTATACCACTTGTTTAGTATATGGTCTGAGTGGCCCCTCGCCCTCATCCATATTGTGCAACTTTTGTATGTTATACTGTGCTTTTGAATACATAACTTTTGAATAAGAGGGGTGACATACTGCATTCTTGGCTGGCGATAGATTAATCTAGCAGCCTGGTTTGGAACTAGTTGCAGTCTTTTAGATTGATATCCCGGAATGCCAAAGTAAAGAGTTAGTGTAGTCAATGTGAGAGATGAGTAAGGCTAAAGCAACTTGGGTAAGAGCTTCAGGAGTGAGAAATCTGCTGTTCTCCAGTAATGGGGTATCTTTCATAGATTCACATGCTTGAATTATTGCCCGTCGTCGAAGTGGGATTCCCACGGTACATAGAATAGCAATATAGCAATAGCATAGTGAAAGCATAGCTAAAAGAGCAATAGGAAGTATTGTAACATGGATGTTAATAGGAAAAAACTTGTCACTTTAATAACGTGTCCAAGTCATTAGATGTGGTACAAACTCCAGCCAATCAGGAAACAGCACCCTCTGGAACCTTGTCCTCAGAGGCTCAGGCTCTCAGATTTTCTACCGCACGTCGTGTGAAGGGAGTCTCTCTGAGCTCTGCTCAGTACCTCTACCTTTTCTCTTCAGAAACTCTTCAGAATATCTTCACTGCTTTGTCTACTACAAAGAGGTCACTCATCAGACACTGTGAGTCTTGAGGAAAACTCCAGCTTCATTCCGAAGACCAGCACAAAAAGTGTATCTTCTGCCTCCACCCTGAACATCAGGTGAGAGATTGTAAAATCTGCAGGACTTTTCCTCAAAAGACTTTAAGAGACAGAGAGGGACGTCTACTTCTGTGGTTACAGAAACTCAAGAGAAAGGATAATCCCTTATCAGATGTTGAGAGGATTCCTCTCTCAGGACTGTCATCTCTAAGAAGAGGGCTGGGGAGGCAGAAATGTTATCTGCTAAGGCTAAGGTGCTCAAGTAAGACCACACCTCTACTCATGAAGGCTAGACTTCTTCCTCAAAAAGGGCTCCTGCTCCTTCTAAGGGACTACCTATGCCCTCTAAGCCTCCGAGATCTGCCTCTAAGTCTCAGGCATCTAAGTCTCTTCTTGAGACAAATTTGCCTAAAAAAATGGGTTCCTCGCCGATGAAGACTTCCGTCGCCACTGCTACAAAGATGACTTCCACCTTCTCTTCTCCTCAACATACAATGATTATGTCATCGGCGCCCTCTCCGTCGATGTTTGTCATGGTGTCGGTGAAGCCTCGCTTGTCTGCCACCTCCCTCACGTCGAGGAAAAAGAGAACTGTCTCCGGTCGGTCGTTGATGGATGCCTCCTCGCCGACGAAACGGTCGATGGCTCTCAAGGCTCTACCTACTTCGCCGACAGATGCCTCGTCGTCGAAGGTTGCTTCGTCGTTGATGGGTGCCTCGTAGAAGGTTGCTTCGTCGTTGATGGGCGCCTCGTCGACGGTTGCTTCGTCAACAGTTGCCTCGTTGACAGCACAGAAGACTTTCCTTACGGAACTTCAACCATGCTCTTCATCGTCGACCGCTGAGTCGGCCGCGGCATCCTTGGTTCCACCTTCAGCTTTGATGTCTCTAGTCCCCTTGAAATCTTCAGCAACACTTTTGCTGCCTTCAGGAACTACGGATGTTTCCCTACTTCAACGTAGGAACTCTTCTTTGGATCTATTGCCAATTCAACCATCTCCAAATCTTTCTGTGGAGCTTTTTGACTATGGGGCTAATGAGGAGGATTCGGAAGAGGATGACCGGTTCCGTGCTGCTCGTACTCTTTCCGAGCTTCTCATCAAATGGCAAGATATTGATGATGACCAAGGATATGATTATTACCCTGAGCCTAATACTCAACCACCACTTGAGAATCCAACTGTGCAGATACCCATGTCTCTCATCTCTAATTTGCAACATGTGCTTGATGCTACTACAGCCGATTTCCTCCCTCAGAGTCGGCCTCATCTGTCCCACAGACGCCTCTTCCTCTTCCTTCATCGATTATCAGGCCGCCCCCTCCGGTGGCATCGATGTCTCATCACCCGGAAGACGCATACACAACTGACGACGACACCAAGCATCCCGACACAATAAACTTGCACAGATTTCAGTGTAGATTTTATTAAACATTGCACACAGAGGGCCCCTTAGAGGGGTCCCCTGAAACCTACCAATCCTTAGTGTGGTCATTGACTGGCCTGAGCCAGCCTGTTACCACCAGAGTGTGTTCTGACCTCAGGGGAGAGTGCCTGCGCACTCTGAGGCTGAGAACAATGCCTTTCCTGGTTGGAGGTGTTCACGTCTCCCCTGGACAGGAAGAGCCATCCGTGGTGGGGAGCTTCAGAGGTCTTGCCCCCTTTGTAATGCAACCCCAGCCTCTCCTGTTCGAAGGAGCTGGCCTCCATCCTGTCCTCACCCCCTTTTTGGCGGCAGGACAGGTGGGAACCTGTGATAGAAGAGGAGAAGTGCCCACCCTCTGTCAACTGCAGCCCTCGGGTGCTGGAGGCTAGGTCAAGTACGCTTTTCAGTGCCCACCATCTTGAAGACGATGGGACTTATCCAGTTAGGGCTAGGACTGTGTCCTCCTCTCACAGAAGGTGGGCATGTTAGAGGGCCTAGACACCCAGGCAAAGGGCCCATAGGACACCGCCTGTCACTCCCTTGTAGCGCCCTTAAATCTAGTTTTTAGGTGGCATCCCCAGTCTCTGAACTTCAGTTCCTGACCACCTAAGAAGAGCTGGCCACTACCAATCTGCACCAGTAGAGAAGATTGCAGAGGACTACTGTACACAGGTGTTCCGGGACCTTTTAAAAAAAAAAAAAATCTGGATCCCCTACGGACTGCTGCCCACTACACGTCCTAAAAGAAGCCTTCACCGGCCTCCCGGGTCCAGCCCGCTCTCTTCTGAATGAGTCCCTATTCCAGGGTTGTGTCCTTAAGGCCTTTAAAGAGGCAATTGTGGTTCCCCTTCTGAATAAATCAGGGGCAGACCCCAGAACCTGTTGAATTACCGCTCAATCTCTTTGCTCCCGTACCTGGCAAAGGTACCGGAGGCTCATGTGGTGAAGTGCCTGTCCAATTTTATAGAACAATCAAACTATCTCGACTCACACCAAGCTGGTTTTCGGCCTGCCCACTCAACGGAGACCGTTATACTGGCGGTATTGGACTCCCTGCGAGAGAGAGCTGACAGCGGTACTCCTCAGGCCGTGGTGCTGTTGGATCTCTCGGCCGCCTTTGACAGGGTCGACCATGGGATCTTGGTGGACCATGTCAAAGAGCTGGCATTCAGGGCTCAGCCCTTAGTCAGCCTAGAGCGAGAGACCACCATGAGCTGACCTCGTCTGGACTCCTCGACGTTACCTGCAGCCTCTGCAAGGAGACCCCCTCAACCTTGACGTGCTCTGTTATGCCTTTTCTGACACCAAAAGGAACCCTTGCAACCATACATCCTGGGCTTTGGTGAGGACAAAGGGTGTTGCTATGTTCCTGAGAATCGAAACTTACCATGACAGCTTTTGGTTTCCTTCGACCGGACTCCTGGCCTGAGCCTGCAGACCTTTTCCAACTTGACCTGTCTTTGATGCTGTGTTGGCATCTTGCACCCTGTGTCCCTGTGCCGCTGGTGGTGTGGTGTAGTCATGGCGCTGCCTTAGGCCATGTCCAGTGTTGGCCTCAACCTCCAGAGACTAGTTCCCCCAAGCTGGTGTTACCTACCTGTAAGCAACCTCTGTCTGATTGCCCCAGTCCCCCTTAATTTGTGTTAGGTTTCCAACCTTGAACTTGCACCTGCACCCGGGCACCCACGTGCCACTGGTGGTGCTCTGTTGGTTCTGAACTGAACCTTGTCCAATACTAACCTTAACTTCCGAAGAATGGTCTTGTAAGTAGATGTTGCCTATATATATGTTGAATGTTTTCTTCACCCCATAGGTTAACATTGCAAAGTCTGGAAATTGCACTAATTGTCCACTTTTTATATTGAACAGAATTTCTATTGCAAAACGTATTTACTCAGGATGAAATTCTGTGGTTCCGCAAAATAAATCTAACCAAGTGTCATTTTATAAAGTGGTCTCAGATTTATTCATTGAGTGTGTGTCATTTATTACCACTGTGTGTACAACAGTGTGTGTCATTTATTGCCACTGTGTGTACAACAAATGCTTAAAACTACCCTTGTATACGTCTAACTGCTCCCCCACACTACCACAAAAGAGCATTATTATTATCTACTTTAGCCTCTGTAAAACCTCTGGGGATCCACTGGACTCTCTGCACACTATACCTCTTTTTGGTATAGTATATTGAGAGCCGACTCCCCACGCTCAAGTACTCACACACACTCAGACATAGACAGACCAGACACACACACACACACTCTCTCTCTGTCTCTCTCTCACACACACATTCTCACACATACCCACCGTACCTCACATAAGAAACATATGTTTAACTTCTAAATGACACCTTCAACTAGGACCATTAGTAAGTAGGTTCATGCAGAATGCAGAAGATCCTACTAGTAAGGATATCTGTGCAGTCATCCCCATGACAGGAAAGAAGAAATGTAAATGAATGAATAAAATGCTTTAGGAGGCTGAGCACTCTTAAACTAAGAAATGAATGAAAGATAAACCAGGAATAGAGAGAAACAGAAAAAAAAACTAAGAAAGAAAAAAAGAGTAAAATAAAGGTAATAAAAACATGGGAAATAGAAAGTACGAAAGAAAGAAATGAGGCTCCCATATAATATATTCAGCGGTGCTTGTAATACGGCAGCCAGGATATCCATCACGTTTGTGTCTGAGTTCCCCGGCCTGCGAACTCTAAATAAAGCTCTTGACACTTTGCAATGTTGCTGCTGTTAACTGTGCACCATTACTTCCTCAGAAGTCACGGGCAAGAGGCACCTGGTCGCCTGTAACATACTTTTTATGATTACAAGGGTGTGACAACACCGCATAACACCGCATAAACAACAAGTGCAGATTAAACCGCAGGGTTCAAATAAACCCACGCACATCGTAAGATTAAACCTGTACTAAACACACAAGCCTCAATGACAGGTAGATAATACAAAGACTGATGGAGATAATGAAGCAGACCTAGATATACATGCATAGCACAGACAAGATAAAGGTCTTGATTTAGAGTTTGGTGAGCAGGGTACTCCTTCACAAGCGTGGTGGAGTATCCTGTCCAACTAACGGATGGTCTGCCTGTAAATACATTGGATGGCCCTTCCTCTCTAGATCAGGCAGTCTGAGGTATTTTTCTCCTATTCAGGACCACCAGGGAATACCTAGCGGTCGTGATGAGAATTTGTTTTTAAATGAATCCCACTTCCTGGGAGTAAATTAATCAGGGAGAAAGTTCCAAGGGTGTGAGAGTGATTAGTTATTGGTGTTTAAAAACAAACTCCAGCTTTGGAAGCTTGTTTTTGAAAAACACAAAAGTTGGTGAATGGCCGCCTGAAACATCCCCAAGGGATCCAGAGAATTGTAGATCAACTTTCTATAGATGGTTGAGATTGCTTTTTCGGTTGGGGATTAGTTAGCAGCTGGTCCTCCAGTGGGGATGCATCAGGCAACTTCCCCCCTTCCCAGATGTGACCTTGCAGAGCGTGACCCACCTGCAAATGTCAGAACCGTTTTTAGTCACCTAATTCATACTTTTGTTGTAGGATCGTGAAGGACACAAACGCCTGTCCCCTCCACACATCGCCCGGCCTTCTAAGCTAATCAATCCCCATTTTGTGAAGCCCTGCAATCCTCCCACTGCACTTAAGAGATCACCATTATACAGTGGAGTAATTTCAGTCCGCTTACCTTCTCAGCCTAAACACTTGGTAGCCTCTCTCCACACCCTTACCACTGTTTAGGTATGAGTAGGCAGGGTGCACTCATACTTTCTTCGATACAGCACTAGGGTGGGGTAACCTCTCTTGCCCATGGCCAATCTATCTACCCGGTAAGCAGGATCCTCACGGTCCACAAAAACCCAGTTGTTGACTGCCACCAGCTGCGTGGCCCAGTAATACTTGAGAATGCTCCGGACCGCCAGTCCACCTTAAACTCCCCTCTGCAACTTAGCGCAAAGCACCACCATCCCACAACAGGAGCCAAAGTTCTCAGTCTACCTTTTAAAAGAAAATGTCTGGTGGGATCTTAAAGGACGTTTTTTGCACGATGTACAGGAAACCCTGGAGGGTCATCACTTTAAATAGGGCCACTCGGCCCAGTAAGGAGAGCGGGAGCGCCCACAAGTGTGGGGCATTCCAGCGAAGCCGGTCTAATTTCGGGAGTATGTTCCTGCCTGTGCTCTCTTGTAATGAACACGCCCAAATATTCAAAGCCATGTAGTGCCACCCGAACTGTGCACCTAGAGTCCAGCCGCAGGGTCCCTGCCAACAGCAGGAATATTAAGGACGTCTTCCAATTGATCTTATATCCTTAATAATCTCCAAATATGTGAAAGATTTGTAGGATTTGTTCACTCGAGAAGGCTGATTATGTATCCCACACCAAAACATCAGTGTAGAGGGAGATTCTCTCATCCCACCCTTGATCAACTGGAATACCCCACATGAGAGGTCCTGGCGAACCCACGCACGTGATAAGAGCATAGAAGACAAGGAACATCCCTGTCGGACGGCAAAGACTCAGGAGACTGTATTATTGACGCACATGCACACTAGAGGGTCCACATACAAGAGCTTGACAGCAACGCCACTGGTTCAGCAAAGGAATCCCCTGTCGCATGTGGTACTCCATTAAGGTGTCGGAGATTTAAGCGCGTTCCCTGGTGTGGCATAAAGCCCGATTGATCAGGATGATCCACTGTTGCAATTACTCTCCGCACGCAGATCGCCAGGGCCTATGCAAGGACCTTAGTCTCAAAATTAAGCAGGGAGATAGGTCTATAAGACCCAACTCAGTTGCTGGTTCGTCCTTTTTTGTGATGACCACCACCTCAGACGTTCTTTGGTCCTCTGGGAGACACCCTTATTTTCAGGCAGTCTGAAACCTCCTCTGGAGGCACTCCCTGATTTTATCCATCATGCTTTTATATAATTCTATGGGGAGCTCATCAGGCCCCGTCGCTTGCCCTGTTTGCAAGGTTCTTATTGTCTTATTTATTTAGTCTACTGTCAGGTCTTGGTCTAGTGCGTCTCAGTCCTCATTCGTTAGCATTGGCAGGGTCAGGTCTTTCAGGAAGTCTCTCCCAGTATTTCCGTCCCCTTGTTGTCAGTGTCCTCAAGGATCACTGGCTTGAATTCATCCTATTGTTTGAGAAAAACAGTCCTAGGCAATCTGAGATATAGAACTTTCAATAGACAATAAAATAGAACAGTACAGTATGTAAACTAAAGACAGTGGAGAGGCAAAAAGTGCAAAATGTACATTGACATTTTAATAGTTAGTTTTGTTTAAAAAATCTCCAGAAAATGGGGACAACATAATATATTACAATTCATACATATAAATCCACATAATTAGTATACAATCAATGAAAAATAAAAAACATATAATAAAAAGTGGCACTAAAGTCGTAATTTTGTCTCGACGCGCGTTTCGGCGTGTAAAACGCCTTCTTCAGGAGTAACCACAAAGTTTGCTTTCTTCTGTAGAAAGAACCTTCCGAAAATGTCTGAAGAAGGAATAGTTTGTATATACCTGTGTGAATAGAAACAATAGTCCAAAGTGGAGTCTAATCAGAAGGTTGTTCGAAATTCATTGGTAGTAAAAAAGCGTTGTATTCCTAGTCGCATTTGATTGTAGTTAGAAGCTCTAGTAGCAAGGAACTTATTTCTATTTTTAAAATACCCTGATAAAGTCAGTCGTTGCTGACGAAAATCAATCTCGGAAACGATTTCTAGGACGATATGTGTGGGACCTCAAAATCTGGTAAACTTTCTTTAAGATATATCACGTAGGCCCGGCAGAAAATGGCCGGCGGTCGTCACTGCATGATGTAAATAATGCCCCGAAGTGTTCAGAGCGGGGTGATTATAATACACGCAACAGGATAAAGTGCAATGTATAGTGGACCTCACGCTCTGATAAACTTCTTTCGCATTTTCAGCAAGCGCCCGGCAAGAAGATGGCCGTCAGCGTCTCTAGATAAATTAGGCCTATAGCACGCAAGCTGATCCAACAGGCCGCCCGTTCTCCTT
Organism: Lissotriton helveticus; assembly: GCF_964261635.1. NCBI lineage: Eukaryota > Metazoa > Chordata > Amphibia > Caudata > Salamandridae > Lissotriton > Lissotriton helveticus. Next base: position 2,449,046 of record NW_027611666.1, read on the forward strand.
AAAATAGAAGTCTGCTCCATCTCTCATACAAGCTTTGAACGTCTTGTCTTTTAAATATCACGGATCAACCCTTGGGGGTAGCATGAAGTCTACAACTGGACCATCGAGTTGCAACTCCACCAGTGAATGGTCTGAGATTCGTGCATAGCACCTCTAAAATCATCTTTATGGACAGTCTGGCTGCAAAGATAGTGCAGGCATGCCAGACTACAATGTGCTGCAGACTGGTGCGTCCGGTTCTGATACTCCTAAATGCCCCTAGAGGGGAAGAGGCTATCATGAATATAGTATAGGGTCAGTTCTGTCACTCCAGTCACCCCAATGCGTGTATGCTCTGTCGTAAGCGTCTTACCCTTTCACAGGATGAGTCAGTCTTGTCTGGGTCTCTTTCCTGTTTCCCGGCACTTGAATGGCACGCCAGAAGACTCGAGAGAGCAGTGACCCACCAGCAGGCTTTTGTGGAGTGCTTTTGTCCTGGATGTAGGGCTGCATTCAATAGGGCACCCCATCTGTCTTTTCTTTGCAGTTGCCTGAAGATCAGCAGTCCCAAGGTAGCAGTCACACCTGGCCTGTCGGTAAGTGCAGCCCCTCTGGAGACCCGACCGTCAGCAATTGAGCCCACACTGTGGCCGGCTGGACCACAGGCATAAGCTCAGACCGGGTGTTCAACACTGGAGTAGGTGTAGTCCCTCATGGGCCTCTGACACAGAGTAGTCAGAAATTCAGCAGCTAAAAGCCCGACACAGGCTCGCCAGGAAGCCAGTAGATTCAGACCCTGTTGTGTTAGGAATTTGGCAAATGCAACCTGGAATGGGCCGGTTGGCAGCACACAATCGTCCAACTGGACCTCAACAATCATGTTGTTATAGAGTTATTTTTTCTGCCTTGAACTGTTGGGAGAGTCTTGGCGGGGATTGGGGGGTCCCTCAGACTAGCTGGTCCTGCAGGATGGCTTTCCGGTCCGCCCTACAGATAACGGAGATGTGTCGGACCTTGCTTCTTCCAGGACAATCTTGTCCTCCTGCTGTATAGTCAAACTCCCTTCCCTTTCTTACCAGACAGGCAGGCTTCTAGGCAGACTTCTAGGCTCTTCAGGACAGGTACACAGCTTCTCAACTAAGTAATTCAGCCTGCAGGTGATGTCCCTTCAACTTAGATAGACTGTCAGGCTGACACCATCCCTGGTGTCACAGCAGGCACCTGGGTACTTTGTAGAGCACTTTATTCCTTGGTAACAGAGGACTTTGAACGGGGTATAAAAGAGGGATAGATGGTCCCACTTGTATACACAACTGGCAGGCAGGAAATGTGGTTTACTCTGTCGCACTCTCACATTGCTTTTCTGCCACGCACACCAACACCCTAAACACGCACTTGATGTTAGCGCAAAGTCTGGGCACAGGCATAGAAATGGAGCATTACATGGGTGTGTCAGCAGGACACCACTCCACTGACAATGATGCAAAGATCTCATCAGGCGATTGAGCCTTAAAACAGGGTGCATTGCCACCACTGCTCTAGCTGTTAAATCAATGACAGTCCTCTGTCTTAAATAAGGGCACACTTGGTGTGACCCACCAGGTCACAGGACCGGTCCAAGACCTTTCATAGTCCCTTGTTAGAAGTAGCAAACTACTGGGGTGGCAGAAAAATCTCATGTAATTGTTTTGTGGTATATTTACCCCAGTAATGTGCAGTTAAAAGTTTGGCGCTATGGACTGGGGAGTTGCCACGAGGAACGGATTCTTCTACCTGTCATACCACATGCCATTCACTATTTCATAGTGTTTTTCTGCTTTTATTTACCACTTGTTTTAAGCAGGTGGTAGATATATGCATGTGGTTGGTTGGGAGGAGATGGGTGAAGCAGGGGAGGGAAGAGGAAAGCATTTTGTAACTGAGGGAAGAATTGTGTGTTTCCCCCAGTTGGTAAAAAACATAGCATAGGTCTTGGCTGCTTCTGCTGCACCCATAGTCTTGTGGGTCTTTTCAGTCTAATTTTTCTGTCTGGAAAAAAAATGGTGTCCTGTTTTTCGGCACCCGGTAAATCTAGGTGCAGAAAAACCTAACTGATAATCAGGTGGAAGAAAATGAACACATGAAAGTACCCCCTAATTTCATTGCCCTTGATTCACACTCTGGACATAGTTGAGGGATAGGTCTAGGCATAGCCCTCACAACACACAATAGATTTGCGTGCGGCAGAGGCCAACTCAAAAGTCAGGATACCAGATACAAGTAGGTGGTAACTCAGGGCAGGGGAATACGCCTGTTGTCCGTGGAGGGGAAATTTCCGTCCCAGAAATCTACATTAAAAATTAATTAATAGGGGGGGCGGAGCTTGCCGTCAGCTACGATGGCCGCCTAATCCCGCACCTCCATCAGGCACTGCCAAACATCCTTAAATATCCTCGCACAGAGCTGCCGTTTTGACCCCCCAGCCCCCTCCCCAGACGTCGGAAGCGACCGAGACTCCGGGGAACCCAGTGCGGAGTAGATCCGACGCGGAGGGACGAGTGCACGGAGCAGCGGAGAGCCGTGCGCTAGTAGGCCGCAAGCCGCGACCCCCAGCAGTACATCGATCCGAGTGACGTGCCCGTACGTGCGGCTGCAGGATACGCGACTGCCCCGGGGACCTGCGGACGGACCCCACGCTGTATGGTTCTCAACAGCCCAGCAGGGACGCGCTGTGAGAGGCTAACGGCGCAGTCCTGAAAGGGACGATACTTCCTCTGTAGGCACCCTAGAAGCCCCGGGTGGCAGAGAAGGTAAAACGCCGTGGGGAAGCACCGTTACCGGAGGTAGCCCTAGCAAGGAGAGAGACTTTGAATCGGCGGGGCCGGGGGCTGAGGGGCCGGACCGGGGACACATCTGGAAGCCCCTGGTTGACACAGTGTGCCCTACTATACAAAAACTTGACACGGTGGGACATTTATTAAGCGGGGAGCCGCACACTAAGCACGGATATCCTAAGGGTGGTTCCCCCAGCCGTGGCCCAATTCGCGACACCCATAGAGTGACTGTGGCGACGACTCCTAGATGCCGACACGCAAATAGTGCTAACCCAGAAGTGTGGAGGCGACGTTGGCCAGCACGCACAAGCTGCAGCGCTGAGTGCTTGGGAACGTGCTGGAAGGGCTGCTGATTGTATTCACGGCGCCTAGCCCTGTGTGAAGGTCGGACCTTGCCTATCCTAAAGGGACACGCAGAGACGAACCGGTGCCGAACTTTGGCACGTTGCTGAAAACGCCAAAACAAGTGGATTGCGCCAGACACCAGTCTGAACTCGGTTGTGACCTGCTCCGGGGGGTGTCGACTGGACAAGGCGTGGGTGTTTCCGGTGAAGCCGGCTCCAAGGTACTGGTCTTTGGGAAACGACCGGCCCATCACGATGGGAAAAGGGGACAAGACGCAAAGCAGACTCCCCTTTGCGCAGAGACGAGTGCAGATACAGAGTCCTCCTACGCAGCGTGGGGAGGTCACACACCCGGAAGAGGAGCAAGCGGAGGACTCCGACATCAAGTCCATGCTTCGCTCCATGGAACAGAGCCTGCAATCCAGCATCTCTGCGCTGGGCACCAAAATGGACGCCATGACATACAGGATGGACCACATGGCCGAACGCCTAGACAAACACGCAGAGAAACATGACATGGCGGAAAGGAGAATAACGGAAGTCGAGGAGGCGCAGACAGAGCTGGATACGGCCCATAAGCGAGTGGAGAACCTGATGAGATCCCTCCAAGACAAGACGGAAGACCTGGAGGCACGTTCGCGACGCTGTAACCTCCGCATAACGGGCCTGCCGGAGTCCACTCAGACTGGCAAGATGGAACTATTCATTGAGAAGCTTCTCACTACTCTCCTGGGCGAGGGGGTGTTCTCGACACTGTTCGTGGTGGAACGAGTGCACCGGTCTCTGGGCCCCCAGCCGCGCCCGGGGATGCCCCCCCCACCCAATCATAGCAAAATTGCTCAACTACAGAGACAGGGACACGGCACTCCGGCTGGCCAGAACCAAAGCGGATCTACAATATGAAGGGTCAGCGATATCAATATTCCCAGACTTCACGGCCAGAGTGCAGGAAGCACATAAACACTTCGCCCCGCACAAGAAACGCCTCAGGGAACTGGGACTGGACTACGCGATGCTGTACTCTGCCAAACTCCATGTCAACAAACAGGGCCACTCGCACATATTTACAAACCCTTACAAACTGCAGCAAGCACTGAAGAAATGGTCAAGAGAGAAGAGACATGGTAATGCGGATGTGCAGGAGGAAGGGGACAATAGCCATCTAGATGACAAGGAGTGACCAAGATCTCGGACTTCTGCGGCAGACTGGACTAAATGCGGACCATCGCCGTCTGCTGACATTTCCCGTCTGGCTGAAGAGATGGAGATAACTGAGCGACCCACTCCACGGACGGACAGACGCCTTGCAGATAAGTAAAGATAAGGAATAAGGGAATTGTAAAGGACCTATATGTAGATGACCGAAAGTGGAAAGACTGAGGCGGACTTGTATGCATAATGTCTCATGGAGACGTAAAAGGGAGGAGTACGCTGCCGATTTGGGGGGGGAAGGGGTATCCCTGTATGACAATTGGTGGTAATATACAGCAGCTCTGATTATAATGCAGGGAGTGCATGGCGGAGGGAGGAGGGGGCCTGACTTAACACTCTGAGAATATTGAGGGACATGAGCTGTTAGGCGACCTTGGTCCCCGAGCGCAATGCTTTGTTGAAGTTCGAGTCACCATGTTTGGTGGTATGACAATGGGTTGGGATGGGCGGGTCGGGGATCGGCGAGGCCAAGTTGGGGAGGGTGTGCTGTGGGAGGGGGAGGAGGGCCGGGGAATGTTTTTGGTACAATGTTGTGTTTTTTGTCTGCTCACACTGCCTGCGCTAGTCTTGTGCTTCCTGTTGACATATATAGACCAGTCACACTGCTAAGATGTCTACAGCAAACAAAGTGACTATGGAGAGAGAGGTGGGGACATTCAGAGCTTTGACGTGGAATGTGAGGGGTCTGAATGACCACCGCAAACTTAGGAAGGTAGTGAACTATTTACAGCGTCAGGACGTGGACCTGGCACTCATCCAGGAAACACACCTCCAGATCACAAGTAAAATGCTTTGTAGTAGGGGGCTTGTGGGCAACATCACGGTGGCAGGATTCACGACACATTCCAGAGGAGTATTGACATGGGTAAACCCTAAATCTAAATTGTCATTGTCATTGCTGAGAGCAGACCCGGATGGCAGATATCTAATATCCAGATGCACAGGGAAGGGATACGATCTCATTGTGGTAAATGTTTATGGTCCTAATTATGACTCCCCAGACTTTTACGATACTTTGGCTCAACACTGCCGGGCTTACACTAACGCACTAATGCTCTGGGGGGGGGAGACCTTAACCTAGTGTTAGACCCAGAGCTAGACAGGTCATCGGGCCCGCCGCGCAAGATTTCGGCCGCTGCACTGACAGTTCAATCGGAACTCATTACACTAGACCTAGTGGACGTGTGGAGGAGTAGACACACTGGGAGGAGGGGTTCACCCACTATTCCGCCTACCACAACATCCACACCAGAATTGATTACTGGCTGACTTCTTCCCCAGTAGCAAGACGCGCCAGCTCCTGCACGGTACTGGCGCGAACTCTTTCGGATCACTCGCCCCTTCTCTTGACACTGGAGACCCCTGCGACAAGAATCCCACCCTTCACATGGCGCTTTCCCCCGTTCTCCTTACTAGATGATCAATTTAGGGGGGAGCTAGCGGAAGAAATAGAGAGGTACTTCGACACTAACATAGGGTCGGTTGATAGCTTCCACACAGTCTGAGAGGCATTCAAGGTGTACATCCGGGGCATTGCAATGTCAAAACATTCGAGTGTCCTCAAGTCCATTCGCCAGAGACTACAACACTTAGAGAAGCAACTAACAGAATTGGAAAAGCGACAGCTGAGCAATGTTACTGCCAACGTGGCGGAGGACATCAAGTCCCTTATAGCGGAATACAACGAAGAAGCAGATAGGGAGGTGCGGCACATGGGAAAGTATGCCACCGCCCGGTCCTACGGTGAGGGGGACCGCCCTAGTTCCCTCCTGGCCCGGATCTTGAAAAACTCCAGACGCACACAGGTCATATCCGAGCTGGAAACGGCCGACAGTTTACTCCTCACGGAGGAAGCTGAGATAGTGGACGAGTTCAAAAAATACTACTCGGGGCTTTACACTTCCAAAACTGGGAACATGGAGGACGATATAGATGACTACCTGGGCCATATACAGCTGCCTTTTCTGAAGGATTCCGACCGGGAATTCTTGATGAAACCAATACACAGGGATGAAATTGCGGAGGCGCTGGCGAGCATGCGTTTGGGCAGCGCCCCAGGGGCTGACGGGCTCACTGTGAGTTTTTATAAGGCATTTCAGGATATTCTACTCCCGCACTTATCCACATTGTTTGACAACGTGTGTGTCGAAGGCAGTATGCCGCGATCAATGAGGGAAGCACTGATTGTAACCATCCTCAAACCTGGCAAACCCTCGACCTCATGTAGCTCTTACAGGCCATTGTCCTTATTAAACGTCGATGCCAAGCTTTATGCTAAGGTGCTGGTGACGCGACTGGCACTACTGGCTCCGGAGTTGGTAGCTCCGGAACAAGCAGGGTTTGTACCTGGCAGGAATCTCACCTATAACATCAGGACGGTACTGGGCACTATACAGCATGTCAGGCAGGACACAAAAGCAATAGCCATCTTCCTAGATATGGAAAAAGCATTTGACTCGGTGGAATGGCCCTTCATGGTACCAGTCTTGCGGAGGATGGGACTGGGCGAGCCATTCTTACAAATGATAGGGGCGTTGTACCACCACCCCACGGCTAGACTCCGCATAGGCGATCGAGTGTCAGACTCCTTTTCGATTAGCAGAGGCACCAGACAGGGATGCCCGCTATCGCCGCTATTATATGCGCTGGTGGCTGAACCATTTGCTTGCGCCCTCAGGGAGTATCATAGTCATGAAGGGATTAGCTTCCCTACGTACAAAATTGTCATATCAACATACGCGGATGACACATTGCTATACGTTCGCGACCCGGACATGAACCTCCCATTGGTGCTGAGGGAGGTGGTGCGCTACGGGGCTCTCTCCGGTCTCAAGATAAATTGGGCAAAGTCTGTGGCGTTCCCACTGACTCCGAAAACGACACAGTTCGACATGGAATACCCGTTGCAATGAACGACAGAACCGGTCAGATATCTCTGAGTTATGCTGCATACTGACTCGGAAACTCTCGTACGCGACAATTATGGTGCCTTGTACAGCAAGCTGGAAGATGAAGTGGAAGTGTGGTGTAAACTGCCGTTATCCTTGATGGGTCGAGTGGCCATCATGAAAATGGTAGTACTCCCTAGATTTTTATTCCTATTTAACAATCTGCCCATAGTGCTCTCGAGGACTTTTTTCAAAAATCTGACGCAACTTCTGATCAAACTGGCCGGGGTGGCAAACAGCCCAGGGTGAAATGGACGACTCTCATGCTTCCGTACGAACTTGGGGGGCTTGGCGACCCGGACATGGAACGATACTTTAGAGTGGCTCAAGCTGCCCACATGCATACGTGGATACATGGGCAAGAGATGATACCACATGTCCGATTGGAGCTCCTGTTCGCGGTCCCCATTCCGCTCCCTGCCATGGTCTTCCAACCGGTGGACCGCAGAATTGGCATAGTAGACTTGATCACGACCACCAATCACGCATGGCATGCGCTGCTGCGGGCTCGCGACGGAGCGTTACTGTATTCACCTCTAATGCCTATTGAATGGACATTGTGGTTGTCTCCCATAGAGGAGAGGGGAGTAGTACAGGCACTCCGAACGATGGGCATTCACACTGCAGGTGACTTGTTTCTTGGGGGCGCAGTGAAAACCTGGGACCAAGCCGTGCCCAGCCCAGAGGGGGCCTCACTTCTACTCCGATTTCAATATCACAGAGTCCGCAGTGCCATGTTGGACCTCTTGGGCCTGTAATTGGCGGAGCCTTAGGAGATCCCGGAGCTCACATATGTCATTAAAACGTCTCCCCCCAGGAGACTGGTGGCAAAACTATATAGCATGAACAGAGAGCAAGGGGTGCACTCGCTCTCGAAAGCGAGGATGGACTGGCAGAGAGATCTTCAGATCACAATAAATGATGGTATGTGGGCATATTGCTGTTCAAGTACCAGAAAACTATCACTAAACGGCAGACATAGGCTGATTCACTTTAAATATCTCCAACGAGTGTATTATACCCCGGAGAGGCTCCATAGGTACGGCCTTAGACAGTCGGCTGCTTGCGATAGGTGCCGCAAACCGATTGCGGATTTTATGCATCTTGCTTGGTGGTGCCCCGGGATCCGCAAGTTTTGGGACAGTGTGTTTGCAGAAATGAGCTTGGTCTTAGCCACTGACCTGGCGTCCGATCCGCCTTTGGCACTTCTAGGCCACTCCAGGGGCCTCCCAAAAGCCCTGCGACGGTTGACGGATATGGGCATGCCGATGGCCAGACGGGTGATTGCAATGTGTTGGATGAGAGGGCCACTTCCTACCATGAAAAGGTGGGCACATGACATGCTATACTGCTGTACACAAACAGAGTGCTATAGCGAACTTCTCCCACCTGTGAGCCGCCCTAAGAATTTTTGGGGTCTATATCAGGAATATTTGAGAGTGAGGGATGTGGAAGGACACGCTCGGACGGAGGAGGTCGAGGCCCAGGCACACCTAAACGTAGCTGACGTGGTAACTGAGACTTAAGCCACTACGACAGAGCAGAGGACCTCTCTGGGGTCACAGGGACACACGGGTAGATGTAGAGTAGAGCAGATGTTTACTAAGTGGGGAGTGGGTTTGACATGGGGGGGGTGCGGGACTGTTGGGGGTTTAGTCTGCGGGAAAGTTAGCTTGGGACACACAGGGTAGACCTTCCATGCTGTATAGATCTGGTACTCAGAGCAGCCAGGACATGAAGCGTAACGTTCATTAAGTCTCAACATATGCCCTGAGGATGGGGTACAAGACAATCCTGTTTCTTATGCATTTTTTTTGATCATGCGCCGCCAAACCTCCGGGTTGTCGGCTAAATGGCTGTGTCAACCAGACCCATGGGGGTATACAACTGAGATGTCCGCTGCCGGCCCCTGGGTTGTGGCAACAAGCTGTGTAAAATACTATATGGATGAATAAAGCTCTGTTTAAAACCCAAAAAAATTAATTAATAGTATTCTTTTTTAAATGTCTGTTTGGTGCCAGTCCATATGACTTTAATTTCTGCCTTTGAGATTCTATTTTACAAGTCCATAGGGTACATATATCCTTTGTGAGCTTAATAAAATGTTGAAAATTCTACAAATCCTCACTCCTACATTCAAGTACTCTCAGGCTACCATTCTACACTCTTCTCTGTCTGTAGAACAGCTCAACATTTTCAAAATTCTGCAACTCTGCATTGATATGGCTTGGAAATTATTTTTGGGGAAATTTACATGTATTGACTATTTAATTTTAATACTATAGGTGATTGAAATTACTGACGAAGAAAGCAAGATTAAGCACCAGGCAACTGAATGTTAGTGCCATAAGAAGGATTATTTTGAAAAACTGATGGACATCCAGCATTCTAAGTTTAAACACAATTTCCAAAATCTCGGTGTGGCGAGGAAGTGGGAGCTGAGGAAAGTACTATACCTGTAAGTGAAGTCTCTAATTTTGCATTTCATTAACCCAGAGCAAAGTCATATCTGTGCACACAGCATCAGAAATAATCCCAGAACGACCTCATCCTCATCTGAAATATTATCAGAAAGACAAATTGCCTCAGCATGACGGAATAACGTTCAGCTAAAGCATCATGTAATTCCAGAGAGGAAGCACACACTGCATAAAAGAAAGTTATAACAAAAGGTTTCTTCTGCAGACCATCAAAGAAAAGACGCTGAAAGAAGACTCCGAAGCTGACATGCTACCAACCAAAAGATTGGAAAGTCACCTTTGTTCAACAACCATTTTTAACCAGTTACACAAGTTTGAGACTATCTGCCTCGGGATATTACACCTCGACCCACTCTGCTTACTCTCACGTAAACCTTAAAAATTCACCACTGTATTGTGTTCATGACCATCTCCGATTGTTTCCTTTTTTATTGTGTACTGTAATTCTATGTAAATCAACATTATCTGTTGTGCAGGAGTGATTTGTAAAAACTGATTAAATGAGCACCGTTGTGCTATAGCTAATGTAAATAAATCCTCGTCTACAGCACTAGAAACCTTAACCTTACACCAAACATAGAGAGGGTAGAAGGAACTGATGTTCTGCGACTGATGATCTACAATAGTACTTTGCATGTTCTAATGTTCTCAGTTACTGCCATTACGTTAGTGCAAACAGGTACTTCTCAGTTTAATCATTAAATATCAGACTAACACCATATCACTGCATTGCTAAGAACCTATACAAATAGATGTGAGAAAAACTTCAGGCACAAAATAAGTTGCTGCCGGAGAGGCTATAACCAAAAGACTATCTGCTAGAAACATTTCGACAGGTGTTACAGGGCTGCTTCCAGACATATTTTGCTCAATTCAAGTGCTAAGAAGATTACACACAATTTCTTTTAGCGATAAATGCTGAACATTATCTAAACAAGCCCGAATCTAACATCGGGTTCACTCTTACCGTGGCATATAAGCAAGAGAAAACTAAATGTAGAGATATTAACTTTATGAATACACCTTATAAAAACACGGGCTGTGAGAACAAATTCAGTGTTCAAACCCGCCTCAATCAAAGCAAAATAACCCAAGTTGAGGAAAAAAGTTACCTGTGCCAAAAAAGATTCAGCCATAAATCTCATCTCATTGAATTTGAGAGAATGCACACTGTGAAAAACCTCTCTCAGTGCTCTGAATGCCAAAAAAGTTTCAGCCGTAAATCTTATCTCACTGAGCATATGAGAATCCACACTGGGGAAAAACCTTATCAGTGCTCTGAATGCCAGAAAAGGTTTAGTATCAAACCGAGTCTACTTCGACATGCATTAACCCACTCTGTGGAAAAACCTTATCAGTGCTCTGAATGCCAAAAAAGTTTCAGCCGTAAATCTTATTTCACTGAACATATGAGAATCCACTCTGGGGAAAACCCATATCAGTGTTCTGAATGCCAGAAAAGGTTTTGTAACAAACAAAGTCTTTCTCAACATGTATTAACCCACTCTGTGGAAAAACCTTACCAGTGCTCTGAATGCCAGAAATGTTTCAGTGACAAAAGAGGACTCACTCATCATACAAAGACCCACTCTGGGGAAAAACCTTATCAGTGCACGGATTGCCAGAAATGTTTCATTGACAAATACATTCTCACTCGGCATAGAAGAATCCACAGTGGGGATAAACCTTATCAGTGCACCGATTGCCAGAAATGTTTCATTTACAAAAACAGTCTCACTCATCATAGAAGAAGCCACACTGGAGAGAAACCTTTTCAGTGCTCTGAATGCCAGAAATGTTTCAGTTACAAAACCAGACTCACTGAACATACAAGAATCCACTGTGGGAAAAACCCTTATCAGTGCTCTGAATGCCCAAAACATTTCAAACTTAAATCACTTCTAACTGCACATGTGAGAATCCACACTGGGGAAAAACCTTATCAGTGCTCTGAATGCCAAGAAAGGTTTTGTAACAAACAAAGTCTTTCTCGACATACAATAACCCATTCTGTGGAGCAACCTTATCAGTGCTCTGAATGCCAGAAATGTTTCATTTTAAAAAGTAGTCTCACACGGCATACAAAGATCCACGCTAGGGAAAAACGTTATCAATGCTCTGAATGCCACAAATGTTTCGGTGAAAAAAGCTGGCTCACTCGGCATACAAGAACCCACACTGGGGAAAAACCTTATCAGTGCTCTGAATGCCAGAAATGTTTCAGTGAAAAATGCCATCTCACGCTGCATATAAAAACCCACACTGGGGACAAACCTTATCAGTGCTCTGAATGCCAGAAATGTTTCAGTGACAAAGGAAGTCTTTCTCGACATACAATAACCCACACTGGGGAAAAACCGTATCCATGCTCTGAATGTCAGAAATGTTTCAGAAACAAACTCAGTCTCACTCAGCATATAAGAATCCACACTGGGGAAAAACCTTATCAGTGCTCTGAATGCCCAAAAGATTTCAAACTTAAATCACATCTAACTGCACATGTGAGATTCCACACTGGGGAAAAACCTTATCAGTGCTCTGAATGCCCAAAAGATTTCAAACTTAAATCACTTCTAACTGCACATATGCGATTCCACACTGGGGAAAAACCTTATCAGTGCTTTGAATGCCAGAAATGTTTCAGTGAAAAAAGCAAACTCACTAAACATACAAGGACCCACACTGGGGAAAAACCTTATCAGTGCATTGAATGCGACAAATGTTTCAGTGAAAAAAGCAGTCTCACTCAGCATATAAGAACCCACACTGGGGAAAAACCTTATCAGTGCTCTGAATGCCACAAATGTTTCAGTGAAAAAATCAGTCTCACTCACCATATAAGTATGCAATATCCATCAGACCCCTCCCTTTCACTGTACATGGACACATGTATGCAATATCCATCAGACCCCTCCGTTTCACTGTACATGGATACATATATGCAATATCCCTCAGACCCCTCATTCACTGTACATGGATACATGCATGCAATATCCATCAGACCCCTCATTCACTGTACATGGATACATGTATGCAATATCCTTCAGACCCCTCATTCACTGTACATGGATACATGCATGCAATATCCATCAGACCCTCATTCACTGTACATGGATACATGCATGCAATATCCATCAGACCCCTCATTCACTGTACATGGATACATGCATGCAATATTCCCAATATCCCTCAGACCCCTCTTTCACTGTACATGGATACATGCATGCAATATCCCTCAGACCCCTCATTCACTGTACATGGATACATGCATGCAATATTCCTCAGACCCCTCATTCACTGTACATGGATACATGCATGCATAATCCATCAGACCCCTCATTCACTGTACATGGATACATGTATGCAATATCCATCAGACCCCTCATTCACTGTACATGGATACATGCATGCAATATCCCACAGACCCCTCATTCACTGTACATGGATACATGCATGCAATATCCCTCAGACCCCTCATTCACTGTACATGGATACATGCATGCAATATCCCTCAGACCCCTCATTCACTGTACATGGATACATGTATGCAATATCCATCAGAACCTCCATTCACTGTACATGGATAGATGCATGCAATATCCATCAGACCCTCCATTCACTGTACATGGATAAATGCATGCAATATCCATCAGACCCCTCATTCACTGTACATGGATACATGCATGCAATATCCATCAGACTCCCCATTAAATGTACATGGATACATGCATGCAATATCCATCAGACCCCTCATTCACTGTACATGGATACATGCATGCAATATCCATCAGAATCCTCATTCACTGTACATGGATACATGTATGCAATATCCCTCAGACCCCTCATTCACTGTACATGGATACATGCATGCAATATCCATCAGACCCCTCATTCACTGTACATGGATACATGCATGCAATATCCATCAGACTCCTCATTCACTGTACATGGATACATGCATGCAATGTCCATCTGACTCCTCATTCACTGTACATGGATACATGCATGCAATATCCATCAAACTCCTCATTCACTGTACATGGATACATGCATGCAATATCCATCAGACCCCTCATTCACTGTAAATGGATACATGCATGCAATATCCATCAGACTCCTCATTCACTGTACATGGATACATGCATGCAATATCCCTCAGACCCCTCATTCACTGTTCATGGATACATGCATGCAATATCCATCAGACTCCTCATTCACTGTACATGGATACATGCATGCAATATCCATCAGACTCCTCATTCACTGTACATGGATACATGCATGCAATATGCATCAGACCCCTCATTCACTGTACATGGATACATGTATGCATTATCCATCAGACCTCTCATTCACTGTGTATGGATACATGCCTGCAATATCCATCAGACCCCTCATTCACTGTACATGGATACATGCATGCAATATCCCTCAGACCCCTCATTCACTGTACATGGATACATGCATGCAATATCCCTCAGACCCCTCCCTTTCACTGTACATGGATACATGCATGCAATATCCGTCAGACCCCTACCTTTCACTGTACATGGATACATGCATGCAATATCCCTCAGACCCCTCCCTTTCACTGTACATGGATACATGCATGCAATATCCATCTGACCCCTCCCTTTCACTGTACATGGATACATGCATGCAATATCCATCAAACCCCTCATTCACTGTATATGGATACATGCATGCAATATACATCAGACCCCTCATTCACTGTGCATGGATACATGCATGCAATATCCCTCAGACCCCTCATTCACTGTACATGGATACATGCATGCAATATCCTTCAGACCCCACATTCACTGTACACGGATACATGCATGCAATATCCCTCAGACCCCCATTCACTTTACATGGATGCATGTATGCAATATCCATCGGACCCCTCATTCACAGTACATGGATACATGCCTGCAATATCCATCAGACCCCTCATTCACTGTACATGGATACATGCATGCAATATCCATCAGACCCCTCATTCACTGTACATGGATACATGCATGCAATATCCCTCAGACCCCTCATTCACTGTACATGGATACATGCATGCAATATCCCTCAGACCCCTCATTCACTGTACATGGATACATGCATGCAATATCCCTCAGACCCCTCCCTTTCACTGTACATGGATACATGCATGCAATATCCGTCAGACCCCTACCTTTCACTGTACATGGATACATGCATGCAATATCCCTCAGACCCCTCCCTTTCACTGTACATTGATACATGCATGCAATATCCATCAGACCCCTCCCTTTCACTGTACATGGATACATATATGCAATATCCATCAAACCCCTCATTCACTGTATATGGATACATGCATGCAATATACATCAGACCCCTCATTCACTGTGCATGGATACATGCATGCAATATCCATCAGACCCCTCATTCACTGTACATGGATACATGCATGCAATATCCTTCAGACCCCACATTCACTGTACATGGATACATGCATGCAATATCCCTCAGACCCCCATTCACTTTACATGGATGCAGGTATGCAATATCCATCAGACCCCTCATTCACAGTACATGGATACATGCCTGCAATATCCATCAGACCCCTCATTCACTGTACATGGATACATGCATGCAATATCCATCAGACCTCTCATTCCCTGTACATGGATACATGCATGCAATATCCCTCAGACCCCTCATTCACTGTACATGGATACATGCATGCAATATCCATCAGACCCCTCATTCACTTTACATGGATACATGTCTGCAATATCCATCAGACCCCTCATTCACAGTACATGGATACATGTATGCAATATCCATCAGACCCCTCCCTTTCACTGTACATGGACATATGTATGCAATATCCATCAGACCCCTCCCTTTCACTGTATATGGATACATGTATGCAATATCCCTCAGACCCCTCATTCACTGTACATGGATACAGGCATGCAATATCCATCAGACCCCTCATTCACTGTACATGGATACATGTATGCAATATCCTTCAGACCCCTCATTCACTGTACATGGATACATGCATGCAATATCCATCAGACCCTCATTCACTGTACATGGATACATGGATGCAATATCCCTCAGACCCCTCATTCACTGTACATGGATACATGCATGAAATATCCATCAGACCCCTCATTCACTGTACATGGATACATGCATGCAATATTCCCAATATCCCTCAGACCCCTCGTTCACTGTACATGGATACATGCATGCAATATCCCTCAGACCCCTCATTCACTGTACATGGATACATGCATGCAATATTCCTCAGACCCCTCATTCACTGTACATGGATACATGCATGCAATATCCATCAGACCCCTCATTCACTGTACATGGATACATGTATGCAATATCCATCAGACCCCTCATTCACTGTACATGGATACATGCATGCAATATCCCACAGACCCCTCATTCACTGTACATGGATACATGCATGCAATATCCCTCATACCCCTCATTCACTGTACATGGATACATGCATGCAATATCCCTCAGACCCCTCATTCACTGTACATGGATACATGTATGCAATATCCATCAGAACCTCCATTCACTGTACATGGATAGATGCATGCAATAACCATCAGACCCTCCATTCACTGTACATGGATAAATGCATGCAATATCCATCAGACCCCTCATTCACTGTACATGGATACATGCATGCAATATCCATCAGACTCCTCATTCACTGTACATGGATACATGCATGCAATATCCATCAGACCCCTCATTCACTGTACATGGATACATGCATGCAATATCCATCAGACTCCTCATTCACTGTACATGGATACATGTATGCAATATCCCTCAGACCCCTCATTCACTGTACATGGATACATGCATGCAATATCCATCAGACCCCTCATTCACTGTACATGGATACATGCATGCAATATCCATCAGACTCCTCATTCACTGTACATGGATACATGCATGCAATATCCATCAGACTCCTCATTCACTGTACATGGATACATGCATGCAATATCCATCAAACTCCTCATTCACTGTACATGGATACATGCATGCAATATCCATCAGACCCCTCATTCACTGTACATGGATACATGCATGCAATATCCATCAGACTCCTCATTCACTGTACATGGATACATGCATGCAATATCCCTCAGACCCCTCATTCACTGTTCATGGATACATGCATGCAATATCCATCAGACTCCTCATTCACTGTACATGGATACATGCATGCAATATCCATCAGACTCCTCATTCACTGTACATGGATACATGCATGCAATATCTATCAGACCCCTCATTCACTGTACATGGATATATGTATGCATTATCCATCAGACCCCTCATTCACTGTGTATGGATACATGCCTGCAATATCCATCAGACCCCTCATTCACTGTACCTGGATACATGCATGCAATATCCCTCAGACCCCTCATTCACTGTACATGGATACATGCATGCAATATCCCTCAGACCCCTCCCTTTCACTGTACATGGATACATGCATGCAATATCCGTCAGACCCCTACCTTTCACTGTACATGGATACATGCATGCAATATCCCTCAGACCCCTCCCTTTCACTGTACATGGATACATGCATGCAATATCCATCAGACCCCTCCCTTTCACTGTACATGGATACATGTATGCAATATCCATCAAACCCCTCATTCACTGTATATGGATACATGCATGCAATATACATCAGACCCCTCATTCACTGTGCATGGATACATGCATGCAATATCCCTCAGACCCCTCATTCACTGTACATGGATACATGCAGGCAATATCCTTCAGACCCCACATTCACTGTACATGGATACATGCATGCAATATCCCTCAGACCCCCATTCACGTTACATGGATGCATGTATGCAATATCCATCAGACCCCTCATTCACAGTACATGGATACATGCCTGCAATATCCATCAGACCCCTCATTCACTGTACATGGATACATGCATGCAATATCCATCAGACCCCTCATTCACTGTACATGGATACATGCATGCAATATCCCTCAGATCCCTCATTCACTGTACATGGATACATGCATGCAATATCCATCAGACCCCTCATTCACTTTACATGGATACATGTCTGCAATATCCATCAGACCCCGCATTCACAGTACATGGATACATGTATGCAATATCCATCAGACCCCTCCCTTTCACTGTACATGGACACATGTATGCAATATCCCTCAGACCCTTCATTCACTGTACATGGATACATGCATGCAATATCCATCAGACCCTCATTCACTGTACATGGATACATGCATGGAATATCCATCAGACCCCTCATTCACTTTACATGGATACATGTATGCAATATCCCTCAGACCCTTCATTCACTGTACATGGATACATGCATGGATTATCCCTCAGACCCCTCATTCACTGTACATGGATACATGCATGCGATATTCATCAGACCCCTCATTCACTGTACATGGATACATGCATGCAATTTCCATCAGACCCCTCATTCACTGTACATGGATACATGTATGCAATATCCATCAGACCCCTCATTCACTGTATATGGATACACGTATGCAATATTCATCAGACCCCTCATTCACTGTACATGGATACATGTATGCAATATCCCTCAGACCCCTCATTCACTGTACATGGATACATGTAAGCAATATCCCTCAGACCCCTACGTTTCACTGTACATGGATACATGTATGCAAAATCCATCAGACCCCGCCTTCACTGTACATGGATACATGCATGCAATGTCCATCAGACCCCTCATTCACTGTACATGGATACATGCATGCAATATCCCTCAGACCCCTCCCTTTCACTGTACATGGATACATGTATGCAATATCCATCAGACCCCTCATTCACTGTACATGGATACATGTATGCAATATCCGTCAGACCCCTACCTTTCACTGTACATGGATATATGCATGCAATATCCATCAGACCCCTCATTCACTGTACATGGATACATGTATGCAATATCCCTCAGACCCCTCATTCACTGTACATGGATACATGCATGCAATAGCCCTCAGACCCCTCATTCACTGTACATGGATACAGGCATGCAATAGCCCTCAGACCCCTCATTCACTGTACATGGATACATGCATGCAATATCCATCAGACCCCTCAATCACTGTACATGGATACATGCATGCAATATCCCTCAGACCCCTCATTCACTGTACATGGATACATGCATGCAATATCCCTCAGACCCCTCCCTTTCACTGTACATGGATACATGCATGCAATATCCCTCAGACCCCTCATTCACTGTACATAGATACATGTATGCAATATCCATCAGACTCCTCATTCACTGTACATTGACACATGCATGCAATACCCATCAGACCCCTCATTCACTGTACATGGATACATGCATGCAATACCCATCAGACCCCTCATTCACTGTACATGGATACATGCATGCAATATCCATCAGACCCCTCATTCACTGTACATTGATACATGCATGCAATACCCATCAGACCCCTCATTCACTGTACATGGATACATGCATGCAATACCCATCAGACCCCTCATTCACTGTACATGGATACATGCATGCAATATCCCTCAGACCCCTCATTCACTGTATATGGATACATGCATGCAATATCCCTCAGACCCCTCATTTACTGTACATGGATACATGCATGCAATATCCCTCAGACCCCTCATTCACTGTACATGGATACATGCATGCAATATCCATCAGACCCCTCATTCACTGTACATGGATACATGTATGCAATATCCATCAGACCCCTCATTCACAGTACATGGATACATGTATGCAATATCCATCAGACCCCTCATTCACTGTTCATGGATACATGCATGCAATATCCATTAGACCCCTCATTCACTCTACATGGATACATGTATGCAATATCCATCAGACCCCTCATTCACTGTACATGGATACATGCATGCAATATCCCTCAGACCCCTCATTCACTGTACATGGATACATGCATGCAATATCCCTCAGACCCCTCCCTTTCACTGTACATGGATACATGCATGCAATATCCGTCAGACCCCTACCTTTCACTGTACATGGATACATGCATGCAATATCCCTCAGACCCCTCCCTTTCACTGTACATGGATACATGCATGCAATATCCATCAGACCCCTCCCTTTCACTGTACATGGATACATGTATGCAATACATTCTCATTCTCATTCTTAAAAGTAGAAGTAGAAAACTCAAGACACCAGACACCTCGAACACAACGAGTAGCCAATATAGTACAGAACAGTTCTTCCAATACTGATGGCATACCAAACATAAATCTGCAAGATCCACCTCAACCAACACGCCAAGGAGAAAGACCCAATCAGCAACAAAACATGACCTCACCAGACATCACAATTGACACAACCAACTCTGTCACCAGAGAAGCTGACCAAACGAGCGGCCAGAACGAACTTATACCTAACGCCGGAGATCTACTTGAAACTGTGATGGCCATACCGGAGAAGGTGATTAAAAGGATAACTGTATCCCCGAACCCTCGAAACAATGAGAAGAACCATGCACCAAAAGAAATGCCGTTACCGATACTACATGACGCCACAACGCCTGGAGAGGATGGCTCAGCTCCGAATGAGACCGCCTACGAAGATAACTACAAAAAGAACAGGGTAGAGGGTATCGACCTTCCCCAACCGGTCCGGAGTCCGGAGTCCCATAGATCTGTACCCGCAAAAACACCCTCTGCACCTAATAACATAAGAAGCAATGGAGACACCCCGAATAAAATCGAGAATCATAACAAAACTAAGGATACAACGGAAAGATCAGTGGGAATGAGGACAGTCCTTGCACGGAGAGAGGGAATACGTAGAACGCAGACAGCCAGGCCAATCTCACACAAGAAATCAACCCGAACACTGAAAGAAGTCAATAAGCTCAAGAAACTAATAGGCAACCTGGCACAAGTATCGGTGAACATCGCAAAGACAATGGAGGAAATCTGGGAGACTACGTTAAATACGCACACAAAGGTCGCACAAATCCAGAATCTCGTACTCCGACCCAACAGACCAAACAGGACTAACCCCTTAACAAATGAAGAAGCCCTGGCCTTACTCCGATCTTATGAAAAACCGGCTCAGGGAAAGGAGGGGTATATCGAAACTGTACCCATTGACTCTAATAGAGCGTCCAGAAAGAACGACAGGAAAGCAATTCTCCACAACTTACAACATATTCAGGTGATCACAACCGACACTGATAATGGAGACCCCGTTAACTCACAGAAAGCCCTGAAATGTCTACTTCTTAACTGTCGTTCGGCAACGAAACATGCGTCAGATATAGCTGCCCTCATCATAAACAAGGGAATTGACCTGGCCATCCTCACGGAAACATGGCTCAGTGAATCATCATCTCCTACCATTGATCTCCTAGTACCACCTCATTATAACATTGTCAGGTTAGACCGACCAAGGAAAGTGGGAGGAGGTATAGCTTGCATTCACCGGGCCGAGATTAAGGTCAACCAATTCCAATCCGACCCCATAGAATCCTGTGAATATCTTGGTCTTAACATAAGATCAATAAATAACCAAAGCTATAACCTACACGCGTTCTACCACCCACCAGGAGAGAACACAAAGTTCACAGAGCAACTAATAGAGATAATAACGGCCAACTCTAACTCGGAGGCCAACAACATATTCCTAGGAGACTTTAACCTCCATTGGGACGATGGCAATGACAAAATGGTTAATGCGATTAAAGACTTCCTAAATGAGCTAAACCTCATGCAAGCATGCACCCAGCCCACTCACTCAAAAGGAGCGACTCTAGACTGGATTATTGCAAGAAACAAAGAGATCTCAATCCTTGCTATAGAACCGTGTGATTGGTCTGACCATCACGCCATAACATTCGCGATACCCACAATGAAAAAGGGTAGGACCGTGCAACCCCGCAAGTGCAAAAAATTGATTCGTGATACAAAAGAAGCCAATATTGAATTACTGGTAGAAAGATGCGAAAAAGACTTGAAGCCTCGTAACAATAGGCAGAATGTCAATGTCAATGAGCTGACGGATCACTACTTAGCCTCGATCGGTAATATAGTCAATGACACCCTGCCTCAAAAACTGAAAAACGTCTCTGAAAAGCCAAAAAATCCTTGGTTTAGCGAGGCATTGAACGAAGACAGGCGAAAACTGAGAATGGCAGAAAGGAAATGGAGACAACATCCCTCCTCCCCTGAGCTGAAAGACCTCAGAAAAACTAGGAAACAGTATAACAAAAAGATAATCAACACCAAAAAAGAATTTATAAGGGCTGTACTCGACAACGCCACAAATAGACCAAGAAAACTCTTCGAGATCTTAAAACAACAGTCGAATAAACTAACCAAAACGACTCAAGAGAGCTCGAAAACTCCCATAAGCTGCGAGGAATTCTCCACATTTTTCACAGAAAAAAACAAACTACTAGAAGTTGAGCTCACAAGTGCAGCAGCTAACATCATGACCCTAAACGAGGCTAAGACGGCATCTGAAGGTCCTCAAACAAAAAATAAGGCAAATTGGGACACATTTGAACTATTTGACCAGGGAAAGATCGCCAAAACGCTAGCTGAACTCAGACCGAACAACCACTATCAAGATCCTCTACCGGCAAAGTGTGTTAGAGAAATCAGCCACACCCTAACTCCGATCTGGACTGAGATAATAAATGCTTCACTTGCTCAAGGAACTCTCCCTGACTGCCTAAAAACTGGACAGGTAGTTCCCATCATCAAAAAACCGACAGCGGATACAACAGACCCGAAGAATTATCGACCTGTGACCAACATCCCGCTACTTGCCAAGCTTATTGAGAAATGCGTGCAGGGTCAACTGAGTCAGCACATCGCTAAATACTCACTACTAGATGACTGCCAATCTGGCTTCAGAACTGGACATAGTACTGAAACGGCGATCCTGCATATTGTTGACGATGCCTTACAAGCCCTAGACCAAAATCATGCGTGCCTATTGATCCTACTAGACTTGTCATCAGCATTTGACACTGTAAATCACGAAATATTGCTGACCAGGCTACGAGACAGGATGGGTTTATCCGGAAACGTATTGAAATGGTTTAACTCCTTCCTTCAGAACAGGACACAACTATTCCTGGTCAACCAAGTAAGCTCATCCCCGTGCCCTAACACATTAGGAGTCCCACAAGGCTCGACGTTATCCCCAGATCTATTCAACTTGTATGTAGAACCCCTCACGGAGATTCTTGGAAAATCACAGATCTCCTATCACATGTACGCAGACGACACGCAAATATATATGAAGATCACCTGTCGGGATGACATTGTCCTAATGAATGAAACACTAAAGGGAGCACTACAATGGCTAACAGCCAATCATCTAAAACTTAATGCTGACAAAACAGAATTCCTATTAATATCACCTGCAAAGAGTCAACCAGAGGTAAAAGAATGGACTAAACTGGTGACTGCTCTAAACTGTACCCCGACCCTAATCAATTCAGCTAAATCACTAGGAATTACGTTAGATAAGAACCTCGACATGAAAGACCACATCAACACAATGGCCAAGAGCGCCCGTTTCCACCTGAATTATCTAAGAAAATTGAAACCCTTTATCTCAGAAGCAGATCTAAAACTGGCTACCCAATCACTAGTGATCTCGAGAATTGAATACGGATGCACCACATTAGCTGGCCTACCGAAAACATCCACTGCACCACTAAAAGCCTGCCTCAAAGCTGCGGCAAGACTCATCACGGGAACGAGAAAGTTCGATCACATATCGCCCCACTTAAAGGCACTAAACTGGCTATCGTACGAAGCGAGAATTAAAATGAAGATGGCATGTATTACCCACAAAGCGGTTCACCTCAACACGCCAATATATCTAGCCAAGAAAATTAAGCTATCAGGAGGTAACAGACCAACTAGAAGCGCGAGGGAGCTGCTACTACGACCGGCCTTCTTCCACAAGAAAAAGACCTATGACCGTGCATTCTCCGGAGCCGCCCCCAGAGTCTGGAATTCCCTCCCCCCTAACATCAGGATGATTCAAAATTTTGTAAAATTCAAACGAGAACTGAAGAACTACTTAATGAGTAAATAACATACATAGAGATCCCCACCGACCATTAGTATGAACATTCAAGACAAAGAAGGTCGGACTCACCTTGAATAACAGGAAGATCAACTAGACAATGACCGAGTCCCGTTCAAACAGCGGCTATACACTCCAAGACTACCTCAACTATACGTGATCTCTACACTACATTTCACACCTTTAATGATATAATTACCTACCCTACTTAGCTACCTATTTAATCCTTACCACATGCCAAACCTATTCAACTCTTATTGCTATTTAACCATGGAATTGCACTGATAACACTATGTAACCTACCTCACCGAGCCTGAGGATATGACTATGACTCTAGCCGTATCTTTGCACCTCTTAAGGCTTACGTTACAGACTTTAAGAAGATACTTATATAAGCACCACTGTTAACATGTCGCCTACTACCTCATATATGTTTGTTGTTATAATGGCTATTATAATGTCAATCGGTAATTTTGTAATCTTTTCTATGTTAAGCGCTCTGATACCCACGGGTCTTGTCCGCGCTATATAAAACTCTAAAATAAATAAATAAATAAATAAAATAAATATCCATCAAACCCCTCATTCACTGTATATGGATACATGCATGCAATATACATCAGACCCCTCATTCACTGTGCATGGATACATGCATGCAATATCCCTCAGACCCCTCATTCACTGTACATGGATACATGCATGCAATATCCTTCAGACCCCACATTCACTGTACATGGATACATGCATGCAATATCCCTCAGACCCCCATTCACGTTACATGGATGCATGTATGCAATATCCATCAGACCCCTCATTCACAGTACATGGATACATGCCTGCAATATCCATCAGACCCCTCATTCACTGTACATGGATACATGCATGCAATAACCATCAGACCCCTCATTCACTGTACATGGATACATGCATGCAATATCCCTCAGACCCCTCATTCACTGTACATGGATACATGCATGCAATATCCATCAGACCCCTCATTCACTTTACATGGATACATGTCTGCAATATCCATCAGACCCCGCATTCACAGTACATGGATACATGTATGCAATATCCATCAGACCCCTCCCTTTCACTGTACATGGACACATGTATGCAATATCCCTCAGACCCTTCATTCACTCTACATGGATACATGCATGCAATATCCATCAGACCCTCATTCACTGTACATGGATACATGCATGGAATATCCATCAGACCCCTCATTCACTTTACATGGATACATGTATGCAATATCCCTCAGACCCTTCATTCACTGTACATGGATACATGCATGGATTATCCCTCAGACCCCTCATTCACTGTACATGGATACATGCATGCAATATCCATCAGACCCCTCATTCACTGTACATGGATACATGCATGCAATATCCATCAGACCCCTCATTCACTGTACATGGATACATGTATGCAATATCCATCAGACCCCTCATTCACTGTATATGGATACATGTATGCAATATTCATCAGACCCCTCATTCACTGTACATGGATACATGTATGCAATATCCCTCAGACCCCTCATTCACTGTACATGGATACATGTAAGCAATATCCCTCAGACCCCTACCTTTCACTGTACATGGATACATGTATGCAAAATCCATCAGACCCCGCCTTCACTGTACATGGATACATGTATGCAATGTCCATCAGACCCCTCATTCACTGTACATGGATACATGCATGCAATATCCCTCAGACCCCTCCCTTTCACTGTACATGGATACATGTATGCAATATCCATCAGACCCCTCATTCACTCTACATGGATACATGTATGCAATATCCGTCAGACCCCTACCTTTCACTGTACATGGATATATGCATGCAATATCCATCAAACCCCTCATTCACTGTACATGGATACATGTATGCAATATCCCTCAGACCCCTCATTCACTGTACATGGATACATGCATGCAATAGCCCTCAGACCCCTCATTCACTGTACATGGATACAGGCATGCAATAGCCCTCAGACCCCTCATTCACTGTACATGGATACATGCATGCAATATCCATCAGACCCCTCAATCACTGTACATGGATACATGCATGCAATATCCCTCAGACCCCTCATTCACTGTACATGGATACATGCATGCAATATCCCTCAGACCCCTCCCTTTCACTGTACATGGATACATGCATGCAATATCCCTCAGACCCCTCATTCACTGTACATAGATACATGTATGCAATATCCATCAGACTCCTCATTCACTGTACATTGATACATGCATGCAATACCCATCAGACCCCTCATTCACTGTACATGGATACATGCATGCAATACCCATCAGACCCCTCATTCACTGTAGATGGATACATGCATGCAATATCCATCAGACCCCTCATTCAGTGTACATTGATACATGCATGCAATACCCATCAGACCCCTCATTCACTGTACATGGATACATGCATGCAATACCCATCAGACCCCTCATTCACTGTACATGGATACATGCATGCAATATCCCTCAGACCCCTCATTTACTGTACATGGATACATGCATGCAATATCCCTCAGACCCCTCATTCACTGTACATGGATACATGCATGCAATATCCAGCAGACCCCCTCATTCACTGTACATGGATACATGTATGCAATATCCATCAGACCCCTCATTCACAGTACATGGATACATGTATGCAATATCCATCAGACCCCTCATTCACTGTTCATGGATACATGCATGCAATATCCATTAGACCCCTCATTCACTCTACATGGATACATGTATGCAATATCCATCAGACCCCTCATTCACTGTACATGGATACATGCATGCAATATCCATCAGACCCCTCATTCACTGTACATGGATACATGTATGCAATATCCATCAGACCCCCTCATTCACAGTACATGGATACATGCATGCAATATCCATCACACCCCTCATTCACTGTTCATGGATACATGCATGCAATATCCATCAGACCCCTCATTCACTGTACATGGATACATGTATGCAATATCCTTCAGACCCCTCATTCACTCTACATGGATACATGCATGCAATATCCATCAGACCCTCATTCACTGTACATGGATACATGGATGCAATATCCCTCAGACCCCTCATTCACTGTACATGGATACATGCATGCAATATCTATCCGAGCCATCATTCACTGAACATGGATACATGCATGCAATATCCATCAGACCCCTCATTCACTGTACATGGATACATGCATGCAATATCCATCAGACCCCTCATTCACTGTACATGGATACATGCATGCAATATCCATCAGACTCCTCATTCACTGTACATGGATACATGTATGCAATATCCATCAGACCCCTCATTCACTGTACATGGATACATGCATGCAATATCCCTCAGACCCCTCATTCACTGTACATGGATACATGCATGCAATACCCATCAGACCCCTCATTCACTGTACATGGATACATGCATGCAATATCCATCAGACCCCTCATTCACTGTACATGGATACATGTATGCAATATCCATCAGACCCCTCATTCACTGTACATGGATACATGCATGCAATATCCCTCAGACCCCTCATTTACTGTACATGGATACATGCATGCAATACCCATCAGACCCCTCATTCACTGTACATGGATACATGCATGCAATATCCATCAGACCCCTCATTCACTGTACATGGATACATGCATGCAATATCCCTCAGACCCCTCATTCCCTGTACATGGATACATGTATGCAATAGCCCTCAGACCCCTCATTCACTGTACATGGATACATGTATGCAATATCCATCAGACCCCTCATTCACTGTACATGGATACATGCATGCAATATCCCTCAGACCCCTCATTCACTGTACATGGATACATGCATGCAATATCCCTCAGACCCCTCATTCACTATACATGGATACATGCATGCAATACCCATCAGACCCCTCATTCACTGTACATGGATACATGCATGCAATATCCATCAGACCCCTCATTCACTGTACATGAATACATGTATGCAATATCCCTCAGACCCCTCATACACTGTACATGGATACATGCAAGCAATAGCCCTCAGACCCCTCATTCACTGTACATGGATACATGTATGCAATATCCATCAGACCCCTCATTCACTGTACATGGATACATGCATGCAATATCCATCAGACCCCTCATTCACTGTACATGGATACATGTATGCAATATCCATCAGACCCCTCATACACTGTACATGGATACATGTATGCAATATCCATCAGACCCCTCCCTTTCACTGTACATGGATACATGTATGCAATATCCATCAGACCCCTCATTCACTGTACATGGATACATGCATGCAATATCCATCAGACCCCTCATTCACTGTACATGGATACATGCATGCAATATCCATCAGACCCCTCATTCACTGTACATGGATACATGCATGCAATATCCATCAGACCCCTCATTCACTGTACATGGATACATGCATGCAATATCCATCAGACCCCTCATTCACTGTACATGGATACATGCATGCAATATCCATCAGACCCCTCATTCACTGTACATGGATACATGTATGCAATATCCATCAGACCCCTCATTCACAGTACATGGATATATGTATGCATTATCCATCAGACCCCTCATTCACTGTGTATGGATACATGCCTGCAATATCCATCAGACCCCTCATTCACTGTACATGGATACATGCATGCAATATCCCTCAGACCCCTCATTCACTGTACATGGATACATGCATGCAATATCCCTCAGACCCCTCCCTTTCACTGTACATGGATACATGCATGCAATATCCGTCAGACCCCTACCTTTCACTGTACATGGATACATGCATGCAATATCCGTATACGTTTTGTATAGATAGATGGTATATTACAGATGTGTATTGTTTGAGCAGCCTTTGTCTCTCTCTTTTTTTCTATTATCACGTTCTTTTTCCTTGTGACAATTTCTTAATTTGGTGCACTTATGGATGCCTGACTCTGTGTGATTGTGATATGGATGACGAGTTGATTGAGTGTTGTATGATATAATGGTGTAGTTTTGTATATAAAATGTAAATACTTGTTTGAAATTACATTTTCTCAAACTAAATGAATAAATCGCTATTTGCTAGCAACATCTCAGGTTTGGATTAGTGTTTCTACCTTACGAGAAAAATTTTAGTGTTGAATTCACACATCAGTTTTGGCGTATCTTTTGGTTTATTATGTACAAGTGCTCAGCCTAACTGATTAGGAGCCAACTCTTCGTTGTTTATACAGTTTATAGCGGGATTTTTCTCGCGAAGTTTTTCCCTGTCTGTCACAATTTTTGTGAACGAGTTGAATTAATTTCTTGTTCTTTTGCGGACTACTGGGACACTTGGATCCCAGAGCCCTACATTGTGTGTTTGAACCTCCCCCCTTTTTTTGTTAGAATTTGGTTATTTTTGTGTCATTTCCATTTCTTCATGACACTCTAGCCTTTTCTGAAGACCACATAAAAGATCTTTTGAGCAATCCACCAGTCTTCTCCTCAGTGACCCTCAGTGTCTCGGCCACTTCACAGAACGAGACAGACAAATTACTTAGGCTGAGAAAAAAACAAATTAGAACTGACCTACATGGTCATTTCCTTTTGCAACATTTAAGGGAAGGTACGATCCCGGGCGGTCTTCAAATTAAAAATATTCCGGTCATCTTTACGGAAGACCCTATATTCAAAAAAGGTTTCAGTCAGATAGAGACCAAATGCAGTAGAGACCTTATGGTCCTTACTGTAGAGACAGCTGTTAGAATCTCTAGACAGGAACTTGAACAAATAGCCCAACTTGAATCTGAGATACTCAGCAATCCTGCGTTAGTCGATGCTAAGGCCTTAATAGACAAAGTTTCTAAAGAAATACAAGAGTTTAAAGATTTTAGTGTGACTCAGAAAACCAACCAGTTCGAGAAGGACAAAAAGAACTTTTCCCTCGAAAACGTATACCCCTTTTTACAAACTGATTTTTACACCAAACCAGATTCAAGGCGCTTCCTACCAGGGAACCGCGGCAGATCCCGTAATCAGTTTATCACTTTCTCAGGCACCTCCTCCTCGGGTGGTGAAAGTGACAACAGTGGGAACAATAGTAGTAGCGGACAGAATAAGAACCGACAATGGAATCAGAACCAGCAACAACAGACCAATGCTCAGAGTTCTTTTTTAGGGAGAGGCCAAACACGCCCGAGGGCGAAAGTGCGGTGGGAAATGAGAACTCGGCATCAACACTATCAAAATCAGTAGTGTCACCCATTTTCAACCTCTCACCCAAATCACTCACGGCAGCAGAAGAGAGTGTCCTTTCCAAGGGACTCTCTTTCGTTCCATCAAAACGGACTGATTTTACTCGTATGAAAACTGAGTTTATCGAGTTCTGCCGCAAACTAAGACTTGCTACTTTCTTTGCTGGCAACCCCAGTGCCGCGAGTCCTGAAGTTACGGGGCTCCGGAATAAATCTGCTTTTTGCCCGCCAGGGCATAAAATACCAAAGGAGGTATTGGTTTTTGAAAAAACTGTATTGTCTGCAATTTCTGCCATGGAATCGCAGAAAACATACATCAAATTTAACACCTCTAAAGAACAGAAACAAGCTCTTCTAGATTTAAGGAATGATCCCACTATCACCATTAAGCAAGCCGATAAGGGCGGGGCTATAGTGGTATGGGATACTATCTGTTATAATGAGGAAGTCCTAAGGCAATTAAACAACCAGGAATGCTATAAGAAAATTCTGAAAGATCCAACATCTGAGTTACAGAATCACCTATTCTCGATTATCAGGGAAGGCTATGACCAAGGTTTTGTAGGCCCTAAAGAACTTGAATTTCTACAGAAAAAACATCCTAAGATACCTTTATTTTATATCTTACCAAAGGTACACAAAGACGCCAACAAACCCCCCGGTAGACCGATTGTAGCAGGCTGTGATTCATTACTCGAACCGGTCGCTAAATATGTTGACGTGTTCTTGAAGGAATTCATGGGCCTAGTTAAATCGTACCTACAGGACACGACGGATTTTATTAATAAACTGGATACCATTGAGTTCTGTAAGGGTAGGGACATCTTAGTCACCTTGGATGTCAATGCCCTCTATACCCAGATACCACAGGATGAAGCCATAGCGGTCCTTACTTATTTTTTGGAGCTAAGAACTCGACCGGTACAGGTACCAACCAAATTTTTGGTCGATCTGGCATCCTTTGCCCTGAGAAAGAATTATTTTTGCTTCGGGAAGGACTTCTATTTTCAGGTAAAAGGAGTAGCGATGGGGTGTCCCTTCGCCCCAGAATTGGCAGTCCTTGTTATGGCTCTCTATGAGGACACTTTCATTTACAACAATAACCCCTTTAAAGACCACATTGGAGCGTGGCTACGCTTCATTGATGATGTTTTTATGGTGTGGAAGGGCAATGAGGACGAACTGGAATGTTTTTATAACTGGCTGAACGCACGAACAGTGGATATCAAATTTAGTATATCATCGTCAAAAGAAAAAATATCCTTTTTGGATGTGGAAGTCTTTCCAAATGAAGGAAAATTATCAACATCGCTTTTTGTAAAACCAACAGATAGGAATAAAGCCCTTCTGTTTTCAAGCAATCACCCAAGGAGTCTGCGAGAGAACCTACCGCTGGGGCAATTCCTTCGTATTCGAAGGAATTGTGCAATGAATAACGATTATAAGCATCATGCTGGTAATCTAGTGAAAAAGCTGTGTGATCGTGGATACCCTAAGAAACTGGTTTCTAACTGTATGAAACGGGCACGTTGGACTCCAAGGGAAACCCTTCTGGAACGACGCAACAAACCACAGCTAAAACGTCAGGTGTGCGTCACAACGTTCTGTCCAAATGCCAATCAGCTAAAAAAAGTGATAAATCAAAATTGGCACCTTGTGAAGAACCTTGAGGAATGCTTAAAGGAACCACCTCTTTTTGCTTTTAAAAAAGATAAAAGCATTGCCAATTTTGTAGTAAGAGCAGCCACTCCGAGACAAGCACCTCCCACTATCAGACAAATGATGGGGTTAAATCCGATCACAGGGCACCACAAATGCGGCACCTGTGTTTGCTGTGAGTCTACAATAGAGGGATCTCTGTTTCAACACAGAGGTATCTCATGGAAACACGACACCCATAGCAATTGTAAATCAAAATATGTGGTGTACGGTATCTTGTGCCCATGTGGACTCCTGTATATCGGGAAAACGAACCAGGAGGCCAGACAAAGGATTTCCCAACATAAATCCAGACTAAAAAATCGGGTTGAAACAGCTCCATTGGTAAATCATTGGAACAGATTGTCCCATCAAATTAAGGACCTTAAATGGACTATAATTTCCAAGGTCGAGTGCGACCCCAGAGGAGGAGACTGGGATGCCAGACTCTCCAAAAGGGAGGCGCTCCTCATTGTAAAGTTCAACACGGCCGTCACCGGCCTGAACGAATTATCAGAGATTTATAAACTGTAAACCATCCTGTCCTAGAGATGGCCAGGTAAATCCGCGTTGTCTGTCTCCACCGGTTCTATTAAGTATTAATTGCTGTTGTAATTAGGCCTCTCATTAGTATAGGCCGCCTAATGCTGTCCATAGAATGCAGGACGCATTCGCCAAGGACTTGCCTGGAGTCCAGGCGCCACTATCTTAGGACATACCCGAGCGCGCATGCGCTAGAGACCAGCGTTTAATGTGGACATCGCTATATTAGAAGACTACCATCGCCGGACCCGCTATCCACGGCGCATGCGCGAAGGATCAGCGCTCAGGAGACGCCGACCGAGACACGGACTTAGCTTCTATTAGGTACGGTGTTACTTTTCCACGAACGCGGTGATTATTTACCCTCTAGTCAATTTTGCTAAAGGTATCCAGTGACTAATGCCTTGGTTTCGCTTTCAGGAGCCAAAACATACAATTCAGCATTCGTCAATATACGAAAGGGACGTTTGCCTTCTGAGCCCTAAGCCCGACTTTGCAGAGGTGAGATCTCCTCCAGCCTCCTGACCCTGATTATTTACACACTAGTTAATTTTGCTAAAGGAATTTGGTGACTAATGCCTTGGTTGCGCTTTCAGGAGCCAAAACATACAATTCAGCATTTGTCAAAATACGAAAGGGACGTCTGCCATCCGAGCCCTGAGCCCCACTTTGCAGAGGTGAGATTTCCTCTAGCCTCCTGACCCTGTTTTTCTTGTACATGAGTTTTTGACATGAGTGTGTCAACACACCTAGGGTTGTTTTAGATACTCTTACACACTGCCATTTGGTTTTCCTGTAGGCGAGAAATCCCTCTCTGCCCTCGTCCGTGGCTACTCTGTTGGACCAGACAGTGGAGAAGCACTGCGTCCCTGATTCCGTGGGTCCGTTTAAAATTAGCGAGGTAAAACCCTGATGTTCCACGTAACGCTTTAATGTGTATTCGCCTAGTGTTCACACTGGAGGCTAAGGTTTGTCCTTTACTTTTCAGTGTGATCACGTCATTTCCAAATAGTCCCTGCATTCTACACCTTTAAAGTGGCCTTGCAGACCAGTAGGGTAAGCAGTGTGAGAGGATTGGTGTTTATGCTATAAAATTCATTAAAAAGGTCTTGAGCAAAATTCTGACATGGAGATACATTTTTCTTTTCAGATAATTTCCCATGGCCCTGATGAGAGTCCCCTCATTGTATAGGACTCGAAACGCGTAGGCCCCTTCACAAAGTGCTGCTCTCTCCAAATTTAAAAATTCAAATAAGTGCTAACTTGAATGCTCTAATCTGTATATATACAGTGTGTCACGTCATCTAAGTTGATTATGATTAATTTCCTAGTGTACATTTTGTATAGATAGATGGTATATTACAGATGTGTATTGTTTGAGCAGCCTTTGTCTCTCTCTTTTTTTCTATTTTCACGTTCTTTTTCCTTGTGACAATTTCTTAATTTGGTGCACTTATGGATGCCTGACTCTGTGTGATTGTGATATGGATGACGAGTTGATTGAGTGTTGTATGATATAATGGTGTAGTTTTGTATATAAAATGTAAATACTTGTTTGAAATTAAATTTTCTCAAACTAAATGAATAAATCGCTATTTGCTAGCAACATCTCAGGTTTGGATTAGTGTTTCTACCTTACGAGAAAAATTTTAGTGTTGAATTCACACATCAGTTTTGGCGTATCTTTTGGTTTATTATGTACAAGTGCTCAGCCTAACTGATTAGGAGCCAACTCTTCGTTGTTTATACAGCCATGTGAACACAGCGGTAAGGCAGCTCTGAGCAGCCCGAGTGCATAGGTCGGGCCGTTCCAAGTAAATAAAAACTGGGTATCGTCAGCATAGGACATCATTTTGGCCCCCAGCTCTTCAGCCAGGGAGATCAAAGGAGTCAGATAGATGTTAAAATGCAAAGGGCTCAGGGTCGAGCCCTGGGGGACTCCAGTTGCGACCTCCCTGGCCGAGGTTGAAAAAGGAGGTATCCAGACTTGCTGGGTACGAGCATCCAAGAAGGACTCCAGCCAGGACCTCACTGCCCCAGAGATGCCAATGGCGGAAAGGCGGGAAAGGAGAAGCTAGTGAGGGACCGTATCAAAGGCGGCAGGGAGGTCCAATAAAATCAGAGCCGCTCTGCAGCCTCCATCCAAGCACTCCCTAATTGCCTCTGCCATTTCCACCAGAGCTGTCTCTGTACTATACAATGTTCTGAAACCTGACTGGGCTGGATGTAGAGCCCCCGAAGATTCCACAAAGGCATCTAATTGGTGAAAGGCCACTTTCTCGCAGACTTTCGCCAATGCAGGTAGTAAAGACATAGGGCGATAGATGGCAGAAACAGCGGGGTCTGCCGTCGGCTTCTTAAGGAGAGGAAGAAGCTTGACTTGTTTCCACTGTCCCTTTCTCATGCTTTGTGTCATTTATGCTCTCCTTGTCATTCTCTCAGCTCTTTGTCTCTTTCTATCTCTCTCTCTCTCTCTCTCTCTCTCTCTCTCTCTCTCTCTCTCTCTCTCACTCTCTCTATTCAGCTTCCCCCTCTGGATTTTCTGCTTTTACTTTTCATTTACTGTCTTACCTTTTTTCTTTGTCTCTCTCTGCCTGTAGCCCTCTTTCTTATGAGTCCTCTTAAATCATCTCTTGTTCTCACACCTTCTCTTTCTTTCTCTCACCTTCTCTCTCTCTGTCTGTCTCTTCCTCTTATAATCAGTTCCTCTCCTTTACCCCCGCAGCAGTGACCCAGTGTGACCAACATAACAAACAAGGAGGGCCCGGTGGACAGGACCACACCTGTGTTAGACACAAGCCTGGAACTGAAGATTCCTCCTCCTGGATGGGTTTATCGCCCTACCTGAGACAGACACTATGTCTCCGCGCAGGTAAGGGGATTTTATTTAAAAATTTAAAGCTTGTTGGTTTAAAAAATACAGTACCAGAAATTAGACTGTAAGCACCTTCACAGCACTGTTGTTAGGTGTTAAATATATCTTTACTTGCAAGGTCTGCTGCCTTTTATATATCAAAATACCCATTCAAATGAGAGATCTCAGAGAAATGTGAGGTAAATGGCAAAGAAAAATTGTAACAAAGAAATGGAAATAATCCAACCTAAAAGAAAACTGTTAACCTAGCGTATCAGAAACCATGAGTATCTAATTGTGGAAAGCCGTAAACCCCTTACCAGAGATATCCAATGTAGGTCCAAGAGGGTTGGATCCATTCCATAGAATAACTGCTTGAGATACCTTTGCATGCACTCACACCATTATACCATAGAATAACTTCATGAGATACCTTCACAGACAAACCATTATACCATAGGATAACTACATGAGATACCTTTACATACACTCACACCATTATACCATAGGATAACTACATGAGATACCTTTACTTGCACTCAAACCATTATACCATAGGATAACTACATGAGATACCTTTACATACACTCACACCATTATACCATAGGATAACTACATGAGATACCTTTACTTGCACTCAAACCATTATACCATAGGATAACTACATGAGATACCTTTACATACACTCAAACCATTATACCATAGGATAACTACATGAGATACCTTTACATACACTCAAACCATTATATCATAGTATAACTACATGAGATACCTTTACATACACTCAAACCATTATATCATAGTATAACTACATGAGATACCTTTACATACACTCAAACCATTATATCATAGTATAACTACATGAGATACCTTTATATACACTCAAACCATTATACCATAGGATAACTACATGAGATACCTTTACATACACTCAAACCATTATATCATAGTATAACTACATGAGATACCTTTACATACACTCAAACCATTATATCATAGTATAACTACATGAGATACCTTTATATACACTCAAACCATTATACCATAGGATAACTACATGAGATACCTTTACATACACTCAAACCATTATATCATAGTATAACTACATGAGATACCTTTACATACACTCAAACCATTATACCATAGGATAACTACATGAGATACCTTTACATACACTCAAACCATTATACCATAGGATAACTACATGAGATACCTTTTCATACACTCACACCATTATACCATAGGATAACTACATGAGATGCGATACCTTTACATACACTGAAACCATTATACCACAGGATAACTACATGAGATACATTTACATACACTCACACCATTATACCATAGGATAACTACATGAGATACCTTTACTTGCACTCAAACCATTATACCACAGGATAACTACATGAGATACATTTACATACACTCACACCATTATACCATAGGATAACTACATGCGATGCGATACCTTTACATACACTGAAACCATTATACCATAGGATAACTACATGAGATACCTTTACATACACTCAAACCATTATATCATAGTATAACTACATGAGATACCTTTACATACACTCAAACCATTATACCATAGGATAACTACATGAGATACCTTTACATACACTCAAACCATTATACCATAGGATAACTACATGAGATACCTTTACATACACTCACACCATTATACCATAGGATAACTACATGAGATGCGATACCTTTACATACACTGAAACCATTATACCACAGGATAACTACATGAGATACATTTACATACACTCACACCATTATACCATAGGATAACTACATGAGATACCTTTACTTGCACTCAAACCATTATACCACAGGATAACTACATGAGATACATTTACATACACTCACACCATTATACCATAGGATAACTACATGCGATGCGATACCTTTACATACACTGAAACCATTATACCACAGGATAACTACATGAGATACCTTTACTTGCACTCAAACCATTATATCATAGGATAACTACATGCGATGCGATACCTTTACATACACTGAAACCATTATACCACAGGATAACTACATGAGATACCTTTACTTGCACTCAAACCATTATACCATAGGATAACTACACAAGATACCTTTACATACACTCACACCATTATACCATAGGATAACTACATGAGATACCTTTACATACACTCACACCATTATACCACAGGATAACTACATGAGATACCTTTACTTGCACTCAAACCATTATACCATAGGATAACTACACGAGATACCTTTACTTACACTCACACCATTATACCACATGATAACTACATGAGATACCTTTACATGCACTCACACCATTATACCATAGGATAACTACATGAGATAACTTTACATGCACTCAAACCATTATACCACAGGATAACTACATGAGATACCTTTACTTGCACTCAAACCCTTATACCATAGGATAACTACACGAGATACCTTTACATACACTCACACCATTATACCATAGGATAACTACATGAGATACCTTTACTTGCACTCAAACCATTATACCACAGGATAACTACATGAGATACCTTTACTTGCACTCAAACCATTATACCATAGGATAACTACACGAGATACCTTTACATACACTCACACCATTATACCACAGGATAACTACATGAGATACCTTTACTTGCACTCAAACCCTTATACCACATGATAACTACATGAGATACATTTACATACACTCAAACCATTATACCACAGGATAACTACATGAGATACATTTACATACACTCAAACCATTATACCACAGGATAACTACATGAGATACATTTACATACACTCAAACCATTATACCACAGGATAACTACATGAGATACATTTACATACACTCAAACCATTATACCACAGGATAACTACATGAGATACCTTTACTTGAACTCAAACCATTATATCATAGAATAACTACATGAGATACGTTTACATGCACTCAAACCATTAGTTTGATTACTACATGAGATACCTTTACATGCACTCAAACCATTATACCATAGGATAACTACATGAGATACCTTTACATACACTCACACCATTATACCACAGGATAACTACATGAGATACCTTTACTTGCACTCAAACCCTTATACCACATGATAACTACATGAGATACATTTACATACACTCAAACCATTATACCACAGGATAACTACATGAGATACATTTACATACACTCAAACCATTATACCACAGGATAACTACATGAGATACATTTACATACACTCAAACCATTATACCACAGGATAACTACATGAGATACCTTTACTTGAACTCAAACCATTATATCATAGAATAACTACATGAGATACGTTTACATGCACTCAAACCATTAGTTTGATTACTACATGAGATACCTTTACATGCACTCAAACCATTATACCATAGGATAACTACATGAGATACCTTTACATACACTCACACCATTATACCACAGGATAACTACATGAGATACC
Source organism: Lissotriton helveticus (assembly GCF_964261635.1). NCBI lineage: Eukaryota > Metazoa > Chordata > Amphibia > Caudata > Salamandridae > Lissotriton > Lissotriton helveticus. Next base: position 2,487,858 of record NW_027611666.1, read on the forward strand.
TTTACTTGCACTCAAACCATTATACCACAGGATAACTACATGAGATACATTTACATACACTCACACCATTATACCATAGGATAACTACATGCGATGCGATACCTTTACATACACTGAAACCATTATACCATAGGATAACTACATGAGATACCTTTACATACACTCAAACCATTATATCATAGTATAACTACATGAGATACCTTTACATACACTCAAACCATTATACCATAGGATAACTACATGAGATACCTTTACATACACTCAAACCATTATACCATAGGATAACTACATGAGATACCTTTACATACACTCACACCATTATACCATAGGATAACTACATGAGATGCGATACCTTTACATACACTGAAACCATTATACCACAGGATAACTACATGAGATACATTTACATACACTCACACCATTATACCATAGGATAACTACATGAGATACCTTTACTTGCACTCAAACCATTATACCACAGGATAACTACATGAGATACATTTACATACACTCACACCATTATACCATAGGATAACTACATGCGATGCGATACCTTTACATACACTGAAACCATTATACCACAGGATAACTACATGAGATACCTTTACTTGCACTCAAACCATTATACCATAGGATAACTACATGCGATGCGATACCTTTACATACACTGAAACCATTATACCACAGGATAACTACATGAGATACCTTTACTTGCACTCAAACCATTATACCATAGGATAACTATACAAGATACCTTTACATACACTCACACCATTATACCATAGGATAACTACATGAGATACCTTTACATACACTCAAACCATTATACCATAGGATAACTACATGAGATACCTTTTCATACACTCACACCATTATACCATAGGATAACTACATGAGATGCGATACCTTTACATACACTGAAACCATTATACCACAGGATAACTACATGAGATACATTTACATACACTCACACCATTATACCATAGGATAACTACATGAGATACCTTTACTTGCACTCAAACCATTATACCACAGGATAACTACATGAGATACATTTACATACACTCACACCATTATACCATAGGATAACTACATGCGATGCGATACCTTTACATACACTGAAACCATTATACCATAGGATAACTACATGAGATACCTTTACATACACTCAAACCATTATATCATAGTATAACTACATGAGATACCTTTACATACACTCAAACCATTATACCATAGGATAACTACATGAGATACCTTTACATACACTCAAACCATTATACCATAGGATAACTACATGAGATACCTTTACATACACTCACACCATTATACCATAGGATAACTACATGAGATGCGATACCTTTACATACACTGAAACCATTATACCACAGGATAACTACATGAGATACATTTACATACACTCACACCATTATACCATAGGATAACTACATGAGATACCTTTACTTGCACTCAAACCATTATACCACAGGATAACTACATGAGATACATTTACATACACTCACACCATTATACCATAGGATAACTACATGCGATGCGATACCTTTACATACACTGAAACCATTATACCACAGGATAACTACATGAGATACCTTTACTTGCACTCAAACCATTATATCATAGGATAACTACATGCGATGCGATACCTTTACATACACTGAAACCATTATACCACAGGATAACTACATGAGATACCTTTACTTGCACTCAAACCATTATACCATAGGATAACTACACAAGATACCTTTACATACACTCACACCATTATACCATAGGATAACTACATGAGATACCTTTACATACACTCACACCATTATACCACAGGATAACTACATGAGATACATTTACATACACTCACACCATTATACCATAGGATAACTACATGAGATACCTTTACTTGCACTCAAACCATTATACCACAGGATAACTACATGAGATACATTTACATACACTCACACCATTATACCATAGGATAACTACATGCGATGCGATACCTTTACATACACTGAAACCATTATACCATAGGATAACTACATGAGATACCTTTACATACACTCAAACCATTATATCATAGTATAACTACATGAGATACCTTTACATACACTCAAACCATTATACCATAGGATAACTACATGAGATACCTTTACATACACTCAAACCATTATACCATAGGATAACTACATGAGATACCTTTACATACACTCACACCATTATACCATAGGATAACTACATGAGATGCGATACCTTTACATACACTGAAACCATTATACCACAGGATAACTACATGAGATACATTTACATACACTCACACCATTATACCATAGGATAACTACATGAGATACCTTTACTTGCACTCAAACCATTATACCACAGGATAACTACATGAGATACATTTACATACACTCACACCATTATACCATAGGATAACTACATGCGATGCGATACCTTTACATACACTGAAACCATTATACCACAGGATAACTACATGAGATACCTTTACTTGCACTCAAACCATTATATCATAGGATAACTACATGCGATGCGATACCTTTACATACACTGAAACCATTATACCACAGGATAACTACATGAGATACCTTTACTTGCACTCAAACCATTATACCATAGGATAACTACACAAGATACCTTTACATACACTCACACCATTATACCATAGGATAACTACATGAGATACCTTTACATACACTCAAACCATTATATCATAGTATAACTACATGAGATACCTTTACATACACTCAAACCATTATACCATAGGATAACTACATGAGATACCTTTACATACACTCAAACCATTATACCATAGGATAACTACATGAGATACCTTTTCATACACTCACACCATTATACCATAGGATAACTACATGAGATGCGATACCTTTACATACACTGAAACCATTATACCACAGGATAACTACATGAGATACATTTACATACACTCACACCATTATACCATAGGATAACTACATGAGATACCTTTACTTGCACTCAAACCATTATACCACAGGATAACTACATGAGATACATTTACATACACTCACACCATTATACCATAGGATAACTACATGCGATGCGATACCTTTACATACACTGAAACCATTATACCATAGGATAACTACATGAGATACCTTTACATACACTCAAACCATTATATCATAGTATAACTACATGAGATACCTTTACATACACTCAAACCATTATACCATAGGATAACTACATGAGATACCTTTACATACACTCAAACCATTATACCATAGGATAACTACATGAGATACCTTTACATACACTCACACCATTATACCATAGGATAACTACATGAGATGCGATACCTTTACATACACTGAAACCATTATACCACAGGATAACTACATGAGATACATTTACATACACTCACACCATTATACCATAGGATAACTACATGAGATACCTTTACTTGCACTCAAACCATTATACCACAGGATAACTACATGAGATACATTTACATACACTCACACCATTATACCATAGGATAACTACATGCGATGCGATACCTTTACATACACTGAAACCATTATACCACAGGATAACTACATGAGATACCTTTACTTGCACTCAAACCATTATATCATAGGATAACTACATGCGATGCGATACCTTTACATACACTGAAACCATTATACCACAGGATAACTACATGAGATACCTTTACTTGCACTCAAACCATTATACCATAGGATAACTACACAAGATACCTTTACATACACTCACACCATTATACCATAGGATAACTACATGAGATACCTTTACATACACTCACACCATTATACCACAGGATAACTACATGAGATACCTTTACTTGCACTCAAACCATTATACCATAGGATAACTACACGAGATACCTTTACTTACACTCACACCATTATACCACATGATAACTACATGAGATACCTTTACATGCACTCACACCATTATACCATAGGATAACTACATGAGATAACTTTACATGCACTCAAACCATTATACCACAGGATAACTACATGAGATACCTTTACTTGCACTCAAACCCTTATACCATAGGATAACTACACGAGATACCTTTACATACACTCACACCATTATACCATAGGATAACTACATGAGATACCTTTACCTGCACTCAAACCATTATACCACAGGATAACTACATGAGATACCTTTACTTGCACTCAAACCATTATACCATAGGATAACTACACGAGATACCTTTACATACACTCACACCATTATACCACAGGATAACTACATGAGATACCTTTACTTGCACTCAAACCCTTATACCACATGATAACTACATGAGATACATTTACATACACTCAAACCATTATACCACAGGATAACTACATGAGATACATTTACATACACTCAAACCATTATACCACAGGATAACTACATGAGATACATTTACATACACTCAAACCATTATACCACAGGATAACTACATGAGATACATTTACATACACTCAAACCATTATACCACAGGATAACTACATGAGATACCTTTACTTGAACTCAAACCATTATATCATAGAATAACTACATGAGATACGTTTACATGCACTCAAACCATTAGTTTGATTACTACATGAGATACCTTTACATGCACTCAAACCATTATACCATAGGATAACTACATGAGATACCTTTACATACACTCACACCATTATACCACAGGATAACTACATGAGATACCTTTACTTGCACTCAAACCCTTATACCACATGATAACTACATGAGATACATTTACATACACTCAAACCATTATACCACAGGATAACTACATGAGATACATTTACATACACTCAAACCATTATACCACAGGATAACTACATGAGATACATTTACATACACTCAAACCATTATACCACAGGATAACTACATGAGATACCTTTACTTGAACTCAAACCATTATATCATAGAATAACTACATGAGATACGTTTACATGCACTCAAACCATTAGTTTGATTACTACATGAGATACCTTTACATGCACTCAAACCATTATACCATAGGATAACTACATGAGATACCTTTACATACACTCACACCATTATACCACAGGATAACTACATGAGATACCTTTACTTGCACTCAAACCATTATACCACAGGATAACTACATGAGATACATTTACATACACTCACACCATTATACCATAGGATAACTACATGCGATGCGATACCTTTACATACACTGAAACCATTATACCATAGGATAACTACATGAGATACCTTTACATACACTCAAACCATTATATCATAGTATAACTACATGAGATACCTTTACATACACTCAAACCATTATACCATAGGATAACTACATGAGATACCTTTACATACACTCAAACCATTATACCATAGGATAACTACATGAGATACCTTTACATACACTCACACCATTATACCATAGGATAACTACATGAGATGCGATACCTTTACATACACTGAAACCATTATACCACAGGATAACTACATGAGATACATTTACATACACTCACACCATTATACCATAGGATAACTACATGAGATACCTTTACTTGCACTCAAACCATTATACCACAGGATAACTACATGAGATACATTTACATACACTCACACCATTATACCATAGGATAACTACATGCGATGCGATACCTTTACATACACTGAAACCATTATACCACAGGATAACTACATGAGATACCTTTACTTGCACTCAAACCATTATACCATAGGATAACTACATGCGATGCGATACCTTTACATACACTGAAACCATTATACCACAGGATAACTACATGAGATACCTTTACTTGCACTCAAACCATTATACCATAGGATAACTACACAAGATACCTTTACATACACTCACACCATTATACCATAGGATAACTACATGAGATACCTTTACATACACTCACAAAATTATACCACAGGATAACTACATGAGATACCTTTACTTGCACTCAAACCATTATACCATAGGATAACTACACGAGATACCTTTACTTACACTCACACCATTATACCACATGATAACTACATGAGATACCTTTACATGCACTCACACCATTATACCATAGGATAACTACATGAGATAACTTTACATGCACTCAAACCATTATACCACAGGATAACTACATGAGATACCTTTACTTGCACTCAAACCCTTATACCATAGGATAACTACACGAGATACCTTTACATACACTCACACCATTATACCATAGGATAACTACATGAGATACCTTTACTTGCACTCAAACCATTATACCACAGGATAACTACATGAGATACCTTTACTTGCACTCAAACCATTATACCATAGGATAACTACACGAGATACCTTTACATACACTCACACCATTATACCACAGGATAACTACATGAGATACCTTTACTTGCACTCAAACCCTTATACCACATGATAACTACATGAGATACATTTACATACACTCAAACCATTATACCACAGGATAACTACATGAGATACATTTACATACACTCAAACCATTATACCACAGGATAACTACATGAGATACATTTACATACACTCAAACCATTATACCACAGGATAACTACATGAGATACATTTACATACACTCAAACCATTATACCACAGGATAACTACATGAGATACCTTTACTTGAACTCAAACCATTATATCATAGAATAACTACATGAGATACGTTTACATGCACTCAAACCATTAGTTTGATTACTACATGAGATACCTTTACATGCACTCAAACCATTATACCATAGGATAACTACATGAGATACCTTTACATACACTCACACCATTATACCACAGGATAACTACATGAGATACCTTTACTTGCACTCAAACCCTTATACCATAGGATAACTACATGAGATACCTTTACATACACTCACACCATTATACCATAGGATAACTACATGAGATACCTTTACATACACTCAAAACATCACACCACTGGATAACTACATGAGATACCTTTACATGCACTCAAACTATTATACCATATGATAACTACATGAGATACCTTTACATACACTCAAACCATTATACCATAGGATAACTACATGAGATACCTTTACTTGCACTCAAACCCTTATACCATAGGATAACTACATGAGATACCTTTACATACACTGAAACCATTATACCACAGGATAACTACATGAGATACCTTTACTTGCACTCAAACCATTATACCATAGGATAACTACATGAGATACCTTTACTTGCACTCAAACCATTATACCATAGGATAACTACATGAGATACCTTTACATACACTCACACCATTATACCATGGGATAACTACATGAGATACCTTTACATGCACTCACACCATTATACCATAGGATAACTACATGAGATACCTTTACATACACTGAAACCATTATACCACAGGATAACTACATGAGATACCTTTACTTGCACTCAAACCATTATACCATAGGATAACTACATGAGATACCTTTACTTGCACTCAAACCATTATACCATATGATAACTACATGAGATACCTTTATATACACTGAAACCATTATACCACAGGATAACTACATGAGATACCTTTACTTGCACTCAAACCATTATACCATAGGATAACTACATGAGATACCTTTAAATACACTCAAACCATTATACCATGGGATAACTACATGAGATACCTTTACATGCACTCACACCATTATACCATAGGATAACTACATGAGATACCTTTACATACACTGAAACCATTATACCACAGGATAACTACATGAGATACCTTTACTTGCACTCAAACCATTATACAATAGGATAACTAAATGAGATACCTTTACATACACTGAAACCATTATACCACAGGACAACTACATGAGATACCTTTACATACACTGAAACCATTATACCACAGGATAACTACATGAGATACCTTTACATACACTCACACCATTATACCATGGGATAACTACATGAGATACCTTTACATGCACTCACACCATTATACCACAGGATAACTACATGAGATACCTTTACTTGCACTCAAACCATTATACCATAGGATAACTACATGAGATACCTTTACATGCACTCAAACCCTTATACCATAGGATAACTACATGAGATACCTTTACATACACTCACACCATTATATCATTGGATAACTACATGAGATACCTTTACATGCACTCAAACCCTTATACCATAGGATAACTACATGAGATACCTTTACATGCACTCAAACCCTTATACCATAGGATAACTACATGTGATACCTTTACATACACTCACACCATTATACCATAGGATAACTACATGAGATACCTTTACATACACTCAAAACATCACACCACTGGATAACTACATGAGATACCTTTACTTGCACTCAAACCCTTATACCATAGGATAACTACATGAGATACCTTTACATGCACTCAAACCCTTATACCATAGGATAACTACATGTGATACCTTTACATACACTCACACCATTATACCATAGGATAACTACATGAGATACCTTTACATGCACTCAAACCATTATACCATATGATAACTACATGAGATACCTTTACATACACTGAAACCATTATACCACAGGATAACTACATGAGATACCTTTACTTGCACTCAAACCATTATACCATAGGATAACTACATGAGATACCTTTACTTGCACTCAAACCATTATACCATAGGATAACTACATGAGATACCTTTACATACACTGAAACCATTATATCACAGGATAACTACATGAGATACCTTTACATGCACTCACACCATTATACCATAGGATAACTACATGAGATACCTTTACATACACTCACACCATTATACCATGGGATAACTACATGAGATACCTTTACATGCACTCACACCATTATACCATAGGATAACTACATGAGATACCTTTACATACACTCACACCATTATACCATGGGATAACTACATGAGATACCTTTACATGCACTCACACCATTATACCACAGGATAACTACATGAGATACCTTTACTTGCACTCAAACCATTATACCATAGGATAACTACATGAGATACCTTTACATACACTCACACCATTATATCATTGGATAACTACATGAGATACCTTTACATGCACTCAAACCCTTATACCATAGGATAACTACATGAGATACCTTTACATGCACTCAAACCCTTATACCATAGGATAACTACATGTGATACCTTTACATACACTCACACCATTATACCATAGGATAACTACATGAGATACCTTTACATACACTCAAAACATCACACCACTGGATAACTACATGAGATACCTTTACATGCACTCAAACCATTATACCATATGATAACTACATGAGATACCTTTACATACACTCAAACCATTATACCACAGGATAACTACATGAGATACCTTTACTTGCACTCAAACCCTTATACCATAGGATAACTACATGAGATACCTTTACATGCACTCAAACCCTTATACCATAGGATAACTACATGAGATACCTTTACATACACTCACACCATTATATCATAGGATAACTACATGAGATACCTTTACATACACTCAAAACATAACACCACTGGATAACTACATGAGATACCTTTACATGCACTCAAACTATTATATCATTGGATAACTACATGAGATACCTTTACATGCACTCAAACCATTATATCATAGAATAACTACATGAGATACCTTTACATACACTCACACCATTATACCATGGGATAACTACATGAGATACGTTTACATGCACTCAAACCATTATACCACAGGATAACTACATTAGATACCTTTACATGCACTCAAACCATTATATCATAGAATAACTACATGAGATACCTTTACATGCACTCAAACCATTATATCATAGAATAACTACATGAGATACGTTTACATACACTCAAACCATTAGTTTGATAACTACATGAGATACCTTTACATACACTCAAACCATTATACCATAGGATAACTACATGAGATACCTTTACTTGCACTCAAACCCTTATACCATAGGATAACTACATGAGATACCTTGACATACACTCGAATAATTATACCATAGGATAAATATATGAGATACCTTTACATACACACAAACAATTCTATCTTAGGATAACTACATGAGATACGTTTACATACACTCAAACCATTATTCCACAGGATAACTACATAAGATACCTTTACTTGCACTCAAACCATTATATCATACGATAACTACATGAAATGCCTTTACATTAGGGGTGGGCAAAATATTCTGTTCCACCAGCGGAATTGGCAGCATTTTAGCCACTCGGGGTTACTCTTTAACGGTACACAGACAAAATATCGAGTTTTAAATTTCGATATACAATTATATCGAAGTTTAAATATCGAAGGGACATACTATAGAAGGTAAGTAATATCAACACTCTTAATATCGATATTAGTAATATCGAAGTTTTAAATATCGATGTCAGTAATATCGAAGTAAATAATTTCGATGTTACTAATATCGATTTTTAAATAAATGTTGTGTATATTGTATTGTATTTATTATGTTTAATAATTTATTTTTAATGTAATTTAATAAAATGTTGTCTTTTAGTACTGTAGCGGGTTGTGGGTTTATAGGGGAATAGGGTGGGAAGTAATTTAATTATGTTAAATTAATTATTAATTAGTAGGAATGATGAATTAATTAATTGAGAATAATTTTTAAATAATTATAATTAATAGAATAATTGATAAATATGATCTGTAGTGGGTTATGGGTTTATAGGCGAATAGGGTGGGAAGTAATTTAATTATGTTAAATTAATTATTAATTAGTAGGAATTATTAATTAATTAATTGAGAATTATTTGTAATTAATATTAATTAATTGATTAATTGATAAATATGTTCTGTAGCGGGTTATGGGTTTATAGGGGAATAGGGTGGGAAGTAATTTAATTATGTTAAATTAATTATTAATTAGTAGGAATTATTAATTAATTAATTGAGAATTCTTTTTAATTAATTTTAATTAATTGATTAATTGATAAATATGTTCTGTAGCGGGTTATGGGTTTATAGGGGAATAGGGTGGGAAGTAATTTAATTATGCAGAATTAAATATTAATTAGTAGGAAGCATACATTAATTGTTATTAATTGGTAAATCATTATAATTAATTGGTAATTAATTTTAAATAATTCATTAATTAACCCCTACGCTATCCAACACTTTCCTTACTGTTGCACTCTCTGGAGTTGAAATAGTAATTGTTACCCCTACGCTATCCAACACTTTCCTTACTGTTGCACTCTCTGGAGTTGGAATAGTAATTGTTACCCCTACGCTATCCAACACTTTCCCAACTATTGCACTCTCTGGAGTTGGAATAGTAATTGTTACCCCTACGCTATCCAACACTTTCCCTACTGTTGCACTCTCTGGAGTTGGAATAGTAATTGTTACCCCTACGCTATCCAACACTTTCCCTACTGTTGCACTCTCTGGAGGTGGAATAGTATTTGTTAACCCTACGCTATCCAACACTTTCCCTACTGTTGCACTCTCTGGAGTTGGAATAGTATTTGTTACCCCTACGCTATCCAACACTTTCCCTACTGTTGCATTCTCTGGAGTTGGAATAGTAATTGTTACCCCTACGCTATCCAACACTTTCCCTACTGTTGCACTCTCTGGAGTTGGAATAGTAATTTTTAATCCTACGCTATCCAACACTTTCCCTACTGTTGCACTCTCTGGAGTTGGAATAGTAATTGTTACCCCTACGCTATCCAACACTTTCCCTACTGTTGCAATCTCTGGAGTTGGAATAGTAATTGTTACCCCTACGCTATCCAACACTTTCCCTACTGTTGCACTCTCTGGAGTGGGAATAGTAATTGTTACCCCTATGCTATCCAACACTTTCCCTACTGTTGCACTCTCTGGAGTTGGAATAATAATTGTTACCCCTACGCTATCCAACACTTTCCCTACTGTTGCACTCTCTGGAGTGGGAATAGCAATTTTTACTCATACACTATCTAAAATGTATTTAGCTTTTTTATTAGTATTATGTTGTTATTAATTGTTATTTATGTGATTATTTTATGTATATAAATGTATTAGTAATTTATTATATTTTTATTTTTTTATAAGTTATGAAAATAATTAATTTAGAGTTAATATTAATGAAAAATATATTATGTATTATATATTTATTAATATTAATTTGTATTACATTATGTATTAATTTTAAATATTATAGTACATTTTTAAAAATGTCTATTACATTTATAAGTATTATTTTGTTAATATTAGATTTTTATTTAATAAAAAAAAACGATATTTTACAAAAAACAATAATTTTGTCATTCTATATTTTTTTTCCGATATATTTGTACTTACCTTGTTAGGGATAGGATTCCTATATTTTTTACTTTGATATTTTTGTTCCGATATTTTTGTATATCGATATTTGTGTTATCGATATTTTGTCAGACATTCCTCTTTAACACGGTGTTCTGTGCCAATTCCGGCAATCTCTGCGTGGCAGACTTTTTCTCCTTCAAGGCTCCAAAATATGCAAGCTGGTGAGAGTGAGTGAGATTTGCCGTCCCCTAGTGCAATTTTCTAATGTGGGTGATTGCTGGTGTTTGCGAGCAGTTGTGGCCAGAGAGCTACCATTGGAGTAGATTTCCTGCCACTCAAGTAGATTTTCTATTGACCGTCAGCAAAGTCACCTCAAATAACCAAGCGTTCTTGCGCAATGTCTGGTGCCGTTAGTTCTGATTTTCAGCCCTACTCACGCTACTCGTGGTAAAATACAGGGTGAACTGCATATTTTCCACCTAAAGGCAGAATTCTGTGGAATGTTGTGGAGTTTTCTGTAACTCTTTGAGTTCCACCCAACCCCTAATTTGCATACATTGAAACAAAGACCTAGTGGGGATCCAGCTGGGATTCAATGTATTGGGTTTTACATATTTGCAATAAAATTTTTTACAGCACACGCATTTCTGATTGGAGGAACAGGGAATTCATTGAAACAGAATCACAAAGGACCCGATTCACAGAACTAACTTAAGACAAATACCATTTTGGTATTCACAGAAGTTAGGAGTCCTAACTTTAGGACTCCTAAATGCCTTCTGTGAATACCGAAAGTCTTAAAATTAGCATTTTTCTCAACTTTACTACTACTAAACTGAGAAAAATCCTAATTTTAAGACTTTCGGTATTCACAGAAGGCATTTAGGAGTCCTACTGATGACCTGATGAGACAGATCGGTATATTGGTGGAGGAGGCCTATTTAGTCTCATTCGATGTAGAGTCCCTGTACACTTCTATCCAACAGGATGAGACCATAGAGGTCATAACATCAACAGCACTGGACACAATGACACCTGTGCCCTTTATAATGTCCCTTGCGAAAATAGCAATGAAAGACAACTTCTTCCGATTTGAAGAGACTACCTGCAAGTATCAGGAACCAGTATGGGCAGTGTTTTCCCGCCGAGTATGGCGAATCTTTACGTACATCAATTTGAACAAGAACATGTACTCACTCCTACCAACCCCTTCTTCACGTCCATCCGTTGGTGGAAACGTTACATCTATGATATGTTGGTGGTATGGCAAGGGAACTATGAATCCATCTTGGAATTCCACCATTGACTTAACACCAGGAACCATTACTTAAAATTTACTTTAGAAATAAACAAAGACAGACTGGCTTTCCTTGACCTATCCATCTATGTTACTCCTATAGGATTGCAGAGCAAGCTCTATCGGAAGCCGATGGCAAGAAACTCCCTACTACAATATGAGGGCCAACACCCCAAGGCTCTCCATGATAATTTGCCTTATGGGTAGTTTCTCCGTTTACTGAGGAACTGCTCCACGGATATGACTTTCTAGCATCACGCCAAGGCTTTGTACAAGCAATTGGCATAGAGACATTACCCGCCTTCATTGATTAAGCGCTCGCTGAAAAGAGCAAGGAATAACAACCGGAAAGTCTTACTTGAGCCTCCAGTACCTAAACCCCCCATGGATCGGCTTACCTTTGTGAGTACCTTCAGTACGAAAGCTAACAATATCCAGAAGATAGTTCGCAGACATTGGCGTATCTTGAATCACACCAGCGAGAAGATTGCTTTACCCCGTTTTGCCTTCAAGAGGGCAAACAGCATATGTGATTGGTTGGTACACACACGCCCTGAGGATGTACCTAGAAGAATGGTTGGTACACTGTGGAACATGCCAGCTGTGGTGGGACATCATACGTGTGGAAGTTGTTCTGTGTGCCCACAGACGAGACACTCCACTACGGTAGACATAGGTACTGGTCGACCCTGGGAACAAGCCCACTTTACCAACTGCAACAGTGAGAACTTGATTTACCTGCTGACTTGCCCTTGATCGACCAGATATGTCGGAATGACTACTCGCAAAGTGCGAGTTCGTATGCTCGAACATAAGAGTTTGTTTCGATGCAAAAAGACTTTGACAAGCCTCACGAAGCACTTTGTAGACAAACATCACGGAGAAGAAGAATTCCAGTGGACGGTATTGGAAAAACCACTGATACTTTATTTATTTTATTTATTTTGAAAGTTTTATAAAGCGCAAACAAGATCCTAGCGGATATCAGAGCGCTATACAAACAGTAAATATTACTTATACAGAAAATAAGAGTAGATCCAAATAAATGTACAGAGAATATAGTAACCATCACATATTAGTGACATCGCTAGGTATCTGTTCACAAAAGAGCAGAAATGGATATTCAAGCTCCGAACAGACACACTAGGGTTAAACGATGATATACCTTGGTCCAATTTATAAGCCAGAGGTCCACTCTTACCCATTAGGCGAGTCATGTAGACTAATGAGGCATACAATCGCTGTTAGCTATTCGAGAGACTGGATTAATTTGACATCTTGAAATTAGTGGTAGATTTGGTAAATAAAAATCCATGTGATTTTCTTAGATTATTTGCTAGATAACAACTAAGAGGGCTAACCATTCTTATACGTCAAATGATACTGTAGAGGATTGATTCACACCATACTAGGCATAGGGAAGGAGTGACACGTACCCGGCACCTTCATGAAAGGCTCACTGTTTTCAAAATATGTGCTAGATAACAACCAGGAGGACTTACCATCTTTACACCTCTGATAAAACATATGGTAGCAGCATTGAGAGGCATAAATGTAGTTCAATATATAAGACATAAGGGCTACATCTCCACATATTTCCATTTTGAAGGATAATCCATGTCTACCTACTCCAAGAATGGGAATGGATGATTGTGTCTTATCACTCGCGATATGAAGTTAAGTCTTTGACATAATATTTCTTTACAGACTTAGACAGTAACAACTAATTAAGGGTCTCTTTACACCCTTGGGGGTTAGCATGCAAATAGGAAATAATTAGAGGTCCCATTATGTTTATAGGGCGAGTGGCTGCATCTTATAGCTTGTGCTGTTTGGCATACTCATGAATCACACGACTCTTTGGATTGGGGTTGTGATAACTACATTGGCATTTTTCTTATATCACAAGTTAGAGAGTTAAAGGCGTAATGTGTAAAACATCTTGCATTCTATATAGGTCTAATGGCACAATCGAGACTGATTTGTCCACTAAATAAAGCTTTGGGGCAATAGAACTACAAAATGTCATCGATATGACGTTACTTTGTAGTTTCTGACGAATGAGGGTTTGTTTGGTCAATTACGCCGACGTGATGAAATATCTAAGATGTATGTTGACCAAATATCACATTGCTGTGGGCAATTCACATTTAGTTTCCAGTAGCTGAGGAACTCTAAAAACTCATTAAAAAACTCATTATTAAGAGATCGCTACTGGGAACTACAAACGTCATTTTGGATTACGTAATTTGGTAGTTCCCTAACTTTCGCATTTCCGAGGCGGAGTACCATGAATACTTTAGAGAGTCCCTTCTTTGTTACTGGGCAATTCACATTTATTCTCCAGTGGCTGAGGAGCTCCAAATAAAACTCATCAAAAACTCATTATTAAGAGACCATAATTGGGAACTACAAACGTCATTTGGATGACGTCATTTTGAAGTTCCCTAACTTCCGCATTTCCGAGGCGGAGGACCTCGAACACCTTAGCGAGTTCCTTCTTTGTTATTGAAGGAGGGAAGTCTCAACTAAATAACATTTTGGTACAGTCTACAAGCAGCTGGGGCCATGTCTAAGATATTGCTATAAATGTCCCACTAAGGGGCTGTTCACAGGATGAGCGCAATAAGAAAATAGTCCCCTTGGGTCTTTTTAGGTCGAGGCCTCGTCCGCACTGCTGTAAGCAGTGG
Source organism: Lissotriton helveticus (assembly GCF_964261635.1). Classification (NCBI taxonomy): domain Eukaryota; kingdom Metazoa; phylum Chordata; class Amphibia; order Caudata; family Salamandridae; genus Lissotriton; species Lissotriton helveticus. The sequence continues at coordinate 2,504,198 of NW_027611666.1, forward strand.
TGGGCGGAGCAGAAGATTTAATGATGTCTTTATGGGGGCTTGAACCCGCCCCTCTTATCCATTGGCTGGCCTCGTAAATGCTGGCAAGCCATTGGAGGAGAGGGGCGTCACTCAGTTATAGCCCCGGCTTGAGCAGATTCGGGGTCTTTTTTTAAACAAGTGTCTGCCTCTGTCTGTTGCCTCCCCCAAGACTCAGGACATTCTTGAGGCAACGACGGACAGGTAGGCAGGGGCAGCGTTAAGCAGCACTAGCTTTTGATGTTTTGCATTGCGAAGCTTTCTGAGGGCTTTGTTAATTCAACAGTCTTGCCAGTTTAATACAGAGTTTTGTTACCCAGTGTTTTTTTTCTAAGAAACGGTATTCAGACCTGGGTTTACTGGGCGAAATCATTGATTATATAGGACTTCAGGGCTAGTCATTGTCTGCTACATGATTTATACCTGGGATCACTGGATCCAATCTTCAATAATAGGGCGCATAAATGACATCTATGCTGTCATATATACATTCAGTGTGCATATAGTTCTCTATAGGTGCAGTTACATGCTCCTTTTCTTTATAAAAACACAATGATTGTATATATGTTCACTTTGAGTATTGAGCGCTAAGCTGTGTTGCTATATTTAGAGTTTTTGATGATTCACTAATCAGTTATTTTTAATTTGTTCCTTCTCGTGGTGGAAGAGTTAATGTCTGAGGTTCAAATTAAATTGAGCAAAGAGAGTCACTGCAGATGAGTAGTTCTATACGTTCCCCTCTGTCTGCCTTCCGTTTCCACAGAGCGGGGCCTCTAAATCCTGAGCACGGTCTAGGAGAGGTGAGGTCCAGTCCCCGGTCAAGCTGGGTGAGCATCTAGATTATCTAAGTATCTCTCATTTATGTACAAGAACCACTCTAGGAAGAGAAAATGCACAATATAATCTTCTAATTTTTGCTCTCTTCAATTTGCTTACAGATGCCATCTGCATTCATTTGATGCAGAGGATTAGTACATAACAGGTTGTATTCATTTCAACCTTAATAGATTGTTTTCTTTCACATAACCTTTTTTTCTCAACACTATTATATGCAGTAGCAATCTTTGAGAGCAGAGGTCCTGACGAAAGCCTAGGTTTACTTGCCCAATTGGCTGAAACATGTTGGCACCTTTTCGACAGGTAATTGTTTACACTGCCCTTTGCACTGTTCTGTTTTTAACTTGGGGATGTGCCCATATTTCAATAAAATGTGCATTATTTTTAGTCACATCACTCTATTTTAACTCACCACATTTTTTGTGTTTTGCACCGCACTTTCTTCTTTTTTGCAATCAACTGTTCAGTTGTTGTCTGATGAATGACTGTGGGTAAGATCCAGCTTACTATCACTGCAATGGTAGTATGTCTCTTTGATCAAGAGACACCCCATTTGATTAACTGGACGACCAAATGATAATACTGATCACATGGTTAAGTTGATGGCAATCCAGATATATGGGCCTGTATATCACCACTTATCACTCAAGTGTTCTCTTCATTCTATGAGTTCTCTTATCTGGGTTTCTTTTGTAACTTGGGTACTAACTAACCACCGTGAAGTTTAGATTAACCCACCACTATGTGGGCCTTTAGACCCCCGTATCTTGTTTGTTGATTATATGTACTATTTGGGGATGTAAACCTGGACAGGTCTTTAAAATTTCCCTGTGACCCTATCCCCCTCGTTATTGTTGCAGTTGTTTTTTTACTCACCCTCAACCTCCTGTCCGCACACCAGTGGCATCAAGCTTCACTGTTCTCCAAAGGTCGGTGTTGTTTTAGGGCTGGGACTCCATGAGCGCAAGAGCTGTAAGAGCTCTCAGTATCTTTGAGGTGGCAGGATAAAAGAAGAACTCAAGCTGAGAAGCACAAAAAAAACCAAAGCATGGTATGCTTCACGTACCAGCCGCCTAGCTGAGAGACAACGACGCCAATAATCTACCTGAAGTCTTTAACCTACATGCCTAGGAAACAAACGGCTGAAGTGCTGTGTCCTAGTCATGGCTCAAGTTAGGGTACCATGCGGGCGGACGGCGTCCCCCCACTTATTTTACAGGGTGGACGCTGTCCCCCCTGCCAAAAAGCTGGACTTCACCTTTTTGGCCTCTCTGGGACGATATCGGAGCCACCTTATGTGATGTCTCTTCCTGTTGTGACGGCACTTCCGGTGACAGTGTCCCCCCCACTTCTTTTTTTAGGACTTGTGCCCTGGTCCTAGTAGAGCCAAACTGAAGACAGGGCACGGACCTTGGCTGCTGTGGACGTGGGTGAGTTGCCTCGAGGGTTCAGCAGGGACCAGAGAGGGGGATGTGCGCAGGCATATGTAGCATTATTATTTGTTAGCGTATAGACAGAGGCAACATGCAAAAAATGAATCATTCAATTTGTAAGTGTTTTGTTTTAAGATTTTGGCATTTTGAGAGGGACTCAACTGAATGATACAAATACTTGGCCTTTGGAAGGTTTAAATAAATAACTAAATCGTAAATCATAATATGCCGTATTTATTATATTCTAAAAGTAAGTAACCCCCCAGTTTCTATGCCTGCCGACTGTGCTAGGAAACCGTGATCAATTGTCTATGCTTGCCTGCCTGCATATATAAGTGCTACAAGGGCGAGTGCACCTCTAAATTTGATATAAAAAAGGGAGTGAGACAGGGATGCATACTTGCACCATTTCTGTTTAATTTATATATAAGCAGTGTAGCCTCTCATCTCACTGAAGATCAGCAGGATTACCCCAAAATTAGGAACACCTCAGTCCCCATTTTATTATATGCAGACGATGCAGTATTTATGGCACGAACCCAAGTCGGCCTCCAAAGATTGCTCTCTAAATTTTCACAGTACATGAGTGATAGAGGTCTAAAAATAAATATGAGCAAGACTTTCACTATGTGCTGTACTACGAAGAGGACTCCTACCTGTAAATTCTTCCTTTCAGACACAAAAAGAGATACAACTGACACATTTTCTTACCGGGGTATTAACTTTGACAAAAGGGGGACCTGGTCTTTGGCAGCCTGGGTTAGAAAATTGGCTTTCTCACGAGCAATCGGGGCTGTCCGAAATTTTTCTAATAAGCTGGGGGGTCCTCCAGTCCCAGTACTAGTGGACATATACAAATCTAAATGTGTGTCCACGGCAGCATATGGTGCAGGGGTATGGGGGATAAAGGAAACTCACAACTTACAGCTTTGTGAGAATGCATTTCTCCGCTACTTATTAGCTGTCCCGGGTTCCACTTCTACTTATGTGCCATCAAGAACTAGTTCTACATTATATCTCAGACCTTATTAAAGTTAATCCCATCTTATTGTGGCACAAGGTGTGGTCAACTGATGAGACAGGCCTAAACAGAGATGTATTTGTGGATTGTCTTAATCTAGAGGGGGTCTCAAGGATCCCCTGGATTACGTATGTAAAGAGATTCCTAGTTGACATTGGACATTCGGAATATTTTGCCTCCCCGAGTTGCTTAGCGACTGTTTCAAAGAAGAAGTTGAAAGAAACCTGCTTGCACTTCTTAGAGAATAAACAATGGATGGCAGAAAAATGTAAGACCTCTGTCATGGAGAACCATTTGATTCTCCAAGAACAGGGCATTCAGCCATATTCGACTCAGGTGCAAAGTTGTTATTCTCGCTTGCTACTCACACGATTCAGGGGGGGACCTTTTTTAGATTGGTCACGTTTCCCGATTTAAATTGCTGGTCTAAAAACTTGACATTATGTCCCTGTGATGAAGTTTCTGTTCAATCCACGTTAAATTGCACACTTTGTTGCAAATTCTATACCTTGCCAAGGAAAAGATTTTTAATTCCAGTGTTAAGAAAGTGGGGTTTGAGACAATGTAGGGCAGCGTTTATGAGATTGCAAATGCTGGAAGATGAATTGACTATATACCTCGAGTCATCATTCCTAAAAACTATAATTAGATCTAGGACCTCAATGAATTGACTTAATATAAACTTCCAAATCACTGTAACTCTCCCTTTTAAATGTATTTTATCCTTAATTTTTTATTATGCTCATATGAATTAAGATGTAAATGTATATTTACTGTTTTTATTGTGCTTTTATCGAATAAAGCTGTTTTTGACCTTGACTTTGAAGTGGTACATCTGTGGGAGTTTGTGGTGGCACGTCGCATGCTGATTGATGTGAATTGAAATGCCTGGTATGCTGCTTATCCACTTATTTTCAAGCCTTCACTTTTTCAGCATGATGTGTTTGAGCTTGCAGCTCTATCTATGGCTTCTTCAATGGGCAGGTTTCTACTAATTTTCAACTGAAATATTCCGGCGCTTAATGGCAATGTTTACAGGTGTCTAGCAATAATCTACTGACTCACGGAAGTCTGTGGAGTTTGGCGGAGTTTTTCTACAACTCAGCGTAATTCCGCGAAGTTCCACTCCGCGAACTCCGCCCACACTTACTCCACAACGATGTTCAGCAATTTTTTTAAAGTGCACCTTCCACTGGATTGTGTGGTGTTTTTTCTTATGAGTATAATGGCCTCGAGTACCATATTGTGTACCAGGCTTACCTCGATGAACACTTGTGCTGCAAATGCTGCATGCTGCAATGTGATCACCCTCTTTGCTAACCATAAATATGTCCCAAACTGAGGGGGATTACTTTTTTACCAGGCCACTGTCAATGCCTGAAGAAGAACTGGAGATAGGTGGGGATGACTGTGATTCCCTTTTTGTTTCATTTGAGGTAGGGGTAGGTGCATGTCTCAGCTGGGCATTTGCAAATATGGGACTTGGTGGAGGTGCTACCTGTGCCATATCCCTCGGAGCAGGTTGAATAGCAATGTCAGACTCCTCTGTGCCACCTTCCACCATGACTACCTTGTCGTCATCATGCTCCTCATCATCCCCTTTCATAATTCTGAGTCTTTCAGGAGCTTTTCTTTTCCCTTACCTCACCTGTTATCTCATGAATTCTGCCAGGGTCAACTCCATGTCCCTATCTTCATCATCAGAAGTGGTGCTTGAGAAGATGGAACAGTAATACCCTTCCTTTTCCTTGCTGGAGATCTGGGACCCAATGATTCTAAAGGAGGAGGTTCAACTTCTTGCTGGGAAGGAAGCTCAACCTCCTGTTCTGCTCCAAGATCAAGCAAATGTTCTATTGCTGGTTGCGGCTGCTGTCCAGTTTGCTGTGTTTCCTGAAACGATTGTGTACTACTTTGTAAAAGTGACAAATCCAATTCAATACCACTACTCTTCGGCGTCAACATGATTGCATTGGGGGACTCATGACCTGATCCTGGGCTTAGGATGGGGAGGTGGTGCTGTTGATGCAGGAGTGCTGCTCTCAGCTTGCTCGCCCGAGACCTGTGTGGTAGGTACAACTTTGCCGAAATAGGTTCTGGTTGGGAGTCGGGGCACCAGTGGTGGAAGTCTGCTTCCTCTCCTCCCCACTTGCCACTTTCTTGGCAGCACCTTTCTTTGGGGCCATCTTGAATCTGTCAGTTGGCAGTGGCACTTAGCTTCACAACATTATAGTGATCATACCCTATTTTCATTAGCATAAGGGGGTGTTAAAAATCTCCATATGTGGTGGAGTTCGGGGTTACAGAACCTATTTTAAAAACTAGGGACCAAGGGCGCAGATTAAAATGGGGCAAGGTGGTTCCAGATCTTTTCTTGAAAGACTTGTCAAAAACCATAGGGACCAAGATTGCCATCTGTCTAGATGGCACATATGAGGCATCGGGGATTGTTGAAGAGTTTGATAGGATTTGTTAGAACGTAGCAAGTGCCCTCTCTCCACCTAATAAAGAAGGTGCTTTTAAGGAAGAGAGATGGTTTGACCATAACTGCACAGTTGCCCATCAGAAGTTATTACATGCCTTGAAACAAAAACCACAGGACAGAAATGTAATAGCGACATCAAGGTCAGGGTATAATCGCGTCCGGCACACACGCAAATCGGAAATTTGTGCCAAATTTTGGAACATTGTCAATAGACCTTTCTTTTCTGGCAATGAGGGCAACACGGTGGAGTGCAATAACCCCAAAGAGCTCTGGTTTAAACATTTTAAACATATTTATGGTGACCAGTCTGATCAAGTTAATACAGGGACTACGTGTTTAACTCCTGCATATAGTCTGAACTTTTCTGTACAAGAAGTGACCAGGGCCATAGCCCAAATGATTAGCAATAAAGCCCCGGGCCCAGACGGGGTACCAGTTGACCTTTATAAAGCTGACATTCCTTTTTGGGCAAAGCTATTGGCCAACATCTTAAATGCAGCATGCCTACAGGGAATGCCGAAGTCCTGGTCCACATCAATTATTGTCCTGGTCTTCAAAAAAGGAAAGAAGGGGGACCCAGGGTGATATAGGCCAATATCGTTGATCGATTCAATGGTCAAGGTGCTAGGGAGAGTGGTTCTCAGCAAACTGACCGGGTGGATCAACGAGCGTGGTGTATTGCCAAACCTTCAACATGGTTTGTGGAAGGGTAGAGGCACCCTGGATCAGTGCCTTAACCTCTACCTTCTAATTGGGAAATATACAGTAGCCAAGAAAGGGACACTTCACCTTGCGTTTATTGATCTATCCTCGGCTTTCGACTGAGTAAATAGATCCAAACTCTGGGACCTGTTGCTAGCGAAGGGTATGGATAAAAACATTGTGTATTTCCTATCTGATCTGCATAGGGATCTCTCTGCAGCAGTAAGGTTCGACCAAAAGGGGAACCTAACACAGAAGATGGATATTGTAAGAAGAGTTATACAGGGCTGTATTCTGGTCCCATTGTTATTTACCCTTTATATTAATACCTTAGATTTGGTTTTGTGTGGAACCGCCACGGATATCCACCGGGTTGGGAAATGATTGATTCCTGCAATGCTGTACGCAGATGATCCAGCTCTAATGGCGCGCACAGCGGTGGGGCTTCAACACTTGCTGTCCTCCTTTTCCGATTTTATGTGCTCATTGTGTTTAAACTGTATTCTTTTTAAACCAAACACCATGAGTATGGGTGTAAAGCCTAGTAAAATCAAAACGTTCATTTGTGACGGTAATGAAATATCTAGTGTCACCTCATTCCCGTACTTGTAGGTGTTATATTTGATGAAAGATGCTCTTGGGCTCCGCAAAGGAGGGCAAAGAGAAATACCATGGCACGTTCCACAGGCACGGTACTCGATTTCGCTCGAAGGTTGGGTACCAAACCTGTGCATACAATGTTAAAAATATACAAATCTAAGTGTATTGCTATTGCGAATTACGGCTCCGATGTTTGGGGTTATAAAAATTGCATAGAGCTTCAAACTGTGTAAAATAAAGTTTTAAGAAGCCTGCTTTCAGTCCCCCAATCTACATATACGTACATAATTCATGAGGAATTGGGTATTGGCTATCTGACGGATCTAATTAAAATGTCCCCTCTCCTCAAATGGATCTCGATCAGGTGTAATGCGGAGTTAGTGTTAAATCAAGATATCATTGAGATTATATGGCACTAGATAGGGCTAGCAACATCCCATGGCTGAGTCATGTGAAAGGTATAACAAGTAAGAGTGGGCGTAGTTCGCGAAGTAGCGCTACGCAAAGCTACGTGAAGTGCACTTCGCACTACGCGAACTTCACGTAGCACTACGCGAACTGCGTAGTAGCATGTTCGCACTGTGCAAGATGCATTTTCAATGATTGCACAGTGCAAACAAGCATCCGGCACTGTGCAATCATAGAAAACGGCATCTTGCACAGTGCGAGCTGTAGTTTTCTGCCGCGCGAGTAGATTTTTACTCGAGCAGCAGCTTTCTCAACTTGAACTGGTAGTTTCTCATCAAGAGCGGTCGCAAGCATTCATGACCACTCGCAATGAGAAACCTGACCTTCCCACATTGAGAGTCTCGCCGGGATGTCATTTTGCTTGCTCGCGGTCGCAAACATGACGTTGAGGACCGCGAACAAGCAAAAAATGACCGCTGCACTACGCTACGCTGCGCTACGCGTGTTCGCACTGTGCTACGTGCAGCTCGCGTAGTGCGAAGTTACACAAACTTCGCAAACTACGTGAGCGTAGCGTAGTGCTTCGCCCAGGGTTAATAACAAGGGTGCTTGGACGCCCAGAGGTATTTGATAACACTGATAGTATATGTAAAAAAGATCTGGTGTGGGCCAAGACCTCGTTCTTACGTTTAGCATCCGCAGAAAGAGAGGCAACTGAATTATTGAAACCTACCGCCCGTGCTCAACAGATTTTATCTGGCCAGAGTTAACAAGCCCCATCATCGTTTTCTCTTGACAAGACTCAGGTTTCACCATTTACATTTTTTTTTAGCTGAACCTTTGAGCTGGAGTAAGATAGAGGATCTGGGACCATCTACTTGTGATAACTCCTCAAGGCAAGATACCTTGCACTTAGTTATGTTTTGCGACTATTATCTTCAGATTCGCAAGCGTTTTATTTTCCCAATTTTAAAGGATAAAGGCTTCCTGCAGATTAGGTCGGCTCCTACCGATTTGCAGATGTTGAATAGCCCTTGGGAAACTTTTCATATTGCCAGCTTTTTAGCAGCAGCAGTTAGAGCAAGGAAAAGAAGGAAATATTAAAAGAATGCAGGCCTATGGGTTTCGACTTTTGACAATGTATATTTATCTCATAAATTTGTAATATTCTATTTGTAGGGGGCTTCTCTTAATCTTTCCATTTGGACCCGCTGACATCACACTGATCGCCTGCTCAGAATCGTTTGTTTTTGCTGCCACTGTTGTTGGGGATTGTGAGGGACACAGTGCTGGACTAACACCCTGGGTGAGGACTCCAGCCCCCAGGGTGCACCAGCAAGCCCATAGCTGCTGCGAGTGAGGGAGAGGCGTGGTGACCGCGCATAATGCTCTGCCTCTACCCCCACGGCACGGAGCTTCTCTTCATCTTACCATTTGGACCCGCTGACATCGCGCTTTGATCCCCTGCTGGGAATCGTTTGTTTTTACTGCCACTGTTTTTGGAGATTGTGAGGGACGCTCTGCCCGACTAACACTCTGGGCGAGGACTCCAGCCCCTAGGGTGCACCAGCAAGCCCACAGCTGAGTGAGGGGGAGGCGCAGTGACCGCAGATAAAGTGCTGCCTCCACCCCCGCAGTGCGGGATGCATGCGGGACGAGCCCCGGAAGAAGCCCGGACCAAAGGTGCGCCCATCTGAGCTCGTCAGAGTCATTTAGAGGCAGTGCTGGGCAACCCCCTAAGATTTTGACCCAGGGACTGTAAATGTACGTTGTTTGTTTGTTTTGGTTATTGTTGTTCCAAATGTATACCCTGTACTTGCACTCGGCCAACCATGAGTAAGTTCAAAAACAGTAAAGGTCGGACTGCTGTAGGGACTGTAGATGCTTTCTTGCAGAGGGCAGAATCTGTCCTTCTACACGACATACAGCTCACAGAACGAAGGCTGTCTTTAGAGCCCCCAGCTCCTCAGAGCAGACTTTCTTTGACCCCAGCACTTCTGGAATCTAGTGTGGCGGCTAACAATGGGATATCTCCTTCATTGACTAGTACACCAGCACAAGTTGCTATAGACCAAGTTATAAACACAATCTCCTCATCATCATCTGAACATAGTCCCGCCAGCTCCAAAGTCACTACCAGAGGACAAAAGGCCAAACGTAAACATAGGTCAGAACACACTGCAGAACCCCCCCCCCCAAAAAAAAAGTAAAGGCAAAAATATCTAAAAGCAGAGCAAGCCCGCTCTGAGAATTATGGGAAGAAAGGGAAAATTGCAGCTGGTGTGTGTAAAACTATTGAGGCATCAGCAAGCCCCGCTAAACAGAGTGAGAAAGATAAGCCTGCAGACACTATGCAAGATGGGAACTTCTGGGGTAGACTCGAGACAATAATGTCAACCATTCTGGAACCCATCCTTTTAAAAATAAACAATGTAGAAGTCAGGCTAGCCAAAGTGGAGGAGCTGGTTCGCAGTAAATGCCCAGCTGTACAGACAATTGCCACTAACCCAAGTGTTTGCTTTTGTGGTTCTGAAAATTCTGGACTCGTGTAAAAATTCAGAACTCGAGAATAAAACTTCGTCGTAACATGACGAATTTAGTATCAAAAGACCGAGAATGACGAGTACACTATGTACAAGCATTTTCGTCATATTCGAGTGACGATTTCACCTCGAAATCGTCATTTTCGTTCTGAACCCTCAGCTTCCATTTTGTGTACGGCAGCCATTTTGTGAGTTGCCCTTTACATAGGCTTGCAATCCAGCTAGATTCGATTCCAAAGGACACGTACACCTTAATCGACTGTCCTATGACCTGTGCAAGTTGGAACCATTGCCCCAGGCCGAACCTGTTTGGTCAGTTCCTCTCCCCGTGGCCGAACGAGATAGCATCAAGGCACAGCCTACCATAAACCTTTTCATCGCACACACACCCTGCCGAATCTTGCTCACACCTGTCCCTGCTCTTTTCTCTCTCACTTGCTTTATGATGGGGAGGTGACCGTTTTTATTGGGGGTCCACTGATATCTGATGAGAATGTTGGGCCTTGACGGGTAATTTGTTATGGGATGGACAAACTGAAATATGGGATTGTCATCATGACTCTGCTTTTCCTTTGTAGTGGACACATGAGAACAGAATACTGAAATGTGGAGAATGTTTGCCTGAAGCACAATATTTTGTATAAAAAGAGAAGCCTGACTTTGTAAGATTGAGCAGTCTCCTGAGAATATACTTCCCGTGTGTTGTACTTCTAGGACCTGTTACTTGGTTGCAGCCAATAAAATCGATCCTTGACTTCACCTAGAAGACTCTGAGTTTCTGTGGTCTGAATCAGGAAAGTAGTCGAGGTCTTTGGGTGTACCCTGACACAGCTGGGTTACCGGTTCGGTACCGGTTCTGAAAAAACCCAGTACCTCAGTTGGCGCCCAACGTGGGGCGATACCAGCGGTATCGTGAGGAGCTTTGTGTGAAAATTCTGGAGGACGACCAACCACTTCATCGACCCCTGCATGTCGACGTGGTCCGAAAGTCTTTGCTGCGAGGTTCCCCGCTTCCCGACGGCTACGAAGGACTGCTGCCCTGGCTATCGCCCTGATTTGGACCCTTGAAGTTTGGTAGAGCGAAACGATAAGACAAGTCTTCTGGTGACATCATCGATATTTCAGTTAAGTATAAGTGGAGCGTCTCCCAGTCCTTAGTTGGTTCTTAGTCTTGGGTATCCTTTGGGATCACTTTGTTTGGAACTTGCAAGCGCCAAAGCCGAAGGACTCGTGTATTCACGAGAATATCGTAATCGATAATCCTTTGACGTTTGAAGCTAGACTAGAGAGCGAAGATGCCTGGTCTTAGCAGACTTGGAAATTTGTTTTGTCTTGGTTGTAATAATAGGGATTCCCGATTGGAGAACTCGTGTCCGGTTCCTCCGATTGGAACTCCAACTTATGAATTATATGTGAAACATGGAGTAGGCCCATCACATGTAACAAAGTGTGGATCAAATACACCAGAAAAGATGGTGTTTTAAAATGGCCCCAATATGGTAGCTTTGATACCGAAATCTTAGATACCCTTGAAGTTAAACTCTTTAAGAAGAAATCCCGGCCGGCGATGTTTGACTCTTTCCGCCTATGGCGTAAGGAAGCCAAACAGAAGGAAATTAAATTAGAGAAGAAAAATAAGAGAGAAAGGGGTATTTCGATAATGCAAGCTGCTATGCAGTTTAAAGACAATGAAGAAGAACAGATGAGTGAGCAGTTGCACAGGCAACGTAAAATGATCATTGACAAATGCTACCCAGTGTTGCCGCCTCTTCAGCAAGATGCAGCAAAAGAGCTTGAAAAAGATCCGTTAATGGTGCATTTGTTAAGTTCGCCACCCCCCTATGTGCAAAATGCTACAGCACCTCCGCAACCTTTAGTTGCGCAACCTGTGATTGCATTGCCTCCTGCTCCTCTACAGCGCCCACCAGCTGTTCTTCAGCTGGCTCCTGCTCCTCCGGTGCAGCCTCCTCAAGGGCCACCGGCTTTTACATCTTCTTTGCCTTTACTTCCTACAACTTTAACTACTATATCGACTACAACCCCTGCTATTTCTCCTGACACTGCCCCTGCATCTGCCTCGTCCCAGCCTGTTTTTCCACTTGTCTTTTCATCGACTTCTCCTTCTGTTCGTCAGAGAGTGACTAGTACTGTTTCTAGTTTTCTGTATCCTCTTTTTGGTGCAGCAAGTGTGAGTCCTGACACAGAGCGCAAACAGTTGCGTAGTCAACAGCCTGATTCCAGGGAGAAATAAACGTTGAATTATATGGCACATAAATGGGTTGCTGACCCGGAAAAATATGATTTAGAATGTGTTATGGATGTCTTCACCCAGTGGGAAGCATCAAAGCAGAGATACGTTTTCGAGAAAATGTGTGTTTTTCTATGCGAAGATTTAGAGGAAAATGATTTAGACTCTAATCCGCCCGAGTTGAGCCATGTACGGTTTGAGTTTTCAAAAGGCACAATTTTGGGTTCAGATGTTAAGAAAGCAGTTGCGACGTTGTTGTCACTGAGAACTGAGGGTGTTTCTAAGTCATTGTTTGAATCTGCTTCTTCTGTTAGGAAGAAAGAAAGACAGTATCCCATGAGAGAAGTTCCCCCACAATGGAGGGAAGGGAACGCGAATGCTGTCCCACCTATTCTGCCTCATTTTCAGCATGTGTGGGTACATGTTCCATGGAAGCGAGCTGAAGTTTTGGCCCTTAAACAGACATTGCCTGATCCCCGTAAGAATCCTGCAGGGTATTACAAAGAGTTGTCACAGACTGCAGGTTCATGCATTATGAATTTAGCTGATATCGATATGTTGTTCGGGAATGTTGTTCCACAGCCTTTATGGGGAAAGATTTGTCATACAGACCATGATCAGGAGTTAGGTGACTCATGGGCTAATATTGCTGCTGCAGATGCCCTACAAATTGGTGGTGCTAAACCTGAACCTTTAGTAGCAGAACTCCCTGGTAGGATTATTAATTACATGAAAACGATAATGCCTGCGAAATTGGGATAAATTGTCTGCGTGCAAGCAGAAGAAAGATGAAACGGTTTCAGATTTCTTCACCAGGTTTGAAGAAACTTTTGTCGACCACAGTGGTCAAGATATGAGCACAGAAGGTGGTCAGCGATTGTTCGTCGATAAATTTGTTCACAATCTGCTTCCAGAGTTGTGTAAAAAGTTAAAAGATTCAGAGAGTTCTTGGGCAGTTTCCTCTTCAGCACAGATATTGGCTACTGCACAATATTACGAAAATTGAGATAAAGATGAGAAAGATAGAGCAGAAAAGAAAACTAAAGAGTTGAAAACAAAGGTTTTGTTACAGCAAGCATACCCGCCACCACCGGTGGTGGTGGTCAGAATAATGGTGGTCAGAATAACTATCAAAATAATTATCAGCAGCCTCAACAGTATCAGAGGAACTCGCAAAGAGTCGAGTATACTCAACCACGTGTCCCTGTAGGCCCCAATCAGTGTGCATATTGCAAGGAAGAGGGTCATTTCAAGTATAGTTGTCCTATTTTATTACAGCGCGCAAATGGTGCTTCTGGTGTAAGAGGTCGTGGTGTTCAACAAGCGTCTAGAGGTAGAGGGCGTGGAAATTTCCCCCAGAACACACAGTTCCTTCCACCTCAAAATTCGATGAATAGTTTCGATCAGCAGTATAACGCATCTGGTAGGACAGCTCAGTACTATGCTCATGATTACTATGCAGAAGATGAGCATATGGAAGGTAATGATTGCTAGGACAGCCATAGACAAAGAGAGGGAGTTGTTTCAGTTCCAGTAGATCAGAGTGGACCATACGTTGAGGTGATTACATCAGGTATGTCAGAGCCTTTTCTGTTGGATTCTGGTGCTACAAAGAGTTCTATTATGCACTCCATACTCCCTGGTGCACCTTTGTCTGGCGAAACGAATGTATCAGTAGGTTTTTCTGGCGCCCCGGTTAGAAATCCGATTTCTGACCCTTTGTCTCTTTCTGTTGGTCCTTGTGAATTCGAAGCACCCCTTATTCTGACAACAGGTTGTGGTGAAAACCTGTTAGGATTAGATCTGTTAAAACGATTGTATGCGACTTTGTACTGTTCTCCTTCAGGAGTACAACTTACTTTAGGTAAGAAAGTGATTTCTCCAATGTATTTGTCAAGGGATAAACTTCCAACAGAATTGTAGTTTCTGCCTGATATTCTTTGGGCTGCTGGTCCTAATGATGTGGGCCTTTTGGAAATACCACCATATGTTGTAACATTGAAAGCCAATGTTATAATGCCACAAATTCCTCAATACAAAATCTCTAGTGAAGGTGAAAAAGCTTTGCTAGCGATTGTTTACGATCTGATTGAAAAAGATGTGATTGAAGAAACAAGAGGCAACGTTTGCAATAGCCCTGTTCTGCCTGTTTTGAAACAAACTGATCCTTCTCAGCCACCTGTGTACAGATTCGTGATTGATCTTAGAGAGGTGAATAAAATAGTTGTGCCACAATTCCCAGTTGTCCCCGACATTACTGCCCTATTGACTATGATTCCAGCTTCTGCAACCTGGTTTTCGGTGATTGACTTGAAGAATGCTTTCTTCAGCATCCCGATTGCTGTGGAGAGCAGGGATATTTTCGGCTTCAGTTTAGGAGGACGCAGCTTCCGCTTTAAACGCACTCCCCAGGGCTACTGTGAAAGTCCATCAATATATAGTCAAGCTCTAAAGACACAGCTTGATACGATTGTTTTACCTGAAGGTGCTACCCTTGTACAGTACGTTGATGATTTGCTTGTCGCTGCAGATACTGAGGAAATATGTAAAAGAGCCACGTTGTCATTGTTGCGTCATTTGTGTGACTTGCATCACAAAATGTCTCTCTCGAAATTGCAATATTGTCGACAAGAAGTGACCTACTTAGGTCATCTCTTATCGAAGGATGGAAGGAAACTGACCCCAGAAAGAATTCACGCAATAGTGAAATTGAGTGTGCCAAGAACACAGAGAGAAGTGCGTGCTTTCTTGGGCATTACATCATATTGCAGGCAATGGATACCAAATTTTTTGTTATTAGCAAAATCTTTGGTGGCGTTAACGTGTAAAGATACACCCAATCCCGTCCCATGGTCCGAAGAGTGCCAGAAAAGTTTTTCTGAACTGCGCACAGCATTATGTTCGGCTCCTGTGTTAGGTACCCCCAACTACAGTAAGCCCTTTACATTCTATGTCCATGAGAAAGAAGGTTGTGCATTGTCAGTGTTGACACAGTTGTTTGGGGACAAGCAGCGTCCATGCGTGTATTTTTCATTAACTTTGGATCCGGTAGCTAAAGCATTGCCGAGTTGTTTAAGAGCAACAGCGGCAGCAGCTGTTTCTATTCGACAGTCTGCTGGTCTAGTGATGAATAATATGTTAGTCGTGATGGTCCCACATGCAGTAGACACGTTGTTAAACAGAACCAAGACACAGCACTTAACTAGTGCTCGATTGTCAGGTTACAAGTTGACATTGTTAGCGAGTCATGTGGACATAAAACGCTGCAACACACTCAACCCAGCCACGTTGTTGCCTAGTGTAGAGGAACTAGATACTTCAGAACGGCACGATTGTTTTCTTAGAACAGAAGAGGAAACGAAAGGGAGAATAGATTTACAGGATACTCCTCTTGCTGAATGTGATGGTACATTATGGGTGGATGGTTCATGTTTCAAGCTTCCGAATGGTGACACGACTGCAGCATATGCTGTCACGACTTTGCATACGATTGTTGAAACTGCACGTATTCCACATAATTCAACTCAATCAGCAGAATTGATTGCACTCACGAGAGCATGTGTGTTGTCGAAAGGAATGAAAGTGAACATCTACACCGATAGCCAGTATGCGTTTGGAGTGGCTCACAGTTTTGGGCGATTGTGGAAAGAACGTGGGTTCCTGACTTCGCATGGAGCTAAGATTCAGCATGGTCAGTTGGTGAATGAGCTTCTTGAATCACTTTCCTTGCCTCTGCAAGTGGCGATTGTGAAATGTAGCGCACACAAGAAGGTGACTGATGATGTTGGTCGTGGAAATGCATTTGCTGACGAAATCGCGGAAGAAACTGCAAGGAATGTGATGAGCCGAATGTATGTTGTAGGCCCTGCAAGATGGGTTTGTGATGTTGGAATGTGTGAAGACACGATAGAGAGTGTGAAGTCTATTCAAGCTGAGGCTACAGAGAAAGAGTTGAGCACGTGGAGAGAAAGTACGGGTAGAATGGATGCAAATGGTTGCTGGATTGAATTGTCAGAGCATCAGAGATGGTTGTTACCCGATGCGTATGTGCTTGCAGTGGTTACAATGGCTCATGGAATGGCTCATATCAGCGTGAAAGGGATTTGCAAGTTGTTGGCTCCAGTATGGCAAAATTCAGGAATTCCCAAATATGCAGAGAATGTGGTCAAGAATTGCATGGTGTGTCTGAAATACAATCCTGGTAGGGGAACCCCAACTCCAGCTGGTCATTTTGCGCCTCCTACGTATCCGTTTGAGGTTTTGCAGCTACATTTCATCCACATGGAGTGGTGCAACAACTTAAAATACGTGCTCGTTGTTGTTTGTGCCTTCTCAAGATGGGTAGAAGCATATCCCCTAAAGGACAATACTGCCTTGTCCACAGCGAAAGCCCTTGTGAAAGAGTTCTTCCCTAGATTTGGAATGCCTAGAATGGTCTGGAGTGATAATGGAAGTGAATTTGTGGGTCGAGTGATGAAGAGAGTATGTGAAGGGCTAAGCATTCAACAGAAGTTCCACGCTGCAATCACCCCCAATCAGCTGGATTAGTAGAATGCTACAATGGCACGCTTAAGTTAAAACTGGCCAAAATTCAAGCGAGCACAGGTCTTAAATGGCCTGTTGCTCTACCCTTAGCACTCCTATCCACCAGAATGACTGTGCATTCGCGAGTGAAACTTAGCCCCTATGAGATAGTCTTTGGCCGCCCGGCCAACGTATGGGGAGTGCCAAGACCCACCAAGTTCAGTGAAATTGAACACCCTGTTTTGCTTGATTATCTGTACGAATTGACTGCTAAATTGCGTGTTTTACACCAACAGGTGCATGATTCACTGCCTCAAGTCTCTGAAGCTCCAGGACATCAGATCGACCCTGGATCCTGGGTGCTGGTCAAGATCTTCCAGCGAACCAAAAACGACCAGCCCAGGTGGACCGGCCCATACCTCGTCCTTCTTTCCACAAGATCAGCGGTTCGAGTGGAGGGGAAGGCAAACTGGATCCACGGGATCCACTGCAAATGGATCCCTCTGCCTCTGCCGTATGACCGGTGGGTCCAGGAGGGTGTCGGCGACTCAGAGACTGAAACCGTGCCACGTTTTCTGCCTTTCAGTGATGCACGTGTAAAAGGAACACTTACTGAGCAGGAGAGCGACAATATTTTGCAACCAACAGTATCACCATCAAAGCGATTGAACACTACAGAGCCTGAACTCCTGTTTCAGGATCAGACAGTACCCGGGAAAAAGCGCTATAATTTGAGGCCGAGACCTATGGACAAATAAATATAATTTTTTTTCCCTCCAAGTACTATTTTTGAAAGTGCAGCTCTCCCATCTGAGAAACTTGCTTATTTTTGTTTTTCGAACCGCCATCCGGGTTCCGCTGCTAGGGCCGCGATTGCCCAAAGTCTTTGGGGTGCAGCTGACGACATTAGGTCGGCAGTTCTGGTTGGTCCAAGGGAGTTGCCCTAGACTGACAGAAGCATTCTTTAGCAGAATCAACCTCCCATCGCGGGCAGCACTTTAGAGAGGATGGAGTTTTTCGAGATGGAGATACCTGCCAAGGAAAAGAACTTTAAAGCCAGAATATGTAATATAATGACAAAGAAAAGTTTTTTGATATTGTGCATTTTCATGTTATTCAGTGTGATGATATTTTTAATAAGTTATGTTTTGTTCTCTTTTCGAGTAACGTTTGCACCCACTACATCGCCTATACCTCCTCCTTCCACTGTTTCCTCACATTCTTTTCAACCCCTTCCTGAACACGAATCCGCTAGGAGATTAGAGTTTATTAATAACTCCTTTGTTCAGCTCTTGCACCAACACCAACTTGTAATGAACACGACTAACTGTTAGGTGTGTGGTCTTATGCCTCACACAACGGATAAAGGTATCCCTTATCTGGTCCTGCCATTCAGTCACAATGGTTCTGCTTGGGCATACAGAACAATGTTCATATATGCACGAGAAGTCCACCCCCTACGTTCTATAACAGACAATCCTAAGAATAGTGCTCTAGTTAAGGGTATAGTCGACATGATTAAGGAAGATATTTCTTATGTAACTACCCCCGAAGATGAGACACTTGCCTATATAGGATGGAACGTGACCGGATATGGAGCTACTCTGAGTGAGAAACAGCAAGCTAAGAGATCCTCCCCGATTTGGATTGTACCCCATTAGGGTCACCTGTGTCTGCAAGGTACTGGCAAGAATCCCAGAGCTCAGTTAGGGAAGAGTGTCTGTACTGCAACGTATGTTTTTGGGTCTCAGGCTTCCCCTGCGTTTTTAGCAGCTAAGGGTACCTATTTCATCTGCCATGATAGAGCCTATACATGGTTGCCCCTGACTTTTCGGGCTCATGTTTTGTTTCGTTCCTGTTGCCTCCCACCTGCACAGCAGCGGCAGATTACCACAAGACAAGGATAGTTAGAGGTGTCTTGAGTAAAGAAGACACTGCAAAACAAGAATTTGGGGACTTTGCGAAGGGTTTTCTGCCGTTCTGGGGACCCATGGTTAACAGCAGAAACATAAGGCAATTGACAAGGGTAGTTGAGTCCACAGTAGTTGAAACTGCTGGTGCCCTTAGTAACTTGACTGCTGAGCTCCAGTCAGATCGTCTTATGACCCTTCAGAACAGGGTCGCTTTAGATGTCATACTTGCAGACCGAGGTGGGGTATGTAGATTGATCCAATCGAGTTGCTGTGTTTTCATTCCAGATAACGCTCCAACAGTGTACCAGGCCATCTCTAAACTGCATAAGATTTCCGAATCTATTCATGTGGATAAAGGAGATTGGTCGTTAATGGGATGGTTCTGAGAACTGATATCCGCCTGGGGATGGAAAATTCTGATGGTCATTGGGATGGTCTTAGCCATTCTTTTCCTGTTCTGTCTGTGCGTGCAGTGTGCTCCTGCAATATGTGGCCTCTGTGTTACATCATGTGTAAGGAAACCTGTATCAAGAGACGAGCTAAGTACTAGAATGATGTTACAGCAACATCTCAATGACTTTAGGAATATAGACCTGGACTCAGAATAGCATGAGATTAGGTTAAATTGCCTATGTAAGGGCAAAAAGAGGGTTTGTGGTTCTGAAAATTCTGGACTCGTGTAACAATTCTGGACTCGAGAATAAAACTTCGTCGTAACATGACAAATTTAGTATCAAAAGACCGAGAATGACGAGTACACTATGTACAAACATTTTCGTCATATTCGAGTGACGATCTCACCTCGAAATCGTCATTTTCGTTCTGAACCCTCAGCTTCCATTTTGTGTACGGCAGCCATTTTGTGAGTTGCCCTTTACATAGGCTTGTAATCCAGCTAGATTCGATTCCAAAGGACACGTACACCTTAATCGACTTTCCTATGACCTGTGCAAGTTGGAACCATTGCCCCAGGCCGAACCCGTTTGGTCAGTTCCTCTCCCAGTGGCCAAACGAGATAGCATCAAGGCACAGCCTACCATAAACCTTTTCATCGCACACACACCCTGCCGAATCTTGCTCACACCTGTCCCTGCTCTTTTCTCTCTCACTTGCTTTATGATGGGGAGGTGACCGTTTTTATTGGTGGTCCACTGATATCTGATGAGAATGTTGGGCCTTGCCGGGTAATTTGTTATGGGATGGACAAACTGAAATATGGGCTTGTCATCATGACTCTACTTTTCCTTTGTAGTGGACACATGAGAACAGAATACTGAAATGTGGAGAATGTTTGCCTGAAGCACAATATTTTGTATAAAAAGAGAAGCCTGACTTTGTAAGATTGAGCAGTCTCCTGAGAATATACTTCCCGTGTGTTGTACTTCTAGGACCTGTTACTTGGTTGCAGCCAATAAAATCGATCCTTGACTTCACCTAGACGACTCTGAGTTTCTGTGGTCTGAATCAGGACAGTACTCGAGGTCTTTGGGTGTACCCTGACACCGCTGGGTTACCGGTTCGGTACCGGTTCTGAAAAAACCCAGTACCTCAGTTTTTGTCCAGCAGTGTGGAAGGCTCTGGAGCTGATCCATTTTCCAACGCCATTACTGCTGGACAAAGGCAACATAAGGATGACACCATAACATTAATCCCTAACAACCCTGCTCGTATAGAATGGAGAGCACATTGTGATGGGATGAAAGGTGGAAATAATAATGTAGTAGCAACTGGTGCAAATTATCAAGGTCATCAAGATAATTCTTATAATCTATTGCCGAACTTAAACTTACCCCCAGAAGCTACACCATACACGGTTGTTTTGGCAAATGTTCCCCCTCTATCACACAACGTTTTGAACACTGGTAAACGTTAAGGTATAAGTCACTTCACTTTCTTACCTCGAGGACATGCTTAAAAAAATCCAATTTTTTAGATTTTAAAATGGTACGAAGGATTGTGTTGGTTGGCCAAATCACTATGTGGAGACTGTGTTGTAATAACCATTAAGTCTCCACTCCTGGTGCGAACAATCATAGACAGGGGCTATAATGGGCCTGTTCATCCCAATGACATAAATATATTACCACTGTGTTATTTTTATCGTCCGCCAGACCCCTCAATGAATCAAGGTCCCCAGTTTGTAGGAGACAATTACTTGGGAACTAGGAAACTTAGATACTCTATCCCAATACACAATCGTTTTGATGCTTTGGGTTCCTTGTAATTGGCCTACACGACATTGGGGATACTTTGACTCTAATGGACAAAGATGATGCTGCCGCCAAACATCTTACGGGAAGCAACCCACCGACCTCAAAAACTACAGACCCATCTCCCTGCTCCCGTTCACAGCGAAAGTCATCGAGAAAGCCATCAACAGACACAGTCTCCCACCGCACCCTAATACGCAGACTCTATGACGCAGGAATCCAGGACAAGGCACTCGACTGGATCTGCTCCTTCCTCTCCGGCAGGACGCAGCGGGTCAGACTCCCCCCTTTCCTCTCGGACCCCACACCTACCACCTGCGGAGTCCCCCAGGGCTCCTCCCTCAGCCCGACGCTCTTCAACGTCTACATGGCTTCACTTGCCCCCATCATCAGAACCTACGGACTCAACCTTGTGTCATACGCAGACGACACCCAGCTCATCCTCTCCCTATCCAACGAGCCCAACACCACCAGACGCAACTTTCGAGAAGGCATGGAAGCCGTCGCCAAATGGATGAAAAACAGCTGCCTACAACTAAACACCAACAAAACAGAAGTACTCATCATGGGCCCAAACCCCGACGCCTGGAGCGACATCTGGTGGCCCACCGCCCTCGGAAACCCGCCAACCCCACAGACCACGCACGCAACCTGGGAATCATCCTGGACTCCGAGCTCAAAATGGACCGCCAGATCGACTCTGTCTCATCTTCCTGCTTCCACACCCTCCGCCTCCTTGGTAAGACCTTCAAATGGATCCCCCTCGAACACCGAAAGACAGTCACTCACGCCCTGGTCACCAGCAGACTCGACTAGGGCAACGCACTCTACGCTGGAATAAACAAAAACCTCATCCGCAAGCTACAGAACATCCAGAACGCCGCCGCAAGACTGGTCCTCAACCTGCCAAAACACTGCCACATCACCCAGCACCTGCGCACACTCAACTGGCTCCCCGTCGAGGCGAGAATCACCTTTAAGATGCTCACCCACGCACACAAGGCCCTCCACGGCACCGGACCAGCATACCTGAACAGCCGACTCAAATTCCACGCACCCCAAAGGACCCTACGATCAGCCCAGCTCTCCTACGCCGTGGTCTCCCGCACCAGAAAGACCAGATCGGGAGGCTGCTCCTTCTCCTTCCTCGCTGCCAAAGCATGGAATGCCCTTCCGCTCCACCTCAGACAGACAACATCGCTCCCCATCTTCGCAAGAAACCTCAAAACCTGGCTCTTCGACAGACCCCCTCCTTGATGGAATGGAACCTGCACCCCCCCACCCCTAGCGCCTTGAGACTCTTACAAGTGAGTAGTCGCACTTTAACAAACCCCTGATTGATTGATTGATTGAAGCAACAGAGCTAGGCCCTGTGTTTCGAGGGATATGTGGTTGGAGACTCAGGTTGATCCTCGCCACACTGCTAATGTCCTTTCTCCTTTTAGCTGTCCAAATGAGGTCTCAATAGAGCCTGGGAGTGACGGGGTTCAAGGGCTTAGGGATTCAAGAAATAATACTTCGGCTGCCCCCCAGGCTATGTCAAATGGTTTGCCTTTATCTGTACACTTAAACAAGGTTTTACCAGGGGCAGCAACTCTTTGTCATAATTACCCTACTGTTGTTAAACTTCCTCTATCCCATATTGTCTTGTGGAATATTGCCGGAATGCGCTCAAAGCTAAATACCCAACTATTGTGGGACTTTATTGTACAATTTGAGGTTCTTTGCTTCCATGAGACAGGACTTATCATGTTCCAGCTGTTGATGGTCGGAGTGATAGAGCAAAGAGTGGTCTGTGTGTGTATATATCAAGTAACATGAACCTAAAGAAAATAACGAAGCTCGCTAATGATGATTTTCATCAACTAGTTGTGCTGGATTTAGATACATCTCCCATAGCTTTGGTTAACTTCTATAGTAACATTTCCCCAGTACTAGTGGGAACTGTTATTAAAAATATGTCCCAATTGTTGACATTACTGGGTAAAAGCAAGAGGAAAGACACAACCTTAATTCTGGTGGGGGATTTCAATTGTACGTTGTGTGAGAATGCTGGGGACAATCTGTGTGGAGCACTACGTGAAGAAGGTGTATGTTCATCCCACTTTAGTCACACTGCTGTTGGGGAACAGCTAAATAAATGTATTTTTAGCTTTGACATAGGCTTTGTAAATTAACTATGTCCATTACCAGCCCCCCTGCCCTGGACATATAACGGGTAGGGGATGCTGTTCTATTATTGACTATTCCTTAGTATCCAGTAACCATGCACAAAGCTTCCATTCCTTTTATGTCTCTGAGAATTCACTCAGCGACCAATTTCCTCTCTGTTTGACCATTACACTACCCTCTAGTAAAGTTTTTGGAACTAATAATAATGATCAACTACTAGAGAACATAGCCCTTGGGAGCACCAATGGATATTCCCTTCGATGGACTATGGTGGTTCAAGCAGGGCTGATCAAATTAGTTGTCGGCAAATGTAAATCAGATATAGAGAAATGCCTGAGGGAAAACGTTGCCCCTGTTACTATACTGCGCTACAAAAGATGGTGGTGATGGACTGAGCATCTGAATCAATCAAACACTCACACCCAGTCAAAAGATCTGGGTTTAATCCATTACCGTTCTTTAGCCCACTCTGCCACCCCAGTTCAGACATGGCCATATTCAAATCAGTATGACCCTGTGCCCCATGGGAACAGTCCAGCCCGAACTGCCAAGCCATGCCTTCCCTGGACCGGGAATAAGCTTCCTAGGACCCGTTTCTGGCATTCCAGCCGTCTTCAGCCAGGCTTGCTTGAATCCAGTGGCAAAGTGAGCAAGGGACTCACGTCTGAGCATACCCTGTCAAACTTATGGCGAACAAAGCGGTACAAAAGGGGGTGGGGATGGACGGAGCATCTGAACCAATCAAACACTCAGACCCAGTCAAAAGATCTGGGTTTAATCCATCACCGTTCTTTAGCCCACTCTGCCACCCCAGTTCAGACATGGCCATATGCAAATCAGTATGACCCAGTGAGTCATGGGAACAGTCCAGCCCGAAATGCCAAGCCATGCATTCCCTGGACCGGAAACAAGCTTCCTAGGACAGGTTTCTGGCATTCCAGCCATCTTCAGCCAGGCTTGCTTGAATCCAGTGGCAAAGTGAGCAAGGGACTCACGTCTGAATATACCATGCCAAACTTATGGCGAACAAAGCGGTACAAAAGGGGGTGGGGATGGACGGAGCATCTGAACCAATCAAACACTCACACCCAGTCAAAATATCTGGGTTTAATCCATCACCGTTCTTTAGCCCACCCTGCCACCCCAGTTCAGACATGCCAATAGGCAAATCAGTCTGACCCTGTGCCTCATAGGAACAGTCCAGCCCAAACTGCCAAGCCATGCCTTCCCTGGACCGGAAACAAGCTTCCTAGGACTGGTTTCTGGCATTCCAGCCGTCTTTAGCCAGGCTTGCTTGAATCCAGTGGCAAAGTGAGCAAGGGACTCATGTCTGAGCATACCCTGCCAAACGTATGGCAAACAAAGCGGTACAAAAGGGGGTGGTGATGGATGGAGCATCTGAACCAATTAAACACTCACACCCAGTCAAAAGATTTGGGTTTAATCCATCACCGTTCTTTAGCCCACTCTGCCACCCCAGTTTAGACATGGCCATATGCAAATCAGTCTGACCCTGTGCCTCCTAGGAACAGTCCAGCCCGAACTGCCAAGCCATGCCTTCCCTTGCCCGGAAACAAGCTTTCTAGGACCACTTTCTGGCATTCCAGCCGTCTTCATCCAGGCTTGCTTTAATCCAGTGGCAAAGTGAGCAAGGGACTCACGTCTGAGCATACCCTGCCAAACCTATGGCGAACAAAACGGTACAAAAGGGGGTGGTGATGGACGGAGCATCTGACACAAAAGGGGGTGGTTGATGGACGGAACATCCGGCCATGTCTGAACTGGGGGTGGTGATGGACGGAGCATCTGACACAAAAGAGGGTGGTGATGGACGGAACATCCGGCCATGTCTGAACTGGGGTGGCAGAGTGGGCTAAAGAACGGTGATGGATTAAACCCAGATCTTTTGACTGGATGTGAGTGTTTGATTGGATCAGATGCTCCGTCCATCATCAGCCCCTTTTGTACCGCTTTGTCGCCATAAGTTGGCAGGGTATGCTCAGACGTGAGTCCCTTGCTCACTTTGCCACTGGATTCAAGCAAGCCTGGCTGAAGACGGCCGCAATGCCAGAAACCGGTCCTAGGAAGCTTGTTTTCGCTCTAGGGAAGGCATGGGTTGGCAGTTCGGGCTGGACTGTTCCCATGAGGCACAGGGTCAGACTGATTTGCATATGGCCATGTCTGAACTGGGGTGGCAGAGAGGGCTAAAGAACGGTGATAGATTAAACCCAGATCTTTTGACTGGGTGTGAGTGTTTGATTGGTTCAGATGCTCTGTCCATCACCACCCCCTTTTGTACCGCTTTGTCGCCATAAGTTGGCAGGGTATGCTCAGACATGAGTCTCTTGCTCACTTTCCCACTGGATTCAAGCACGCCTGGCTGAAGACGTCTGCAATGCCAGAAACCGGTCCTAGGAAGCTTGTTTGCGGTGTAGGGAAGTCATGGCTTGGCAGTTCGGGCTGGACTGTTCCCATGAGGCACAGGGTCAGCCTGATTTGCATATGGCCATGTCTGAACTGGGGTGGCAGAGTGGGCTAAAGAACGGTGATGGTTTAAACCCAGATCTTTTGACTGGGTGTGAGTGTTTGATTGGTTCAGATGCTCCGTCCATCACCACCCCCTTTTGTACCGCTTTGTCTCCATAAGTGTGGCAGGGTATGCTCAGACGTGAGTCCCTTGCTCACTTTGCCACTGGATTCAAGCAAGCCTGGCTGAAGACGGCTGCAATGACGGAAACCGGTCCTGGGAAGCTTGTTTCCGGTCTAGGGAAGGATAGGCTTGGCAGTTCGGGATGGACTGTTCCCATGAGGCACAGGGTCAGACTGATTTGCATATGGCCATGTCTGAACTAGGGTGGCAGAGTGGGCTAAAGAACGGTGATGGATTAAACCCAGATCTTTTGACTGAGTGTGAGTGTTTGATTGGTTCAGATGCTCCGTCCATCACCACCCCCTTTTGTACCTGTTACTATACTAGCATCCTTCTTGGCAATAACCAATGTAATAAGAGTGTCTCTCATCAGGCACAAAAAGGGTAATAGATCCCAGAATGGTGCACCCAACCTTACTCTCAGTTAAAAAAAGAAATCCACAAAACCCCGAGAAACACCTCAGACATCAGGAGAGATAGAGGGGCATATAAACAGGCGTTAAGGGATAGGAAAGCGACAATGAGATAGGAGACATGGGAAGAATTGCATTCAGCCTCAGTAGCCAAGGATAGTGTGACTTTCTACAAGGTAATTAGGGCACCTTTTTTTCTAAGGAGCCTGGCCCAACAAATGAGATGGCCATAACTGAGGAACAGTGGATTAAGCACTTTGCTCAGGTATACAGCGGCGATGAACCTTCTTTTGCAAGGGATAACTGTGCCCAGGAGGCTTATAGCTTAAATTATCCCCTTCATTATAAGGAACTCAAGTTTACTAGAGGAAGTAGAGAGGGCCCTACATGCAAGTCAGAGTGGTAAGGCTCCTGGCCCGGATGGGGTCTCCATAGATATGTTAAAGTCAATTATTCCTCTGTGGGGGCCCCTACTGGTGCAGGTGCTTAATGTAGAACTGATTTCCTACCCACTTGGGTGGAATCTACTATTGTGGCCATTTTCAAAAAGGAGGACAGGCAAGACCCGGGGTGCTACAGACCAATTTCCCTGCTGGATGCCATAATGAAGGTAGCGGGCAGAGTCATATTGGAACGTCAACAGGATTCGGCCGACGAGAACTCCATTCTATCGGACCTGCAATATGGCTTTCGGGCCGTGTGGGGTCTGTAGAGCAGGGTTTGAATATCTCCCTTCTGGTGGGGAAACATACGAGGGACAGGAAAGGGAACCTATTCTTAGCATTTGTGGATCTCACAGCCGCTTTTGACTGTGTGGTCCACACAAAATTATGGAAATTACTGGAAGCTTTGGGGGTGATGTAAGTATTATTTATTTTCTTAAGCGTTTTTATAGTGATGCTAAGGCACGTGTGCATTATGGTCTGAAGGGCGATCGCTCAGCTGCTTTCCCAATTAGTAGCAGAATCAGGCAGGGTTGTGTCCTGACTCCGTTCCTTTTCAACTTGTATATAAATGGACTTGAAGAAACTCTGCTTAAAGATAATTAAGACTTTCCTCAAGTAGCCGGAACTCTTACAAAACTTTTATTATGCGCTGTGGAAGGGGTTTTAAGAAAAACAGAGACATGTTTGTTGCAGGACAAAGGATTGAGGCCACAAATACATTCTCTTATTTGGGCATTCACTTTGCCCATAATGACACCTGGGCACAAGCTGTAGCAGTTAAGAAATTGGCACTTTTACGTACTACATCCACATTGATCACCATTGCCAGGAAATTGGGTAAAAGACCCCATGAGGAACTTATTAAAGTATGTAAGGCAAAGTGTGTTTCTGCTGCAGTTTACTGGAGTGGGGTTTGGGGGTTTGCTGACCTCTCCCCTATTCAGATAGTAGAAAATTCCTTCTTAAAATACATCTTAGCTGTCCCGAGTGGTACCTCAGCATGCATCTGCCATGCAGAATTAGGTCTTCCCTTCATCTCTGTTTTAATTAGATTGGAGCCTGTGCTATTATGGCATAGGCTGTGGATGAAAGAAGAGGCCAAATTGAACAGAGATATTCTTTTAGATATCCTAAAATTGGAAGGTGTAATGAGGATACCGTGGCTAAGATACGTTCATAACTTTTTTAAAGATCTTGGTCATTCAGAGTATTTTACTAACCCTACCACCATCACTGCAATAACCAGGAAGGAATTAAGAAAAGAGGGTTTTTGCTGCTGGATACTCTCAGAATGTCATATGAGATTTTAAAGCCCACAGTCCTGCACAATCAATTGGTTTTAACTGCTTTTAACATTCAACTCTATTTAACTTTTGTTTCCGATGCTTACGATAGATTCCTATTAACCTGATCTACGATCCATGTTATCCTTTTTTGTAAATTGTATTCCTCTGTAAGGAGTCTCCTACTGATACCTATTTTAAAACAGTATGGGCCTTGTCAATGTCGTCCCGCCCTTTTGGCACTACAATCCTTAGATAACGAGAATAGTGTTCCAAGGATCACAGTTTTTCTGAAAAAAGTCTTGAGTCTTAGGAAATGTGTGTCTAACTGTTTCTTTTAATGACATGAGGGCTTTTGTAAGTGTAACACAGATTTATTGATTTGGATCTTTTGAAATGTTCTTAACGAATTTTATTGTATGAATGGCCTATGTATTCCTAACTTTTTGCTTTTATGCTTGTTAATAATCAATCAAATAAAGCCTTTTTTTAACTATTTGTATTTTGTTACATTGAATGTTTGTGGTATCATATTTTTGTAGAGTGTATTTTGACTCTCCCTTTTATAATGTGGATTTGAATTTTTTTGGGGATGACATTTTACACATGTATTTTATCTTTGATGGATTATTGTAATTCTTGGTTCTATGTGATGGGTATTTGAACATGCTTTTATGGTTTTGAATAACTGAATAAAGTGATTTTAACTGACTACTGCGTAGTCAGTCACGCGTCACGTTGTGCACAGGCCTTCTGTCTGGCAGTACTGTGGGTGATGTCTCTTCTCTTGTGCACCTTAAAGTAAATAAGCAAGAAGAACATCAGTGAAATGTGGCATTGTTGCAGTTCAAGTAGTAATACAAAAAAACAATATATTGAGTGTGGTTACTTAAGTTATTTAAAATATCTAACAACACAGTATATCTATCCATTCAAAAAACCACACCAACATAAAATTTCATGGTGTACAGTACACTCAGGAAGGATCAGAGAGAGCGACAACAACCACATACAGATGTAACTGTTTGCTTTATGTGCATCACCTGGGGATGTGGCACTCTGGGAGGTGCAGGTAACAATGGAATAATTCGTAGACACTGAATGCTGTTGTGCAGTGCACCTATGGCAGACACGGGGTTGATGTCAAATGTTAGAAAACCTATTATTTAAAAAACAATTTAAAAAAATGTACAATTCTGGTTTAACATTTTTTTTCATAAATTACAATTAAAAATGTAATACAATATTTTGAATAAAGCAATAAAACTAAAAAATGACAATTAGAAAACATATAAGTAAAAAAATTAAAATAGAAAATTATAAATAAGTGAAATTATCCTCAAGCATATGGTATATTAAACTACTATCTAAACCATCCTTGAAAGCCTATAGCAAATGGCCACACTGCCTGGACACAAAATTGCTGGCAGCCAGTGGTACATGGCCATGAACTACAACAACACTGAGCATCGCGGCATGGCTACAACAAAGAAATTATGCAGGCCTATGTCAAAAGCACACTGGCTGCTTACGCAAAATTGCCACCAGCCACATGGTCATAACAACAAGCAAGGAGGCATGGCCACAACATGGTAGACATCCAACCCTATGGCAAAAGCACACTGGATGGCTACAAAAAATGGCCACCAGCTACATGGTCGCAACAACAAGTAGGAGGCATGGAAAACAAACAAAGCATGCAGGCCTATGGACACCGACTATACAAAATGGCCCTTGGCCACATGGCATGGAGAACAAAGACTAATGGTGGCCCATGGCAAACATGTTCACACACTAAACAGACAAAGGAGACATGGTAACACATTGAACACAGCATTAATTCAGCAATGCCAAAAACTAACATTTACTGACCTAAAAATGTTTACAATAACACACATCCTCCAAAAGCATTATCCCACCTATACACTGCAGGAAAAATTAATGTGAAATAGCAAAAAGAAACACATTTTGTATTTTAATTCAATGTCATCCATGGCCTAAATGATGATCCAATTTAACAGACACCACATAAACAGCTGTTTCATGCACTAATGAAGAGTACTAGGTCTATTGACTGGAAGGCCCATTGACAGACTAGGCCACATAGTGAATTAAACCAATATTGCATGTTTTTAAAATATGGAGAAAATGTAGTGAACTGTGCAACATTTTTCCTTAATATAGGAAGAAAATGACTTGCACAAAAATGTACTAGGCCTCTACTGCAACTGCAGCCTGCCACCACAATTAATTTAAAACATTGATTAAAAGTACAAATACATTCAGGTGCATGCCCCCAGTCAAGCAAACAGCACCATTATATACCGTTTTTTCAACGGACTTGTCAAATCTCAAATACAAAGTCCTTAAATCCAATAGTATATATATATGCAGCAGACAAAGATAATGATCATTCCAGCTTAAAATCCCAATGAAAAGTGACCAGGAGAAGGACAAAGCACTAGAAGAACTCTGGGGCACTTCCTTCTTGTTTGAAAAAAAAAAGTTAGTACAAGTTCAGAAAAGGGTTCTTGCACAAAAAAACAACTCCAAATTCCAGTTAAAGAAGAAAATCCTCTCCAAAAGCCTCTCAACTGCGTCTCCAGTAGAAAATCTGCTCAACTGCGACATTTGCAATTGCGATCGGCACGAGATTGGCATTGTCGCAGCCAGAAGCCCTGCGAGTGAGCTTGAAATCTTGGGGAAGCTCGCTAGTGGTGGAAGAAGTCTTGTGCTTACTTGCAGGTGGACAAATACTCTTACTCTTGGCACATGCAGGTGAGTGGCAAAATAAATGTCAAGGGCTCAAACGGAGTGAGCGGAGTGAAGTTTACTGATCGGGCCTACTTGATACTCCTCCTCCATCGAGGGGACCTGTAGCCGATAGACCTCTTCCCAGGATCTGAAGATAATGTGGTAATCCTCTTTCTTGGTTTGCCTGCTCAGCTTCAGCCCTCAGTGTTTACGCGTGCTTCTCAGCTTTGCCATGCTAAGACTCTGCACATTATCCAAGTCCATATCCATGTTCCACAAGACTCAAGGTGGAAACATTTAGTACAAGTATGTATTTAGAAAAAATAAAAAAATATGTAATAAAAACAGAAGCCAATATTTGCTGTAAATTTATAAAGCATTTTATAATTTCAACATAAATCACTGTGTGATACTGCAAAACACAAGTCCAGGATCACACCGCTAAATATCAATGTAAGAAAGTGGATTATAATTTAGATTGGACAGTATCTCAGCTTCAGGAATAATAACACTAACTTGGCCGAGTGAACCCTAAATTCACCTAATTAACCTGTGCTCAACACCCTGGTAGCTACTGAACAGCACAGACAGACTTAATTTAGGTCAATGTCTGAATTATTTAAGCAGAATCAAAATAGTAATAAAGTTTAAACACCAATTAATAGAAATCCCAAACTAAATCAGAAAAATGGGATAATTTTATGATCAAAATGACACAAAAATGACAAAACTCCAAAAAGAGGAACTGGAGCTACAGAAATTTCAAATTGTAAGTAAAAATAGCATTAAAAAGCACAAAGCTTCAATGATTGTCTATGGAAGCGGTAGACCGGGACCTAGGCACGATTTCAGGCTGACAGCAATGGAGCGTGTGTCAAATACACTGTGTAAGTTCGTCCCAGTCAAAGATTTTAACTTCAGACCTATTCGTTTTTCGGGATCTCAAAATACTGCAAGAGAGCAAGCCTGAAGCTGTATTAAATGAAGGTGCATCAAAACTTGGACCCCTGTGAAACGTGGCATCTTTTGGCGTGGTTCTCTCTGACATTTTGCCTGCTGACCTCCTGCTTTTGACTGTGTGCTGAACTTTGTTTTTCTGGCTTTAGGACTTTGTGCACTTTTTTATTGCTGACCAGTGATAAATTGCATGTGACCTGTGTCTAAAATAAAATGGGATTTGTTTTCTCCATGATTGGTATATTTGATTTCCTGATAAGTCCCTAGTACAGATTACTTCATGGGTCCAGGACCTGTAAATCAAATGCTACTAATTGGCCTGCGATTCAGAAAAGGGGGTGGTGATGAACAGAGTGTCTGAATTAAGCAGACCACTCTTACCCAGTCCAAAGATCAGGGCTTGATCCATCACCGTTATTTAGCTCACTGCCCCATCCCAGCTCAGAACCTGGCTATATGCAAATTAGTCTGTCCCTGGCCCAGTGCATCATGGGAACAGGGCAGACCAAACTACCAAGCCAATTCTTCACCAGAAAGGAGACAAGCTACCGGGGACCGGTTTCTGGCATTTCAGCCTCGTCGGCCCGGCTTGCTTGAATCCTGATGGAGCAGTGAGCAAGGGACTCATGTCTGAGTATACCCTGCCACACCTATAGTGGCCAAAAACGATTCAGAAAAGGGGGTGGTGATGAACAGAGTGTCTGAATTAAGCAGACCACTCTTACCCAGTCCAAAGATCAGGGCTTGATCCATCACCGTTATTTAGCTCACTGCCCCATCCCAGCTCAGAACCTGGCTATATGCAGCCTGCAGCACTGATAGTGCCACCCACATGAGTTGCCCTTCAACCATGTCTCAGGCTTGCCACTGCTTGTGGGTGCAGTTTTAAACTGCCATGTTTGACCTGACATGATAACCTACTTGCCAGGCTTAAACCTTCCCTTTTATTAGACAGCAGTCACCCCTAGAATAGCCCCTGGACCGCCCATGAGCAGGGTACAGTGTACTTAAAAGGTAGGACATACACTTTTTAAGTTTAACATGTCCTTTTAGTGAAATTATCTTAAATGTGTTTGTTCACTACTACAAGGGCTATCTTTCCTGTAGCTTAACATGGGTGCTGCCCTGTAACATTTTAAAAGTGCAACTTTCAGTTGGGAAAAGATAGGAAAAGTAAGTTTGGTGTCTCAGAATTCACAATCTAAAAACACATCTTTCAGTGAAAATAGTTTTTAAATTACATTTTCACTTTTAGAAAGTTAGCATTTTCTTACTTTAACCATTCTGTGCCTTCTGCTTGTCTCTGGAATACATGTCTGGGTTGGGTGATAGGTGGACTTTGTGCATCCACTCTAAAACAGTTGCACTTAAAAGGAGCTGAGGTGTGGCTCTCACATCTTGATGACCCATTACCCGGCTAATCAGTCTTGTTAGCTAGAGTGAAAGGAAGGAGCTGTCAAAGAACTCACCCGCATCTTGCTACCAGCACCAGAGCTCATGTGCTGGGACTCCTGCTCTGCCAAGTGGTGCTAAATCCAGTTCTGGGCACATGGTACTGAGTGTTTGAAGCTGAATCCCAAGAAACCAATGCATTGACACCGTTGCATGAATTTAAACACATGCATTTCTCTGCAATATAGGCGCATTTGCTTCTGCCTGCATCAAAGGACACTGCTCGCTGACCGTGCAAAGCAAGGATCACGACTTACAACAAAGTCCTGATTGTTCTGATGCAGTGTCTTAACATCACTGCTGCTGCATAAGTCTCGGACAAAGCATCACCAATGTCTGTAACCCACCATCCCCAGACTCCGACGCATTCATGGTCCTGCGTGGCTTTGCGCCAATGCATCGCTTGTGTGCTGCTCGCATCGCCTTCAGCCCAGCGGTTCGACATCGAAGCATCGGCCTGACGCACATCGCTTCTTGTCATCGACGCATCTATGATGTGGCTCGACTTTGGAAATGACCCAACACCTTCGCCAGCGACGCATCCCCTTCTTTCCTCAACGCGTTTTCCTCAAGCTTTGACGCAACAAAGGTACTGTTAGTGGATCTGCTTGAATCCTAGATCCAGCCTGTGCTCCATCGTGGTCTAACTGAACTTTGGATTTGCCCAGGTCAAGCGTCACCAGATATCCTCAATTAGAGCAATTGATTTCTAAGCACTGCATTTTTGTTTAATGTTTCAAAATTCATAACTTGACTTGTGCATGATGGATTTTTTTCATTTTGATCTTGTTTTACTCAGATAAATATTGGCTATATTTCTAAACTGGTGTGGAGACCTTTTTATGGTGATTTCACTTTATTACTGTGTGTGCACAAATACTTTACTCATTACCTCTTTAGTTTAGCCTGACTGCTCTGTGCTAAGTTAACAGAGGGTGAGCACAAATAAACGTTTTGGACCCGATTCACAAAGGTAAACTGAGACGAAAGTCTAACTTTATGACTTTCGGTATTCACACAGGGCATTTACAGGTAGAAAAGTTAGACTTTTGCCCCAGTTAAACTTAAGTTTTGGTCTTAAGTTTAGCTGAGACCAAAACTGAGACAAAAGTCTAACTTTAATATTCGTAAATGCCATTTGTGAATACCGAAAGTCGTAAAGTTAGACTTTCATCTCATCAAGGAGGGAGATGATGTGGATGATGAGGAGCAAAGTCTGCATCTGGATTTGCTGGAGACTCCATGACAACCTCTGGAAAGAGAGCCCCCTCCAGAGCAGGCAGCAGTGTTTCCTCTAATGGCCTGAGCTCAGAGGAGCTGGAGGACAGGTAGGAAGAAAGTAAGCTGAACTAGGAGCTTGCAAACTAAATTTGGATGTGGAGAAAAAGAACCTTATAGCAACATAAAAAGACATTGTCAAACATTCACCCCCAGTCACAGATCTGGGTTAAATCCAACCATATGCAAATCAGCCTCGACCCTTCTTCCCATGGGAACAGTCAGGCTTGAACTGCCATGGTCTGTAGCTACGACATATGTTCTAAAAAATACATACATAAATAACATAGGCCAAAATGTGAATACTCATCTGATGCTTCTAGCTAGTTCTACCCCAGTGTACAGAACCTAAATGTATTACGAGGTAAGAAGTAGGTGTCGTTTTCTATAGTCTAGTAGGGCTATAATTTAGATTGGTTTTGCCAAGATTTGCCAAAAGTCCCTCTAGGTTTTAGTCTGCTCCATTCCATAGAATGAGTGAAGTTGGAATCTCTTTCCGAGTCTCGATCTCTAACACCCCGCAAGGGGAGTCAGAAACACTGGATCTCTGCGAGGAAGATGACAACGTCTGGTCAGTGCATCAGGCGGGGACTTGACTTCCTTCCAAAGTTGCCGTGGCGATCCGCGTCGGGCAAGTATGCAGCCGAACCTTGGTTTGCTATGGTAAGTGAAGGTATATTTACAACTTGAAGGTGTTACGGAATTCCAGTATTGATGAACAAGTTGGGAATAAGAACGTCATGAATGAACCCCTAAGGAATAGATGTTCATGCATAATAAATGAGTTCTTGGAGAAATCAATATCCAAGCAAGGACAAGTCCTAAAGGCTTAAAAGTCTGGTTTTCCAAGAACTCGTTGTGACGTAGATGAATGGATGTAGGTGGCCATGCCTGTATTTGGTTAGCATGGATAATGCCTAAATAAGTGTAGGATTTCTATGCCTAAATATGGGCAATGCAAATTGTGCCTATATAAGATCATAAATCGGGAAACCTATATACCGTATCAAAATCGACACACAACAGTTTGATCTGTATTCTGACCCTCCTTCCCTCTTTGACTGTTTTGATGAACTCTGAAAGGAACCAGAGGAACTTGTATCAGTTTCGTATAACTGTCAGGCTTTTTAATATTGCCACAATTTCTGATATTATATCTCTTCTCAGAGGGCTCCTGTTGAGGAAACCCACTCAGTGATCGTGATGCATTATGCTTAATATTTTTTGATTGTTTGTTATCCCATTACTTTTTAGAAAAATCAGGTGCCATCCTTTTCAGAATTCCCAGGTCCGGCTCCCAAATTATCTCACCCCGAAAATCATATATTTCTTCAATAATCTTTGGTAGTTCGTGCTCCTGTTATGCAGGAGTGCATTTCCTGAGGCGTTGGCGTATAGCCACAACTGCTATCTCCCATTTTATGTTACTTAACATAATTGCTGCTACCTGGGCAAAGTTGCCCCTCAGTTTCATCCCCAAGTCCAATGTAGGTTCTGCCAAGTGCTCATTCTATATTGGTTTCAAATAGGGGTGGGCGGAATTTTCGTAATCGCATTACGCAAATCTCCGCAAAACTGTAAAAAATCTCCGCGAACACGCAAAAATTCCGCGAACACGCAGAATTGGTTGTTCACAATGCTTTTTTACTGTTCGCAATCGCTGCTTGCATGCTCTGGGGGGGGATTATCTCGCGAACACGCATTTGAGAACGCGAACAAGCAAAAAATTTCACAAAGTCGCAGAATGCAGAATTTTGGGCAATTTCGCGTTCTCCGCGGAATGCAAAATTACCCAAATTCCAAGAATTCCGGGAACGGAACGGAATTTACCGCCCAGGCCTGGTTTCAATACATCAGGTATAACTGCTATAGTAGGAGTACCATGAATTCTGATATAAACAGCAGAAATACTTGCACCCCAAGTGGTACAACCCTCTATCGGGGAGCCATCCCCATTGGCAAGCAAATTCTTAACATTCTGTGTGTTTCCTGCGATCCCGGATGGGGAAATACTGCTTATAACTGTGCTATTTTCTGTGCTATCTAGAATGGGATTTGCTTCCACTTGGTGAGCGATCTTCCCATAATCACATTCAGCATTTGTAGGCTTATTATTGTGGTGGCCATTTGAGGTTGACCAATTGGAGCAATAAACACAGGTTGTAGTGTCGGGGGCTGATTCACAGAACTAACTTAAGACAAAATCCTAAACGTACTACTTTTGGTATTCACAGAAGTTAGGATTTTGTCTTAAGACAGACTTAAGACAGATTTAAGACAGAATCCTAACTTAAGTCTGTCTTAAGTCTGTCTTAAGACAAAATCCTAACTTCTGTGAATACCAAAAGTAGTACGTTTA
Source organism: Lissotriton helveticus (assembly GCF_964261635.1). Lineage (NCBI taxonomy): Eukaryota > Metazoa > Chordata > Amphibia > Caudata > Salamandridae > Lissotriton > Lissotriton helveticus. Next base: position 2,540,901 of record NW_027611666.1, read on the forward strand.
GGATTTTGTCTTAAGTTAGTTCTGTGAATCGGGCCCTACGTGTTTGCATGACAAACTGTGTAAGGTTTCTGCACAGTTTTACTATGTCTCTGTAAAGTGTATGTAATCCTGCTGCTGACAATCAATTTCTGGATGCGGTGTGTAAGCAGCCAGGACTGGCCAGGTCGCTCTTTCTCTGCTGAGCGGATCGAGTCTCACATTTGCTATTGTGTGTGGCAGGGTGCCTTCAAACAAATTATTAGGTTCTTGGCACATTAACAGGGCTTCTATGCCCACGTATGGAAAGTATTCTTCTGGTATTTCATCTTCAATGTAAAAGTGAAATATTTGTGTGATTGCGTCTGCTGGCGAGAATCTAACCCAAGAATAGAACACCTGTGTTCTGAATGCCTTGTGTGCCTCAATCAGGAAGGCAACACTACAACCCGTTGCCGGGAGGCCGTATTGTAATAGTTTCCCAGTAACTGCATAGCTGCAATTTTCGAAAAGGTTAAGAGCACCATCCTACTCATCTTTCTCTGTACTTGAACCACTGGTACCAGCGTCCCCATTGTTAGACATAATAGGAGGAGATAGTAGAGAAAAGAAATAGCGGTTTTACACAACGTGGGGCACTATTATCCTTCAAGCTTGATTTAACCTACAGCCAATACATAGGGTGTACCTCCTCAGCTGAGGCGGATTCCCCTTCCCATTACAGACATCTCTGGTTAAATGTAAGTAGGGGTCTCTGAGAAAGCACAACTGAACTATTCAGATTTGACTGCTAAATAAGAACCAAATCAATCAATCAATCAATTAAGCATTTGTAAAGCGCACTACATACCCGTGAGGGTGGGGGAGATGCTGCTATTGTTCGAAGAGCCAGGTCTTGAGGAGGCTTCTGAAGGTCAGTAGGTCTTGGGTCTACCGTAGGTGGATGGGGGGTGGTGTTCCATGTCTTGTCGGCGAGGTGGGAGAATGATCTGCCACCGGCGGTCACTCTTCGGATGTGAGGGACAGCGGTGAGGGCGTGGTCGGCAGAGCGGAGCTGGCGGGCGGGAGTGTAGAAGCTGAGTCGTCTGTTGAGGTATGCTGATCCGGTGTTGTGGAGTGCCTTGTGTGCGTGGGTGAGGAGCTTGAATGTTATCCTTTTGTTGACGGGGAGCCAGTGCAGGTCTCTCATTTGGGGTGTGATGTGGTTGCGGTGAGGGATGTCGAGGATCAGGCAAGTGGAGGCATTCTGGATGCGTTGGAGCCATTTCAGGAGTTCGGACGAGGCTCCTGAGTAGAGGGCGTTTCCGTAGTCCAGTCTGCTGCTGACGAGGGCCTGGGTGACTGTCCTTCTTGTTTCGGTGGGGATCCACTTGTATATCCTGCGGAGCATGTGGAGGGTTTGGAAGCAGGAGGAAGAGACGGGGTTGACCTGCTTCATCATTTAGAGGGTGGAGTCGAGGATGACCCCTAGGTTGCGTGCGTGGTTGGTTGGCGTAGGAGCTGTTCCTAGTGCGGTTGGCCACCAGGATACGTCCCAGGCCGAGGGGGTGGATCCAAGGATGAGGACCTCTGTCTTGTCCGAGTTCAGCTTCAGCCAGCTGTTTCTCATCCAATGTTTGCAGAGCCATGTCGTGTAGTTCCTAAAAATACATAGGATCAGCGCATTTGTTGAACAACGTAAACTAGGGGTTTGGTGTCAAGACTGATTCTGGACATCCCTGCAGGATATGTCGGCCTATAGACCAGTTAGCTCACTGTGCCACTATAAGCCACCTAACCTTACCAAGGAGGGAATCGTTTCTGGCAACCACTGAACATTACAACCCTGACCCCTCAGGGATTGTGGTAACAGTACAATACTTTTCGCTCTGTGAGTCTCAGAGAGATACACAGAATAAAGATTAGGGACGTTTTCAATAAGCTTTTATTGAACCAGCGTCAACCTAGTATAAAACATATGTGCTGCAACAATCAGCAGACAGAGGCAAACGTAAGAGATTACAAGCACCAAAAGAGTGAACAGTAGATATATTTCTACCATGGCGCTAAAGCAATGAATATATGCAGGCATACATAAAACAGTAATCTCTGTGTACTACTACGATGCAGACCCTATCTAAGTGTACCTAAATGTACCTAACCTTTATGTGGGTTTGACGAGCCAATAATCCCCTAGGAAAGAGTCAACCCCATTAGCTGATGTGATGAGAATGAAGGACCCTGTTTTGGTCACAATTTGGACACGTTGCAAGGGATATCAGACCGTTGCATGTTGAAGTTTCAGCATGCAGGACATAGTGTAAGCATGGATGAGTCTCCTCTAGTTACCCCATCAAAGGTGTGGTTCTTTTATACCCAAAAGGTACCCTAAGGGGTTCTACCTCGATCGACATGTTAAGGTTGCAATTATGCAAATCAACCTCAATCAATAATTGCAATTATACACAGTAGGCCTGTCGTCCAAGCATGACGATACCAGTGCCTTTTGTATAGAGTTATTATGCAGTGTATGTTAAGTCTGTTATGACCGTAACATGCAGGGGATTAAGATATGATACTAAGAATCCTAATGCATAATAAATAAGGCAAGTTTTCAAAGACAACCACACAACATTTAAAGAGCACATAACTGGGCCAGAGCTAGAACTGTTATATGGAGATAGGTAGGACGTATGTAGGTGAAAGGTTGCTATACTATTCATGCCTAGCTTATGAAATATAACAGGGTGTGTGACACTGAGACACCTCTGACAAGGCATGCAGGGGACGTGACACAGACACCTCTACCAGGTATTTAGGGGTTGGTGACACTGAGTCACCTCTGACAGGTATGTAGCGGTAGATTACCCTGAGATACCGCTACCAGGTAGGGGTAGGTATGTAGCGGTAGATGACCCTGAGACACGGCTGCCAGGTAGTGGTAAGTGAGACTGAGACACCAATGAAAGGTATGTAGAGTTAGATGACACTGACACAACTCTGAAAGGTAGGTCAAGGTGGATGCCATTGAGACACCTCTACCAGGTATGTAGGTGTTATCGACACATACACAGCTGCCAGTATGTATGGGTAGGTGACACAAACATCTCTGATGGGTATGTGGGAGTAGGTGACACTGTGACACTGCTGCCAGTTGTGTAGGGGAAGGTGACACTGAGACACCTCTGACACGGATGTGGGGTAGGTGACGATGAAACACCTCTACCAGTTGTCTAGTGCTAGGTTGCACTGAGGCACCACTGACAGGTATATAGGGGTACCTTTCACTGAGACACCACTGAGAGTTATGTAGAGGTCACTGATACTGAGACACCAATGAAAGGTATGACGGGATGGGATCACACTGAGACACCTCTGCCAGGTATTTAGGGGTAGGTGACAATAAGACAGCTCCATCAGCATGTAGGGGTGGGTGACATTGAGACATCTCTGACAGGTATGTAAAGGTGGTGACACTTAGACTACTCTGCGGGTATGTAGGGGTGGGGACGATGAGGCACCTTTGCCAGGTATGTAGGGATAGGTGGCATTGAATCACCTTGATCGAGCAAGGTCTCGGAGAAAAGAGACTTGCTCAGAAGCAATCTACTTGTGTAACTCACTAACAAGTTATTAATACAGTTGTGTGGAAATTAATATATAATCACATAAACATGTGGGTTAGTGAAGCTTGCATATGCATGTACTAACGCAGATAATATTGAAGAAGGACTAATACAGCTTTAAACCGGAAATCTGTTTTGCGCATGCATCAACTACATCAACATAGGATGACAAATTAATGAATGGAGGGAAATTCTGGCACATGAGCAGAAGCTACTAAAATGGCGTCTTGTAGACTTGCATGCACGGCACCTGCTTATCTGAAATAAAAGCAAGCTATTTTACTAATTCTAAAGTGGGGATGCATTTAATGAAAACAATGGGATAGAGTAGAGGTGGGTAGTATACAGTGCAAATACTTTATTTGAAGAATAGACATTTGTCTTTTGACTTCTATCATTAGTGTGTATTTGGGCCTTTCTCGCATAACTGAATGAGCTGAGTGACCGAAGTCTGCGCATGCCCACTGAATGAAGCCATGAAGGTCAATGAAAAAGCAGTTGAAAGGGAGCCAAGATCGAGTGCTACTTCGTGGGAACAGGATGGTGTAGAGTTCAACCATGAAGAAATCTATTCGTATGAAAGTTATAATTGTATCTGCATTGTTACATTTAGCACATGGGAATAAAGTTTATGAATTAAAAGTAAGCGGATGGGTTACAAACAATGGTTTAACTCTGTTGGACCTGGCCATCTCTGCAGGGTCATCCCTGAACTTTTTGCCTTCCTCCAATATTCTGTCTGACCTGTTTTTGTTGGTTTAATGACTCCACCCCAGTAAAGTGCACCAGGAGTGCCAGGGCTTGTAAATCCAAATGCTGCTGGTGGGCTTGCAGCGCTGGTTGCGCCACCCACAGAAGCAGCCTAGTAAAATGTGTCTACGGTCTGCCATTGCAGAACCTGCGTGCAGTCTGGTACTGTCATGCTGACTGCGTAAGTGCACCCACTTGCCAGTCGCTAAACCTTCCCTTAACTTCATATTAGTCACCCCAAGGGCAGGGTGCATTGTAAGTATAAGGTGGGACAAGCCCTGACGTGTGAGGCATGTCCTAATGGTGAATTACAGCCATTTTTCGTTTTTCACTATTGTAAGGCTACCTATTCTCATAGGCCAGAATGGGCTGCTGGAATTATTACACTCTATAATCCCAACAGGCTCAGGGAACATGGCCGAACGTCAAGTTTAGTATGCCTGAACTCAGAATAATAAAATACTTCTTTTAGTAAAGTTTATTTTAATATCCTGTGTTTGCAAATGCTACTTTTAGAAAGTTAGCATTTGCTTGCCTGACTCTTTCAGCCTGCCTCTGCTAGGATGTGTATCTGCTTTCTGGTTTCTGTGAGTGACAGGGCTGGGGAATTCCAGGGGACAGTCTGGGCTGCCAGATGGTGAATAGAGGGATTACCCCCAGGATAGGTGGGAGGAGTGCCCCTTGACTCTGAATAGGGCTGTGTTCTGCCACCAAAATGCTGGCTCCACCTCCTGCGGACCGTCTGATGTCTCTGCCCTGCACCCTGAAAGAAGCAGCAAGAGTCTCCAAAACAAAGTGCTCCAAAACTGGGTTGAACCAGGCTCAGGCCCCCTGGCCTGCAAGAACAAAAGATTTTTAGTATAAAGGTAGGAACCCTGCTCCTAAACAGCAGATCCTGCTTTTGAACCAAGAATACCCCTCTGCCTGAGGAGACGGAACCAGGAAAGCTGAAGCAGGAAGACTGTCCCTATCCTGGGGGACTGGCCTGCAGTGGTTGCCTTGCTGCCAAAGGAGAGGAAGAAACCTACAAGGACTTGTTGCTTTTTAAAGACTTTCTTTTACTCCCTACAAAGAACTTGCGCTCAAAAGCAATCTCCAAGGGCCTGGAAGTGAGCTGACCCCCTGACCTGAGTCCCAGGAACATTGGACTCTGCCTGCCTGCATCTAAGCTGTGAAGAAATTGCCTAACTCTTCCCCTGCTGCTGGAGCCGCCACAAGTGTGTCTCGTATCCCTGGACCGCCGCGAAGCCGTCCTGTGGCCGCCTGCCCCATGTGAACCGCTCTGTCTGCGAGCCGTACTCACACCGTCCCGCTGGGCCGCCCCACCCGCTTCGCCCTCCGCTGAAGGACGCACTGTACTGCCTGCCACATCCCCACTGGGGGAGAAACCTTGAGGGAAAGCGCGTCGCCACCGGAGACGCCTCGTATGCCGAAGCGTACCATCTCCCAGACGTTGCGCTACGAAAGGAGAAAGCATTTCCCCGCTCAGACGGGCATCTTCCGAATCAACGTAGCATACGCCAGAAGCGTACTAAACCGCACCGCCTTCTGCAACCCTTCGAGTCGTACCGCCTTTTGCTGTCAGCCCAGTACGCCTCGCATAATGCTTGCCAAAGTGAATAGAGGTACGCTGCGTACGCTAGAAGCGTACTAAACCACACCGCACCTTACCCCCAAGGCCGCGCCGCACAAAGGAGAGACGCGCTGTACGCTGCGTACAGGCCGCCCCGTGCCGCATTGCCGCCTCTGGGGGATATCGGTCAACTACAAAGAACGCCTACGCTGCAGACCTCGTCATCAGCCCGGACCGTCAGAAGCGCCCCTCTAAGGTCCCGCTCCACGAGCCGGACCAGCGCTGCCGATCCTCGTTTTGAGTACACCTCGTACCCCCGCATTGTCCGCAGCTCATCTTAAAGGTACTGTGCACGCTTCGGACTAGAAAGTCCGGTTTTGGGTTATTAAAAGGCTGGATCTGTACGGTTACCATCGCGGGTCGCCCTAGGAACTACGAACTGTGCGACTTGGAATTAAGCCTATGTTTACCAGAGACACTTTTAAAAGAAAACGCATATCCTCGCATAAAAAGTATTGTGTGCATCCCAAGTGAAACGTCATTTATGGTCTTGTATTTAAGCCTGCATAAGAATTTATATTTACATAAAGGATACATATTTTTCTATAAAAATCTAGACTGGTGTCCATTTGTGGTGGGTCATATAACTACTGTGCACTGTCATAAATGCTTAACCTGTAAACGCTCGAGCATTAGCCTTGTCTGCTCGCGCCACGCAACCTAGAGGGTGAGCAGGGGTTATTCACTAGAGTAAGTCCCTTGCCCTGACCAGAGGACAGGGTCCCTGCTTGTCACAAGTGCATACCTGTGCCAACCAGACACCCCCAAATCTAACAAACTCAATCTTGTGACATGTAAGCATGGTGTGATGAAGACCCCCCTCTGCCGGACCAATCAAATGTATTATTTTCCCGATATTGAAACATTAATGGATGGAACATGCAGAACGAAAGGTATAATTAAGATTGCTTTAATTAGTTAGCTTATAATAATAAGGTAGTTTACAGAGCGCTTGGTTAGGCCATCCCGGCGTGTCCCCGTGCTGTGGAGAAAGAAAAAGACCTGCCAGAAGCATTAGCAAACCACCCATCCGCACCTACGCTCCTATATAATGTACAGGTGAGTTTTGAGAAGACTCCTGAACTTGGCCTCCGACCTTTCCAGTCTAAGACCCACCTGGAGTTTATTCCAACTTTGAGCCACTATGACTCTGAAAGAGCGTCCTCCCATTCTGGCTTTCTTGATGCGTGGGATAGCAAGCCGCCCTGTCCCACCTGAGCGTAAGACTCTACTTGGTTCATACCTGGAGACCAAGTCTCCCAAATATGGTGGAGCCTTATGCCAGAGAATGCAACGGCATATAAGGAGGGATTTGAACAGGACTCTCTTTTTGACCGGTAGCCAATGTAGTGCCGCAAGTGCCGGCCTAGAAGCAGCTCTTCTTGGAAGTCTCAATACCAACCGAGCGGCCGCATTTTGTAGGACTTGCAGGCGCCCCAAACCTTTTTTCGTAGCTCCTAGAAAAAGGACATTCCCGTAATCCATGCGAGACGTCACAAGGGCCTGCATCATAGTGCGTCTGGCTTGAAGAGGGAGCAGATCAAAGGTTTTGTTTAGTGTTTTTAGCACACCGAAACACTTTCCCACTAGACGGCGAATGTGCTCTTCGTAGGATAGGGTAGGATCCACCCATATCCCCAGATTCTTAGCCTCCTTACAGGGGGTGGGAGTGGGGCCCAAAAATTGTGGCCACCAATCCACTGTCCAGCTAAGATTATCTCCACCGACCACCAACACCTCGGTCTTGGCTCCATTTAGCTTCAAGCAGTGCCTGTTCGTCCAAGAGGCCAGAGCCTGCATACAGGCCTTAAAATTGGATGCCGCGACCGAGGGTGTTTGGGAGAGGGAGATCAGCAGTTGGGTGTCATCAGCATAGGAGACTAACTCTACTCCAAACGCTTGCACATCTCAGCCAGGGGGGCCATATATAAATTAAATAAAGTTGGACTCAGGGCAGAGCCCTGAGGCACCCCCTGTTCCAGCGCCACCTCCATGGATTGAAAAGAGCCCCGTTGAACCTGAAAGCTGCGGCCCGTAAGGAAGGATTTAAGCCACCCTAGTGCGGATCCTGTGAAATGAAATGAAATGAAAATGTGTTTTGTAAAGCGCAAATAGCTGCCCAGAGGCGTCCAAGCGCTATGACTGAAAAGTGTATGGACAGAGGGCAAATAACAAAGAAGGGGAACAAATCTATTTATTAAACAGAAAAGTTTTCAGGTGCTTCCTAAAGGAGGTGAGATCTGAATTGGACCTTAAATACAGGGGTATACTGTTCCATAGCCTGGCAGCATTCAGGGAGAAAGAACGGCCTCCCGATCTGGACCGTTTGACCTTTGGCACGACAGCGCGAAACGCATTGGCGGACCGTAGCTGTCTGCTAGGGAGGTAAGGGGTGATTAAGGAGCGACAGATCGCTGAGCCAGTTTCCCAGAATGACTGATGGGCAACACAGAGGGATTTAAAACTAATCCTGTCCCTAACAGGGAGCCAGTGCAGTCTTATTAATCCAGGTATGACAGAAGTCCTACGGGGAGTTTGAAGCAGGGTACGGGCCGCACAATTTTGGATCACTTGTAGTTTCCTCAATGTGAAGTCCGGAGCTCCAAGATAGAGTGCGTTTCCGAAGTCTAATCTGGAGAGAATCAATCCCTGTACAACAGTTTGTTTAGCCTCAAATGGTAGTATTGGGAGAATCTTCCTCAGCATTCTAATGAGGCCGAAGCAGGTGGCGGATAGCACGACAGCTTGGTGATCAAACGTTAAGGACCTGTCCAGCCAGATGCCTAAGCTCTTAATAGCATCCTTGGGGACTGGAGGGGGGCCCAGGCAGGCTGGCCAAATCGGGCCAACTGAAGACGGAGCCGAGCGTCCCAACAGCATAACCTCTGTCTTGTCCCCGTTAAGTTTGAGACAAGACAGGGTCATCCAGCTGTTGACTTCACTCAGGCAGCCCACTAGATCCACCGTGGCCGCAGGGTCCTCGGCCCGCGTCAAAGAGACCACCAGCTGGGTATCGTCCGCATAGGTAACGATCTTAATACCATATGGATGGACGATCCCAGCCAGCGGCCTCATGTAGACGTTAAACAACGTCGGGCTAAGCGAGGAACCCTGCTGAACTCCACAGTCTAGGGGTCTACTAGTGGAGGTGGTGTTTCCCTCAAAAACCTGAAAATTTCTATCGGTCAGGAATGACCTAAGCCATTTCAACGCTCCTCCTTGAATCCCGATATCCTGGAGACGCTGCAATAAGTTTTCATGGTTCACAGTGTCAAAAGCGGCACTCAGATCGAGGAGGATGACTGCCACCGATCCTCCCCGATCCAAGATGCCTCTGGTTTCCTCCAGGACCACCAATAAGGCGGATTCTGTCCCATGCTTGGGGCGGAAACCAGTTTGTGAGGGATCAAGCATATGGTTCTTCTCTAAAAAATTAGTCAGAAGGCTGTTGATGTATTTTTCCAGTATCTTACTGACCCAAGGGAGCAGGGAAATGGGACGATAGTTGCTGAAGTTGTTAATATCTATATTAGGTTTCTTAACGAGTGCTCTCACCCTAGCCTCTTTCCATGCAGTTGGAACTATATTGGTGGAAATTGAGGCATTACGTACCTCCAACATGACAGGAAGAATGGTATGGCTGACAGCCTTTAAAAAGCTCGGGGATGCGGGATCACTGGGAGAGCCCGATTTAACCTGGGCCATTAAGGTGGCTAGTAAATCCAAGTGCAACAAAGGGAACTTCTCCAGCTCAGGTAACAAATTGTCTATAGTGTCGTGCTTGGGGTACGCCAGGGTGTCTACTGAAATATTTGGGTGGATGGTTGGGAAAGATGAATAGATGAGATCCACTTTATTATAGAAAAAGTCAACCAGATCATTACATCGGGTTTGTAAGTCATCACTAGTTATAGGGGACTGGGGAAAGACAGTGAGACTTTTTACAATCCGATAGATCTCCTTGGAGTAAGATCTGGCTTCAGAGATCTTTTGTGTATAATACCGAGATTGAGCTTTCTTAATCTCCAGTTTATAATCCCTGATAGAGTTGCTATACAAAGTTTTATCTGGGTCGGTGTAGCCCAGACGCCATTTCCTCTCTAGCCTTTTACACTTACGTTTAATCTCCCTAAGCTCCTCAGAATACCAAGGGGCCGAGATCCTAGATCTTTTAGCCCGAGTTGTCTTGACTGGGAGTATGGTGTTCAATGATCTAGTTATCCAATTATTAAATTCGTCATTAGCTACCGAGGGATCTGTGATAATAGAGGGTGTTGTGGCTTGTAGCTCATCGGCCCACTTGTCTATTGGGAGTTTACACCAATTTTGTGCGTCCCGTAGTCCTGTCATAAGGGCAGGGGGTTTGTAAATGTGCCAAGTTAACGGGATTAGTCGATGGTCCGTCCACGGGAGCGCAATAGGGGGCTCTGCCTCCAGATCGGGGCAATTACTAAATACAGGGTCCAGCAAGTGCCCTTTCGTATGTGTAGGTAGTAGAATGAGCTGGGATAACTGTAATGCGGACAGATCGGCAATTAGCTCTTGGGCCGTGTGATCACCACTATCCTCTGTTAAGACACTGCAGCAAGATGAAATGGGCTACAGTGTCAAACACCGCACTGAGGTCTAACATTACCAGTGCCATGGTGTGTCCAGCTTCCGCACCTTGTCTTATGGTCTCCGTAGCTCTCGGTAGGGCGGTTTCGGTCAAATACCCTGACCGGAAACCCGATTGGGAGGGATGTAGGAGATTGGCATTCTCTAAGTGTGCCACCAGCGGAGTATTTGCCACCTTCTCGGCCACCTTAGCTATGTACGGTAGCAGAGAAATCGGCCTAAGGTTCTCCAGAACTTCATGGCTCACATTGGATTTCTTCCTAATGGGTAGAACTACTGCTTTCTTCCAATCTGCTGGAAGTGTCTGGGAGGCAAGGAGATCTGCAGCACATGTCTGATGTAAGGCTCCAAGACCAGCAGGCTGTCTCCCAACACCTTGGGGGGTGCTGGGTCCCGAGGGGAGCCGGACTTAACACTCAAACAAATACTCCGTAGAACATCCGGGGGGGAACAATAAATTGCTCCAAGCGCCTTTCTGCATTACTTGTCCCAGACACTTCCTCAAAGGTCAGCCCGCTTTCGGGATTGCTAGAAAAGGAGGCATATATGTCCCTGACCTTACTGGCAAAATACTCTACTACTCGGTTACACTCGGTCACTGAGTCATTGTCTGGGGCATTCGAGCTGGCCACTAATGAGATCTCTTTTTTTTTTTTATATATGTTTTTATTATTTTAACACAAGAGAAATGATACACATATCGGGCGCCACCACACGAAACACAGCTCAGCTGTGGGTGCGTGAACGAAGCAGCGAAACACCATACAGTCATGTGCAAAAGATAAATCAATACCAGCAAAGGCCGGAGCAAAGCAGTTAAACGTCTAAGACCGCAGGCATCCCCCCACATCACCCACCCACCAGAAAAACAGGATATACGATGCATACACGTGACACCCAGATATGCTAGGAAAAACAGGAGAATAAGCCACAGCTCTTGCGGAGAGGGAAAAGGGAAATAGAAAGGTCATAGAAAATAACAACGGAAAAATAAAAAATAAAAACACAACCCACCACCCTACACCCCTGCTTATGGCTACGACCTAACCCCACTAGCAGTGTGCCTGTCGCCCCCTAAACTACACCCCAAGGATGGGGAAAAAGGTGGAGGAGGAGAATGTTACAATACGATACGAGCTCCCAGACTCCCATCCCACCGCCAAAAGCAGACACCCCCTACCGTCAGAATAGTAAATCGCAGCAAATCAAAAGATAGTTTGTAGGGGAGCCACAAACAAAGAACAAGAGAACAACCCGTCCGACCCCGGCTCAACAGAGATAGCAAACCCCGTCCAGACACATTAGAAAAACAGTAACCAGGCTAATCAAATGTACAGCCGGCCCCGCTCCCACAGAAACAACCCAGCAAAAAACAAAAGGAGACACAATCCATCACGAAAAACCCTTCCAGCACACACAAATCGCCATGATTCTGCACATTGAGTACATCCATTCGAACCGCCATCACAACAGGAATACCAGAGAACAGTAGAGTGGCAAAGATAATGCAAGGAGAGGGAAGGCACGATAAATGTACGCAAAGTTCAAAAGTCAGAGCAAGCCCACCAGCCAGCGGTGAGAAAGCAGCAAGGCGGTGACGATCAATTACAGAGAGAGGCGAAGGTCGAATTCGGCAGTCGTAGTAGAAGGCACATTGTCCCATAATGGCAGTCACATCCAATTCGGGCAGCGTCAATGTAGAGCTTAACTCACATCCAGTCTTATCGGTCTCGATCGCCACCATCTTAGGGTTGCAGGGAGGGTCAAAATCAATAGTTTGCACGGGGACCTCGGTGCCATCAAAGACGGTATCCTCGGGTGGAGTATCTCGGCAGTCGAGCAACAAAGGGTCGAAGTCCGGTCTCGAGCTGATACTGTCTGTAGTTACAATCATCCCTTGGGTGTTGGCGGTGAACCGTTCGTGAAGCTGCAAAATGGCGGCCATTACAGTGCGTAGCGACGGTGTAGTTGCAATCCGCTCCATCGCCCCTCAATGAGCGACCGGGGAGGTATCCGAACCCCAGAGGTCGACTTCTCCGGGGCACAGGGCAGGATCGTTGTAGAAACCACTGTAAAGCACGTACACAGCACAGTAGATGCACCGTCGCCGCCCTCGAGGAACCGAGCCCAGAGAACCACCGGGAGCTCAACGGGGTCTCCAGAAAGCGGATCCCCGAACAAATAAACGATATTAACAGGCCACTGTTGTTGCAGGGTAAAGCTGTCACCGGAGCACCATCCAACAAGGGAGAAACAAAAAAGCCGCTTCGAGAGACCGGAGTCACCCACTTTTCACAGCCGATGTTGTTCGACTCCAACCCGGCCAAGTTGAAATTCGAGGCCCCGGCATCAGATCGGAGGCAGGCCAGAAATGGCACACGGTATAACTTTGCCGTCCGGGCCACCAGAGATTTCGGGGTTGCACCTTTCGAATCAGATGCTGGTCACCTGCACGGGAGTTCGGCGGGAGTTCAGAATAAATTTCAGGATTTATGAGCTTCTGGCGGAGGTCGACGGAGCCGGGAGCTTATGCGGCCATCTTGGTTACGAGCGTAGCTCCTCAATGAGATCTCTTTAAAGATCTTAAAGAGTTCTTTTGAGGAGTTCTCTGCATCCCCAATTCTATTATTGTAATGGGTGGCCTTGGCTCTTCGTAACATAACTTGATATTTTCTCTGCGCCGCCCTATAATTTCTCTTCTTCTGCGAACAAAAATCTGTGCGCCTGCTTCTCTCTATTCTCTTGCAATCAGATCTAGCCATCTGCAGGGCTGACGTATACCAAGGAGCGGATTTTCTGGCTCTGCTTCCCGATTTAGTCAGACATAGCGGAGCCACTATATTAAGGGCACTAAGAATGCGTTCGTCTAACTTTTTATTAGCGCTGTTGCTGTCTCCGCCCCCCGGCAGACCCCCTTCCTGCAACAGTTTACTAAAGATGTCCTGAGAGAAATGTTTCCATTTACTATGGGGATAGCTTTGGTTTCCTCCCCTTTGTGTGTCTTCCGCTAAGATGTTTATACTGAGGGGAACCAAGAAGTGATTCGACCAGGGGACTGGTAAAGGAGTGTCCGTCTCTACCCCGTCCCAGCCGGTGAACACCGGATCTAATAAATGGCCATGCTTATGGGTAGGGGGAGTGTTTTTCATCTCCAGTTGCATAGCCTGCAGCTCATGCCTTAAGTCTACTGCCTCCTTTAGCAGGCCGTCCTCGAGGTGTATGTTAAGGTCCCCTAGCACAAGAAACCTGCTCTTCCTAATAGCCAAATGAGCAATACGCTCCATCAGACTTGTCCTGAACTCACCGAGTCCTCCTGGGGGACGATAGAGAAGGATCCCCGTAATAGAATACTGAGGGCCTCATTTTAGGCTGAAATATCCTGCCTCACTGCCATCCATTTTTAGCGGCTCTAAAGTGCATTCATACGGTGCTTTGATGACCATAGCAATCCCCCCACCCCTTCCCGTATCTCTATCAATTCTGGCTATAATATAGCCTACGGGGAGAGCTTCTATAATATCAGGATCAGAGTTGTCACCCAACCAGGTCTTCGTTAGGAAGACAACATCCAGTTTCTCATCCAAAAGGAGGTCCCAAATCTGATTACTGTTCTTACTCAAAGATCTGCAGTTCAAGAGGCCTCCCTGGAGTTTCCGGGTAGCTGTCCCACTAGCCGGCTCTCGCCTGCCCTTAAATGAGCAATGCATGCAGTCCCTGAGTTTTAATGCCTCCATGGAGTGCCAGCATGGCTCCGTAATGGGTGGACATAGATGTAACAGTTCCTGTTTCCCATAATGTATGGGACGCCGTTTCAATTGGACAGGGGTCGTGGCCCCGGCCCCTGGTCGGCCGCCGATGGGCGCAGACGGGCTTGCCTTTGGCGCGCCTTTAGTGCGCTGGTGGCGCGCCCACTGCGCGTGTCCGCTGCGCGGCCGCTGTCCCACGCACATTAAATAGGGAGTAGGGTGGGGGAGGGGCAACTAGAGCGATAACCTGTCTGCAATGTGCCCGGAAGTGTTGGGCTCCTCCTCACCCTCCGCATCAATCGCCCACAATGGGTGCGGCGGACCGGGGCGGGAGTGCAGCAGGTGAGTGACCCCCCCGGACTCTTAATCAGCCCCAAATAGAGTGCACGTTATTTTTTAAAATGTCAGCTCAGTACAGTGCAAATCATTAAAACCTGCTAGCAGAACTCGCTAACACTATGTAAAAAACAGCAATACTATCGCTTTTACATCAAAACGCACTAAATCAGCGCCCACAGTAAAATGCTTGCAGCGCACAAGCGGATAGAGCCTGCCTCTGCCACCGGCTTGCTCGTCTCCACTCCACTTGCTGATGCTGTAAGATGCTGAGTTACTGATGAAGACCTGATAACAGAACCTGAAGAAGAACTTTCTATCCTAACTTATTTTGTGTTAGATTCGAAGATTGCGGAAGAATCTCGAGGAGGAAGAGAATGTCAGAGAGGGGTGCGTCGCAACCGTCGGTATTCTAGAGAGGTCAAATATCCTCTCTTGATTCCTCTCCTGAAGTCATTGTATCCTGAATCTATCTCAGGGGACCCCACCAGCCCTTTGGCATGGGGGTTGGTCTTCCACACCATCCTTGGTCATTATAAATTTCTGTTATTTGCTAATGTTCTTGTTCTTTTCTCTCTATCCTCTCTCTTTCCAGCATTGATTAATGCGTGAGTCAGAGATAAATCCATTGTGTTTATTAATTGAATTTTCTCTCCTGTGAATGATGGTGACTGCATTGTATTGAGATTGTTCACATGCATCTGACAATTTAGATAAAGATTTAAAACTTTCTCGACTCTGTCGTTATTTACTTTAAAAGTATGGTAAAGTTAGCTTATGTTAATTATCACCATTAACTAGTTCAACTAATGGTCCATCGACCAGAGGAAAGAACTTGTTGATCTGTGAAGGGTTAGTTATAAATTAACAGAGGTATTGAACAGACTAATACTAAACAGTTTGCGAAATTTTATAAAACTTGACCTTCCAGCGATTTAACCACTGTTAGTTAGTTTCTAAATTTATAGTGCGCAACAGCTACCCAAAAAGGGTTCCCCGGCGCAAAGCGAAACAATGCTTAGAGGGAGAGAGGGAGGTAATTAATAGTTTAATTGTCGAAAAACCAGATTTTTAAGGATTTGCGAAACTGGGTGTAATTTATCTCAGTTCGGAGTGCCAGGGGTAATGAGTTCCAGAGCCAGGGGCCAAGGTGAGAGAACGACTTAACCCCCATCCGGGCAAATTTGAATTTGGGGGTGATGAACCTCCCTTGAGTAGCAGAGCGGAGATTCTGATGAGGGACGTAAGGACTGGCCAAAGACTGAAGATATCGAGGAGCACAACAAGATTTGATTTTGTGCATATAGCTCATGGCCTTGTATTTTATTTTATTTTCGACTTTTAGCCAATGTAACTCACGTCGGTAGATGGAAACGGCACTGAATTGTGGCACATTGCACAGAAGTCTAATGGCAGCGTTCTGTACCATCTGTAGTCTATGGACTACAGCTTTATTTGAGCCAAGGTAGAGTGCATTTCCATAATCAAGCCTAGATGTGATTAAGGCATTGACTACGGTTTTCCTAGTGGATTCAGGAAGCATCCAACAGATTTTCATTAACCATTTAAGAATGCTGAAGCACGTGGCTGCGACCTTGACAGATTGTGGATGCATACTGAGTTGGTCATCAATCGTGATGCCTAGATTACGGACTTGAGGGGAGGGGGATGGGAGATCACCCATTTCACATGGCCAAATGCAGGGAATTCCAGAGATCTTTGTTTTTTCCCAACACTACTATCTCCGTTTTTTCTCCATTTAACTTGAGAAAGTTTTGTTGCATCCAAGATGCTATGCTTTCCAGACCAGTTTTAAGGATAGAGGGTGTATTTGAGTTTGCGTTGTGTGAGGAAAGGGAGAAGATAATTTGAGAGTCATCGGCGTAGGAAGAAAGGGATAAGGCAGAGTTTTCTGCTATTTCTGCCAGTGGTCTTATATACAGGTTGAACAGCAGAGGACTGAGGATGGACCCCTGAGGCACCCCATGGGCAAAGGAGTGGATTTCAGAGCAGGCTATTTGTGAGAAGACCTGAAAAGTACGATTTGAAAGGAAAGCAGTAAGCCAACTTAATGCAGGTCCATCAATGCCCTGTGATCTAAGTGTGTTTATTAATACAGTGTGGGACACCGTATCGAAAGCGGCGCTTAAATCGAGTAAAATAAGCGCAACGGTGTCCCCATTGTCCAAGTGGTGACGTATGTTTCCAGTAACCCCAAGTAGGGTGGTTTCTGTGGAGAACCCAGCCCTGAAGCCTGATTGGGATGAGTGAAGGAGTCCATGTGTTGATACATACTGTGTAAGATGCGAACGGATATGTCTTTCAAGAATCTTTGAGAAGACAGGAAGTAAGGATATAGGTCGGTAATTACTGGACAAATCAGGGTCACTGTTTGCTTTTTTAAGTAGGGGATGTATCATAGCATGCTTCCATGAAGATGGAATGGTAGCTTCTTGCAGTAATGCGTTGAGGAGAGTAACTATCACAGAACGTGAGGAAGAACTCAATTATTTTAGTATTGAGAAGGGGAGGGGATCATTTGGTGATCCCGATTTAATATAATGGATGAGTTTTGTTAAGTTTTCTATCGTAAGTAAAGGCCAGGTTTTAAGAGAGGGGTCACGAGAAGCCTGTGTTTCAGTTTGATTGAGGAGGAGATTAGTGTTGTGAAGAGGAGGTAGAGGAGAGGAGTCCTCAACGGGGTTCCTTGCCTGTTTTAGTACAATATCTTGGTAAATAGTGTCCACTTTTTGAACAAAAAAGGCGGCCCGGGCGTCACATTTGGGCTTGGTAAGTGGGAGAGGTTGTGTTTGAGTTTTGGAACCTGCAAGCTCTTTAACAGTGTTGAAAAGTGTTTTGGAGCACTTTGCGGCATTTATAATGGTAATGGAAGCATGTTGTGCGCGAGCAGATTTACAGAGCTTGTGGTAGTTTGTTAAAGCATTTTTGTAAATAGACTTAGATAAGGAAGTGTAGTTTTTTCTCCATTTTCTCTCCAGTGATCTACAGTTAGTCTTTTCACTTTTTAGTGATTCGTTGAACCATGGGGAAGGTGGTCGATGGTTGAGCATTTTCTTGTTAGTGAGGGGTAGGCATGTGTTTGTGGCATCCGTTAGCCAATTTTCCACGGAGACCAATAACTGTATTACTTGTTGAGAGGAACAAGGTAGATTAGAGTCCAAACATTGTTGAAGGAGGTAATATCCAATTTTGAGTTTATGGGCCCAGGTGAGTATATTATTATTATTATTATTATATGAAACTTATAACGCGCTCAGCTTACCCGGGGGCATCCCGGCGCGACAGACCAAAAAAAAGAGAGACTCGATTAATCACTACTGTGGAAACAAATAGGTTTTAAGAAGTTTCCTGAAAAGTAGGATCTTGGGCTCTGAGCGAATCTCGAGGGGCAGAGAGTTCCACAGAGTCGCCACCTGCACCGAGAAACGCCTGCCCCCAGTACGAGCTCTCCTAACTCTCGCTGACTGCAGAAGATGTTTTTGGTCCGAGCGCAAAAGGCGTGGGGGTTTATAAAGACGAGCCATATTAAAAAGGATGGGGGGGCCTTTGCCATGTAAAATTTTATGGGCCGTACACAGCGCCTTAAATTTCACCCGCTCCTTCACGGGGAGCCAGTGAAGCGCTTTGAGGGCCGGGACGGCAGACTGCCTTCTGGGAATTTCCATCAAGACTCTGGCAGCTGCATTTTGCACCTGTTGGAGGGTTTTAAAGGTCGCTTCGGGGGCGCCGAGAAACAGGGCATTCCCATAGTCGAGCCTCGATAGGATTAAACCACGTATCAAAAGCTTCTTAGCTGGATCCGGAAGCAGTGGTAACACCTTTCGGGCTGACTTCAGTAGACCGAAGCAGACCCCCGCGGTCTTCCTGGCGTGGGTCCTGAAGGACAGATCTTCCTCCAACCATACTCCCAAGGACTTGATCTCCTTCTTGGGGGATGGTGGATCACCAAGAGACCGGGGCCAACAGCTAGCAATAATGGAGGGACTGGAGTTACCCAGGAGCATCAGCTCGGTTTTTCCTCCATTAAGCTTTAAAGCAGAGTTGGACATCCAACGGTAAACATTGGCCAGGCAGTCATGTAGCACCTTGGGTTGTTCCGCCAGCTGAGTGAGGCCCACCACCAACTGAGTATCATCAGCATAGCTGATGATCTTCACCCCCGAAGGGGCTACCACTCTTTCAAGTGGAGTCATATATGTATTAAATAAGGTAGGGCTCAACGAAGAGCCCTGCGGGACTCCACATTGAAGAGGGAATAGGGAAGACTGCTCTACTCCTTCCCAGACTTGGTAGAAATGGTTGGTGAGAAAAGATCCCAGCCATTTCAGGGCCGTCCCTGAGACACCTACCTCTGACAGGCGTTGGAGGAGCACCTGATGACTCACGGTATCAAAGGCAGCACTCAAGTCCAGGAGGATCACTGCCACTGATCCTCCTGTATCAAGAGTGCTCCTTGCTTCCTCCACTACCGCCAGCAGGGCTGTGTCCGTTCCCTGGCCGGGGCGGAAACCAGTCTGGGAGTCTCCCAACAGGCGGTTGGACTCAAGATGGTAGGAGAGCTGACGGTTGACCAACTTCTCGGCGATTTTTGAGAACCCAGGCAGAAGCGAGATTGGCCTGAAATTGGTCAAGTTGGAGGGATCCAAACCTGGTTTTTTCAATAAGGCTTTTACCACTGCCCTTTTCCATCTCCGTGGCACTATGCCATGAGAGAGGGAAAGGTTGATAAGGTCGGTCAGCAGAGTTGACAAAGTATTAGCCACAAGCTTAAGATATTTCATAGGCACTGGATCACTCGGAGATCCACTCTTCATCTCCAACAGGACCTTTGTAACCTCCTCTTCCGAGAAGGGGCCAAAGGAGGCAAGTTCGGTCGGACAACTTATTGGACTAACAGCCGGCTCAGAGATTTGAGGGGTAGCGGGCAGGGAGGATAGTATTTTCTCTATTTTTGAATGGAAGAAACTAGCCAGTTCCTCACATTTGTCTTTAGGATTAGCATGCACAACTGGCGGGACCGGGGCTTTCAAAAGTTCTTTAAAAATTTTAAACGATTCTCTTGGAGAATTACTTGCCCTCTCTATCCTATCGCTAAAGAAGTTCTTTTTGGCATCCTTCAGTGCACTTTCGTATTTCCTCATCTCTCTTTTATAGTTAGCCCGGCTTTCTTCCGTCTGCTCTCTCCTCCAGGCACGTTCAGCCTTTTGCAAGAGGTTCTGCAACTCCTAAGTTCCGGGGTGTACCAGGGGGCAGAACCGATTCTTCTCTCCCTGATAAGCCTCCTTTTATTAGGAATCAGTAAGTCAAGAGAGTTAGTAAGCCATTCGCCCAAATGCTGATCAGCAGTGTTGGGGTCATCTACAGGATAAGGGCAGGTTATAGCTAGCTCTTCCACCCAACTGTCCACCGGCAGCTTCGACCAGAGTCGTTCCACAGTATGTTGTCTAGGTGCGGGATCTCTCCGGTTCCCCAACAACCAGCTGAACGGAATAAGATGGTGATCCGTCCAGGGGAGAGCCAACATCTGAAGGGCTTGCAGGTTGACAGTATTGGCAAGAACAGCATCAAGCTGATGACCTCTGTTATGAGTAGCTCCCAAATGAGCGAGGTGGAGATCAAGTGCACCAAGCGAGCTTAATAAATCTCTTGCTACTACATCATTGGGGTCATCAAAATGAAGATTAAAGTCCCCAAGAAGTACAAAGTTGCACGAGGCAGCAGCTAATGGAATAATGGCCTCAATGAGAGAGTCTACAAAATTCCCCAGCGTAGCAGGAGGCCGATACACAAGGAGGCCGGAGATGGAAACGGAAGAAGATATGCCGAGGGAAAAATGACAGCTTTCGGTGTTAATAATGCCGCAGTCTACTGCCTTGCACACGAATGTGTCTCTATACACAATGGCCACTCCACCCCCTCTCCCATCCGGCCTATCAAGATGGAAAATGAGGTGTCCCGGCGGGAGAGCGTTAACAATATCGGGACCAGAACACGCGGTGAGCCACGTTTCCGTCAGGAACAAAACATCCAGACTGTGGTCCAAAAGGAGGGAGTGTATTTCCATAGCGTGACAAGGCAGTGATCTGCAGTTAAGCAGAGCCATAGTGAGTGAATTTGAGTTCACACAGCTATTAGACGGACGACACCCAGAACAGAGTTTAAAAGCAGTACCCTCAACCCAATAGTAACGGCAACTAGGATGTTTAGGCGCGCGAAGCGAGAGCAGAGAATCCCGTGAGTACCTGTAGGAAGGGGCCAGAGGACTAGATGGATTGAGCAGAGTGGCATGCCCTGAGCCCGTCTGGGCCCGGACGGGCCCAGACGGGCTTGACTCTGGCGAAACTCCGGCGATATTCCGGCATCCCCGCTGCGCGTCTCCGCTGTGCGTGGACATGGCTGGATTTAAGCCCTAGTCACCTCCTAGAGAGAGGACTAGCGCGTGCACCCTCTTCCCCAACCAAAGATGGCCGCCAGCAAAAACGAGGGCGAGGGACCCGCAAAGAGCGGTGGTTCCAACAATTAGAGTGCGTGTATGAGGACACAAATACAGGTATGCGTGGCCAGCTAGATTAAGAACAGGGAAAACAGTTTAAAAGAAAATTAACCCAAATGCCAAAAACGGGATTTTAAAAGCTCAAAGAGAGCAGCAATCAAGTTTGCGCTGCGAGAAAAGCGCTGCGTGTACTGCGCTAGTGGTCAAGAGCGAACTGACCTGATTTGCCTGGATTTAAGCCCTAGTCGCCTCCTAGAGAGAGGACTAGCGCGTGCACCCTCTTCCCCAACCAAAGATGGCCGCCAGCAAAAACGAGGGCGAGGGACCCGCAAAGAGCGGTGGTTCCAACAATTAGAGTGCGTGTATGAGGACACAAATACAGGTATGCGTGGCCAGCTAGATTAAGAACAGGGAAAACAGTTTAAAAGAAAATTAACCCAAATGCCAAAAACGGGATTTTAAAAGCTCAAAGAGAGCAGCAATCAAGTTCGCGCTGCGAGAAAAGCGCTGCGTGTAATGCGCTAGTGGTCAAGAGCGAACTGACCTGATTTGCCTGGATTTAAGCCCTAGTCGCCTCCTAGAGAGAGGACTAGCGCGTGCACCCTCTTCCCCAACCAAAGATGGCCGCCAGCAAAAACGAGGGCGAGGGACCCGCAAAGAGCGGTGGTTCCAACAATTAGAGTGCGTGTATGAGGACACAAATACAGGTATGCGTGGCCAGCTAGATTAAGAACAGGGAAAACAGTTTAAAAGAAAATTAACCCAAATGCCAAAAACGGGATTTTAAAAGCTCAAAGAGAGCAGCAATCAAGTTCGCGCTGCGAGAAAAGCGCTGCGTGTAATGCGCTAGTGGTCAAGAGCGAACTGACCTGATTTGCCTGGATTTAAGCCCTAGTCGCCTCCTAGAGAGAGGACTAGCGCGTGCACCCTCTTCCCCAACCAAAGATGGCCGCCAGCAAAAACGAGGGCGAGGGACCCGCAAAGAGCGGTGGTTCCAACAATTAGAGTGCGTGTATGAGGACACAAATACAGGTATGCGTGGCCAGCTAGATTAAGAACAGGGAAAACAGTTTAAAAGAAAATTAACCCAAATGCCAAAAACGGGATTTTAAAAGCTCAAAGAGAGCAGCAATCAAGTTCGCGCTGCGAGAAAAGCGCTGCGTGTAATGCGCTAGTGGTCATGGGGGTATATGGTAGTGGAGTATCTGTTGTTGGTGAACCGCTGGATCAACCTCTGCTAGGTATGTGAGGTTGACTGACATTGAGATACTTCTGACAGGTAAGTAGGAGAGGGGATACTGAGACACCTCTGGCAGGTATGCAGGGTGCAGGGGTGGGTGACACTGAGACATCTCTTCCAGGTATGTAGGGGAGGTGATACTGAGACACCTATGACTGTTATTTAGGGGTGGGTGACACTGAGACACCTCTGCCAAGCGTGTAGGGGTAGGTGACACTGAGAAATCTCTGCAAGGTATGTCGAGGTAGGTGACACTAAGGCACCTCTGACACATATGTAGCAGAAGGCAATACTGAGACACCTCTGCCAGGTATGTAGCTGTGGAGTACAGTGAGACGCCTCCGATAGGTATGTAGGCACTGACACACCTTTAACAAGTATGTAGGGGTGGATGCCACTGAGACACATCTGCCAGGTATGTAGGGGTACTTGAGACAAACACCGCTGCCAGGTACATAGGGGTGGGTGACACTGAGACGCTACTGATACCATCTGGGGGTGGATATAGTTTTAAACTTTGATACCAACATTTTCCAAGTGAATTTCCACACTCAATGCATATTTCTACTTTAGTGGGACAATTCTGGTGTCCTTTACAGATCTAACACTTTTGCATGTAACAGGCGACAAAACCCAAGCATGTAATAGTGGCCACGCTTTTAGATCCTATGTGAACACGTTCTTACTGATTCTGAAATGTAAGAACCAATGTCCTCAAATTGCCCTTGTGTTTGGTAACAGTGCAGTAAGGATGTTTGTGTGTATTTGGTAACAGTGCACAATGGATGCTGGCGTGTATTTGGTAACAGCGCAGAATGGATGCTGGTGTGGATTTGGTATCAGCAAAGTATGGATGCTGGTGTGTATTTGGTAACAGTGCAGGGTGGATGCTGGTGTGTATTTGGTAACAGTGCAGTATGCATGCTGGTGTGCATTTGGTAACAGCGCAGTATGGATGCTGTCATGTATTTGGTAACAGCACAGTTTGGATGCTGTTGTGTATTTGGTAACAGTGCAGTATGGATGCTTTCGTGTACTTGGTAACCGCGCAGTATGGATGCTGGCGTGTATTTGGTAACAGTGCAGTATGGATGCTGGTGTGTATTTGGTAACTGCGCAGTATGGATGCTTTCGTGTACTTGGTAACCGCGCAGTATGGATGCTGGCGTGTATTTGGTAACAGTGCAGTTTGGATGCCGGTGTGTATTTGGTAACTGCGCAGTATGGATGCTTTCGTGTACTTGGTAACCGCGCAGTATGGATGCTGGCGTGTATTTGGTAACAGTGCAGTATGGATGCTGGTGTGTATTTGGTAACAGTGCAGTATGGATGAAGTCGTGTATTTGGTAACAGCGCAGTATGGATGCTGGCGTGTATTTGGTAACTGTGCAGCCTGGATGCTGGTGTGTAGTTGTTAACAATGCAATGTGAATGCTGGCAAGTATTTGGTAACAGCGCAGTATAGATGCTGGTGTGTATTCGGTAACATCGCTGTATGGATGCTGGTGTGTATTCGGTAACAGCGCAGTATGATTCTGGCGTGTATTCGGTAACAGCGCAGCATGGATGCTGGCATGTAGTTTGTAACAGTGCAGTATGGATGCTGGTGTGTATGTGGCAACATTGCAGTATAGATGCTGGAGTGTGTTAGAAATGGGATTTCTGGTTGGCTAAGGCTTGCGCCAAAGCCAGGCAGAGACCACCACTCTAGTCAGGGCAAGGGAGTTACATGCCAAAGATAACACCTGCTCACCCTCTAGGCAATGTGACAAGAGCAGTAAGGCTTATCCCGGAGGCAATGTGAGTTAAGTATTTGCGCAGGCACCCACCAACAACAACATCCCAGGCCCCCCACAAAAGGAACTCCACACAAGGTTATATATAAAAATGGACTTTGTATTATACCAAACACATTAGATAAGAAACACACACTTTACAATGTGCCATAGGCACGGGCTGAATTTACAGGGGATTATGTTCATGGGACAGGGCCACGTGGGCCACTGTCAGAAATAGTACTTAGTAGAACAACCACTTGGTACAATTAGCACTTTATAGGAATAACGCTTAGAACATAGCACATATAATAACTGTAGCACCAAATAACAAATGTAGCACACAACCAGGAAGCACTGGCAAGAGGTAAGTACCAACTACGCAATCCTAACTGCCTTAGGAAAATATCACGCCGTGAACCATGAACTCACTAGCATAACTATACTAGGAAAAACAACCACCTAAGCACAAAAATACATTTAGGGGTATAGGCCAGAAGCTTTACACATGATGCATGAAGACACATTCAGAGGGGTAGGTAAGACACATGATGCATGAAGACACATTCAGAGGTGTAGGTAAGACACATGATGCATGAAGAAGACACATTCAGAGGTGTACGTAAGAAGGCATTACACATTAGGCAGCTAATCACAAATTACGCAAAAATCACATAGGGCCAAAAATATGTACCCCACGCCAAGGCACAACACCAGAACTGTCCCCCAGGTCAACTGGCCTCTCAGGGGCTGAAACGCCCTGTGTCCACAATGTCAGGGCAGGCGGCGTGGGCAGAAAAGGAGGAAGGTGCAAGAGCCTAAACGTAGCAGCTGGTCACTAAGTGCTGGGCAGCTGCAGCAGGGATCCTGGCACCAGCGTGCCTCCTGGCTCTCTTCTGGATTCCAAACAATGGGGCCCAAGAATACGAGTGAGCCTCGTGGGCTCCAGAAACAAATGCCACCACACTGGGGGGAGGGGCCCGCTGCCAACCGTGGGCTCGAGACAAAGTGTGCCCTGAAGCAAGTTGGAGCCTCGTGGGCTCGAATGAGAAAATGCCCCCCATGTTGGAGTTCCGCTCGGGGGACTCGAGATAGCCAAATGCCCCTTGGAGCCCTGGGGCTCTAAAACAAATGCCCCCAAGACATTGGAGTCCCCCCTCTGGGGAGTCGGAAGGATAATGGCCCCTGGAGCCTTTCGCGGCTCTGAAGAAATGCCCCCGTGATCGTTGGAGTCCCGCTCGGGGGACTCAGCACAACAGTGAGGCCGCACTATGACTTGGAGCTCCCGGCCAGCCGGTTTCCCTTACTAGCACTTCTGCAGCCGGGGGCACCTTCTGGTGGTCGCTGTCCTCTTCGCCGGGGACTGCGGGGCTCTCTGCGGTGGGAGACACGCGCAGGGCTCACACCGCCAATGCGGGAGCCCTGCTTCCTCGTCTCCTCCGCCGGCCGACTTCCTGCCTGGCCCACAGTACTTCCAGGTCACGCTACAGAGGGCAGCCAATGGCAGCGCGGCCCCTCAGACGAGACTCTAGGCTCCGGGGCGCGCTGAGTGCAGCGCGGTGATCTCCTTCAAAAAGTACGGGGTAGGCTCCCTTTTTAGATTGAAATAAGCGGGTGGCACCCGTGAAATAAATTAAGAACTAATTACGGCAGTGTCCCTGGCGGGTTGGCACCCGTCAGGGGTCAAAATTAAGGGGCAGAATACGGGGTAGGCACCCCTTAGAATCAGCAATATTGCGGGGAAAATGCAGGGAGGTCACCTGCTTGGAAATACAGCCAAGGGGGATCCCCACGCCGGGGAATCCCTCGTGGAAGGACGATTGCAGCTCCGGGCTGCAGTAAGAAAGCGGAAGCACTCCTCCCTAGGATCCCCAGGCAGGGAGGACACAAAGCGCCTCTTTTAGGAATCAAAAACAAGGGATGCTTAGGCAATCCAGCTACAGTGCCCCCCAGGCACTAGAGCGCAAGGTTTAAAGAAAGTCTTGGAGCAAAGTAAGGGGGGGCAAAGGCTGGGCCCAGGGGCCAGCTCACAGGGCCCTCCAGGCAGGGAGGCAGTCCCAGTGGCGGTTCCTCCTGGCACACAGCAGCAGCAGGCCCCCCTCAAGTTTAGGAACAGGGAGAGAACATTTTGAATGGGGTCACAGCCCCTTTTTATATACACATTTCCTTTGTCTGAGGGTGCAGGGTGGGGGAAAAACCAGTCACAGCTGGTTTTGGAGCCCTCTGATGTGCTCAGCCCCTCTTCCCATTCACTGGTCAGGCTAGGGTCATCAGTCGCACCACAGGGGGCAGAGCCAGCATTGTGTGGGGTAAGCCCAGCCCTATTCAGGTCCCAGGAGCACTCCTCCCTCACATCAATCATGCAGAACTCTCCACTAACCACCTGGGCAGACCCATCCTGCCTCCTGGAGCCAGGCTCACCAGCCAGCTCCAGCCAATCACAAGCCAGACAGTCATTTCACTTAAATTACACAGACATGCCAACTTCTAGAAGTGGCACTTCCACACTAGGCACCTTAACTCCGCACACATCATCGCGCAGCATTTAATCACACGAGTCTGCACATACCAAACTCGCAGCTGCACTCCCAAAGCATCAGGAACTACCAGGGACACATACATTCCCCATGCATTCCTATGGGAGGGCAGGCCAACCTCACTATACGCATGCAATTTTACCCTGGGACACAGTGGTAAAGTGCGCAGAAGCCAAAAATCACTAACACCAAGTCACAATTAAAAGCAAAAAGTTTAGGGGTGAACCTGCCAGAAGGCCCAAGTCCAAGAGCGTGTATTTGGTTACAGCGCAGTACGGATGCTGGTGTGTATTTGGTAACAGCGCAGGATGGATGCTGGTGTGCATTTGGTAACAGCAAAGTATGGATGGTGGCGTGTATTTGGTAACAGTGCAGTATAGTGCTGGTGTGTATTTGGTAACCGTGCAGTATGGATGCTGGTGTGTATTTGGTAACAGTGCAGTATGGATGCTGGTGTGTATTTGGTAACAGTGCAGTATGGATGCGGATGTGTATTTGGTAACAGCGCAGTATGGATGCTGATGTGTATTTGGTAACAGTGAAGTACGGATGCTAGTGTGTATTTGGTATCAGCGCAGTATGGAAGATGGTGTGCATTCGGTAAGAGTGCAGTATGGATGCTGGTATGTATTTGGTAACAGCGCAGTATGGATGCTGGTGTGTATTTGGTAACAGTGCAGTATGGATGATGGTGTGTATTTGGTAACAGCGTAGTATGGATGCTGGTGTGTATTTGGTATCAGCAAAGTATGGATGCTGGTGTGTAGTTGGTAACAGTGCAGTATGGATGCTGGCGTGTATTTGATAACAGTGCAGTATGGATGCTGGTGTGTAGTTGGTAACAATGCAATGTGGATGTTGGCATGTATTTGGTAACAGCACAATAAGGATGCTGGTTTGTATTTGGTAACAGCACAATAAGGATGCTGGTTTGTATTTGGTAACAGTGCAGAATGGATGCTGGTGTGTAGTTGGTAACAACACAATGTGGATGCTGGCATATATTTGGTAACAGAGCAGTATAGATGCTGGTGTGTATTTAGTAACAGCGCTGTATGGATGCTGGTGTGTATTCGGTAACAGCCCAGTATGGATGCTGGTGTGTATTTAGTAACAGTGCAGTATGGAGGCCGGTGTGTATTTGGTATCAGCGAAGTATGAAAGCTGGTGTGCATTTGGTAACAGTGCAGTATGGATGCTGGTGTGTATTTGGTAACAGCGCAGTACGGTTGCTGGTGTGTATTTGGTAACAGTACTGTATGGATGATGGTGTGTATTTGGTAACAGCGCAGTATGGATTCTGGTGTGTATTTGGTATCAGCAAAGTATGGATGCTGGTGTGTAGTTGGTAACAGTGCAGTATGGATGCTGGCGTGTATTTGGTAACAGTGCAGTATGGATGCTGGTGCGTAGTTGGTAACAATGCAATGTGGATGTTGGCATGTATTTGGTAACAGCACAATAAGGATGCTGGTTTGTATTTGGTAACAGTGCAGAATGGATGCTGGTGTGTATTTGGTAAGAGCACAGTATGGATGCTGGTGTGTATTTGGTAACAGTGCAGTATAGTGCTGGTGTGTATTTGGTAACAGTGCAGTATGGATGCATGTGGGTATTAGGTAACAGTGCAGTATGGATGCTGGTGTGTATTTAGTAACAGTGCAGTATGGATGCTGGTGTGCATTTAGTAACAGTGCAGTATGGATTCTGGTGTGTTTGGTAACAGTGCAGTATGGATGCTGGTGTGTATTCGGTAACAGCGCAGTATGGATGCTGGCGTGTATTTGGTAACAGTGCAGTATGGATGCCGGTGTGTATTCGGTATCAGCGAAGTATGGAAGCTGGTGTGCATTTGGTAACAGTGCAGTATGGATGCTGGTGGGTATTTGGTAACAGTGCAGTATGGATGCTGGTGTGTATTTAGTAACAGTGCAGTATGGATGCTGGTGTGCATTTAGTAACAGTGCAGTACGGATTCTGGTGTGTTTGGTAACAGTGCAGTATGGATGCCGGTGTGTATTTGGTATCAGCGAAGTATGGAAGCTGGTGTGCATTTGGTAGCAGTGCAGTATGGATTCTGGTGTGTATTTGGTAACAGCGCAGTACGGATGCTGGTGTGTATTTGGTAACAGTACTGTATGGATGATGGTGTGTATTTGGTAACAGCGCAGTATGGATTCTGGTGTGTATTTGGTATCAGCAAAGTATGGATGCTGGTGTGTAGTTGGTAACAGTGCAGTATGGATGCAGGCGTGTATTTGGTAACAGTGCAGTATGGATGCTGGTGCGTAGTTGGTAACAGTGCAATGTGTATGTTGGCATGTATTTGGTAACAGCACAATAAGGATGCTGGTTTGTATTTGGTGACAGTGCAGTATGGATGCTGGCATGTAGTTGGTAACAGTGCAGAATGGATGCTGGTGTGTAGATGGTAACAACGCAATGTGGATGCTGTCATGTATTTGTTAACAGCGCAGTATAGATGATGGTGTGTATTTGGTAACAGCGCTGTATGGATGCTGGTGTGTATTTGGTAACAGCGCAGTATGGATGCTGGCGTGTATTTGGTAAGAGCACAGTATGGATGCTGGTGTTTATTTGGTAACACTGCAGTATAGTGCTGGTGTGTATTTGGTAACAGTGCAGTATGGATGATGGTGTGTATTTGGTAACAGCGTAGTATGGATGCTGGTGTGTATTTGGTATCAGCAAAGTATGGATGCTGGTGTGTAGTTGGTAACAGTGCAGTATGGATGCTGGCGTGTATTTGATAACAGTGCAGTATGGATGCTGGTGTGTAGTTGGTAACAATGCAATGTGGATGTTGGCATGTATTTGGTAACAGCGCAGTATAGATGATGGTGTGTATTTGGTAACAGCGCTGTATGGATGCTGGTGTGTATTTGGTAACAGCGCAGTATGGATGCTGGTGGGTATTTGATAACAGTGCAGTATGGATGCTGGTGTGTATTTGGTAACAGCGCAGTATGGATGCTGGTGTGTATTTGGTAACAGTGCAGTATGGATGATGGTGTGTATTTGGTAACAGCGTAGTATGGATGCTGGTGTGTATTTGGTATCAGCAAAGTATGGATGCTGGTGTGTAGTTGGTAACAGTGCAGTATGGATGCTGGCGTGTATTTGATAACAGTGCAGTATGGATGCTGGTGTGTAGTTGGTAACAATGCAATGTGGATGTTGGCATGTATTTGGTAACAGCACAATAAGGATGCTGGTTTGTATTTGGTAACAGCACAATAAGGATGCTGGTTTGTATTTGGTAACAGTGCATAATGGATGCTGGTGTGTAGTTGGTAACAACACAATGTGGATGCTGGCATATATTTGGTAACAGAGCAGTATAGATGCTGGTGTGTATTTAGTAACAGCGCTGTATGGATGCTGGTGTGTATTCGGAAACAGCCCAGTATGGATGCTGGTGTGTATTTAGTAACAGTGCAGTATGGATGCCGGTGTGTATTTGGTATCAGCGAAGTATGGAAGCTGGTGTGCATTTGGTAACAGTGCAGTATGGATGCTGGTGTGTATTTGGTAACAGCGCAGTACGGTTGCTGGTGTGTATTTGGTAACAGTACTGTATGGATGATGGTGTGTATTTGGTAACAGCGCAGTATGGATTCTGGTGTGTATTTGGTATCAGCAAAGTATGGATGCTGGTGTGTAGTTGGTAACAGTGCAGTATGGATGCTGGCGTGTATTTGGTAACAGTGCAGTATGGATGCTGGTGCGTAGTTGGTAACAATGCAATGTGGATGTTGGCATGTATTTGGTGACAGCACAATAAGGATGCTGGTTTGTATTTGGTAACAGTGCAGAATGGATGCTGGTGTGTATTTGGTAAGAGCACAGTATGGATGCTGGTGTGTATTTGGTAACAGTGCAGTATAGTGCTGGTGTGTATTTGGTAACAGTGCAGTATGGATGCAGGTGGGTATTAGGTAACAGTGCAGTATGGATGCTGGTGTGTATTTAGTAACAGTGCAGTATGGATGCTGGTGTGCATTTAGTAACAGTGCAGTATGGATTCTGGTGTGTTTGGTAACAGTGCAGTATGGATGCTGGTGTGTATTCGGTAACAGCGCAGTATGGATGCTGGCGTGTATTTGGTAACAGTGCAGTATGGATGCCGGTGTGTATTCGGTATCAGCGAAGTATGGAAGCTGGTGTGCATTTGGTAACAGTGCAGTATGGATGCTGGTGTGAATTTGGTAACAGTGCAGTATAGTGCTGGTGTGTATTTGGTAACAGTGCAGTATGGATGCTGGTGGGTATTTGGTAACAGTGCAGTATGGATGCTGGTGTGTATTTAGTAACAGTGCAGTATGGATGCTGGTGTGCATTTAGTAACAGTGCAGTACGGATTCTGGTGTGTTTGGTAACAGTGCAGTATGGATGCCGGTGTGTATTTGGTATCAGCGAAGTATGGAAGCTGGTGTGCATTTGGTAGCAGTGCAGTATGGATTCTGGTGTGTATTTGGTAACAGCGCAGTACGGATGCTGGTGTGTATTTGGTAACAGTACTGTATGGATGATGGTGTGTATTTGGTAACAGCGCAGTATGGATTCTGGTGTGTATTTGGTATCAGCAAAGTATGGATGCTGGTGTGTAGTTGGTAACAGTGCAGTATGGATGCAGGCGTGTATTTGGTAACAGTGCAGTATGGATGCTGGTGCGTAGTTGGTAACAGTGCAATGTGTATGTTGGCATGTATTTGGTAACAGCACAATAAGGATGCTGGTTTGTATTTGGTGACAGTGCAGTATGGATGCTGGCATGTAGTTGGTAACAGTGCAGAATGGATGCTGGTGTTTAGATGGTAACAACGCAATGTGGATGCTGTCATGTATTTGTTAACAGGGCAGTATAGATGATGGTGTGTATTTGGTAACAGCGCTGTATGGATGCTGGTGTGTATTTGGTAACAGCGCAGTATGGATGCTGGCGTGTATTTGGTAAGAGCACAGTATGGATGCTGGTGTTTATTTGGTAACACTGCAGTATAGTGCTGGTGTGTATTTGGTAACAGTGCAGTATGGATGCTGGTGGGTATTTGATAACAGTGCAGTATGGATGCTGGTGTGTATTTAGTAACAGTGCAGTATGGATGCTGGTGTTCATTTAGTAACAGCGCAGTATGGATTCTGGTGTGTTTGTTAACAGTGCGGTATGGATGCTGGTGTGTATTTGGTATCAGCGACGTATGGAAGCTGGTGTGCATTCGGGAACAGTGAAGTATGGATGCTGGTGTGTATTTGGAAACAGCGCAGTACGGATTCTGGTGTGTATTTGGTAACAGTGCAGTATGGATGATGGTGTGTATTTGGTAACACCGCAGTATGGATGCTTGTGTGTATTTGGTATCAGCAAAGTATGGATGCTGGTGAGTAGTTGGTAACAGTGCAGTATGGATGCTGGCGTGTATTGGGTAACAGGGCAGTATGGATGCTGGTGTGTATTTGGTAACAGTGCAGTATGGATACGGATGGGTATTTGGTAACAGCGCAGTATGGATGCTGGCGTGTATTTGGTAACAGTGCAGTATGGATGCCGGAGTGTATTTGGTATCAGTGCAGTATGGAAGATGGTGTGCATTCGGTAACAGTGCAGTATGGATGCTTGTATGTATTTGGTAACAGCGCAGTATGGATGCTGGTGTGTATTTGGTAACAGTGCAGTATGGATGATGGTGTGTATTTGGTAACAGCGTAGTATTGATGCTGGTGTGTATTTGGTATCAGCAAAGTATGGATGCTGGTGTGCAGTTGGTAACAGTGCAGTATGGATGCTGGCGTGTAGTTGGTAACAATGCAATGTGGATGTTTGCATGTATTTGGTAACAACACAATAAGGATGCTGGTTTGTATTTGGTGACAGTGCAGTATGGATGTGGATGTGTATTTGGTAACAGCGCAGTATGGATGCTGGTGTGTATTTGATAACAGTGCAGTACGGATGCCGGTGTGTATTTGGTATCAGCGCAGTATGGAAGATGGTGTGCATTCGGTAACAGTGCAGTATGGATGCGGATGTGTATTTGGTAACAGCGCAGTATGGATGCTGGCGTGTATTTTGTAACAGTGCATTACGGATGCCAGTGTGTATTTGGTATCAGCGCAGTATGGAAGATGGTGTGCATTCGGTAACAGTGCAGTATGGATGCTGGTATGTATTTGGTAACAGCGCAGTATGGATGCTGGTGTGTGTTTGGTAACAGTGCAGTATGGATGATGGTGTGTATTTGGTAACAGTGTAGTATGGATGCTGGTGTGCATTTGGTATCAGCAAAGTATGGATGCTGGTGTGTAGTTGGTAACAGTGCAGTATGGATGCTGGCGTGTATTTGGTAACAGTGCAGTATGGATGCTGGTGTGTAGTTGGTAACCACGCAATGTGGATGTTGGCATGTATTTGGTAACAGAACAATAAGGATGCTGGTTTGTATTTGGTGACAGTGCATTATGGATGCTGGCATGTATTTGGTAACAGTGCAGAATGGATGCTGGTGTGTAGTTGGTAACAACGCAATGTGGGTGCTGGTGTGTATTTGGTAGCAGCGCTGTATGGATGGTGGCGTGTATTTGGTAAGGGCACAGTATGGATGCTGGTGTGTATTTGGTAACAGTGCAGTATTGTGCTGGTGTGTATTTGGTAACAGTGCAGTACGGATGCCGGTGTGTATTTGGTATCAGCGCAGTATGGAAGATGGTGTGCATTCGGTAACAGTGCAGTATGGATGCGGATGTGTATTTGGTAACAACGCAGTATGGATGCTTGCGTGTATTTTGTAACAGTGCAATTTGGATGCCAGTGTGTATTTGGTATCAGTGCAGTATGGAAGATGGTGTGCATTCGGTAACAGTGCAGTATGGATGCTGGTATGTATTTGGTAACAGCGCTGTATGGATGGTGGCGTGTATTTAGTAACAGTACAGTATGGATGATGGTGTGTATTTGGTAACAGTGTAGTATGGATGCTGGTGTGTATTTGGTATCAGCAAAGTATGGATGCTGGTGTGTTGTTGGTAACAGTGAAGTATGGATGCTGGTGTGTATTTGGTAACAGTGCAGTATGGATGCTGGTGTGTAGTTGGTAACCACGCAATATGGATGTTGGCATGTATTTGGTAACAGAACAATAAGGATGCTGGTTTGCATTTGGTGACAGTGCAGTATGGATGCTGGCATGTATTTGGTAACAGCGCAGTATAGATGCTGGTGTGTATTTGGTAACAACGCTGTATGGATGCTGGTGTGTATTCGGTAACAGCGCTGTATGAATTGGGGTGTGTATTTGGTAAGAGCACAGTATGGATGCTGGTGAGTATTTGGCAACAGTGCAGTATGGATGCTGGTGTGTATTTAGTAACAGTGCAGTATGGATGCTGGTGTGCATTTAGTAACAGCGCAGTACGGATTCTGGTGTGTTTGGTAACAGTGCAGTATGGATGCTGATGTGTATTTGGTAACAGTGCAGTATGGATGCTGGCGTGTATTTGGTAACAGTGGAGTTTGGATGCTGGTGTGTATTTGGTAACAGTGCAGTATGGATGCTGGCGTGTATTTGGTAACAGTGGAGTTTGGATGCTGGTGTGTATTTGGTAACAGTGCAGTATGGATGCGGGTGTGTATTTGGTAACAGCGCAGTATGGATGCTGGTGTGTATTTGGTAACAGTGCAGTACGGATGCCGGTGTGTATTCGGTATCAGGGTAGTATGGAAGCTGGTGTGCTT
Organism: Lissotriton helveticus; assembly: GCF_964261635.1. Lineage (NCBI taxonomy): Eukaryota > Metazoa > Chordata > Amphibia > Caudata > Salamandridae > Lissotriton > Lissotriton helveticus. The sequence goes on from NW_027611666.1 coordinate 2,575,383, forward strand.
TCGGTAACAGTGCTGTATGGTTGCTCATGTGTATTTGGTAACAGTGCAGTACGAATGCTGGTGTATATGTGTTAACAGTGCAAGTATGGATGATGGTGTGTCTTTGGTAACAGCGCAGTATGGATGCTGGTGTGTATTTGGTATTAGCAAAGTATGGATGCTGGTGTTTAGTTGGTAACAGTGCAGTATGGATGCTGGCGTGAATTTGGTAACAGTGCAGTATGGATGCTGGTGTGTAGTTGGTAACCACGCAATGTGGATGTTGGCATGTATTTGGTAACAGAACAATAAGGATGCTGGTCTGTATTTGGTGACAGTGCAGTATGGATGCTGGTGTGTATTTGGTAACAGTGCAGTATAGTGCTGGTATGTATTTGGTAACAGTGCAGTATGGATGCTGGTGGGTATTTGGTAACAGTGCAGTATGGATGCTGGTGTGCATTTAGTAACAGAGCAGTACGGATTCTGGTGTGTTTGGTAACAGTGCAGTATGGATGCTGGTGTGTATTTGGTAACAGTGCAGTATGGATGCTGGCGTATATTTGGGAACAGTGGAGTTTGGATGCTGGTGTGTATTTGGTAACAGTGCAGTATGGATGCGGTGTGTATTTGGTAACAGCGCAGTATGGATGCTGGCGTGTATTTGGTAACAGTGCAGTACGGATGCCAGTGTGTATTTGGTATCAGGGAAGTATGGAAGCTGGTGTGCATTCGGTAACCGTGCAGTATGGATGCTGGTGTATATTTGTTAACAGTGCAGTATGGATGATAGTGTGTCTTTGGTAACAGCGCAGTATGGATGCTGGTGTGTATTTGGTATCAGCAAAGTATGGATGCTGGTGTTTAGTTGGTAACAGTGCAGTATGGATGCTGGTGTGTATTTGGTAACAGTGCAGTATGGATGTGGATGTGTATTTGGTAACAGCGCAGTATGGATGCTGCCGTGTATTTGGTAACAGCGCAGTACGGATGCCGGTGTGTATTTTGTATCAGCGCAGTATGGAAGATGGTGTGCATTCGGTAACAGTGCAGTATGGATGCTGGTATGTATTTGGTAACAGCGTAGTATGGATGCTGGTGTGTATTTGTTAACAGTGCAGTATGGATCATGGTGTGTATTTGGTAACAGCGTAGAAGGGATGCTGGTGTGTATTTGCTATCAGCAAAGTATGGATGCTGGTGTATATTTGGTAACAGTGCAGTATGGATGCTGGTGTGTATTTGGTGACAGTGCAGTATGGATGCTGGCATGTATTTGGTAACAGTGCAGAATGGATGCTGGTGTGTAGTTGGTAACGACGCAATGTGGATGCTGGCATGTATTTGGTAACAGATCAGTATAGATGCTGGTGTGTATTTGGTAAAAGCGCTGTATGGATGCTGGTGTGTATTTGGTAACAGCGCAGTATGGATGCTGGCGTGTATTTGGTAAGAGCACAGTATGGATGCTGGTGTGTATTTGGTAACAGTGCAGTATAGTGCTGGTGTGTATTTGGTAACAGTGCAGTATGGATGCTGGTGGGTATTTGGTAACAGTGCAGTATGGATGCTGGTGTGTATTTAGAAAAAGTGCAGTATGGATGCTGGTGTGCATTTAGTAACAGCGCAGTACGGATTCTGGTGTGTTTGGTAACAGTGCCGTATGGATGCTGGTATGTATTTGGTAACCGTGCAGTATGGATGCTGGTGTGTATTTGGTAACAGTGGAGTTTGGATGCTGATGTGTATCAGGTAACAGTGCTGTATGGATGCATGTGTGTATTTGGTAACAGCGCAATATGGATGCTTGCATGTATTTGGTAACAGTGCAGTACGGATGCCGGTGTGTATTTGTTATCAGCGAAGTATGGAAGCTGGTGTGCATTCGGTAACAGTGCAGTATGGATGCTGGTGTGTATTTGGTAACAGCGCAGTACGGATGCTGGTGTGTATTTGGTAACAGTGCAGTATGGATGATGGTGTGTATTTGGTGTCAGCAAAGTGTGGATGCTGGTTTGTAGTTGGTAACAGTACATAACAGTGCAGTATGGATGCTGGCATGTATTTGGTAACAGTGCAGTATGGATGCTGGCGTGAATTTGGTAACAGTGCAGTATGGATGCTGGTGTGTAGTTGGTAACCACGCAATGTGGATGTTGGCATGTATTTGGTAACAGAACAATAAGGATGCTGGTCTGTATTTGGTGACAGTGCAGTATGGATGCTGGTGTGTATTTGGTAACAGTGCAGTATAGTGCTGGTATGTATTTGGTAACAGTGCAGTATGGATGCTGGTGGGTATTTGGTAACAGTGCAGTATGGATGCTGGTGTGCATTTAGTAACAGAGCAGTACGGATTCTGGTGTGTTTGGTAACAGTGCAGTATGGATGCTGGTGTGTATTTGGTAACAGTGCAGTATGGATGCTGGCGTATATTTGGGAACAGTGGAGTTTGGATGCTGGTGTGTATTTGGTAACAGTGCAGTATGGATGCGGTGTGTATTTGGTAACAGCGCAGTATGGATGCTGGCGTGTATTTGGTAACAGTGCAGTACGGATGCCAGTGTGTATTTGGTATCAGGGAAGTATGGAAGCTGGTGTGCATTCGGTAACCGTGCAGTATGGATGCTGGTGTATATTTGTTAACAGTGCAGTATGGATGATAGTGTGTCTTTGGTAACAGCGCAGTATGGATGCTGGTGTGTATTTGGTATCAGCAAAGTATGGATGCTGGTGTTTAGTTGGTAACAGTGCAGTATGGATGCTGGTGTGTATTTGGTAACAGTGCAGTATGGATGTGGATGTGTATTTGGTAACAGCGCAGTATGGATGCTGCCGTGTATTTGGTAACAGCGCAGTACGGATGCCGGTGTGTATTTTGTATCAGCGCAGTATGGAAGATGGTGTGCATTCGGTAACAGTGCAGTATGGATGCTGGTATGTATTTGGTAACAGCGTAGTATGGATGCTGGTGTGTATTTGTTAACAGTGCAGTATGGATCATGGTGTGTATTTGGTAACAGCGTAGAAGGGATGCTGGTGTGTATTTGCTATCAGCAAAGTATGGATGCTGGTGTATATTTGGTAACAGTGCAGTATGGATGCTGGTGTGTATTTGGTGACAGTGCAGTATGGATGCTGGCATGTATTTGGTAACAGTGCAGAATGGATGCTGGTGTGTAGTTGGTAACGACGCAATGTGGATGCTGGCATGTATTTGGTAACAGATCAGTATAGATGCTGGTGTGTATTTGGTAAAAGCGCTGTATGGATGCTGGTGTGTATTTGGTAACAGCGCAGTATGGATGCTGGCGTGTATTTGGTAAGAGCACAGTATGGATGCTGGTGTGTATTTGGTAACAGTGCAGTATAGTGCTGGTGTGTATTTGGTAACAGTGCAGTATGGATGCTGGTGGGTATTTGGTAACAGTGCAGTATGGATGCTGGTGTGTATTTAGAAAAAGTGCAGTATGGATGCTGGTGTGCATTTAGTAACAGCGCAGTACGGATTCTGGTGTGTTTGGTAACAGTGCCGTATGGATGCTGGTATGTATTTGGTAACCGTGCAGTATGGATGCTGGTGTGTATTTGGTAACAGTGGAGTTTGGATGCTGATGTGTATCAGGTAACAGTGCTGTATGGATGCATGTGTGTATTTGGTAACAGCGCAATATGGATGCTTGCATGTATTTGGTAACAGTGCAGTACGGATGCCGGTGTGTATTTGTTATCAGCGAAGTATGGAAGCTGGTGTGCATTCGGTAACAGTGCAGTATGGATGCTGGTGTGTATTTGGTAACAGCGCAGTACGGATGCTGGTGTGTATTTGGTAACAGTGCAGTATGGATGATGGTGTGTATTTGGTGTCAGCAAAGTGTGGATGCTGGTTTGTAGTTGGTAACAGTACATAACAGTGCAGTATGGATGCTGGCATGTATTTGGTAACAGTGCAGTATGGATGCTGGTGTGTATTTGGTAACAGTGCAGTATGGATGCTGGTGTGCATTTGGTATCAGCGCAGTATGGATGCTGGTGTGTATTTAGAAAAAGTGCAGTATGGATGCTGGTGTGCATTTAGTAACAGCGCAGTACGGATTCTGGTGTGTTTGGTAACAGTGCCGTATGGATGCTGGTGTGTATTTGGTAACCGTGCAGTATGGATGCTGGTGTGTATTTGGTAACAGTGGAGTTTGGATGCTGATGTGTATTAGGTAACAGTGCTGTATGGATGCGTGTGTGTATTTGGTAACAGCGCAATATGGATGCTTGCATGTATTTGGTAACAGTGCAGTACGGATGCCGGTGTGTATTTGTTATCAGCGAATTATGGAAGCTGGTGTGCATTCGGTAACAGTGCAGTATGGATGCTGGTGTGTATTTGGTAACAGCGCAGTACGGATGCTGGTGTGTATTTGGTAATAGTGCAGTATGGATGATGGTGTGTATTTGGTGTCAGCAAAGTGTGGATGCTGGTTTGTAGTTGGTAACAGTGCATAACAGTGCAGTATGGATGCTGGCATGTATTTGGTAACAGTGCAGTATGGATGCTGGTGTGTATTTGGTAACAGTGCAGTATGGATGCTGGTGTGCATTTGGTATCAGCGCAGTATGTAAGCTGGTGTGCATTCGGTAACAGTGCAGTATGGATGCTGGTGTGTATTTGGTAACAGTGCTGTATGGATGCTGGTGTGTAGTTGGTAACCACTCAATATGGATGTTGGCATGTATTTGGTAACAGAACAATAAGGATGCTGGTTTGTATTTGGTGAAAGTGCAGTATAGATGCAGGTGTGTATTTGGTAACAACGCTGTATGGATGCTGGTGTGTATTCGGTAACAGCGCTGTATGAATTGGGGCGTGTATTTGGTAAGAGCACAGTATGGATGCTGGTGAGTATTTGGTAACAGTGCAGTATAGTGCTGGTGTGTATTTGGTAACAGCGCAGTACGGATTCTGGTGTGTATTTGGTAACAGTGCAGTATGGATGATGGTGTGTATTTGGTAACAGCGCAGTATGGATGCTTGTGTGTATTTGGTATCAGCAAAGTGTGGATGCTGGTGAGTAGTTGGTAACAGTGCAGTATGGATGCTGGCGTGTATTGGGTAACAGGGCAGTATGGATGCTGGTGTGTATTTGGTAACAGTGCAGTATGGATGCGGATGGGTATTTTGTAACAGCGCAGTGTGGATGCTGGCGTGTATTTGGTAACAGTGCAGTACGGATGCCGGAGTGTATTTGGTATCAGTGCAGTATGGAAGATTGTGTGCATTCGGTAACATTGCAGTATGGATGCTTGTATGTATTTGGTAACAGCGCAGTATGGATGCTGGTATGTATTTGGTAACAGTGCAGTATGGATGATGGTGTGTATTTGGTAACAGCGTAGTATTGATGCTGGTGTGTATTTGGTATCAGCAAAGTATGGATGCTGGTGTGCAGTTGGTAACAGTGTAGTATGGATGCTGGCGTGTATTTGGTAACAGTGCAGTATGGATGTTGGTGTGTAGTTGGTAACAATGCAATGTGGATGTTGGCATGTATTTGGTAACAACACAATAAGGATGCTGGTTTGTATTTGGTAACAGTGCTGTATGGTTGCTCATGTGTATTTGGTAACAGTGCAGTACGGATGCTGGTGTATATTTGTTAACAGTGCAAGTATGGATGATGGTGTGTCTTTGGTAACAGCGCAGTATGGATGCTGGTGTGTATTTGGTATTAGCAAAGTATGGATGCTGGTGTTTAGTTGGTAACAGTGCAGTATGGATGCTGGCGTGAATTTGGTAACAGTGCAGTATGGATGCTGGTGTGTAGTTGGTACCAAGCAATGTGGATGTTGGCATGTATTTGGTAACAGAACAATAAGGATGCTGGTCTGTATTTGGTGACAGTGCAGTATGGATGCTGGTGTGTATTTGGTAACAGTGCAGTATAGTGCTGGTATGTATTTGGTAACAGTGCAGTATGGATGCTGGTGGGTATTTGGTAACAGTGCAGTATGGATGCTGGTGTGCATTTAGTAACAGAGCAGTACGGATTCTGGTGTGTTTGGTAACAGTGCAGTATGGATGCTGATGTGTATTTGGTAACAGTGCAGTATGGATGCTGGCGTGTATTTGGGAACAGTGGAGTTTGGATGCTGGTGTGTATTTGGTAACAGTGCAGTATGGATGCGGTGTGCATTTGGTAACAGCGCAGTATGGATGCTGGCGTGTATTTGGTAACAGTGCAGTACGGATGCCAGTGTGTATTTGGTATCAGGGAAGTATGGAAGCTGGTGTGCATTCGGTAACCGTGCAGTATGGATGCTGCTGTATATTTGTTAACAGTGCAGTATGGATGATAGTGTGTCTTTGGTAACAGCGCAGTATGGATGCTGGTGTGTATTTGGTATCAGCAAAGTATGGATGCTGGTGTTTAGTTGGTACCAGTGCAGTATGGATGCTGGTATGTATTTGGTAACAGCGTAGTATGGATGCTGGTGTGTATTTGTTAACAGTGCAGTATGGATCATGGTGTGTATTTGGTAACAGCGTAGAAGGGATGCTGGTGTGTATTTGCTATCAGCAAAGTATGGATGCTGGTGTATATTTGGTAACAGTGCAGTATGGATGCTGGTGTGTATTTGGTGACAGTGCAGTATGGATGCTGGCATGTATTTGGTAACAGTGCAGAATGGATGCTGGTGTGTAGTTGGTAACGACGCAATGTGGATGCTGGCATGTATTTGGTAACAGATCAGTATAGATGCTGGTGTGTATTTGGTAAAAGCGCTGTATGGATGCTGGTGTGCATTTGGTAACAGCGCAGTATGGATGCTGGCGTGTATTTGGTAACAGTGCAGTATGGATGCTGGTGTGTATTTGGTAACAGTGCAGTATGGATGCTGGTGTGCATTTGGTATCAGCGCAGTATGGATGCTGGTGTGTATTTAGAAAAAGTGCAGTATGGATGCTGGTGTGCATTTAGTAACAGCGCAGTACGGATTCTGGTGTGTTTGGTAACAGTGCCGTATGGATGCTGGTGTGTATTTGGTAACCGTGCAGTATGGATGCTGGTGTGTATTTGGTAACAGTGGAGTTTGGATGCTGATGTGTATTAGGTAACAGTGCTGTATGGATGCATGTGTGTATTTGGTAACAGCGCAATATGGATGCTTGCATGTATTTGGTAACAGTGCAGTACGGATGCCGGTGTGTATTTGTTATCAGCGAATTATGGAAGCTGGTGTGCATTCGGTAACAGTGCAGTATGGATGCTGGTGTGTATTTGGTAACAGCGCAGTACGGATGCTGGTGTGTATTCGGTAACAGTGCAGTATGGATGATGGTGTGTATTTGGTGTCAGCAAAGTGTGGATGCTGGTTTGTAGTTGGTAACAGTGCATAACAGTGCAGTATGGATGCTGGCATGTATTTGGTAACAGTGCAGTATGGATGCTGGTGTGTATTTGGTAATAGTGCATTATGGATGCTGGTGTGCATTTGGTATCAGCGCAGTATGTAAGCTGGTGTGCATTCGGTAACAGTGCAGTATGGATGCTGGTGTGTATTTGGTAACAGTGCTGTATGGATGCTGGTGTGTAGTTGGTAACCACTCAATATGGATGTTGGCATGTATTTGGTAACAGAACAATAAGGATGCTGGTTTGTATTTGGTGACAGTGCAGTATAGATGCTGGTGTGTATTTGGTAACAACGCTGTATGGATGCTGGTGTGTATTCGGTAACAGCGCTGTATGAATTGGGGCGTGTATTTGCTAAGAGCACAGTATGGATGCTGGTGAGTATTTGGTAACAGTGCAGTATAGTGCTGGTGTGTATTTGGTAACAGCGCAGTACGGATTCTGGTGTGTATTTGGTAACAGTGCAGTATGGATGATGGTGAGTATTTGGTAACAGCGCAGTATGGATGCTTGTGTGTATTTGGTATCAGCAAAGTGTGGATGCTGGTGAGTAGTTGGTAACAGTGCAGTATGGATGCTGGCGTGTATTGGGTAACAGGGCAGTATGGATGCTGGTGTGTATTTGGTAACAGTGCAGTATGGATGCGGATGGGTATTTTGTAACAGCGCAGTGTGGATGCTGGCGTGTATTTGGTAACAGTGCAGTACGGATGCCGGAGTGTATTTGGTATCAGTGCAGTATGGAAGATTGTGTGCATTCGGTAACATTGCAGTATGGATGCTTGTATGTATTTGGTAACAGCGCAGTATGGATGCTGGTGTGTATTTGGTAACAGTGCAGTATGGATGATGGTGTGTATTTGGTAACAGCGTAGTATTGATGCTGGTGTGTATTTGGTATCAGCAAAGTATGGATGCTGGTGTGCAGTTGGTAACAGTGTAGTATGGATGCTGGCGTGTATTTGGTAACAGTGCAGTATGGATGCTGGTGTGTAGTTGGTAACAATGCAATGTGGATGTTGGCATGTATTTGGTAACAACACAATAAGGATGCTGGTTTGTATTTGGTGACAGTGCAGTATGGATGTGGATGTGTATTTGGTAACAGCGCAGTATGAATGCTGGTGTGTATTTGGTAACAGTGCAGTACGGATGCCGGTGTGTATTTGGTATCAGCGCAGTATGGAAGATGGTGTGCATTCGGTAACAGTGCAGTATGGATGCGGATGTGTATTTGGTAACAGCGCAGTATGGATGCTGGCGTGTATTTTGTAACAGTGCAGTATGGATGATGGTGTGTATTTGGTAACAGTGTAGTATGGATGCTGGTGTGCATTTGGTATCAGCAAAGTATGGATGCTGGTGTGTAGTTGGTAACAGTGCAGTATGGATGCTGGCGTGTATTTGGTAACAGTGCAGTATGGATGCTGGTGTGTTGTTGGTAACCACGCAATGTGGATGTTGGCATGTATTTGGTAACAGAACAATAAGGATGCTGGTTTGTATTTGGTGACAGTGCAGTATGGATGCTGGCATGTATTTGGTAACAGTGCAGAATGGATGCTGGTGTGTAGTTGGTAACAACGCAATGTGGGTGCTGGTGTGTATTTGGTAGCAGCGCTGTATGGATGGTGGCGTGTATTTGGTAAGGGCACAGTATGGATGCTGGTGTGTATTTGGTAACAGTGCAGTATAGTGGTGGTATGTATTTGGTAACAGTGCAGTATGGGTGCTGGTGGGTATTTGGTAACAGTGCAGTATGGATGCTGGTGTGTATTTAGTAACAGTACAGTATGGATGATGGTGTGTATTTGGTAACAGTGTAGTATGGATGCTGGTGTGTATTTGGTATCAGCAAAGTATGGATGCTGGTGTGTTGTTGGTAACAGTGCAGTATGGATGCTGGTGTGTATTTGGTAACAGTGCAGTATGGATGCTGGTGTGTAGTTGGTAACCACGCAATATGGATGTTGGCATGTATTTGGTAACAGAACAATAAGGATGCTGGTTTGTATTTGGTGACAGTGCAGTATGGATGCTGGCATGTATTTGGTAACAGCGCAGTATAGATGCTGGTGTGTATTTGGTAACAACGCTGTATGGATGCTGGTGTGTATTCGGTAACAGCGCTGTATGAATTGGGGCGTGTATTTGGTAAGAGCACAGTATGGATGCTGGTGAGTATTTGGTAACAGTGCAGTATAGTGCTGGTATGTATTTGGTAACAGTGCAGTATGGATGCTGGTGGGTATTTGGCAACAGTGCAGTATGGATGCTGGTGTGTATTTAGTAACAGTGCAGTATGGATGCTGGTGTGCATTTAGTAACAGCGCAGTATGGATTCCGGTGTGTTTGGTAACAGTGCAGTATGGATGCTGGTGTGTATTTGGTATCAGCGCAGTATGGAAGATGGTGTGCATTCGGTAACAGTGCAGTATGGATGCTGGTATGTATTTGGTAACAGTGCAGTATGGATGCTGGTGTGTATTTGGTAACAGTGCAGTATGGATGATGGTGTGTATTTGGTAACAGTGTAGTATGGATGCTGGTGTGCATTTGCTATCAGCAAAGTATGGATGCTGGTGTGTAGTTGGTAACAGTGCAGTATGGATGCTGGCGTGTATTTGGTAACAGTGCAGTATGGATGCTGGTATGTAGTTGGTAACCACGCAATGTGGATGTTGGCATGTATTTGGTAACAGAACAATAAGGATGCTGGTGTGTATTTGGTGACAGTGCAGTATGGATGCTGGCATGTATTTGGTAACAGTGCAGAATGGATGCTGGTGTGTAGTTGGTAACAACGCAATGTGGGTGCTGGTGTGTATTTGGTAGCAGTGCTGTATGGATGGTGGCGTGTATTTGGTAAGGGCACAGTATGGATGCTGGTGTGTATTTGGTAACAGTGCAGTATAGTGCTGGTATGTATTTGGTAAAAGTGCAGTATGGATGCTGGTGGGTATTTGGTAACAGTGCAGTATGGATGCTAGTGTGTATTTAGTAACAGTACAGTATGGATGATGGTGTGTATTTGGTAACAGTGTAGTATGGATGCTGGTGTGTATTTGGTATCAGCAAAGTATGGATGCTGGCATGTATTTGGTAACAGCGCAGTATAGATGCTGGTGTGTATTTGGTAACAACGCTGTATGGATGCTGGTGTGTATTCGGTAACAGCGCTGTATGAATTGGGGCGTGTATTTGGTAAGAGCACAGTATGGATGCTGGTGAGTATTTGGTAACAGTGCAGTATAGTGCTGGTATGTATTTGGTAACAGTGCAGTATGGATGCTGGTGGGTATTTGGCAACAGTGCAGTATGGATGCTGGTGTGTATTTAGTAACAGTGCAGTATGGATGCTGGTGTGCATTTAGTAACAGCGCAGTACGGATTCTGGTGTGTTTGGTAACAGTGCAGTATGGATGCTGGTGTGTATTTGGTAACAGTGCAGTATGGATGCTGGCGTGTATTTGGTAACAGTGGAGTTTGGATGCTGGTGTGTATTTGGTAACAGTGCAGTATGGATGCGGGTGTGTATTTGGTAACAGCGCAGTATGGATGCTGGTGTGTATTTGGTAACAGTGCAGTACGGATGCCGGTGTGTATTCGGTATCAGGGTAGTATGGAAGCTGGTGTGCATTCGGTAACAGTGCTGTATGGATGCTCATGTGTATTTGGTAACAATGCAGTACGGATGCTGGTGTATATTTGTTAACAGTGCAAGTATGGATGATGGTGTGTGTTTGGTAACAGTGCAGTATGGATGCTGGTGTGTATTTGGTATTAGCAAAGTATGGATGCTGGTGTTTAGTAGGTAACAGTGCAGTATGGATGCTGGCGTGAATTTGGTAACAGTGCAGTATGGATGCTGGTGTGTAGTTGGTAACCACGCAATGTGGATGTTGGCATGTATTTGGTAACAGAACAATAAGGATGCTGGTCTGTATTTGGTGACAGTGCAGTACGGATGCTGGTGGGTATTTGGTAAGAGTGCAGTATGGATGCTGGTGTGCATTTAGTAACAGAGCAGTACGGATTCTGGTGTGTTTGGTAACAGTGCAGTATGGATGCTGGTGTGTATTTGGTAACAGTGCAGTATGGATGCTGGCGTGTATTTTGGAACAGTGGAGTTTGGATGCTGGTGTGTATTTGGTAACAGTGCAGTATGGATGCGGGTGTGTATTTGGTAACAGCGCAGTATGGATGCTGGCGTGTATTTGGTAACAGTGCAGTACGGATGCCAGTGTGTATTTGGTATCAGGGAAGTATGGAAGCTGGTGTGCATTCGGTAACCGTGCAGTATGGATGCTCATGTGTATTTGGTAACAGTGCAGTATGGACGCTGGTGTATATTTGTTAACAGTGCAGTATGGATGATGGTGTGTCTTTGGTAACAGTGCAGCATGGATGATGGTGTGTCTTTGGTAACAGCGCAGTATGGATGCTGGTGTGTATTTGGTATCAGCAAAGTATGGATGCTGGTGTTTAGTAGGTAACAGTCAGTATGGATGCTGGTGTGTATTTGGTAACAGTGCAGTATGGATACTGGTGTGTATTTGGTAACAGTGCAGTATGGATGCGGATATGTATTTGGTAACAGCGCAGTATGGATGCTGGCGTATATTTGGTAATAGCGCAGTACGGATGCCGGTGTGTATTTGGTATCAGCGCAGTATGGAAGATGGTGTGTATTCGGTAACAGTGCAGTATGGATGCTGGTATGTATTTGGTAACAGCGTAGTACGAATGCTGGTGTGTATTTGGTAACAGTGCAGTATGGATCATGGTGTGTATTTGGTAACAGCGTAGAAGGGATGCTGGTGTGTATTTGCTATCAGCAAAGTATGGATGCTGGTGTGTAGTTGGTAACAGTGCAGTATGGATGCTGGCGTGCATTTGGTGACAGTGCAGTATGGATGCTGGCATGTATTTGGTAACAGTGCAGAATGGATGCTGGTGTGTAGTTGGTAATGATGCAATGTGGATGCTGGCATGTATTTGGTAACAGATCAGTATAGATGCTGGTGTGTATTTGGTAAAAGCGCTGTATGGATGCTGGTGTGTATTTGGTAACAGCGCAGTATGGATGCTGGCGTGTATTTGGTAAGAGCACAGTATGGATGCTGGTGTGTATTTGGTAACAGTGCAGTATAGTGCTGGTGTGTATTTGGTAACAGTGCAGTATGGATGCTGGTGGGTATTTGGTAACAGTGCAGTATGGATGCTGGTGTGTATTTAGAAAAAGTGAAGTATGGATGCTGGTGTGCATTTAGTAACAGCGCAGTACGGATTCTGGTGTGTTTGGTAACAGTGTCGTATGGATGCTGGTGTGTATTTGGTAACCGTGCAGTATGGATACTGGTGTGTATTTGGTAACAGTGGAGTTTGGATGCTGATGTGTATTAGGTAACAGTGCTGTATGGATGCATGTGTGTATTTGGTAACAGCGCAATATGGATGCTTGCATGTATTTGGTAACAGTGCAGAACTGGTGCCGGTGTGTATTTGTTATCAGCGAAGTATGGAAGCTGGTGTGCATTCGGTAACAGTGCAGTATGGATGCTGGTGTGTATTCGGTAACAGCGCAGTACGGATGCTGGTATGTATTTGGTAACAGTGCAGTATGGATGATGGTGTGTATTTGGTGTCAGCAAAGTGTGGATGCTGGTTTGTAGTTGGTAACAGTATATAACAGTGCAGTATGGATGCTGGCATGTATTTGGTAACAGTGCAGTATGGATGCTGGTGTGTATTAGGTAACAGTGCTGTATGGATGCATGTGTGCATTTGGTAACAGCGCAATATGGATGCTTGCATGTATTTGGTAACAGTGCAGTACGGATGCCGGTGTGTATTTGTTATCAGCGAAGTATGGAAGCTGGTGTGCATTCGGTAACAGTGCAGTATGGATGCTGGTGTGTATTTGGTAACAGTGCAGTATGGATGATGGTGTGTATTTGGTGTCAGCAAAGTGTGGATGCTGGTTTGTAGTTGGTAACAGTGCATAACAGTGCAGTATGGATGCTGGCATGTATTTGGTAACAGTGCAGTATGGATGCTGGTGTGTATTTGGTAACAGTGCAGTATGGATGCTGGTGTGCATTTGGTATCAGCGCAGTATGTAAGCTGGTGTGCATTCGGTAACAGTGCAGTATGGATGCTGGTGTGTATTTGGTAACAGTGCAGTATGGATGCTGGTGTGTAGTTGGTAACCACTCATTATGGATGTTGGAATGTATTTGGTAACAGAACAATAAGGATGCTGGTTTGTATTTGATGACAGTGCAGTGTGGATGCTGGCGTGTATTTGGTAACAGTGCAGTACGGATGCCGGAGTGTATTTGGTATCAGTGCAGTATGGAAGATTGTGTGCATTCGGTAACATTGCAGTATGGATGCTTGTATGTATTTGGTAACAGCGCAGTATGGATGCTGGTGTGTATTTGGTAACAGTGCAGTATGGATGATGGTGTGTATTTGGTAACAGCGTAGTATTGATGCTGGTGTGTATTTGGTATCAGCAAAGTATGGATGCTGGTGTGCAGTTGGTAACAGTGTAGTATGGATGCTGGCGTGTATTTGGTAACAGTGCAGTATGGATGCTGGTGTGTAGTTGGTAACAATGCAATGTGGATGTTGGCATGTATTTGGTAACAACACAATAAGGATGCTGGTTTGTATTTGGTGACAGTGCAGTATGGATGTGGATGTGTATTTGGTAACAGCGCAGTATGAATGCTGGTGTGTATTTGGTAACAGTGCAGTACGGATGCCGGTGTGTATTTGGTATCAGCGCAGTATGGAAGATGGTGTGCATTCGGTAACAGTGCAGTATGGATGCGGATGTGTATTTGGTAACAGCGCAGTATGGATGCTGGCGTGTATTTTGTAACAGTGCAGTATGGATGATGGTGTGTATTTGGTAACAGTGTAGTATGGATGCTGGTGTGCATTTGGTATCAGCAAAGTATGGATGCTGGTGTGTAGTTGGTAACAGTGCAGTATGGATGCTGGCGTGTATTTGGTAACAGTGCAGTATGGATGCTGGTGTGTTGTTGGTAACCACGCAATGTGGATGTTGGCATGTATTTGGTAACAGAACAATAAGGATTCTGGTTTGTATTTGGTGACAGTGCAGTATGGATGCTGGCATGTATTTGGTAACAGTGCAGAATGGATGCTGGTGTGTAGTTGGTAACAACGCAATGTGGGTGCTGGTGTGTATTTGGTAGCAGCGCTGTATGGATGGTGGCGTGTATTTGGTAAGGGCACAGTATGGATGCTGGTGTGTATTTGGTAACAGTGCAGTATAGTGGTGGTATGTATTTGGTAACAGTGCAGTATGGGTGCTGGTGGGTATTTGGTAACAGTGCAGTATGGATGCTGGTGTGTATTTAGTAACAGTACAGTATGGATGATGGTGTGTATTTGGTAACAGTGTAGTATGGATGCTGGTGTGTATTTGGTATCAGCAAAGTATGGATGCTGGTGTGTTGTTGGTAACAGTGCAGTATGGATGCTGGTGTGTATTTGGTAACAGTGCAGTATGGATGCTGGTGTGTAGTTGGTAACCACGCAATATGGATGTTGGCATGTATTTGGTAACAGAACAATAAGGATGCTGGTTTGTATTTGGTGACAGTGCAGTATGGATGCTGGCATGTATTTGGTAACAGCGCAGTATAGATGCTGGTGTGTATTTGGTAACAACGCTGTATGGATGCTGGTGTGTATTCGGTAACAGCGCTGTATGAATTGGGGCGTGTATTTGGTAAGAGCACAGTATGGATGCTGGTGAGTATTTGGTAACAGTGCAGTATAGTGCTGGTATGTATTTGGTAACAGTGCAGTATGGATGCTGGTGGGTATTTGGCAACAGTGCAGTATGGATGCTGGTGTGTATTTAGTAACAGTGCAGTATGGATGCTGGTGTGCATTTAGTAACAGCGCAGTATGGATTCTGGTGTGTTTGGTAACAGTGCAGTATGGATGCTGGTGTGTATTTGGTATCAGCGCAGTATGGAAGATGGTGTGCATTCGGTAACAGTGCAGTATGGATGCTGGTATGTATTTGGTAACAGTGCAGTATGGATGCTGGTGTGTATTTGGTAACAGTGCAGTATGGATGATGGTGTGTATTTGGTAACAGTGTAGTATGGATGCTGGTGTGCATTTGCTATCAGCAAAGTATGGATGCTGGTGTGTAGTTGGTAACAGTGCAGTATGGATGCTGGCGTGTATTTGGTAACAGTGCAGTATGGATGCTGGTATGTAGTTGGTAACCACGCAATGTGGATGTTGGCATGTATTTGGTAACAGAACAATAAGGATGCTGGTGTGTATTTGGTGACAGTGCAGTATGGATGCTGGCATGTATTTGGTAACAGTGCAGAATGGATGCTGGTGTGTAGTTGGTAACAACGCAATGTGGGTGCTGGTGTGTATTTGGTAGCAGTGCTGTATGGATGGTGGCGTGTATTTGGTAAGGGCACAGTATGGATGCTGGTGTGTATTTGGTAACAGTGCAGTATAGTGCTGGTATGTATTTGGTAAAAGTGCAGTATGGATGCTGGTGGGTATTTGGTAACAGTGCAGTATGGATGCTAGTGTGTATTTAGTAACAGTACAGTATGGATGATGGTGTGTATTTGGTAACAGTGTAGTATGGATGCTGGTGTGTATTTGGTATCAGCAAAGTATGGATGCTGGCATGTATTTGATAACAGCGCAGTATAGATGCTGGTTTGTATTTGGTAACAACGCTGTATGGATGCTGGTGTGTATTCGGTAACAGCGCTGTATGAATTGGGGCGTGTATTTGGTAAGAGCACAGTATGGATGCTGGTGAGTATTTGGTAACAGTGCAGTATAGTGCTGGTATGTATTTGGTAACAGTGCAGTATGGATGCTGGTGGGTATTTGGCAACAGTGCAGTATGGATGCTGGTGTGTATTTAGTAACAGTGCAGTATGGATGCTGGTGTGCATTTAGTAACAGCGCAGTACGGATTCTGGTGTGTTTGGTAACAGTGCAGTATGGATGCTGGTGTGTATTTGGTAACAGTGCAGTATGGATGCTGGCGTGTATTTGGTAACAGTGGAGTTTGGATGCTGGTGTGTATTTGGTAACAGTGCAGTATGGATGCGGGTGTGTATTTGGTAACAGCGCAGTATGGATGCTGGTGTGTATTTGGTAACAGTGCAGTACGGATGCCGGTGTGTATTCGGTATCAGGGTAGTATGGAAGCTGGTGTGCATTCGGTAACAGTGCTGTATGGATGCTCATGTGTATTTGGTAACAATGCAGTACGGATGCTGGTGTATATTTGTTAACAGTGCAAGTATGGATGATGGTGTGTGTTTGGTAACAGTGCAGTATGGATGCTGGTGTGTATTTGGTATTAGCAAAGTATGGATGCTGGTGTTTAGTAGGTAACAGTGCAGTATGGATGCTGGCGTGAATTTGGTAACAGTGCAGTATGGATGCTGGTGTGTAGTTGGTAACCACGCAATGTGGATGTTGGCATGTATTTGGTAACAGAACAATAAGGATGCTGGTCTGTATTTGGTGACAGTGCAGTACGGATGCTGGTGGGTATTTGGTAAGAGTGCAGTATGGATGCTGGTGTGCATTTAGTAACAGAGCAGTACGGATTCTGGTGTGTTTGGTAACAGTGCAGTATGGATGCTGGTGTGTATTTGGTAACAGTGCAGTATGGATGCTGGCGTGTATTTTGGAACAGTGGAGTTTGGATGCTGGTGTGTATTTGGTAACAGTGCAGTATGGATGCGGGTGTGTATTTGGTAACAGCGCAGTATGGATGCTGGCGTGTATTTGGTAACAGTGCAGTACGGATGCCAGTGTGTATTTGGTATCAGGGAAGTATGGAAGCTGGTGTGCATTCGGTAACCGTGCAGTATGGATGCTCATGTGTATTTGGTAACAGTGCAGTATGGACGCTGGTGTATATTTGTTAACAGTGCAGTATGGATGATGGTGTGTCTTTGGTAACAGTGCAGCATGGATGATGGTGTGTCTTTGGTAACAGCGCAGTATGGATGCTGGTGTGTATTTGGTATCAGCAAAGTATGGATGCTGGTGTTTAGTAGGTAACAGTCAGTATGGATGCTGGCGTGTATTTGGTAACAGTGCAGTATGGATACTGGTGTGTATTTGGTAACAGTGCAGTATGGATGCGGATATGTATTTGGTAACAGCGCAGTATGGATGCTGGCGTATATTTGGTAATAGCGCAGTACGGATGCCGGTGTGTATTTGGTATCAGCGCAGTATGGAAGATGGTGTGTATTCGGTAACAGTGCAGTATGGATGCTGGTATGTATTTGGTAACAGCGTAGTACGAATGCTGGTGTGTATTTGGTAACAGTGCAGTATGGATCATGGTGTGTATTTGGTAACAGCGTAGAAGGGATGCTGGTGTGTATTTGCTATCAGCAAAGTATGGATGCTGGTGTGTAGTTGGTAACAGTGCAGTATGGATGCTGGCGTGCATTTGGTGACAGTGCAGTATGGATGCTGGCATGTATTTGGTAACAGTGCAGAATGGATGCTGGTGTGTAGTTGGTAATGACGCAATGTGGATGCTGGCATGTATTTGGTAACAGATCAGTATAGATGCTGGTGTGTATTTGGTAAAAGCGCTGTATGGATGCTGGTGTGTATTTGGTAACAGCGCAGTATGGATGCTGGCGTGTATTTGGTAAGAGCACAGTATGGATGCTGGTGTGTATTTGGTAACAGTGCAGTATAGTGCTGGTGTGTATTTGGTAACAGTGCAGTATGGATGCTGGTGGGTATTTGGTAACAGTGCAGTATGGATGCTGGTGTGTATTTAGAAAAAGTGAAGTATGGATGCTGGTGTGCATTTAGTAACAGCGCAGTACGGATTCTGGTGTGTTTGGTAACAGTGTCGTATGGATGCTGGTGTGTATTTGGTAACCGTGCAGTATGGATACTGGTGTGTATTTGGTAACAGTGGAGTTTGGATGCTGATGTGTATTAGGTAACAGTGCTGTATGGATGCATGTGTGTATTTGGTAACAGCGCAATATGGATGCTTGCATGTATTTGGTAACAGTGCAGAACGGGTGCCGGTGTGTATTTGTTATCAGCGAAGTATGGAAGCTGGTGTGCATTCGGTAACAGTGCAGTATGGATGCTGGTGTATATTTGTTAGCAGTGCAAGTATGGATGATGGTGTGTCTTTGGTAACAGCGCAGTATGGATGCTGGTGTGTATTTGGTATCAGCAAAGTATGGATGCTGGTGTTTATTGGTAACAGTGCAGTATGGATGCTGGCGTGAATTTGGTAACACTGCAGTATGGATGCTGGTGTGTAGTTGGTAACGACGCAATGTGGATGTTGGCATGTATTTGGTAACAGAACAATAAGGATGCTGGTCTGTATTTGGTGACAGTGCAGTATGGATGCTGGCATGTATTTGGTAACAGCGCAGTATAGATGCTGGTGTGTATTCAGTAACAGCGCTGTATGAATGGTGGCGTGCATTTGGTAAGAGCACAGTATGGATGCTGGTGTGTATTTGGTAACAGTGCAGTATAGTGCTGGTATGTATTTGGTAACAGTGCAGTATGGATGCTGGTGGGTATTTGGTAACTGTGCAGTATGGATGCTGGTGTGCATTTAGTAACAGCGCAGTACGGATTCTGGTGTGTTTGGTAACAGTGCAGTATGGATGCTGGTGTGTATTTGGTAACAGTGCAGTATGGATGCTAGCGTGTATTTGGGAACAGTGGAGTTTGGATGCTGGTGTGTATTTGGTAACAGTGCAGTATGGATCATAGTGTGTATTTGGTAACAGCGTAGAAGTGATGCTGGTGTGTATTTGCTATCAGCAAAGTATGGATGCTGGTGTGCATTTGGTATCAGCGCAGTATGTAAGCTGGTGTGCATTCGGTAACAGTGCAGTATGAATGCTGGCATGTATTTGGTAACAGTGCAGAATGGATGCTGGTGTGTAGTTGGTAACGACGCAATGTGGATGCTGGCATGTATTTGGTAACAGATCAGTATAGATGCTGGTGTGTATTTGGTAAAAGCGCTGTATGGATGCTGGTGTGTATTTGGTAACAGCGCAGTATGGATGTTGGCGTGTATTTGGTAAGAGCACAGTATGGATGCTGGTGTGTATTTGGTAACAGTGCAGGATAGTGCTGGTGTGTACTTGGTAACAGTGCAGTATGGATGCTGGTGGGTATTTGGTAACAGTGCAGTATGGATGCTGGTGTGTATTTAGAAAAAGTGAAGTATGGATGCTGGCGTGTATTTGGTAACAGTGCAGTAGGAATGCCGGTGTGTATTTGGTATCAGCGCAGTATGGAAGATGGTGTGCATTCGGTAACAGTGCAGTATGGATGCTGGTATGTATTTGGTAACAGCGTAGAAGGGATGCTGGTGTGTATTTGCTATCAGCAAAGTATGAATGCTGGCATGTATTTGGTAACAGTGCAGAATGGATGCTGGTGTGTAGTTGGTAACGACGCAATGTGGATGCTGGCATGTATTTGGTAACAGATCAGTATAGATGCTGGTGTGTATTTGGTAAAAGCGCTGTATGGATGCTGGTGTGTATTTGGTAACAGCGCAGTATGGATGCTGGCGTGTATTTGGTAAGAGCACAGTATGGATGCTGGTGTGTATTTGGTAACAGTGCAGTATAGTGCTGGTGTGTATTTGGTAACAGTGCAGTATGGATGCTGGTGGGTATTTGGTAACAGTGCAGTATGGATGCTGGTGTGTATTTAGAAAAAGTGAAGTATGGATGCTGGTGTGCATTTAGTAACAGCGCAGTACGGATTCTGGTGTGTTTGGTAACAGTGTCGTATGGATGCTGGTGTGTATTTGGTATCCGTGCAGTATGGATACTGGTGTGTATTTGGTAACAGTGGAGTTTGGATGCTGATGTGTATTAGGTAACAGTGCTGTATGGATGCATGTGTGTATTTGGTAACAGCGCAATATGGATGCTTGCATGTATTTGGTAACAGTGCAGTACGGATGCCGGTGTGTATTTGTTATCAGCGAAGTATGGAAGCTGGTGTGCATTCGGTAACAGTGCAGTATGGATGCTGGTGTGTATTTGGTAACAGCGCAGTATGGATGCTGGTGTGTATTTGGTAACAGTGCAGTATGGATGATGGTGTGTATTTGGTGTCAGCAAAGTGTGGATGCTGGTTTGTAGTTGGTAACAGTACATAACAGTGCAGTATGGATGCTGGCATGTATTTGGTTACAGTGCAGTATGGATGCTGGTGTGTATTTGGTAACAGTGCTGTATGGATGCTGGTGTGCATTTGGTATCAGCGCAGTATGGATGCTGGTGTGTATTTAGAAAAAGTGCAGTATGGATGCTGGTGTGTATTTAGTAACAGCGCAGTACGGATTCTGGTGTGTTTGGTAACAGTGCCGTATGGATGCTGGTGTGTATTTGGTAACTGTGCAGTATGGATGCTGGTGTGTATTTGGTAACAGTGGAGTTTGGATGCTGATGTGTATTAGGTAACAGTGCTGTATGGATGCATGTGTGCATTTGGTAACAGTGCAATATGGATGCTTGCATGTATTTGGTAACAGTGCAGTACGGATGCCGGTGTGTATTTGTTATCAGCGAAGTATGGAAGCTGGTGTGCATTCGGTAACAGTGCAGTATGGATGCTGGTGCGTATTTGGTAACAGCGCAGTACGGATGCTGGTGTGTATTTGGTAACAGTGCAGTATGGATGATGGTGTGTATTTGGTGTCAGCAAAGTGTGGATGCTGGTTTGTAGTTGGTAACAGTGCATAACAGTGCAGTATGGATGCTGGCATGTATTTGGTAACAGTGCAGTATGGATGCTGGTGTGTATTTGGTAACAGTGCAGTATGGATGCTGGTGTGCATTTGGTATCAGCGCAGTATGTAAGCTGGTGTGCATTCGGTAACAGTGCAGTATGGATGCTGGTGTGTATTTGGTAACAGTGCAGTATGGATGCTGGTGTGTAGTTGGTAACCACTCATTATGGATGTTGGAATGTATTTGGTAACAGAACAATAAGGATGCTGGTTTGTATTTGATGACAGTGCAGTATGGATGCTGGCATGTATTTGGTAACAGCGCAGTATAGATGCTGGTGTGTAGTTGGTAACGACGCAATGTGGATGCTGGCATGTATTTGGTAACAGATCAGTATAGATGCTGGTGTGTATTTGGTAAAAGCGCTGTATGGATGCTGGTGTGTATTTGGTAACAGCGCAGTATGGATGCTGGCGTGTATTTGGTAAGAGCACAGTATGGATGCTGGTGTGTATTTGGTAACAGTGCAGTATAGTGCTGGTGTGTATTTGGTAACAGTGCAGTATGGATGCTGGTGGGTATTTGGTAACAGTGCAGTATGGATGCTGGTGTGTATTTAGAAAAAGTGCAGTATGGATGCTGGTGTGCATTTAGTAACAACGCAGTACGGATTCTGGTGTGTGTGGTAACAGTGCCGCATGGATGCTGGTGTGTATTTGGTAACCGTGCAGTATGGATGCTGGTGTGTATTTGGTACAGCGCGGGGATGCCTTCAGGTCACCAGGCGCTCTACAAATCGTCAAATAAATAAAATAAATAAAAACAGTGGAGTTTGGATGCTGATGTGTATCAGGTAACAGTGCTGTATGGATGCATGTGTGTATTTGGTAACAGCGCAATATGGATGCTTGCATGTATTTGGTAACAGTGCAGTACGGATGCCGGTGTGTATTTGTTATCAGCGAAGTATGGAAGCTGGTGTGCATTCGGTAACAGTGCAGTATGGATGCTGGTGTGTATTTGGTAACAGCGCAGTACGGATGCTGGTGTGTATTTGGTAACAGTGCAGTATGGATGATGGTGTGTATTTGGTGTCAGCAAAGTGTGGATGCTGGTTTGTAGTTGGTAACAGTACATAACAGTGCAGTATGGATGCTGGCATGTATTTGGTAACAGTGCATTATGGATGCTGGTGTGTATTTGGTAACAGTGCAGTATGGATGCTGGTGTGCATTTGGTATCAGCGCAGTATGGATGCTGATGTGTATTTAGAAAAAGTGCAGTATGGATGCTGATGTGCATTTAGTAACAGCGCAGTACGGATTCTGGTGTGTTTGGTAACAGTGCCGTATGGATGCTGGTGTGTATTTGGTAACCGTGCAGTATGGATGCTGGTGTGTATTTGGTAACAGTGGAGTTTGGATGCTGATGTGTATTAGGTAACAGTGCTGTATGGATGCATGTGTGTATTTGGTAACAGCACAATATGGATGCTTGCATGTATTTGGTAACAGTGCAGTACGGATGCCGGTATGTATTAGTATGGAAGCTGGTGTGCATTCGGTAACAGTGCAGTATAGATGCTGGTGTGTATTTGGTAACAGTGCAGTATGGATGCTGGTGTGCATTTGGTATCAGTGCAGTATGTAAGCTGGTGTGCATTCAGTAACAGTGCAGTATGGATGCTGGTGTGTATTTGGTAACAGTGCAGTATGGATGCTGGTGTGTAGTTGGTAACCACTCAATATGGATGTTGGCATGTATTTGGTAACAGAACAATAAGGATGCTGGTTTGTATTTGGTGACAGTGCAGTATAGATGCTGGTGTGTATTTGGTAACAACGCTGTATGGATGCTGGTGTGTATTCGGTAACAGCGCTGTATGAATTGGGCGTGTATTTGGTAAGAGCACAGTATGGATGCTGGTGAGTATTTGGTAACAGTGCAGTATAGTGCTGGTATGTATTTGGTAACAGTGCAGTATGGATGCTGGTGGGTATTTGGCAACAGTGCCGTATGGATGCTGGTGTGTATTTAGTAACAGTGCAGTATGGATGATGGTGTGCATTTAGTAACAGCGCAGTACGGATTCTGGTGTGTTTGGTAACAGTTCAGTATGGATGCTGGTGTGTATTTGGTAACAGTGCAGTATGGATGCTGGTGTGTATTTGGTAACAGTGGAGTTTGGATGCTGGTGTGTATTTGGTAACAGTGCAGTATGGATGCGGGTGTGTATTTGGTAACATCACAGTATGGATGCTGGTGTGTATTTGGTAACAGTGCAGTACGGATGCCGGTGTGTATTCGGTATCAGGGTAGTATGGAAGCTGGTGTGCATTCGGTAACAGATCTGTATGGATGCTCATGTGTATTTGGTAACAGTGCAGTATGGATGCTGGTGTATATTTGTTAGCAGTGCACGTATGGATGATGGTGTGTCTTTGGTAACAGCACAGTATGGATGCTGGTGTGTATTTGGTATCAGCAAAGTATGGATGCTGGTGTTTAGTTGGTAACAGTGCAGTATGGATGCTGGCGTGAATTTGGTAACACTGCAGTATGGATGCTGGTGTGTAGTTGGTAACGACGCAATGTGGATGTTGGCATGTATTTCGTAACAGAACAATAAGGATGCTGGTCTGTATTTGGTGACAGTGCAGTATGGATGCTGGCATGTATTTGGTAACAGCGCAGTATAGATGCTGGTGTGTATTCAGTAACAGCGCTGTATGAATGGTGGCGTGTATTTGGTAAGAGCACAGTATGGATGCTGGTGTGTATTTGGTAACAGTGCAGTATAGTGCTGGTATGTATTTGGTAACAGTGCAGTATGGATGCTGGTGGGTATTTGGTAACTGTGCAGTATGGATGCTGGTGTGCATTTAGTAACAGCGCAGTACGGATTCTGGTGTGTTTGGTAACAGTGCAGTATGGATGCTGGTGTGTATTTGGTAACAGTGCAGTATGGATGCTAGCGTGTATTTGGGAACAGTGGAGTTTGGATGCTGGTGTGTATTTGGTAACAGTGCAGTATGGATGCTGGTGTGTATTTGGTAACAGCGCAGTATGGATGCTGGTGTGTATTTGGTAACAGTGCAGTACGAATGCCGGTGTGTATTTGGTATCAGCGCAGTATGGAAGATGGTGTGCATTCGGTAACAGTGCAGTATGGATGCTGGTATGCATTTGGTAACAGCGTAGTATGGATGCTGGTGTGTTTTTGGTAACAGTGCAGTATGGATCATGGTGTGTATTTGGTAACAGCGTAGAAGGGATGCTGGTGTGTATTTGCTATCAGCAAAGTATGGATGCTGGTGTGTAGTTGGTAACAGTGCAGTATGGATGCTGGCGTGTATTTGGTGACAGTGCAGTATGGATGCTGGCATGTATTTGGTAACAGTGCAGAATGGATGCTGGTGTGTAGTTGGTAACGACGCAATGTGGATGCTGGCATGTATTTGGTAACAGATCAGTATAGATGCTGGTGTGTATTTGGTAAAAGCGCTGTATGGATGCTGGTGTGTATTTGGTAACAGCGCAGTATGGATGCTGGCGTGTATTTGGTAAGAGCACAGTATGGATGCTGGTGTGTATTTGGTAACAGTGCAGTATAGTGCTGGTGTGTATTTGGTAGCAGTGCAGTATGGATGCTGGTGTGTATTTAGAAAAAGTGAAGTATGGATGCTGGTGTGCATTTAGTAACAGCGCAGTACGGATTCTGGTGTGTTTGGTAACAGTGTCGTATGGATGCTGGTGTGTATTTGGTAACCGTGCAGTATGGATGCTGGTGTGTATTTGGTAACAGTGGAGTTTGGATGCTGATGTGTATTAGGTAACAGTGCTGTATGGATGCATGTGTGTATTTGGTAACAGCGCAATATGGATGCTTGCATGTATTTGGTAACAGTGCAGTACGGATGCCGGTGTGTATTTGTTATCAGCGAAGTATGGAAGCTGGTGTGCATTCGGTAACAGTGCAGTATGGATGCTGGTGTGTATTTGGTAACAGCGCAGTACGGATGCTGGTGTGTATTTGGTAACAGTGCAGTATGGATGATGGTGTGTATTTGGTGTCAGCAAAGTGTGGATGCTGGTTTGTAGTTGGTAACAGTACATAACAGTGCAGTATGGATGCTGGCATGTATTTGGTAACAGTGCAGTATGGATGCTGGTGTGTATTTGGTAACAGTGCAGTATGGATGCTGGTGTGCATTTGGTATCAGCGCAGTATGGATTCTGGTGTGTATTTAGAAAAAGTGCAGTATGGATGCTGGTGTGCATTTAGTAACAGCGCAGTACGGATTCTGGTGTGTTTGGTAACAGTGCCGTATGGATGCTGGTGTGTATTTGGTAACCGTGCAGTATGGATGCTGGTGTGTATTTGGTAACAGTGGAGTTTGGATGCTGATGTGTATTAGGTAACAGTGCTGTATGGATGCATGTGTGCATTTGGTAACAGCGCAATATGGATGCTTGCATGTATTTGGTAACAGTGCAGTACGGATGCCGGTGTGTATTTGTTATCAGCGAAGTATGGAAGCTGGTGTGCATTCGGTAACAGTGCAGTATGGATGCTGGTGTGTATTTGGTAACAGCGCAGTACGGATGCTGGTGTGTATTTGGTAACAGTGCAGTATGGATGATGGTGTGTATTTGGTGTCAGCAAAGTGTGGATGCTGGTTTGTAGTTGGTAACAGTGCATAACAGTGCAGTATGGATGCTGGCATGTATTGGGTAACAGTGCAGTATGGATGCTGGTGTGTATTTGGTAACAGTACAGTATGGATGCTGGTGTGCATTTGGTATCAGCGCAGTATGTAAGCTGGTGTGCATTCGGTAACAGTGCAGTATGGATGCTGGTGTGTATTTGGTAACCACTCATTATGGATGTTGGCATGTATTTGGTAACAGAACAATAAGGATGCTGGTTTGTATTTGGTGACAGTGCAGTATGGATGCTGGCATGTATTTGGTAACAGCGCAGTATAGATGCTGGTGTGTATTTGGTAACAACGCTGTATGGATGCTGGTGTGTATTCGGTAACAGCGCTGTATGAATTGGGGCGTGTATTTGGTAAGAGCACAGTATGGATGCTGGTGAGTATTTGGTAACAGTGCAGTATAGTGCTGGTATGTATTTGGTAACAGTGCAGTATGGATGCTGGTGGGTATTTGGCAACAGTGCAGTATGGATGCTGGTGTGTATTTAGTAACAGTGCAGTATGGATGCTGGTGTGCATTTAGTAATAGCGCAGTATGGATTCTGGTGTGTTTGGTAACAGTGCAGTATGGATGTTGGTGTGTATTTGGTAACAGTGCAGTATGGATGCTGGTGTGTATTTTGTAACAGTGGAGTTTGGATGCTGGTGTATATTTGGTAACAGTGCAGTATGGATGCGGGTGTGTATTTGCTAACAGCGCAGTATGGATGCTGGTGTGTATTTGGTAACAGTGCAGTACGGATGCCGATGTGTATTCGATATCATGGTAGTATGGAAGCTGGTGTGCATTCGGTAACAGATCTGTATGGATGCTCATGTGTATTTGGTAACAGTGCAGTATGGATGCTGGTGTATATTTGTTAACAGTGCAAGTATGGATGATGGTGTGTCTTTGGTAACAGCGCAGTATGGATGCTGGTGTGTATTTGGTATCAGCAAAGTATGGATGCTGGTGTTTAGTTGGTAACAGTGCAGTATGGATGCTGGCTTGTATTTGGTAACAGTGCAGTATGGATGCTGGTGGGTATTTGGTAACAGTGCAGTATGGATGCTGGTGTGCATTTAGTAACAGCGCAGTACGGATTCTGGTGTGTTTGGTAACAGTGCAGTATGGATGCTGGTGTGTATTTGGTAAAAGCGCTGTATGGATGCTGGTGTGTATTTGGTAACAGCGCAGTATGGATGTTGGCGTGTATTTGGTAAGAGCACAGTATGGATGCTGGTGTGTATTTGGTAACAGTGCAGGATAGTGCTGGTGTGTATTTGGTAACAGTGCAGTATAGATGCTGGTGGGTATTTGGTAACAGTGCAGTATGGATGCTGGTGTGTATTTAGAAAAAGTGAAGTATGGATGCTGGCGTGTATTTGGTAACAGTGCAGTAGGAATGCCGGTGTGTATTTGGTATCAGCGCAGTATGGAAGATGGTGTGCATTCGGTAACAGTGCAGTATGGATGCTGGTATGTATTTGGTAACAGCGTAGAAGGGATGCTGGTGTGTATTTGCTATCAGCAAAGTATGAATGCTGGCATGTATTTGGTAACAGTGCAGAATGGATGCTGGTGTGTAGTTGGTAACGACGCAATGTGGATGCTGGCATGTATTTGGTAACAGATCAGTATAGATGCTGGTGTGTATTTGGTAAAAGCGCTGTATGGATGCTGGTGTGTATTTGGTAACAGCGCAGTATGGATGCTGGCGTGTATTTGGTAAGAGCACAGTATGGATGCTGGTGTGTATTTGGTAACAGTGCAGTATAGTGCTGGTGTGTATTTGGTAACAGTGCAGTATGGATGCTGGTGGGTATTTGGTAACAGTGCAGTATGGATGCTGGTGTGTATTTAGAAAAAGTGAAGTATGGATGCTGGTGTGCATTTAGTAACAGCGCAGTACGGATTCTGGTGTGTTTGGTAACAGTGTCGTATGGATGCTGGTGTGTATTTGGTGTCCGTGCAGTATGGATACTGGTGTGTATTTGGTAACAGTGGAGTTTGGATGCTGATGTGTATTAGGTAACAGTGCTGTATGGATGCATGTGTGTATTTGGTAACAGCGCAATATGGATGCTTGCATGTATTTGGTAACAGTGCAGTACGGATGCCGGTGTGTATTTGTTATCAGCGAAGTATGGAAGCTGGTGTGCATTCGGTAACAGTGCAGTATGGATGCTGGTGTGTATTTGGTAACAGCGCAGTACGGATGCTGGTGTGTATTTGGTAACAGTGCAGTATGGATGATGGTGTGTATTTGGTGTCAGCAAAGTGTGGATGCTGGTTTATAGTTGGTAACAGTACATAACAGTGCAGTATGGATGCTGGCATGTATTTGGTTACAGTGCAGTATGGATGCTGGTGTGTATTTGGTAACAGTGCTGTATGGATGCTGGTGTGCATTTGGTATCAGCGCAGTATGGATGCTGGTGTGTATTTAGAAAAAGTGCAGTATGGATGCTGGTGTGTATTTAGTAACAGCGCAGTACGGATTCTGGTGTGTTTGGTAACAGTGCCGTATGGATGCTGGTGTGTATTTGGTAACTGTGCAGTATGGATGCTGGTGTGTATTTGGTAACAGTGGAGTTTGGATGCTGATGTGTATTAGGTAACAGTGCTGTATGGATGCATGTGTGCATTTGGTAACAGTGCAATATGGATGCTTGCATGTATTTGGTAACAGTGCAGTACGGATGCCGGTGTGTATTTGTTATCAGCGAAGTATGGAAGCTGGTGTGCATTCGGTAACAGTGCAGTATGGATGCTGGTGCGTATTTGGTAACAGCGCAGTACGGATGCTGGTGTGTATTTGGTAACAGTGCAGTATGGATGATGGTGTGTATTTGGTGTCAGCAAAGTGTGGATGCTGGTTTGTAGTTGGTAACAGTGCATAACAGTGCAGTATGGATGCTGGCATGTATTTGGTAACAGTGCAGTATGGATGCTGGTGTGTATTTGGTAACAGTGCAGTATGGATGCTGTTTGCATTTGGTATCAGCGCAGTATGTAAGCTGGTGTGCATTCGGTAACAGTGCAGTATGGATGCTGGTGTGTATTTGGTAACAGTGCAGTATGGATGCTGGTGTGTAGTTGGTAACCACTCATTATGGATGTTGGAATGTATTTGGTAACAGAACAATAAGGATGCTGGTTTGTATTTGATGACAGTGCAGTATGGATGCTGGCATGTATTTGGTAACAGCGCAGTATAGATGCTGGTGTGTAGTTGGTAACGACGCAATGTGGATGCTGGCATGTATTTGGTAACAGATCAGTATAGATGCTGGTGTGTATTTGGTAAAAGCGCTGTATGGATGCTGGTGTGTATTTGGTAACAGCGCAGTATGGATGCTGGCGTGTATTTGGTAAGAGCACAGTATGGATGCTGGTGTGTATTTGGTAACAGTGCAGTATAGTGCTGGTGTGTATTTGGTAACAGTGCAGTATGGATGCTGGTGGGTATTTGGTAACAGTGCAGTATGGATGCTGGTGTGTATTTAGAAAAAGTGCAGTATGGATGCTGGTGTGCATTTATTAACAGCGCAGTACGGATTCTGGCGTGTGTGGTAACAGTGCCGCATGGATGCTGGTGTGTATTTGGTAACCGTGCAGTATGGATGCTGGTGTGTATTTGGTACAGCGCGGGGATGCCTTCGGGTCACCAGGCGCTCTACAAATCGTCAAATAAATAAAATAAATAAAAACAGTGGAGTTTGGATGCTGATGTGTATCAGGTAACAGTGCTGTATGGATGCATGTGTGTATTTGGTAACAGCGCAATATGGATGCTTGCATGTATTTGGTAACAGTGCAGTACGGATGCCGGTGTGTATTTGTTATCAGCGAAGTATGGAAGCTGGTGTGCATTCGGTAACAGTGCAGTATGGATGCTGGTGTGTATTTGGTAACAGCGCAGTACGGATGCTGGTGTGTATTTGGTAACAGTGCAGTATGGATGATGGTGTGTATTTGGTGTCAGCAAAGTGTGGATGCTGGTTTGTAGTTGGTAACAGTACATAACAGTGCAGTATGGATGCTGGCATGTATTTGGTAACAGTGCATTATGGATGCTGGTGTGTATTTGGTAACAGTGCAGTATGGATGCTGGTGTGCATTTGGTATCAGCGCAGTATGGATGCTGATGTGTATTTAGAAAAAGTGCAGTATGGATGCTGGTGTGCATTTAGTAACAGCGCAGTACGGATTCTGGTGTGTTTGGTAACAGTGCCGTATGGATGCTGGTGTGTATTTGGTAACCGTGCAGTATGGATGCTGGTGTGTATTTGGTAACAGTGGAGTTTGGATGCTGATGTGTATTAGGTAACAGTGCTGTATGGATGCATGTGTGTATTTGGTAACAGCACAATATGGATGCTTGCATGTATTTGGTAACAGTGCAGTACGGATGCCGGTGTGTATTTGGTAACAGTGGAGTATGGAAGCTGGTGTGCATTCGGTAACAGTGCAGTATGGATGCTGGTGTGTATTTGGTAACAGTGCAGTATGGATGCTGGTGTGCATTTGGTATCAGCGCAGTATGTAAGCCGGTGTGCATTCGGTAACAGTGCAGTATGGATGCTGGTGTGTATTTGGTAACAGTGCAGTATGGATGCTGGTGTGTAGTTGGTAACCACTCAATATGGATGTTGGCATGTATTTGGTAACAGAACAATAAGGATGCTGGTTTGTATTTGGTGACAGTGCAGTATAGATGCTGGTGTGTATTTGGTAACAACGCTGTATGGATGCTGGTGTGTATTCGGTAACAGCGCTGTATGAATTGGGCGTGTATTTGGTAAGAGCACAGTATGGATGCTGGTGAGTATTTGGTAACAGTGCAGTATAGTGCTGGTATGTATTTGGTAACAGTGCAGTATGGATGCTGGTGGGTATTTGGCAACAGTGCAGTATGGATGCTGGTGTGTATTTAGTAACAGTGCAGTATGGATGATAGTGTGCATTTAGTAACAGCGCAGTACGGATTCTGGTGTGTTTGGTAACAGTTCAGTATGGATGCTGGTGTGTATTTGGTAACAGTGCAGTATGGATGCTGGTGTGTATTTGGTAACAGTGGAGTTTGGATGCTGGTGTGTATTTGGTAACAGTGCAGTATGGATGCGGGTGTGTATTTCGGTAACATCACAGTATGGATGCTGGTGTGTATTTGGTAACAGTGCAGTACGGATGCCGGTGTGTATTCGGTATCAGGGTAGTATGGAAGCTGGTGTGCATTCGGTAACAGATCTGTATGGATGCTCATGTGTATTTGGTAACAGTGCAGTATGGATGCTGGTGTATATTTGTTAGCAGTGCAAGTATGGATGATGGTGTGTCTTTGGTAACAGCGCAGTATGGATGCTGGTGTGTATTTGGTATCAGCAAAGTATGGATGCTGGTGTTTAGTTGGTAACAGTGCAGTATGGATGCTGGCGTGAATTTGGTAACACTGCAGTATGGATGCTGGTGTGTAGTTGGTAACGACGCAATGTGAATGTTGGCATGTATTTCGTAACAGAACAATAAGGATGCTGGTCTGTATTTGGTGACAGTGCAGTATGGATGCTG
The DNA here is from genome assembly GCF_964261635.1 of Lissotriton helveticus. Lineage (NCBI taxonomy): Eukaryota > Metazoa > Chordata > Amphibia > Caudata > Salamandridae > Lissotriton > Lissotriton helveticus. Next base: position 2,606,857 of record NW_027611666.1, read on the forward strand.
GCATGTATTTGGTAACAGCGCAGTATAGATGCTGGTGTGTATTCAGTAACAGCGCTGTATGAATGGTGGCGTGTATTTGGTAAGAGCACAGTATGGATGCTGGTGTGTATTTGGTAACAGTGCAGTATAGTGCTGGTATGTATTTGGTAACAGTGCAGTATGGATGCTGGTGGGTATTTGGTAACTGTGCAGTATGGATGCTGGTGTGCATTTAGTAACAGCGCAGTACGGATTCTGGTGTGTTTGGTAACAGTGCAGTATGGATGCTGGTGTGTATTTGGTAACAGTGCAGTATGGATGCTAGCGTGTATTTGGGAACAGTGGAGTTTGGATGCTGGTGTGTATTTGGTAACAGTGCAGTATGGATGCTGGTGTGTATTTGGTAACAGCGCAGTATGGATGCTGGTGTGTATTTGGTAACAGTGCAGTACGAATGCCGGTGTGTATTTGGTATCAGCGCAGTATGGAAGATGGTGTGCATTCGGTAACAGTGCAGTATGGATGCTGGTATGTATTTGGTAACAGCGTAGTATGGATGCTGGTGTGTTTTTGGTAACAGTGCAGTATGGATCATGGTGTGTATTTGGTAACAGCGTAGAAGGGATGCTGGTGTGTATTTGCTATCAGCAAAGTATGGATGCTGGTGTGTAGTTGGTAACAGTGCAGTATGGATGCTGGCGTGTATTTGGTGACAGTGCAGTATGGATGCTGGCATGTATTTGGTAACAGTGCAGAATGGATGCTGGTGTGTAGTTGGTAACGACGCAATGTGGATGCTGGCATGTATTTGGTAACAGATCAGTATAGATGCTGGTGTGTATTTGGTAAAAGCGCTGTATGGATGCTGGTGTGTATTTGGTAACAGCGCAGTATGGATGCTGGCGTGTATTTGGTAAGAGCACAGTATGGATGCTGGTGTGTATTTGGTAACAGTGCAGTATAGTGCTGGTGTGTATTTGGTAACAGTGCAGTATGGATGCTGGTGGGTATTTGGTAGCAGTGCAGTATGGATGCTGGTGTGTATTTAGAAAAAGTGAAGTATGGATGCTGGTGTGCATTTAGTAACAGCGCAGTACGGATTCTGGTGTGTTTGGTAACAGTGTCGTATGGATGCTGGTGTGTATTTGGTAACCGTGCAGTATGGATGCTGGTGTGTATTTGGTAACAGTGGAGTTTGGATGCTGATGTGTATTAGGTAACAGTGCTGTATGGATGCATGTGTGTATTTGGTAACAGCGCAATATGGATGCTTGCATGTATTTGGTAACAGTGCAGTACGGATACCGGTGTGTATTTGTTATCAGCGAAGTATGGAAGCTGGTGTGCATTCGGTAACAGTGCAGTATGGATGCTGGTGTGTATTTGGTAACAGCGCAGTACGGATGCTGGTGTGTATTTGGTAACAGTGCAGTATGGATGATGGTGTGTATTTGGTGTCAGCAAAGTGTGGATGCTGGTTTGTAGTTGGTAACAGTACATAACAGTGCAGTATGGATGCTGGCATGTATTTGGTAACAGTGCAGTATGGATGCTGGTGTGTATTTGGTAACAGTGCAGTATGGATGCTGGTGTGCATTTGGTATCAGCGCAGTATGGATTCTGGTGTGTATTTAGAAAAAGTGCAGTATGGATGCTGGTGTGCATTTAGTAACAGCGCAGTACGGATTCTGGTGTGTTTGGTAACAGTGCCGTATGGATGCTGGTGTGTATTTGGTAACCGTGCAGTATGGATGCTGGTGTGTATTTGGTAACAGTGGAGTTTGGATGCTGATGTGTATTAGGTAACAGTGCTGTATGGATGCATGTGTGCATTTGGTAACAGCGCAATATGGATGCTTGCATGTATTTGGTAACAGTGCAGTACGGATGCCGGTGTGTATTTGTTATCAGCGAAGTATGGAAGCTGGTGTGCATTCGGTAACAGTGCAGTATGGATGCTGGTGTGTATTTGGTAACAGCGCAGTACGGATGCTGGTGTGTATTTGGTAACAGTGCAGTATGGATGATGGTGTGTATTTGGTGTCAGCAAAGTGTGGATGCTGGTTTGTAGTTGGTAACAGTGCATAACAGTGCAGTATGGATGCCGGCATGTATTTGGTAACAGTGCAGTATGGATGCTGGTGTGTATTTGGTAACAGTACAGTATGGATGCTGGTGTGCATTTGGTATCAGCGCAGTATGTAAGCTGGTGTGCATTCGGTAACAGTGCAGTATGGATGCTGGTGTGTATTTGGTAACCACTCATTATGGATGTTGGCATGTATTTGGTAACAGAACAATAAGGATGCTGGTTTGTATTTGGTGACAGTGCAGTATGGATGCTGGCATGTATTTGGTAACAGCGCAGTATAGATGCTGGTGTGTATTTGGTAACAACGCTGAATGGATGCTGGTGTGTATTCGGTAACAGCGCTGTATGAATTGGGGCGCGTATTTGGTAGGAGCACAGTATGGATGCTGGTGAGTATTTGGTAACAGTGCAGTATAGTGCTGGTATGTATTTGGTAACACTGCAGTATGGATGCTGGTGGGTATTTGGCAACAGTGCAGTATGGATGCTGGTGTGTATTTAGTAACAGTGCAGTATGGATGCTGGTGTGCATTTAGTAATAGCGCAGTATGGATTCTGGTGTGTTTGGTAACAGTGCAGTATGGATGTTGGTGTGTATTTGGTAACAGTGCAGTATGGATGCTGGTGTGTATTTTGTAACAGTGGAGTTTGGATGCTGGTGTATATTTGGTAACAGTGCAGTATGGATGCGGGTGTGTATTTGCTAACAGCGCAGTATGGATGCTGGTGTGTATTTGGTAACAGTGCAGTACGGATGCCGATGTGTATTCGATATCATGGTAGTATGGAAGCTGGTGTGCATTCGGTAACAGATCTGTATGGATGCTCATGTGTATTTGGTAACAGTGCAGTATGGATGCTGGTGTATATTTGTTAACAGTGCAAGTATGGATGATGGTGTGTCTTTGGTAACAGCGCAGTATGGATGCTGGTGTGTATTTGGTATCAGCAAAGTATGGATGCTGGTGTTTAGTTGGTAACAGTGCAGTATGGATGCTGGCTTGTATTTGGTAACAGTGCAGTATGGATGCTGGTGGGTATTTGGTAACAGTGCAGTATGGATGCTGGTGTGCATTTAGTAACAGCGCAGTACGGATTCTGGTGTGTTTGGTAACAGTGCAGTATGGATGCTGGTGTGTATTTGGTAACAGTGCAGTATGGATGCTGGCGTGTATTTGGGAACAGTGGAGTTTGGATGCTGGTGTGTATTTGGTAACAGTGCAGTATGGATGCGGGTGTGTATTTGGTAACAGCGCAGTATGGATGCTGGCGTGTATTTGGTAACAGTGCAGTACGGATGCCAGTGTGTATTTGGTATCAGGGAAGTATGGAAGCTGGTGTGCATTCGGTAACCGTGCAGTATGGATGCTCATGTGTATTTGGTAACAGTGCAGTATGGATGCTGGTGTATATTTGTTAACAGTGCAGTATGGATGATGGTCTGTCTTTGGTAACAGCGCAGTATGGATGCTGGTGTGTATTTGGTATCAGCAAAGTATGGATGCTGGTGTTTAGTTGGTAACAGTGCAGTATGGATGCTGGCGTGTATTTGGTAACAGTGCAGTATGGATGCTGGTGTGTTGTAGTGTAGTTCCTATTATCCCAATAGGCTCTGCGCATTGGAATAATACCTCCAATAGTATAGACCTAGACCAGACGTTAACTAGGTCTTCTACTGTCGATATTAGACTTAAAGTTTTGGGTTTGCCAGCAAGCCCAGAGTTCACTAGAAACTTTCTCGAATAGACAAGGAGGAGTTGAACCTCCCTGGATAGACAAGAAGGGATTTAGTTTCTGACAACCATAGAACATGACAACTTTGCTCTCCCCTAATCTAGAGTGTATCTCTAGAGTCGTGTGAAAACAAAAGACAACTTATTTTTTCTCAGTCAGTACGTGCATTCTTAGTTTCACCAGATTGTAGAGAAAAAGAAGAGACGGGCGTGTTCAATAAAAGATGTTATTTATTGATCAGTCTCTTTTCTCGTACAAGAGAAATGAATCGATATTATTGCAATACTTATGGTTAAGTAAAGTGCATACAATAAAAGCAGAAGTATAAAATAATACTGTAAAAACATTTATATGGTTTCTAAGCCATATGGTGGTTTAAAATGGATAAAATAGATACATACATATAAACATTTGACTAATCGTACTCAACTGGTGCTTCTAACCACGCCTACCCCAGTGTACCTGACCTAAGCCTAATACGTGGGCGGGGATAGAAAGTAGCAGTCTAAGTTAAGTTTGTTTTGCCAAGTGACTGATTCAAGAATTCTCTGCAAGGGGTTATTCAGTTCCGTACCTGAGGTCTAGGATGGTTGAGGGATAGTATCTCTCGTCTGAGGTCTCGATATTCCAAGCTGCCTGCGAGGGCTGCTCGGAAGCGCCGGAGCTGGATTTCTCGGCAGGAGAAAGGCAGCGTCTCGTTCTCAGCGCGTCAGGAAGGCGGGGCAGCTAGTGGGCTTCGCTCTCTGCTGGGCTTCGGGAAGTCTCGCTGCTCCGATCTCGTCACCACCGCGTGTGTTTGCTTAAGGCAATATCGGTAATATTTATACCTGTAAGGTGCCGAGATTGACGTATGGATGGACATAGATACGTCAATAAGGATGTCATACGAGCTGGTCGTTAGCGCATTCTTTTACTGAAGTTCTCGGTGAAATCAAAACAATGGCCGCAGGGTTTTTCCCAGGTTGTCATAGGTTTGATTTGTTTTGAGAACTCCGTATGCCTTATCAGGGGCTGGAGGAATATTGCTTGCCTAATTAGATGGCAAGCGTTATGACCTAATCAGATAACGCGCTCCTGTGCCGTGGTCTGGCGTAATCAGATAACGGTTTCTGCATCATGGGATGGCTGCTAGTTAACTCGTTAACCAGAATAGGGTCAGGAATAGGGGGATCGATACAGAACCTATAGGAATACATCACACCCACTCCACGCTAACTATGGCCATATTTACGAATCTAGGCATAGTAAAATATACTGTAGAGTATCGTGTATACCTTACCACCCCAAAATACACATAATGCATTTAGAAATTATGTAACATACGGGGGAAAAAATAGTCATATGTACTATATGCACTCAAGCAGTAGAATAATGCTAAAATAATCACGCATATGTATACATTATTAGTAATTGAATATTAGAATTACACATGAAATGGCTCTTAATACAGAAGAAAAGTTCGAGACCACTTCATCACAGTTCAAAAATATTTATAAACATACCAGCGGGCAGCTAATGTCTATGAAGTTTCTAAAAATAGAAGTTAGTTCTCTAAGAATAGTTCTTACTTTAAGCAGAAGAAAAGTGTCCCGTAAAATTTAACAAAAATATTTTGGGGCTGCTAAAAAATTGCTGTCCGTGAACTGGAGGAAAAGTCGATCTTGCTACTTTATTATTAAAGTTGAAGGCCAAATTCAAGGTGTCGGGAACGCCGTGTGCTAGCTCGTTCAAGAGTCATTATTTCTGCTCTGGTGAGAAAATCATATCGTTGAGACTGCTGAAAAAGCTGTCAACAGCTTCCTGTGAGAGTTCCACTAACTCGGAAAAGGATGTAACCATGCATTCATGTGCATGATTGTCTCCATTGACGTTTTGATTAGTATTGCTGACAGAAGGTTGTACCTGATCGATGCTGCTTTCATCTTGATCTTCACTACCTCTTAATCGTAGTGGTGAAGTTTCCACGAATGCCGTCATCAGGATTGGCAGCCGTTGAGGGCAGCACAATGCATGAGCCTTTACCAGACCCAACAATGTTTCTGCATCCATTGGCGCATCCGATTGTAGCGTCAGACAGGTGTCCAACACGCATTCTTCTCCGCACAGCATGCACCTTAATACAGGTAAAACACATCTTTGCCATATCGGTCGAAATGAAAGAAACAAAGTCATGTTCAGGTCTCTAAGCCGGGTTAGTCCCAGGATTTTTGATATCCGGTCCCGGTATCCAATGGCTCGGATTGTTTCTTCCCTTGTCACAGGTGTTTTGTCTGTGACACGGTTTGCCATAACGAAATATAAGGACTAAGAATAGGATTCCTGCAATTAGTCCCAAAATGAGGGGAACTCCTCCAAAAATCGAATGGACGAAGTCTGGAAAAATACCCAGTATGGCTTTGAATGGTGTTAATGCCATCGAAAATACTGTCTTAAATACATTTGAGACTCCACTGGAATCAGAAATATTTAAGATTTCATTCAGGATTTCTGCGAAATGTATGGGGGAATTAGTTGATAACAATGAGTGAATCTCTGCAGTCGTCCTTGCGACTAGGAGATCATACGTTTCTTTTGATGACGTGAGCCTGGTCGGCGTCTGAAGAAGCACTGTTTTCATTTTGCTTAAAGTATCAACTCGAATAGAAGTAATTTTCAAGTGAGGCCATGCCCTTGCCTCCCTGTCTGGAAATGAGCTGGGGAACAATAAGCGTCCACAGCACATGACCTTCGCAGTCGTACTAACGAGATAAGGAACCCCGGGCTGTAGACTACAACATCTGCAATCCACAATTAGAATGTAACTCCCGTTATAGAGTCTTTTAAAGAATGGTTTTATCTCTGTTGCAGGTGTGCCTAGCTGGTGACATGAAAGGTTATTTGAGTTCCCTTCACAGGCTCCATGCAAACTAATTCCATTACACAGAAGTGTACCGCTTAGTGACATCGCACAATTATTGCCACTAAGAAACACTTTCTGTCCTTTATTACTGACACATGCATGTGAATAGGGCAAGTTCCATGTTGTCTTAATGTACCCTTTTCCCAATTTTTCGTACATGCCAGCCTGTATATATTTTTGGCAGTATTGAAACCTGAAAGTAGATATCGGAATATTAATTATCCCATGCATTATCCATTCAATGACAGGTTGTTCTGACATTGTCAATGGTAATCTCTCGAGTTTCTCAATGCTCAGGATTGTATAATCAGCACCCTTTTGTGCCATACTGATCTGTTTATCAGTAAGGTTAAAGATAGTGAATAGTGACGTTGTGTTGATTAAACGCCAAGGCACATAGCCTGAACGCAGATTTTGTAACGTCCAGCCAAGCTGTACAATAGAACGCAATTGAGACTGACCGTGTTGTAACAACAGTAAGTCTTGAGATATTATGTCGATTGCTGATGACACAATGCTGTCCAATGAAAAGATTCTGGAGGACAGAGTCATTAACCCATTGTCCACTACAGAAAGCGATTTTTCCAAATTAATACGGTCAATTTCCCGTATACTTTCTGCTGTCTCAATTTGAGTTATCTTCCAGGCCTCGTTGTAAGCTGCATATATAGAGGCTGCTATGAAGCGTTTTTGACGCTGTTTGAGTGGTCCCATAATGAAATCACGCAAGTCAGCACCATCAGTAAGTAAAGTTAGGTGTTGCTTAATTTCTGTCAGTGTGGAAGTTTTTAGCCATTGAAGGCAGAGTTTGCCCACACTGTAGGTGGTGATTATCCCTGGGTGTTGTCTTTGGGAATATCTAGGGTCTGGCCTGGTCAATGTGAACCCCTGTGTTTTGTTCAGGAATCTGTCTTGACAGTTATTAGTATCTGTGGGCCAGATCAACCATTGTTTCCAATCAGGATTTGTTCTGTTTTGGTTTAATACATAGTTTACGTCTATCTCTTCATCTGCAGAGTTATTGCTGTTCATTGTTGGTTTTGGAATAGACGGTTTATTTAAGTCTTAGATTTTGGCTAATCCAAGACAGGTAGTTTGTTGAATAGTTTCATTCAAGAATATAATTTGTTCTGGGATCATGCAGGCTCTAAACAATGATTCTATACCTTGTACTTGCCATTCTTTTGTGCCCCAAACACTTTTCACTTCAACATTTTTGTCCCAATAATCAAAACCAAATGTATTCATTTGTTCAAAAAATGAGTCCGAATATATCAATTTTGTGTTTGTAAGCATGGTTTTTGTTCCTGTCTTATTTGACAATTTGAAATAAAATGTTTCAGCATTACTTGTGTTGAACCCTGAAAAGTATGAATATTTGTCATAAAAGGTTCTTGAGCTTCCTTTTGGAGGGGTTGCACAATGTTCCCATTGATTATAATTTAAAACATTTCTAGGTTGTGCTGATTTATGTAAAAAATGGTTACCATAGTGGTTGTAGCAGTACATACTATCATAATTAGATGAACTCTGCAAATAATCATGTTTGGTAAATTTAGCAGACATCACTAGATCAGACATCATGTTATTAATACTTTCAAAGTCCCAATCATCAGCAAATGAGTTTGGTTTTACAAAGTCACTCAACGAGATCTTGATTTGGTGTGGATATTTGAGGATCTCAACCGGACCATAAATTTCATAGTCAGTATTGTCCCATGCTACCCCACCCGGTATAGGATTGGCTGTGAAATTGACTGAAGAAAGTTCTCTTTTCTTGACGTGTGAAGACGTGTGTGGCTTGAGGATCAAGTTGATTTTCTGGCTTGCTGTGTCCATTTTAGCATATTTTCCCTCAATGAAGCGTCCCAAACATAGTATCATGATGAGCCAAAGTATCAGGATAAATACACCAAAGGACACCCAAAATTCAATCCACGGAGAAATCAGATAGGTTTCTTTCAGCGGTTTCAAAAGTTCCTTAGCTTTATCTTTAAAAGTTTTTGTTGATGGCTGTGTCTTTGATTCACTTAGATCTTCAGAAGAATCTTCAAAGTTGATGAAGTAGCCGGATGCCGTTCTGTCTATTGTTCCAATTGCTTCAGGATTACTGTTTCTTGCAGCTTCAGCATATTCATTTGTTACTTCATTGTAGGTTGGTGTGTCTCTACTAAATGTTTTTATTTGGGTTTTCAGAGGTGTGAGTTCCATTGCATTGTTGCATAGTCCTTGTTGTTGTTCTGTAGGCGTTTCGAATGTGATTAGCCTTTTAGTTAGCACCTCTGTACTTGTAGCAAACCTTGGTGTTCTACTACTTATCGGGAGTCCACTTGGCCTACTGTTTGTTATCGGCCACATGATTGTGGTTTTACCAGGTCGATGGATACAACTCGGTTCTCCTTTTTACCAGCAAGCGGCGGTAGTACAACTGATCTTGTCCCGTTGATGGACAAGACAGGAACTGCTTTTCTGTAAGAAGGCCCAAATTCCTTCTTTACCGCGATCTTTTCTCTGACTAGATCCCCGACTTTTGGAATCCAGACAGGTCTTGCTGGGACAGGTGGTGGTTCTTCAGTGGTTGTTGGCTGCTGTTTCAACTTTATGTTGCTCAGGTCTTTTCTTGTTTCGTTTAAGTCCTGTAAAATAGCCAAACGATCTTTGATATCAAAGCTTTTTTTCTTTTACCACTGAAGTCTGACTGTCAAGATCTAAGACTAGCATCCTAGTTCCAAACAGTAATTCGTACGGACTGAATCCCCTCAGAGAATTTCTTGGCAAGTTGTTTAGACTACGTTGGACACTTATTAGATGTTTGACCCACCCAGCTCCCGAACCTAATACCTTTGCTGTTATAGATTGCTTTATGTCTTGTTTTTTTCTTTACACCGTCCCGTATCCCTCAGGAAGGAAGTGAGAAGAATCCCGCTTCGCTATGCTCATTTGGCCGTGCTTTCCCATAAGCTTGAGGGCTAAAGTGAAAACATTGGTCAAACATAGCATGCTCCTAGCGTATATGCCATTTAGACTCGCAAATCTTGTATAACAGTCCCGACGTCAGCCGAGTGCTGGGGTCTACATTTATAAGTGGAAACTAGTCTTTATTTGTTAATGGGACGCATTATTTACACTTGTTTCACTGATTATTGTTTAGCCCTTATTGAGTGAAACGCCATGGTATTACCCCGTTCCTCTCGCCGCTGCGATCTCTGTTGCAGCCCGGGCATTTTTTTACAAAGATGTGATGATGCAGGCTCATGCCTGGCCACCAGTACACTGATTGTAGTTCTTCCAGAGAATCTTTTAGTTTGAGGTGTCTTAGACCCTCGCCCATATGTGCGTCTGCTATTAACAAAGTTCTCCTGTCCTTGTTTGGAATTACGCTATCCCCCACTCCAGGGATTCGAGCAAAAGGAACGGAGTTCGCATCGATTATGTATGTATATTTGAGTGGGTAACTGATCGGTAACGCTGAGCAGTCGCCTTTTGATGACGTTTTCACCGCCAGCATTGTTTCACCGTCAATGTATTTTACTGCACGCTTTTTTCTAGCTACGGAAGCCGATTCAGTTGCTACCGCTGTGGCTTTCTCAGCCAATGAATTCCCTGCAACGTGAACGCCATCACGCTGATGACTCAGTGAGTGTATCACGTGAGTCTTTGGTAGTTCTTTTTTTAACAGAACTATTTGTTCCCAAAGCAGTTTTTGTTTTATTGTTGCACCTGTGTCATCTTTGTAACCGTTTTAAATCCATTTCTGCAAATCGCTGTTATATGATTTGACGCAGTAATACGAATCGGACACTATGAGTGTCGGGAATTCGCGATCTGCATTATCTAGCGCCATTTTCAATGCTATTATTTCAGTCTGTTGTTCTGAATTAGTTTCTACTGAGTGTGTTTTTGTTAATAGAGGTCTTAGTATACCTCCGCGCCACACTTCTTTTGTAATCTCACATGTGGGGTTGTATGCTTGTTCCCCCCAAACGGATGGTTGAGCATGTCCGTCTGTATAGATTACACAAGCGTATTGTCGTAATGGCAGAATGTCGATTGGCAGAGGGAATATTCTTTCATATTCTAGATATTTTAGTTCCTCTAGTTCTGGATCAAAGTAGTATTTTACTTTGTCCATTGTAATGGAATTCACCCATTGTATCCATTCCGGATTCAATGCTATTGTTGGTAAATTACACGGTCTTGTTAATGCCTCAAAGGCTGATTCTGCTGTTCTGACTGTGATGTGTCTACCGTCAGCTTTATCTTTTTCTCTAGCTATTGCGGTTTGAACTGCATGAACAATGTTTTCTTTAATGCTGAATTTCTTTTCAGCTTCTGTGTACAAGTGTGATTTGAATGCAATTGGTACCTTTTCTCCCTCATTCGAGGTCAGGTATGTGAATCCGCATCTTCCTGGGATGACTCGAATCACAAGGTTGCATGTGTTATCACGTGTTTCTAATTTTGTTTTAATTAACATATCTGTTTGTAAGGATCTCAGAATTTCTGTGTGTTTTTGAGTCCAATTTGATTTTTAAAATCTGGTTTTATTAGATCATAAAGGGGTTTGACCCTTTCTGCGTAATTTGCAATGTATGTTCTTCCGAAATTTAGGAAGCCTAGAATTGACTGTAGGTTTTTTAGTGTTCTAGGTGCTTGGAGTACGGCACATTTCTCTAGGAAATTGTCAGCCAGGCTTTTGCCTTCACTTGATAATTCATATCCTAAGAACAGGACTGTTAGATGGGCAATTCTAGATTTTTTAAAGTTGAATTTGTAACCCTCTGCTGCGAACCCAAGTATTATGGTGTTCACTCTCTTCAAGTGAGTATCCAAGTCATCATCTGTTAGGTATATGTCATCGACATAAGATAATGCTTCGTCATCATATGTTTGTAGTAACTCTGTTACCCTCGCTGAGAATACTCCTGGGCTGTTCTTGTACCCCTGGGGTAACCGACAGAATTCTTTTTGAGCGCCATTTATTGAGAACGCTGATAAGTATCTGCTCTCTGGTGCTATATTTTGACAAAAGAATCCATTAGAGATGTCTAATGTTGTTTTATATTTTTTGCGCACTATGTTATTCATTAGTGCAGCACTATGCGAGTTTTGTACTGCAAAAGTTTTGCAACATGAGTTAAGGTGTCTGTAATCCAAAACTAGACGATATGAGTTGTCTGGTTTGGAGACAGGAAACAAAGGGTTGTTCATTTGTGAGGTGCAAGTTTCAATCACCCCCTGGTATTCTAGTTGATCTAGAATTTCTTTTACCTGTTTTTTAGCTTCTTGCTTGATTGGATACTGCCTTTGTGCAGTAGGTTGTGATTTAAACTGGATTTTGTGAGGAGGAGAGTCCTCATCCCATCCTACATGATTTTTATATAAAGCAGGAGCTTGAGCTACTGCCCACTTTCTTGTAAGTGTATATTTTTTATGAATTGGAATATGATTTGAGAAGGCAGGCATAATTATTTCTTCGCCATGTGGGCACTCCCTGACGAACTCTGGTGGCCAATCTTTTTCAGCTAGAAGGATGTCATAGCCCTCGGAGAGATTATCCCAAAAAAGGCCCCTTATTTTTCTAGTCTTATCCCCTTCTATACGTAAAGTTATTTCATATATTTTGTGAGGTTTGCTAACTCTGGTGTCTGCAGTTTCCACCTGAATGTATTCATTCGTGTCCACTGTCTCCAGATGATTCATAAGGACTTTGCGTGCTATGCTCACTTCTGCTGCGCTGTCTAGCATTGTCTGAGCCCACTCTCCGTTTTTCAGCTGTGTCCTCAGTATTCTCGGCATTGTTGAATACTTTAATGCTGGCTACCTTCTTCTTTGGAAACTGTAATTTTTTATTTGGATGAGCAGGTTCCTTGTCTTTGGACTTGACGTGCCCTTCCCTGGGTTCCGATCGTCCTCTTCTTTCCGATTTCTGCGAGGAAGTCTGAAAAGATTGAGAGGGACGTGTATCAAAATCTTGATATCTATCCGGTTTCTTTATGTTATCCCTATTTCTAAGGTTGTATTTTTTCACAGAGGGCTCCCTTTGGGGAGACTTGGGTCCTTGGTCCGGAGATCTTTCTCTCCGCCGAGGAGACCTTCCTCTGGACTGGAATCTCTTTTCTTTTGGATTGGATTGTTTGTTTCCATCCCAGTCCTTCTTTTGACTGTTTAGAATATTTTTAATAAATATTTTTTCAGGACTTTCAATTAGTTGGGGCTTTACTGGTATTCCACCCAAACTATCTCTACCTAGATCTTCATAGGATTTTTCTATAATTCTGGCAATTTCAGCCGGTTGGTCTGCTGTATCTGTCTCTTTTAACCTCTGGCGGATCGCCACATTCGCTGCTTCTCCTTTTATGTTGGCTAGTAATATTGCCGAGACCTGCTTGAAGTCTTTTAGTAATTTCATACCAAGAGTTAAAGCGGGTTCTGGACCGTATTCGTCTTGAATTTGTTTTAGCACATCTGGTATTACTGACATGGATGGAACTCCATGTGTTTTTGTGTAAATGGAAGCAAAGACTGTACCCCAAGTGTCACAGTCCTCCACGTGTGGTGCGATTCCCATTGGAAGACAGATAGTCAGAATCCTGTGTTTATCCACAGGGGTGGTGTCTGGAAACACCGCCTCTATTTGGGTGATTTTTTGTGCTAACCAGAATGGTATTTGTTCCCGTTTAGCTGGTACTTTACCTAGGCAGGACTGTATGTTCTGTGGTGTAATTTTATTTGTGTTCCCCTGATGAGGGGTCAGCTGTGGGATTTTAACTACAGGTTGGATGGTTGAAGTCCGCATTACATATTGGACTAGTTGTCTATATATTTTAATTAATTGTTTTAGTTGTACTAAAACATCTGCTGCAGACATCCTTTCGATGTCTGGATGTGGTGTGTATCCGGCTAGGACCGGCCACGTTGCTCCTGGTCTACCTAGTGGACCGAGCCTGGTGATGTGATTATTATGTTTTAGGGCGCCATTAAACAAGAGCAGATGCTCTTGGAATTTGAGTGGTACTTCCACTTCCTCGAAAGGAGTGTAGGTATCCGGAGGTTCCTCTATTTTATAACAGCGGAACTCCTTTGTTACAGCATTTGCTGCTGGAAAGTTTATCCATGAATAGAATACCTCTGTCTGCCGATATTCGTGTGCCTCAATTACGAATATGACTGTACCACCTCTTGGTGTCAGTCCATTTTCTATAAGTTTTAACGTTATAGATCTTCTTATGTTGACCGGGATGAGTATTATATCCGGGTCTGCTTCTTGCATAGTATTATCAGCTGCTATTACTTCAGCTGCTACTCTAGCTCTCTCTCTTTCATCATCACTGTCTGGCATTTTACTGTCAGGATGGTTATTCTGTTTGTTTGCAGATCAGGTTTCTTGTGGAAACAAAGATGAGATGCACAATATTTTGGAACAGTGTATCCTTCAACGTTGATTAAACCAAGAACCATACATAGGAGTTCCCTCCTGCGAGGTTTGGCGGATTTTACCTCTCACCCACTCCAGACGTCTTTGGAGTATTATGGGAAAAAGGGGTCTGAGTGAAAAAGCACGACTGAGTTACTCTAAAGTCTTGCGTTAGTTTTATCGCCTATCCAAACACGTTGGGCGCCATGTAGTGTAGTTCCTATTATCCCAATAGGCTCTGCGCATTGGAATAATACCTCCAATAGTATAGACCTAGACCAGACGTTAACTAGGTCTTCTACTGTCGATATTAGACTTAAAGTTTTGGGTTTGCCAGCTAGCTCAGAGTTCACTAGAAACTTTCTCGAATAGACAAGGAGGAGTTGAACCTCCCTGGATAGACAAGAAGGGATTTAGTTTCTGACAACCATAGAACATGACAACTTTGCTCTCCCCTAATCAAGAGTGTATCTCTAGAGTCGTGTGAAAACAAAAGACAACTTATTTTACTCAGTCAGTACGTGCATTCTTAGTTTCACCAGATTGTAGAGAAAAAGAAGAGACGGGCGTGTTCAATAAAAGATGTTATTTATTGATCAGTCTCTTTTCTCGTACAAGAGAAATGAATCGATATTATTGCAATACTTATGGTTAAGTAAAGTGCATACAATAAAAGCAGAAGTATAAAATAATACTGTAAAAACATTTATATGGTTTCTAAGCCATATGGTGGTTTAAAATGGATAAAATAGATACATACATATAAACATTTGACTAATCGTACTCAACTGGTGCTTCTAACCACGCCTACCCCAGTGTACCTGACCTAAGCCTAATACGTGGGCGGGGATAGAAAGTAGCAGTCTAAGTTAAGTTTGTTTTGCCAAGTGACTGATTCAAGAATTCTCTGCAAGGGGTTATTCAGTTCCGTACCTGAGGTCTAGGATGGTTGAGGGATAGTATCTCTCGTCTGAGGTCTCGATATTCCAAGCTGCCTGCGAGGGCTGCTCGGAAGCGCCGGAGCTGTTTTTCTCGGCAGGAGAAAGGCAGCGTCTCGTTCTCAGCGCGTCAGGAAGGCGGGGCAGCTAGTGGGCTTCGCTCTCTGCTGGGCTTCGGGAAGTCTCGCTGCTCCGATCTCGTCACCACCGCGTGTGTTTGCTTAAGGCAATATCGGTAATATTTATACCTGTAAGGTGCCGAGATTGACGTAAGGATGGACATAGATACGTCAATAAGGATGTCATACGAGCTGGTCGTTAGCGCATTCTTTTACTGAAGTTCTCGGTGAAATCAAAACAATGGCCGCAGGGTTTTTCCCAGGTTGTCATAGGTTTGATTTGTTTTGAGAACTCCGTATGCCTTATCAGGGGCTGGAGGAATATTGCTTGCCTAATTAGATGGCAAGCGTTATGACCTAATCAGATAACGCGCTCCTGTGCCGTGGTCTGGCGTAATCAGATAACGGTTTCTGCATCATGGGATGGCTGCTAGTTAACTCGTTAACAAGAAAAGGGTCAGGAATAGGGGGATCGATACAGAACCTATAGGAATACATGACAGTGTATTTGGTAACAGTGCAGTATGGATGCGGATGTGTATTTGGTAACAAAGCAGTATGGATGCTGGCGTGTATTTGGTAACAGTGCAGTACAAATGCCGGTGTGTATTTGGTATCAGCGCAGTATGGAAAATGGTGTGCATTCGGTAACAGTGCAGTATGGATGCTGGTGTGCATTTAGTAACAGCGCAGTACGGATTCTGGTGTGTTTGGTAACAGTGCAGTATGGATTCTGGTGTGTATTTGGTAATAGTGCAGTATGGATGCTGGCGTGTATTTGGTAACAGTGGAGTTTGGATGCTGGTGTGTATTTGGTAACAGTGCAGTATGGATGTGGGTGTGCATTTAGTAACAGCGCAGTACGGATTCTGGTGTGTTTGGTAACAGTGCAGTATGGATTCTGGTGTGTATTTGGTAATAGTGCAGTATGGATGCTGGCGTGTATTTGGTAACAGTGGAGTTTGGATGCTGGTGTGTATTTGGTAACAGTGCAGTATGGATGTGGGTGTGTATTTGGTAATAGCGCAGTATGGATGATGGTGTGTCTTTGGTAACAGCGCAGTATGGATGTTGGTGTGTTTTTGGTATCAGCAAAGTATGGATGCTGGTGTTTAGTTGGTAACAGTGCAGTATGGATGCTGGCGTGAATTTGGTAACAGTGCAGTATGGATGCTGGTGTGTAGTTGGTAACCACGCAATGTGGATGTTGGCATGTATTTGGTAACAGAACAATAAGGATGCTGGTCTGTATTTGGTGACAGTGCAGTATGGATGCTGGCATGTATTTGGTAACAGCGCAGTATAGATGCTGTTGTGTATTCAGTAACAGCGCTGTATGAATGGTGGCGTGTATTTGGTAAGAGCACAGTATGGATGCTGGTGTGTATTTGGTAACAGTTCAGTATAGTTCTGGTATGTATTTGGTAACAGTGCAGTATGGATGCTGGTGGGTATTTGGTAACAGTGCAGTATGGATGCTGGTGTGCATTTAGAAACAGCGCAGTACGAATTCTGGTGTGTTTGGTAACAGTGCAGTATGGATGCTGGTGTGTATTTGGTAACAGTGCAGTATGGATGCTGGCATGTATTTGGAAACAGTGGAGTTTGGATGCTGGTGTGTATTTGGTAACAGTGCAGTATGGATGCGGGTGTGTATTTGGTAACAGCGCAGTATGGATGCTGGCGTGTATTTGGTAACAGTGCAGTACGGATGCCAGTGTGTATTTGGTATCAGGGAAGTATGGAAGCTGGTGTGCATTCGGTAACCATGCAGTATGGATGCTCATGTGTATTTGGTAACAGTGCAGTATGGATGCTGGTGTATATTTGTTAACAGTGCAGTATGGATGATGGTGTGTCTTTGGTAACAGCGCAGTATGGATGCTGGTGTGTATTTGGTATCAGCAAAGTATGGATGCTGGTGTTTAGTTGGTAACAGTGCAGTATGGATGCTGGCATGTATTTGTTATCAGCAAAGTATGGATGCTGGTGTGTAGTTGGTAACAGTGCAGTATGGATGCGGATGTGTATTTGGTAACAGCGCAGTATGGATGCTGGTGTGTATTTGGTAACAGTGCAGTACGAATGCCGGTGTGTATTTGGTATCAGCGCAGTATGGAAGATGGTGTGCATTCGGTAACAGTGCAGTATGGATGCTGGCATGTATTTGGCAACAGCGTAGTATGGATGCTGGTGTGTATTTGGTAACAGTGCAGTATGGATCATGGTGTGTATTTGGTAACAGCGTAGTATGGATGCTGGTGTGTATTTGCTATCAGCAAAGTATGGATGCTGGTGGGTAGTTGGTAACAGTGCAGTATGGATGCTGGCGTGTATTTGGAGACAGTGCAGTATGGATTCTGGCATGTATTTGGTAACAGTGCAGAATGGATGCTGGTGTGTAGTTGGTAACGACGCAATGTGGATGCTGGCATGTATTTGGTAACAGATCAGTATAGATGGTGGTGTGTATTTGGTAAAAGTGCTGTATGGATGCTGGTGTGTATTTGGTAACAGCGCAGTATGGATGCTGGCGTGTATTTGGTAAGAGCACAGTATGGATGCTGGTGTGTATTTGATAACAGTGCAGTAAAGTGCTGGTGTGTATTTGGTAACAGTGCAGTATGGATGCTGCTGGGTATTTGGTAACAGTGCAGTATGGATGCTGGTGTGTATTTAGAAAAAGTGCAGTATGGATGCTGGTGTGCAATTAGTAACAGCGCAGTACGGATTCTGGTGTGTTTGGTAACAGTGCCGTATGGATGCTGGTGTGTATTTGGTAACCGTGCAGTATGGATGCTGGTGTGTATTTGGTAACAGTGGAGTTTGGATGCTGATGTGTATTAGGTAACAGTGCTGTATGGATGCATGTGTGTATTTGGTAACAGCGCAATATGGATGCTTGCATGTATTTGGTAACAGTGCAGTACGGATGCTGGTGTGTATTTGTTATCAGCGAAGTATGGAAGCTGGTGTGCATTCGGTAACAGTGCAGTATGGATGCTGGTGTGTATTTGGTAACAGCGCAGTACGGATGCTGGCGTGTATTTGGTAACAGTGCAGTACAAATGCCGGTGTGTATTTGGTATCAGCGCAGTATGGAAGATGGTGTGCATTCGGTAACAGTGCAGTATGGATGCTGGTGTGCATTTAGTAACAGCGCAGTATGGATTCTGGTGTGTTTGGTAACAGTGCAGTATGGCTTCTGGTGTGTATTTGGTAATAGTGCAGTATGGATGCTGGCGTGTATTTGGTAACAGTGGAGTTTGGATGCTGGTGTGTATTTGGTAACAGTGCAGTATGGATGTGGGTGTGTATTTGGTAATAGCGCAGTATGGATGCTGGTGTGTATTTGGTAACAGCGCAGTATGGATGTTGGTGTGTTTTTGGTATCAGCAAAGTATGGATGCTGGTGTTTAGTTGGTAACAGTGCAGTATGGATGCTGGCGTGAATTTGGTAACAGTGCAGTATGGATGCTGGTGTGTAGTTGGTAACCACGCAATGTGGATGTTGGCATGTATTTGGTAACAGAACAATAAGGATGCTGGTCTGTATTTGGTGACAGTGCAGTATGGATGCTGGCATGTATTTGGTAACAGCGCAGTATAGATGCTGTTGTGTATTCAGTAACAGCGCTTTATGAATGGTGGCGTGTATTTGGTAAGAGCACAGTATGAATGCTGGTGTGTATTTGGTAACAGTTCAGTATAGTGCTGGTATGTATTTGGTAACAGTGCAGTATGGATGCTGGTGGGTATTTGGTAACAGTGCAGTATGGATGCTGGTGTGCATTTAGAAACAGCGCAGTACGAATTCTGGTGTGTTTGGTAACAGTGCAGTATGGATGCTGGTGTGTATTTGGTAACAGTGCAGTATGGATGCTGGCGTGTATTTGGGAACAGTGGAGTTTGGATGCTGGTGTGTATTTGGTAACAGTGCAGTATGGATGCGGGTGTGTATTTGGTAACAGCGCAGTATGGATGCTGGCGTGTATTTGGTAACAGTGCAGTATGGATGCGGGTGTGTATTTGGTAACAGCGCAGTATGGATGCTGGCGTGTATTTGGTAACAGTGCAGTACGGATGCCAGTGTGTATTTGGTATCAGGGAAGTATGGAAGCTGGTGTGCATTCGGTAACCGTGCAGTATGGATGCTCATGTGTATTTGGTAACAGTGCAGTATGGATGCTGGTGTATATTTGTTAACAGTGCAGTATGGATGATGGTGTGTCTTTGGTAACAGCGCAGTATGGATGCTGGTGTGTATTTGGTATCAGCAAAGTATGGATGCTGGTGTTTAGTTGGTAACAGTGCAGTATGGATGCTGGCGTGTATTTGTTATCAGCAAAGTATGGATGCTGGTGTGTAGTTGGTAACAGTGCAGTATGGATGCGGATGTGTATTTGGTAACAGCGCAGTATGGATGCTGGCGTGTATTTGGTAACAGTGCAGTACGAATGCCGGTGTGTATTTGGTATCAGCGCAGTATGGAAGATGGTGTGCATTCGGTAACAGTGCAGTATGGATGCTGGTATGTATTTGGCAACAGCGTAGTATGGATGCTGGTGTGTATTTGGTAACAGTGCAGTATGGATCATGGTGTGTATTTGGTAACAGCGTAGTATGGATGCTGGTGTGTATTTGCTATCAGCAAAGTATGGATGCTGGTGAGTAGTTGGTAACAGTGCAGTATGGATGCTGGCGTGTATTTGGTGACAGTGCAGTATGGATTCTGGCATGTATTTGGTAACAGTGCAGAATGGATGCTGGTGTGTAGTTGGTAACGACGCAATGTGGATGCTGGCATGTATTTGGTAACAGATCAGTATAGATGGTGGTGTGTATTTGGTAAAAGCGCTGTATGGATGCTGGTGTGTATTTGGTAAAAGCGCTGTATGGATGCTGGTGTGTATTTGGTAACAGCGCAGTATGGATGCTGGCGTGTATTTGGTAAGAGCACAGTATGGATGCTGGTGTGTATTTGATAACAGTGCAGTAAAGTGCTGGTGTGTATTTGGTAACAGTCCAGTATGGATGCTGCTGGGTATTTGGTAACAGTGCAGTATGGATGCTGGTGTGTATTTAGAAAAAGTGCAGTATGGATGCTGGTGTGCAATTAGTAACAGCGCAGTACGGATTCTGGTGTGTTTGGTAACAGTGCCGTATGGATGCTGGTGTGTATTTGGTAACCGTGCAGTATGGATGCTGGTGTGTATTTGGTAACAGTGGAGTTTGGATGCTGATGTGTATTAGGTAACAGTGCTGTATGGATGCATGTGTGTATTTGGTAACAGCGCAATATGGATGCTTGCATGTATTTGGTAACAGTGCAGTACGGATGCCGGTGTGTATTTGTTATCAGCAAAGTATGGAAGCTGGTGTGCATTCGGTAACAGTGCAGTATGGATGCTGGTGTGTATTTGGTAACAGCGCAGTACGGATGCTGGCGTGTATTTGGTAACAGTGCAGTACAAATGCCGGTGTGTTTTTGGTATCAGCGCAGTATGGAAGATGGTGTGCATTCAGTAACAGTGCAGTATGGATGCTGGTGTGCATTTAGTAACAGCGCAGTACGGATTCTGGTGTGTTTGGTAACAGTGCAGTATGGATTCTGGTGTGTATTTGGTAATAGTGCAGTATGGATGCTGGCGTGTATTTGGTAACAGTGGAGTTTGGATGCTGGTGTGTATTTGGTAACAGTGCAGTATGGATGTGGGTGTGTATTTGGTAATAGCGCAATATGGATGCTGGTGTGTATTTAGTAACAGTGCAGTACGGATGCCGGTGTGTATTCGGTATCAGGGTAGTATGGAAGCTGGTGTGCATTCGGTAACAGTGCTGTATGGATGCTCATGTGTATTTGGTAACAGTGCAGTATGGATGCTGGTGTATATTTGTTAACAGTGCAAGTATGGATGATGGTGTGTCTTTGGTAACAGCGCAGTATGGATGTTGGTGTGTTTTTGGTATCAGCAAAGTATGGATGCTGGTGTTTAGTTGGTAACAGTGCAGTATGGATGCTGGCGTGAATTTGGTAACAGTGCAGTATGGATGCTGGTGTGTAGTTGGTAACCACGCAATGTGGATGTTGGCATGTATTTGGTAACAGAACAATAAGGATGCTGGTCTGTATTTGGTGACAGTGCAGTATGGATGCTGGCATGTATTTGGTAACAGCGCAGTATAGATGCTGTTGTGTATTCAGTTACAGCGCTGTATGAATGGTGGCGTGTATTTGGTAAGAGCACAGTATGGATGCTGGTGTGTATTTGGTAACAGTTCAGTATAGTGCTGGTATGTATTTGGTAACAGTGCAGTATGGATGCTGGTGGGTATTTGGTAACAGTGCAGTATGGATGCTGGTGTGCATTTAGAAACAGCGCAGTACGAATTCTGGTGTGTTTGGTAACAGTGCAGTATGGATGCTGGTGTGTATTTGGTAACAGTGCAGTATGGATGCTGGAGTGTATTTGGGAACAGTGGAGTTTGGATGCTGGTGTGTATTTGGTAACAGTGCAGTATGGATGCGGGTGTGTATTTGGTAACAGCGCAGTATGGATGCTGGCGTGTATTTGGTAACAGTGCAGTACGGATGCCAGTGTGTATTTGGTATCAGGGAAGTATGGAAGCTGGTGTGCATTCGGTAACCGTGCAGTATGGATGCTCATGTGTATTTGGTAACAGTGCAGTATGGATGCTGGTGTATATTTGTTAACAGTGCAGTATGGATGATGGTGTGTCTTTGGTAACAGCGCAGTATGGATGCTGGTGTGTATTTGGTATCAGCAAAGTATGGATGCTGGTGTTTAGTTGGTAACAGTGCAGTATGGATGCTGGCGTGTATTTGTTATCAGCAAAGTATGGATGCTGGTGTGTAGTTGGTAACAGTGCAGTATGGATGCGGATGTGTATTTGGTAACAGCGCAGTATGGATGCTGGCGTGTATTTGGTAACAGTGCAGTACGAATGCCGGTGTGTATTTGGTATCAGCGCAGTATGGAAGATGGTGTGCATTCGGTAACAGTGCAGTATGGATGCTGGTATGTATTTGGCAACAGCGTAGTATGGATGCTGGTGTGTATTTGGTAACAGTGCAGTATGGATCATGGTGTGTATTTGGTAACAGCGTAGTATGGATGCTGGTGTGTATTTGCTATCAGCAAAGTATGGATGCTGGTGAGTAGTTGGTAACAGTGCAGTATGGATGCTGGCGTGTATTTGGAGACAGTGCAGTATGGATTCTGGCATGTATTTGGTAACAGTGCAGAATGGATGCTGGTGTGTAGTTGGTAACGACGCAATGTGGATGCTGGCATGTATTTGGTAACAGATCAGTATAGATGGTGGTGTGTATTTGGTAAAAGCGCTGTATGGATGCTGGTGTGTATTTGGTAACAGCGCAGTATGGATGCTGGCGTGTATTTGGTAAGAGCACAGTATGGATGCTGGTGTGTATTTGATAACAGTGCAGTAAAGTGCTGGTGTGTATTTGGTAACAGTGCAGTATGGATGCTGCTGGGTATTTGGTAACAGTGCAGTATGGATGCTGGTGTGTATTTAGAAAAAGTGCAGTATGGATGCTGGTGTGCAATTAGTAACAGCGCAGTACGGATTCTGGTGTGTTTGGTAACAGTGCCGTATGGATGCTGGTGTGTATTTGGTAACCGTGCAGTATGGATGCTGATGTGTATTAGGTAACAGTGCTGTATGGATGCATGTGTGTATTTGGTAACAGCGCAATATGGATGCTTGCATGTATTTGGTAACAGTGCAGTACGGATGCCGGTGTGTATTTGTTATCAGCGAAGTATGGATGCTGGTGTGTATTTGGTATCAGCGCAGTATGGAAGATGGTGTGCATTCGGTAACAGTGCAGTATGGATGCTGGTGTGCATTTAGTAACAGCGCAGTACGGATTCTGGTGTGTTTGGTAACAGTGCAGTATGGATTCTGGTGTGTATTTGGTAATAGTGCAGTATGGATGCTGGCGTGTATTTGGTAACAGTGGAGTTTGGATGCTGGTGTGTATTTGGTAACAGTGCAGTATGGATGTGGGTGTGTATTTGGTAATAGCGCAGTATGGATGCTGGTGTGTATTTGGTAACAGCGCAGTATGGATGTTGGTGTGTTTTTGGTATCAGCAAAGTATGGATGCTGGTGTTTAGTTGGTAACAGTGCAGTATGGAGGCTGGCGTGAATTTGGTAACAGTGCAGTATGGCTGCTGGTGTGTAGTTGGTAACCACGCAATGTGGATGTTGGCATGTATTTGGTAACAGAACAATAAGGATGCTGGTCTGTATTTGGTGACAGTGCAGTATGGATGCTGGCATGTATTTGGTAACAGCGCAGTATAGATGCTGTTGTGTATTCAGTAACAGCGCTTTATGAATGGTGGCGTGTATTTGGTAAGAGCACAGTATGGATGCTGGTGTGTATTTGGTAACAGTTCAGTATAGTTCTGGTATGTATTTGGTAACAGTGCAGTATGGATGCTGATGGGTATTTGGTAACAGTGCAGTATGGATGCTGGTGTGCATTTAGAAACAGCGCAGTACGAATTCTGGTGTGTTTGGTAACAGTGCAGTATGGATTCTGGTGTGTATTTGGTAATAGTGCAGTATGGATGCTGGCGTGTATTTGGTAACAGTGGAGTTTGGATGCTGGTGTGTATTTGGTAACAGTGCAGTATGGATGTGGGTGTGTATTTGGTAATAGCGCAATATGGATGCTGGTGTGTATTTAGTAACAGTGCAGTACGGATGCCGGTGTGTATTCGGTATCAGGGTAGTATGGAAGCTGGTGTGCATTCGGTAACAGTGCTGTATGGATGCTCATGTGTATTTGGTAACAGTGCAGTATGGATGCTGGTGTATATTTGTTAACAGTGCAAGTATGGATGATGGTGTGTCTTTGGTAACAGCGCAGTATGGATGTTGGTGTGTTTTTGGTATCAGCAAAGTATGGATGCTGGTGTTTAGTTGGTAACAGTGCAGTATGGATGCTGGCGTGAATTTGGTAACAGTGC
Source organism: Lissotriton helveticus (assembly GCF_964261635.1). Taxonomy (NCBI): domain Eukaryota; kingdom Metazoa; phylum Chordata; class Amphibia; order Caudata; family Salamandridae; genus Lissotriton; species Lissotriton helveticus. The sequence continues at coordinate 2,631,061 of NW_027611666.1, forward strand.
AGTATGGATGCTGGTGTGTAGTTGGTAACCACGCAATGTGGATGTTGGCATGTATTTGGTAACAGAACAATAAGGATGCTGGTCTGTATTTGGTGACAGTGCAGTATGGATGCTGGCATGTATTTGGTAACAGCGCAGTATAGATGCTGTTGTGTATTCAGTTACAGCGCTGTATGAATGGTGGCGTGTATTTGGTAAGAGCACAGTATGGATGCTGGTGTGTATTTGGTAACAGTTCAGTATAGTGCTGGTATGTATTTGGTAACAGTGCAGTATGGATGCTGGTGGGTATTTGGTAACAGTGCAGTATGGATGCTGGTGTGCATTTAGAAAAACAGCGCAGTACGAATTCTGGTGTGTTTGGTAACAGTGCAGTATGGATGCTGGTGTGTATTTGGTAACAGTGCAGTATGGATGCTGGAGTGTATTTGGGAACAGTGGAGTTTGGATGCTGGTGTGTATTTGGTAACAGTGCAGTATGGATGCGGGTGTGTATTTGGTAACAGCGCAGTATGGATGCTGGCGTGTATTTGGTAACAGTGCAGTACGGATGCCAGTGTGTATTTGGTATCAGGGAAGTATGGAAGCTGGTGTGCATTCGGTAACCGTGCAGTATGGATGCTCATGTGTATTTGGTAACAGTGCAGTATGGATGCTGGTGTATATTTGTTAACAGTGCAGTATGGATGATGGTGTGTCTTTGGTAACAGCGCAGTATGGATGCTGGTGTGTATTTGGTATCAGCAAAGTATGGATGCTGGTGTTTAGTTGGTAACAGTGCAGTATGGATGCTGGCGTGTATTTGTTATCAGCAAAGTATGGATGCTGGTGTGTAGTTGGTAACAGTGCAGTATGGATGCGGATGTGTATTTGGTAACAGCGCAGTATGGATGCTGGCGTGTATTTGGTAACAGTGCAGTACGAATGCCGGTGTGTATTTGGTATCAGCGCAGTATGGAAGATGGTGTGCATTCGGTAACAGTGCAGTATGGATGCTGGTATGTATTTGGCAACAGCGTAGTATGGATGCTGGTGTGTATTTGGTAACAGTGCAGTATGGATCATGGTGTGTATTTGGTAACAGCGTAGTATGGATGCTGGTGTGTATTTGCTATCAGCAAAGTATGGATGCTGGTGAGTAGTTGGTAACAGTGCAGTATGGATGCTGGCGTGTATTTGGAGACAGTGCAGTATGGATTCTGGCATGTATTTGGTAACAGTGCAGAATGGATGCTGGTGTGTAGTTGGTAATGACGCAATGTGGATGCTGGCATGTATTTGGTAACAGATCAGTATAGATGGTGGTGTGTATTTGGTAAAAGCGCTGTATGGATGCTGGTGTGTATTTGGTAACAGCGCAGTATGGATGCTGGCGTGTATTTGGTAAGAGCACAGTATGGATGCTGGTGTGTATTTGATAACAGTGCAGTAAAGTGCTGGTGTGTATTTGGTAACAGTGCAGTATGGATGCTGCTGGGTATTTGGTAACAGTGCAGTATGGATGCTGGTGTGTATTTAGAAAAAGTGCAGTATGGATGCTGGTGTGCAATTAGTAACAGCGCAGTACGGATTCTGGTGTGTTTGGTAACAGTGCCGTATGGATGCTGGTGTGTATTTGGTAACCGTGCAGTATGGATGCTGATGTGTATTAGGTAACAGTGCTGTATGGATGCATGTGTGTATTTGGTAACAGCGCAATATGGATGCTTGCATGTATTTGGTAACAGTGCAGTACGGATGCCGGTGTGTATTTGTTATCAGCGAAGTATGGATGCTGGTGTGTATTTGGTATCAGCGCAGTATGGAAGATGGTGTGCATTCGGTAACAGTGCAGTATGGATGCTGGTGTGCATTTAGTAACAGCGCAGTACGGATTCTGGTGTGTTTGGTAACAGTGCAGTATGGATTCTGGTGTGTATTTGGTAATAGTGCAGTATGGATGCTGGCGTGTATTTGGTAACAGTGGAGTTTGGATGCTGGTGTGTATTTGGTAACAGTGCAGTATGGATGTGGGTGTGTATTTGGTAATAGCGCAGTATGGATGCTGGTGTGTATTTGGTAACAGCGCAGTATGGATGTTGGTGTGTTTTTGGTATCAGCAAAGTATGGATGCTGGTGTTTAGTTGGTAACAGTGCAGTATGGAGGCTGGCGTGAATTTGGTAACAGTGCAGTATGGCTGCTGGTGTGTAGTTGGTAACCACGCAATGTGGATGTTGGCATGTATTTGGTAACAGAACAATAAGGATGCTGGTCTGTATTTGGTGACAGTGCAGTATGGATGCTGGCATGTATTTGGTAACAGCGCAGTATAGATGCTGTTGTGTATTCAGTAACAGCGCTTTATGAATGGTGGCGTGTATTTGGTAAGAGCACAGTATGGATGCTGGTGTGTATTTGGTAACAGTTCAGTATAGTTCTGGTATGTATTTGGTAACAGTGCAGTATGGATGCTGATGGGTATTTGGTAACAGTGCAGTATGGATGCTGGTGTGCATTTAGAAACAGCGCAGTACGAATTCTGGTGTGTTTGGTAACAGTGCAGTATGGATGCTGGTGTGTATTTGGTAACAGTGCAGTATGGATGCTGGCGTGTATTTGGGAACAGTGGAGTTTGGATGCTGGTGTGTATTTGGTAACAGTGCAGTATGGATGCGGGTGTGTATTTGGTAACAGCGCAGTATGGATGCTGGCGTGTATTTGGTAACAGTGCAGTACGGATGCCAGTGTGTATTTGGTATCAGGGAAGTATGGAAGCTGGTGTGCATTCGGTAACCATGCAGTATGGATGCTCATGTGTATTTGGTAACAGTGCAGTATGGATGCTGGTGTATATTTGTTAACAGTGCAGTATGGATGATGGTGTGTCTTTGGTAACAGCGCAGTATGGATGCTGGTGTGTATTTGGTATCAGCAAAGTATGGATGCTGGTGTTTAGTTGGTAACAGTGCAGTATGGATGCTGGCGTGTATTTGTTATCAGCAAAGTATGGATGCTGGTGTGTAGTTGGTAACAGTGCAGTATGGATGCGGATGTGTATTTGGTAACAGCGCAGTATGGATGCTGGCGTGTATTTGGTAACAGTGCAGTACGAATGCCGGTGTGTATTTGGTATCAGCGCAGTATGGAAGATGGTGTGCATTCGGTAACAGTGCAGTATGGATGCTGGTATGTATTTGGCAACAGCGTAGTATGGATGCTGGTGTGTATTTGGTAACAGTGCAGTATGGATCATGGTGTGTATTTGGTAACAGCGTAGTATGGATGCTGGTGTGTATTTGCTATCAGCAAAGTATGGATGCTGGTGAGTAGTTGGTAACAGTGCAGTATGGATGCTGGCGTGTATTTGGTGACAGTGCAGTATGGATTCTGGCATGTATTTGGTAACAGTGCAGAATGGATGCTGGTGTGTAGTTGGTAACGACGCAATGTGGATGCTGGCATGTATTTGGTAACAGATCAGTATAGATGGTGGTGTGTATTTGGTAAAAGCGCTGTATGGATGCTGGTGTGTATTTGGTAACAGCGCAGTATGGATGCTGGCGTGTATTTGGTAAGAGCACAGTATGGTTGCTGGTGTGTATTTGATAACAGTGCAGTAAAGTGCTGGTGTGTATTTGGTAACAGTGCAGTATGGATGCTGCTGGGTATTTGGTAACAGTGCAGTATGGATGCTGGTGTGTATTTAGAAAAAGTGCAGTATGGATGCTGGTGTGCAATTAGTAACAGCGCAGTACGGATTCTGGTGTGTTTGGTAACAGTGCCGTATGGATGCTGGTGTGTATTTGGTAACCGTGCAGTATGGATGCTGGTGTGTATTTGGTAACAGTGGAGTTTGGATGCTGATGTGTATTAGGTAACAGTGCTGTATGGATGCATGTGTGTATTTGGTAACAGCGCAATATGGATGCTTGCATGTATTTGGTAACAGTGCAGTACGGATGCCGGTGTGTATTTGTTATCAGCGAAGTATGGAAGCTGGTGTGCATTCGGTAACAGTGCAGTATGGATGCTGGTGTGTATTTGGTAACAGCGCAGTACGGATGCTGGCATGTATTTGGTAACAGTGCAGTACAAATGCCGGTGTGTATTTGGTATCAGCGCAGTATGGAAGATGGTGTGCATTCGGTAACAGTGCAGTATGGATGCTGGTGTGCATTTAGTAACAGCGCAGTATGGATTCTGGTGTGTTTGGTAACAGTGCAGTATGGATTCTGGTGTGTATTTGGTAATAGTGCAGTATGGATGCTGGCGTGTATTTGGTAACAGTGGAGTTTGGATGCTGGTGTGTATTTGGTAACAGTGCAGTATGGATGTGGGTGTGTATTTGGTAATAGCGCAATATGGATGCTGGTGTGTATTTGGTAACAGCGCAGTATGGATGTTGGTGTGTTTTTGGTATCAGCAAAGTATGGATGCTGGTGTTTAGTTGGTAACAGTGCAGTATGGATGCTGGCGTGAATTTGGTAACAGTGCAGTATGGATGCTGGTGTGTAGTTGGTAACCACGCAATGTGGATGTTGGCATGTATTTGGTAACAGAACAATAAGGATGCTGGTCTGTATTTGGTGACAGTGCAGTATGGATGCTGGCATGTATTTGGTAACAGCGCAGTATAGATGCTGTTGTGTATTCAGTAACAGCGCTTTATGAATGGTGGCGTGTATTTGGTAAGAGCACAGTATGAATGCTGGTGTGTATTTGGTAACAGTTCAGTATAGTGCTGGTATGTATTTGGTAACAGTGCAGTATGGATGCTGGTGGGTATTTGGTAACAGTGCAGTATGGATGCTGGTGTGCATTTAGAAACAGCGCAGTACGAATTCTGGTGTGTTTGGTAACAGAGCAGTATGGATGCTGGTGTGTATTTGGTAACAGTGCAGTATGGATGCTGGCGTGTATTTGGGAACAGTGGAGTTTGGATGCTGGTGTGTATTTGGTAACAGTGCAGTATGGATGCGGGTGTGTATTTGGTAACAGCGCAGTATGGATGCTGGCGTGTATTTGGTAACAGTGCAGTATGGATGCGGGTGTGTATTTGGTAACAGCGCAGTATGGATGCTGGCGTGTATTTGGTAACAGTGCAGTACGGATGCCAGTGTGTATTTGGTATCAGGGAAGTATGGAAGCTGGTGTGCATTCGGTAACCGTGCAGTATGGATGCTCATGTGTATTTGGTAACAGTGCAGTATGGATGCTGGTGTATATTTGTTAACAGTGCAGTATGGATGATGGTGTGTCTTTGGTAACAGCGCAGTATGGATGCTGGTGTGTATTTGGTATCAGCAAAGTATGGATGCTGGTGTTTAGTTGGTAACAGTGCAGTATGGATGCTGGCGTGTATTTGTTATCAGCAAAGTATGGATGCTGGTGTGTAGTTGGTAACAGTGCAGTATGGATGCGGATGTGTATTTGGTAACAGCGCAGTATGGATGCTGGCGTGTATTTGGTAACAGTGCAGTACGAATGCCGGTGTGTATTTGGTATCAGCGCAGTATGGAAGATGGTGTGCATTCGGTAACAGTGCAGTATGGATGCTGGTATGTATTTGGCAACAGCGTAGTATGGATGCTGGTGTGTATTTGGTAACAGTGCAGTATGGATCATGGTGTGTATTTGGTAACAGCGTAGTATGGATGCTGGTGTGTATTTGCTATCAGCAAAGTATGGATGCTGGTGAGTAGTTGGTAACAGTGCAGTATGGATGCTGGCGTGTATTTGGTGACAGTGCAGTATGGATTCTGGCATGTATTTGGTAACAGTGCAGAATGGATGCTGGTGTGTAGTTGGTAACGACGCAATGTGGATGCTGGCATGTATTTGGTAACAGATCAGTATAGATGGTGGTGTGTATTTGGTAAAAGCGCTGTATGGATGCTGGTGTGTATTTGGTAAAAGCGCTGTATGGATGCTGGTGTGTATTTGGTAACAGCGCAGTATGGATGCTGGCGTGTATTTGGTAAGAGCACAGTATGGATGCTGGTGTGTATTTGATAACAGTGCAGTAAAGTGCTGGTGTGTATTTGGTAACAGTCCAGTATGGATGCTGCTGGGTATTTGGTAACAGTGCAGTATGGATGCTGGTGTGTATTTAGAAAAAGTGCAGTATGGATGCTGGTGTGCAATTAGTAACAGCGCAGTACGGATTCTGGTGTGTTTGGTAACAGTGCCGTATGGATGCTGGTGTGTATTTGGTAACCGTGCAGTATGGATGCTGGTGTGTATTTGGTAACAGTGGAGTTTGGATGCTGATGTGTATTAGGTAACAGTGCTGTATGGATGCATGTGTGTATTTGGTAACAGCGCAATATGGATGCTTGCATGTATTTGGTAACAGTGCAGTACGGATGCCAGTGTGTATTTGTTATCAGCAAAGTATGGAAGCTGGTGTGCATTCGGTAACAGTGCAGTATGGATGCTGGTGTGTATTTGGTAACAGCGCAGTACGGATGCTGGCGTGTATTTGGTAACAGTGCAGTACAAATGCCGGTGTGTTTTTGGTATCAGCGCAGTATGGAAGATGGTGTGCATTCGGTAACAGTGCAGTATGGATGCTGGTGTGCATTTAGTAACAGCGCAGTACGGATTCTGGTGTGTTTGGTAACAGTGCAGTATGGATTCTGGTGTGTATTTGGTAATAGTGCAGTATGGATGCTGGCGTGTATTTGGTAACAGTGGAGTTTGGATGCTGGTGTGTATTTGGTAACAGTGCAGTATGGATGTGGGTGTGTATTTGGTAATAGCGCAGTATGGATGCTGGTGTGTATTTAGTAACAGTGCAGTACGGATGCCGGTGTGTATTCGGTATCAGGGTAGTATGGAAGCTGGTGTGCATTCGGTAACAGTGCTGTATGGATGCTCATGTGTATTTGGTAACAGTGCAGTATGGATGCTGGTGTATATTTGTTAACAGTGCAAGTATGGATGATGGTGTGTCTTTGGTAACAGCGCAGTATGGATGTTGGTGTGTTTTTGGTATCAGCAAAGTATGGATGCTGGTGTTTAGTTGGTAACAGTGCAGTATGGATGCTGGCGTGAATTTGGTAACAGTGCAGTATGGATGCTGGTGTGTAGTTGGTAACCACGCAATGTGGATGTTGGCATGTATTTGGTAACAGAACAATAAGGATGCTGGTCTGTATTTGGTGACAGTGCAGTATGGATGCTGGCATGTATTTGGTAACAGCGCAGTATAGATGCTGTTGTGTATTCAGTAACAGCGCTGTATGAATGGTGGCGTGTATTTGGTAAGAGCACAGTATGGATGCTGGTGTGTATTTGGTAACAGTTCAGTATAGTGCTGGTATGTATTTGGTAACAGTGCAGTATGGATGCTGGTGGGTATTTGGTAACAGTGCAGTATGGATGCTGGTGTGCATTTAGAAACAGCGCAGTACGAATTCTGGTATGTTTGGTAACAGTGCAGAATGGATGCTGGTGTGTATTTGGTAACAGTGCAGTATGGATGCTGGAGTGTATTTGGGAACAGTGGAGTTTGGATGCTGGTGTGTATTTGGTAACAGTGCAGTATGGATGCGGGTGTGTATTTGGTAACAGCGCAGTATGGATGCTGGCGTGTATTTGGTAACAGTGCAGTACGGATGCCAGTGTGTATTTGGTATCAGGGAAGTATGGAAGCTGGTGTGCATTCGGTAACCGTGCAGTATGGATGCTCATGTGTATTTGGTAACAGTGCAGTATGGATGCTGGTGTATATTTGTTAACAGTGCAGTATGGATGATGGTGTGTCTTTGGTAACAGCGCAGTATGGATGCTGGTGTGTATTTGGTATCAGCAAAGTATGGATGCTGGTGTTTAGTTGGTAACAGTGCAGTATGGATGCTGGCGTGTATTTGTTATCAGCAAAGTATGGATGCTGGTGTGTAGTTGGTAACAGTGCAGTATGGATGCGGATGTGTATTTGGTAACAGCGCAGTATGGATGCTGGCGTGTATTTGGTAACAGTGCAGTACGAATGCCGGTGTGTATTTGGTATCAGCGCAGTATGGAAGATGGTGTGCATTCGGTAACAGTGCAGTATGGATGCTGGTATGTATTTGGCAACAGCGTAGTATGGATGCTGGTGTGTATTTGGTAACAGTGCAGTATGGATCATGGTGTGTATTTGGTAACAGCGTAGTATGGATGCTTGTGTGTATTTGCTATCAGCAAAGTATGGATGCTGGTGAGTAGTTGGTAACAGTGCAGTATGGATGCTGGCGTGTATTTGGAGACAGTGCAGTATGGATTCTGGCATGTATTTGGTAACAGTGCAGAATGGATGCTGGTGTGTAGTTGGTAACGACGCAATGTGGATGCTGGCATGTATTTGGTAACAGATCAGTATAGATGGTGGTGTGTATTTGGTAAAAGCGCTGTATGGATGCTGGTGTGTATTTGGTAACAGCGCAGTATGGATGCTGGCGTGTATTTGGTAAGAGCACAGTATGGATGCTGGTGTGTATTTGATAACAGTGCAGTAAAGTGCTGGTGTGTATTTGGTAACAGTGCAGTATGGATGCTGCTGGGTATTTGGTAACAGTGCAGTATGGATGCTGGTGTGTATTTAGAAAAAGTGCAGTATGGATGCTGGTGTGCAATTAGTAACAGCGCAGTACGGATTCTGGTGTGTTTGGTAACAGTGCCGTATGGATGCTGGTGTGTATTTGGTAACCGTGCAGTATGGATGCTGGTGTGTATTTGGTAACAGTGGAGTTTGGATGCTGATGTGTATTAGGTAACAGTGCTGTATGGATGCATGTGTGTATTTGGTAACAGCGCAATATGGATGCTTGCATGTATTTGGTAACAGTGCAGTACGGATGCCGGTGTGTATTTGTTATCAGCGAAGTATGGATGCTGGCGTGTATTTGGTAACAGTGCAGTACAAATGCCGGTGTGTATTTGGTATCAGCGCAGTATGGAAGATGGTGTGCATTCGGTAACAGTGCAGTATGGATGCTGGTGTGCATTTAGTAACAGCGCAGTACGGATTCTGGTGTGTTTGGTAACAGTGCAGTATGGATTCTGGTGTGTATTTGGTAATAGCGCAGTATGGATGCTGGTGTGTATTTAGTAACAGTGCAGTACGGATGCCGGTGTGTATTCGGTATCAGGGTAGTATGGAAGCTGGTGTGCATTCGGTAACAGTGCTGTATGGATGCTCATGTGTATTTGGTAACAGTGCAGTATGGATGCTGGTGTATATTTGTTAACAGTGCAAGTATGGATGATGGTGTGTCTTTGGTAACAGCGCAGTATGGATGTTGGTGTGTTTTTGGTATCAGCAAAGTATGGATGCTGGTGTTTAGTTGGTAACGGTGCAGTATGGATGCTGGCGTGAATTTGGTAACAGTGCAGTATGGATGCTGGTGTGTAGTTGGTAACCACGCAATGTGGATGTTGGCATGTATTTGGTAACAGAACAATAAGGATGCTGGTCTGTATTTGGTGACAGTGCAGTATGGATGCTGGCGTGTATTTGGTAACAGCGCAGTATAGATGCTGTTGTGTATTCAGTAACAGTGCTGTATGAATGGTGGCGTGTATTTGGTAAGAGCACAGTATGGATGCTGGTGTGTATTTGGTAACAGTTCAGTATAGTGCTGGTATGTATTTGGTAACAGTGCAGTATGGATGCTGGTGGGTATTTGGTAACAGTGCAGTATGGATGCTGGTGTGCATTTAGAAACAGCGCAGTACGAATTCTGGTGTGTTTGGTAACAGTGCAGTATGGATGCTGGTGTGTATTTGGTAACAGTGCAGTATGGATGCTGGCGTGTATTTGGGAACAGTGGAGTTTGGATGCTGGTGTGTATTTGGTAACAGTGCAGTATGGATGCGGGTTTGTATTTGGTAACAGCGCAGTATGGATGCTGGCGTGTATTTGGTAACAGTGCAGTACGGATGCCAGTGTGTATTTGGTATCAGGGAAGTATGGAAGCTGGTGTGCATTCGGTAACCGTGCAGTATGGATGCTCATGTGTATTTGGTAACAGTGCAGTATGGATGCTGGTGTATATTTGTTAACAGTGCAGTATGGATGATGGTGTGTCTTTGGTAACAGCGCAGTATGGATGCTGGTGTGTATTTGGTATCAGCAAATTATGGATGCTGGTGTTTAGTTGGTAACAGTGCAGTATGGATGCTGGCGTGTATTTGTTATCAGCAAAGTATGGATGCTGGTGTGTAGTTGGTAACAGTGCAGTATGGATGCGGATGTGTATTTGGTAACAGCGCAGTATGGATGCTGGCGTGTATTTGGTAACAGTGCAGTACGAATGCCGGTGTGTATTTGGTATCAGCGCAGTATGGAAGATGGTGTGCATTCGGTAACAGTGCAGTATGGATGCTGGTATGTATTTGGCAACAGCGTAGTATGGATGCTGGTGTGTATTTGGTAACAGTGCAGTACGGATCATGGTGTGTATTTGGTAACAGCGTAGTATGGATGCTGGTGTGTATTTGCTATCAGCAAAGTATGGATGCTGGTGAGTAGTTGGTAACAGTGCAGTATGGATGCTGGCGTGTATTTGGTGACAGTGCAGTATGGATTCTGGCATGTATTTGGTAACAGTGCAGAATGGATGCTGGTGTGTAGTTGGTAACGACGCAATGTGGATGCTGGCATGTATTTGGTAACAGATCAGTATAGATGGTGGTGTGTATTTGGTAAAAGCGCTGTATGGATGCTGGTGTGTATTTGGTAACAGCGCAGTATGGATGCTGGCGTGTATTTGGTAAGAGCACAGTATGGATGCTGGTGTGTATTTGATAACAGTGCAGTAAAGTGCTGGTGTGTATTTGGTAACAGTGCAGTATGGATGCTGCTGGGTATTTGGTAACAGTGCAGTATGGATGCTGGTGTGTATTTAGAAAAAGTGCAGTATGGATGCTGGTGTGCAATTAGTAACAGCGCAGTACGGATTCTGGTGTGTTTGGTAACAGTGCAGTATGGATGCTGGTGTGTATTTGGTAACCGTGCAGTATGGATGCTGGTGTGTATTTGGTAACAGTGGAGTTTGGATGCTGATGTGTATTAGGTAACAGTGCTGTATGGATGCATGTGTGTATTTGGTAACAGCGCAATATGGATGCTTGCATGTATTTGGTAACAGTGCAGTACGGATGCCGGTGTGTATTTGTTATCAGCGAAGTATGGAAGCTGGTGTGCATTCGGTAACAGTGCAGTATGGATGCTGGTGTGTATTTGGTAACAGCGCAGTACGGATGCTGGTGTGTATTTGGTAACAGTGCAGTATGGATGATGGTGTGTATTTGGTGTCAGCAAAATGTGGATGCTGGTTTGTAGTTGGTAACAGTGCATAACAGTGCAGTATAGATGCTGGCATGTATTTGGTAACAGTGCAGTATGGATGCTGGTGTGTATTTGGTAACAGTGCAGTATGGATGCTGGTGTGCATTTGGTATCAGCGCAGTATGTAAGCTGGTGTGCATTCGGTAACAGTGCAGTATGGATGCTGGTGTGTAGTTGGTAACAGTGCAGTATGGATGCTGGTGTTTATTTGGTAACAGTGCAGTATGGATGCTGGTGTGTAGTTTGTAACAATGCAATGTGGAAGCTGGCATGTTTTTGGTAACAGTGCAGTATGGATGCTGGTGTGTATTTGGTAACAGTGCAGTATGGATGCTGTTGTGTATTTGGTAACAGTGCAATATGGATGCTGGCGTGTATTTGGTATCAGTGCAGTATGGATTCTGGTGTGCAGTTGGTAACAACGCAATGTGGATGCTGGCATGTATTTGTTAACAGTACAGTATGGATGCTGGTGTGTATTTGGTAACAGTGCAGTATGGATTCTGGTGTTTATTTGGTAACAGTGCTGTATGGATGCTGGTGTGTATTTGGCATCAGTGCAGTATGGATGCTGGCGTGTAGTTGGTAACAACGCAATGTGGATGCTGACATGTATTTGGTAACAGCGCAGTATAGATGCTGGTGTGTATTTGGTAACAGCGCTGTAAGGATGCTGGTGTGTATTCGGTAACAGTGCAGTATGGACACTGGCGTGTATTTGGAAACAGCGCAGTATGGATGCTGACGTGTATTTGGTAACAGTGCAGTATGGATGCTGGTGTGTTTTTGGTAACAGCGAAGTATGGATGCTGGCGTGTATTTCGTAACAGTGCAGTCTGGATGCTGGAGTGTAGTTGTTAACAATGCAATGTGGATACCGGCAAGTATTTGTTAACAGCGCAGTATAGATGCTGGTGTGTATTTGGTAACAGTGCAGTATGGATGCTTGTGTGTATTAAGTAACAGCGCAGTACGGATGGTGGTGTGCATTTAGTAACAGCGCAGTACAGATGCTGGCGTGTATTTGGTAACAGTGCAGTATGGATGCTGGTGTGTATTTAGGAACAGCGCAGTATGGATGCTGGTATGTATTTGGTAACAATGCAGTTTGGATGCTGGTGTGTATTTGGTAACAGTGCAGTACGGATGCTGGTGTGTATTTGGTATCAGCGCAGTATGGAAGCTGGTGTGCATTCGGTAACAGTGCAGTATGGATGCTGCTGTGTATTTGGTAACAGTGCAGTATGGATGATGGTTTGTATTTAGTAACTGTGCAGTATGGATGCTGGTTAAGTATGGGTGGATTTTGCGAATCTGGCGTACGCGAAATGCGTATTTACGGATTCGCAATCCGCAAAATCCGCGAACTCTCGCGAATTTGCGGATTTTTGTGTTTTTTTTGTGTTTGCAAGGGTTTCTGCCAGTTTGCGATGTTTGTGTACCAGTTCGCAATTGCGAACTTACTTGTTGGCTCGCAACGGCCGCGACTTTGTTGTTTCTACATCTGGTTCATCATCACAGGTTCACAGGACCCTCTGTTTCACCACTGCCACCCTCTGGTACACCCATGCCACCCTCTGGTACATCACTGCCACCCTCTGGTTGGTTTATCACTGTAGATTTTGGGGGTGAAAAAAAGCAAGCACACCTGCCCTGCTTCAACTGCCATGAATTAATTTGGGGTTGATTAATGTGTCACTGATTTTTAAACTTCTAGTCTGGCTGGCACCTGCTTCCTTCCTTATCTGTAATTTGCTTTGTGTTGCAGTGCAATTTTTTTTCACAGGACCTTTATAGCCTACTTGTAGCTATTCTATGAGCCTGCTGTGAGGGACAGAGCAGGGTCATAGAATAGTTGCAAATAGGCAACTGAACTCTGGAGGGGCCCCTCAGGAAGCACTAGAGTGAATGGTTACTAATGTTAAGATTGAACTTTTGCACCTGCTGAGTGCTTTCAGTTTTGCAAAAATTGTTTTTCTGCAATTTCGCGTGTTTTGCGGGGCGCGAATCCGTGCGAGATCGATTTCGGAAGCCGCGAATTTGTGCGAATACACAATTTGTTTTTTTTGCGGCGTGTTTGTTCGTGTGATTTTTTTCCGTGTTCGCAAGCCGCTTGTAGCGCAACGTTTGCGAAGTTACCCTAGTGGTCATACATGGGCGCGGCCATCTTGTTTGCGTGACGTAATTCCGTTTCCGGGCGCTATGTGTAATCTCGCAAAGTGTGCGGCTCGCTAGTACAATTTCACGTGTGATCGCGAGGAAAATCTCGCGCAAACTTACCCACGCGGTCGTGAAAGGGCGCGGCCATCTTGTTTCTCATTCATTGCTATGGTTCTGGGCATGCTCTCTGTATCCTCTCTGAATCTCTGCCATCCTTTGCTTGTTTGAAGTTTTTTTTTAATCTATTTTACTTATTATCTATCCCTCTATTTTTCTAGCTCTATATTTTTGTGTTTTCTGCTACTTTTTGTTAATTTTAAACTACTTTTTTAAATGTTTTTCTTTTCTTCTTCCCTGTTCTATTTCTTCTTTATTATTTTGCTTCCTTTCTGCCCAGACCATGGCAAAGGGAGCCGGGAAGAAGCCCGCGAAGGGGAAGGGTCCCGCACCCCGTGCCCGGCTCCCGTGCGGGCGTTTGAGGGGGGAGACAGTTATAGCTCGGGAGATTTTTAGTGCGGAGGAGGTGGCCGCACTAGTCTTTCACATCCAGCGCCGCCTCCTCAAGACCATCATGGGAGGCGGCAAGATCGCTAGCGGCTACGGGATCCGGGAGCGCCGGAAGCGGTGGGAGAAGGTGTGCCGGGCCATGTTTGAACACTCTGGGGTCCGGCGCACCTATAACCAGGCCCCCCACCGCTGGACGGATCTCATGGACCGGGAACGCGACTTGCTGGAAGTGCTCGGCGTAGAGATCCCCGGGCTTGGTGAGTAGTATTAGCTATTTCTAGCTATTTCATCACTACTCTGTTTTCTCCCGCTCTGTGTGTTATTATATTGAAAAGTTTTGTTTTTTACCAAGAGCAATAATGCTGCCGATTACATTGTAGGTAAATTATATTTAAAAATCTTCTGTGCATTTCAGGTGCACTACTCTCCTTCTCAGTAGCCTTGCTACTATGCTTATTTGCTTTCTATTTTGTGTTCATTTCATTGGCCTGAGAAATTATGTATGAGTGTAGTGTAAAGAACTGCGTAATGCTAGACACTAAGGGTCAGATTTTCAATTACCGGTAGCAGGGATGTGCCAGTAATTGTGCGCCATGCCACCACCACCCATGGTGCGCCGTATTTACAATGTGGTGCACCATGGGCCCAAAACGTCACAGAAGCCTTACGCATCTGTGCCGTAAAGATGGCGCATTGCTGGAGTTGCGTGACAACGATGGCGCAGCTCCAGCAATGCTCTGGGGTGCCCCATCTCCCCAATGCTGCATCAAGCCGTACGTCTGCTTCAAGCAGGTGCAGGGTTTGAGTCACGCATTATTGTCCTAAAAGTGACTGATTGACATCTTGTATATTTCCCTCAGCCACTTTTAGGATGCGTTCCTGCGCAGGAACGCCCTCCCTTGCACCGGAAAGCCCCCTGATGGCGCAGGGCTTTACAACATGATGCATCTCCCATGTGCGTCACGTTGTTAATATACGCCGCACCATGGCGCCTCTTTTGTTCTGCCGCTGCATCACAAAAGTCACGCAACAATGGAGCAAAAGAGCCGCAAGGGGCTTCTAAATCAGCCCCTACAGACTCAAGTCCAGTCCTTCCTTTGTACACATGGCAATAAGAAGAAATAGTGGTGGTGGATTGATAGTTTGAGTATTCACTGATCTGCAATCACGATGGACTTTGTCTGTCACTTCGCGTGCTGCGGACTGCTGCCTGCCAGGCCTAGGCGAACCTTTTTAGTAGTTTGTTTAGTGACTTACATAAGAACTTTCCAAGTCGACGGTCCGCAAATCAAGCAATACTAATAACGTAGTAGACCACATGAGATCGGTCAATATATCCCGTGGAATAGTTGTCTATTTGCTATTTTGCCAAAATATTTTGTTATTGTTCTTTTGAAATGTTTGATTTGGTTGACAACAATCATCCATGTTTTCGGGTCTTTCTTTCTTTCATGTTGTACATCAGCTCCCCCCAGGCGCAAGAGGACAGAGGAGGAGGTGGCTGCTGCTGCTGTAGAAGGCCAGGATCGGCCAGGCGAGGGCAGTGGCCCCAGTAAGTTTTCATTTTAATATAGAGTACCTATTTTTTCCTAGCGTTCCTCATTCGATTTTTTATAAATCGTCTTTGATCTTCTTCTAGACTGTATCTAAATTCTTATCCTGCCTCGACTATGACTCCCTGTGGTATTACTAGATTATTCTCATTAGTCTGTCTGTGTAGCTAACTAAGATTGCACATTTGGCAATTCCATTGGTCTTCCATTCTAGTCAGCAATAGCTCTATGCACTGAGCCTTCCCTGGAAAAAGGAAAATTTTTACTTTAGATTAGACAGTCACAAATTATTACATTGTTTTCTGTTTTTTTTCACATTTCTTTATTCCTAGACCAAATATTATATAGTAGTGAGTGGTGTATTCTAACATTCTTAAATGTACTTTGTAGGTGGAACATCTGGTGGCGGGGCCAGTGCGGAGGTGGTGGTGGTGGATGAGGACTCGGAGGACATTTCTGGGGAGGAGGCGGTGCAAGTGCCGGAAGACACCAATGTGCCTGTGAGGGTTCACACGGTGGTGGCGGGCAGAGGTAAGCTATATATTCCATACTTATTGAGATTGAAGACTGCAGAGTGTGCTTTCTGCACGGGTGTATCAACCAGGTAGTAGCCTCCTCTAAATGTACTTCGACTTAGCTGTGAAGTTTTTGGCGAGAAGAATCCCAATCAGACCTGAGATGAACTTGGTGGATGGGATGAACGAAAAGCAGTATTTTATGTGCATATGTCTGTGGTTACTGCTTTTGTCACAGAGATTCTTTTGTTTATGTGCACATAAAAAAACTAAAAGCGAAAGAAGGGTGTAAGTAAGTGTGGAAGGACGAGAAATTTAATGATGACTGGCAAAGAAGAATGATATGTGTTTGCTTGGTCCCCAAGGTGGCTGAGAAGAATATAGTATGGTGCATGGCTGGGTGAATGATGAAGCAAGAATGGGTGGAAGGAGAACAGCCTTGGTGGGTGAAACAGAAACTGTATGTGTGCATATACTTTGAATGGATAGATGCCTGGATCATGGTACTATCTGACTCTTAGATAGCATATGTGTATCTAGAGAGAGTAGACGGTCACTGGATGAACTAAGTCAGGGGTCTCCAAACCGGTCCTGGAAGGCCGGATACATGCCAGATTTTTAAAATAACTACATGTATCTCAATGGGGATATCCAAAAAATCTGGCATGGATCCGGCCCTCCAGGACCGGTTTGGAGACCCCTGAACTAAGTGTTACTTTGAAGAGCATGTAACACCGCACCCGCACGTCCGTTCTAGTGTAGGAAAGGCAAGGAAAAGAAGTTTTAATTTTGTCCAAATACTACCATGAATAGTAGCAGTAGTCAGTTTGTATGCAACTGCAAGCACAGCATATATCCGGTTATTACGGTGGACCCTCCCTACCTCTCTTAATAATTTTAGTTTAGTAGTAGTACGTCATTCATGTGTGGGTGTATCACTGTTCACTCAAAAAAGCAAAGCATCTAAAGTCATCCCATATATAATCAAATACATCCCATGTGAAGTGATAGATAATCAGATTATTTAGTTTCTTCTTTTTCCTTCTCTAGTACTCATTTGCATTGTAGGGTGAAAGTTAAATTAATTAAGCAGTAGCCCTTTTAACAGAGTATTCTCAGTGCCACCTGTAATGGAAAAATATGAGCTTCACCACCTGCATGTACTGTACCGGTACAGTAACGCAAGTCTGTCTCACTCATCATGGTGTGCGTCTGTTTTTCTCGGGTGCAAGTTCACTGTGCTGGCATTATGCCGGCTTGCAGAAGATAACGTACCAATTTTCATAAACAAGAGAGAAGAATAAGAATAAGACTGGTGTACTACTGTCATAGTCGACTGTAATGGAAGTCCATAGTGCTCGTAGAATTTGTTCCTTAAACTCATTATTAATGTTAGAGCAAGCCAAGGATGAAGAAGTGGGAGGTTAGATAGATACTGGCCTCAATAGTTATGTACTGTGCTTTCAAGTTGCTACTTGTACTGTGACACAACTTTCTGCTCAATCATTTTGTGTTAATCTTAAGAGCATTGGTTACAGACTATGTCTTTCTTTCTTTATATAGTTGCTCCTTCCAAATCCAACAAACCATCAAGGAAGGAGCAGGCTCGAATGGCCCGGCAACGGAGGCTGGATGCCACTGTTGCAGAATATCGGCAGCTGCTGGCCCTGGAGGAGGAGGACACGCAGTCTACTAGTACATCTACTGCGACAGCTGCATCCTCCTCCGGGCCCACACGGGCTGCCAGCCAGCGCAGTGCTCCAGCGGTACAGAGCCGGGCTACCAAAGCCAACCGCCACCGCCGAGCAGCAAAGACATCAGCTGCCCCCCACAGGAGTTGCAAGGCACGCCAGCGCCGCTTATCCCTCAGAGTGTCCTACCTGGAGCAGGAGGTCTTAACCTATAAGAACTTGGTGGAGGGCCTCCGCTTTGACCATGCCACCCTCCGCAAGGAGTATGATGCCCTGGCCGCTACAGTGAACAGCATCCTGCCGTAGTGTCCCTTGCCCCTTTTTTAGAGACTTTTGGGGGGTGGGATTTGGGAGTTGGGTTCTTTTTGGGACTTTTGAAAGACAATCGTTGGGGTTAGGGAGGGTCTTGAGGGAGATTATTTTGTTAGGGCTATACAAATATACTTTTTGAAACTTTATCTGAGCATACCTGTTTTTTGCTGCTTTTGAGTCTGGTGGGTGGTGGTTTAACAGTAAGTTTGTTTTCCTGAAACTTAAGTCTGTGTCATTTTCTTCCTTTAAGTGTAAATGGCTAAATGTTTTCAACACTAAGTGCCTCTCACAGAGTAAGTGATCCCCCCTTTCCCACCATGGATTTTCTTCAAATCACTTGCAACAAAAATTACACATTCCCACGAGTGCTCTAAAACCCCAGAACTTAGTTGCAAAAATCAAGAACACCCCGAAACACATGCAATCCTGCTGCTAGGGATAACCCTAACGAACCCTAAGTTACAAAAAGTGCCAAAACCTTTTTTCCTCATGGATGTTGTTTAAACCAGTTTTATCCGGTATTAGACCTTCCCAGCAATGGCCCCAGCGCCGTCAACCCAGGCGAAAACAAGTAGAAGACCCCCAAACAGCCAAAAAGCAAAAGTAAAAAAATGTGGACTTAGTCACTTTTCTGAAAATTTGTAAAATCACTCAGCGCGCGCTCTGCAGCTAGGCCCTAACTCCCCTCTGCCTCCATGGATTTCCTTCAAACCTCTTGCTATCTAAACTATCCATACCCAGTAGTGCTCCCAGACCCCGAAACCCACCCACAAACACCAGGAAGCCCCCCAAACAGGCCCCCAAAAACGCTACATTGAGCGAAAAGTCAGAAAATGCAAAACCTTTTTCCTCATGGATGTTGTTTAAACCAGTTTTATCCGGTATTAGACCTTCCCAGCAATGGCCCCAGAGCCGTCAACCCAGGCAAAAACAAGTAGAAGACCCCCAAACAGCCAAAAGGCAAAAGTACAGGTGATTAAAGTTTTAATTATATTAACTTGTGCAAAGCAAAGAAAGACAGAAACACAGGAATAAAAGTGAATAAGTACGAAAAAGAAAATTTCTGAATTCATTGGCTCATTTTCAGGGCTCGGTGTCAGGGAAGAAGAGTTCGTCCTCATACTCTGCAAATTCAGACAGGAGTAGGTCAGTGTCACCTAACACAGAAGAAATACCCTCATCTAAGTTGCTATCCTCCTTGTCTTCTTCCGTCGTGCAATCTGGTACTTTGAAATCTGGTGGTATGAGGTGCTCATTCATCTTGATCATTGTCAATATCTCCACATTTTTGGGCGAGAGGCGGGTCCGTTTGCAAGTTACAATGCCACCAGCAGCACTGAAAACACGTTCCGAAGACACGCTTGCGAGTGGGCAAGACAAGTAATGTATAGCCAGGCGGGTGATCTCTGGCCACAATTCTTTTTTCCCATGCGAATACACCAATGGGTCAGCATTAACATAGACCTCTGTTGAGTCATTCAGATAGTCCTGCACCATCGACTCAAAGTTCTCCACGGTTCCTCCACTTTGCTGAATTTTTGCTTGGACCTTTTGAGAACCATAACCATTCTCAGCTAGCCAATCCTCTTCATCACCCAATATTTCTGTTGTGTCTGGTGCAGATGATGCGGTTGCCGGTGTCTTTAACGGCTGAGAGGTCACTTCTGCCACAGCCACAGGTGCAGAAGTGGAGTCTTTTGACTGGGGATGTCCTGCTGATGCTGATGTACTGCCTTTTCCTTCAATTTGCTTCCGTTCTCTTTCAAACCTGATGGCTGACCAGGCTAGGCAACGTTTGTACTTTGTAACATCTTCATCACTAAAAGGAAATAATGCACAGCGTGCCAGCGCCTTTTTGTAGCGTGGATGCAGAATAGTAGCACAAATGTAATGCTGTTCTGAGCGGATCTTTTGAAGACGTTCATCGCCAAGTAGGCGCTATAATAATTTCTCCGCCAAAACAAAAGCTTCTTGCTTTTCTTCATCTTTTTGAAACTTTGAAGGCACCGCCTTCAGTTTGTGCTCCAGCATGCGCAACAATGGGATAGCTTTTCCCAAATTACAGTCCTCCCTGCTGACTGCACGCGTGAAGACCTCAAAAGGACGAAGCATGTCCGTCAGGCTTTTAACTAGCGCCCATTCCGCCGCATTTAACCTCAGGTCCTCCTTCACAGCTGTACCCATTGTTAAGAAATACTGATCAAGTACCGTAAACTGCTCCTACAGACGCTCAAGCATGTAGAAGGTTGAGTTCCAACGTGTTGGCACCTCCTGGATGAGTGCTTTCACTGGCATTCGACGTTCATGTAGCAGGCGCCTCAGATGCTTCCGGGCCTTAAAAGAATGGCTGAAATGGTTGCACATTTTTCGGCAAGTGACCACTAACTGGCATGCTGGACTGTCTTTATCCAAGAATTTTTTAACAAGCAGGTTTATACAGTGCGCCAAACACGGCACTCTGAAATAGTCACCCAGTTCCATGGCCTTAACTACATTGGCGCCATTATCCGTGGAAACATAACCAATGCCGCGTTTTTTGGAGACCGCCAGTGAAAGACCTTTGTGTTGAACTCATTCAAAATGTTTTGTGCTGTATGACGTTTCTCCAAGCCAAACATGGCTAGTGTTGCATGTTTCCGAGCAGCTTTAAAAACTTGGTCCAGGTCAGCACCTGCGTTTAGCTTTGCTTTAACCCCTGAAAAAGAGACCCAGTGTGCAGTGATGCACATGTAATCAGTGCCTGCGCCACTGGTCCACATGTCTGTTGTCAGATGTATAGTGGGAACAGCACTCTTCTGCAAAGCTGCCCCAATCACCTCCAGCACATCTTCATGTAGTGCTGGAACCGCAACTCGGGCAAAATAGTACCGGCTAGGAACCTTCCATTTAGGGCAGAGCGCTGCCACTAATTCTAGAAAACCAATCCCTTCTACAAAAGAAAAAGGGAGAAGATCCAGCGCTAGCATTTTAGCCAGCTTAGTGTTACACAGACGCACCATTGGGTGGTTGAGGTCATATGGCGCGTCTGAAAACAACATTGTTTTAATGTTGCCCTGGACCATTTTACGGGATGATGATGATGACTTCTTCGGCCCAGTTACGCTCGCTGATGAACTTTTTCGCATTGGTGTCTCACTCTGTCCCACACTCTTAGTGTGGCTCACAGGGGGTGTGCTGACAGGGATACTGGGTGTAAGTGAAGTGTGTGACACTTCTTCCTCCTCGTCATCATCAGATGGAACATCAACGTTTTCACGACTTGCAATTCGGGCTTCCTTGATCTCCTTTAGGTGCGCCAACCATTGGACAGTGTGCTGTCTCTTAAGATGACCTCTCTGGCCTCCAGTCCCATAGTTGGTACCAAGCTTACCACGACTAACTGCAAGCTTACAAATGCTACAAATTGCTATGTTTTCCCTTTTTGGGCAAACACTAAAGAAGTCCCAAACTGCAGACTTGAAATGTCTGTGGGGGCCGGAGGAGGCGATACTGGTGGTGGTCGTGCTGCTAATGCCAGATGAAGTGGAGGATGTGTATTGCTGAACTTTAGTACGTTGTGCACTTTCACCAACACTAATTGAGGTCGAGGTGGATGGAGGTCCCTTCTGGCGAGTAAGAAATATGGAAGCGGTAGGTTGTGGTGTACTAGTTAACATCAATGATTGTGGTGTTCCCATTGCCTCCTCGTCGACTTCATCATCACGCTCAGCAGCTTGTCGGGCAGGGTCAAAATGTCTGTTTGCTGCATGCCCGCTGGGGCTTCAGTGACGTTAGTGATGATGACTGCGTCGTCGTCGTGAGAGTCTTCAGCAGCAGGAGTATACTCTACTTCTTGGTGAGCGTCATCATACTCCATAACTATGAGAGTTTCGACGACCTTCCTTTTACGCTTAGCTACCTTTGTCAGATCATGGTGTGCCTCCTCAACCTCACTCTCAGACCGCAGTGGTGCTGGTTCCCAAGTAAGATCCATATCATCAGAAGGAGGTGAGCTTGAAGAAGATGTAGACACCAACACCCTTGATCTTTTCCTTGCTCGGGATGTGGAAGACAATGAATGATCATCAGGAGGAGTGGCTTCCTCGAATGATACCCCGGCTTGATTGTCGATTTCCAGATGTGCCCCTACTTCTGGAGGAACAACTATTGTATCCACTTGTTGTGCCCCTCCATGCACCTCTGCTCGCTCCTCTCCTTTCACATGTACTTGGGCTTGTACTTGCACATGTGATTGTTGTTGCGGCTGTGGTTGTTCAACACTCGTCAGATGAGTTACACAACCTGTGGTGATTGAAGGACATTGCTGCTACTTTCTTGCGATGAGCCAACATCACTGGTCGATGGTGATTGAAAAAGTAGACTGGCTGCCTCTGCAGCACTCAAGGGCTTGGACTTAAGTTGGCATGGGGGTGGTGGCACTGAGCCCAATGGAGCGGGGTGCTACTCCCAGCTTGGTCCCCAGCAGATCCTGCTGCTGCTGCAGGCGTACTTTTTTTTTTATTCCCAAAAAATGTGGCGGGCGGCACACCAGTCTGCTTGGTAACTTGCTTCTTCTGCTCCTTTCTGGCATCTTTCTTGCTAGAGGAGCTACGGGGAACTTTTTTTGGGGCCATCTTCTTCAGATGTCACTCGGAACAGCAGGCCGCAGTTGCACAAGTTGCAGAGTTGTCTGTGGCCACACGTGACGTTGTGCTGCACACACCGCAGCAGGACTTCTTCCTGGCACTGGTGGTTCTCTTGTGCACCTACAAGCAATGGAAGACAGAGGAACATCAGTTATACACCCCAAAAAGTCGACAAAACACACACAATTCTGCACAATCCCAGCCCATCCATGGCCTCAATGGTGTTTAAATTCAAGAAGACACCCCACAGAAAGACTAGGCCCATGCACCACTCACTACCCCTGGGCAAAAGGCCCCACCAGCAGCCCCAAAAAAACGACAAAAACACACAAAATTCTGCACAATCCCAGCCCATCCATGGCCTCAATGGTGTTTAAATTCAAGAAGACACCCCACAGAAAGACTAGGCCCATGCACCACTCACTACCCCTGGGCATAATAGATGAAAGCTAGGCAAAATGGGTGCAGGCCTCAGACACTGCCTCTCTTCAAAATGGTCCCTTGAACCCCAAGCACATGTTGCCTGTACCAGCATTCAAGATGGCCACCACCACCACCCACATGGCCAGTCCACATCAACAGTACACCCCAAAAAAAAAACGAAAAACACACAAAAATCACCACAATCCAATGCCATCCAGGATGTTTACATTAAAGAGAGTGAGACCCTACAGGCAGACTCAGTCCATGCACCACTACCCCTGGGCAAAAGGCCCCACCAGCAGCCCCATAAAAATCGACAAAAAACACAAAATTCAGCACAATCCAAGCCCATCCATGGCCTCAATGGTGTTTAAATACAAGAAGACACCCCACAGAAAGACTAGGCCCATGCAACACTCACTACCCCTGGGAAAAAGGCCCCACCAACAGCCCCAACAAAACGACAAAAAACACAAAATTCTGCACAATCCCAGCCCATCCATGGCCTCAATGGTGTTTAAATTCAAGAAGACACCCCACAGAAAGACTAGGCCCATGCACCCCTCACTACCCCTGGGCAAAAGGCCCCACCAGCAGCCCCAAACAAACGTCAAAAAACACACAAAATTCTGCACAATCCCAGCCCATCCATGGCCTCAATGGTGTTTAAATTCAAGAAGACACCCCACAGAAAGACTAGGCCCATGCACCACTCACTACCCCTGGGCAAAAGGCCCCACCAGCAGCCCCAAAAAAACGACAAAAAACACAACATTCTGCACAATCCCAGCCCATCCATGGCCTCAATGGTGTTTAAATTCAAGAAGACACCCCACAGAAAGACTAGGCCCATGCACCACTCACTACCCCTGGGCAAAAGGCCCCACCAGCAGCCCCAAAAAATGACAAAAAACACAAAATTCTGCACAATCGCAGCCCATCCATGGCCTCAATGGTGTTTAAATTCAAGAAGACACCCCACAGAAAGACTAGGCCCATGCACCACTCACTACCCCAGGGCATAATGGATGAAAGCTAGGCAAAATGGGTGCAGGCCTCAGACACTGCCTCTCTTCAAAATGGCCCCTTGAACCCCAAGCACATGTTGCCTGTACCAGCACTCAAGATGGCCACCACCACCACCCACATGGCCAGTCCACATCAACAGTACACCCCAAAAAAAATACGAAAAACACACAAAAATCACCACAATCCAATGCCATCCAGGATGTTTACATTAAAGAGAGTGAGATCCCACAGGCAGACTCAGTCCATGCACCACCACCCCTGGGCAAAAGGCCCCACCATCAGCCCCCAAAAAATCGACAAAAACCACAAAATTCAGCACAATCCCAGCCCATCCATGGCCTCAATGGTATTTAAATTCAAGAAGACACCCCACAGAAAGACTAGGCCCATGCACCACTCACTACCCCTGGGCAAAAGGCCCCACCAGCAGCCCCAAAAAAATGACAAAAAACACAAAATTCTGCACAATCCCAGCCCATCCATTGCCTCAATGGTGTTTAAAATCAAGAAGACACCCCACAGAAAGACTAGGCCCATGCACCACTCACTACCCCTGGGCAAAAGGCCCTACCAGCAGCCCCAAAAAAACGACAAAAAACACACAAAATTCTGCACAATCCCAGCCCATCCATGGCCTCAATGGTGTTTAAATTCAAGAAGACACCCCACAGAAAGACTAGGCCCATGCACCACTCACTACCCCTGGGCAAAAGGCCCCACCAGCAGCCCCAAAATAACGACAAAAAACACAAAATTCTGCACAATCCAAGCCCATCCATGGCCTCAATGGTGTTTAAATTCAAGAAGACACCCCACAGAAAGACTAGGCCCATGCACCAC
This sequence comes from Lissotriton helveticus, assembly GCF_964261635.1. Classification (NCBI taxonomy): domain Eukaryota; kingdom Metazoa; phylum Chordata; class Amphibia; order Caudata; family Salamandridae; genus Lissotriton; species Lissotriton helveticus. The sequence continues at coordinate 2,656,031 of NW_027611666.1, forward strand.
TCACTACCCCTGGGCAAAAGGCCCCACCAGCAGCCCCAAAACAAACGACAAAAAACACAAAATTCAGCACAATCCCAGCCCATCCATTCCCTCAATGGTGTTTAAATTCAAGAAGACACCCCACAGAAAGACTAGGCCCATGCACCACTCACTACCCCTGGGCATAATGGATGAAAGCTAGGCAAAATGGGTGCAGGCCTCAGACACTGCCTCTCTTCAAAATGGCCCCTTGAACCCCAAGCACATGTTGCCTGTATCAGCACTCAAGATGGCCACCACCACCACCCACATGGCCAGTCCACATCAACAGTACACCCCAAAAAAAAAAAACACACAGAAATCACCACAATCCAATGCCATCCAGGATGTTTACATTAAAGAGAGTGAGATCCCACAGGCAGACTCAGTCCATGCACCACTATCCCTGGGCAAAAGGCCCCACCAGCAGCCCAAAAAAAATCGACAAAAACCACACAATTCAGCACAATCCCAGCCCATCCATGGCCTCAATGGTGTTTAAATTCAAGAGGACACCCCACAGAAAGACCAGGCCCATGCAAAACTCACTACCCCTGGGCAAAAGGCCCCACCAGCAGCCCCAAAAAAACGACAAAAACACAAGATTCTGCACAATCCCAGCCTATCCATGGCCTCAATGGTGTTTAAATTTATGAAGACACCCCACAGAAAGACTAGGCCCATGCACCACTCACTACCCCTGGGCAAAAGGCCCCACCAGCAGCCCCAAAAAAACGACAAAAAACACACAAAATTCTGCACAATCCCAGCCCATCCATGGCCTCAATGGTGTTTAAATTCAAGAAGACACCCCACAGAAAGACTAGGCCCGTGCACCACTCACTACCCCTGGGCAAAAGCCCCACCAGCAGCCCCAAAAAACCGACAAAAAACACACAAAATTCTGCACAATCCCAGCCCATCCATGGCCTCAATGGTGTTTAAATTCAAGAAGACACCCCACAGAAAGACTAGGCCCGTGCACCACTCACTACCCCTGGGCAAAAGCCCCACCAGCAGCCCCAAAAAAACGACAAAAAACACACAAAATTCTGCACAATCCCAGACCATCCATGGCCTCAATGGTGTTTAAATTCAAGAAGACACCCCACAGAAAGACTAGGCCCATTCACCACTCACTACCCCTGAGCATAATGGATGAAAGCTAGGCAAAATGGGTGCAGGCCTCAGACACTGCCTCTCTTCAAAATTGCCCCATGAACCCCAAGCACATGTTGCCTGTACCAGCACTCAAGATGGCCACCACCAACACCCACATGGCCAGTCCACATCAACAGTACACCCCCAAAAAAAACGAAAAACACACAAAAATCACCACAATCCAATGCCATCCAGGATGTTTACCTTAAAGAGAGTGAGACCCCACAGGCACACTCAGTCCATGCACCACTACCCCTGGGCAAAAGGCCCCAACAGCAGCCCCAAAAAATCGACAAAAAACACAAAAATCAGCACAATTCCAGCCCATCCATGGCCTCAATGATGTTTAAATTCAACAAAACAGTTGTATCATGCACCCATAACCAACCCTGGTCCTACTGGATACTGTGGCTACCCACAATATATTTTATTTAATGTTCTGAAAAAGTTCCACAATTGTAGTTGCAGCAACTGTAATGCCCCAAACAAACTTACTTGTGAAAGTTGATTTCTAATCCAAATGTGATCCAAAGAAAGTCTAAAAGAGCTCAAATCCAAATATCCAGCAGCACCCACAAAAAGTAATCCTTCCAGGTCAAGGTCCAAATGAAAGTGACCAGCACATGAAGAAAGCACTGGGAGGAGCCTGCTAGACAGGAACAGGAAGTTGGAGACTGTGGGGCACTTCCTTCCTCCCCCCCCCCCAAATAATGGATTCCTTGCAAAAAAAAGTGCAGGCAAATGTCAACCTGAGGAGTGATTCTGATCAAAATCATCATTTTCTGAAGGTTTATGCTGTTTGCTGGTGGATTTCTTGTGCAGAATTGCAAAATCTCTAACTCGCGAGTGCAAGATTGTTCCTGCCCGCCGCACCTACATGTTCGCAATTGCGAACTCTCGCGATGCGTGCTGTGCAAGGTGGTGGCAAGCCGCGATTACGTATTCGCGGGTGCCAAACTCCCGCGGGATTCCGAAGCAAGATCCAAAATGGCGCAGCACTCGCAAAATATCGAGAAAAACAACTCGGCAAACGCTGAATGACGCAAAGTGAACACCGCGCGCCGCAATATTGTATCACCAAGCAAAAAAATCCGCCGCGTGCGGATTTGCGGATTTTCGGCAAATTCGCTAGAGTTCGCGGATTGCGAATTTGCCGAAAATCCGCAAAATCCGCGAGCGGAACGGATTTTACCCCCATGCTTAATGCTGGTGTGTATTTGGTAACAGCGCAGTATGGATGCTGGTGTTTATTTGGTGTCAGCAAAGTGTGGATGCAGGTTTGTAGTTGGTAACAGTGCATAACAGTGCAGTATGGATGCTGTTGTGTATTTTGTAACAGTGCAGTATGGATGCTGGTGTGTAGTTGGTGACAACGCAATGTGGATTCTGGCATGTATTTGGTAACAGCGCAGTATGGATGCTGGTGTGTATTTGGTAACAGTGCAGTATGGATGCTGGTGTGTAGTTGGTAACAACGCAATGTGGATGCTGGCATGTATTTGGTAACAGTGCAGGATGGATGCTGGTGTGTATTTGGTTACAGTGCAGTATGGATGCTAGTGTGTATTTGGTGACAGTGCAGTATGGATGCTGGTTTGTATTTGGTAAAATCGCAGTATGGATGCTGGTGTGTATTTGGTATCAGCGCAGTATGGAAGCTGGTGTGCATTCGGTAACAGTGCAGTATGGATGCTGGTGTGTATTTGCCGAAAATCCGCGAGCGGAACGGATTTTACCCCCATGCTTAATGCTGGTGTGTATTTGGTAACAGCGCAGTATGGATGCTGGTGTTTATTTGGTGTCAGCAAAGTGTGGATGCTGGTTTGTAGTTGGTAACAGTGCATAACAGTGCAGTATGGATGCTGTTGTGTATTTTGTAACAGTGCAGTATGGATGCTGGTATGTAGTTGGTGACAACGCAATGTGGATTCTGGCATGTATTTGGTAACAGCGCAGTATGGATGCTGGTGTGTATTTGGTAACAGTGCAGTATGGATGCTGGTGTGTAGTTGGTAACAACGCAATGTGGATGCTGGCATGTATTTGGTAACAGTGCAGGATGGATGCTGGTGTGTATTTGGTTACAGTGTAGTATGGATGCTGGTGTGTATTTGGTGACAGTGCAGTATGGATGCTGGTTTGTATTTGGTAAAATCGCAGTATGGATGCTGGTGTGTATTTGGTATCAGCGCAGTATGGAAGCTGGTGTGCATTCGGTAACAGTGCAGTATGGATGCTGGTGTGTATTTGGCAACAGCGCAGTACGGATGCTGGTGTGTAGTTAGTAACAGTGCAGTATGGATGATGGTGTGTATTTGGTAACAGCGCAGTATAGATGCTGGTGTGTATTTGGTAACAGCAAAGTATTGATGCTGGTGTGTAGTTGGTAACAGTGCAGTATGGACGCTGGCGTGTATTTGGTAACAGTGCAGTATGGATGCTGGTGTGTAGTTCGTAACAACGCAATGTGGATGTTGGCAAGCATTTGGTAAAAGCACAGTACGGATGCTGGTGTGTATTTGGTAACAGTGCAGTATGGATGCTGGCTTTTATTTTGTAACAGTGCAGTATGGATGCTGGTGTGTAGTTGGTAACAACGCAATGTGGATGCTGGCATGTATTTGGTAACAGTGCAGTATGGATGCTGGTATGTATTTGGTAACAGTGCAGTATAGATGCTGGTGTGTATTTGGTAATAGTGCAGTAAGGATGCTGGTGTTTATTTGGTAACACTGCAGTATGAATGCTGGTGTGTAGTTTGTAACAATGCAATGTGGAAGCTGGCATGTATTTGGTAACAGTGCAGTAAGGAAGCTGGTGTGCATTCGGTAACAGTGCAGTATGGATGCTGCCGTGTATTTGGTAACAGCGCAGTACGGATGCTCTTGCGTATTTGGTAACAGTGCAGTATGGATGCTGGCGTGTATTTGGTAACAGCGCAGTATGGATGATGGTGTGTATTTGGTAACAGCGCAGTATGGATGCTGGCGTGTATTTGGTAACAGCACAGTATGGATGATGGTGTGTATTTGGTAACAGCGCAGTATGGATGCTGGCGTGTATTTGATAACAGTGCAGTATGGATGCTGGAGTGTAGTTGTTAACAATGCAATGTAGATGCTGGTAAATATTTGTTAACAGCGCAGTGTAGATGCTGGGGTGTATTTCATAACAGTGCAGTATGGATGCTTGTGTGTATTTAGTAACAGCGCTGTACGGATGCTGGCGTGTATTTGGTAACAGTGCAGTATGGATGCTTTTGTGTATTTGGTATCAGCGCAGTATGGAAGCTGGTGTGCATTCGCTAACAGTGCAGTATGGATGGGATGCTGGTGTGTCTTTGGTAACAGCACAGTGTGGATGATGGTTTGTATTTGGTAACAGCGCAGTAATGATGATGGTGTGTATTTGGTAACAGCGCAGTACGGATGCTGGTGTGTATTTAGTAACAGTGCAGTATGGATGATGGTGTGTATTTGGTAACAGTGCAGTATGGATGCTGGTGTGTAGTTGGTAACAACGCAATGTGGATGCTGGCGTGTATTTGGTGTCACTGCGGTCTGGATACTGGTGTGTAGTTGTTAACAACGCAATGTGGATGCTGGCAAGTATTTGGTAACAGCGCAGAATAGATGCTGGTCTGTATTTGGTAACAGTGCACTATGGATGCTGGTGTGTATTTGGTAACAACGCAATGTGGATGCTGGCATGTATTTGGTAACAGTGCAGGATGGATGCTGGTGTGTATTTGGTTACAGTGCAGTATGGATGCTGGTGTGTATTTGGTGACAGTGCAGTATGGATGCTGGTTTGTATTTGGTAAAATCGCAGTATGGATGCTGGTGTGTATTTAGTAACAGCACTGTACGGATGCTGGTGTGTATTTAGTAACAGTGCAGTGTGGATGATGGTTTGTATTTGGTAACAGCGCAGTATGGATGATGGTGTGTATTTGGTAACAGCGCAGTACGGATGCTGGTGTGTATTTAGTAACAGTGCAGTATGGATGATGGTGTGTATTTGGTAAAAGTGCAGTATGGATGCTGGTGTGTAGTTGGTAACAACGCAATGTGGATGCTGGCGTGTATTTGGTGTCACTGCGGTCTGGATACTGGTGTGTAGTTGTTAACAACGCAATGTGGATGCTGGCAAGTATTTGGTAACAGCGCAGAATAGATGCTGGTCTGTATTTGGTAACAGTGCACTATGGATGCTGGTGTGTATTTGGTAACAGTGCAGTATGGATGCTGGTGTGTATTTGGTATCAGCGCAGTATGGAAGCTGGTGTGCATTCGGTAACAGTACAGTATGGATGCTGGTGTGTATTTGGTAACAGCGCTTTATGGATGCTGGTTTGTATTTGGTAACAGTGTAGTATGGATGCTGGCGTGTATTTGGTAACAGCGCAGAATAGATGCTGGTCTGTATTTGGTAACAGTGCACTATGGATGCTGGTGTGTATTTGGTAACAGTGCAGTATGGATGCTGGTGTGTATTTGGTATCAGCGCAGTATGGAAGCTGGTGTGCATTCGGTAACAGTACAGTATGGATGCTGGTGTGTATTTGGTAACAGCGCTTTATGGATGCCGGTTTGTATTTGGTAACAGTGTAGTATGGATGCTGGCGTGTATTTGGTAACAGCGCAGTATGGATGCTGGCGTGTATTTTGTAACAGCGCAGTATGGATGCTGGTGTGTATTTGGTAACAGCGAAGTATGGATGCTGGTGTGTATTTGGTAGCAGTGCAGTCTGGATGCTGGAGTGTAGTTGTTAACAACGCAATGTGGATGCTGCCAAGTATTTGTTAACAGCGCAGTATAGATGCTGGTGTGTATTTGGTAACAGTGCAGTATGGATGCTGGTGTGCATTTAGTCACGTTGCAGTACGGATGCTGGCGTGTATTTGGGAACAGTGCAGTATGGATGCTTTTGTGTATTTGGTATCAGCGCAGTATGGAAGCAGTTTTGCATTCGGTAACAGTGCAGTATGGATGCTGGTGTGTATTTGGTAACAGCACAGTACGGATGCTGGTGTGTATTTAGTAACAGTGCAGTGTGGAAGCTGGTGTGCATTCGGTAACAGTGCAGTATGGATGCTGCCGTGTATTTGGTAACAGCGCAGTACGGATGCTCTTGCGTATTTGGTAACAGTGCAGTATGGATGCTGGCGTGTATTTGGTAACAGCGCAGTATGGATGCTGGCGTGTATTTGGTAACAGCACAGTATGGATGATGGTGTGTATTTGGTAACAGCGCAGTATGGATGCTGGTGTGTATTTGATAACAGTGCAGTATGGATGCTGGAGTGTAGTTGTTAACAATGCAATGTAGATGCTGGTAAGTATTTGTTAACAGCGCAGTGTAGCTGCTGGGGTGTATTTCATAACAGTGCAGTATGGATGCTTGTGTGTATTTAGTAACAGCGCTGTATGGATGCTGGCGTGTATTTGGTAACAGTGCAGTATGGATGCTTTTGTGTATTTGGTATCAGCGCAGTATGGAAGCCGGTGTGCATTCGCTAACAGTGCAGTATGGATGGGATGCTGGTGTGTCTTTGGTAACAGCACAGTACGGATGCTGGTGTGTATTTAGTAACAGTGCAGTGTGGATGATGGTTTGTATTTGGTAACAGCGCAGTATGGATGATGGTGTGTATTTGGTAACAGTGCAGTACGGATGCTGGTGTGTATTTAGTAACAGTGCAGTATGGATGATGGTGTGTATTTGGTAACAGTGCAGTATGGATGCTGGTGTGTAGTTGTTAACAACGCAATGTGGATGCTGGCGTGTATTTGGTGTCACTGCGGTCTGGATACTGGTGTGTAGTTGTTAACAACGCAATGTGGATGCTGCCAAGTATTTGTTAACAGCGCAGTATAGATGCTGGTGTGTATTTGGTAACAGTGCAGTATGGATGCTGGTGTGAATTTAGTCACGTTGCAGTACGGATGCTGGTGTGTATTTGGGAATAGTGCAGTATGGATGCTTTTGTGTATTTGGTATCAGCGCAGTATGGAAGCAGTTTTGCATTCGGTAACAGTGCAGTATGGATGCTGGTGTGTATTTGGTAACAGCACAGTACGGATGCTGGTGTGTATTTAGTAACAGTGCAGTGTGGATGATGGTTTGCATTTGGTAACCGCGCAGTATGGATGCTGGTGTGTATTTGGTAACAGTGCAGTATGGATGCTGGTGTGTATTTAGTATCATTGCAGTATGGATGATGGTGTGTATTTGGTAACAGTGCAGTATGGATACTGGCGTGTATTTGGTATCAGTGCTGTATGGATGCTGGTGTGTAGTTGGTAACAACGCAATGTGGATGCTGGCGTGTATTTGGTATCAGTGCAGTCTGTATACTGGTGTGTAGTTGTTAACAACGCAATGTGGATGCTGGCAAGTATTTGGCAACAGCGCAGTATGGATGCTGGTGTGTATTTGGTAACAGTGCAGTGTGGATGATGGTTTGTATTTGGTAACAGCGCAGTATGGATGATGGTGTGTATTTGGTAACAGCGCAGTACGGATGCTGGTGTGTATTTAGTAACAGTGCAGTATGGATGATGGTGTGTATTTGGTAGCAGTGCAATATGGATGCTGGTGTGTAGTTGGTAACAACGCAATGTGGATGCTGGCGTGTATTTGGTGTCAGTGCAGTCTGGATACTGGTGTGTAGTTGTTAACAACGCAATGTGGATGCTGGCAAGTATTTGGTAACAGCGCAGAATAGATGCTGGTGTGTATTTGGTAACAGTGCACTATGGATGCTGGTGTGTATTTGGTAACAGTGCAGTATGGATGCTGGTGTGTATTTGGTATCAGCGCAGTATGGAAGCTGGTGTGCATTCAGTAACAGTACAGTATGGATGCTGGTGTGTATTTTGTAACAGCGCTTTATGGATGCTGGTTTGTATTTGGAAACAGTGTAGTATGGATGCTGGCGTGTATTTGGTAACAGCGCAGTATGGATGCTGGCGTGTATTTTGTAACAGCGCAGTATGGATGCTGGTGTGTATTTGGTAACAGCGCAGTATGGATGCTGGTGTGTATTTGGTATCAGCGCAGTATGGAAGCTGGTGTGCATTCGGTAACAGTACAGTATGGATGCTGGTGTGTATTTGGTAACAGCGTTTTATGGATGCTGGTTTGTATTTGGTAACAGTGTAGTATGGATGCTGGTGTGTATTTGGTAACAGCGCAGTATGGATGCTGGCGTGTATTTTGTAACAGCGCAGAATGGATGCTGGTGTGTATTTGGTAACAGAGCTTTATGGATGCTGGTTTGTATTTGGTAACAGTGTAGTATGGATGCTGGCGTGTATTTGGTAACAGCGCAGTATGGATGCTGGCGTGTATTTTGTAACAGCGCAGAATGAATGCTGGTGTGTATTTGGTAACAGCGAAGTATGGATGCTGGTGTGTATTTGGTAACAGTGCAGTCTGGATGCTGGAGTGTAGTTGTTAACAACGCAATGTGGATGCTGCCAAGTATTTGTTAACAGCGCAGTATAGATGCTGGTGTGTATTTGGTAACAGTGCAGTATGGATGCTGGTGTGCATTTAGTCACGTTGCAGTACGGATGCTGGCGTGTATTTGGGAACAGTGCAGTATGGATGCTTTTGTGTATTTGGTATCAGCGCAGTATGGAAGCAGTTTTGCATTCGGTAACAGTGCAGTATGGATGCTGGTGTGTATTTGGTAACAGCACAGTATGGATGCTGGTGTGTATTTAGTAACAGTGCAGTGTGGATGATGGTTTGCATTTGATAACAGCGCAGTATGGATGCTGGTGTGTATTTGGTAACAGCGCAGTATGGATGCTGGTGTGTATTTAGTAACAGTGCAGTATGGATGATGGTGTGTATTTGGTAACAGTGCAGTATAGATGCTGGTGTGTATTTGGTTACAGCAAAGTATGGATTCTGGCGTGTATTTGGTAACAGCAAAGTATTGATGCTGGTGTGTAGTTGGTAACAGTGCAGTATGGACGCTGGCGTGTATTTGGTAACAGTGCAGTATGGATGCTGGTGTGTAGTTCGTAACAACACAATGTGGATGCTGGCATGCATTTGGTAAAAGCACAGTACGGATGCTGGTGTGTATTTGGTAACAGTGCAGTATGGATGCTGGCGTTTATTTTGTAACAGTGCAGTATGGATGCTGGTGTGTAGTTGGTAACAACGCAGTATGGATGCTGGTGTGTATTTGGTAACAGTACAGTATGGATGCTGGTGTGTATTTGGTAACAGCGTTTTATGGATGCTGGTTTGTATTTGGTAACAGTGTAGTATGGATGCTGGTGTGTATTTGGTAACAGCGCAGTATGGATGCTGGCGTGTATTTTGTAACAGCGCAGAATGGATGCTGGTGTGTATTTGGTAACAGAGCTTTATGGATTCTGGTTTGTATTTGGTAACAGTGTAGTATGGATGCTGGCGTGTATTTGGTAACAGCGCAGTATGGATGCTGGCGTGTATTTTGTAACAGCGCAGAATGGATGCTGGTGAGTATTTGGTAACAGCGAAGTATGGATGCCGGTGTGTATTTGGTAACAGTGCAGTCTGGATGCAGGAATGTAGTTGTTAACAACGCAATGTGGATGCTGCCAAGTATTTGTTAACAGCGCAGTATAGATGCTGGTGTGTATTTGGTAACAGTGCAGTATGGATGCTGGTGTGCATTATGTCACGTTGCAGTACGGATGCTGGCGTGTATTTGGGAACAGTGCAGTATGGATGCTTTTGTGTATTTGGTATCAGCGCAGTATGGAAGCAGTTTTGCATTCGGTAACTGTGCAGTATGGATGCTGGTTTGTATTTGGTAACAGCACAGTATGGATGCTGGTTTGTATTTGGTAAAATCGCATTATGGATGCTGGTGTGTATTTGGTTTCAGCGCAGTATGGAAGCTGGTGTGCATTCGGTAACAGTGCAGTATGGATGCTGGTGTGTATTTGGCAACAGCGCAGTACGGATGCTGGTGTGTAGTTAGTAACAGTGCAGTATGGATGATGGTGTGTATTTGGTAACAGCGCAGTATAGATGCTGGTGTGTATTTGGTAACAGCAAAGTATTGATGCTGGTGTGTAGTTGATAACAGTGCAGTATGGACGCTGGCGTGTATTTGGTAACAGTGCAGTATGGATGCTGGTGTGTAGTTCGTAACAACGCAATGTGGATGTTGGCATGCATTTGGTCAAAGCACAGTATGGATGCTGGTGTGTATTTGGTAACAGTGCAGTATGGATGCTGGCGTTTATTTTGTAACAGTGCACTATGGATGCTGGTGCGTAGTTGGTAACAACGCAATGTGGATGCTGGCTTGTATTTGGTAACAGTGCAGTATGGATGCTGGTATGTATTTGGTAACAGTGCAGTATAGATGCTGGTGTGTATTTGGTAATAGTGCAGTATGGATGCTGGTGTTTATTTGGTAACACTGCAGTATGAATGCTGGTGTGTAGTTTGTAACAATGCAATGTGGAAGCTGGCATGTATTTGGTAACAGTGCAGTAAAGAAGCTGGTGTGCATTCGGTAACAGTGCAGTATGGATGCTGGTGTGTATTTGGTAACAGCGCAGTACGGATGCTGGTGCGTATTTGGTAACAGTGCAGTATGGATGCTGGTGTGTATTTAGTATCATTGCAGTATGGATGATGGTGTGTATTTGGTAACAGTGCAGTATGGATACTGGCGTGTATTTGGTATCAGTGCTGTATGGATGCTGGTGTGTAGTTGGTAACAACGCAATGTGGATGCTGGCGTGTATTTGGTATCAGTGCAGTCTGTATACTGGTGTGTAGTTGTTAACAACGCAATGTGGATGCTGGCAAGTATTTGGCAACAGCGCAGTATGGATGCTGGTGTGTATTTGGTAACAGTGCAGTGTGGATGATGGTTTGTATTTGGTAACAGCGCAGTATGGATGATGGTGTGTATTTGGTAACAGCGCAGTACGGATGCTGGTGTGTATTTAGTAACAGTGCAGTATGGATGATGGTGTGTATTTGGTAGCAGTGCAATATGGATGCTGGTGTGTAGTTGGTAACAACGCAATGTGGATGCTGGCGTGTATTTGGTGTCAGTGCAGTCTGGATACTGGTGTGTAGTTGTTAACAACGCAATGTGGATGCTGGCAAGTATTTGGTAACAGCGCAGAATAGATGCTGGTGTGTATTTGGTAACAGTGCACTATGGATGCTGGTGTGTATTTGGTAACAGTGCAGTATGGATGCTGGTGTGTATTTGGTATCAGCGCAGTATGGAAGCTGGTGTGCATTCAGTAACAGTACAGTATGGATGCTGGTGTGTATTTTGTAACAGCGCTTTATGGATGCTGGTTTGTATTTGGAAACAGTGTAGTATGGATGCTGGCGTGTATTTGGTAACAGCGCAGTATGGATGCTGGCGTGTATTTTGTAACAGCGCAGTATGGATGCTGGTGTGTATTTGGTAACAGCGCAGTATGGATGCTGGTGTGTATTTGGTATCAGCGCAGTATGGAAGCTGGTGTGCATTCGGTAACAGTACAGTATGGATGCTGGTGTGTATTTGGTAACAGCGTTTTATGGATGCTGGTTTGTATTTGGTAACAGTGTAGTATGAATGCTGGTGTGTATTTGGTAACAGCGCAGTATGGATGCTGGCGTGTATTTTGTAACAGCGCAGAATGGATGCTGGTGTGTATTTGGTAACAGAGCTTTATGGATGCTGGTTTGTATTTGGTAACAGTGTAGTATGGATGCTGGCGTGTATTTGGTAACAGCGCAGTATGGATGCTGGCGTGTATTTTGTAACAGCGCAGAATGAATGCTGGTGTGTATTTGGTAACAGCGAAGTATGGATGCTGGTGTGTATTTGGTAACAGTGCAGTATGGATGCTGGTGTGCATTTAGTCACGTTGCAGTACGGATGCTGGCGTGTATTTGGGAACAGTGCAGTATGGATGCTTTTGTGTATTTGGTATCAGCGCAGTATGGAAGCAGTTTTGCATTCGGTAACAGTGCAGTATGGATGCTGGTGTGTATTTGGTAACAGCACAGTATGGATGCTGGTGTGTATTTAGTAACAGTGCAGTGTGGATGATGGTTTGCATTTGATAACAGCGCAGTATGGATGCTGGTGTGTATTTGGTAACAGCGCAGTATGGATGCTGGTGTGTATTTAGTAACAGTGCAGTATGGATGATGGTGTGTATTTGGTAACAGTGCAGTATAGATGCTGGTGTGTATTTGGTTACAGCAAAGTATGGATTCTGGCGTGTATTTGGTAACAGCAAAGTATTGATGCTGGTGTGTAGTTGGTAACAGTGCAGTATGGACGCTGGCGTGTATTTGGTAACAGTGCAGTATGGATGCTGGTGTGTAGTTCGTAACAACACAATGTGGATGCTGGCATGCATTTGGTAAAAGCACAGTACGGATGCTGGTGTGTATTTGGTAACAGTGCAGTATGGATGCTGGCGTTTATTTTGTAACAGTGCAGTATGGATGCTGGTGTGTAGTTGGTAACAACGCAGTATGGATGCTGGTGTGTATTTGGTAACAGTACAGTATGGATGCTGGTGTGTATTTGGTAACAGCGTTTTATGGATGCTGGTTTGTATTTGGTAACAGTGTAGTATGGATGCTGGTGTGTATTTGGTAACAGCGCAGTATGGATGCTGGCGTGTATTTTGTAACAGCGCAGAATGGATGCTGGTGTGTATTTGGTAACAGAGCTTTATGGATTCTGGTTTGTATTTGGTAACAGTGTAGTATGGATGCTGGCGTGTATTTGGTAACAGCGCAGTATGGATGCTGGCGTGTATTTTGTAACAGCGCAGAATGGATGCTGGTGAGTATTTGGTAACAGCGAAGTATGGATGCCGGTGTGTATTTGGTAACAGTGCAGTCTGGATGCAGGAATGTAGTTGTTAACAACGCAATGTGGATGCTGCCAAGTATTTGTTAACAGCGCAGTATAGATGCTGGTGTGTATTTGGTAACAGTGCAGTATGGATGCTGGTGTGCATTATGTCACGTTGCAGTACGGATGCTGGCGTGTATTTGGGAACAGTGCAGTATGGATGCTTTTGTGTATTTGGTATCAGCGCAGTATGGAAGCAGTTTTGCATTCGGTAACTGTGCAGTATGGATGCTGGTTTGTATTTGGTAACAGCACAGTATGGATGCTGGTTTGTATTTGGTAAAATCGCATTATGGATGCTGGTGTGTATTTGGTTTCAGCGCAGTATGGAAGCTGGTGTGCATTCGGTAACAGTGCAGTATGGATGCTGGTGTGTATTTGGCAACAGCGCAGTACGGATGCTGGTGTGTAGTTAGTAACAGTGCAGTATGGATGATGGTGTGTATTTGGTAACAGCGCAGTATAGATGCTGGTGTGTATTTGGTAACAGCAAAGTATTGATGCTGGTGTGTAGTTGATAACAGTGCAGTATGGACGCTGGCGTGTATTTGGTAACAGTGCAGTATGGATGCTGGTGTGTAGTTCGTAACAACGCAATGTGGATGTTGGCATGCATTTGGTAAAAGCACAGTATGGATGCTGGTGTGTATTTGGTAACAGTGCAGTATGGATGCTGGCGTTTATTTTGTAACAGTGCACTATGGATGCTGGTGCGTAGTTGGTAACAACGCAATGTGGATGCTGGCTTGTATTTGGTAACAGTGCAGTATGGATGCTGGTATGTATTTGGTAACAGTGCAGTATAGATGCTGGTGTGTATTTGGTAATAGTGCAGTATGGATGCTGGTGTTTATTTGGTAACACTGCAGTATGAATGCTGGTGTGTAGTTTGTAACAATGCAATGTGGAAGCTGGCATGTATTTGGTAACAGTGCAGTAAAGAAGCTGGTGTGCATTCGGTAACAGTGCAGTATGGATGCTGGTGTGTATTTGGTAACAGCGCAGTACGGATGCTGGTGCGTATTTGGTAACAATGCAGTATGGATGCTGGCGTGTATTTGGTAACAGCGCAGTATGGATGCTTTTGTGTATTTGGTATCAGCGCAATATGGAAGCTGGTGTGCATTCGCTAACAGTGCAGTATGGATGCTGGTGTGTTTTTGGTAACAGCACAGTACGGATGCTGGTGTGTATTTAGTAACAGTGCAGTGTGGATGATGGTTTGTATTTGGTAACAGCGCAGTATGGATGATGGTGTGTATTTGGTAACAGCGCAGTACGGATGCTGGCGTGTATTTAGTAACAGTGCAGTATGGATGATGGTGTGTATTTGGTAAGAGTGCAGTATGGATGCTGGAGTGTAGTTGTTAACAATGCAATGTAGATGCTGGTAAGTATTTGTTAACAGCGCAGTGTAGATGCTGGGGTGTATTTCATAACAGTGCAGTATGGATGCTTGTGTGTATTTAGTAACAGCGCTGTACGGATGCTGGCGTGTATTTGGTAACAGTGCAGTATGGATGCTTTTGTGTAGTTGGTATCAGCGCAATATGGAAGCTGGTGTGCATTCGCTAACAGTGCAGTATGGATGCTGGTGTGTTTTTGGTAACAGCACAGTACGGATGCTGGTGTGTATTTAGTAACAGTGCAGTGTGGATGATGGTTTGTATTTGGTAACAGCGCAGTATGGATGATGGTGTGTATTTGGTAACAGCGCAGTACGGATGCTGGCGTGTATTTAGTAACAGTGCAGTATGGATGATGGTGTGTATTTGGTAACAGTGCAGTATGGATGCTGGTGTGTAGTTGGTAACAACTCAATGTGGATGCTGGCGTGTATTTGGTGTCACTGCGGTCTGGATACTGGTGTGTAGTTGTTAACAACGCAATGTGGATGCTGGCAAGTATTTGGTAACAGCGCAGAATAGATGCTGGTGTGTATTTGGTAACAGTGCACTATGGATGCTGGTGTGTGTTTGGTAACAGTGCAGTATGGATGCTGGTGTGTATTTGGTATCAGCGCAGTATGGAAGCTGGTGTGCATTCGGTAACAGTACAGTATGGATGCTGGTGTGTATTTGGTAACAGCGCTTTATGGATGCTGGTTTGTATTTGGTAACAGTGTAGTATGGATGCTGGCGTGTATTTGGTAACAGCGCAGTATGGATGCTGGCGTGTATTTTGTAACAGCGCAGTATGGATGCTGGTGTGTATTTGGTAACAGCGAAGTATGGATGCTGGTGTGTATTTGGTAGCAGTGCAGTCTGGATGCTGGAGTGTAGTTGTTAACAACGCAATGTGGATGCTGCCAAGTATTTGTTAACAGCGCAGTATAGATGCTGGTGTGTATTTGGTAACAGTGCAGTATGGATGCTGGTGTGCATTTAGTCACGTTGCAGTACGGATGCTGGCGTGTATTTGGGAACAGTGCAGTATGGATGCTTTTGTGTATTTGGTATCAGCGCAGTATGGAAGCAGTTTTGCTTTCGGTAACAGTGCAGTAAGGATGCCGGTGTGTATTTGGTAACAGCACAGTACGGATGCTGGTGTGTATTTAGTAACAGTGCAGTGTGGATGATGGTTTGCATTTGGTAACAGCGCAGTATGGATGCTGGTGTGTATTTGGTAACAGTGCAGTATGGATGCTGGTGTGTATTTAGTAACAGTGCAGTATGGATGATGGTGTGTATTTGGTAACAGTGCAGTATGGATACTGGCGTGTATTTGGTATCAGTGCTGTATGGATGCTGGTGTGTAGTTGGTAACAACGCAATGTGGATGCTGGCGTGTATTTGGTATCAGTGCAGTCTGGATACTGGTGTGTAGTTGTTAACAACGCAATGTGGATGCTGGCAAGTATTTGGCAACAGCGCAGTATGGATGCTGGTGTGTATTTGGTAACAGTGCAGTGTGGATGATGGTTTGTATTTGGTAACAGCGCAGTATGGATGATGGTGTGTATTTGGTAACAGCGCAGTACGGATGCTGGTGTGTATTTAGTAACAGTGCAGTATGGATGATGGTGTGTATTTGGTAGCAGTGCAGTATGGATGCTGGTGTGTAGTTGGTAACAACGCAATGTGGATGCTGGCGTGTATTTGGTGTCAGTGCAGTCTGGATACTGGTGTGTAGTTGTTAACAACGCAATGTGGATGCTGGCAAGTATTTGGTAACAGCGCAGAATAGATGCTGGTGTGTATTTGGTAACAGTGCAGTATGGATGCTGGTGTGTATTTGGTATCAGCGCAGTATGGAAGCTGGTGTGCATTCGGTAACAGTACAGTATGGATGCTGGTGTGTATCTTGTAACAGCGCTTTATGGATGCTGGTTTGTATTTGGTAACAGTGTAGTATGGATGCTGGTGTGTATTTGGTAACAGCGCAGTATGGATGCTGGCGTGTATTTTGTAACAGCGCAGGATGGATGCAGGTGTGTATTTGGTAACAGAGCTTTATGGATGCTGGTTTGTATTTGGTAACAGTGTAGTATGGATGCTGGCGTGTATTTGGTAACAGCGCAGTATGGATGCTGGCGTGTATTTTGTAACAGCGCAGAATGGATGCTGGTGTGTATTTGGTAACAGCAAAGTATGGATGCTGGTGTGTATTTGGTAACAGTGCAGTCTGGATGCTGGAGTGTAGTTGTTAACAACGCAATGTGGATGCTGCCAAGTATTTGTTAACAGCGCATGTGAGAAGTTGGCCTGGTAGGGGATGTTTCCAATTCTGGAACCACCTACTACCTGACCAAACAATCCCTTATGGTGTCTGGTTGTAAGTCAACCTTATTAGACAAGCTATCCTAGGGGTAGCATGGACTAAGCAGCCTAAAGGCTTAACTTAAGAGGTCGTGTTAAGCGAGCTGTTTTACCACATACAATCCTGTAATACCAAATGAAAGGACACCACACAAGTATATATTATAAAAATATATGTGTTTATTACTAAAAACAATCCCCAGTATTCTTTATGAATAAAGGGGCACAAGCGTTAAATCAAAAGCACTGTTTAAACATACAAGTTGCACAATTATGGATGAGGGCGGGTGGCCACTCAAACCATATACTAAACAAGTGGTATAAGAGAGGCCACTCGAACAGTGGTTAGGCCTAGGGCCTAGGGAATCGCTGGGAGCAGTCAGGACAAGCAATGCTGAAGTCGGGAATGGCCCTCGGGATTCGGGAGATGTGCGGAAAGCGCACGCATGCACCAATGTTAACCAATGGTGCGTAAAAGTCATAGAGTTAAAGTTTAAGGACACTTCCGCTGAACCTAGAGGAACAAAACTTAACACACAGACCCTAGAGGTGTGCACCAGTGTGGGAACACCGGCGGAGCAAAGTTACCTCACCCACAGGAAGTGGGTGCACAGGGTCGAAGTGGCGTCGGGTTTTGACACGCAGGCTCTTGGTGCTTGGAGCTGAAAGGGCTGCAGGCAGGGTGAAGACGAAGTGTCCGGTGGAGTCCAAGGGTGGACTCAAGTTGTAGAGTACCTGAAAGCAGAGGGGACAGAGTCTGGGTCACTCAGCAGTGACCAGGGTGGAACCAGGACGGAACCAGGCAATGTCGGGCGCAATCAGGTGGTCGTCGAGGAGCTTCTCTCCGCTGTCACGTGGGCTCTGGGGCATCTGCGACGTCCAGGAGCAGGTCACAATCTGTCCCACGCAGGCTCTCACCGTCGGTGCAGTCGGCTTCAAGTTTGGAGCAAACAAGCCTTGGTAAGAGCAATCCACGCGGGATCGGAAGATTGCTTCTCACTCGGACCAGAAGGGTCAGAGTCGGGGCTCCTTTTCAGGGGAGCTGGTGTGGATCTGGAGCAACCAGATTCACGAGTCTTCTTTGTAGTTTCGTCGGCACAGGGACCACTAGCCAGCTGGCAAGTGACCGGGCCAACGCGTTGAGCCAAATAGAGCCAAAGGGCCCCACGCAGCACTCGTCGAGTGTGGAGGGCTGAACTTCGGCTCAGGAGCAGATCAGGGTGGGGGCTTCTCAAACTCCGGTGCACAGCTTCGAGGGTCACTCGTGGGCTGCACGGTCAGCGTCTTGTGGTCAATTCAAGATGGCATGCCCCACGCTTCCGGTCGCCTCCACGGGTCTCAGCTTTGCAGGGACTGTGGATCGGGCTGTTGGAAGGCAGGCAAGCTTGATCTCGTTGATCTCAGTCGCTCGAGCTCCGGCGGGAACTGCAACTAAGTAGACGTCGAGGGCTGGATGGTGCCTGCTGCTGCAGGGTGGTCACTCCTTGACCACAAGGGAGATTCTTCGGGCTTCCACGATGAGATGGAGGGCGAAGGGTCCAGAATTGCGTTTCAAATGTTTCTTCCAGGAAATCTGATGTGCATTGGCACTGCTCCCACTCTTATTCCAATCTGGGGGGCGTGATTACCTGCTAGGTCCCCTCCTATGGGTGGGACCCAGGAAGTGGGTGGATACACCCCCTTCCTTTGATCCAGGCCGCCCTGGCACGAGGGCTGGAGTGCCCCAGAACCGGTTTGGCCGGATTATGCAAGGGGCAGCCTTGTGCGCCCCAGGCAGTGTCTGGTTTCTTTCAAACCTCCCTGCTACAATACACTATCTCCTGTCTGGAGGGTGGTGACACCCTCCTGTGACAGGAAACCCTTTGTCCAGACCCCATCTGCTGAGTTTCGGTCAACTGCAGGGGTCCAGACATTTGTCTGTGGCAGAGGCATCCATTTTGTGGATCTTAAGGTCTTTGGAGAAATTAACCGCATTTAGTAAAGGAACATGTCTTACCCCTCTAGAGGGGTGGAATGCCATCCCCGTCGCCAGAACTGGCGAGGGGATGGTATTCCAAAGCGTATGACACCTTACACGACATGTTTTGATAAAGCCAAACCAAAGTTGCTAAATAACCGCGAGGATTATAAGGCACTTAATAGTATATGGTATGGCATTATCCTGAAACAGCTTAGGGATTTGTTCCCGACGGCTGCAGACAGGCTCAGCTCATGCTAGAGCTCCATCTCACATAAAACCATGCACCCAGCCTCCAGGATTGGTGAGGCCTGACTATAGGAGTGGCTCACAGGTTTACATGTGTCCAGATATAGGTTTAGACATAGGTATACTATATCTAAGCAAGGGGTGTGTACACCACCTTACCCCAGCTGAGTGATCAGCCAGTTGTGTCAATTTAAGAACCAGCCAGGGGTGGCAAAAGATATGCTGCAGCCCCTGGTAGGCCTTAGTGGCTCCTATGCCCTGTGCACCTATAGTGCCTTCTACAGGGGCTGACAAGGAGTCCATTTCCAATTGGTATGTGCCTATAGCACATGTGTCATTAATTTAGTGAGAGAACAGCAGGCTGGGGGTCTGATCAGCAGGCCCACAGCCTCAGTAGTCGAAAACCAGTGAAGCAAAAAGCAAAAATTTGGGGTGACCATAGGATAGCAGACCCTACTCTCCTACACAACCCCCCCCAAACGCAGGGACATTAAACTAACCTTGACCAGATAAGTCTTCATGTTCTAAGTGGAAGTACCTGGAGAGACCATCTGCATTACCATGGTCAGTCCCTGGGCGGTGCTCCACTGTAAAGTCCATCCCATGTAGGGAAATGGACCACCTGAGCAGTTTGGGATTTTCACCCTTCATCTGATTAAGCCATAAGAGGGGCTTATGGTCTGTCTGCACCAGGAAGTGAGTTCCAAACAAGTAGGACCTCAACTTCTTTAATGCCCAAACCACAGCAAAGGCCTCCCTCTCAATGGCTGACCAACGTTTCTCTCTGGGAGTCAGCCTCCTGCTAATGAAAGCAATAGGCTGGTCTTGACCATCTTGATTAAGTTGTGAGAGCACAGCTCCCACCCCCAACTCAGAAGCATCTGTCTGAACAATGAACTGTTTGGAGTAGTCAGGACTCTTTAGGATAGGTGCAGAGCACATGGCCTTTTTCAGGTCTTCAAATGCCTTCTGACAGCTAACTGTCCACTGAACCTTTTTTGGCATCTTCTTGGATGTCAAGTCATTTAATGGTGTCACTATAGACCCATAGTTTTTCACAAACTTTCTGTAATACCCAGTCAGGCCCAAGAAGGCCCTGACTTGTGTCTGGGTAACTGGAGGAGCCCAGTCCTGTATGGCCTGGATTTTGCTTTCCAGTGGCTGAACCTGGCCTCCACCTACTAGGTGGCCCAGGTATACAACCTTACTCTGCCCTATCTGGCACTTTGTGGCCTTGATAGTTAAGCCTGCCTTTTGCAGGGCCTCCAAAACTTTCTTCAGGTGGATCAGGTGATCCTCCCAGGTGGAGCTAAAGACAGCAATATCATCTAGATAAGCTGCACAAAAGTCATCCAACCCAGTAAGGACTTGGTTCACCAACCTTTGGAAAGTGGCAAGTGCATTCTTCAAACCAAAGGGCATTACCACAAACTGATAATGTCCACTAGGGGTAGAGAATGCTGTTTTGGCTTTTGACTCCTCAGCTAGTCTGATTTGCCAGTAGCCAGCTGTCAGATCAAATGTGCTCAGAAACTTGGCAGAAGCCAATCTGTCAATGAGCTCATCTGCTCTTGGAATGGGGTGAGCATCTGTCCTAGTGACAGCATTGAGACCCCTGTAATCCACGCAAAACCTCATTTCTCTCTTTCCATCTTGGGTATGAGGTTTTGGCACCAGGACTACTGGGCTGGCCCATGGGCTCTCTGATGGCTCAATCACTCCAAGCTCCAACATCTTTTGCACCTCAGCCTTGATGCAATCCCTGACATGATCAGGTTGCCTGTAGATCTTATTCTTGACAGGCAGACTGTCACCAGTGTCCACAACATGGGTACACCAGTCAGTCTGGCTGGGTGTGAGTGAAAACATTTGCCTGTGAGCCTGCAAAACTTGTCTGCAGTCCCTCTGTTGCTGGTCAGTGAGGCTGCCTTCCAAGGCTACTCCATCAACTGAACCATCATCAGGGTTCTGAGAAAGCAGGTCTGGGAGAGGGTCACTCTCTTCCTCCTGTTCCCCATCTGTGGCCATGAGCAAGCTCATGTCCTCCCTGTCCACAAATGCTTTCAAGCGATTCACATGGATTACCCTGTGAGGGCTCCTGGGTGTTCCAAAGTCTACCAAGTAGGTGACTTCCCCCTTCTTCTCAATAATAGGATAGGGTCCACTCCATTTGTCTTGGAGTGCTGCTGGAGCCACTGGCTCCAGTACCCATACCTTCTGTCCTGGTTGGAACTCTACCAGCACAGCCTTTTGGTCATGCCAAGCTTTCTGCAATTCTTGGCTGGCCTCCAGGTTTTTGGATGCTCTTTCCATGTACTCAGCCATCCTGGAGCGGAGACCAAGTACATAGTCCACTATGTCTAGTTTGGGCTTTTTGAGAGGTAACTCCCATCCTTCCTTCACCAAACACAATGGACCTCTCACAGGGTGGCCAAACAAAAGTTCAAAAGGGCTGTAGCCAACCCCCTTCTGTGGGACCTCTCTGTAAGCAAAGAGCAGGCAGGGTAAAAGAATGTCCCATTTCCGCCTGAGCTTCTCTGGTAATCCTTTTATCATGCCTTTAAGGGTCTTGTTAAATCTCTCCACAAGCCCATTGCATTGTGGATGATATGGGGTGGTAAACTTATAGTTTACTCCACATTCCTTCCACATTGCTTTCAGATAGCTGGACATAAAATTCGTCCCTCTATCTGATAGTACCTCCTTAGGAAAGCCCACTCTTGAGAAAACTGCAATGAGGGCTTTTGCCACCACAGGTGCTGTGGTGGTCCTTAGGGGAATAGCCTCTGGATACCTGGTGGCATGATCCACTACCACCAGTATGAATCTGTTCCCAGATGCTGTTTGGGGGTCCATTGGACCCACAATATCAATTCCAACTCTCTCAAAGGGGACCCCCACCACAGGTAGTGGTATTAGGGGGGCCTTTGTTGTGCCACCTGACTTACCACTGGCTTGGCAAGTGACACAGGAGCGACAAAACTCCTTGACATCCTCTGACATGTGAGGCCAGTGAAAGTGTGGAACAAGCCTGTCCCACGTCTTGTTCTGGCCTAAGTGTCCTGCAAGGGGAATATCATGGGCCAAGGTAAGAAGGAATCCCCTAAACTGCAGAGGTATGACCAACCTCCTGGTCATGCCAGGCTTGGGGTCTCTAGCCTCTGAGTAAAGGAGTCCCTCATCCCAATACACAGTATGGGTACCTTTGGCATCCCCAGCAGCCTCAGCAGCAGCCTGCTGTCTGAGGGGTTCAAGGGAAGGGCAATCTAATTGAGCCTGCCTCAGGTCTGCCCTTGAGGGTCCCCCTGTCCCCAGAAACTCAACCTGGTCAGGTTCAAGCTCCTCTGAGACAGTCTCCTCTTGGACTGCAGAATCAGTTTCCTCTGAAACTTGATCCTCAACCTGGGGCAAGGTGGAAGGCTGGGCCTTTCCTCTCTTGCTCCTTCTCTTGGGTTGTGGCTGGTCTATTGTCTCAAGATCCACCACTGGTTCAGGAAGGCACTTCTTAGCCTGAGCCCTTGTCATGGCAAGGACATGCTCTGAAATCCCTAGCATTTCTGCATGAGTCCTGTACTCCACTTCTGACCATGCTGAGCTTTCAAGGTCATTGCCTAACAGACAGTCTACTGGTAGGTCTGCACTCACCACAACCTTCTTTAGGCCATCAACCCCTCCCCAGGAGAAGTTCACAACTGCCACACTATGGGAGGTAGTGGAGTTGCTGGTGTTGGTTACTAGGTAGCTCTCTCCTAGTACAATCTGTCCAGGGTCCACAAAGTCAGGTGTCACCATGGTGACACTGGCACATGTGTCCCTGTATGCTTGAGCCAGTTTCTCATTAATTAAGGGAGTCTGCCTGTATTTGCCCAGGTTAGTGGGGCTTACTGCAGTGGGCAACTCAATGTCCACATCATACAGGAGAACTGCCTGTGTAGGGACTCTGACTAGGCCAGATCCTACTTCAATACCCAGGGTCAACCCAGCTACACCCTTGGACTGTGTTCCACCACTGCTTACCGCACTTGGGGTTGCAGTTGCTTTAGGAGCTGTAGTGGTGGGAACTGGATTTGCCTTGGTGCACTCACTGCCCCAGTGTGAAACTGATTTGCAGGTATTACACCAAGGTGTCTTTGGACCTTTGTTCTTCTTCTTCTTGTTACCATTTTGGGAACCACCCTCCTTACTATTAGTTTGGGGGCCTGAAGACTTCTGGTCTTTTTCTTTATCTTTCTGATTCTGATTACCACCCTTCTGGTCTGTTTTCTTCTGGTCACCACCTTGGTTCTGGGGTTTCTGCTTAATCCTTGTTCTGACCCATTTGTCTGCCTTCTTTCCCAATTCTTGGGGAGAGGTCAGATCAGAGTCAATAAGGTATTGATGCAACAGCTGGTTTGTACAGTTATTAAGGATCTGTTCTCTCATCATAAGATTGTACAATCCTGTATAGTCTGAAACTTTACTTCCCTGCAACCAACCCTCCAAAGCCTTAGTGGCACACTCAACGAAATCAGTCCAGTCTTGAGTCTGTGCTTTCTGGGTGTCTCTGAACAACAACCTGTATTGCTCAGTGGTTAGGCCATACCCTTCAATGAGAGCACTCTTCAAAACAGAGTAGTTTTTGGCATCCTCAGGTCTAACTGTGAGGAGCCTGTCCCTCCCTTTCTCAGAAAAGGAGTACCACAAAATTGCAGCCCACTGTTCCTCAGGAACCTGCTGTACCATGCAGGCTCTCTCAAGAGCAGTCATCCATTTGTGGATGTCATCCCCTTCTTTGAAGGGGGCCACAATTTTAGTCAGGTTTCTATTGTCATAGGCCCTGTCTTTTTCTCTTGGAAAATTGCTGCCACCAGTGACATCTAAGCCACTTAATTTCTGCTCTCTTGCCAAGGCAAGTTTAGCTTGAGCTAAGGTAAGCTTAGCTTGACTCAGGGCTACCTCCTCTCTCTCTATCTGGAGTCTGACAGCCCTCATTCTAGCCCTATGCTCAGCTTTCTGAGAAGCACTCATGCCTCTCTCTGATTCTCTGGAGGCACTAGAAAGATGAGAGTCCCCTGAGGGAGATCTCATTCTTCTGTTGCCTGGGAGAATCACATGTTGGGTTCTGGGGAGGTGCTGGCCCTCTCCATTCCCCAGTAGGTCCAAGTTGGCCTGGCTAAGCCTACCAACTGGAACCTGGCTACCCTGATCCTGTACTTCTAAGTCCTCAACATCTGAGTCCTCATCCAAGTCATCATCATCCTCCTCTTCAGGGGGATCAACTACAGGGGGGTTCCCTCCATTTCCTGTGTCTAGGGAAGCTGCTTTAGCCTTCTCTAAGTCATCCTGTTCTAGGATTTCTACCAGGATTAGGCAGGTGGGGCTTCTGCCCCTTTTTAACCCTCTTGCTTTGCACAAGGCAATCAAGTCTCTGCGGGTTAGTTTGTCATATCCAAAAGTTGCCTGGGTAGGGTCAACTGTCACAGGAGCAGACCCTGAGGCTTTTCCTGTGTCAGACATGGTTACTAGTGAGGTGTAAGTGGTGCACTTACCTACACTAAGTGTTTTCCTACTGTACCTTGCTAGTTAGTTGTAGTCAGGGTGTGCTAATCCCTTCAACCTACAACTACTAAGTTAAGTAGAACTTAATATGCTAAGCTTTTGATTTTATATGTACCTAGAGGTACTTGATGTGATCTTTCAATTTGATATAAAGATTGCAATGGTAAAACAACAGCAAGCTCAAATCCGCACCGCTGCTCACCAATGTGAGAAGTTGGCCTGGTAGGGGATGTTTCCAATTCTGGAACCACCTACTACCTGACCAAACAATCCCTTATGGTGTCTGGTTGTAAGTCAACCTTATTAGACAAGCTATCCTAGGGGTAGCATGGACTAAGCAGCCTAAAGGCTTAACTTAAGAGGTCGTGTTAAGCGAGCTGTTTTACCACATACAATCCTGTAATACCAAATGAAAGGACACCACACAAGTATATATTATAAAAATATATGTGTTTATTACTAAAAACAATCCCCAGTATTCTTTATGAATAAAGGGGCACAAGCGTTAAATCAAAAGCACTGTTTAAACATACAAGTTGCACAATTATGGATGAGGGCGGGTGGCCACTCAAACCATATACTAAACAAGTGGTATAAGAGAGGCCACTCGAACAGTGGTTAGGCCTAGGGCCTAGGGAATCGCTGGGAGCAGTCAGGACAAGCAATGCTGAAGTCGGGAATGGCCCTCGGGATTCGGGAGATGTGCGGAAAGCGCACGCATGCACCAATGTTAACCAATGGTGCGTAAAAGTCATAGAGTTAAAGTTTAAGGACACTTCCGCTGAACCTAGAGGAACAAAACTTAACACACAGACCCTAGAGGTGTGCACCAGTGTGGGAACACCGGCGGAGCAAAGTTACCTCACCCACAGGAAGTGGGTGCACAGGGTCGAAGTGGCGTCGGGTTTTGACACGCAGGCTCTTGGTGCTTGGAGCTGAAAGGGCTGCAGGCAGGGTGAAGACGAAGTGTCCGGTGGAGTCCAAGGGTGGACTCAAGTTGTAGAGTACCTGAAAGCAGAGGGGACAGAGTCTGGGTCACTCAGCAGTGACCAGGGTGGAACCAGGACGGAACCAGGCAATGTCGGGCGCAATCAGGTGGTCGTCGAGGAGCTTCTCTCCACTGTCACGTGGGCTCTGGGGCATCTGCGACGTCCAGGAGCAGGTCACGATCTGTCCCACGCAGGCTCTCACCGTCGGTGCAGTCGGCTTCAAGTTTGGAGCAAACAAGCCTTGGTAAGAGCAATCCACGCGGGATCAGAAGATTGCTTCTCACTCGGACCAGGAGGGTCAGAGTCGGGGCTCCTTTTCAGGGGAGCTGGTGTGGATCTGGAGCAACCAGATTCACGAGTCTTCTTTGTAGTTTCGTCAGCACAGGGACCACTAGCCAGCTGGCAAGTGACCGGGCCAACGCGTTGAGCCAAATAGAGCCAAAGGGCCCCACGCAGCACTCGTCGAGTGTGGAGGGCTGAACTTCGGCTCAGGAGCAGCTCAGGGTGGGGGCTTCTCAAACCCCGGTGCACAGCTTCGAGGGTCACTCGTGGGCTGCACGGTCAGCGTCTCGTGGTCAATTCAAGATGGCGTGCCCCACGCTTCCGGTCGCCTCCACGGGTCTCAGCTTTGCAGGGACTGTGGATCGGGCTGTTGGAAGGCAGGCAAGCTTGATCTCGTCGATCTCAGTCGCTCGAGCTCCGGCGGGAACTGCAACTAAGTAGACGTCGAGGGCTGGATGGTGCCTGCTGCTGCAGGGTGGTCACTCCTTGACCACAAGGGAGATTCTTCGGGCTTCCACGATGAGATGGAGGGCGAAGGGTCCAGAATTGCGTTTCAAATGTTTCTTCCAGGAAATCTGATGTGCATTGGCACTGCTCCCACTCTTATTCCAATCTGGGGGGCGTGATTACCTGCTAGGTCCCCTCCTATGGGTGGGACCCAGGAAGTGGGTGGATACACCCCCTTCCTTTGATCCAGGCCGCCCTGGCACGAGGGCTGGAGTGCCCCAGAACCGGTTTGGCCGGATTATGCAAGGGGCAGCCTTGTGCGCCCCAGGCAGTGTCTGGTTTCTTTCAAACCTCCCTGCTACAATACACTATCTCCTGTCTGGAGGGTGGTGACACCCTCCTGTGACAGGAAACCCTTTGTCCAGACCCCATCTGCTGAGTTTCGGTCAACTGCAGGGGTCCAGACATTTGTCTGTGGCAGAGGCATCCATTTTGTGGATCTTAAGGTCTTTGGAGAAATTAACCGCATTTAGTAAAGGAACATGTCTTACCCCTCTAGAGGGGTGGAATGCCATCCCCGTCGCCAGAACTGGCGAGGGGATGGTATTCCAAAGCGTATGACACCTTACACGACATGTTTTGATAAAGCCAAACCAAAGTTGCTAAATAACCGCGAGGATTATAAGGCACTTAATAGTATATGGTATGGCATTATCCTGAAACAGCTTAGGGATTTGTTCCCGACGGCTGCAGACAGGCTCAGCTCATGCTAGAGCTCCATCTCACATAAAACCATGCACCCAGCCTCCAGGATTGGTGAGGCCTGACTATAGGAGTGGCTCACAGGTTTACATGTGTCCAGATATAGGTTTAGACATAGGTATACTATATCTAAGCAAGGGGTGTGTACACCACCTTACCCCAGCTGAGTGATCAGCCAGTTGTGTCAATTTAAGAACCAGCCAGGGGTGGCAAAAGATATGCTGCAGCCCCTGGTAGGCCTTAGTGGCTCCTATGCCCTGTGCACCTATAGTGCCTTCTACAGGGGCTGACAAGGAGTCCATTTCCAATTGGTATGTGCCTATAGCACATGTGTCATTAATTTAGTGAGAGAACAGCAGGCTGGGGGTCTGATCAGCAGGCCCACAGCCTCAGTAGTCGAAAACCAGTGAAGCAAAAAGCAAAAATTTGGGGTGACCATAGGATAGCAGACCCTACTCTCCTACAGCACAGTATAGATGCTGGTGTGTATTTGGTAAAAGTGTAGTATGGATGCTGGTGTGCATTTAGTCACGTTGCAGTACGGATGCTGGCGTGTATTTGGGAACAGTGCAGTATGGATGCTTTTGTGTATTTGGTATGAGCGCAGTATGGAAGCAGTTTTGCATTCGGTAACAGTGCAGTATGGATGCTGGTGTGTATTTAGTAACAGTGCAGTGTGGATGCTGGCGTGTATTTTGTAACAGCGCAGAATGGATGCTGGTGTGTATTTGGTAACAGCAAAGTATGGATGCTGGTGTGTATTTGGTAACAGTGCAGTCTGGATGCTGGAGTGTAGTTGTTAACAACGCAATGTGGATGCTGCCAAGTATTTGTTAGAATTTTTAACAAAGGAAGGAGAGAGAGAGTATGTGGATTCGTTCTCCCTAGGTAACGTTAACAAAACA
This sequence comes from Lissotriton helveticus, assembly GCF_964261635.1. Taxonomy (NCBI): domain Eukaryota; kingdom Metazoa; phylum Chordata; class Amphibia; order Caudata; family Salamandridae; genus Lissotriton; species Lissotriton helveticus. Next base: position 2,684,006 of record NW_027611666.1, read on the forward strand.
AGAGGAATCCATAAAGTTATGGGTTGACGATGTCCCTACTGTGGTTGGGAGCACGTCTGGTGTTTTTAGGTACCCCTCACACACCAACAGGCCCCTTGGTGTCATGCTTCATCATCGGGGTCATCGTATCCCTCTACGGGATACGGCATGCTGCGACCAGCGAGTACGCGGGAGCACTCTTATGGCTATGTGTGGTGTATAGTGAGGGTTGTTTTATCATATAGTGAGTGAGTGTGGTGGTGGGGTCGGGATAGTGAGTGGAAATTAAAAAGGACCTGACTCGTGGGTAGGCTCAAAAAACTTTAATGGTTCCCCGAGTTGGTACTGTTAAAAGGTATAAGAGGACGAGCGTAGTATTATGTGCGCTGCCTCTGGGTGTGTGTCAACATGTTTCGATGTAAGAACATCTTCTTCAGGACAGGGTTACACAAAATCCCCACCTTACTCACGTTTTTCTAATTTGTGTATATACAAAAAAGTGATATTTATTAGTGAAGGTCTATTATTGTACCTAAACTTTAGCCGCTATTTTGCAGATCTGTAGAGAGAAAGGATAAAAAAAAATTCTGGTAGTCCTTGCTTTCAAAAAAGACCATGGGTTAAATACATCCGTGGTATTGGTCATGCAGAAAAAGTGCGGTCTTTAAAATGTTGAAAAATAATCATGGTACGAAGTGTTTACTCTACACAACTATTTTTAACGTGCCTATTGTGAAAAAATACTATTTCCAAAATATTCGAAAAATATTCGAAAAAAGAGGACACATACAAAACGAACACACATACAACATAAAGCACACACTCTAGATTCGGGCCATGTTTGGTGCCACCTGTACTTTCCAATGGTGGTAAGGTAACTGTGCTGTAAACAGTAAAACCGCTGAAACATACTGTAAAACTGGGAGTTCAATGCTCCATGAGACCGTGTCTAACGTAGGGGTTACCCGGGCTTCCTTGCTGCCTATGAACAGGAAAAATGGACAAGATATATACATCCTGCTGTTTATATTGTTTGGTACTTACAATGCCGTCTGGAAATGTCCGTTTCATTCAATTACTCACGGGTCTATGAGGAGAATCCCTCTTCGCTGCCCCTTACGCCAGCTCCGCTGTGTCTAACAGTATGTTTCAGCGGTTTTACTGTTTACAGCACAGTTACCTTACCACCATTGGAAAGTACAGGTGGCACCAAACATGGCCCGAATCTAGAGTGTGTGCTTTATGTTGTATGTGTGTTCGTTTTGTATGTGTCCTCTTTTTTCGAATATTTTTCGAATATTTTGGAAATAGTATTTTTTCACAATAGGCACGTTAAAAATAGTTGTGTAGAGTAAACACTTCGTGCCATGATTATTTTTCAACATTTTAAAGACCGCACTTTTTCTGCATGACCAATACCACGGATGTATTTAACCCATGGTCTTTTTTGAAAGCAAGAACTACCAGAATTTTTTTTTATCCTTTCTCTCTACAGATCTGCAAAATAGCGGCTAAAGTTTAGGTACAATAATAGACCTTCACTAATAAATATCACTTTTTTGTATATACACAAATTAGAAAAACGTGAGTAAGGTGGGGATTTTGTGTAACCCTGTCCTGAAGAAGATGTTCTTACATCGAAACATGTTGACACACACCCAGAGGCAGCGCACATAATACTACGCTCTTCCTCTTATACCTTTTAACAGTCCCAACTCGGGGAACCATTAAAGTTTTTTGAGCCTACCCACGAGTCAGGTCCTTTTTAATTTCCACTCACTATCCCGACCCCACCACCACACTCACTCACTATATGATAAAACAACCCTCACTATACACCACACATAGCCATAAGAGTGCTCCCGCGTACTCGCTGGTCGCAGCACGCCGTATCCCGTAGAGGGATACGATGACCCCGATGATGAAGCATGACACCAAGGGGCCTGTTGGTGTGTGAGGGGTACCTAAAAACACCAGACGTGCTCCCAACCACAGTAGGGACATCGTCAACCCATAACTTTATGGATTCCTCTTGTTTTGCCAAGTATTTGTTAACAGCGCAGTAGAGATGCTGGGTGTATTTGGTAACAGTGCAGTATGGATGCTGGTGTGCATTTAGTCATGTTGCAGTACGGATGCTGGCGTGTATTTGGGAACAGTGCAGTATGGATGCTTTTGTGTATTTGGTATCAGCGCAGTATGGAAGCAGTTTTGCATTCGGTAACAGTGCAGTATGGATGCTGGTGTGTATTTAGTAACAGTGCAGTGTGGATGATGGTTTGCATTTGATAACAGCGCAGTATGGATGCTGGTGTGTATTTGGTAACAGTGCAGTATGGATGCTGGTGTGTATTTAGTAACAGTGCAGTATGGATGATGGTGTGTATTTGGTAACAGTGCAGTATAGATGCTGGTGTGTATTTGGTTACAGCAAAGTATGGATTCTGGCGTGTATTTGGTATCAGTGCTGTATGGATGCTGGTGTGTAGTTGGTAACAACGCAATGTGGATGCTGGCGTGTATTTGGTATCAGAGCAGTCTGGATACTGGTGTGTAGTTGTTAACAACGCAATGTGGATGCTGGCAAGTATTTGGCAACAGCGCAGTATGGATGCTGGTGTGTATTTGGTAACAGCGCAGTATGGATGCTGGTGTTTATTTGTTGTCAGCAAAGTGTGAATTCTGGTTTGTAGTTGCTAACTGTGCAGTACGGATGCTGGTGTGTGTTTGGTAATAGTGCAGTACGGATGCTGGTGTGTATTTGGTAACAGTGCTGTATGGATGCTAGTGTGTAGTTACTGACAAGGCAATGTGGATGCTGGCATGTATTTGGTAACAGCGCAGTATGGATGCTGGTGTGTGTTTAGTAACAGTGCAATATGGATGCTGGTGTGTATTTGGTAACAGTGCAGTATGGATGCTGGTGTGTAGTCGGTAAAAATGCAATGTGGATGCTGCCATGTATTTGGTAACAGTGCAGTATGGATGCTGGTGTGTATTTAGTAACAGTGCTGTGTGGATGCTGGTGTGTATTTGGTAACAGTGCAGTATGGATGCTGGTGTGTATTTGGTAACAGTGCAGTATAGATGCTTGTGTGTATTTGATAACAGTGCAGTATGGATGCTGGTGTGCAGTTGGTAACAGCGCAGTACAGATGCTGGTGTGTATTTGGTAACAGTGTAGTATGGATGCTGGCGTGTATTTGGTAACAGTGCAGTATGGATGCTGGTGTGTAGTTGGTAACAACGCAATGTGGATGCTGGCATGTATTTGGTGACAGTGCAGTATGGATGCTGGTGTGTATTTAGTGTCAGCAAAGTATGGATGCTGGTTTCTAGTTGGTAAGAGTGCAGTATGGATGCTGTTGTGTATTTGGTAACAGCGAAGTATGGATGCTGGTGTGTATTTGGTAATAGTGCAGTATGGAAGCTGGTGTGTATTTGGTAACAGTGCAGTATGGATGCTTGTGTGTATTTGGTAACAATGCTGTATGGATGCTGGAGTGTATTTGGTGACAGCGCAGTATGGATTCTGGTGTGTATTTGGTAACAGCGCAGTATGGATGCTGGTGTTTATTTATTCTACTCAAGCACACAGGGTTTGTTTTGATTCTTGATATTTTGAAAGGTGGAATCCAGGCCAAACACCAACCTCATCCCTGTCTTCCTCGGCACATGTTGTCTGTTCCCTTCTGACACGTCTCTGTTTTTCTTTCTACAGAATGCTCTGGTCGGAAGGATATCAAGGCGGACATTGTGCTTTTAGCCCGTCATTCTTTCGGTCTATATGAATTTGAATTCCGCCTCATGATGTCCTTCTTGGAGGAGGTGGTGAAAAGCTTCCACGTGTCTCGGGACTCGGTGCAGTTCAGCCTGGTCCTGTTCAGCATTGATGCCCGGCTAGAGGTCCCCTTCAGCAAGTCCCACAACGTCAGTGGCCTGATTGACACCATGAGAACCTTCAAAAGGATTTATGGTTCCATTTACACAGGGGAAGCCCTCTCCTTCGTCAAATGGGAGGTGCTGGATGAATGGAGGGGGGCCAGAGCCAACGTGCCCAGGGTCATGGTCCTAATCACTGATGGGTGGTCAACAGATGATGTCACAGGTCCAGCCCTGGAACTCCAGAGCACAGGGATGGAGGTCTTTGTTGTTGGTGTGGGGGGCTCGAGGCTCAGTGAGCTGGAAGCCATCGCCAGCCCCCCGGCTGCAACCCACGTGTTCGCATGGGAGTCCTATAGAGAGCTTCCGCAAATCCTACCAGAGCTAACAGAATCCATCTGTCTCAGGGTTCAATACAAACTGAAAACTATACAACACAACCTGCGGGTATAAAAGGGAGACACTCCCGCTTCTTTTAAGTGACACAAGGTGGGTGTCAAGGTAGAGCTCTGTAGTTTAGAATAAAAGAAATCCAGCACATGTAACTGCTAACATTTATCCTTTCATGAGTGGACACAGGGAGAAGGGTAAATTACAATAGCCTCACTTGGGCCTGTCTTTCACTCTCTCCACATCCGGAACCCCAGCCTTCGGACTTCCGGCAGTGGGAAAAGGAGACAGATGGCGGTGCCAGAAGAAATAATGCAAGCAGTTGTCTCACCATTTGCTTTTAAAGAAGAATGTGCGTGTGTGTGTGTTTTAAAAGGGATCTGAGTGTCCATTTAAAATTTCAGAGAGCTTGGAGAACTTTAAAGGGTGTAGGACTAGAATTTAGTAAGGAAATCTATTTAAGACTACACTTATCTTCTAGAAAAGAAAATTGCCGCCCTCCCTCTCATATCCCAGTATGTCTTCATCTCATGACCCAGGATGCCTTCATCTCATTTCCCGGCTTGCCTTCATCTTATGACCCAGCATGCTTTCATCTCATGTCCCAGCATGCCTTCATCTCATGTCCCAGCATGCCCTCATCCCATGACCCAGTATGCCTCCATCTCACGTCCCAGCATGCCTTCATCTCATGTCCCAGCATGCCTTCATCCCATGTCCCAGCATGCCTTCATCTCATGTCCCAGTATGCCTTCATCTCATGTCCCAGCATGCCTTCATCTCATGTCCCAGCATGCCTTCATCTCATGTCCCAGCATGCCTTCATCTCACGTCCCAGCATGCTTTCATCTCATGTCCCAGCATGCCGTCATCTCATGTCCCAGCATGGCCTCATCTCATGTCCCAGTATGCCTTCATCTCATGTCCCAGCATGCCTTCATCTCATGTCCCAGTATGCCTTCATCTCATGTCCCAGTATGCCTTCATCTCATGTCCCAGCATGCCTTCATCTCATGTCCCAGCATGCCTTCATCTCACGTCCCAGCATGCCTTCATCTCATGTCCCAGCATGCCTCCATCTCATGTCCCAGCATGCCCTCATCTCATGTCCCAGCATGCCTTCATCTCATGTCCCAGCATGCCTTCATCTCATGTCCCAGCATGCCTTCATCTCACGTCCCAGCATGTCTTCATCTCATGTCCCAGCATGCTTTCATCTCAAGACCCAGCATGCCTTCATCTCATGTCCCAGTATGCCTTCATCTCATGTCCCAGCATGCCTTCATCTCATGTCCCAGCATGCCTTCATCTCATGTCCCAGCATGCCTTCATCTCACGTCCCAGCATGCCTTCATCTCACGTCCCAGCATGTCTTCATCTCATGTCCCAGCATGCCTTCATCTCACGTCCCAGCATGCCTTCATCTCATGTCCCAGCATGCCTCCATCTCATGTCCCAGTATGCCTTCATCTCATGTCCCAGCATGCCTTCATCTCATGTCTCAGCATGCCTTCATCTCACGTCCCAGCATGCCTTCATCTCATGTCCCAGCATGCCTTCATCTCATGTCCCAGCATGCCTTCATCTCATGTCCCAGCATGCCTTCCTCTCATGTCCCAGCATGCCTTCATCTCATGTCCCAGCATGCTTTCATCTCATGTCCCAGCATGCCTCCATCTCATGTCCCAGTATGCCTTCATCTCATGTCCTAGCATGCCTCCATCTCATGTCCCAGTATGCCTTCATCTCATGTCCCAGCATGCCTTCATCTCATGTCCCAGCATGCCTTCATCTCATGTCCCAGCATGCCTTCATCTCATGTCCCAGTATGCCTTTATGTGAAGTCCCAGTATGCATGAGATGTGTCTAAATATTCCCTTTTCCAATGTCTTCCTGCCTTCGTAACATCAATCATCTGCGACCGATCTTGCGGCCGGTAGGACATGCCCCCTGCTGTTCAACGGCTGCAGCGACACCACCCATGCCCTTGTGGCATCTATTGGCGACTCTTGAGATGGTTCATGCATGTTCTGTGTAAGGGAGGCTACTGAACAGCAGCAGCTGTCGCAGAAGAGTGGACCTCAGCAGGCAGGAGAGAGTGTGTGCTTGATTGCATCAAAGGGTCTGCACTTTTGAAACTTGAGTGTAAAGAGACCAATATGGGGTCTCTAAACTCTTAATACAAACCAAGGTGTCCCCACGGAACAAGTAATGTTCATGTTTCATGTCCCCTGAGAAGAGACCTTTACTGTTCTAAAAATGGTAAAATGGGAACATACTAGGAGTTCTCCTTGTCAAAGGCAAAAATAGCAAGTATGTACCATGTGCTGTCATGGTGTACCATCCATGAACCCGTGCCTTCCCACTACCCGTGGGCTGTCAGGCCTTGTTGGTGCCCCAGGCACGTGTGTCCTGAAAGGACCCAGGTGATTATTGGTCCAGGCGTGTTCCCATGGATGGCCAAACTTGGTCCCTCCCTCTGCAAGCAGTAATCAGGACTCATAAATCCCCCTCATTGGCCACTAAGTGAAGATCCCTCATGCAGAGAGTGTGGTGCTCATGGGATAGGGGGAACCTCGCCCTAGATTTCACGTCATCACAAAGGGGGTCTTACAGGTGTGTGTAATTTTGCATAATCCTTTGGAATTTTTCGGTAATTAACTGTGACCAGGCTACATGGAGTTACAATCACCCCTAATGTCGGCACCGAGAATAAAAAGTGAAACTCAGTCAGAACAACCTAACTTGGCACCTTACCTGTAACTCCTAATAATGACTGCCCATTCCGAAACCGGAATCTTCTGACTCATCAACTGCATCTCCTGATTTGTGCTCCTTGTTGTTTATCAGCAGATAATGCCCCCTCCTTACTCCACCCACTGAGAAATTGGTATAGAATAAAATGACCCCATTTAGGATTTTAAGTGTCTTTGTAAAAATGGGTCTATCTGGAGGCCAAACACTTTTACCACCCTGTTGTGTCTTGTTTCCTAATTGGTAGCGTATTCTACTTCTTTGTAATTTACCTTTCAGTTTTCCACTCCCATTTTTGTACTTCTGCCATTTTATATTGTTTTGCAATCCACCTATATTTCTGCTTTGTTGCATTTCAGTGTCTATTTCTAAATATGTGCCAGCTGAAGGGTGTATATTAAAGAATTAAACAAAACCTTCAATTGTCCATGTTTAATATGAATTGGTGATACCTATCGTCATTTGCATGTATTCAAAGTTCTCATGCATTTTTTTCTTCTTTACATGTTTTATATCACTTTACAGCGAGGGGGTAACTATCTGGAGCTGTCCAGTTTTCTCTGCTGACAACGTATTCACTCTTCACATCCTCCATGGGATTGTGGGCCTTGTCATGTAGCTCCATGGGATTGTGATCCTTGGTCATGCAGCTCCATGATATTGTGGGCTTGGTCATGCAGATCCATGGGATTGTGGGCCTTGGACCTGTAGCTCCAGTCTAAGCTGCCTGTGTTTCGGGTTGTGTTATCCACAGTGATGCTCTCTCCTGACATCACAGAACTTTATGTGATGGGTCCATAGAGGTTTGACCTGGAAGTTAGTCCTGGCTGAAGCTGCACACTACATCTGCTCCCGTGGGGTCTATTAAACTGATTCTACTTCCATCTTCTGCTTGAGAAAGTCTACAGTTAACCTACAAGTGTACAGCTAGCCTGCACTTCTGTTCTCCTTGCCAACCACACTCTAGTCTTTATTTTTAGTCTTCCTGTTGGCTACCCCCATGAGATTTGGACTAGCCACATTTTTCTTTTCTCGTTTTTGTTGAACTTGTTAAAGGTCTCTGGGGGCAGGGGTGGGTCTCCTTGTTTATCCTGGGTTTAGATTGTAGAGTTTGTTGCATTGCAAAACTCTCTTACATTTGTTATAAATAATGTAGAGCTTTATAGTGCCCTAAGATGTGCTACACTTTAAGAAACACAAACTATTGTTAAGTAATATATTGACAGAGTCAACTTTTACATCCACACGGACAGTCATTGCGTATTTGTAGGTAAGCAGATGGTATTTCTGTAGTATGAACCTCGCCAACTCAGCTATCTGTATCATCACCTTTGGAAACATGATGGTCCGTCTGACAAAAGAAGGATGGGTGGACGTCAGTCTGGCGGACAGGGCACTCCGCTGCATTTGTGGTATAGAAACATGGTTGTCTGCCAAACCCTAAACCAGGCCCTAAGCCTTCCTTCTGTTGCCACAGAGCGCCCTGGGGTGGGCAGCAGGTCAGAGAAATGGCACCAGGCTCCTCTACAGGTGAGGCTTCCTCTTACCTGCATTAACTGTTTTGAAATAATTCTACTAATGTTCAGACTGTGGTTTTTACAAGATCATCCTTCAATAAGAGGATAAATGGTTTATGATCAGTCACCAAAGCACACCTCCAGAGCTCCTACAACAGCCCAGTGGCGCTAGTGGTCTGTCCAAAGCAGAGGTCAAAGGCAAAGTTCTATCTGGTGTCATCACAAACATTACATCGGCCAAACCCATCAGGACCAGACTGGGGAACCCAAAGCAGGCATGGCAAAAATCCTGAAACCAGCCTGCCCCCTTCATCTCTCGCTCTGTCTGTCTGTCTGTCCGCACCTATCCAAGCTCCCTCTTCTCTCTCTGATCTCTATCTCTGTACCTACCACACACTCCCTTCATCTCTCGCTCTGTCTGTCTGTCCGCATCTATCCAATCTCTTTCTTCTCTCTCTCTGATCTCTTTTTCTGTACCTACCTCCCCCCGCTCCCTTCATCTCTCAGTCTGTATGTCTGTCTGCACCTATCCAATCTTTCTCTTCTGTCTCTCTGATCTCTATCTCTGTACCTACCTCCCCCCTCCCTTCATCTCTTGTTCTGTCTGTCTGTCCACATCTATCCAATCTTTCTCTTCTCTCTCTCTGATCTCTATCTCTGTACCTACCTCCCCGCTCCCTTCATCACTCATTCTGTCTGTTTGCACCTGTCCAGTCTCTCTCGTCTCCCTCTCTTCTCTCTTTCTCTCTACCTTCCTCCTCCCCTGCTCCCTTCATCTCTCACTCTGTCTATCGGTCCTCACCTATCCATTCTCTCTCTTCTCTCTCTCTCTGATCTCTTTTGCTCAACCTACCTTCCCCGGTCCCTTCATCTCTCGCTTTGTCTGTCTGTTTTCACCTATCCACTCTCTCTCCCCTCTCATCTCTTTCTCTCTCCCTCCATCCCTGCTCCCTTCATCTCTCACTCTGTCTGTCTGTGTTCACCTATTCACTCTCTCATCTTTTTCTCTCTCCCTCCATCCCTGCTCTCTTCATCTCTCACTCTATCTGTTTGCACCTGTCCATTATCTCTCTCTTCTCTTGTCTCCCTCTTTGATCTCTTTTTTTCACCCTCCCTCATCCCTGCTCTGTTTCTTGAAGCCCTCTTTGCCTGCTTCAGCTCACCTCAGGCACCTAGAGACAGTGACAGAGGCACCATGGGCCGTATTGGACAAAGTGTCCTGGGACGCAACTGGCAGGTGCGCCACGGGCCAATTTGGTATTACAGAAGGGGCCCCAGACATTTGTGTGGCCCTTTGTGTAATATGGATAGTGCTGGCGCAAATGTAGTCCCAATCCTATCCTGAGAGGACTTTCTCTCATTTGCATCGGGCGTTGTCCCATGCAAATGAGGGAATCACTTTGACTCTACACCTGTGTGATATTAAGGATGTGGGTGCAAAGGAAATGAAGCCAGCAGGGAGCGTAGTGGCAGTGCGCCCCCTGAGGGCAGCCCTCTGGAGGGGGTGCCATAGATCCCTCCCTCTAGGCGGGTACAGTCACTGACTGCCCCCACCTGCAACACGATCTCTCTCCCCATCTTAAAAATGTGCAGGCAAGTTGCCGTCTAAACAACGAAACACGGAGCGGCTTTGAAACAGCTGCTCCATAGTCCACTGGAAGAAGCTGCCCCCAGGGCCGCGTGAGTTCGCGGCTGTTGTGAGGGCAGGGCATTCAGCATCATAGGGAGCAGGTTCCCTGTTTGTGCCTGGTGCACCGTTTGAAATGTGTGTCGTGGTGCAAATAGAGAAAGTACACCCTGTGAGTAATACGGCCTCTGGAGGGGTCCTAGGATTTCAAAACCAGCCTCCAAGGGCTTCAGCGCACCGGACATACCCGAGGGAATGAAGGACCAGTCTAGCTCGGAATTACATCTTCCTTGAGCTGACTAAATCTCTCAAGTTGATTGCAAGAAACATATGCAGATTACTACAGTGCCAAGAAACCCTTCAGAGCCAGGATGCACCTTGTAAATGAGGCGGTTACCTAAATCCACAAACAGGCTCAGTTTTTGACTCATTCACTCAAATGTATAATCACACTCAACAGTTCACTCAATCAGTATTTCACGCATAGATTAATTCGCCCCATCACCCCAGCATACCTCACTCACTCATATCATCTTTTCACATTCTCCATCCCTTTCTTCGCACCTCTCCCCTCCCTCACCAGGGTGAGAGCTGTGACTCCCCCACCACCCGGTTGCACACTATCTACCACCCCCCTGGAAATAACATCCCCTTTACGGAAGAGTTGACTGATCTTATTATACAATCATCACTCTCACATTCTAAAAATCTCTTCCTCGGTGACTACAACATCCATTGGAACTAAAGTGATGAGCCTGCTGTCATCCTATTAATGATACCATGGACATCACCAATATGACCCAACTCTGCCATTCTGCCACCCATAACAAAGGTGCCACCCTTGATGCTATTATGACTAGCAACGATCTGGCCTCCCTCTCAAATATTTTTCCGGTAGACTGGTCTGACCACTACCTTATCCTCTTCACCATGAATAGATCCATTACTCGCCACACCCCCATCAGCTCTTTTCTTAAGAAATCCACATGCAACCTTCACCTTATTCCTCCTGGTGAATTGGAATCCACAATTAAGGCCAACTTACTTCTCCCCCCTCTCTCTGACAGCACCACCGACCTAACTAACCATTATAATAACTCTATTCTTGAAGCCCTCGACCAAATTGCTCCAATCAAACTCAAACAACAAAAAAGCAACCCTTCTAAGTCTTGGTTCAATTCTGAACTTAATAACGAAAGACGGACCCTTAGACATTCTGAACGGGTTTGGAGGAATCATCCAACCGTTGACAATCTGGCTCTCCTTAGAACTGCTAGAGCCCAGTACAAAAAACATATCTTTAATGAGAAAGCCTCCTTTCTACGATCACAACTTGATCAGGCCAGAAACCGCCCTAGAGAACTCTTTAACATTGTTAAAAAACAAACCTCCACTGACCCTCCTAAAATATTAGCCTCTATTGACATATGCGAAGAAATTGCCAGTTTCTTTACGAACAAAATCAACAAGATCAAACTATCCTTCTCTTCCCTCCCACTCTCACTACAACCTACCCCCATCCTATACACCCTCCCCAACACTGCTAACTCACCTCTGTCCACTTTTTCCACACCTCTCGATCCTTCTCATCCCCTCCCTCCTCTCCCCCAACAAGATACCTTTCCGAAAATAAGCCCCCCTGCTAAAAACAATGCCTCATGGAATGATTTTAGTCCAGTATCTGAATCTACGATCACTAATATCATTACCGAACTAAAACCTTCCTCCCACTCAGAAGATCCTCTTCCCGCACTTTTGGTTCAAGAACTTAAAGTTATCATTGCACCTATATGGACCAAAATCACCAACTCCTCTCTTTCCACTGGCTGTGTCCCCACCTCCCTTCAGCTTGGTCAAATCTCACCCATTCTCAAAAACACCACTGCTGACCCCAACGACCTTAACAACCTTCGCCCTATCTCTAACCTTCCATTCCTCTCTATAGCCCTTGAAAAATGTGTCCTATTGCAATTAGAGAAACATATCGCCTCCTTCAACCTCCTTGATGTTTTCCAATCCGGCTTTAGAAAGGGATGCAGTCCAGAAACTGCTATGCTAAATATCACTGACGACATTCCTCGCTCCTTAGACAAAGGGGAATCCTCTTTACTAATCCTCCTCGACCTCTCAGCTGCATTTGATACCGTCCACCACCCCACCCTTCTCAACACTCTCAAAGACCAGTTCAGCTTAGATGGCAATGTATTCAAATGGTTCCCCTAACTCCTTCAAAACAGATCACAGCAAATCAAGCTCAGCCACTTTCTCTCTAAACCTCAACCTGTCTCACTCGGCATCCCTCAGGGATCCATCCTATCCCCAACCCTATTCAATCTGTTCATGGAACCACTCACCCTCATCCCCAAACAAGCTAATATCAATTACCACCTCTATGCCGATGACACCCAATTATATTACAAGGTCAAATCCCACAAAGACATTCTCCACCTCAATGAGACCTTGACCAGAATTCAAACCTGGTTCCATCGGAACCATCTCAAACTGAACCCGAATAAAACTGAAATCATCCTTTTCTCCACCAAAAATAACCCCCTTCCCATTCAACACTGGATAAATGACATCAAAGCTCTTAACTGCACACTCTCCACCTCTAATTCTGTCAAATCCCTAGGCATCAGTATCGACCAGAATCTAAATCTCATCCCCCACCTTAAAAATGCATCCAAAAGTGCGCTTTTCACCCTTCTCCACCTCAAGAAACTTAAACCATTTATTCCAGCAGACGATTTCAAACTTGTCGTCCAATCGATTGTCCTTTCCAGGATTGACTATGGCAACGCCACATTGGCTGGCACCCCTAAAATCCATCTTGCACCGATGAAATCTGTCCTCAATCTAGCTGCGAGATTCATCTCTGATTGTAAAAAATTTGATCACATCTCCCCCGTACTCAAAAATCTGAATTGGCTCCCAATAGAAGGAAGATCTACCTACAAGATTGCCTGCATCACTCACAAAGCTCTTCACCAAAACACCCCTTCTTACCTTACAACAAAACTACACAAAGCAGGTTGCTCCAGGTCCCTGAGGAGCACACACTCCCTCGTCTTGATCCCACCCAGACTCAAATGTCAAAAGACCCAATCCCCTGCGTTCTCTGGTAACGCTCCTACAATTTGGAACTCTCTCCCTAAGGATTTTCGCTGCAACCCCTCTTACCCTCTCTTCAAAAAGGAACTCAAAGTACTTCTCAACAAGTATTGGGGTATCTAATGTTACTGACTCTGAACATGTCCACTCCTTTCTCTTCCCTTGTCCGCTCCTCTTCCCACCCCCTCTCAATCCCTTCATTCTCTCACTCCCCCTCTCTTCACCCCCCTCTCTCTCCTAACTTTTAATATTCATTTTCCACTTAATTTTATCACTCTGTTTCTTGTCCCCTTAGCCCTGTTGAATGCATTATCATACTGTAACTCTTTTTCGTTTAATTGTTAATTTTATCTCATTTTGTTCACCATCCTTGTACAGTGCTTTGATACTCTTGGGTCCATTAGCGCTATATAAAATCTTTGAAAATAAAATAAAATAAATATGCACACATGTGATGCCTATGCACATGCCCCCTGTGCCCCCTCCCCCCCCTTATACAGACGTCATCAGCCGCCTCCAGGCGCTGCCCTCTCGCTCTCACAGACATGCCAACCCTCCCGATTCAGGCGTGAGACTACCGATTTCAAGGCTAGTCTCCCGCCTCCTACATGACAGTAACCCGATTCAAGGCCCCATTCTCCGATTTTGTTTTTAAAATCTCCCTCTTTGCTCTTCTGAACTGTTGGCATGCATGCTCTCAGCACCCACAGCACCTGGAAGCCATCAACTTATCTCTGCTTTCTTTGATACAGCGCTTCATATCCACCTGAGTGTGTGTCCTCGGCAGCTCTGCAGCGCCTGCCAGCGATTCGCATTTGAACAGCCTTCGAAGCGCTCTGCAGCCGGGGAGCTCTGCTCATTCCCCTGCGCAGCTCGGAGTTCACGATAACAAAGACTGAGCATGCGCAGCTCGGATTTCACACCAAACAATGAGTGAGCATGCGCAGCTCGGATATTTCTCCCGCATCTCCGAGCATGCGTAGTTGACCCGGACAAAATCGTATCAGAGCGTGCGCAGGTCAACATCATTATCTTGTACCTGTGTCGCGGTATCACAGCGTTCACGCTGTGCAGAGCCTAACAATTGAGCATGCGCAATCAAATGTCACTGCATTGTATCTGTGTTTCATAATCTACGCGTGCGCAGTCGGATATCCACGTCTTGCACCTGCCTACCTATGAAGTCGGGCATCATGAACTTTCTTTGTGTCAAGAACTGCACATGCGCAGTTGGATAATAACATCTGTACAGATATCTGTATCTGCGCATGCGCAGTCGGGCATGTGTAGTGTCTCAGTGTCTGAGCGTGCGCAGTCGGTGTTCGAGGCGGTGCCGTGGTCGGTGGATGCGGCCGGTTCCCAGAGACCGGTCCCGGGGCGGGTAGAGCGGGTGCGAGGGCCGTACAGGGGCCCAGAGCGGAGAAGGGCCGCACAGGGGCCCGGAGCCGAGACAGCACAGCCACCGAGGGTACAGACTCCCTGGGCGGGATTTTATGTATTTTATTTTATGCATTTTTATATACACACAGCTTTATTTATTTATGTATGCGTTTTTATCTCGCGCTGACTTTACCCGAAGGCATCAGAGGCGTCACAACAGGAACAGAAATGATACATGAGGAGAAGATTACAAGTGAACAAAATACAAAAGCAAATTTAAAGTTTAATGAGGTAAAGGTAACAATTGTGAGCAAACAACATACAAGAGGAGCAAACGGTGCAAAACGGGGAAAAAGTGACGTGTGCAAGTTACAAAGGCACAATTAGAGGTATAACACTGCAGTAACTGGCAGACACTCAATTACAAGAACACACTGGGAAGGCACTTCCATAGTCATGGAGAATAGAGTTTCAATAATGGGAGGTCTTCCTTCAGATAATACAGAGGGAGTGAATTACTTTTGAAGTGTCTCTGGAGGAGGAGAACTTTGAGGTCCGTTTTGAAGGCCTGGGGGGAGGTGGTGGTCCGGAGCTGAGGCGGAAGTGAGTTCCAGATTCTCACTGCGTTGCCTGAAAAGGATTGGGCCATCAATCTTTCCTTCTTGAAAGTGAGAGGTTCAAGCAGTAGATTTTCCGCATTTCTTGATGGTCTAGAGCCTCCAGAGAGTTTCAGTTTATTCGCCAGGTAGCAAGGAGAGGAGGAGTGCAAGGCTTTGTGGGTGATGCAGGCAGTCTTGTAGATACAGTCTGCTGCCTCATGCGTGACACTTCATGCCCTATGAGTGACAATCTGTTGCCACATGCGTGACGGTTCAAGGTCCTATGAGTGACAGTCTGCTACAAATGCGTGACACTTCAAGGTCCTATGAGTGACTGTCTGCTGACAAAAGTATGACACTTTCCCGCATGTAAAACCAACCCATAAAGTCAAAGAAGTCACCACTACACAGCACTGTATAGGGGAGAGGATGTGGTCCGTCGGCTAGATTGCCGACTTTGGTGCTGGAAACCAGGGTTCGAGTCTCAGGGTCATATCCACATCCTGTGATTCCAGGCCAATCACTTAATCTTCCTGTGCCTGAATGTGTAATGTAAAAACGGTGCTCATGTAAAGCATTCTAATACCTTCGGTTCGAGTTTGCGTTATATAAAATCTGAAGAAAAAAAACACTTTCAGTTACAGGCAGCACAACATCACTTGCTTGTGTCTGTGTTACGGTACTTAACCCCTTCCATGCTCATGACGGAACGGTTCCGTCATGAGCTACGGTTGAGCTGTGCTCATGACGGAACCGTTCCGTCATGACCACGCCCGTTTCTATTACGGCCCAGCACCGGAGGGGGAAACGGGGTCGCACGGAAAAGGTTAAGCGTCCATTAGGCTAACAATACTATCAGAACATGAGCAATCGGATTTGTGTTCTGCTTCAAAGCATGCACAGTGGGTTAACGCTGTGCATCATAGTATCTGAGCATGCATACTTGATCAGGGAATCTTTGTATCTGAGCCTGCGTAGTCAGATATCCATGAATATCTCAGGATATCTGTATTATCTCAGTATCAGAGCATGCTCAGTCGGTTAACTCTTACCATCTCAGTATCTGAGCATGCGTAGTCGGATATCTGTGTGCGGTCTCAGTATCTGAGCTTGCTCAGTTGGTTAACTCTTAGCATCTCAGTATCTGAGCATGCGTATTCGGATACCTGTGTTCGGTCTCAGTATCTGAGCATGCGTAGTCAGTTAACTCTTGTCATCTCAGTATCTGAGCATGCGTATTCGGATACCTGTGTTTGGTCTCAGTATCTGAGCATGCTCAGTTGGTTAACTCTTAGCATCTCAGTATCTGAGCATGCGTATTCGGATACCTGTGTTCGGTCTCAGTATCTGAGCATGCGTAGTCAGTTAACTCTTGTCATCTCAGTATCTGAGCATGCGTATTCGGATATCTATGTTCGGTCTCAGTATCTGAGCATCCACATTAGGTGTCCAAGGCAGGCGGGGTGTGTGGCCAAGAGGGGGCTGCCGGAGGCGGTGGATGCGGGCCAGTTCCCAGAGACTGGTTCCGGGGCAGGTAGAACGGGTGCGAGGGCCGCACATGAATGCCAGAGTAGAGACAGCATAGCCACTCAGGGTACAAATTCCCTGTCGGTGATTGACAAGGTCCTATGAGGGACAGTCTGCTGCCAAATGTGTGACACTTCGAGTGGCGTAATACCAAGCAATAAACATAGCTGCCAAGTGTTCAGATTGCTATGTGTGACATTTTTTAAATTTCAGTGCAGTTATGAGTGACAGTTCAACCATTATGAGCGACAAATTTCTCGCGAGCAAAACCAAGCAATGAAGTACATGGAAATGTATAAATATTACATATTATACCCTTTTGAGCTGTGAGAAATTCGAAAAAGATCTTTAAACTGCTGCAGAGCACTTCCTGTTGACCACAACACATCTGCTTTTCATAACTAGGTGCATTTTGTACTGTGGAAATTGTATGTGCATTCATTCTGATAGGAAAAGACAACACTATTAATCTCAGCATGCAAAGTGTTTAGGATTAACAAGTCAGGTTTCACAGTGTTACAATTCACATGAAACACACAACAGGAAGCAGCTACGGATGGGCCACATTATCGTACTTGCTGTTAAGTGACACTCAGAGCCACCCTCTGACAAAAATGTAATTTAAAGCCTTTTCCCCACCACAGTAATAAGATGCTCCAACCAGGCCTGGGCTGCCCCAAAAGCAGCAGCAAATGCTTCTCAGTGTGCACATTCACCCTCCTGCCATTAAGAAGAACCTGAACCTGACCAGGGTTGGACTGGCCTGTTTGGATTATTGCCTTCACTATTGCTCACTGTTACTGCAGTAGATCCCAGGTAGGTAGTCACTACAGGGTTACCACCAATCTGTTGTTTTGACTGGCATGATCAGTATTGTATTGTCCTGACTCTGGGTTGTACAAAAAGCCAAGATTTTTCTTTCCCGTCATCGGTGCATACTTTGCAGTGTTCTGAAGCTGCAAAGTTAAAGATAACGGTCTCATAATTAAAGTAAATAAAGACAAAGTCCATTGTAAAATGTATAAACTTTATGAAGACAATGTTTTTTTATATATTTGTCAACCTTAAGCCTTAAATCGACATGAACAAATGGGCAGTATTTAGCAACCTTACCAGTGAGTGGGAGACGATGAAGGTGCCCGAATGGCTCCTGTGCTGCTCTACGTGCTGTCTCAATTCAGTGCTGCTGGCGTCCATAGAAAGGCAGGGGCACCGGAAGGGGCTCTCTCTCGTGGTACAAGGTAGTCGCAAGGCGACCAGCCACAAGGCAGGCAGTAGTCCTGTTTTTCCCAAAATAGTAGCCTCAGTGGTGCTGGATAGCTGCTACAGGGAGAGGCTCTCTTGACCCTGGGGCAGAGGAGTCAGCGTGCGCAGCACAGACTGCTGACAGCCTGCAACGATGGTGTCTGGCGCAGAGGCTCTCTTGACCCTGGGGCAGAGGGGTCAGCGTGCGCAGCACAGACTGCTGACAGCCTGCAACGATGGTGTCTGGCGCAGAGGCTCTCTTGACCCTGGGGCAGAGGGGTCAGC
This sequence comes from Lissotriton helveticus, assembly GCF_964261635.1. Taxonomy (NCBI): domain Eukaryota; kingdom Metazoa; phylum Chordata; class Amphibia; order Caudata; family Salamandridae; genus Lissotriton; species Lissotriton helveticus. The sequence goes on from NW_027611666.1 coordinate 2,702,302, forward strand.
GTGCGCAGCACAGACTGCTGACAGCCTGCAACGATGGTGTCTGGCGCAGAGGCTCTCTTGACCCTGGGGCAGAGGGGTCAGCGTGCGCAGCACAGACTGCTGACAGCCTGCAACGATGGTGTCTGGCGCAGAGGCTCTCTTGACCCTGGGGCAGAGGGGTCAGCGTGCGCAGCACAGACTGCTGACAGCCTGCAACGATGGTGTCTGGTGCAGAGGCTCTCTTGACCCTGGGGCAGAGGGGTCAGCGTGCGCAGCACAGACTGCTGACAGCCTGCAACGATGGTGTCTGGCGCAGAGGCTCTCTTGACCCTGGGGCAGAGGAGTCAGCGTGCGCAGCACAGACTGCTGACAGCCTGCAACGATGGTGTCTGGCGCAGAGGCTCTCTTGACCCTGGGGCAGAGGGGTCAGCGTGCGCAGCACAGACTGCTGACAGCCTGCAACGATGGTGTCTGGCGCAGAGGCTCTCTTGACCCTGGGGCAGAGGGGTCAGCGTGCGCAGCACAGACTGCTGACAGCCTGCAACAATGGTGTCTGGCGCAGAGGCTCTCTTGACCCTGGGGCAGAGGGGTCAGCGTGCGCAGCACAGACTGCTGACAGCCTGCAACGATGGTGTCTGGCGCAGAGGCTCTCTTGACCCTGGGGCAGAGGGGTCAGAGTGCGCAGCACAGACTGCTGACAGCCTGCAACGATGGTGTCTGGTGCAGAGGCTCTCTTGACCCTGGGGCAGAGGGGTCAGCGTGCGCAGCACAGACTGCTGACAGCCTGCAACGATGGTGTCTGGCGCAGAGGCTCTCTTGACCCTGGGGCAGAGGGGTCAGAGTGCGCAGCACAGACTGCTGACAGCCTGCAACGATGGTGTCTGGCGCAGAGGCTCTCTTGACCCTGGGGCAGAGGGGTCAGCGTGCGCAGCACAGACTGCTGACAGCCTGCAACGATGGTGTCTGGTGCAGAGGCTCTCTTGACCCTGGGGCAGAGGGGTCAGCGTGCGCAGCACAGACTGCTGACAGCCTGCAACGATGGTGTCTGGCGCAGAGGCTCTCTTGACCCTGGGGCAGAGGAGTCAGCGTGCGCAGCACAGACTGCTGACAGCCTGCAACAATGGTGTCTGGTGCAGAGGCTCTCTTGACCCTGGGGCAGAGGGGTCAGCGTGCGCAGCACAGACTGCTGACAGCCTGCAACGATGGTGTCTGGCGCAGAGGCTCTCTTGACCCTGGGGCAGAGGGGTCAGCGTGCGCAGCACAGACTGCTGACAGCCTGCAACGATGGTGTCTGGCGCAGAGGCTCTCTTGACCCTGGGGCAGAGGGGTCAGCGTGCGCAGCACAGACTGCTGACAGCCTGCAACAATGGTGTCTGGCGCAGAGGCTCTCTTGACCCTGGGGCAGAGGGGTCAGCGTGCGCAGCACAGACTGCTGACAGCCTGCAACGATGGTGTCTGGCGCAGAGGCTCTCTTGACCCTGGGGCAGAGGGGTCAGAGTGCGCAGCACAGACTGCTGACAGCCTGCAACGATGGTGTCTGGTGCAGAGGCTCTCTTGACCCTGGGGCAGAGGGGTCAGCGTGCGCAGCACAGACTGCTGACAGCCTGCAACGATGGTGTCTGGCGCAGAGGCTCTCTTGACCCTGGGGCAGAGGGGTCAGAGTGCGCAGCACAGACTGCTGACAGCCTGCAACGATGGTGTCTGGCGCAGAGGCTCTCTTGACCCTGGGGCAGAGGGGTCAGCGTGCGCAGCACAGACTGCTGACAGCCTGCAACGATGGTGTCTGGCGCAGAGGCTCTCTTGACCCTGGGGCAGAGGGGTCAGCGTGCGCAGCACAGACTGCTGACAGCCTGCAACGATGGTGTCTGGCGCAGAGGCTCTCTTGACCCTGGGGCAGAGGAGTCAGCGTGCGCAGCACAGACTGCTGACAGCCTGCAACGATGGTGTCTGGCGCAGAGGCTCTCTTGACCCTGGGGCAGAGGGGTCAGCGTGCGCAGCACAGACTGCTGACAGCCTGCAACGATGGTGTCTGGCGCAGAGGCTCTCTTGACCCTGGGGCAGAGGAGTCAGCGTGCGCAGCACAGACTGCTGACAGCCTGCAACGATGGTGTCTGGCGCAGAGGCTCTCTTGACCCTGGGGCAGAGGGGTCAGCGTGCGCAGCACAGACTGCTGACAGCCTGCAACGATGGTGTCTGGCGCAGAGGCTCTCTTGACCCTGGGGCAGAGGGGTCAGCGTGCGCAGCACAGACTGCTGACAGCCTGCAACAATGGTGTCTGGTGCAGAGGCTCTCTTGACCCTGGGGCAGAGGGGTCAGCGTGCGCAGCACAGACTGCTGACAGCCTGCAACGATGGTGTCTGGTGCAGAGGCTCTCTTGACCCTGGGGCAGAGGAGTCAGCGTGCGCAGCACAGACTGCTGACAGCCTGCAACGATGGTGTCTGGCGCAGAGGCTCTCTTGACCCTGGGGCAGAGGGGTCAGCGTGCGCAGCACAGACTGCTGACAGCCTGCAACGATGGTGTCTGGCGCAGAGGCTCTCTTGACCCTGGGGCAGAGGAGTCAGCGTGCGCAGCACAGACTGCTGACAGCCTGCAACGATGGTGTCTGGCGCAGAGGCTCTCTTGACCCTGGGGCAGAGGGGTCAGCGTGCGCAGCACAGACTGCTGACAGCCTGCAACGATGGTGTCTGGCGCAGAGGCTCTCTTGACCCTGGGGCAGAGGGGTCAGCGTGCGCAGCACAGACTGCTGACAACCTGCAACGATGGTGTCTGGTGCAGAGGCTCTCTTGACCCTGGGGCAGAGGGGTCAGCGTGCGCAGCACAGACTGCTGACAGCCTGCAACGATGGTGTCTGGTGCAGAGGCTCTCTTGACCCTGGGGCAGAGGAGTCAGCGTGCGCAGCACAGACTGCTGACAGCCTGCAACGATGGTGTCTGGTGCAGAGGCTCTCTTGACCCTGGGGCAGAGGGGTCAGAGTGCGCAGCACAGACTGCTGACAGCCTGCAACGATGGTGTCTGGTGCAGAGGCTCTCTTGACCCTGGGGCAGAGGGGTCAGAGTGCGCAGCACAGACTGCTGACAGCCTGCAACGATGGTGTCTGGTGCAGAGGCTCTCTTGACCCTGGGGCAGAGGAGTCAGCGTGCGCAGCACAGACTGCTGACAGCCTGCAACGATGGTGTCTGGTGCAGAGGCTCTCTTGACCCTGGGGCAGAGGGGTCAGAGTGCGCAGCACAGACTGCTGACAGCCTGCAACGATGGTGTCTGGTGCAGAGGCTCTCTTGACCCTGGGGCAGAGGGGTCAGAGTGCGCAGCACAGACTGCTGACAGCCTGCAACGATGGTGTCTGGTGCAGAGGCTCTCTTGACCCTGGGGCAGAGGAGTCAGCGTGCGCAGCACAGACTGCTGACAGCCTGCAACGATGGTGTCTGGCGCAGAGGCTCTCTTGACCCTGGGGCAGAGGGGTCAGCGTGCGCAGCACAGACTGCTGACAGCCTGCAACGATGGTGTCTGGTGCAGAGGCTCTCTTGACCCTGGGGCAGAGGGGTCAGCGTGCGCAGCACAGACTGCTGACAGCCTGCAACGATGGTGTCTGGTGCAGAGGCTCTCTTGACCCTGGGGCAGAGGAGTCAGAGTGCGCAGCACAGACTGCTGACAGCCTGCAACGATGGTGTCTGGCGCAGAGGCTCTCTTGACCCTGGGGCAGAGGGGTCAGAGTGCGCAGCACAGACTGCTGACAGCCTGCAACGATGGTGTCTGGTGCAGAGGCTCTCTTGACCCTGGGGCAGAGGAGTCAGCGTGCGCAGCACAGACTGCTGACAGCCTGCAACGATGGTGTCTGGCGCAGAGGCTCTCTTGACCCTGGGGCAGAGGGGTCAGCGTGCGCAGCACAGACTGCTGACAGCCTGCAACGATGGTGTCTGGTGCAGAGGCTCTCTTGACCCTGGGGCAGAGGAGTCAGAGTGCGCAGCACAGACTGCTGACAGCCTGCAACGATGGTGTCTGGTGCAGAGGCTCTCTTGACCCTGGGGCAGAGGGGTCAGAGTGCGCAGCACAGACTGCTGACAGCCTGCAACGATGGTGTCTGGTGCAGAGGCTCTCTTGACCCTGGGGCAGAGGGGTCAGAGTGCGCAGCACAGACTGCTGACAGCCTGCAACGATGGTGTCTGGTGCAGAGGCTCTCTTGACCCTGGGGCAGAGGAGTCAGCGTGCGCAGCACAGACTGCTGACAGCCTGCAACGATGGTGTCTGGCGCAGAGGCTCTCTTGACCCTGGGGCAGAGGAGTCAGCATGCGCAGCACAGACTGCTGACAGCCTGCAACGATGGTGTCTGGCGCAGAGGCTCTCTTGACCCTGGGGCAGAGGGGTCAGCGTGCGCAGCACAGACTGCTGACAGCCTGCAACGATGGTGTCTGGTGCAGAGGCTCTCTTGACCCTGGGGCAGAGGAGTCAGAGTGCGCAGCACAGACTGCTGACAGCCTGCAACGATGGTGTCTGGCGCAGAGGCTCTCTTGACCCTGGGGCAGAGGGGTCAGCGTGCGCAGCACAGACTGCTGACAGCCTGCAACGATGGTGTCTGGTGCAGAGGCTCTCTTGACCCTGGGGCAGAGGAGTCAGCGTGCGCAGCACAGACTGCTGACAGCCTGCAACGATGGTGTCTGGCGCAGAGGCTCTCTTGACCCTGGGGCAGAGGGGTCAGCGTGCGCAGCACAGACTGCTGACAGCCTGCAACGATGGTGTCTGGCGCAGAGGCTCTCTTGACCCTGGGGCAGAGGGGTCAGCGTACGCAGCACAGACTGCTGACAGCCTGCAACGATGGTGTCTGGCGCAGAGGCTCTCTTGACCCTGGGGCAGAGGGGTCAGCGTGCGCAGCACAGACTGCTGACAGCCTGCAACAATGGTGTCTGGTGCAGAGGCTCTCTTGACCCTGGGGCAGAGGGGTCAGCGTGCGCAGCACAGACTGCTGACAGCCTGCAACGATGGTGTCTGGTGCAGAGGCTCTCTTGACCCTGGGGCAGAGGGGTCAGAGTGCGCAGCACAGACTGCTGACAGCCTGCAACGATGGTGTCTGGTGCAGAGGCTCTCTTGACCCTGGGGCAGAGGGGTCAGAGTGCGCAGCACAGACTGCTGACAGCCTGCAACGATGGTGTCTGGTGCAGAGGCTCTCTTGACCCTGGGGCAGAGGGGTCAGCGTGCGCAGCACAGACTGCTGACAGCCTGCAACGATGGTGTCTGGTGCAGAGGCTCTCTTGACCCTGGGGCAGAGGGGTCAGGGTGCGCAGCACAGACTGCTGACAGCCTGCAACGATGGTGTCTGGCGCAGAGGCTCTCTTGACCCTGGGGCAGAGGGGTCAGCGTGCGCAGCACAGACTGCTGACAGCCTGCAACGATGGTGTCTGGTGCAGAGCTCAGTTATTACTGTAAAGTTCCTAGGACAACTTCAAAAGCCGGGACCAGTTTCGGAACACATGCAGTAACCAGAACGAGCTGCTGGAGTTGAGACTCATCACGGAGGTGAACCACCATCCTAACCAAGCTTTCCATGACAATCCCTATTCCGAGTATAAAGGTGCTACTCACCCAGTACGGAACAAACTGTTTCAATAGGATACATCCTTTGTCATTAAATACAGAACAGTTTTAGCAAGTCGTTTTTCACTACGACTGCAAAGTGACTTCCCAAGCTCACTGGGACGTGTTACATTTTTCCCAGTGTTGCTAAATAAAGAAGACCCTTCACGAGTCCACCCCATTATTAAGATGATTGTGATTCCATCAGCTCACAGTGATCGGTACCATTTGGAGGTGGCATTCCTGAGGAAGGCAGGTTCTGCCGAAATGCACGTAGATACGAACATTTGCCACATCTCGTATCTGTGTGGTTTTGCCCATCTTTTGTGCAATTAAATAATCACATTATCATGCTGACATAACTAGAAATTGTTTTTCCTTTGTATGAATTTACTGTATATCAGAAATATTTAATCAATTGATCATTATGAACAATACAATCATGTTTATGATATGTATATATGGATAGGTGGATGAATCTAGTGTGTATGTATTCTTAAAATTGTGACTCCTCTGTCCTGAAATTGTACATAACGTACACCATTTAGATACATTATTTAATAAAATATATATTCGTATTTAAGAGTGTTAGTTTTCTTCTCTCACAGTTACTTCCATCATGTGTATTTAAATAGCTTTTGAAGTTGTCCTAGGAACTTTACAGTATGTATTTCCTTGTGTAGGCGAACTTCATATTAGTATCTTTACAGCAGAGCTCAGTCCAGCCAGCCCACTGTTGTCTGTCGGAAATGAATTTATCAAATCAGACACTGCATGCCGCTCCGCAGCCGCGCTGGCACAAGTTACAATAAACTCTGTACAGTAAAGTCAGCCACAGTTCTACGTGGCGCACAGTTGGCCAAAGTAACACTAACTTACTTAATGAATTGTTCAGACTGCTGTTTCGTCCCGGTCTGTCCGGCGGCCACGGCATGCCGCATGAGACGCACAAGGACCCGCGGCCGAACAGTTGCGGCACCTTGCATGGGGCACTCGCCAGTCTTCTTCCAGACTGAGTCACTAACTCGTCCCCCGCCCGGCCACACCACTTTGCAACTGCGATCATCATCATCATATGGAGAAGTGTGGCTCAATGGTTAGAGCGGCAGACCCTGATGCAGAGCTCTGGCCCGGGACCAGGGTTCATTTCCCCGCCTCGGCGGGTCTTGGGCTCAAAATTCCACGGACCTGATAATTCTCGCCTCGGTGCCTATTCCAATCATGGAGTCCCACTCTGTGACTCTGGGCAATAGCTTGCTTAATCTCCACAACGGCCCCAAAAGCGCTTGGATGCCTGGCCTCCACCTTGGGGGTGCCCAGGAGTGGACACCTCACAGAGAAAGCCAGGATGGGTTCCACAGCGGTATGTGTACAGCGCCTTGAGACCCTTGCGGGTGAGTAGCGCGCTATACAAGTATCAATTTACATTTACATTACACTATGTCGATGCCTCTGATGCGCGGCGGACATGAGTGTCTCTGTGACAGAAATTAAACAGTCACTGGTCTTGATCTGGCCACCCTTCCCTCCGGTCCGGCAGCGCCGGGGGTTTTATTCTATTGTGTAGACAGCAGCGCAACGAGGACTTGACTCTCAGATTGAGTCCCCCGCCATTTCTTACCTACCTCACTTCCTCTTACGTCAGGACGTGAGGAGGCAATATGGCGGTCACATCCGGATTTAATCCTGGGCCCACTATTCAGTTTCAGTGTGGTGCGTCTGAAGGCCGCACAGCGCCACAGGCCGCAGGAAATAAACAGCCAGGCACGACAGGCTGCCGGCCAGATTTGTTACATTGCAGCACTCTCAGCCACTCCAGAGCTGAGAGAAGACATTTAACTATGAACTTACTGGCCCAGCTGCTGGCACCCTGCATGGCCAGAGTTTTAGAGTAGCATTAAATGCGTGACAATGCATTTCAGTGCGGTGATGCAGAACACAACACTGAAATGTGTGAGTGTCACACCTGATGCGTGATACTTGGCAGGCCTGTATACCGTCAAAAAAGTCTCAATAAATTTTACTAAAGCCCAGTGTGGTAGAGCACTGTCCATTACAGGCAGCACATTTTCCATTGGAATGGCCACTACATTTTCAAAAAGTGTGTCACAACTGAAAAACAGAAAAGAAGGAACTACAGGCCTCATGGCAATGGCACCGTCTCTGAGGCCGCTGTGGCGGGGTCTCAGCTATTTACAGTACAGTCACCTGAGCCGAACCCGGCACCTGGGTGATAGCAGTCTGTGCTGCAGGCTGCTAAAATAAATTATGTTAATGTTTATCCCAAGGGCCAGCTAATTTATTAACAGACTTGATTGAGCCTTTGAGTTTGAACACCATCTGCACAGCACTCGCCGGGCTACTGTAAATGCAGCTCCAACGGTTGCAGTCACTCCGATATTAACAAAGATTATCTCAGCAAATCTCACACCGTTTCTTCCCCTAACTTAAGCCTGCTCAGGACCATAAACAATAACCACAATAGTTTCCAATGTACAACCCAGAAGTAACCATCTAAGTAGTGGGGAGAGGAGTTGGCCTAACAGCTAGGGCGCTCGACCTCGGACCTGAGGAACTGGGTTCGAATCTCGGTAACGACTCTAAACCTCCTGTGATTTTGGGCAAATCACTTAATCTCCCCGTGCCTAAGAAAAATTAATGTGTGTCCTCATGTAATGTAACTGGTACTATGTAAAGCGCTCTGATACCCGATTCGAGTCAAGTTTGGCTACATAAAACTCTGGAAAAAAAAACTATGATCAGAAGAAACACTATAAAGGGACCTGCAGAGCTGCTGAACGCTTCCAGCTTAATGAAAAACATAAACTGTGCGACTTTCTCTCATACTTCTTCATCCATCACCCTGCTAAGTGCTATAAAACATTAAACATACCTCAGCGGTCATCATGCATGACATGGAAACTCTTCCCACATAGATTGAAACAAACACAAAACACTTGAGAGAACACACCCATACAGGTGTAGTTAGGAAAGCACTTCAGCACCCCACATCTGGATAATAACCGCAATATAAATGTTGCAATATAATCGAACTTTCAACTCACTAACTGTAAAACTACTGCAGACTGCATTAACACGCTTTGGTTACATCTTAGACAGAGTTCAGCACAGAGCGCATTACGCTCATTAGGAGCCTTCGCAGCCTGAATTTTTAATTCTTTCGTTTTCTGTGTTACATGAATGTTTGGTATTTGTGTACCTTATTTTTAAAATTGATCCACTTACTTGCACGCAAAAAAACACGAAATACCGCGTTGAGGCGGCTGCTCCTGATACTCGAGAAGCTTACAGCTTCATTTTACTTGTTCTTTCATTGAGTGCCATAGCGGCAGACATCTTGGGTGGGGGCTGAGGCTCTGCACGGTCTAGTCGTCACAAGGACGCTAGACCGGTACTTAAGACGACCATGCTCACGCGCAGCGGGTACGCGCTGCGGGATCGCCAGAGCATCGCCGGAGTCACGCCAGAGTCCAGCCCGTCTGCGCCCGTCCGCGTACGGGCGGGCTCGGGGGCTCGGACTCTTGACCTTCGCTATACATATACGGCGGAAGAGCTTCGCTCTTTAGATAACGGTCAGTCGCAACTCGAAATAGGTGCTATTGCTAGGCTAAAAAATCATGCCATACTGCGGCCGTACAACAGAAGTTCTAGAACCCAATACCCGGTACTAAAGATAGCTAGTCTGAATACTAGGTCCCTTCACAGTCATCATGTGGAGATCTATAACCTACTTCAGGATAGAGACCTCGATGTCCTGACACTCTCAGAAACCTGGATGGGTGAAAACTCCATGCCGGATATTATTGCTGCCCTCCCTAATGGCTATGACGCAATTTGGCAGAACCGCGCAGGGTCGGCTCGGGGGGGTGGGGTAGCGATTTTATTTAAAAAATCCCTATCTGTGAAAGAAATAATTTCAGAAACAGTGGACCTAGCTGATTTAGTAGGAATAAAAATTTCCCTAAACAATTCTTGCTGGGTGATTCTGTCAATCTACCGCCCACCCAACTCATCTCCACTTTTTAATGATCTATTTACACCTATTATGTCAGATCTATGTACAAGGTACAAAAAAATTGTGATATTAGGAGATTTTAACTTGCATTGGGATAGCCCCCAATGGGACTTACCAACACGCCAACTGGACACCACCATGTCCGCTTTGAGTTTTAGCCAACTTGTGAAAGTACCCACACATATCAAGGGTCATACTCTTGACTTAGTATGGTCCACAGACCCAAATGTCCTTCTCAAGGATGTGGTTCCTTGCATCTGGACTGACCACTACCTAGTGACCTGTGAGGTAAACATAAAAGATCATTTAAAGCACCTACCCCGAGGTACTAGAAGGACCCGCAAATGGGCCGAGGTTGATTTAAAAAACCTGACCTCTGTGCTTCCGGAAATGACTTGTCTGACGAATTCAGATAGAAGCCTGGACGTAGAATACGCGGCCCTAACTCAGAGCCTGAACATAGCTATTGATCACATAGCGCCGGAAAAAACTCAGTCAATTAAGAGACCTGGTAAAGAGGCTCCATGGTTTACCCCATTACTAAGGGAACAAAAAAGAAAGCTCCGAGCTCGGGAGAGAATCTGGAGGAAAACTAAGCAGGACACTGCAAGGAACCAATATAAAGACTCACTCCACCTGTATAAAAAACTTATTTCACAAGCCAAGGCGGAGTACTACGAGTCTCGCCTACAGAAGGCCAGGAATATCCAGAAGGAGACGTTCCAAATCCTGTCGGAGCTGAGTAAAAAACAGGAGAACTCTGAGTCTCCCATAAACTCTAACACCTTTCAGGGGTATTTTTTAGAAAAGGTAAAGACTATCATCCGGGATATTAAGAATAGTGTGGTGAATTGTGATACTATACATTCTGAGGTTCATAATCCTACTCACTGCTCTCTAGTACAGTTCCCTGAGTTGGATGAGCTGAGCCTAGAGCAGCTAATGGGGAAAACTAAATCTGGTTCCCCAGCGGACCCATGTCCCCCGAGTATCTTCCGTGTGGCACGCCCGCTATTGGAGGCTCGGATCATCTCTCTCCTTAATAGGTCCCTAGAAACAGGGTATTTACCTGGTGACCTTAAGGAGGCGCGAGTTAGACCTCTGCTGAAGAAGCCAGGTGCAGATCCGGCTGTCCTGAAGAACTATAGGCCGATCTCCCAGCTGCCTTTCTTTGCTAAGGTCCTAGAGCAACACGTGCTGAAGTCCCTGTCACTGTACCTCGAATCCCATGGCTTACTGCATGAGCGACAGGCAGGGTTTCGAGCGCACCACAGCACTGAGCTAGTAATGCTCTCGTTGTTAGACGAACTAAGAGGCATGGCTGACGGCAAAAAACCGAGCGCCCTGATTTTACTAGACCTGTCAGCGGCGTTCGATACCGTCAGCCATGACCTGCTCCTGGGAAGGCTGGAGGCCTTTGGGATCAAAGGCTTGGCCCTCAAGTGGCTGCGATCCTTCCTTTTAGGAAGGACCCAGAGGATACAACTTGGGGAGTCAATATCTGAAGTGGGCCTCTTAGAGTGCGGAGTTCCACAGGGCTCCGCACTGTCCCCACTGCTGTTCAATCTTTACCTGCAGCCTCTGATTGCATCCCTGGCCAAGTTGGGCTGCAGAGTCTACAACTATGCTGACGATACTCAGCTAGTGCTGAGTATCGATAACACAGGGACAGCACAAACCCAAGCTCAAAATATCCTGAGGTACACCGTAGGGTGGATGACGAAAAACCTACTAAAGATCAACCCGGATAAGACCGAGGTATTGGTAATTCCATCTACCACCTCACCGTGGAGTGATCTGTATTGGCCTGCTGAGCTTGGATCAGCCCCAAAACCTAGTGCCAATGTAAAGAGCCTGGGGATTAAATTAGATTGTGACCTATCAATGTGCAGTCAAGTTTCCGCTGTTGTTGGAACTTGCACGAACATCATCAGACAATTGAGAAAGTTAGCTCCCTTCCTTTCTCATTCTATGATACGTTCAATTGTAGCAGCAACTGTCATCTCACGGATCGATTATGGGAATGCCCTGTATCTTGGCCTCCCAAAAATGTTGACAAACAGACTCCAGGTCGTAATGAATGACGCCGCACGGCTAATCTTCGGAGTGCCCAGACGAACAAAGGCCTCCCCTCTTCTCCAAAACCTTCATTGGCTCCCTGTTAAGGAGAGGGTTGAGTTTAAGAGCCTCTGTATAGCGCATAAGGCGATCTACGGCCATGCGCCGGCCTACATCAAAGCCCGCCTGGAAGTTTACAACCCGACGAGAACACTCAGATCATCAGACTCTCAGTTATTGGTCTGCCCCCGCTACAAATTAGTGACTAAGGGAGGGAGAGCCTTCTCTGTCCTGGCCCCCCAATTATGGAACAAGCTGCCTGAGGGGCTACGCAGGGAGATGAATCTCCTACGGTTCAGGAAATCACTGAAAACCCTGCTGTTTAGAAGAGCCTTGATTGCAGTGTAGTCCTGTAGCTGCATCTCTCTCAGGAGTGAACCAAGTTATTGTAATGACATCGATTTCCAAGCGCTTAGAGGCCTGCAGGTGATTGGGCGCGCTATAAATCTAAATTAACAATAACAATAACAACAATAACAGGTAAAACAGTTCACTTGTGTTAATGGTCACAGGTGCCCCAGCTCAAGCGTGCCACAGCTCACAAGTACAATAATAGTCAGTGTTCGGCTTTAGACAGATGGTCTCCATCCAGTGGACAATTTAAATCATGCAGGCATTGAACTTGATCGGGGACTGGGCGTCATGTCCATAAGGGAGAGAATGAGTTGGAAGTAGGAGAGGATGTTGATGTCGTGAGATGATGCTGGCTAGAGGGATCATGTATGCGATGAAGAGAGTCTGGCTCATGGAGGATCCGTGCGGACGTCCAAGATGTATAGTGCCAGGCTGACACGCTGGCTCATTCCAGTCAGCAAGTAGAACATCCATCGGAGTGTGTGTCTTTGGATTCCAAAGTTGTGTAGACGTTGGAACCAGACTGAGTGGCGTTGAAGAACAGGTCTAATGATCACATCTACCTCCTTTTAATTTCATCTACCACAAAGAAACTGGATTAAATGCACGAAATCGTTTACTGGGAGTGTTGGAACCAGACTGAGTGGTGTCAAGGAGTTGCTGGTCTTTGAGGTATTTTCTGAGACTTCTGTTAATGATTTTCTCTAAGACCTTGACCGGGAATGGTAGTAGGAAGATCGGTCTGTGGATGGCGAGAGTACAAGGCTCTGCAGAGGGTTTCTTGCTCAATGGAAGGGCAGTTGTATCTTTCTAAGTGTCCGAGAAGAGAAGGAGGCATAGGAATGGCTATAAGCATGGTGCTGATGGGTTGCAGTCCTATAGAGTAGGAGTTGTGGGGCATATGGAGTCCCTCAGTTGAATGGTAGCAGGAAGATCGGTCTGTAGATGGTGAGAGTTCAAGGCTCTGAAGAGGGTTTCTTGTGCAATGGAAGGACAGTTACATGTTTCCAACTGTCCAGGAGGGTCACGGAAGTGAAGGAGGCATGCAGATGGCTGTGGACCATGGTGCTTATGGGTTGCAGTCTTATAGAGTAGGAGTGTGGGGCATATGGAGTCCCTGGGTTGATTGAATTCATGGTAGTGGCGGTTTCTTCTTGGGTGATGAAATGTGGGTAGCATTGGTTCTTTGATTAAGATCAGGAGGTATTTAGTGAGTTCTTTGGGGTCTAGTTGCTTCTTGAAGTTGCTGTGAATGGCAGTGAGTTTTTGGTTGAGGAAATGAGAGGGATAGTTGCAGAGGTCTTTCAAGGGAGTGATCAAGTTGGCGGTGTATGTCAGTGAGGTCAAATACTTCACAATGGCGATAAGAAGGGGTCAGGAAGTCAGTCAATCAATCAGGGGTTGGTGAAGCGCACTACTCACCCGTGAGGGTCTCAAGTTGCTGGGGGGGAGCAGGGGAGTGGTGGTCCAGCAGTTTCGTCTCATCTGAAGAGCCAAGTCTTGAGGCTCTTTCTGAATGCTTGCAGTGTGGGGGTTCATCTGATGCTGAGTGGCAATTCATTCCAGGTCTTGGCTGCGATGTTGGAGAAAGATCGCCCCTGCTCTGGCTCTACAGATGCGTGGGAATTTGGCCAGGGCAAGCTCGGAAGAGCGGATGCTTCTCTTGGGTGTGTAGAAGGAGATTCTTTCATTGAGGTATTAGGGTCTGATGTTGTGGAGCGGTTTGTAGGCATGAGTGAGGAAATTGAGGTTCACTCTCTTTTCGACAGGGAGCCAGTGGAGTGATCGTAGGTGCTGCGTGATGTGGTGTTCTCGTGAGATGCCCAAAACCATTCTAGCTGCGATGTTCTGGATTGTCTGGAGTTTGAGCATTAGAGATTTGTTTATTCTGGCGTAGAGGGCATTCCCATAGTCCGGTCTGGTTATGAGTGCATGAGTGACGATCTTTTAGACATTGCTGGAATTGCGCTGACTGCTCCTGCATGATTTCGATGCAGGCGCCGATCTATTTTAAATTATTGCTACTTTGCACTTTGTGAAGCTTCGTTTTTAAAACATCACTGCCAGATCACTTTTTTCCTTTTCTGTGGCCTCCCCTGCCCCGGTCCACCGTGGCTGTTTGTGCCGATTGTGTGGAGGGCGGGGCGCCATGTTTGGTGTGTCCCGAAGCGTGGTTGGACCGAAGTTAGCGGTCCAGCTGCCCGTGGGAGCACGCCATAAAACACACGTGCCCTCGTGCGCGCAGCGGGCGCGCCACAGGTAAGCCCATCTGCGCCTGTCCGCGCACCGGCAGCACACAGCGATAGTAACTCTGGAGGTAAAGCGGACGGGGCTGCGTCCGAAAGGAAATATTATAACCGGGAGACTTTGATAAAGCGTGACACTATCCCTTGCAAAAGCGGCAGACATTGGGACGCCATACACTGCATGACGAGGGCCTGCCCCTTCTGTCAATTCCACTATCAAACAACTCAGCCCGACCCCCCCCCTCTCCTAGCACAAAAGGCTAACATTCGTGCGGCTCTTATAAACGCGTGGTCGCTGGCAAAACATGCAGCGGACGTGCATGAGCTGATTGTAGACGAACATATAGATCTCTTGTTCGTTACGGAGACCTGATTGAATGATTCTTGTGCTCCAGTGGTTGAATTAGCGATCCCACGGGGCTATAAGATAGCCAGGGTTGATCGCAAGCCAGGCAGAGGGGGAGGCGTTGCTGTGGTTTTTAGAGCAATATGGACTCTCTCCAAGGAGCTCACGGGGGAGATTTTGGAAGGCGAAGCTCTGGAGTTTTTGTTGACCTTATCTCCTCATTTTACTTTGGGTGGTGTCCTGGTCTACCGCCCCCCGGGCCCGCCGGGCACTTTTCTTAAATCTCTCGATGAGGTAATTTCCTCGCGAGTGCTCCGGTTCTCCAAGTTTTTACTGCTAGGTGACTTTAATATCCATTTGGAGAACCTGCTGGCCCCAGGGATGAGAGACTTGTTGAACCTATGCAATCTGACCCACCTGACCCAGCGGGTCCTTGATTCCACTCACAAATGTGGTCACCTAATAGATATAGTATGCTTCAACTTTGAGCTCACCATGCTGGCTTCCCGGCCTGTCACCTGGTCGGACCATTTTCTGATTAGCTTTTCTTGGGACATCGGCAGCTCCTCTCCACTCGTCGGCAAGGCATCGGGACTACCCCTTAAGAAGATCAATATCCTGGCCCTGTCCAGAGAGCTGTCTCTTACGCTCCCAGATAAAGCCCCTGATCTCAATGGAGCTGTGGAAAGATTCTCAGACTGGATTAGCCAAGCTGTCAATTCTCTCCCTCAGGCCTCCTCGAGATGTTTACCGCGTGGCTCTCCCTCTAAGCCATGGTTCACTGACTCCCTAAAAACACTGAAGCTGGGATGTAAAAAATTAGAGCGGGGCTGGCGTCAGGAGTAAGGTGGCACTCTGCACCGCTCAGAGGGAGTACTACGCAGCCATCAAAGAAGCTAAAGGCAACTTCTTTGCAGAAAGAATATCTAAAGCCAATAATAACAGAAAATACATCTTTGCCATTGTTCGTAGCTTCCTGTCACCTGCTGCTAACCTATCTACTCCCCCTATCTCCTCTCAATGGTGCGATGATTTAGCCACCTTCTTCACTGCTAAGATCCAAAAGATACAAGATAGTTTAAGGATCACCCCCCCCTTGTGCAATACTCTCCATCTATGCCCCTCGCCCCGTGCCTTAAGGTACCCAGCCAGCTCTTTTCGCACTTTATACCAGCAGAAGAGAGTGATGTTTTAGCCATTCTGAAATCATTAAAATCAGGCGTGCCTACAGACCCCTGCCCTGCGAGGGTCCGGAGTGGGGTGGCGGAGATAATCTCTCCTGAGGTAGTGGTGCTTGTTAATGGCTCACTCCAATCTGGTAGAGTGCCTCTGCAATGGAAACAAGCCAAACTCCTCCCTCTCCTTAAGAAGCCCTCAGCTGATCCCACTTTCCTTCCCAATAATCGCCCCATCTCCCTTCTTCCGGCCTTACCTAAGGTGTGCGAAAAGGTGGCCTTTAAACAGCTGGAGAGATTTGTTGAATGTTCCGGTGCCCAGCTCAATCCGGGTTTAGGACATCCTTTAGCACCAAGACAGCGCTGGTGTAGATTACTGAGGCTATCAGGGAGTGCCTGGACGCGGGCGGCAGGGCGGCTCTGATTTTGTTGGACCTCTCTGCCGCCTTTGGTACGGTACCCCATCTTCAGCTTCTCTCCCGCCTGTATGATATTGGCATCACTGGTATGGCCTGGGATTGGGTTAAATCCTTTTTGGATAACCATTCCCAACAGGCGTGGATGCCTCCCTTCTCCTCATCTGTCAGTAAAGTGGCCACTGGGGTCCCCCAGGGGTCCACTCTGAGTCCCCTTCTTTTTAATATATACCTCACCCCACTGATCTATTTGGCAGAGAAGCTGGGTGCCAAAATTATGGCTTATGCCGATGACACCCAGCTCCTCTTTACCTGGAAGGGCGATGATCTTCAAACCGATGTGGCCCATTGGTGCCTGTCATCAGTATTTTCTTGGTTGGCACAGGCAAGCCTTAAGTGCAACGAAGACAAATCCGAGGTGCTCCTCTATGGCCAATTCCCTCCGGCTTTTAGAGAATCCCTCTGGCCTCCTGGGTTCCCCTGTCCTAGAGGGGACTGTGGTGTCGCCAAGAACCTGGGAATTTGGTTCGGGGACGACCTGGGCTTCCACGAGCAGTTCAAGCACCTGTCAGGGACTTGTTATGGCACACTTAAAGCCTTAAGGAGGTTCTTTCCCCTGCTCCCCCGCTCTGCCAGGGAGACGGTGGCCAGGGCGCTCATCTTATCGGGTCTAGACTACGCCAATGCCCTCTACATCGGCATCCCGGGGTACCTCCTGGGAAAGCTGTAGGTTATTCAGAATGCAGCTGTCAGGCTCCTGTTTTACATCCCGAGGAGACTGAGCTCCGTAAGCAGCTTAGCGGTCTGCACTGGCTCCCCGTGGCCCAGCAAATGCACTTTAAATCTCTGACTATGGCGCATAAGGCACTCCACGGCCCATGCCCTGCCTACATTAGTTCTAGGTTTGCCTTTTACCTCCCTAACCGTCCTCTTTGCTCCGCCCTTCAAAGACGGCTGGTGATCCCCAGATTTCGACGAGCACGGCTTGGGGGGCAGTCCTTTGTGGTAAAGGCTACCACCATGTGAAATGCTTTGCCAGATGACCTGCGGCATACCAAGGAATTCTCTATCTTCAAAAAACTCCTTAAAACTCATCTGTTCAAACAGTCGAGGTTGCTCTTTTGCCTTTTCTGTCACTGTTCCCCACCGCGCCAGGACACTCCTGAGTAGCAGTGAGCGATACAAATCCCCTTATAACATAACATATAACATATAACAATATGTGACATCACATTTACCCACAGAGAATGGGTAAAAACCCTTGATACATCAGCCCACTTTTCTAGTGAGGCAGAATTGATATTGGTTAATTGCCAAACATCCCAGGCATTAAACATTCAATGCAAGATATAGTGACCATTATATGTGAAAAGAGTGCAGTCACAAAGCATCTGGTGAAAACATGACACCAGACTTTTGGAAAACATGGAATGCAGTGTCACTTGGAATGCTGCTGAAAAACGTTTTACCAAGTTCAACAAAGATTGGAGTGATTTTGTATGTATTTCCAGTGATTCAGCTACGTATATGAAAAAGTTGTGTGATGGCCTGTCAAAATCGATACATGAGCTGAAGTGCTTCCCTGTAAGAGATCCTTGCCACTTTGTGAGATGGTATGCGGAAAGCATCTTTACAATCTACAGAGTTAATGAAGAATTCTATTGACTTTTTGGTCTATTCTGGTGCACTGTTTTGTTATGCATGGAAACTAAAACACAAATAATTCTCATGTTGTGCTTTGTGTGGCATCAACGAAAGAGTCATCCCAACTGTGTCACTTAGCTGGTGGTTCTCATTCCTTGAGGCCATGAATGCTATATTTTCCATGTGGCAACCATTTATAGAACTTTTGCTGAGTGATGATATGTGAAGTAATGTGAGGATCTTTGGTCACATATTGATAGTGATTTAAAAAAAGTACACTACTGAATTCTTAGATTTTTACAGGAAAGAATGACGGATGTAGTGGACATAATAAAACAACTAGAGTTTGAAAACACCCTTGTCTACAAAGTGTTCTGCATAATTGGTGTAGATGTGAAACATCTCCTTGAGTAGGCTGGGCGACACTTTTAGTGACTTTGGCGCTGCAACATATTCCATGTTAGAGTTCTTGCCACTTGTTAAGCAAAGAAATGTTGAGGAGCAATTCAGGAACTTTAATTTTACAATACATGAGAAATAGCCATTCACCAACCATGGCATTTGAAGTCAATGAGGCCTCACTGTGGTACCCTGCACAAGTTATATATACCTTCCGTACAGGTAAGTTTTCTCTAGAGTTTCAACAAAGTGCTGCATCATTTTTTACCACTTCAATAACTCTGAAGGCATATGCGCCCAGTTCAACACAAATGTTGCAGAACATGTCGCAGCAAATCACAATCTTCAGGTGCACCGATTCTGGCATGGAAAGCTATGTCAGTGGCCAGAGTTAGCAAATTGTGTACTGGCTATTTTGGCGTTGCCTGTCTCAAGTGCCAATGTTGAGAGGGCCTTTTCACCGATAAAAGTTTACATGGAAGGAAAGAGCAAGCGTGCATGACCAAAGACTCACTGAAGAAGTATTGCATGGTGTACAACGATAAGTTTGAATTGTAAAAATGTATTTGGACCTCATATACACTGTACATACACTGTCTATATACCATGCACTATCAGTGCAGAAAGCAAGCAATAATAAAAGCAAAACGTTCCATAAACACCCGAAAAACACTTTGTTGTTTTTAATGGCATGAAAATGTGTAACCACTGTTGTTTTTAAGGTATTTAAACCACTTGAAAACACTGAAAGAACACCACCAGAATGTACCAAAATGAGAAAATAAAAACAGGAAAGCCTAATCATACACTAATGACTTACAGGTAAGTTAAATGTGCCAATTGGCAATAAGCCAATTTAACCAGGGTTAAAGGGGGAGCATACTGGTTACGAGGGTATTGTGAAAAGAGTTCTAAATCCAACAAAGATATAGAGTCCGGCTGAAGGTAAATAAATCCGGGGTGATAATGCAGAGAAGGCAGATTGCATTCCAAGGCCTATTAGCTCACCCCTATAAAGTTCCTCTTCTTTGTGGTTACACAGTCCTTCATGCTAACATTGGGACTGTATTAAAAGTGCTGTTTATGTGCCCAGTGTAGCACATGAATGCTGTTTGTGAGTGAGCCAGAAGAATGACTGTCGTAGTGGAATGTTGGTGTGTGGTCTGCAGTGGCAGCTGGGGGATAGGCACAGTTAGTGAGGGATGGAGCCCTAACTGGACCTGCCAGGTAGTAACAACCTAGTTGTCTTGTTTCTTTGTTTGGTATCAGGTGTGTTGAGCCGTATGTCATAGTCTGTCACACATTTTATACGAATGCCATTTGTTGTTGTGGAATCCATTTTGATTTGGTTAGGAGTCCATTTTGCTAATGACTTGCTCTGTGATACTCAATGATAACAGGACATGCAGAACGTAAGCAAATGGCAAGCGACCTTCTGTGAACCCTTGTACCCTTTTTGTTATAAACAGCATTTGCGCAAGGCTAGTTCAGAAAATTAAACGTATAACACACAGCATTTAGACAGCCTAGCAACAGCTATCAGTGTCTCACCATATATAGACTGTGTTTAACATTCCTCCCTGATTGGATAAAAGAATGTGGCACAATATGCTATTTTTAATATACTTTGGAAAATGCAGGTTTGAATGATTGCACATGTGGAAATCAGGAAGGTCACCATCTTGTAGCATGCCGGTGGCACAAGCAATTGCCTTTCTCTGATTGGTTATGTTCTTGATAATCGTGCTGAACTATCCTCCTGATCAACAGCATACAATGCAATTGTGCATGATATGTAGAAATGTTCTTTGTGACTGTGTATGTTCATTGGATGTATATTAAAATGCCCTTTGTGGTTTATAACAATAAAAGACTGCACTGGATTTCTGCAAACTGAGTTGTTTAGCTTATGGTCCCCGTGTACACATATATAAAAGTTCTTGATAAAGTCTTGGTCTATTTTTATTCCAGGTTCTACATTGTAATTTAGTGTGTTCATGCGTACTGCAGAGTTTTAGAGATTTTTGTTGGGTGAATGTGTAAACGAAACTTGTTGGAGATGAAGTGGTTGTAAATGATCATTCCAGTTGCTTTTATGCAATGGAATAGCCATGTTTTTGTTTTGTTATTAATGAAGAGAGGTCTGTTGTATCCTCTGCTCCCATTCCCTGTATGGCTGAGCCGGTGTCTGGAATATGTGTTGTACCCTGTATGCTCCCATTCTTTGTATGTCTTATCCGGGGTCATGAATGTGTGTCTTATCCTCTGCACCTATTATCTATTTATTTATTTGAAAGCCCTGTATGTCTGAGCTGGTGTCTGGAATGTGTGTTGTATCCTCTGCTCACATTCCCTGTAGATCTAAGCTGTTGTCTAGAATGTGTGTTGTATCCTGTGCTCCCATTCTATGTGTGTCTGAGCTGGTGTCTGGAATGTGTGTTGTATCCTCTGCTCACATTCCCTGTAGATCTAAGCTGTTGTCTAGAATGTGTGTTGTATCCTGTGCTCCCATTCTATGTGTGTCTGAGCTGGTGTCTGGAATGTGCGTTGTATCCTGTGCTCCCATTCTATGTGTGTCTGAGCTGGTGTCTGGAATGTGTATCATATCATGTGCTCCCATTCCCTGTGTGTCTGAGCTGTGGTCTGGAATGTGGGTTGAATCCTGTGCTCCAATTCCCTACATGTCTGAGCTGGTGTCTGGAATGTGTGTCGTATCCTATGCTCGCATTCCCTGAATGTCTGAGCTGGTGTCCGGAATGTGTGTTGTATCCTGTGCTAACTTTACCTGCATGTCTCTGGTGGTATATAGAATTGGTGACTTATCCTGTGCTCGCATTCACTGTATGTCTGTGCCAGTGTTTGGAATGCTGCCGCAACCTATGTGCCCATAACATGTATCTCTGAACCGGTGTGTTAAATGTCTTGTATCCTGTGCTCCCTTTCCCTGTATGTCTGAGAAAGTGCTTGGAATGCTGTGAGTGAAGGTTGTAAAAGAATATTGGTGTGTGGTTGTGAGGAAATGGGGTATATTCTATGGTATGGTTGTGTGACTGTGACCTCACCATGTAATACACGTACAAACCCTTTCAGGATCAGTAAGTTTAGATTGTTAAACATTAGCTCAACCCTGGGTGGCTGTGGCTCCTAACGGCAAGACTTACACAAAGCTACAAGTGTGAAGCATTTTAGAAACCATCAAAACAATTGAAGAAGAAATAATATTTTTATATTTTAATATTTTTTTTTAATATATTTCTAGAACCACAATGAAAAATATCCCCTGGAGGGATCTGGAATTTGCAAGGTATAGTAAATCAGAAATGTTCACTTAAATAAGCAATGGCAAATGTAACAAATTTGGCAATTAGAATTATTTTCACCAAAATGTTGGGCTAGTTGTAATACGGTCAGTTAGAGTTGCTTTGGGCAACCAACTTCAGCAGGGAGCCAGTCAGGGGGACCCGCAAGGCCCTCAGAAACCATTCCCTCCACAGAAGAAGCAGTCTTACAACAGTTCCAGGCACTTTATCCGCGTTGCAATGGATTCCTAAGGCAGTGGTTCTGATGCAAAGGATACAGCATGCTGAAAATGCTCAAGGGTGGTGTGGAAACGATGTGGCCGAAGGAGGTCTTCTTGCAGCTGCTCCCTGGTCTGCGGGTTTGGTGAGGTGATCCTTGCTGCATCGGTCAATGTCCCTTGAGGTCTTCTCAGGCCTGGCAGAAGTCCAGTTGCCACTGAACTGCCAGCTGTCCTGTATCACTGTCACAGCCAAATCCTTCCCTGGGCTGTGGCTTCTCCGGCAACCTTCCCAGGTCCAGCAGACTCAGATGCAACTTCTGACAGCCTGGTCCTGGTCCTTGGTCCTGCACAGCGATGAGGAGCAGCGATCATGGGATCTGGGCTATCACGCGCCCTTAGCAGACTTCTTTAACTGTTGTGTCACTATGCTGCAAACAGGAGGTCTGCCAGCTGCTCCTTCGAGTCTCTTGCCTTGGCGGGGCCCGGAAAACAACTTCTTCAATAGCAGAACACAGCAGGCTGCCTTAGGGTGCACCATTCTATCCACTCCCAATAAGGCAGAACCCTTTTCTTGGCACCCAGAACTCCTTTGCCCAACTCAGACGTGTGGCTACCAAGGGAGCTAAATTCCCCAATAAAACTGGTTTGGCAACTGGTTCTCCCTTTCCTATCGCTAGTGCAAGCCTGTCTATCCAGACAATACGTGAGTGCGTAATCCTTGGGTCAGTTCTTTTGTGTGCACCCTCCGCCAGGAGGCTTTACCTTTGGTTAAGGCAGTAGTGATCGTGGAAAAGTGAGTGGAAAGTGGTAATATATTAAAATTTGCCCGGAACAGCCAAAGAGAATTGACTTTATTGAGTCTGGATTCAGACAATTATAAAATTGATTTGTGCAGCTATGGAATTGGTTATGAATTCTAGCGCACAATTCCGTTCTTGCAGCATGTGCTGTCTCTGCCACTCTTCACCCGGAATTCCGGGTGAAGAGTGGCAGAGACAGCACATGCTGCAAGAACGGAGGTGAAGGTCTGAGTACAACCTGCCTCTGTACGCCCTCTTCCCTGAAGAAGCAAATTCTGCAATCCGTAGAGGTACAATGCGACCTTCTACTACCCGAAGAATCAGGTTATAAATTTACCTATTCTTTCACTTTTATTCACTGCACCTTTTATTGGTCCTGAAGAAAGCCTACTGACCAATTGGCAACTAAGGCTGAAACATGTTGACCGCTTTTTATCATACTAATTAAGTGCGCTAGAATTCATAACCAATTCCATAGCTGCACAAATCAATTTTATAATTGTCAGAATCCAGACTTATTAAAGTCAATTCTCTAGCTGTTCCGGGCACATTTTAATATATCACCACTTTCCACTCACTTTTCCACGATCACTACTGCCTTAACCAAAGGTAAAGCCTCCTGGCGGAGGGTGCACACAAAAGAACTGACCCAAGGATTACGCACTCACGTGTTTAAATGAGCGGGGACACATCATATACCGCTACGAGAAACCAGAAAAAAACGCGTGTATGAGGGTCTTTTTATTGGGAGACACCCACCTACCTACCTGCAGACCTTGGTTTACGCAGGACAAGTGATCCTTTCCCTTATTGATTATGACTAACTAAATGGAGACTGAAAGGATCGGATCTCTCTCTCCCCCCTCCAATTGATTATACTTATCCAGACAATACAGCAGCCCCTCTCCCAAGTGGTTCCTATTTGCCCTTCAAAGGTGGTTTCTGATTTGAAGCTCGCCTTTTGGGCCAACATCCGTGCGACTTCCTACAGGAGGGAGAACACCTCCTTCCAGTGAAGGCCCCTATTGTATCTTTTCCTGGGAGTCGTTAACACGTCTCCCCAGGAAAGCAGAAAGCTGACTCAATAACAAAACTTCATGTGCAACTGTTAAGGGCTCAGGGGATTAAAAGCAAAACAGTGGGTTCAAGAGCTCCCATACTCTCACTCTAGCAATGATATCTCTTGCTCTGGGTGTGGCATTGTATCTCTCAGCAATGTTAATATCCTGTGAATTTTAAGTATGTATTCACCCCTAATCATTCTTTAAACGCTTCCCATAATGTAGCCACAGAGGTAACAGAGCCCTGGTTCAACATGTAGTAGAATAAAAATCACTTGGTGGGTTTATGTTTAAAGACTGGGTCTGACAGCTCAGATAGTCGCAGCAGCTACATTCTTTTTATCCTGCCTAGCTGATGATGGTCAAAGCCATAAGAACAGGAGAATGATCGGACAGAGCCCTAGGTAAATGTGTTATAATTTCAACCCAGCCCATCGCATCTCTAGATCCTAACCAGTAATCTATTCTGGAAGATATGGCATCCTCTACGGAATGGAATGTATACTCTGGAATTAGGGCATTCAACACGGTACAAGTCTAGCAGTTTGCCCTGGTGCATAATATCCCATAGAGCGTCATGTGCTTGGGTGAGTCAGCAAGACCTGTTGCCGGTGGTAGCCAAATTAGCTTGCAGCATTGAAGTATTTTCCATATATTACAAAGCGAGGAGGGGGGAGCGTCCACAAGCCTGTTTCTAACTTTAGTGAGAAAAAACAAGGAAACAGCAGGGTCGTCAGAGTTTGGCCCATATGTACTGATCAATGTAATGTGTACCGAACCCAACAACCCCTGTACAACCACACACCTGTCCTCTTCATCACAGAACATGTCCACAGGCCTGAACCATAAGCATTGTTTAACCAATATACCCACTTCCGTAGCGACTGAGGAAAACAAATGGAGGTACGAGGTCCAGATTATGGAGAAATATTATCCCCCACAAAACCAGCATGCATCTCCGGAACTAATGAAAAACTCGCCCCTTAGGCCTAATGAGGTATGCAGTCACCAGTTGGACCTTGTGATGGTCATTCACCCCTCTCACATTACAGATGAGCAGCCTAGCATTACATCCAGAGCTAGCACCAGTCATGTGTGTTGTGTCTGCAATTTTGACCCCCCTCTTTCTTCTAAGCTTTTCTGTCAAATTAGAACTATTTGATCAGAAGTATTTCTACCATCAAAACCCTGTATCACCTGTGTTCTAGTAATAGTAGCCCAAACGGTCCTCCCAACTAACCCCAACCCACATTGTGTGAATAACCTTAGCAGAGCTTTACAGTCTAGCCTCAGGGTGGCTAAACTGGCATCTGTCACATTGATGCCCAGACTCAAGTGATGCTCCGTAGTGTTAGATCTAACAGCAGTGTTAGAATACTGTCCTTCTTGCATATCGATGAGAGATACAATTTGTCTTCACACTGTGGGTGGTTATTCGAGGATTAGTAGCTGGTGAATTGTGGGTGGGGGAGGCCTTTTCTAACTCTCACGCTGTTTGAGTGCCCCCTTTTAACATTTTTAAAGCCTGAGAGCAAGCCTCAGAAAAAACTCTGCATACCCCAGCGAACTCAAAAACTACTGGGCAAGCTTCCTGCTCCTATTCTCTGCAAAGGTACTGGGAAACTCATGACTCACCTGGAGCAGAACCATCTACTTGACCCCTCTCAATCCGGCTTCTACAGCTACGAAACCATGCTGATCACAGCCACAGACGACATCCAAACCCTTCTCGACCAAGAAGAAACAGAAGCTTTGATCCTTTTTGACTGCTCAGCAGCCCTTGACACTATATCCCACCACACACACTGATCAAAAGATTCCACCACTTCGGCATCCAAGGAGACGTGCTCAGATGGATCACCTCCTTCCTCACAGGAAGAATCCAGAGGATCCACCTCTCGCCTTTCACCTCTGGACCCAAGGAGATCACCTATGGTGTCCCCCAGGGCTCATCCTTCAGCCCCATGCTCTTCAACACATATATGGCCTCCGCTGGTCAACATCGACAGATCCCATAGTCTCAACATAATTTCCTACACAGACGACACCAAACTCATCCTCTCACTCATCGATGTCCCTTCCGCCATCAGTACCAACTTCCACACATGTATGGCAAACATCGCGATTGGATGAAGAAAAATTGCCCGCAGCTAAACACAGACAAGACGGAAGTACTGATCTTTGGCAACAGCAGCAACACATGAAATGACTCCTGGTGGCCATCAGACCTAGGACCCAGACCCACACCCACTCCTTCCATCCACGCCAGAAACCTTGGAATCATCATCAACAACAAGCTCATCATGAAACTAAAGATCAACGCCATCTCCTCTGCCTGATTCCACACTCTGCATATACAGAAGATGTTCAAGTGGCTACCCCTCCATGCAAGATGCACCGTGATACAGGCCCTCCAGCCGACTGGACTATGGCAACACCATCTACGTAGGAATTGCCGCACACCACCTACAGAGACTTCAAACCATACTGAATGCCACAGCCAGACTCATCCTCTGTCTTTCCTGGCAAACCTACATCACACCCCTCTTCAGGAAACTTTACTGGCTCCCTGTACAGAAGAGATGACAATTAAAGCTACTGAACCACGCACACAAGGCTCTACACAACCAAGGATCCATATACATTAACCACGGCCTGAACTTCCACCAACCGTTGACAAGACTACACTCTGCCTCCCTTTCACGTACCCATACTCCCTGCATCTACCCAAGCAGAAGTGGGGGACCCTCCTTCTCACACATTACAGCAAAGACCTGGAACAGCCTCCCCACACTCCTCTGGACCATCACCTCACTTCCAGAATTTTGAATGGTCCCCAAGACCTGGCTGTTTGAATAAGCCTATGGGACCTGCAAGTGCCTGGATACTCTATTGGGTGATTAGCCAGGCTTTATAAATCCTGCTCGATTGAAGCCTTGATCACCGTGGAATTAACAGTTAGCCTTTCATAGACAACTGACGCGAAGGTTTTCAGGATGGTGAAACACTGACCTATCAATTGCCTATTCTGTCCATTCAAGGACAGGATTTATTTTAGCATACTGCCCACTGTGGCTCTTCGGTCACCAAATGGTTCCTCCCCAGGGTGGGCTTTCCTATGGGACATTGGCTGTGCGGTGCCCTCCTAATAAATGCCTTGTGACTTTCTGTACATTCATACGGCTATTTCATTAAGAACACTTTGTCACATTCTCCAGGAACTCGCCTCGAGTTCTGCAAAGTCCTCCCTTGCTTCATCACCCAACTCGCCATTGCCTCCGAACACTAGATATTCTTAGCAGATTTCAACTTCCACATGGAAGACCTTAGCGATGCCAGCACTGACAACCTACTAGAAAGCATGAACAACATCGGGTTCATCCAACTCATCATCAACCCAACGCACATCATAGGGCACACACTTGACTCCATCTTCATCTTCAGTAAAACAATCAAGTACCACCATGACACAGAACTCACCTGGACCAGCCACTCCATTGTCCACTTCATCATCACAGGGCACAACGCTACAGAAACTGAAGACACCACCCAGCACACCTCAGCGCAGCTTGAAAACTGTCTCAGACGAGAACTGGAACAACACTCTCCATGCCAACTGACTGCACACAGCTCCAGACCTTAAACAGGCCATCAATAACCTCACAAACTGGATCACGACTATGCCACCCCCACCGAGCCAAACAAGATCAGAGAATCCACAAAGTGTGTCAACTTGTTTACCTTGGAACTTCAGACCTCTCAATGAGACTCTTGTTGACTAGAAAGAAGATGACGTACCAGTAAGGATCCAGTGCGCTACACCAACTTCAGGACATCGATCAACCACTACCACCTCCTCCTTAAAGAAGCAAAGAAGAGTGCCCTCACAGGCTGCATTGAGATCAGCTCAAACCACAACAATGAGCTCTTCGCCATCGTTAGGGAATTCAGCAACCCTGCGTCCACTGAGATCATAACTCCCTTCTGGGATCTGTGCGACACGCTTGCTGACTACTTCCATTAGAAGATCGTCATCATCTACAAGGACTTAAATCTCAGCTCTCCACCAGTGACAGCCTCCACCTCCTCACACACACTGACATTAACTGGGACCTCCTCATCGTACAAGACACAACCTCTTTAATGAAGTCGATGCACTCTGGGGTACCCACTGATCCATGCCCCTAACTTATCTTTATCCTCGAGAGCAAGGCAATCAGCTTAGAGCTCATAAAGCCACTGAACAGATCCATCACCATGGCCTCCTTCCCAGAAGAGTGGTAACATGCAAAAGTAAAACCCCTCCTGAAAAAAACCTTCAGCAGACCTAGAGCAGCTGAAGAACTCCCGATTGATACCCCTGCTCTTGTTCCCGGCCAAAGTCTTTGAGAGGTCGATCAAGAGGCAGCTGAACAGACACCTGGAGCACAACAACCTCCTGGACTCCACCCAGTTCGCTTCCAAGCCAATCAAAGCACAGAGACCGCCCCGATAGCAGCCATAGATGACATCAGAGCCCTCCTGGACCTCAATGAGACTGCAGCCCTCATCTTCCTTGACCTCTCAGCTGCCTTCAACATGGTCTTCCACCAGATCCTGATCTACAAGCTCCACCACATTGTAGTCCAAGGAAATGCCCTCAAATGGATGGCCTCCTACCTCACCAGAAAACCTCAGACAATCTGACTCCCGCCCTACTCCTGAACCCAAGGACATCATCTGCGGCACCCCACAAGGATCCTTCATTAGTCCCCCTTCATCAAGTAGCGCTCGCTATACGTGCACTTCGCTCTGGTAAGGCTTCGGGCCCGAACGGTTTGCCAGTCGAGCTGTATAAGTTGTGTCCCGACAAAATGGCGCCGTACCTTCGTCGGACATTTTTGGCGTCACGAGATCTCGGGCTTCTTCCCCGGGATCAGAGACTGGCGTCCATTGTGGTCATCCACAAGGATGGAAAGCCTCGGGACCACTGTTCATCATATCGGCCGATCTCGCTTTTGAATGTAGAGCCTAAGGTTCTTGCTAAAATCTTGGCGAGCCGCATGGTCACGGGGATTGGCGAATTGATACACCCCGATCAGTCTGGGTTTATCCCCCACCGTAATACTGCACTCAATCTTCGACGTCTCCACGGTGTCTTGGCGAGGGCGGGGTCTCTTGCGGAACTGGCCATTTTGGTCTCCCTTGACGCCTCGATGGCCTTCAACACGGTGGAATGGCCTTATTTGTGGGCTGCCCTCGCTAAATTTGGCTTTGGTCCTAAGTTTATTGGATGGGTTAAACTTTTATATGAACAATCGCTTGCACAGGTAGTGGTTAACGGAAGGGCCTCGGATCCTTTTGTCCTCGGACGTGGCACGAGACAGGGCTGCCCTCTGTCGCCACTCCTTTTTGCGCTTGCTCTTGAACCCCTTGCCGCGTGGCTCCGCTGGGAGCCCTCGCTCAAGGGCATACGGTGGTCCCCTACCTTCGAGGATCGGGTGTCGCTTTATGCCGATGATATACTGTTGTACCTTACTTCTACCCGTAAGTCATTGGGTGTCCTGTTTGATGTCCTGATCTCTTTCGGGAAGAACTCTGGTTTGGTTATCAACTGGGCTAAATCCTGTATTTACCCACTTATGGGTGGACAACCTTCTCTGCCTCGCTTCTGCCCTATACCTGTCTCCAGTGTTGGTTTCAAGTACTTGGGATCTACATTTCTATGGACCCCAAGGTCCGATTTGAGCGGAATCTACTGCCTCCGCTTGCCCGACTTCGGTCGGATGTAGCGGCGTGGTGTGGATTGCCTCTTTCCCCTTTGGGGAGGACGGCCTTGTTTAAAATGATGTATCTTCCCCGATTCTTATATGCCATCCAGAACACGCTGGATCTGGTTCCAGCTGGCTATTTCCGTGAAATCGAGGGCCTCCAGAGGAAATTGGTTTGGGGTTGGCGGCCGCGCATAGCGCTGGCAAAATTGACTTTGCCCTGGTATGACGGTGGTATAGCTTTGCCGGATGTCAAACGCTATTATTGGGCGTCCCAGTTGAGTGCTATTAACCACGCCATGTATGGTCCTGTTCCTAATCCCGCTTATGATATGGATAGGTGGCAACTGCCGGGGGCGATTATAATAGAGCGCTTTACTCCAGGATCGACAGGAGGTATCTGACGGGCCCCACTGCGGTGGCAATACGTGTATGGGATAGTGCAACATCGGCCACGGGCTGGACTGATAAACTCACTAGGGCGACTCCCCTATATGCGGCTGAGAGATTGGGTGGTCTGTGATCTTCGAAGGGATTCGATAGATGGGACCTTATCAGTATCAGCAAAGTGGGTGATCTTTGGGCCACTAATAGAGTCAAAACTTTTGACGAGCTAAAACGGGAATATAAGCTGAGTGATAGAGAATATTTCCGATATCTTCAGATCCGCCATGCACTCGATCCCCGAGTCTTCTCCCTTGGAGGATAGAGTGCTGGATGGACATGTCCCCGACAGCACTATCTCCCTCATATATAAAAACGTATTAATACCCGTTCGGACCTTCTCATACAGCTACGTGAGGCATGGACTGGTGACGGGCTGGAGTTAGACGATGAGGACTGGCAGGCTGCAGTGTCCTCCCCGAGGGAAGCCGCTATTCCGGCGCGTCTCCGACTGGTGCAGCTGAAGATTCTTCATCGTATCTAGGTCACGGGTCCACGATTGGTACATATGGGTTATTCTGTGGATGGGTTATGTCGGCGTGGATGTGGTTTGCTTGATACCTTCCTCCATATTATATGGGAATGCTGTTTGCTGAATGTTTGGGAACCGAATGACTGTACCGTTGCTCAGACTCAATGGGTCACGCCGGGCAACATCATCGCAAAAAGAGACATTGCTCAACTCTGGAGGTCTCATAGGGCACCATTGGTCTCGACCTGGGAGGAGAACATGGACTGGTGCATGTTTAGAGAAAAAATTGTATACATCTCCCGAGGTAGACCCAAGAAGTGGGATAGGATTTGGGGTCAGTGGAACTCGTATCGTGGAGAGATTTGTGACCCTTCCCTTGCAGAACGCCCTGACACTCCAAGATCTCCTTGACTGTACGTTCCAGTATTTTGATTTTCTGTTCTTTGTGAAGTATTGCTCGCTCTTAGTCCCCGCTCCCCACCTCCATGATTTCTTGATGCTTGCTTTTCGTTTGTCTCCCCCATACCGCACGTAGCAGTCCCTATACTGATAATTTTGCCTCGATTCTTTTTGTTGTGGGTTTTCCTTTTTTTTGTTGTTTGTATGTAATAAAATATAAAACCTTTTATTTATCCTCATCTGCCAGATGCTCCGAATCACATCATGCTTTTACGCTGCCGGACCCTCGGGTTGTCGGCTGATGAGCTGTGTACTGATTTGTTCTTCTTATTTCGCATTACTGACCGGCCTTGGTGGTTGTAGGTCTGTATCTGTCCTCATTTTACAAAATAAAGGTTTTAAAAAAAAAAAAAAAAAAAAACAGTACCTATGGATATTGATACTTTGCTTGGTTCGGTAACGGCTCATGCAACGTGTTGTCCCCAGCGGCTACCTATTCTGATGACGGCATTCGTTGAGACCTCACCATTACGATTAGGTGGCGGTGAGGTACAAGATGAAAGCGGCACACAGGTACAACCTTCCGTGACCCTTGCTGATCTAGACACCGATGATGGCAATGCTTCACACATATGCACTATTTCTACTTTTTCGGACCTGGTCCAACTTTCACCTACTGTTGTAGACTAATTCTTTGCCAGCCTATCTGAACTTATGTTCTCCCCTAACAACGAGAATAACTTTTAAAACAAAACATGAGCACACCGCGTTCCCTGAACTCTGAATTCGGCCTTCAGTTTTTGATAAACAACACTACTGAAAACATTGGAACTATTCTTTTCCCCTGAAAGCGAAATTATTTCTCCGTTCCCAAAATATTTACTTTTTTTTGGCACATGGTACTCTGCTTAAAGTAGAACTATTCTTAGAGAACAGAGTTTCTATTTTTAGAGACTCTACAGACAATATTTTGACTTAGCCTCTAGCACATGTACAGTCTTGTATAAATATGTGATAAAATAGTCTTGACCTTCTCTTCTGTATTAAGAGCCATTTCATAAATGTAATTTTCGCAAATCATTCAGCCAACGTACCATATATGCATTATCTGAATGTTACCTCTGCTTGCAAACGTACAGTATGATACTCATTTTTCGTGCACATACCATTTCAAATAAATTTTATGCATTTTGGGGTGGGTTGGAAAACACATGCATCGTTATATGTTTAGTAGTGCTTAATATTTAGTAATGATGGACATTATACGTGGAGTGGGTGTTGTGAACGTATCTAGGACCCTATTTAAATATTCCCGATTCATGCCCTTATGTGGTTATAACAAATCATATCCTTATAAAGGCATAAGAATCTTATCCATATTTAGTCATAGCCAATGCAGTCCAAATACGGCAAGGCTACTCCCGTAGACTCCTAGAAAGTACAACCAAGCCTCCAGCAGCCCAGGAATTCCCCCTGCTTCTGTTTTGATTTGTCCTAGAACTCCTGGAGTCCTGAAAGAACTGCAAGTTCTTAGTGACGTCTTATGTCCAAACTTATGTCAAACTCGGCACCTTCCAGGTATAAATATACCAGCATCTGCCTTAAGCAAACACACGGTGGTTTGGAGCAGATTGGCTATCTACTTACCCGAAGCCCAGCTGTAGCGAGTGCCGAAGGAAGCCGAACCTCCCATTGACGCACTGAGAGAGACGCTGTCTTTTCTCCTGCCGAGAAATCCAGCTCCAGTGTTTAAAGTAAAGTAAAGTAAAGTCCACATTTGTAAAGCGCACAATCACCCGTAAGGGTCTCTAGGCGCTGGGGGGCCGTCGGGAAGATTAAGCGAGCTATTGCCCAGAGTCACATGGTGCTGGGCTAACCTGCCGCCGGAGCCGGGGATCGAACCATGGTCCCCAGATTCCAGCGTCAGTCGCCCTGGCCGCGGCGCCACACCTCTCCCAGTCACCCTTGCAGGTTGCTGGGAGATAGAGTCCTGAGAAAGAGATACAAGACCTCCTTCATTCTATAACCAAGGTACGGAGCTGATTAGATCCTAAGAGAATTCTTGATTCAGATTCTTGGCAAAAACCATATTAACTCAAACTATATCTCACTTACTCCTTCCCACGTACTAGGCTTAGGTTAGGTACACCGGGGTAGGCGTATTTTAGAAACACCAGTTGAGTACGTTTAGTCAACTTTTATCATTGTATGTATTTTATCCGTTTTAAGTATCTTATGGCTTAGAAACTATATAAATGCTTTTACAGTATTATTTCATAATACTCCTTTTACTGTACGCACTTTACTTTATGATAAGTATTGCAATTGTGGCAATTCACTTCTCTTGCATGAGAAAGAAGACTGCTCAATAATTAACCACTTTTATTGAAAACGCCTATCTCTCTATTTCTCTGCACTCCTGGTGAAACTAAGCATGCACGATTGACTGAGTGAAATAGTTATCTATTGTTTTCCGCGACTCTGGACATTTACTCCTTATTCTGGGGGGAGCAAAGTTGTCATGTTTATGTGGTTGTCAAAAACGAATCCCTTCTTGTCTGTGCAGGAAAGTTAACTCCTTCCTGTTCACTCAAGAAAGTTTCTAGTGACCTCTGAGCTAGCTGGCATACCTAATTAAGTCTAACATATTCAGTAGAGACCTAGTCGACCTCAGTCCTATGTCTAAACTATCGTTTATGTTATTCCAATGCGCAGAACCTATTGGGAATATAGGAACTACACTACAACATATGTTTTCTCCCCTTTGTGAACTTCCTGATCTTGTATTAGATTTTGCTTTGTAATGAATCCCTTGTCACATTTTGTAAATTCATGTGGTTTCTCCTCAGTGTGGACGCTAATATTGCTTTAATTCTCCCTTTATAATAAATACCTTGTCACATGCGGTGCAGTTGAATGGTCACCCTCCATTTGGAATACATGCTTTATCACATTTTGTACAATGATATGGTTTCTTTCATGTGTGAACATTCTGATGTAGTTTTAATGTTTGCTTTGTAATAACTGCTAAGTCACAGTCAGTACAGCCATATCGTTTCTCCCCAGTGTAGAATTTGTGATGTACTATTTATCTTTGCCTCGTAATAAATGTCTTGTTGCGTTATGTACATTCATACGGTTTCTCTCCTCCGTAGACTATCTGATGTTGCATAAGATGCGACTTTCTAATAAATGCCTTCTCACATTCAGTGCAGTTGAATGGTCTCTCTCCTGTGTGGATTTTCTAATATTGCTTCAGCTCTCCATTGGTTATAAATGCTTAGTCACATTCAGTGCATTCATACGGTTTCTCCCCAGTGTGAACTCTGATGTCGCGTTAACTGTCCATTTGTTGTAAATGCTTTGTCACGTTCTGCACATTGATGTGGTTTCTCCTCAGTGTGGAATTTCTGATGTTCCATTAGATGTGACTTTCTAATAAATCCTCTGTCACCTTCTGTACATTTATATGGTTTCTCTCCAGTGTGGACTTTTTGATGTTGCTTTAGCTCTTCATTTCTTATAAATGCTTTGTCACTTTCTGTACATTTATATGGTTTCTCCCCAGTGTGGATTTTCTGATGTCGCTTTAGCTCTCTTTTTCTTATAAATGCTTTGTCACATTCTGTACATTGATATGATCTCTCTCCAGTGTGGATTTTCTGATGTCGCTTTAGCGTTCCATTTCTCATAAAGGCTTTGTCACATTCTGTACATTTATATGGTTTCTCCCCACTTTGGATTTTCTGATGTTGCTTTAGCTCCCCAAATGTTATAAATGCTTTGTCGCACTCCGTAAATTTATACGGGTTCTCCCCAGTGTGTACTTTCTGATGTTTAATTAGGTATCCACTAGTAATAAATGCCTTGTCATATTCTGTACATTTATATGGTTTCTCCCCAGTTTCGAATTTCAGATGTTGTTTTAGGTGTCCAATTGTTATTAATGCTTGGTCACATTCTGTACATTTATATGGTTTCTCTTCCGTGTGGATTTTCTGATGTAGCTTTAGCTCTCCATTTGTTATAAAAGATTTGTCACATTCTGTACATTGATATGATCTCTCTCCAGTGTGGGTTTTCTGATGTCGCTTTAGCTCTCCAATTGTTAGAAATGCTTTGTGGCACTCGGTACATTTATACGGTTTCTCGCCAGTGTGTACTTTTTGATGTTTAATTAGGTCTCTTCTAGTAATATATGCGTTATCACATTCTGTACATTTATATGGTTTCTCCCCAGTGTGGATTTTGTGATGTTGTTTTAGTTGTCCAATTGTTATAAAAGCTTTGTCACATTCTGTACATTGATATGGTTTCTCTCCAGTGTGGATATTTTGATGTTGCTTCAGCTGTCTATTTCCTTTAAAGGCTTTTTCACATTCTGTACATTGATATGGTTTCTCCCCAGTGTGGATTTTCTGATGTTCCATTAGACTTGCCTTTCTAATGAATGCCTTGTCACATTCTGTACATTCGTATGGTTTCTCTCCAGTGTGGATTTTATGATGTCGCTTTAGCGTTCCAATTCTTATAAATGCTTTGTTACATTCTGTACATTTATATGGTTTCTCCCCAGTGTGGATTTTCTGATGTCGATTTAGCTCTCCATTTCTTACAAATGCTTTGTCACATTCTGTACATTTATACGGTTTCTCCCCAGTGTGGATTTTCTGATGTTGCTTTAGCTCTTTTTTTCTTATAAATGCTTTGTCACATTCTGTACATTTATACGGTTTCTCCCCAGTGTGGATTTTCTGATGTAGCTTTAGCTCTCCATTTCTTGCAAATGCTTTGTCACATTCTGTACATTTATATGGTCTCTCCCCAGTGTGGATTTTCTGATGTCGCTTTAGATCTCCATTTCTTACAAATGCTTTGCCACATTCTGTACATTTATATGGTTTCTCCCCAGTTTGGAATTTCAGATGTTGTTTTAGGTGTCCAATTGTTATAAATGCTTGGTCACATTCTGTACATTGATATGGTTTCTCCTCTACGTGGAGACTCTGATGCTGCATTAGGTGTTTCATTGCAAATAAATCTTTTCCGCAGTCAGTCCATCGATATGGTTCTTCTCCAGTATGATTTTCTGATGTTGCACTTGCTCTTTTTCTCCCTAATAAATGTGTTGTCACTTTCTAGATATTCATACGGTTTCTCTTCTGTGTGTTCTTTCTGATCCAGGTTAGCTCTTCCTTCGTAGTGAGACCTTATCAGACTTGCTTCAGTATGTCAGTGTGTTATTTTGTCAATGTAGATCGGGTGATCCCTAAGAGCCAAGTACAGACCACATTGGGCAGTTTGGGTTTTCTGCTGTAGAATAAGACGTTGGCGAAGCATTAGCCTTCAAGGGAAGTAATTTCGAGGTGTACTGTTTTTACGTTACTTTCTACACAACTGATGTTTAATGCCTTCACCTTTTTTGTTCATTACTGCATTTATTTCACCTGTTGGGGAAAAAAAAAACACTGGATAAGCTTAAATGGTGGGCCCATCACGAATATCTATTGCCATTTAATGAGACATTTAATTGTCCATAAAGACAAGTGTGCTGAAGAAATTCTAAATTACACTTTCAATGTAAAGATGCAGTAGGTAGAGCACGGGCATACAATCCTTCCTTGACACCCTCCTGTCACGGAGTGTGGACTCAAGGAGTAACCAAGACTTCAGTTGAGTCTTTTGTGTAGCACCACAATTCTTCTGACAGCGGGTCTGTCTAGATCCATAAGTGTCGGATTTGATGGGGCCAGAGACTCAGCACTTACGTCCAAATGGGCCTTTGCTGTGAGGGAAACTTCAAAGAGTGGTTTTGAAGCGCACCAGTATCTCTTTCAATCCCAGCACTCACTCCAGACTACCAGAGGGAGTAATCATTCCTTTGTATGTGGTCAGTCTACTACCCTGTGAAGGGTAAGCGTGGGCCCCTTCCTCCCATCTGCCCAGAAAGACCCATCGGGATGCAGATGGATGCAGATAAGTGCAAAATCACACCCAACTCTTGCAGTGTCTGTGGCTCTCTAGAAGGAATGCACAAAGGGGTCGGTCACCCAGCCCAGACGTGTATTAGAGACAGGGTGTAAGGCACAAAGAGCAGTACATGCAGAGTCCACTTTCTAAAAGTAGCTTTTCTAAAATAGTAATGTTAAATCAGACTCTACCAGTAAAGAGGATTTATCATTACCATTGCAAAAATATGACACATGAAGAGGCTACTACTTTCCAATCAGTAATTACAGCTTAAAGGTATTCCAAGGAATTCCCAGTTGTAGCCAATGAGAGGAGTAGGCCTTACAGCAGTGAAAAAGTAATTTAGCTGTTTGTCACTACCAAGACAAGTAAAACATAGAAGGATATGTTCTGCCTTTTACTCACATAGCGTCCTGCCCTTTGGGTTCCCAAGGGCCTTCCTTAGGGGCGACTTATATGTAATAAAAGGGGGGTTTTAGCCTTGGCAGGTAGCATTAAATGCCAACTTGATGGGGCGGTAAACTTCACACAGAGGCACTGCAGTGTCAGACCTGAGACATGGTTTCAGGCTGCATATGTGGGTGGCACGGTCAGTGCTGAAGCCCACTAGTAGCAAATAATTAGCAGGCCCTGGGCACATGTAGTGCAATTTACTAGGGGCTTATAAGCAAATTAAATAGGCCAACTGAGTATGAGCCCATGTTATCATGTTGAGGGGAGAGAGCACAAACACTTTAGCACTGATTAACAGTGGTAATAGATGCAGAGTCCTAAAGCCAGCACAAACGAGCATAGAAAAAAGTTGGGGAAAAACCAACCTAAGACTGTCAGGTCTAACAGAACCTTTTCCAGTGAATGGACCACACCACAAAGAGCATCACAAAAACGGCGGGAAATATAATCAATTGCTGCAAGGGAGTCCTCTATACTATCAGAGAGCCTGTGATAGCACCCGGACAATAATCTGAGCATCTTTCACATAGTGTAACTTCAGAAATCAGAGGCTCTGGCCAGAGCTACACAAGACAAAGGAGGTTTACAACCACAATAAACACACATTGGCAATGTCAAGAAGTCTCACCTTTTAGACATATAGGCTTTCCCAATGCTGCACAACACCAAGAAAGAACAAGCATTTGCAATGCAATAGGTCTCGCATTTTTTAAGAGCTGGAGCTATTATTATAAATATAAATATTCTTTGCTTATACGTTTAGTAGTGGATGGATGTGATGGCAATTGTGTGTTTTACAATTAATTTATAAGCAAGCATATTGATTGTGTTTCTGGTATATGGGGCTTACTGGGATACAGTTTAAAGCAATCTTGGATTTGTATTATCAAATGAATACTATACAGTTATTAAAAGACACAACAAGAATGCTTTATTACATAAAGAGAAATGCTGGGTATGGACATATTGCACCCAAGAGAATAAGAGTCACCTGATTATTTTATTTGTGGGTATTTAATAATGTTAAGCAGTGTGATGGTGCTAATTGTACCGGGTATTTAACACCCTGTTGGGTGGCTGCTATGAATCTGGTGCGATTATCCCTAGTGGCCCACAACGATCAGAATAAAGAGAAAAGTCAAAGTTGTAACTAGTAGGTTTGTGCACCGACTAATGAAACATAGCCAGAGGTTGTAATGATAGGATGAGCAAGGAGACAGACTGGGGAAGCACTGGACGCATAGGCACGGGGAGCCGAGACACGATGAGCAGGTCTTCAATGTGAGCTGAAGCAGACACAGGAATTACAGGTTATGAAGGCAGCGATACATGCACCAAAGGGGGTGCATTTGGGGGGTGGACACACATTGGAGCACGGGGTATCAACCAGGCATAAGGTAAGAAGAGGAGGATGAACACCCGCCAAGGCACAGAGACTGGGGGTGCCAGCAATGGACACACAGTGGGAGCAAAGAGGACAGGGGAGAGCTAGCATATAGCAGGGAGGCAGGGATACAGTGGGCACATACAGCTGCGGAAAAACCGAAGTGATGTATCTCTGCGTGAACCCATTAGGAGATAGCAAAGAAGTGTCCTGAATTTTTACTGTTTATCCTGAATTTTTACTCTCATTGTCCTAAATTTACACCAATGCCAGTTGGTCACTCCAGTTGATGGGGGTGCATAGAGCACCTTGGTGGGCCTAGGAAAGGGGGAAGAGGCTAGTGCCTGAGAGGAGGTAAAGGCTAGGCAAGCAGAGTGCTTTAGGTGAAGGAGACAAAGAAAGAGCTCCGGGGAGAAGGGGCAGTGGGGATTGCAGTGGGGATTGCTTCAAAGGAAGGACATTGTTAACGAAAAACCTAGCACTGGTGAATCATATTCTCAATGACATGGAGTCATCATGTAAACCTACCTGGTCAGTAAAGTCTTTGAGGGTGGAGCCATGACAGGTTTTCACAATATCCACCTGAATCTTATTTACATGCGTTAATGAAAATGGGAACCAGAATGGGTGTGTAGTCTGGCCCTCAACCAGCGTTGGATGAGCCTAATTTATAAACAATGTGAAAGCATTATCACGATGCTTCCACAAAAAGAACAGGCATCTTTTTGATGCTAATAATCAGATCTAAATGAAACTCACTTAAAAAAAAATGCTCTAGCTAGGAAGGCATGTGTTCTTGATATGTATCGAATGACTAGATTATTGTCTTATTAAAAATACAAGCATTTTGAGAAGACAAGCTGCCTGCCAAGAGTGCTGGTTATTCCTTCCTCCTCAAGTGTCCTCCTCAAGGCTCGCCACTGATAGAAAAGTACCCAAGGAGGAATTTAGTGTAGGATAACTCTACCGTTTGTTAATATTACAAAGTTCCGTTTTTAACAAAGCAGTGAGGTATAAGAGCCCACTTCAGAGAACCGAGCATACTTCAGAGGTCAAAAGGTTCGAACACTAGTGGGGTCGACTAAGACTCTCATTGCAAATGTCGTGCAAATTTGGTTGTGATACTACTGCACCAATAAAACGTGATACTGCAGGGTGCAGTATTTATTGGATGTAATACTACCACACTAGAGGTATATTTGGATGTATGAACGTGATAACTTATAAATAGCACACGTTTACCACTATTTTGACTTCCTCAGTCTCGGAGCGCAGGCAACGTGTCAATTCAAAGTCTAAAATAGAATAACACTTATTTTACAAAAGATAATTACATTCTATGCACATTATACTATATAGATATGTGAATAAACTCAGCATCGGTTTTATTTTAGCTAACCATAATTCACGTTAGCCAAATCCACAGACGTCTGTGCCAAAAAATAAAAATGTCATGAGAATTTTTATGCTTGTGGGAGATATTTTAAATAAATACTTAGCACCAAAGCAAGACAACGTTTTGGAAAGCACTTGGGGTAGTTACATTCAATGCAATTATTAAAAGGAGTATAAAACCCCACGAATGACTCATTTAGAGGGTGTTGAGGTTCCGTAAAAATTATTACGATGTTCTGGGCATTGCCGAATATGGACGAGTTTGGTATCTACGAACCGTAAATGACGAGTTTGGCAGGTGTGTGTATTTTCGCTACGCTACCTGCCAGGGTTCGTCTAATATTACGTATTCTTCATCCGAACCCTTGGGTTCCATTTTAGATACGGCATCCATTTTGTTTCTTGCCCTCACGTAGTCAGCGAGCAGGTAACTGTTCGCCCCTTGACCCTCTAGTTCCCAAGCCTTGCGGAAGACTCATATTCCTTTCATGCGTCTTTATGGCCGGAGGAATGACACAGCAAAGGCAGATGGCACAGCTTGAGGGTAATCTGGTTGTACCGGTCTATTGTGACAGCCTTGCAGGCGATGGGATCCAACTCTTTGATCCTACGATCATGCTTCCGATATTACCCCCACACTCTTTTCTCTACACGTGTCTGACTTCCTTGCAGCTGCTCTTGTCTCTTCTTCTGTGTCATTTACAACTCTAATGGGTGTGCCTAATGGTGGGAAGATGTACTTTTACAGTTGGGAACCGGCATGGCTATTTGTAATGATGTTCCGGGATTCTGAACACATGAAAGCGACCTCTTTGAAGTTTATTGTGGGAACTGGATTGTAATCTTTTGTTCACATGTTATGCAATGGCAACATTCTGTATAAAAGAGAGCGACCTACAAACCCATTTTGAAGCAGACTCGCAGAACTACTCCATGTACTTCTTATGACTCTTGTTTCCCTGCAGTAATAAAAGCTGATCTTTGACGCCGAAGGAAGTGTCCCGTGTCTCTGTAGTTTGTGCGCCGAAACAGGTATCCCATGAAGGTTATAGGTGTTGTTCCCTGGCACCGCTGGTACTGTTAAAAGTCCAGTCCTTCAGTTGGCGCCCAACGTGGGGCGACTTCAGCGGTACCGGTCCAAAGCCTGATGATCGTGAGGAACTTCCTGTGAAATCTCCGATGGAAGGTGCACCCCGCTTCATCGATCCTGTTGTCGAAATAAGTGGCCCGAAGTTTTTCCCTGCGAAGATTCCCGCCTCCTGACGGCTGCGACGGACCGATGCCCTGACTGTCGACCTGTCTTCGACGCCCGGCGCAGACCTTACGTACAAGCGAGACGATAGACGGGCCTTCCTGGTGACGCCATTGAAGTTCTGAGTTAAGTATTTGTGGGTCGCTCCCAGTCCTTAGTGGTTGTTCTAGCTTTTTGAAAGCTTTGTTGTAGCCTTTAAGGCTTTGTTGTAATAGCTCACTGAGCTTTGTGATAGCCTCCTCAGGCTTTGTTGTTAGCTCTCCGAGCTTTGTGATAGCCTTGAGGCTTTGTTGTATTGCATGGTTCCATTGCATTTGTGGTTCTTAGTATTGGTTCTTAGTATTATTTGACAGTTGCAATTGCCAAAAACCGAGGGTTTTGACTTACACGAGGTTTTATTACTTCGGTAATCCTTGAAGTTTGATACTAGGTTAGTGTGCACGATGCCTAGCCATAGTGGTTTGTTTCGTATTTTCCAATGTTGCGCAATGGATTCCCGGTTGGAGGACTCGTGTCCGATACCTCCAGTTGGAACTCCGATACATGATCTTTATAGTCGACATGGGGTGGGTCCTATAATATATAATGATTACTGGGTCCGCTATACGAAGAAAGACGGTGACCTTAGATGGCCACCACATGGAACTTTTGAACTTTCGATTTTAGATAATCTTGAGGCTAAATTATTTTTAAGGAAAGCTAGGCCAGCTATGTTTGATTCCTTTCGGATTTGGCGTAAAGAGGCCAAGCAGAAAGAAATCAAACAACTTAAAAAGGATCAAAAGCAAGGGTTCGTTCCGATAATGCAAACTATACGAGAATGTAAACAGGACAAAGAAGAAAAGGAAATGGAAATCTCTACTAGATTGCATCACATGAAAATAGATAAATGTTACCCGGTTTTACCGAATAATTTAGAAAGGAAAGAAGAAGATTTGAAGGAGGATTCCTTGTTGTCATATTTGATGAAATCACCACCTCCTTATGTACAGGGTGCTACTGCTC
This sequence comes from Lissotriton helveticus, assembly GCF_964261635.1. Classification (NCBI taxonomy): domain Eukaryota; kingdom Metazoa; phylum Chordata; class Amphibia; order Caudata; family Salamandridae; genus Lissotriton; species Lissotriton helveticus. The sequence goes on from NW_027611666.1 coordinate 2,744,486, forward strand.
CTGTAGCTGCTCCTGTAGCTCCTCCTGTTGTACCCCTTGTTGCTCCAGCGGCTGCGGGTCAGCCCGTTGTTAACCCTACGTTTGTTCCACCACCTGTCCTTGTTCCTACTGCTCCTGTACCTGTACCTTCGCAGACTGTTGTTTCTGCTACTCCGACTATCTTGTCAGTTCCTACTATGCCTTCCTTCACCTCCAGTGTTGTTGCCCCTGTTTTTCTTTATCCTTCTGTTCGTAAGCGTGTTCCTAACTCTGTTGCTACCCTTTATTCACCTCTTTCTGGTCCAATATTTAAGTCTAATTTATCTGAAACTCCTCAGAGACGGAGTCAGATCCCTAGTGGTAGGGAGAAAGAGACGTTAGTAACTATGGCACATAGGTGGATAAGACATCCTGCCAACTACACTCCTCGAGTGGTCTTCGACACGTTTTCTCAGTTTAATGAGCCTACGCAAAGATTCGTGTTTGAAGAGATGTGTAACTTTTTGAGGGAAGAATGGTATAATGATGATGTAGATAATGTACCGTGAAAAAAAAGCACTTCATAGATAGGAAAACTGTTTGCCACGATAGCCATGATGGTAACAAATAGAAGATGCAGCTAAACCACAGGTCCAAATGAGAAAACGCCAGCAAGACATCGTGAGCGCTAAGTAAGGAGGAGCGGCCGCTAACTCGAACTCTCCAAACGGAGGAAATAATTCAATGCCACGAGCGGCCTCGTAGAGAAACGCCCCACATACAGGACGCTAAACACGCAACCTGCCGCCTGAGCCAGCGAGAGAAAGAAAGAAAATAAAAAGAAAAGCGAAAGAGTGGGTGTTGACCCAGATGAGGATATTAAAGGAGCAACTGAACATCAGATATCCTGTTCCCATCTAAAAAACAGAAAGGGATTCTGTGGAGGTCCTGAGGAAGGTGGTACAAGCCCACCGAAACGCGCGTCGACCTGGCGTGTGATCCCATATAATACTCTGTGGTTACTCAGTCAGAGTTTATTCTCTCTGTTAGCCTTCCAGTGTAATAGGAATAGCTGGTTGTTTGAATGTCTGGATGTGAGGGTATGAATGTGTGAGTGATGGATGTGATTTAGGTGTGGATATCCAAGGTTTTCATGAATTTGGAAAAACAGTGGTATTGGATAAAATAATACAAATGTATTTTGATGATGAAATAACTGTTTTTATATGTATATAATTGGTTTGAAATAATATAATGACTTAGAACAATAAGAAATCATGATGTATAAAAAAGAAGAAAAAAAGTTTATTATATAAAAAAAGTTTTTGTGATATAACTATGAAAAAATAAATAAAATTTGATAAATGCAAAGCACACTTGTTGTTAATACATAGTGTAGGACAGTTCATTCCTAGTATGAACCTAGGTTTATGGTAAAATTGAGATAGCCATAAGGGAAATCTTTATTCATTGTGTTTGATAATGTACCGTCCGACATAACTGAACTTCAGAGTCACTTTTCGAACGGTATGATTATAGGAGACGATGTACGACGTGCCGTGGAACGTTTTTTAGCGTTCAGATCCACAGCACATTCTCGGGTGTCCTCAGATGATACCACTGAGAATTGGAAAGCGGTTCCTGGTCAGTATCCTATGAGAGAGGTTCCGCCACTTTGGGTGCCTGGAGATCCGCAAGCAAACCCTGCGGTTCTACCGCATTTTCGAAGAGTGTGGATACATCTTCCATGGAAACGATCGGAAGTTTTGCAAGTGAAGCAATCCTTGCCCGATCCGCGTAAAAATCCAGCTGGTTATTATAAGGAGTTATCACAACTGGTAGAAGCTTCTATTATGAACCTTGCCGACATCGACATGTTGTTTGGCAATGTTGTACCGCAACCAGTTTGGGCTAAAATTCGTCAAGCCAATCACGCAGTTGAATTAGGGGGTGATTGGGCTGCACTGCTAGCAGCTGATGCATTACAAGTTGGTGGGGCTAAACCTGACCAGTTGATCTTGGATTTGCCTCAGAAAATAATTACGCTCATGAAAACTCTCATGCCAGCGATGAAGGTGAACTGGGATAAGTTATCATCTTGTAAGCAAAAGAAAGACGAGAGTGTCTCGGATTTCTTTACAAGGTTTGAGGAAGCGTTTGTCGACCACAGCGGCCAGGACATGGGCGCTGAGGGAGGCCAGCGGTTATTTGTTGACAAGTTCGTATCAAATCTGTTGCCTGAACTAAGCAACAAATTGAAGAATTCGGAGAGTGCGTGGGCAGTTTCAACCTCTGCGCAAATACTAGCAACGGCCCAGTATTATGAGAATAGGGAAAAGGAAGAAAGTGATCGTGTAGAAAAGAAAAACGAAAGAACTCAAAACGAAGGTTTTGTTGCAGCAAGCATACCCTCCACGATCAAACCAAAATGACTCACAACAGCAGTATCGACCACGAGCACAGCCTGATAGGATGCAGCCGCGTTCTGATAACTTTGATTATAGATCTTCGCTTGGGTATAATCAGTGCGCATATTGTAGGAAAGAGGGACACCTAAAATATGATTGTCTTGCCTTACGGGACCGTCTGAATGGTGTGTCGACACGTGGAAACCGTGGTGGTGGCCCCCAACAGGCACCACGTGGTAGAGGTCGTGGTTCATCCCAAAATCAGATTGATCGCCATCAAAATCAATCAGATGCAAATAATTGTTTTGACCAGCGAAATATGGGGTCAGTTCGATCTGCACAGTATAATGTTGACGATTATTACGTAGAGCATGAGACTATTGTAAATGACCATTACTAGGACAGCCAACGACAAAGAGAGGGAGTAGTGTCAGTTCCGGTCGATCAGAGTGGGCCTTACGTTGCAGTGGCTACATCGGGTGTAGTTGAGCCTTTTCTGTTAGACACTGGTGCGACGAAAAGTTCCATCATGCATTCGAAACTCCCTGGCGCACCTTTGTCTGGCTTAACGAACGTTTCCGTTGGATTCTCTGGCGCCCCTGTTAGTAACCCAGTCTCTAATCCTTTGCCTCTTATGATTGGACCTCGCGAGCTAACGGCTCCACTGATTCTATCTACAGGTTGTGGTGAAAATCTTTTGGGCCTGGATTTGTTGAAACGATTATATGCAACATTGTATTGTTCCCCCGAAGGAGTGGAGCTTACATTGGGACGGAGAGTGATCTCTCCCATGTATTTGTCGGTCGATAAATTCCCACCGGAATTGAGTTCTCTCCCTGCGTCCCTATGGGCCACAGGTCCCAACGATGTGGGCCTGTTGGAGATTCCACCCTATGTGATTCAATTGAAACCAAATGTGCGATTACCACGTTTACCTCAATATCGTATTTCTCTTGAGGGCGAACGAGCGCTGTTAGCAATCGTTCGATCTCATTGGAAAAGGTGTGGTTGAAGAAACTCGTGGAAACGTGTGTAATAGCCCTGTATTGCCAATTCTGAAACGAACTGACCCAACTAAACCTCCTGTGTATCGTTTTGTAATAGATTTAAGAGAGGTGAACAAAATAGTGGTTCCACAATTTCCTGTGGTTCCCGACATTACGGCCTTACTAACAATGATTCCGGCATCTGCCTCCTGGTTCACAGTAATCGATCTAAAGAATGCTTTCTTTAGTATTCCGATTGCCGAGGAAAGCAGAGACCTATTCGGATTCTCGTTAGGTGGTCGTAGTTTTAGGCTAAAACGCGCTCCACAGGGCTACTGTGAGAGTCCGTCAATCTACAGCCAAGCACTTAAAGGTCAACTTGATGCCTTTGTTTTACCAACGGGTGCAGCTTTGATTCAATACGTTGACGATCTTTTAGTGGCAGCTGATACAGAAGCTATTTGCAAAACGGCTACAGTATCTTTGTTACACTATCTACATGACTTACACCACAAGGTATCGCCTTCAAAGCTACAGTATTGTTGTCAAGAAGTAACCTATTTAGGTCACTTATTGTCAAAAGAAGGGAGAAGGTTGACCCCAGAGAGAATTGCAGCGATTTCCCGAATGACTGTGCCAAAAACCCAGAGAGATGTTCGTGCCTTTTTAGGTATTACGTCCTATTGCAGACAATGGATTCCAAACTTTTCATTGTTGGCAAAACCATTGATAGCCCTTACGTGCAAGGATGTTTCATCCCCATTGCCTTGGACTGAAGAGTGTCAGAAAAGTTTTTCTGAATTACGTGATGCGTTGTGTTCGGCTCCTGTGTTGGGTACTCCTGACTACAGTAAGCCGTTTACACTATACGTTCATGAGAGGGATGGTTGTGCGTTGAGTGTTCTGACACAACCTTTTGGCGGCAAACAACGCCCATGTGCCTATTTTTCTTCGACTTTAGACCCAGTAGCAAGGGCCTTGCCGAGTTGTTTAAGGTCTACAGCAGCAGCTGCGGCGTCCATTCGACAGTCCGCAGGTTTAGTCATGAATAATATGCTCACGGTAATGGTTCCGCATGCAGTTGACACTCTATTGAATCGAACGAAAACTCAACATCTGACAAGCGCAAGATTGTCTGGATATGAGTTGACGTTGCTGGCCAGTCACATACGGATAAAACGATGTAATGTGTTGAATCCAGCAACATTGCTGCCAATCGACACAGAATCAAGTGGTGAAGCAGTACATGACTGCTATCTCAGAACTGAAGAGGAAACTAAGGGTCGTATTGACCTAAAAGATACTCCATTGACAGATCCCGATGGTACTTTGTATGTGGATGGTTCCTGTTTTAAGTTGCCGAATGGTGATGTGACGACTGCGTATGCTGTAGTAACATTGAGAACGATTGTGGAAAGAGCAAGATTAAGTCAGAATTCGGCCCAGGCTGCCGAGTTAATTGCATTGACGAGAGCGTGTGTGTTGTCTAAAGATAAACGGGTGAATGTGTTTACAGATAGCCAGTATGCGTTTGGTGTGGCACATAGTTTTGGACGATTGTGGAGAGAGAGAGGATTCCTTACGTCGCATGGCACGAAGATTCAACATGGTCAGCTTGTAAATGATCTTTTAGATGCACTCACATTGCCTAAACAAGTGGCCATAGTCAAATGTAGCGCACATCAGAAAGTAACAGATGATGTGGGTCGTGGAAATGCGTTTGCGGATGAAACGGCTAAAGAGACGGCTAGAGATTTGACGAATAGAATGTATGTTACGAGCTCAGTGAGATGGCCAACAGACACTGGTATGTGTGAAGACACATTTGAAAGTGTGAAAGGAATACAGAATGAAGCCACTGAGACGGAAAGGACTAAATGGAGAGAGAGCACGGGAAGATTGGATGAGAATGGATGTTGGGTTGATTTATCAGAGAAGCAGAGATGGATGTTACCGGATGCGTATGTGCTCGCTGTTGTTACGATGGCTCATGGTATGGCGCACATCAACACTAAAGGCATATGCAAGTTGTTGTCTCATGTATGGAAGAATGATGGGATTACTAAGTGTGCCGAGAGAGTGGTCAAAAATTGTATGGTGTGTTTGATGCACAATCCTGGTAAGGGCACCCCCACTCCACCTGGCCATTTGCCCCTCCTACATACCCTTTCGAAGTCATCCAGTTGGACTTTATCCACATGGACCGATGTAATAACTTGAAGTATGTGTTGGTTGTGGTATGTGCATTCTCTAGGTGGATTGAGGCCTACCCCCTTAAGGATAATACGGCTTTATCCACGGCAAAAATTTTGCTCAAAGAGTATTTTCCCCGCTACGGAATGCCTCGGGTCGTATGGTCGGACAACGGAAGTGAGTTTGTTGGGAGTGTGATGAAGAGTGTGTGTCGCGGTTTAGGGATAGTACAAAAATTCCATAGTGCAAACCATCCACAATCAGCAGGCTTGGTTGAGGGATATAATGGCACTCTAAAACTGAAATTGGCTAAAATTCAGGCAACAACTGGTTTATCCTGGCCCGACGCTTTGCCTCTAGCTCTCCTGTCGACCAGGGCGACTGTACACTCTCGAGTAGGGCTCAGCCCATATGAGATTGTGTTCGGCCGTCCTGCTAATGTATGGGGTGTCCCAAGACCTAAAGAATTTGATAGAATTGAATACCCTATGTTGATCGATTATCTCTATGATCTGACTGCTAAATTGAGTTTGATTCACCAACAGGTCTTTGAGGCTCTGCCGTCACAAACAGAGGGTCCTGGTCATCGGCTCCAACCAGGAGACTGGATCCTCGTCAGAAACTACGGACGAAAACGAAACCTTGAACCAAGATTTGTGGGCCCGTTTCAGGTTCAGCTGGCTACGAGGACGGCGGTTCGACTACACGGACGTCGGAACTGGGTACATGCTACCCACACGAAAAGAGTCCCGCTTCCTCTGCCTTCGGACACCTGGATGAGAAGAGGTCTTTCTTCATCTGAGACCGACACTCCGCAACATTTCGTTCCATTCAGCGAAGCTCGGCTTGTATCTGACACCGTTGTTGATTCCCCTCAAACAATTTCCTCCACGTCAACCTTGGAAAATTTGACTGTTGAACAATCACCTGAACAATTGAACACTCCTTTGCCGTCCAATCCACTGTTTGAAGATCAGACTCGCCCTGGAAGTAGCCGATATTTTCTTCGTCCACGAACAAGCCACAAATAAAAAGGTTTTTTTGTTTCTAGGTTCTACATTGCTCTGAAAACAGTGGACATTATATATTGTGTATCTTTTTCTTTTTCGTGCAGCCAAGAACATTATTTAGCTAGAACCTACCATCCAGGTTGACCGTAAGGCCGTGCGGGTACTTCCTTCTGTTTAGCAGCTATCGACACAAGGTTGGTTTCTATTATCGATTTCTGGGAACTCCTGGAAATTGATAACCGCTACTCAGAACGAAGTGCGTCAAGAACGTCGCGGACGGTCGTTAGGGGATGGAATCATCATTGTCTAAGCTGTCGAAAAGAGAGGAAGTTGTGGCGCAAAGATCTGCATTGGATAAAATATTTCATACGAAATGGTTTTTCTTACAGGTGGTCATACTGTTCCTGACTATATCTATGTTGCTGGTGGGGGGAGTGTATTATGGGTCCCAATTCTTATTGTTTTCTGCTACATCTACTCTCCCATCTCGTGATCTATATTTCGTTTCTACTGTCTCTCCACATTCCTTTTATCCTCTGCCTCAACACGAACAAGTCAGACGTGCGGAATTCAGAAACAACTCTTTTATCCAACTCTTGCATCAGCATCAGTTAGTGGTAAACACTACCAACTGTTGGGTGTGTGGGTTAATGCCACATACCATGGATAAGGGTATTCCGTACTTAGTTCTGCCTTATAGTGCACAAGGGTCAGCTCGAGCATTACAAACTATGTTCCGTAGCGCACTAGATTCCTACCCCCATCGAGAACCACGCTCAGCAAACTCTGGTCCTGGCCCGTACCACAAGACTCTGGCGAGAGCTATTGCAGACTTAGATAGAGATATTTTTGACGCATCGCTCATCCCAGAGGAAGAGGTGCGAGCATATAAGGAACTAAGTGAGGCTGAGTACAGCTTATCAGTGGGTGAGAGGCAGCTTAAAAGCTCGCCACCGATATGGATTGTACCTCACCTTGGTAATTTCTGCTTGAAAGGTCTTGGTCGAAATCCGAGAGCTCAGTTTGGGGAGAGTGCTTGTACCGAGACGTATGTCTTACCGACGCTCTCTTCCCCTGTTTTCCTGCCTGCCAAGGGTACCTACTTTGTATGTTCTGATCGAGCCTATACGTGGTTACCTCATGACTTCTCGGGTACCTGCTATATTGCGAATCTTTTGCCTCCCACTTTCACTGTGGCCTCTGATTATCACAGAAATAGAATTGTAAGAGGTGTGGTTAGCAAAGAAGATACTTCCGGACAAGAAGCGGGAGACTTCTTTAAGGGTTTCCTACCGTTCTGGGGACCGATGAATAATAGCAGGAACTTGAGGCAGTTAACTCGTGTAGTAGAATCAACTGCCAACATAACTGCAAATGCCCTTGGTAATTTGACAACCGAGCTCCAAGCGGATAGACTGATGACGTTGCAGAACCGTATGGTTCTAGATATCGTTCTAGCAGATAGAGGTGGGGTTTGTAAAGTCATCCATTCGAGCTGCTGCGTATTCATACCTGATAACGCTCCAACGGTTTATCAAGCCATCTCTAAGTTGCACAAAATTTCGGAGTCCATACACGTGGACGAAGGAAATTGGACACTTCTGGGATGGTTTTGGGGTCTGATATCAACTTGGGGTTGGAAGATTCTGATGATCATAGGGGTTGTTGTGACATTTCTGTTTTCATGTTGTCTTTGTGTGCAAAGTGGTCCTGCCTTATGTGGCCTTTGTGCTACGACGTGTATAAGACAGCCCGTTGTCACCAAAGAGGCATTGAAGGATAGAATAATGTATCAACAACATCTGGATGATCTGATGAGTATCGAAATCGATTATGATTCCGACTAGTGCTTGCCTACATGAGGGCAAAAGGACCGTCTGAGGTTCCGTAAAAATTATTACGATGTTCTGGGCATTGCCGAATATGGACGAGTTTGGTATCTATGAACGTAAATGACGAGTTTGGCAGGTGTGTGTATTTTCGCTACGCTACCTGCCAGGGTTCGTCTAATATTACGTATTCTTCATCCAAACCCTTGGGTTCCATTTTAGATACGGCATCCATTTTGTTTCTTGCCCTCACGTAGTCAGCGAGCAGGTAACTGTTCGCCCCTTGACCCTCTAGTTCCCAAGCCTTGCGGAAGACTCATATTCCTTTCATGCGTCTTTATGGCCGGAGGAATGACACAGCAAAGGCAGATGGCACAGCTTGAGGGTAATCTGGTTGTACCGGTCTATTGTGACAGCCTTGCAGGCGATGGGATCCAACTCTTTGATCCTACGATCATGCTTCCGATATTACCCCCACACTCTTTTCTCTACACGTGTCTGACTTCCTTGCAGCTGCTCTTGTCTCTTCTTCTTTGTCATTTACAACTCTAATGGGTGTGCCTAATGGTGGGAAGATGTACTTTTACAGTTGGGAACCGGCATGGCTATTTGTAATGATGTTCCGGGATTCTGAACACATGAAAGCGACCTCTTTGAAGTTTATTGTGGGAACTGGATTGTAATCTTTTGTTCACATGTTATGCAATGGCAACATTCTGTATAAAAGAGAGCGACCTACAAACCCATTTTGAAGCAGACTCGCAGAACTACTCCATGTACTTCTTATGACTCTTGTTTCCCTGCAGTAATAAAAGCTGATCTTTGACGCCGAAGGAAGTGTCCCGTGTCTCTGTAGTTTGTGCGCCGAAACAGGTATCCCATGAAGGTTATAGGTGTTGTTCCCTGGCACCGCTGGTACTGTTAAAAGTCCAGTCCTTCAGTGTGGGATAGAGGCAAACAGTTTGGACTGACAGTTTAACGGGAGAGTTTAGGTATTTGTCAAAGAGTAGAAGTTTCAGTTGCTTCTTCAATTGAGGGAATGATTGGTTGTCCCCTAAATCTTGAGGTTGTGAGTTCCAAATTCTAGAGAGGTTTCCAGAGAAACAACATGTGCAAGATTTCCCTCTCTTAAATTTTGGTGGAATCAGTAGTAGACAGAACTTCGGAGGGGTCTCTTTTGGACAGCTTTTGTTAATTTATGTGTGAGGTAGATTGGGCTTTTAGTGCCTTGCGCTTTGTGGGTTATGCACACAGTTTTGAATATAATTCTTGCCTTGGTTGGTCGCCAGTTACAATTCTTGCGAGCAGGAGTGATGTGGTTAGAGCGACTCTCCCCCGACAGAAGTCTGGCCCCTGTATCGAGTGTGGCTGTTTTTGGGGTGCCCGTGATAGTTGTGTTGCTGTAGCCTAACTTTGAGAGGACTAATGTTTTCTCCACAGTCTTTAGATCTTCAGAGGGGATGCAACTTTTTAAGGGTATTTTAACATCCAAGACTCACTTTTTGACTAAGGTGTTTATATGCTCTTTCATCCTCTGATTGTATTGTTTTGTAATTGCATTTATATAGTGCTTACTACCCTTGACGAGGCGCTGACGTGCTTTTCGTTGAGTAGCACGCTACTCCAGAACCCAAAAAGGACTAGTGGTAGATAAGTATAGTGACATTTTAGTTCATGTGAGTAGTGGACATGTGACTGTTAGTTGGATTGTAAATGATAATGGGGGGGGGGGGATAGAAGAGGGGAGAGACTAGAAAGTTTATTGGGAGACCATAGTAGTAAGAGGAGATTTTGCAATGAGTATAAGGAGAAATGGAGGGAAGAATCTCTAGAAATGGATGAAGGAGATCATAGTAGTACAATGAGTTTTGGGATGAGTCAAATGAGGGATAGAGGAGGGAAGAATTTAGAAAGGGTTATTCTTGAGGTCACAGAGTAGAAAGAGGTTTGGGAAGAGTCAGAGTGGAGGTAGAGGATTGGGCCATGAGTTCCGGTTCCGGGTTGAGACACGAGAAGCGAGACGCGAGGGGAGACGCAGCTGAGCAGCTGTGCGGCCGAGCGCCAGTCCTTGCCGTGAGTGAGCCGCGACATGGAGCAGAGCAGCGGGCCAGCTCTAAACGGAGCCGAGAAGTTGAAGAGAGGACGAGACGCAACTGTAAGCCGTGAGTCGTGTGACTGGGGGGGCCACTGCCGGCACAAACGGAGCTATGTTAAGCCGGGCCAGCTGAGGAGAGGAACTGGAGGAGACGCGGCAACAACAACTGTTCTGCAGAAACGGACACAGCTTTGAAAGCTGTGCTATGAACACACTCTCTAATGGATTCTAAGTGCACTCATATGCTGCATTTGTAAAGTGCGGTGTGGAAAGCAAGAGTTTGTGCTCGGGAAATCCAGTCCTGTTTTTGGAGAGAGCTGAGTGCTGAGAGAGCGGAGCCGCGGACAGAGCTGCTGCAGTAGCTGAGTGGGGAGAAAGCCTGACGCCCCTGCCCCTGCCCCTGCCATTCCCCTCGCCCTTACCGCCGGATCGCCGGTACTGCTTCGGCCACCATAGTCCCACCATAGTCCCGGTTGCCAGACGGGGGTCGGCGTGCGGTTCTTGCTGAATCGCTGCCGAATCGCCCAGGCCCCGGGTGGGGTGGCATGAGGGGTAAAGTGGATGTGAACTGGCACACTATGAGGCGGTGGCGTCGACGGAGGACAAAGCAGATCCAAGTAGGCCTTTTCCACCCTCGTACCCCCTGTACATCCAGTGACTGACTGAGTCATCTTTGGCTAAAAAATATTGGGGAAAATCTTGGAGAAGAAGGGTGGTTTTGGTCCTGGGCTGCATCCTATGCCAGTGGCGAAAGAGTTCCTATTTCAAAGGGAGGCCGCATTGAGATTTGGAGGCCTGGAACCTGAGACTTGAATTAATCAGACATATTTTTCCTTCTTAAGCCCTCTATGGTTGCTATATGAACTGTATGAGTTTTATATTACCGCATTATATTTTTATAATTTGTACATTTTTGATTACCACTTGATTTTTTGTTAAATTTTATTGCATACACGCTTGCTCTAGTCTTTAGTGCATCTCTTTAAATAATCCTTAAATATAATGACAGCAAAAAAACTAAGGTCTGGGCGACTACTGGTAGGTAGGACTTCCAGAAAGACTAAATCAAAACCTCTACGAAACAATGATGTTTCTGGTATGCTGTCGAAAGGAAAATGTCAACTATTTAGTTTATGGGAAAGGGGAAAGGATAGAAATCCCCAAGTTGGATCAAATATCGGACACAGAGATGGAGATGGAGGAGTAATTGTGAGTGGGAACAGCAATTATGTTGAAACAGTTGAAATGGTAAATACGGTAGAGGCTGCAGAACCACATACTATCGGGGAGGGTGGATCCCGAGAACCCCTGGAACCCCAGAGGCATTCAGCACGAACTCCTGGGGATCAAAATAGCTCACCAATCCTCCAGGGATCATCTGGACCTACTTTTAAAACAGTGGATGTGATTCTGCACAGACCTCAACACACCCCCTGTGGAATCATAGAAGAACCTCTTGGTCCCCATTTAGCTGAGGATATTCGAAGTAAGGATTTTACTCTTCCGGATCTAGATTTAGAGCTTTGCAGGAGATATATCTCCTGCGATACTAGCAGTATTATAGAATTAGCAAATACCCCAGCAATAACAGTTCCTACAGGACTTCAATTATTCAGCAGTACCTCATCTAATAAATCCAATTATTCTCTATTGCAGTCACACACCTCTGCGAGCCCCAATTTAAATATTACTGATATCCAACCCAGTCAAACCACTAGGAAGGATATATTAGTCTCAGACTCATTATTATCTTTAGAACATCTATTATCCTCCATTCTAATGTTACTTGAAAAATTCGTAGGAGGTTCAGACTGTGTGTTGGAAACTGTAACTCAAATATTAAAGGTATTATTAAAAAGTAAACAGGAGAAGGAGGTTAGTTTAAAAACTGACTCTAAACAAGTAGAAATGGAAGTATAGATCGAAAAGGTGGTGGAGAATATATCTGAGAATGCTAACTGTCATCTAATCCATATTGATCATGATGGTAATCCCAGAACTGATAAGCAAATGAATAAAGTGGTGACGATAGAGAAGACCCTCGAATCTTCATCAAACGTTATCAGGTTGATTATGATCATGAGTTAGCTCAAGAAGTAAAAGACCCGGTGGACTCAGTAAAAAGGATAGATAAGGAGCTATTTCCTATTTTTTTTAATCAGTTAAATGATGAGAAAGAGGGTGCTCTGGAAGCTTCAGGTTTGGAAAAAAAGGTCAAAAATGGGAAAAATAAAAATAATAGAGGGAAAAAGATGAAACTAATATGAAGATTCTCAAAAAAGAAGCAAAGAAAAATTTGATTGTTTGTCCAACACGGAGTTAAGCACCCATCATGTCATTCGATCAAATATCCAGTATCACGGATAATAGAGCAAACACTAGCATATACAGCCGATCAAGCAACAGACATTTATTCGCTAATTCAAGAAGTTAAGGCATCTAACATCCAAGGGAATACAATCATACAACAACTAAAACAATTAGAATTTCTGGCAAGAAGGGAAGTCAATCACAAACTCCATGCATCAACTCTGATACAGTACCACAGGGTCAATCGTATACCACGCGGTTTGAGATTGCCCATAAAACCGATGTTATGTAGGTTTCATTTAAACAAGGAGTTCATGGAGAAGTGGTACGCCATTTTAAATAAATGCTTGTTGGATTTTATTTTATTACTGGTGGAAGAACTGGCAAAGGCAATTCATGAACTATCAATTGAACTAGAAGAGATCAAACAAAAGTTGGAACAACGGATGTATAAAGATGATTGGGAAAAGGTATTTGAACGAAATCAGTTAAAAATTGGATAAATAATCCAAGGAACTCCAGGAAGGCAAACTGAGAAAATTCAAACGAGATACGCTGGATTATAAAATAAACGAGGTCTATACATGCCCAAAGGAGAATTTATGCTTATAAAAAACCGCAACATCGTCTGATGAGAGCGTTGTGTCAGACACAGATCTAAGTGCTAGCAGACCATCAGTTCAGACACAAATAGTCAGTGGGAAGACTGCTACGGAAATACCTGATAAAGACGGAGCACAAGCATCGGAATCGACTCATTTTTTACCCAAGGCAGTGGATTCAAGCCAACCACCAGGGAAAAGCAAACCACTAGGAAAACCCGCCGAAGTAATAGAAGTAGCTCGCACAAGGAGCCAGAAATGAATCTTCTAATCAATATCTCAAAGTTTGAACTAACCAGACACTCCAGGATATCGCGATTTCGCGATTTCGCGGTTTGCCGCGAAATCGGCACTTTTGAAAAAATGCCGCGATTTTTACCAAAGTGCCCGCGAAATCGGCACTTTGGTAGAAATCGCGCGGCATTTTTAAAAAAGCCGCTATATCCTGGGGGGTCTGAAGCTGGCCTTGTAAGGAATGCCTTTGATAGCGTTGGTGTGTAGGTCGCTGCAAAACCCAGGCCTCCAAGCTCCTGGGAAACAAAGTAAAACACATCTCCCGTGTCTGAAAGTTTGACCTCGCTGGACAGAGCAGGGGTTACTCACGCACTTCATTGGCGTTGTAACATGCATTTGCGGTGTGTTTGGATGTAGCCGCCTTTACTGGCTGCACGGCCGGGGCCTGAATCGTGGCATCCTTTAGTCCGAGAAAGGCAGAACCAGAACGATTAAGTGTTTCCAAGGCACACTTTTTAAAGTGGACTGCCATTTACTGATTGGACGTGGCTCCTGCAATGAATAAATCAAGGGGGTGTCGCCGAGAGAGGAAGAAGTAGTGCAAAGGTTGCAGTGACCGCCCAGGTCGCATTGTGTAAGCCGCGTGTGTGGTTGCTGAGCGAGCTTGTGACAGGGCCGGAAATGACCGATTATTTTGTCATTATTCACCTCACTGATGCTTTCTGAAGACTGAAACCGCAAAAGCTGACGGCTAATCGGCCTACTGATAAGATAACTACCTATTTCACACATACACACACTGAGCATAACAACAAGCGAGGTTCCCTGAAAGAACACCGTCACAGTCATACATTCTTAGGCAGAGAAGTATGTGGAAGGAGGAGTGACGAGGGAGGGACCCAGCAAATAGCTCTACAGCGTCACTTCAATAAAAAGACTTTTAGACAGGCTGATGTGACATTTATTTTACAGTGCTCCATAAAGCAACGTGCACCTGTGCTGGTAAGAAAGGTGACGTCAAAAAATGAAACTGTAGATGATTGCATGCAAGTACAGCCCTGCTTTTAGTGGTTGGCGCACCATAGGATTTTTACCTTGCAGAACAAGTTCAGAATTGATGCTTCGTCATCCCATTGATTTGAATGGTGAGTGTGCTGACAAGGGGGCAGTGGGATTTCTTCAGGACCACTATTTGCAAGTCGGGTGTGGGCGGTAGGCATGTGGGGTTGATATCCAGCTACAGGTTTCAGTGGGATGGTTTATTGCTAACCCATTCAAGGACTTTATTGGTTTTGTATACCAGTTTGTGTCGGAAAAATGGCCAAATAAAATGCCGCTAAATTGCCGCTAAATTTCCATATTTGCGCCGCTAAATTTCCATTTTTGTGCCGCTAAATTTGCTAATCCATGCCGCTATATCCTGGGGGGTCTGACTAACGCAACAGGAAGGGAGAGTGTTGAATAAAGGTTTGGGATTCATCCCTACATATGTCACAAATCTCTTAGAGTGTGAATTAGCATTATTTAAATTCATGAGAGTATTGAGACTACGTAATTTCTTCTCAAATGTACTACCAAGTCAACTAGAAAAAGATGAAGCAGAGTTGTTGGAATTCAGACCTAAATCAAAATATCAAGCACCTGTGTCACACAAGATCCTTGATGCGTTTGAAAAATCTGTACGGAATGATCTTCAGAAATTGAACATGCAGAAAGCAAAAAAGTAAAATTTGTCAGTCCATGACAAGAATGTACTTAAAGCCCTTCAAGAGAATGAGCAAGTGACAATTCAGAAAACGGATAAAGGAGGAGCCATTATAGTTATGGACAATAGTTTTTACCAGAATAAAGTCAATGAACATGTCTCAGATGAACTTACATAGTTGCCGTTGGAAAAAGATCCTACAGATGAATTAAAGGCAACACTTCAAATCATTCTGAATCAAGCCCTTGACATGGGAAACATCGCACCAACAACTAAGTCATTGTTAACAGTTGAACATCCATGGAGACCACGACTCTATATGCTCCCAAAGGTTCACAAGAACCTCCACAATCCACCAATGAGACCCATAGTCACAGGATGCAGCACTATTTTTGAGCCATTAGGACAGTACATTGATAAATTTCTTCAGCCCTTTGTACAACAATGGCCTTCATATGTGAAGGATACGAATGAATTTTTATTGAAACTACAGGCGATCAGTCATGAAACTCAGATGTTGTTGTGTACAATAGATGTTCAATCTTTGTACACTTCAATCCCACACAAATTTGGTCTTGAAGCTGTTGAATGGGCTCTGTTGAAGCAATCCTCCATAAGAGCAGACAAAGTTTTTATCTTAGAACTCCTTCATTTTTGTTTATACCACAGTTATTTTCAATGGGACAACAAGTTTTTCTTACAACAGAATGGTACATCCATGGGGTTTGCAGGGGCACCTGCGTACGCCAAAACATTTATGGCCAAATTTGAATCGGCCTTTATTTACAGTGACCAAGAATGGCAGGAACATGCAGCTCTTTATTGTCGATTCATTGACGATATTTTTGTGTTATGGCTCAGCAGCAGAGAACTTTTGGAAAAGAAAATCGCATCACTAAATGAGCTTAACGAACATATTCAATTTACCCACACCATCAGCGAGACTGAAATTTCATTCTTAGATGTGGCCATCAAACTCACAGCATCGAAAATCCAAACAGAAATTTTCACAAAGAAACTGATGTTAACAATGCTTTATTGTTCCAAAACTTTCACCCACAGAATCTAAAAACTAATCTCCCATTCTCACAATACATGAGGATTAAAAGGATCTGTTCTGAACCAAAGGACTTGGAAAAACATCTGGATGCACAAAGCAACAAGCATTTACAATGCAACGGTTTCGCCTTTGGAAAAGTTAGAGCTATTAGCATTGTAAATGAGAACATTTTTATTTATGTGTTGGCTTTGACAACATAAATAAATGGCATTGTCATTTACAAAGCCAATAGCTTAATCTCTCGCAAATGCGACACCTATTGCATTTGCACCCACACACACACACAAAACCGGGTCACAAGCAGGCAACAGAGGCACACACAAAACCGGGTCACAAGCAGGCAACAGAGGCAAGGACCAACCTCCTTTAAGCTTAGGATGTCAAGATGAAATAGGAAGCATCCCACACGTAAACAACGATTTTTCAGTATCTACAGAAAACAACCAGGAAGAAATAGGACTACAAGTTATAAATTTTTCATCATTGCATCATCACCATGTCAGATGCTGCTGATAGGTCCAATACCTTTAATGCCACATTAAGACCGGCGTCTAAACTCAACTGAATCGCGATTTCTTGCACTGCTGTCTGTGGAAAACGAATTGAGAAGGGTGTAGCAGCTTGCGATCTTCAGTACTCCAGTACCACTTAATTCAGCTCGGATTTAAAATAATTTCATAAATACATATTTAAATAAGTATAAACTAATACTGTTAATAAAAATATGCTATATATAAAAATCTTTGATTGGAAACATAACCCTGTTAAGTGTTATACCCTTGCCATCTATATACTGCATGCACTTAAAAAAAAATTCATTGTGTAGAGCCATAATACAGTAAAAAACGTTCTAGGCCCTGCAAACACAAAGGTAACATTCTACACCAGCGGTTCTCAAGCTGTTGTCAATGGACGTTTGGGGGCTCCCGACGCCTGCTCACGGATCCCAGTATTGATTAAGTGGGGATCAAAAGAAGTTAAAATGTTAAATCACTGTTTTACACTCTACACCCTGTTGCAGACACAACTAATGTTTTCATATACCCATTATGGCTGGACTTATCTCTCACCCGATCACCAGTTCATGAAACGAATCTACATTTTGTGACGCTACGTAAATGATGTACATGAATTATTAAAACAACAATCGCCTTCTATATTAGTACAATTATTTAGAAAAAAAAAAACAGAAAGATACAAAAAGACAAAAAAATAGAAAAAAAAATACAAAGGCTTACCTTTGTACGGATATTATATTATTTTCACGTTACCTCGTTTTTAAATGCACACCTATATGGAACTATAGCCCTTCTATGTCAACGTTCCTTCATTAATAGTATTGCAATGTCTTGCCTTAAATGCATTATCCCTGCTCAACATTGTCCCGACTGTGTGAATTTTGGAAACTTAAGTGAACTGCTAATTCAAACATAGCTGTACATAGAAAAACAAGGGTGTGCGGAGTAATAAATCAAGCCAATGAATATTGCACTGACAAAAGAATCACTTGTTTGTGGCTTGGAACATTATTTATTTATTTATTTAGTGTTTTATAGAGCGCACAGCTACCTCCGACGGAGGTGTCCCGGCGCTGAAGACCTTATCTCAGAGGAAGGAATGGGGGAGGAACGAGAGTTTAGATCTGGGAGAAGAACCAGGTCTTTAATTTTTTTCGGAAAAGGGGTTCTGAGGAGGCGAATCTTAACTCTGTGGGTAACTGATTCCAGAGTTTAGAGGTGACAACGGCGAAGGCCCTTCCACCCGTGCGTGTGAGGCGGAAACGGGGGGTAGTGATTAGACGTAGGTTGTTAGATCTGAGGTTACGCTGTGAATGAGAGAGTCTCAGTCTGCGTCGGAGGTATGCAGGGCCACGGTCATTGAGGGCTCTGAAGGCCAGGGTCAGGGCTTTGAATTGTATACGCATTTTTATTGGAAGCCAGTGAAGTTTGATAAGGTGGGGGGAGATGGAGTGTCGAAAAGGAATGTTGTTGATTAATCTGGCTGCTGCATTCTGCACTCTCTGTAACTGGTTGATGAAATAGGCAGGTGCCCCCAAATACAGGCTATTTGCGTAGTCCAGGTGGGAGGTTATCAGGGCATGGACTACTGTTTTCCGGGAGTCAAGTGATAGATAGGGAATGATTTTTTTTAACATGCGTAGCTTTCCAAAGCAGGCAGAGGTTACTTTACTGATTTGGGTTTTGCAGGAGAGAGCAGTGTCGAATGGGAATCCTAGGTTTCGGGCCGCTGGGACCGGCACAGGGGGAGGGTTTAGTTCGGATGGCCACCAGATATTGGGGGGTAGAGGAGATTTTTGATTAAAGAATAAGACTTCCGTCTTATCAGTGTTGAGTTTTAAGTTGTTCTCGGCCATCCATAAGGCAATTTTTACCATGCAGTTGCGGAAGTTGTCAAATGATTTTTCATCATGGTCTTTAAAGGAGAACACCAGTTGTGTGTCGTCGGCGTAAAAAGTCACCTTGACTCCACATGATTCCCCCATTTTTGCTAGAGGTTTAAGGTAAACATTGAAGAGGAGAGGGCTCAGGGCAGAGCCCTATGGGACTCCCCAGGTCAGTGTTTTTTTGTCAGAGAGAAATGATCCTAGCATCACTTGTTGGGTTCTGTTATTTAAAAAAGATTTTATCCACAGGAGGGGAGGGCCGCCAATCACTGTCTCTTGCAGGCGAGTCATTAGTGTGTCGTGTGAGATGGTGTCGAATGCAGCGGACAGGTCGAGGAGTACCAGCATGGCCTCCTCTCCCCTGTCCGTGCATTCTCTAATTGACTCAGACACTTCGAGTAGTGCAGACTCGGTACTAAAGTCCGGTCTGAAGCCTGACTGGGTGTCATGAAACAGGGTGTTAGATTCCAGATAGTCTGAAAGTTGGAGCTGGACTGCTTTCTCTAGTACTTTGGCGGGTTTGGGCAGAAGTGAAATCGGACGGTAGTTACTCAGACAAAGAGGGTCCATCCCTATTTTCTTTTGGATAGGGATAAGGAGCGCATGTTTCCAGGCAGCAGGGACCACACTGGTGGAAAGGGAGGAATTCCAGATTTCGAGAAGGGAGTCGATAATTAAAGGAGCAATGTCATTCAGGATTGAGGCTGGAGCAGGGTCTAGAGGAGAGCCCGACTTGCAGTCCAGAAATAATTTCGTAGCTTGTTCCTTAGTGAGAAGTTGGAATGCTGTAAAGGCCAGTTTATGATTGTGGTTCGTGTCGGGACTTTTGGTGATGACCTTGCCATTTTGTTGGATGGTGGTTGCAATGTTGATAATTTTCTCTTCAAAGAAATTTGAGAGACTGTCGCATAATGTTTGCAACAAGGGGATAGGGGCAACGAGGGCATTGGGCTGTGTAAAGTCTTTGACTATATTGAAGAGTGTCCTGGTGGAATTCTTAGCTTTGGCAATGGTATCAGAGAAGTACGTGCTCATAGAGTGTTGTTTGAGTTTACGAAACTCTTTAAGGCCTTGTTTGTAGAGTGCCTTGGCTGCTGGGTCATAGCTCTGTCTCCAGAGACGTTCAAGTTTCTTACACTTGCTTCTATGTGTCCTGAGTTCTTGTGTGAACCAGGGGGCAAAGGTTTTTGCCTATTGGAGGTGAGAGGACGCAATGGGGCTATTTTTTCTATTGCAGAAGTGAGGTCATTATTTAGAGTGCACACAGCGGTGTCTAGGTCCTCCAGAAGAGGGCTGTGAGTCGAGGCATATATTTGTTCTAAGGCTGTAAGAGAGAGTTTGTGCCACTTTCTGCCATGAGTACTTATGACGGCGTTGTGTTTAACAATTTGGGGTGGGGAGATCTGAAAAGGTACTAAGTAGTGGTCAGACCATGTCAGGGGTAAAGGGGGAGAGGTTGTAAGTTTCTCATGGTTAGAGAAAATGAGGTCAAGAGTATGTCCAGCGACATGAGTCGGGCCAGATACCCTTTGTAATAGATTAAGATTTTGCATTGAGTCCAGGAGAAGGGCTGCGCGATTGCAGCTGTTGACGTCTACATGATGGTTGAAGTCTCCCAGAGCGATGAAATCAGAGTGTTTGAGGGATAGATCTGCTGTAGTAGCTAATAACTCTTGAATAGCAGATTGGGGAGAGTTAGGGGGAACATAGACCAGGATCCCTGAGGAGACGGCAGTGGAGGAGTCTATGATAGAGAAGTATAGAGCTTCTATAGGTTTGGCGTTAGTGATTTTCCTGGTGGTAATTTTTAAGTGATTCTTTAGAATTACTCCTATTCCCCCTCCTAGTTTAGAGCCTTCGCGGCTAAATCCAGAGAATCTGTAGCCCGATGGGATAGCTAGAGCGATGTCAGGGTTGGAACTGTCTTTAATCCAGGTCTCAGTTAGGAAAACTATATCCCAGGGTGACGAGGATAGTAGCAGCCAGATGTCATTGGCGTGGCCTGGTAGTGAGCGGCAGTTTACTAGCCCCATGGAGTAAGTTTTGGAAGGGAGGGGGTTGGGGATGGGGTCGGCTGGTTTGCGTGGGCAGGTCCAGATGGGGTGGAGTAAGAAAGGGCAGTTAGGGCATTTATGTGAGAAGGGGGTAGGTAGGGGAAAGCAGCAAGGCGAGGGGGAAGAACAAGATAACTTACCTATGTCCATGAGTTGTGATTTGTACCAGGTAAGTGTCTGGGTGGCCGGAGAAGTGGCAGCATGGCCGGGCCGAGGCACGGAACCGGCGCGGACGGGCGCAGGCGGGCTTGCCTTAGGCGCGCCTTCGGCGCGCAATCGGCGAGCCCGCTGCGCTCGTCCGCTGCGCGGTCGGGAAGTGCACATGAATGATGTGCAAAGGGGCGTGGCCTAGGGAGATGGGCGTGGCCTCGAAGTGCCGAGCGAATGGCGGTAATCGGTAAGTCTGTCCACGTCAGCGCTAGAGTCCGCTGGGCGTGGTTGTGCAAAGTGAATCAAACGCACACATCTGCTTTTAAGATGACTGACGGTGCCTCGTTTCTGCCAGCTCTTTAGCCCGGGCACTTTGGAACTGAAAGGATATTGTTTTTAATGATAAAGTCGCGCAATCCGGCAAAGCGACCTGTCAGGCAGCGACATTCCAGATCTTCAAAGCGGCATTGTTTAGGAAGATGAACGGCATACACTTCAGGACAGTAATAATTCAACGTCCTTAACCACAGATGCCTCGTGACCGCCATTGCAGACGGACAGCGCTGGCTGTCTTGTGCCATGCTTGGAATGCCAGCCTGAAACCGCTCGCATACCTGAAACCCCCAGGGCTTTCACGCTTCGAAATAACTCTTTGACTTAATATCCTATAATTGTTTGACACTTGCGTCACTGGGAGATCACGGTGAAATATACGGAGGTCCCGACTCCTGGTACATTGGCATTGATTGTGAGGAGAGGCGATTGTGCCGCATTTATAACGGAATTGCTAGGGACCTTTGCTACCGGGTCGCTTAATGACAAAAAAAAGGACAATTGGACCCCTGGGCCTGTGGCAGTGACCGCGCAGAGTAAACAAGCATTAAACACGGACAGCGGGGGGGGGGCGGGAACGGGCAAACGGCAGGCACACGGACAGCGGGAGGCACACGGACAGCGGGAGGGGGGCGGGAACGGGGACACGAACAGCGGGAGGGGGGCAGGAATGGAAGACGGAGAGCGGGAGGGGGCGGGAACGGGGACACGAACAGCGGGAGGGGGGGCAGGAACGGGAAGATGGACAGCGGGCACACGGAAAGCAGTCACCTGGACCTGGACTGCCTCCGGCGGTGGTCGGCCACGGAATAACAAAATGAAACCTCGACGAACAGAAAAATAAACCCCGCCCACCACCACACTGACGTGACAAAAGGGTCCGGATGAGAAAAATTCTCAGAAACGCCCACGAGTCGCCTCGCAGGATGACGGACGCCTCTGTTTGCCAATGGCTAGCGTCCATTTATGGAGCTAGCCAATGAGAAACAGAGGCGGGACGAACATCCATACTGTTAACAAAAGTGTTTGCCTGGGCGGAGCACTGCGTGCTCTCGCCAGGTCGAAACCTAAAAAGTACATGGCAAGAGGGTACCCAAAAGCAGTTCTAGATAAAGCAATGAATCGTATATCTGCCTTTGACAGAGACAAACTGCTGAAACAACAACCAAAAAAAGTGGTGGAGAGGCATTTATTTGTCTCTAAATTTTCGACCAGCTCAAGGATAATTCGAAACATTGTCACTTGTCATTGGGAATTATTGCAAAATGAACCTGATTTTTCGGGGATATTCAGCCAAAAGCCCATTTTTGCATTTACCCGGTCCAAAAATCTCAAGGAGATATTGATGAAATCGTCTGAGCAACAAAAAGGAAGAATTTTCAGAGGAATGAAAAGATGTGCAAATTGTGTGCACTGCCACATTGTAATTGTAGGAGCAACATTAAATCACCCTCACACAGGGAAAACTATTCCTTTAAAACACGATTCAGATTGCAATTCTAGAAATCTCATTTACTACATTAAATGCCCATGCGGGAAATTATATGTGGGGAAAACGGAAAGAAAATTAAAAATTCGAATATCAGAACACAAGAGCACCATCAGGAACCAGATGTGAAAAGCAATCTCGCCAGACATTGGCTCGAGTTTAAACACAACATAGCCCAGTTTTCTGTACTAGAAAAAATCTGAATTTATGAAGACATGGATCTGACTAGATCTCTGCTTCAAAGTGAGATTTACTGGATAGAACCTTCTCAACTCCTGAGGCGGAAAGCCGGGAGATAGCCACTAAATTGTTTTTAAAAAATTGTTTGTGTCACTTGTGATTATACTGCTGATTTTAATAGCACTACTCACTTGGCCTCACTGGACTCGGTCCAAAAGAACTTCGCACAGCTGCCCTCGCGCTGTCAGCGAACGCCCAAACAACCACAGCGCCATTGCCGGCGTGCCGATAGGACACGCCCCCTTGGAGGCCACGCCCCCCCCTTAGAACAGGTATTTAACCGCTGATTAAGAACGCCGCCTGTCAGAACCTTCTCAACTCCTGAGGCGGAAAGCCGGGAGATAGCCACTAAATTGTTTTTAAAACATTTGTTTGTGTCACTTATTATTATTATTATTAACGAATTTTGTACCGCGCACGGTTACCCAGGGGCATCCCAGCGCTTATAGAGACCTAGAGCGAGCTGCACATGCAGAGCAAAAGAGCTAAAGTTATACCAGGAATAGATAGGTTTTTAAATGTTTCCGGAACCTGAGAAGATTTGGTTCAGAACGTAATGAGAGTGGGAGGGAGTTCCAGGCCCGCGCTGTATGGATGGAAAAGCTCCTGCCGCCTGAACGAGCTCTCCTAACTCTCTTCGTCTGAAGGAGGTGTTTGTTGTCAGAGCGTAGGGCTCTTGTAGGCTTGTAAGGCCGGATCATATCCTTCAGGATGGCTGGTCCTGTCCCCTGTATGCTCTTATGGGCAATACAGAGGGCCTTAAAGGTGACTCTCTCTCGGATAGGGAGCCAGTGGAGTGCTTTTAAAGCGGGCCTGGCTGACTGCCTGGCCGGAATGTTCAGCAGCAACCTTGCTGCTGCATTCTGCACTTGTTGCAGGATCTTGAACGTTGACTCCGGCGCTCCGAGAAAGAGCGCATTACTGTAGTCCAGGCGCGAGATGATTAGACCTTGGACTAACAGTTTCCGAGAGAGTTCTGGTAACAGGGGAAGAACCTTACGGGCCGACCGGAGCATTCCATAACACACGCCAGCGGTCTTCTTGGCGTGTGTCCTAAAGGACAAATCCGGCTCCAGCCAGACCCCCAGGCTCTTGATCTCCTTCTTTGGGTCAGGCGGGGTGCCCATACAGTTGGGCCAGCTGCTCGGCGAGAGGGCGAAGCTTGACTGGCCCAAGATCATCAGCTCTGTTTTTGAGCCATTCAGTTTGAGCGATGACCTGGACATCCAATCAAACACCTCTCCCAAGCATGAGTGGAGCATCTCAGGCTGTTTCTCCAGCTGTCTCAGACCCACCACTAGCTGGGTGTCATCCGCATAGCTTATGGTCTTGAAGCCAAACGGAGACACCACACCCTCCAGGGGTGCCATATACACGTTAAATAGCGTGGGGCTCAGGGATGAGCCCTGGGGCACCCCGCAGTGAAGTGGGAGGGGAGGAGATTTTGCGTTTCCTTCCCAAACCTCGAAGGTACGCCCCTCCAGAAAGGAGGCCAACCATTCCAGGGCCACTCCTGTGACACCTGACTCTGCTAGGCGTTGTATCAGCACTCCATGATTGACCGTATCGAAGGCCGCACTAAGGTCCAGGAGGATCACTGCCACTGACCCCCCTGCGTTCAAAGTGCTTCTGGCCTCCTCTACCACTGCTAGCAGAGCCGTGTCTGTTCCATGACCCGGTCAGAATCCCGTCTGGGAGTCCCTCAACCGGCCATTCTCCTCGAGAAAGTTGGAAAGCTGTCGGTTTACCAACCTCTCGGCAACCTTACTAACCCCTGGTAACAAGGAAATGGGCCTGAAGTTGGCCAGATTCAGCGGGTCCAAGCCGGGCTTCTTCAAAAGCGCTTTGACGACCGCACTTTTCCAGTCAGGCGGCACCGTTCCATGGGCGAAGGAGAGATTGACCAAATCGGTCAAGGGCTCTCCTATCGACAAGGCGGCCTGCTTTAAATACCGCATTGGGACGGGGTCCCGGGGTGAGCCACTTTTCAGGCTCCCGAGGAATACTTCGCCTGAGGTTGCAGGGCCAAATGACGTTAGTCGCTTTTCCGAGATGCTCGAGTCCCCAGAAGAGGCCGGAGCCCCCATAACCGGGGGAAGAGAGCTTATGATGGTGTCAATTTTATTCTTAAAATAAGTGGCCAATTCCAGACATTTTTCCTGTGGTCTGACGTGGACAAGTGGGGGATCAGGCGGTTTAAGAAGCTCCTTCATCACTCGAAAAGCTTCCCTGGATGAGGACGCAGCGTGCTTAACTCTCTCCCCATAAAAGGAGGCCTTTGCAGCACGTATTGCAAGTTTGTATGTCCTTAGTTCCATGCAATATTTTTCCCTGATATCTGTCCCCAAATTCCTCCTCCATGTCCTCTCAGCCCGTTTACAGTTCTTTCTCAGGGTTCTGAGCTCTAGGGTATACCATGGGGCGGACCCCACTCTCCTATCCCTGATGAGCATCTTTTTGAGTGGAAGCACATGGTCCACTGCGTTGGTCAGCCAGTTCCTCACAGTGGCATCTGCAGTCACCGGGTCCCGACCCTTCTTAGGCAGGGTGACCTCCAAGCGGGCATTCCAGGCCTCTACAGGGAGCCTTGACCATGCCCTGTCTATTCTAAATTTCCTGGATGGGAGAATGTCGTCACACTTTACTTCCCAACTAGCCATAATCAATGAGTGATCGGACCAGGGAAGAGCGAGGGGGGGCATAGCTGATATACCCGCCATATTCGCAAAGAAAGGGTGCAGAAGGTGACCCTTAACATGTGTGGCCCCAGTGTTAATTAATTTAATCTGCAGGGCGCTCAGCTCGCTCATCAGATTAGTTGCCATTGGGTCAGTTGCCTCATCAAAGTGGCAATTGAGGTCTCCCAGCAGGATGAAGTTGGACGAGGCCGAAGCCAGGAGCGTGGTAGTTTCCATTAGTGAAGATATAAAATCACCCGCACTCCCAGGTGGCCGGTAGACTAGAAGGCCTGTCAGCGTGCTAGTAGGGGAGAATTGAAGGGAGAATTGGCAGCTCTCACAGTCTTTCACCCCTGCCTCCCGTGCCTTACAACCCAGTGAATCCCTGTAGATAATGGCCAGACCCCCCCCTCCCTACGCCTCTGTCAAGATGGTAGATCAAATATCCCGGGGCGAACGCTGTAACTACGTCCGGACCCGAGGTGTCAGATAGCCAAGTCTCAGTAAGAAACAAGGCATCAACCTTGTGGTCCAGGACTAGGGAGTTAATCTCCGTAGCATGGCAGGGGAGAGACCTACAATTCAGCAGGGCGAGACGACGCAAGATGGTAGGGGTAGTTTCTCCTATTCCTGGTTGACAGACTCTACATCCCCTAAAGCGCTTTCCCCCTTTTGCAATATAGCAGCACGTGTCAAACTTAGGTAGTATATAGGATAAAAGATCAATCTTCGTGTACCTGATCCTAGCGACTTGTTGGGGGCTCGCATCAGGCATAGCAGCTGGCCCTAGTCCCGTGTGGGCCCGGACGGGCACAGACGGGCTTAACTCTGGCGAAACTCCGGTGCGAATCCGGCGCGTCCGCTGAACGCGTCCGCTGCGCGGAGCCATAAGGGACCGTTTATATAGGGCGACTAGACCGCTCGGCGAATGTGACCCCACCTAAGATGGCCGCCAAAACCGGATCGAGCCCGGGACCTGGTAGAAATGCACCACCCAGGGATCGGGGACCGAGGGAAATGCCTCGATCAAGTCTAAGCCCAAATGAGGGTAGGAGCGTTCAATTAAAAAGAATTAAAAAAATTTCTTAGCCTGAATCCTAAATGTAGTGCAAATGCAGGGGGGGGATCGGACACAAAGGAAAAATCAAGAGCAATAATTTTAAAAGCTAAAAACGACTGAGCGCTCAACTAGCAGCCTCTTAGTAAATCTCTATAGTCACTTGTGATTATACTGCTGATTTTAATAGCACTACTCACTTGGCCTCACTGGACTCGGTCCAAAAGCACTTCGCACAGCTGCCCTCGCGCTGTCAGCGAACGCCCAAACAACCACAGCGCCATTGCCGGCGTGCCGATAGGACACGCCCCCTTGGAGGCCACGCCCCCACCCTTAGAACAGGTATTTAACCGCTGATTAAGAGCGTCGCCTGTCAGAACCTTCTCAACTCCTGAGGCGGAAAGCCGGGAGATAGCCACTAAATTGTTTTTAAAAAAATTGTTTGTGTCACTTGTGATTATACTGCTGATTTTAATAGCACTACTCACTTGGCCTCACTGGACTCGGTCCAAAAGCACTTCACACAGCTGCCCTCGCGCTGTCAGCGAACGCCCAAACAACCACAGCGCCATTGCCGGCGTGCCGATAGGACACGCCCCCTTGGAGGCCACGCCCCCCCACTCCATCGCCCACGAGGAGGCACTGAAAGAATTACAAAAATACAAATCAGGTGATCCGGATGATCCCTGTCCCCCCAAACTCTGGAAAATGATGTCGGATGCAATTGTAGGACCACTCCTTCATATCTGGAACATGTCCATTGAGACTGGCACGTTCCCTGATTGCTGGAAACATGCCACTCTTCTCCCGTTGAAAAAAAAAATAAATGGTGCCCCCGACGACCTGAGCAATCTCCGCCCATCTCCCTATTAGCAGCCCCAGGTAAAATGCTCGAAAAACTAATTCAACGCCAACTTAATAGTTTCATCGAAAAAAGAGGTATACTACACGAAACACAGTCAGGTTTCAGGACTGGCTTCAGCACTGAGACTGCCCTCATCGAGGTTGCTGAGTCGATCAGATGGTCTCTAGATTCAGGAGCATCAGCCATGCTGGTGCTCCTGGATCTATCTGCCGCCTTCGATACTGTGGATCATGGCGGAATGATGCTTAGGGTGAGGGACATAGGTCTGGAGGACAAGGCATTGAGCTGGATGCACTCCTATCTTACAAACCGCTCTCAGAAAGTGGCACTGGGTGCCTTCTCCTCCAAACCAAAACGGCTATGGTGTGGTGTCCCGCAAGGGTCTGCTCTTAGCCCGCTACTTTTTAATGTTTATTTGGCCCCACTTTGCACCTTAATTGCCAAATGGGGGGGTTAAGGCGATCTCGTATGCAGATGACACACAATTAGTCTTCCCCTACACGGAGGTGTCAGAAACAGCTTTTAGCAAAATGAAAGGCTGTCTTAGAGATGTTACCAGATGGATGAACACTAACAAATTAAAATTGAACGCAAGCAAAACTGAGGTACTATTCTTTGGAAAAAGTATTCACCCCTCCCCTGATCTGTGGTGGCCTTCCGAAATGGGCCCAGCACCAACCCCCGGAACCAATGCAAAAAATCTGGGTGTAAGGTGGGACGAGACTCTCTCCTTTTCCTCTCACATACATCAAGTCACAGCTGGATGCCACCAAAAACTCCGTAACCTCCGAAAATTTCTCTCTCTTCTACCAATTGATTGTCGAAAAATGGTGGTCCATGCGACAGTCACATCCAGACTGGATTACTCTAATGGTCTTTATCTTGGCCTTCCGAAATATCTGGTACAACGCCTGCAGAGCGTGCAGAATGCGGCTGCGAGATTGATAAAGCACATTACTTTTAAACATCATATCTCTCCGCATCTGCACGAATTGCACTGGCTCCCAGTGGCGAGCAGAATAAAATTCAAAGCGCTCACCCTGGCGTTCAGAGCACAAAAAGGGTCATGTCCCAACTATCTAAAACTTCGACTTCCCCGTTACCACCAAGAGAGACACCTGCGATCGAACTCTCAGCTCCAACTTGCTGTCCCACGCGTTAGAAGGGCTAGACTTGGGGGTAGGTCCTTTGCTGTAGGTACGGCGAAACTCTGGAACTCCCTCCCCTCTGCCATCCAATCTGCCACATCAGAAGCTAGTTTTAAGAAACTCCTAAAGACTTGGCTCTTTTTGCAGAAAGCTTAGAACTTCACCCTGTAACCTCACTCTGCTGCTGTAATTTCTTTTCAGCGCCGGGACACCTCCCTGTGAGGTAGCTGTTCGCGCTCTACAAGAATCTGTATTATTATTATTATTATTAGAACAGGTATTTAACCTCTGATTAAGAGCGTCGCCTGTCAGAACCTTCTCAACTCCTGAGGCGGAAAGCCGGGAGATAGCCACTAAATTGTTTTAAAAAAAATTGTTTGTGTTACTTGTGATTATACTGCTGATTTTAATAGCACTACTCACTTGGCCTCACTGGACTCGGTCCAAAAGCATTTCACACAGCTGCCCTCGCGCTGTCAGCGAACGCCCAAACAACCACAGTGCCATTGCGGGCGTGCAGATAGGACACGCCCCCTTGGAGGCCACGCCCCTTCCCCTCTTCTCCTCATAAAAGTATGTGCCTACACCGTACGCGCAGCGGACGGGCGCAGCGGGCGCGCCGTTTGCGCGTCGAAGGCGCGCCTAAGGCAAGCCCGTCATCGCCAAGTCATTGCCTCTCGCCACCCCCTCTGCCCAAAAAACTCGGACGACATACTATTATGACAAAAATCATCTCCTTGCACTTAACCCGAACCGACGATGCGACAAGCTGGAGGGATGCATTGGACAGACTGCTCTTCAATGTAACTCCTGTAGCCTACTCATAGCTGAGCCGAGACTACCCTGTCTCAGAATTGATAGAAAGAATCTTTCTTCACTCCTAATCGCTCAGCTTAACGTTAGGTCCCTGGTTAAACACCATGCGGAGATACATACTTTACTAACAGACGAGAACCCGGACATATTATTCTTAAGTGAAACCTGGCTCAAGGACGATCTAACTAGCATCCCCAACCTAACTCTACCTGATGGGTTCTCTATGACCTCCATCAATAGAGGATCGAGGGGTGGCGGCATCGCCGTCATTTATAGAACACCTTACACCTGTACTTTTGTAAAGGAAGACATTACGGGCTGTGAAGGCGCGCGGTTTAAAATCACCACTAGCCCTCATTTCTCCCTCTCCGGCCTCTTTATCTATAGACCACCGGGCCCTTCCTCGAAATTCATAGAGGAACTCTTAGAAATAGCCCATGCCCTGGTCACAAGCTCCGCTAACTTCACGATCTTGGGGGATTTAAACCTCCACTTCGACGCCATTTCGGATTTGACCATCAGCAGTCTTTTAGCGGACCTAACAGCCTTGCAGCTGACCTCTATCATACAATCCGCTACACACTCGGCTGGTCACCTACTCGACCCGGTTTTCACTAATATTCTGGAAGCCAAAGCTGATCCTCCTACACCTATGGGATGGACGGACCACTTCCTTGTTTCTTTCGTGATTCCGGCCGCTACTCAACCCAACAGGGCATCGTCCACCTCCTGCCTTAAACGGCCCTGGCACAAGCTCCAAAATATAAACCTGCCTGCCAGTTTAGGAGAACCTAAATTTGAAATCACGAACGACATTAACGCGATATATGCCGCCTTTCAGGAATGGATCACCAAAGGTCTCGATACCATCATTCCAGCGAAATGGACTAGAGGACGGAACACCCCCTCGAATCCATGGTATGACGACAACCTAAAAATTCTTAGAAAAGAATGCAAAAGAATGGAGCGCCACTGGAGGAAGGAGTATAGGGACAAGGACAAAGCGTCCTACTTGACCACACTCAAGCGATACCATAAAGCTATACGCACTGCCCGTGCGTCCTTCTACGCCAAAGAAATTGATTTCAGCCCCAACCCCACAAAAACAATCTTCAAATTGGTCCAAAAACTACAAAACGGCGGCAACCCTGCCGCAGGCATTTCCTCCACTCTGCAGTGTGAGGACCTCGCCACTTTCTTTATAGAAAAGGTGAGAAAGATCTATAACACCTTCTCACAGAACTCCTCTGTTCCTGCCAGCCCTCTCCAGGTCCCTAGCAAAGGCCCCGGGCTCACTCATCTGCCGCCCATCTCCCACGAGGACCTAGCTAAACTCTGCAGAAAGGTGAAATCCGGCGCCCCCTCAGATCCCATGAGACCAGCCCAGTTTCTGGATACTCTGAACTTCTTTCTTCCCTCTCTGGCCATGCTCCTTAATCTTTCCTTTTCATCGGCCATAGTACCCACATGTTGGAAACAGGCCTGGGTCACCCCCATTATTAAAAAACCCACGCTGGACCCCACAAAGCCGGAGAACTACAGGCCCGTCTCACTGCTCCCCTGGGTGTCCAAACTGGCAGAAGCCCATGCGAACACCGTACTCACTGTCCATATGGCCGAAAATAACATCTTGGACCCTTCCCAACACGGGTTTAGGCCGGGACACAGTACGGAGTCCGCCCTCCTCTCCACCACCGAACACCTTAGGATGATCATGGACACCGGTCAGAGTGCTGCGCTGATATTGCTGGATCTCAGCGCGGCCTTTGACACGGTGTCCCATGATATCCTGTTGAGCCGTTTGGAGGGCATTGGGATCAGTGATCGGGCACTTGAATGGTTTCGATCATTCCTCACGAGCAGATCCTTTCGTGTGTCAGCTCCTCCATTCATCTCTCACTCTCACGCCATTGGCCAAGGAGTACCACAGGGCTCCGCCCTCAGTCCGTCCCTCTTCAATTTATACATGCAGCCCCTGGCGGCAGTGGCCAAAGAATGGGACCTCACGCTGGTGTCGTATGCCGACGACACACAGCTAGTTATCACCCTCACTGAGATGCCCTCTACCTCGGCTACAAAATTTAGGGATAGGCTGGCCGCTGTTGCCACCTGGATGACTGAAAATTGCCTACAGCTGAATGCAGGAAAAACCGAGGTTTTACTCCTGGGTAAGAACCCCAGTCACTGGAGTGACCACTGGTGGCCCCCCTTGCTGGGGCCTACCCCACCTCCCAAATACCTGGTCAAAAACCTAGGTGTTTGGCTTGATTCCGCATTGAACTACCAAACCCACACCAAAAAGGTAGCAGGTACATGCATTGGGCTGCTGAGAAGCCTTAATCCCATTCTAGGCTTCTTTGATCGCAAAACACGGCAGCTCATTGTCCAAGCCACCATCCTGTCCCGACTGGACTATGCGAGCGTACTACTATTAGGCGCTAACAAAGCCGAAACAACTAGGCTCCAGCGAATACAGAACTCTGCGGCCAGGGCAATTGTAGGCCTCCCCAGAAGGTGCTCCGTTAGAGGCACCATCCAGAGACTCCACTGGCTTCCTGTGGAAGCCCGTATTCAATTTAAGGCCCTCACCACTGCTTTTAAAATCTTGAATGCGGAGGGCCCTGAACTCCTCCAATCGCTGCTTACTCCATACACCCCCCAGCGCAATCTGCGCTCCATGGGTCAACACCTAGTAGTGGTCCCCCGCACAAAGTTCAGCCGCATCGGAGGTCGCTCCTTCAGACTTCTGGCGGCAAAACTATGGAACGCCCTACCCCTCCACATCCGCTGCATCGACAACCTACTCACTTTCCGCAAAGCATTTAAAACTCACCTTTTTTCAGGTCGGTAGGTCCCTTTTTCTCCCTTCCCTCACCCCAGTAGGTTGTGCTATGGTTCTTAGCGCCGGTACGCCCCGTTGCTGGGGCAGCTATCGCGCTCAACAAAACCTTAATATAACATAACATAACATAAAGAGTCTTGACACACAAGATGCTAGGGGTCTGAATGAATCTTAGAAATAGGGATAATATTAAAAAACCTGATAGGTATAAGGATACTGATACTCGTTCCTCTCGTTCTTTTCAGATTTCTGGGAAGACTTCAGAAAAGAAAGGGAAATCAGAACAAAAGGAGGGCCGGTTGTCTCCTAAAGACAAACAACGTGGTCTGGAAGCCAAGCCAATACCTCAATTCACCAAAAGAAAGGTGGCAAGTATTACAATACACAATGCCAAGAATTCTGAGGACACAGCTATTGAATGGAGAATGGGCTCAGACGATGCTGGACAGTGCAGCAGAAGTATCAATAGCTCGCCAGAACGTGAAGAAATTTCTGGAGATAGTGGATCTGAATAAATATATCATCATAGATGCCGCTGATACAAGGGTTAGTGCTCCGGATGTATGAATTAACACTCAGATTAAAGGGTGATAAGCCCAGAAAAGTTTAAATCCTCTTTTGGGAAAGATTATAAAAGGATTATGACATCCTGTTTTCGTAAAGGAGTTCCCACATGGCGAAGATGTAATTATGCCAGCATTCTCCGACCAAATACCAATTCATTTAATATACTTATGCTAAAAAATGGCCAGTTGCTCAAGTTGCAGCATTATATAAGAATCATGTTGGGTGGGGTGAAGATTCACCTCACGCTGCCTGGTGCCGCGTGAGCCCCCTCAGGGGATCGCTGCATTACTGGTGCATTGTTGGTGTTGCTCCTTTATTTTTATTTTTTTTGAAGACCTTTATTTGCATCATTAGGATAAACATGTATGGGCCTACAACCAATCCGGCCGGCCACAAGTCAAAGACGATCAAGAATCAAAATAAGCGACACAAGGTCAGTTGGCAGGCAAGCAGACATAATTGAACAGTGCTAGAAATGGGATAAGCGGCAATACCGGCCCAATATCAGGATCAATGAGGTCTATTTTATAATAAGGAGACAAGGCTCATGGCTGACTCACAAATACGGGAAAACACAGAAACAGGAATACACCCATGCCAAAACGAGAGGAGGGTGGGGGGGGGAGGAGGATATAAGGGCACGAGTCGATCGTAGCACAAAACAAATGCAAAATATAGTGGAGAAGCATACAAGTGCTACCAAGATCTCATGTCCCCCACCCAATAACACGCTAACAGAGGCAAGGGGAGCGGATAAACTGTACGAACCGAACCCACTTCTCTCAATACGAGCCTGGGAAAAAGGGGGAGGGGAGGTGAAAAGGGGGGGGGAAGGGGGAAGGGGAAGGGAAGGGGGGAAAAAATAGGGGGGAGACAAAGGGGAGGAAACCAAAAAGGGACAGAAAAGGGGGGAAAGGAGAGGAGAAGAACAAAGTACAATAAGTATAAAAGGAGAAACACAATCGTGCAAGATGGGCGCCACCCCGGGCCAGGCAACCCACGGCTAATAGTACAGAAGAGAGTGGAAGCTGGCGAAAAGAAGGGTATGGCAGTCGCGACGAAGCATCGAAATCGATAAAAGTGGCATAGTAACAGACCCCAACCCACTCATGCCTGAGAAGCGAGGACAGAAGCGGCACCGCTATAAAGGGATAGAAAAGGGCCATAGAACCAAAAGAAAACATCTGAAAGACCCCGCCCACCCGTCCCACCCCGCACCCCTGCAGAAGGCTACGGCCTACCCTCCAAACAGCGTGCCTGTCGCCCTAATCCGAAACCCGAAATATAGTGAAATAAGAAAGTAGAGGAAGAAGACAAAAAGAGGAGGAGAGGAAATACGAAACAAAAATAAAATGTGAGGGAGGAGCCAGAGGATATGAGCAAACACATTCGGCTACGACCCTCCCCCGACCAACGAAGGAATAAGTATCAAATCAATACTACACCTTCAAATACAGCAAAAACCACAGGGAGGGGGAGGAGGAAGAGATTGTAACATTTCACCGTGTCGGGATTACAAACATCAGTGCAACGGGCAGGTAAACCAGCAAACTATCATGACGTACAACTCACCCCCAGCCCTTCCTAACCACGAAACCAACCCAATAAAGGATAATGTGGAGCGGACCACCGAGCACAAAATAATCGTAATGTTGTCCAGAGTCACAGCAGTGATATAAATCAGGGAGAGCCTTCGTACGGAGGGAATACAAAAAATCAATAAAGCAAGTCAATTGTAGCAGTAACGACAGGGCAAGCAAAGGCGAGCCGGAGTCCAGGTGCGCAATTCGACAATACAAAGGTACCCCTCCAGAACAAAAGTTCGAATCCAACGAAGCGGGAGCAAACAGCGGCCCACCACAAGTCCCAGGTACTCGGGAAGGAGCAGATCTGCGCGTCGTGTGGAAGTCCTCGAAATCCAGGCGGCGAGTAAGCAGAGGGTCAAAAGTCACCGGCCCATCAAGCGGCCGAAGAACAACAACAGCAACTCCTGGCGCAGCCGAAGGGGGTGAAGCAATGGCGGCATCAGGACGACAGGGGTGCATGAAAGAGCGGCGGCCCAAAATGGCGGCGAGCCGCATGGGGTCGGTAGAGGCACCGGGGGCCAAGACAGCGTACAATGACATCAAGGCGTCCAGGACATCTCCGGGCGTGGGCGCTCGAGTACACACCCAGGCCTCCGCACAATCCAGCCGGTAAGGAGCGTCAGTGCAGAGCGGAGCACCCCCCGCGTTGTCGGTAGCCATCTTGTGAGTTTCGCCGCCCCACACTCCACCGTGGGCCCACAAACAGTTCCCAAATGTAGGACTTTACAGACCTCCGGAGGCTCCCAACAACGGCCTCACCGGCACAGGATGGGCGAGCGCCCGATGGGGGGGGGTCCCCTCCAAACAGTGGCAGACCCCACAGGCGAAAGCCAGGCGCGGGGTTCAGGGCCGCCGGACAGGACAAAGGCGAAGGGACCCCTTCACACGGTCAGCCCCCAACACATCTCGTCCCCCTCCAGCCGCACGACCCAGTCATCGGGGCCGGTTCAGGATCTCCGGGGCACACGCACAACGGTTCCCACCAGTGGTTCACTCTCGCGGCCGGGACCGGCAGTCTCTTCTCCGCCGGTCGGGTCCCGCAGGCGAGGTCCCGGTCTCGAGTGCCCGGAGGCCCCAATCTCACCGAGGGCACAGCTGCGGACCCACAGCACACAGGAACCTCCGGACCAGACGGTGAGTAAGAGTGGGTCTTTAAATTTCAAATTCTGTATTGAAGTAGCATCGCAGTGCAGGATATATTGCAGGATAGTCGAGGTTAGCCGGAGGGCCGACGGAGCCGAGCTAAAAGGCGGCCATTACGTCCTCGAGCTAGGCTCCTCCCGGTGTTGCTCCTTTATTTTTGTGCCCCTTGTTGTGCCTTGCTCCTTTATTTTTGAGCCCCTTGTTGTGTCTTGCGCCCCCTTTGCCTTCTGTGACCCCTCATTTTTCCCCCGCTTGGTCCCCCCACTCTTCCCCCGATCCCCTCTGTGCCTTCTCCCCGCCGCTGCGTCCCTGCGGCCCCGCCCCCCCTGCCGTCCCCATTCGCCGCCCTACTCCCGCCTCCCAGCTGCTCCTCCCTCCCTCAACCCCTCATATGGAGACCTCACAGCGGCCGTGCAGCGGACGCACGCAGCGGCGCGCCGCTGGCATGCCAAAGCGCGCCTAAGGCAAGCCCGTCTGCGCCCGTCTGCGCCTGGACCGCGCCCAGTGCCATAACCCCTGGCCCCCGCCGGAGCCAGGGTACTCGACTGAAATACGACTCTGCTGCCCTGAGCGCACTCAACACTGGACGACCGCCCGCCTGCTACCGAGCCACCCCGAAACACACCCACGGACCCTTCACCTGTCAAGCCTGCAAATTCACCTGCCTCCGATCCTGCCCCCCGCCAGCCACGCCAAGCAACAACGACAACCACCTCAAGTGCATCCTCCTCCACATCCGCTCCGTCCACAAGCACGCCGTTGAACTCTGGGATCTCCTCGACTCAACACCACCAGACGTCGCCTTCCTCACATAAACCTGGATGAACACCTCCTCGGCCCCAGCTATAGCCATCCCGGACGGCTACAAGATCACCCGGTAGGACCGCACCAACCAAACCGGAGGAGGAATCGCCATCATCTACAAGAACACCATCAACATCACGACCGCCGAACACCTACACTTCCAAATAAACACCGACCCCAAGACCACCCTGAGAGGAACGCTCATCTACAGACGCCCGCGCACACAATTCAGCGAAACCATCGCCGACCTCATCAGACCGCACGCCCTAGCCTCACCAGAATACATCCTCCTAGGGGACCTGAACTTCCTCCTAGAGAAAAACAACGACAACAACACCGCCACCCTGCTCGACAACCTGGCCAACCTCGGACTCAAGCAACTGGTGGACACACCCACCCACCTAGCCGGCCACATGCTGGACCCCATCTTCTCCACCAGCAGCCACGTCTCGTTCAGTCACTCCACAGAACTACACTGGACCGACCACAGATGCATCCACTTCACCTTCAAAAAGAACACAACCCACCACTGCACACAACAAATCCCCCGCAGATGCTGGAGCTAAATCACCACAGACCAGCTCATCTCATCACTAATCCAGAACCCGCCAGCCGACACCGCGGACACCAACAACGCAGCTCACAACCTCACACAATGGATCACCAACTGCGC
This sequence comes from Lissotriton helveticus, assembly GCF_964261635.1. Taxonomy (NCBI): domain Eukaryota; kingdom Metazoa; phylum Chordata; class Amphibia; order Caudata; family Salamandridae; genus Lissotriton; species Lissotriton helveticus. The sequence continues at coordinate 2,781,725 of NW_027611666.1, forward strand.
CGACGACCTCGCTCCACTGAAGAACCCCCCAGGCAAGACCGGCAACAGGAAAACATCATGGTTCACAGACACCCTCAAAGAATCAAAGAAATCCTGCCGGACCCTCGAAACAACCTGGCGCCACGTTCGGACAGCAGAAAACATGACAGCCCTCAAAAATACCACCCGCGAACCCCACCAGCTGATCCGCACCACCAAAAGGACATCGTTCAAAGAGCGACTAGACAAGAACACCCACAACTGCAAAGAACTCTTCAGCATCGTCAAAGAGCTTTCCAACCCCAGTGCCAGCAACAACGGCATCACACCGTCACAAGACCTCTGCAACTCCCTCGCCACGTTCATCCACCGTAAGATCGCAGATATACAAAACAGCTTTGGACCCCAGACTCCGCCTCCAGTCACAGAACCAACGACCCCTACCACCACCCTCAGCACATGGACACCCATCAGTACTGAAGACACCACCCACGTCATGAACACCATCCACTCCGGCTCCCCCTCTAACCTTTGCCCCCTTCACATCTTCAACAAAGCCGACAGCATCATCGCACCCCACCTCCAGAACATCATAAACAGCTCTTTCACATCAGCCACTTACCGGAGAGCTGGAAGCATGCAGAGATCAACGCCCTACTGAGAAAACCCACCGCGAGACCCATGGCGGACCCCAAAGACCTCAAGAGCTTCCGCCCCATCTCTCTTCTTCCCTTCCCGGCCAAAGTCATCGAGATGACCGTCAATAAATAGCTGACCGCATTCCTTGAGACAAACAACTCGCTCGACCCGTCCCAGTTCGGATTTCGAGCAAACCACAGCACTGAAACCGCTCTCATCGCAGCCACCGATGACATCAGGACCATGATGGACAACGGAGAAAGAACTGCCCTCATTCTCCTAGACCTCTCGGCAGCATTTGACACCGTTTGCCATCGCACCCTAATAACCCGCCTCTTCCACACTGGGGTCCAAGGAAAGGCCCTGGAATGGATCACCTCCTTTCTCTCCAACAGAACCCAGAAGGTCCGCCTCCCTCCCTTCCACTCAATGGCCACTGAGATCATCTGCAGCGTACCCCAGGGCTCCTCGCTCAGCCCAACGCTCTTCAATATCTACATGAGCCCCCTTGCTGCCATCGCATGCAAACACAACATCAACATCATCTCCTACGCCGACGACACCCAACTGATACTCTCACTCACCAAGGACCCAGCCACCGCCAAAACCAACCTCCAGGAAGGAATGAAAGTTGTCGCAGAATGGATGAAGCTCAGTCGCCTGAAGCTGAACTCAGACAAGACAGAGGTCCTCATCCTCGGACAATCCCCCTCCGCCTGGGAGACACCTGGTGGCCCACAGCGCTGGGCTCCGCGCCTACTCCCACGGACCACGCAACTAACCTGGGATTCATCCTGGACTCCTCCCTCTCGATGACCAGGCAAGTCAAGCAGCCTCTTCATCCTGTTTCAACACCCTGCGCATGCTCCGAAAAATCTTCAGGTGGATCCCCACCGAAACCAGAAGGACCGTCACCCAGGCCGTCGTCACCAGCCGACTGGACTACGGAAATGCCCTTTACGCAGGAACCACAGCCATTCTCCAGAAAAGACTCATCCTCGACATTCCCCGCCACAGCCACATATCCACCCACCTAAGAAACCTGCATTGGCTCCCCGTCAACAAGAGGATCACGTTCAGGCTCCTCACCCACACACACAAAGCGCTCCACGACAAAGGACCCGAATACCTCAACAACCGCCTCTCGTTCTACACCCCCACCTGCCAGCTTCGCTCAGCCAGCCTCACCCTCGCCACCGTGCCGCGGACCCACAGAACCACCGCCGGAGGAAGGTCGTTCTCCTACCTGGCCGCAAAGACATAGAACTCACTCCCCGCACACCTGCGACTGACCCACGACCATCTCACCTTCAGGAAGCACCTCAAGACCTGGCTATTCGAGCAATGACAGCACCCCTCCCTCCCTTTAGCGCCTTGAGACCCTCACGGGTGAGTAGCGCGCTCTACAAATGTATTGATTGATTGATTGACCCCCTTTTTTTCTACTGACTTGCTGCTCTACTTCCATGACTATAGTAAAGATGGAGTAGTCTTTTCAGTTATGCTTCACTTTTTTCGACCCCAACTATGCGGACAATGTGAAATTACTAAAGATCATTGACTTTTAAGTTAGAGGTGAATATTTGCTTGTTTTTCTAACTGTTTCCCCCCTTTCTATCCAATCACATCATCACTTGCTCACTTAATGGAATTAAACCTCATGTTTCTTTGTACGTGTGCTTACTTGCCTGGAGGGAGCACAACCCTTAACATCCTTGCGAACATAGACTTGTTTTTTTCTAATGAGGCTTTTTAATTTTAATTCCAATTTCAATTTGACAGACTAATGGTGCTCATCTACTTGGTGTTACATTTCAATTTAGCCATCACTTAGGACTTGTGAGATTTCTATCATCGTGCAACTCTTACACTCTCTTCCTGATTCTTTCTTTCATTCACGTCCTGCATGATTTTTTGAAGTCACTTATTTGCGACACAATACTAATACGATCAGCTGTTTTCTGTGTCAATAATATTCATAGTTGATTGGTGTACAATTTCTTTGTTAACAGCCTTGGAAAAGTTGTATCAAGCGACAAAAGACATGTCGGCTGTTTTGGCTGTATTTTCTATGTGTCAACAACTTGTTAAAAAGATCTACTGGTGATCAAGACTGACATATGGACTGCTTGAGGCTTGGAAAATAAAACCTTTAGCTGACAGCAAGCTAGCCAGTCTGAACTCTTAGACGTGCAGTGCTCTGCTATTTGATTTTTGTGCATGACATATGCGTGTTATTTACTATCTCACAATGAATGATATTGTGGGTGGCATGATATCTGCATTGAGCACGCCGTAAATACATTTATTGCTACTAACTGTGCAAACACTACAGAGGTGCTGGCTGTGCTTTCAGAAAACCACTGCCACCTTTCTATTTGTTCAGACTCAAAACACTGAGAGGAATTAAAAACATTATTACTAGCAATTAATTATACGGATCCAGAATTCCCCACACTTATCTGGTGCGACTTGTATTATTGTGTGCAGTCATTTAATGAATACCTACTGAATTGGGAAAAGAATGGTTCAGGGATGCAAAAGGGAACACAAAGCATAAAATGTTTTGGGAACAAGTAGTTCTGTTGAGAAACCAACTACCTACAGCTCACGTGACACACGTGCTGAGTCATCAACCTGATGGCGTTCACGTTGCAGGGAATTCATTGGCTGAAACAGCTGCCAATGACACAGTCCAGATGACTGCGGAAGCTGTAAACAATCTTTCACAGACAAAAATCGATGGCTAAATAATACTGGCTGTCAAGGCAACTAGCCTAGGCAATGGAGCACTACTTCCTTTGCCCTTTCCACTTCACTACTCATACACTATTGATGCGAACAGTGTCCCTTTTGCTCACATCCCAGGAGTGGGGGATCGTGTAATTCCAAACAGGGAACTGAGAGATAACTTACTGTACGAAACTCACTTTGGGGACGGTCGATGGCACCAGAGTTTTGCAACCACTGTGCGTGCACTGGAAAATACATATTGGGGGCCAGGCATGAGTACACAGACTCAAATTGTTATTAACAATTGCAATGATTGTGATCATTCATTTGGTGCACAAAACTCATTCAAAATTAAACAGACCAAGAAACATACATGCAGGAATCCTAATGGACACTTTCAGTCCCACAAGTAACTAGGTTCATATGGATGTGGCCCCAGCGTTCGGCTGATGCTCGAACTGTTATAAATGATTTGCGAGTCTTTATCGGCATATATGCGGTACACACACTACATTCTGATCAGGGTCCCGCTTTCAGCTCTAGGGCTTATAAGGAGGCCATGGCCAGTTTGGGCGTGGAATTGCGGTACTCGTCTCCGTACCATCCTGAGGGAAATTCCGTCGTAGAACGAAAAAACCAAGACATAAAGCAGTCAATAACAGCTAAACTATTAGGTTCGGGTGCTGGGTGGGTCAAACATCTACGTCAAGTTCAGCGTAGCATTAATAATAAGCCAAGAGCTTCTCTAGGAGGTGTCACGCCCTATCAATTGCTATTTGGCATGAGAATGTATGTTCCGGATCTCGAACACACAGGAACAGTGGTGGAAACTAAACCCTTTGATATCCAAGATCAGGGGCTGTTTTGCAGGACACTAATGCAATAAGATCGAAACAAAGTGACGTGTTCCTGAAGACCACCACCACTAGGGAAGATTTGGCTGTCACAGCAAGGCCTGTCTGGATTCCAAAAATCAGGGATTTAGTCAGAGAAAAGATTGCAGATAAGCAGGAGTTTGGTCCATCTTACAGAAAACCAGAACCTGTGTTGGTGATCCACGGTTCAAGAACAGTACTACTGCCACCCCTTGCCGGAAAAAAGGAGAAAAGATGTGTGTCAATCTACCACATCAAACCACATCATGTGGTCAATACTCAATAGTAGGCCTCGTGGACTCCGACCTAGTAACAGACATACTCCTCTCGCTACTATCCAAGAGGTTTAAACTGAAAGACCGATCACATTTGAAGAGTCTACAGTGAGAAATGAAGGACTAAGCAAGACTGCGATGGAACTTTTGCCTCTTAATCAACAAAATCAAGTAATCAGTTGACCAGACACTCCAACCTATGTCGACATGCAACATCAACAAGTAATTCTGCATCAAATTCAGCAATCTACACCAATCCTGCAGCAATACAGACAATTGATCGAACTGCATCTGGCTATTTCATTAACTTTGACACTTTTTCTGAAGATCCCAGAGAATCAGAACCAACGCTAGTTTTTAAAATCTACATGCAACACTTGAAAGACTTTGCTAATTTTCTACTAACAACTTATCTGGTTCAACCATGGACAATAATATGGATAATCTCAGGATTGTCTTTCTTTCAGCTTTAGCTAGGAACTGTTCTAACTGTTAGTATGATCATTAATGGAAAATGTCTATGAGAAGAGTCCATACAGCTGCCATTAAACATGACTTTGTCACCACACAGATCTTCACATGCATCGTATGGAAAAGACTTATCTACAGCACGCATCAATGCAACACCAAAACCTGATGGTATCATTTGGGACAAAATCAACTATAGTATTTTAGGCCTGGTTGAAATGTTAAAAAAGTCCATATGTGTTTAAAATTTCTCTCCTAGACTTTGTAGCATCAAACATCCTATCTGATGATTAGGACATTTAGACTGTGAATAATATGATGACAGACCTAAAAAAGTCTGCAGCATTTTCTAACAATGAAATGTTGAAAGGTACCACAAACTTTGAGCAAATGTTCTGTTTCCAGCATTTTGGAAATCAATTCCTACATAAATCATCTATACCACGAACAGTACTCAAATACAACCAATGGGAACATTGTCCAACTCCACCAACAAGCAACTCAAGAAACTTTGTTAGCAAATTTCCTTACTTTGCTGGTTTTAATTTATCTGTGCCAACATCGTATTACTATAACATTGTGAATGAAACGATTATGTTAACAAATACAAAAATGAGTTATTCAAATGATTTTATTAATAAACTGCCCTCACATGGTTTTAAAATTTGGAAAAATACCATTCTCACGAAAACTGTATGGGGTACTAAAGATTGGCAAGTTCAAGGAACTGACGCCTTGTTTCGAGCATGTCTCATACCTAAACAGATTCTGTTTTTGAATGATACAGTGCACCAGACAACCTGCATGGGTCTAGCCAACATTAAAGACATAACTATTCCACGCATTCCTACACCTTTTTCTATCAAAATTGATAATTCCACATTTATTCAAATCATGCACTATAATAGATCCAACACCAATTGGGACAATTGGCTAATCTGGCCACTTGACAAATTTCGGATGTCATAGGCTATTCACGAATCAAACACAGGGGTTTACGGTACATAGACTTGATCTACTTTTTTACAAAGACAAGACCCATGGGTAGAGACTACTTATAGTATAGGAAAATGATGTTTAGATTGGATACAAATATCATCCTTAAAGCAAGTTCAAGAACATTTGGAATTGCTTACTGAACAATCAGATATTAGAGATTTCCGTAAAGGCCCTAGAAAATCACGTAACAAACTATGTGTTTATGCAGCAATATATGCAGCATATAATGAACATTGGAAAGTTTCACAGGCTGAAGCTGCAAAACAAATACGGGAAATAGGCCGTATTAATTTGGAAAAATCACTTTCAGTGATAGACAATGGTTTAGCAACCTTGTCATCCAGAATCTAGTAATTGTGTTACATTTCATCCTCGACAATAGATGTCATTGAAAAGTGTCCTAGCGCATCATGGGTTGCACAAAAAAATGCCACAACTTTCTATACCATCGTAAATGTTGCTTTGGGTGTGCTTAGAATGAACTTTGTTTGTATTTTGCAAGGAAACACAATGTTTTGGTTTGATTCTTTACATCTTGGCAACAATCACCCAGTAATTCTTTCTCTATTGAATAATAATAAAGAACAGCAAATGTGGCTTGCTATCGCCAACCAGTAACTTAGAAGCTTAAGAAGTAGGTTTTTGTCCCGGTGTGAAGCTTTAGTCCACACAATATTTAATTTTAAAAAAACACACATACGCAGGTCATGGCGGGGTGAGCAATCTTTACAGCTATGCTAACTTTCTCTTTAATATGGCATAAGTATATTTCTAAACACAACTACGAAGTAATCAATAGTTCGTCAATACAAACTTTTTGTTGGACCCTTCTTGCTTTAAAAAAATACAAAGGTGTAAGAGCCTTACAAACCCTATTGAAAACAAAGAAACTCTTCACACCTAAATAAGAAATTAACGAGAAAGCCAAGCTGCCTTCTCAACAACAAATAAGCACAGAAACACACTGAACTTTCACAAATACATTTGTAAAACTCAGTTATAGTTTGTATGGAAAGGCTGTGAATAAGGCATGGATGAGGAAAACAATGAAGCAACGCATCCGAAGGCAAAGGTGTGGAGGGCACGGAGGGTTAACACTTTCTATCAGCACAGGAATCACTTCGAGTGTGTGTGTTTGCAAGATGCTGTGCATTGTAATTAAAAAAGTCTCATCACAAAAAAAAACACAAGCATTTGAAATGCAATAGTTCTCTCATTTAGAAGAGTTTGAGCTATTGTCATTGTACATGGCAATGCCTTATAAAAGAAATTGTCATTTACAATGCCAAAAGCTCCAACTCTCGTAAATGGAGACCTATTGCATCGTAAAGGCGTTAGGAGAGAGCGTGTCCTCCTTTTCCTGCAGCAACAGCAGGCAGAACAAATATCTTTGAGAAAATAGAGCTTGGGGGCTGTAAATAAAGTCTACCGAGCAACAACACTCTTAACAGAGGGAGTCCTAATGGGAGGTTACTAAAAGAGACAAGGAGGGGCTATGAAGCCTATCCACTAATGGAAAGCCACAGTTTACAGTGGACAATGACATAAGCCAATGGAAAAACTGGGCGGAAAGTGGAGAGCTTCACGTCCATACCTTAATACAGCATGCCTTACAGAGCAGCGCATGCGCTGCCACAGGTTTGACCTAAAAAGCAGCATCCAAGTCTAATTGCTTTATAAACAAGCATTGGCAAAGGCAATAGAGCTCACTTACAAGAGGTTTGAGCTTTGCCAATGTTTCTTAGTCATATTGTACAGCAGCATGGCTTACACGCAGCATGGCTGGAACTGAAAAATAAATAAAGCGTTATGATGCAGCCAGCGCCGGTCTGGTCATAGTCTTCTTACATGCCCTGTTATAAAGTATTTTAGGTCGTGTACATAAGCCCACTGTCCATGAGGATTTTGCCATTTAAAACCTGGTCGTGTTGACCTACGCCACTATTACTAGCTTAACTGCAGAATAAATGCACACGTTTTTAGGTTATATTACAATACTGTAGTGATCACTCGTAGTCACTGGTGAGTTCAACAGGAATTTATTGTAGAGAAAATACACAGCAGACATGAGAGCGAGGTGAAAACACATCCACCTCCAACAGCTCTCAGTACCATTTGAATGCACAGAGTTATAAAGTACTTTAGGTTGTGTATGTAAGCTCGCTGTCCATGAGGATTTCGCCATTTAAAACAGAGTTGTGTTGACCTAAGCCATTAATACTAGCTCAACTGCAAAATAAATGCACAAAGTTTTAGATTGTATTACAATACAAGTTTTTTTTTTTTAAATGAGAGTACCTTATTCGAATGAAATGTCAATTGGTATATACACCTCTCACCCTTCTGCCTCACGGAAATGAATATGTGCAATTAAAAGTCTGCATTCCTCCGGCCCTCACTGAAGACAACCAATCCATCACACTAGAACATATTCACTTCATAGCTCTGATGCTTCTCAATCAGTTAGCCTATGACGAGGCTGTGGGCCATGCTAGAGGCATGAGACACTATACAAGTACTACAATGATAACCGATGTATTTTTAAATATTGCCTTTAAATATTTAGATTTTTTTCCAAGTATCTCTCCCTGGACCGCCAGAGTGTAGGCCTCGCAAATGCCCTAAGAAGCGCAAATACTCAAGGTCCCCCATCCAACCCCCTGCCTTCCGGTTTGATCCCTCGGACATTGTCCACCCTCGCTCATCTGATTGGGTCCCTCCCCCTGCAGTGGCAGACTATATGCAATCAAATTTGCGTAAAAGTTTTGATAAAGATGAGAGGGCTCACCTAAAATCTGAATGCCCCCATCCAGGCTGGGCTCACAAGGTGGTGCTCACTCCAGACATCGATGCTTCTATGACCACCTTCTTGGAGAAATACAAAAGGATCCATGGAAAGGGGATGGACTGCGCCTTTCGGGCGTGTCAAGATAAAGTTCTAGACCTTTCAGGTCCTCTAGCCAAAATTCTTGCGTTAGCCCTCCAGGCACAGGAGACAGGGGCTGCTATTCACCCCGAGGTCCTGGCTGGATGGGCGCAAAGAGGGATTTGTATGCCTGGTAGCGCTAACTGCGCCTTGGCTTCCAAACGGTGCAAGTCTGTCTTGCTTAGGATAGATCCTCAATTGGTGGAGTTGGCCTCATCTGAACCGGGCCCTTTGGCTGGGGGACAGCTTTTCGGTGAAAAGTTTGTAAAGGACATTGCCAAATTTGTGAGAACATTCGCTTCCCTCGATAAGTCACAGTCCTCCTTGAAGAGAGTATTTCATCAGGTCTCTGGTAGGGCCGGACGTGGCAGAGGACGCTCGACCAGCCAATACACCAACCCCAGTCCTCAGAGAGGTTTCGCGCCCAGACGCAGGGGTTACACCCAGGAGCCAGAGCAGGCCAGCTTCTATCCCTCCAGGTCTCATGGCTACAGAGGCCGCTTCAACAGAGGTGTTAACAGAGGATATAAAAACGTTGACTCCCAATCTTCTAGTACGTCCTGTGTACCCGACAATTCCCCTAGGGGGAAAGTTACTGCATTTTGTTGTAATTTGGACGTGTCTGACCACAGATGTGTGGATACTGCAGACTGTTCAGGGCTATCAGATAGAGCTTCTGGATTCCCCTTGCCAGGTGACCCCGCCTCGCCCTCTCCTTTTTTCCCTTCAAGAACAGATTTTTATAGACTCCGAACTTCGAGAGCTTTTGGCCAAACAGGCTATTGCAGTAGGACCCTTCATTCCCAGAGGATTTTGCAGCAACGTCTTTTTGGTTCAAAAGAAGGGAGCAGGTCAACGACTAGTCTTAAACCTAAGAAATTTCAACCCTTTTGTAGTTTACAGACATTTTAAGATGGAGGGTATCCATCTTCTGAGAGATCTCCTGCTGGAGAACGACTGTATGGTCCGGCTGGACCTGAAGGATGCCTATCTCACAGTACCAGTTTGCCCCTCACATCAAAATTTCTTGCAGTTTCAATGGAAAGGGCAATGGTACCGCTATCGCACGCTCCCCTTTGGCCTTTCATCAGCTGCGTGGGTATTCACAAAACTCCTGAAACCGGTGGTTTCCTGCCTTTGGGAATTGGAAGTGTGCCTTATTGTTTATCTGGACGATATGTGACTTCTGGCGCAAGATCAGAATCTGCTCATCACTCATTTGGAGTGGACGATGTCACTGTAACAGGAGCTGGGCTTCGTCATAAACCTCAAGAAGTCAATGATTATCCTGAGCCAACAGATAGAATGGTCGAGCAATTTTCGGCGCATCCCCAGACATCATTGTCGAGTCCGGCGCCAGACGATCGGGCTGGGGCGCTCGATGTGGAGACTGCAACAGGCGGACATTGGTCTGCAGACGAGTTAAAGTTGCACATCAACTGCCTCGAACTACTAGCAGGGTATTTTGCAATCAGGTCCATATCTCCCCTGACGAGCAATTGTTGCATCCTCCTCCGGATGGACAATGTGTCAGCGGTGAGATTTATCAACCGCCATGGGGAAATGAGGTCCCGTATGTTGGTCAACATAGTGAAGAAGTTCTGGCACTTTTGCCTGGATCACAAGATCACTGTACTGGCAGAATACCTGCCGGGAAGCTCAACCAAGTAGTGGATTGGAATTCCAGGTTCCTCTGGGATTACAGCAACTGGAGGCTTCACCCCACGCTGTTTGCAGAGATCATGAGTATGCAAGGCCCCTGCAAGATAGACCAATTTGCCTCTCCCCTCAATGCTCAGCTCCCCTTGTTCTTCAGTTGGAGACTGGACCCGATGGCGTTGGGAACGTACGCGTTTCTTCACCATTGGGGTCCACAGAGGAACTATGTGGTTCCTCCTTATGCCTTGATCCCGAGATTGCCGGCCTTTGTCCGTCGACAGACGGCCTCAATATTGTTGGTGACACCTTTGTGGAAGACTCCGTCGTGGTTTCCCACACTATTGGAGTTGGCTGTGGATCTTCCTTTTCAACTTCCGATATTCCGGCTCTTCTGCAGGACCCAGTGGGGGCTTGCCACCTGCTGGTCTTACAGAACCAACTATCTCTGATGGTGTGGATGCTCTCAGGAGACATGAGAGCATTGCAGGCCTTTCACAGGCAGCTGCCGGCTTCATACAACAGGATTGGGCTCCATCCACCCGGAACCGATATTTAACTTCCTGGAAGCGATGGGAGGGTTGGTGCCTTCAACGGCAGGTGGATCCCGTGGGATCAGAGGTAACTGAGATGTTGAACTTCCTTTCTGAGTGTGCTGAATCAGGCCTGGCCTACAGGTCAGTTAACAACTTCAGGTCCGCAATCTCTGCAGGCCACAATCGTATTGATAGTAAACCAGTGGGGATGCATCCCCTAGTATGCAAGTTGCTTAAAGGTGTCACGGTGGCGGATCCCCCTCGCCCCAGATATTCAACCAATCTAAGGTTGTCTCTCTACTAGAGGCTTGGCCGGATAATACAGACCTTTTCTTGAAACAGTTATCTGCCAAGCTCACCATGCTGCTATGTCTAATCTCCTGTTGCAGAATGTCGGATGTGCTTGCTCTGGATTTGGCAGGCAGAATGTTTTCTCCACAGGGTGTCTCTTTTATCATCACGAGATGAACAAAAACTATGTCATGTTTGGTAGAGTATCCTTCTTTCCCTTATAATAATAAATATGTGTTTGGCAATGTTTGAAATGTTATGAGGAACGCACTCTTGCACATAGCAATTCAAAAGCCTTTCAAACCGGTCTCTGCTACCACCTTAGCTTGGTAGGTCAGATGGGTAATGTCAGAAGCAGGTATTGATATCTGAGTATATGGTGCCCATTCTGCTAGAGGTGCTATGGCCTCTAAGGCTTACATGTTGGGATCTCGTTTAGAAGATATCCTGAAAGAAGTGGACTGCTCTACAGATTCTATGTTTAAAGTTTTCTATTACAGGCCTATCTCTCATGTTTCTTCAGTGGTTATTGATGAGCTTTGAACCAGCATAATCAGAAGCCTCCGGTCCTGACATAGAATACAAACTTTTCCAGCTATCGCAACAAGAATTTTATATTCTATTAAAGACACGGAGGCGAGGATTATCCCACCCATTGGGACAGTTTATATCAACTGCTAAGTTGTTTTAGGGTTATGCTCATAACAATATTAAATGCCCACCCTATGAGAATCAAATTTGTGGGAGTTCCCTTTTTCAACCTCGTTTCTATTTCCAGGAAATGATTCTAACAAGAACTAAATGGCTACTCCGGAAGGAGAAGGATCACCCCCGTGTGAGAAGCGGTTGACCTCAGGACGTGTGGATTATATTCTCCGTTGAGAATGAAAAAGAACTGTTTGCCTCTCAGTTGAGAGTTGGGACTTTGTTTTTTGGTTCATACTTTTGGACTGGTTTTTTGCAAAGAAAGAGGAAGCAAATATGGTGTCTCTCTATTTTGTATACTTTGATCTGTTGCCATTGGCTGTAACGAGGAGGCGTGGTTCAAAGCCTCATGGGATATGATGTTTTTTCATTGTGTAGTTTTACTTTTATTGGCTGCTGTGAGTTCATTAAAGAAATTGAGACAGCATAATTCTCGCCTCCGTGTCCTTAATAAAATCTAAGATTCTTGTTGCAATAGCTGGAAAATTTTCTATTCTGTCTGGGGAAAATGGGGTTTATGCGCGAGAAGCGTCACGCTGCAGTGTCTGAGAAGTTGTTGGGCAGCGGTGTGTGCTCAGAGTACCCAGAGGAAAAGAAGATAAAACAAGTATTGACAAAGCCAAAATGTCTCCCCTCTGGGAGAGGTTGTCAGTTTGGCAACCAAGTGGGGGATGGCTAACGGGAGGGAGGGCTAGATAGCAAAATGATTTGGAAAAAACCCTAGAAAGGGGACAGAGCTTTTAGATTGCAGGAATGAGTGGGAAGGTGGGAGGGAAGGAAGGAAGGAAGGAGGAAGAGAAAGAGAAAGAGTACAAGGGAGGAAAATTAGACAGTGGGAAGGAGAGAAAAAGTAAGAAAAGGGGAGACGGAGAGATAGAACATGAACCACACATATCCGCAAAACTGTATTTTATGAGATTTCGCTGTGAGTAACTGCTTTTTACGAGGGTAATGGCCTTCCATTTCTGGTGCTTTGCAGCAGTTTTAAGATCTTCTTAGAGTTTCTTTTTGATCAAATGGGCATAATTTCTGATATTTATATGTTTCCCTTATCTTCATTGCTTGATTTTGCTAGTGAGAAAGTGTCACGCATAGTCGTGGAATGTCACTCATAATAAGTAATCATAAATCGGTTCCTGGCTCCTCCCTGAGGCCCGCCCCTTCAGAATAAACAACCACAGCACTCCTCCCTGAGGCCCGCCCCTTCAGAATAAACAACCACCGCACTCCTCCCTGAGGCCCACCCCTTCAGAATAAACAACCACCGCACTCCTCCCTGAGGCCCGCCCCTTCAGAATAAACGACTTCAGGACTCCTCCCTGGGGCCCGCCCCTTCAGAATAAACAACCACAGCACTCCTCCCCGAGGCCCGCCCCTTCAGAATAAACAACCACAGCACTCCTCCCTGAGGCCTGCCCCTTCAGAATAATCCACTTCAGGACTCCTCCCTGAGGCCCACCCCTTCAGAATAAACAACCACCACACTCCTCCCCGAGGCCCGCCCCTTCATAATAAACGACTACTGCACTCCTACCTGAAGCCCGCCCCTTCAGAATACACCACTTCAGGACTCCACCCTGAGGCCCGCCACTTCAGAATAATCGACTACCGCACTCCTACCTGAGGCCCGCCCCTTCAGAATATTCCACTTCAGGACTCCTCCCTGAGGCCCGCCCCTTTAGAATAAACAACCACAGCACTCCTCCATGAGGCCCGCCCCTTCAGAATAAACAACCACCGCACTCCTCCCTGAGGCACGCCCCTTCAGAATAATCCACTTCAGGACTCCTCCCTGAGGCCCGCCCCTTCAGAATAAACAACCACAGCACTCCTCCCTGAGGCCCGCCCCTTCAGAATAAAGAACCACCGCACTCCTCCCTGAGGCCCACCCCTTCAGAATAATCCACTTCAGGACTCCTCCCTGAGGCCCGTCCCCTTCAGAATAAACAACTTCAGGACTCCTCCCTGAGGCCCGCCCCTTCAGAATAAACAACCACTGCACTCCTCCCTGAGGCCCGTCCCCTTCAGAATAAACGACTTCAGGACTCATCCCTGAGGCCCGTCCCTTCAGAATAAACAACCATCGCACTCCTCCCTGAGGCCCGCCCCTTCAGAATAAACAACCACCGCACTCTCCCTGAGGCCTTCCCCTTCAGAATAAACAACCACCGCACTCCTCCCTGAGGCACGCCCCTTCAGAATAATCCACTTCAGGACTCCTCACTGAGGCCCGCCCCTTCAGAATAAACAACCACCGCACTCCTCCCTGAGGCACGCCCCTTCAGAATAATCCACTTCAGGACTCCTCACTGAGGCCCGCCCCTTCAGAATAAACAACCACCGCACTCCTCCCTGAGGCCCACCCCCTTCAGAATAAACAACCACTGCACTCCTCCCTGAGGCCCGCCCCCTTCAGAATAAACTGACCATTAGCACAGGTTTGTATTTCTATTGCCCAATGGGGATGTTGTAAATCGAGATGAGAGCCCAGGATGGTACAATTGAAATAGATGGTCATGCAACATTAGAATGGGTATTGCCTGAAGACATGGTTAATTGGTTCTGGAAGTGTAGAAGTAGTGTTGTGTGATTTAAAAACAATAGAATCCTTTAGGCACCTGATGAACTCTGAAGACCTATGACATAATGGTTAGAGCTGAATGAAGGCAGGTCCAGAATGCTGAGTTCGCGTTTACACGCTGATGAATAAAGACGTGTAAAGCGTGTAGACTACTCTCTGTGTGTGCTATAGTCATTGGTGAGTGCCTAACCTGGGGAAGACGCTACAACTGCCGACGAGTTGGGGGGGAAGAAAAAACAGTAAGCAGTAGATCGACAAAGCTCTTCCAGAGAGTTTGCTCCAGCCAAATGTTCGTGCATGCCGTGTGTGCAGTGCAGAATCAATGCGGCTGATGTGAAGTGTCAGCACAACACCAGCCTGAAGCATTTGAAGATAATAACATACTGAAAATGTCTGTGCTTCACTGATTGATAACCAGATGGAAAGACTACAAATAAAGGTAGTGAGCTCCTACGCCATTTAATGCCAAACATCATACGGAGTGATAACGATAATGTTGTAGAAAATATGAAACATGAAAATATAGAGCAACAACAAACCCAAGCAGAACCCAGACAGCTGTTTGTGGTTAAAAACCAGTTTAGGTCCAAATCCCGCCCTGACACAAGCAAGGTGAAAAGTTCACTTAAGGCTGTAGTGGAATATGAAACTTAAAAAGGGTTTCTGATAAAGGCCAACTCATGTCTAACAGATTTGAAAGCATTTATGACATCAGCAAATAAGTCCACCAGCGCGTTCCCCGTGCCTTCAGACAGATCATGGCCTGATGAGGCAATGGTTTCATGTATTTGAATTGGCCCAGTACTTAGGTGTTTTATTAAACATTGGGTGCAGGAAAGTAATTTGGTTCTGAGCACACAGAGGCCTTAGGGGCAGAATACTAGCAGCACACACGTCACTGAAATCGCGTTTACCTTGAAACTCACACACTTTCACCAGCAGGAGGAAGCTCATTGGTCAAGTACTGTTTGGAGTGCAATAAAGAAGGTGTTCAGGATTAGGTCGTACCTTGAGGCTATGAGGTCACTTGTCTTCAAGTATTTTTCCATCTTAAATCTGTAGCTTGCAAGTTAACTCTTGTTTACTGTCTGCAATAAACCTTTCTGATATCCTGTATAAAAGGCCTGCCTGCAAGCAGGAATGTGAGAGAAATCTTGAGCGGGACTGAGGTGCAGTCCACGCTGTGCTGAGGGTTTTTCTCCCTGTCGCGATAGTTAGTAAATACTGTCTTTGCATGCCAAGGAGAGTCTCTGTGGTTACTCCATTTTGGAGGGTCAAAGGTCCCCCCACAACAGTTGTCGCCCACTTGACTGCGGGCACTGGAGACAGCCTAGCCCCGTTGCAGAGTTCAGTGTGCACTTTGTGATGAGGTGAGCACACACCGTGTTTGTTCTGAAGCTCTGCCTGTGCGTGGGGTTGGGGAGGATCCGTGGACAGCCACCTCTTTAAAGGCGAGAACAGGTTGGATCACTAACTCTGTTTGTGTTCTAAACGTGTCTTTCTTGGCAATCTTAAACACCGATGTAGAAATGTCATGAATATAAGATACAAGGCTGAAAGAGACCCAAGTCTACCGCAGGCAAGACTGTAGATTGTGTACATGTGATGCACGAAAGGTTAAGGCACCTACATGACTAGTTGACCTGTGACTCCAATGACGAGTTGGAAGTGGTCAGTTTGGGTCATTTGAAATTGGAAGGGACCTATCAATTCGTGTTCCATTTGACACCGAGAGACAGCTGAAAGGCTGGTGCTGCTAAACTTTACCTCCAGTTACAACCTGAACACTCCCAGAAAGCCACCAAATCAGGTCACCCCATGAATACCAAATCCAAAGAAGGCAAGTACTCCTAGACAGCAAACAAAGGTAGGAGACCCTCAATTTACAGGACAACTAGAACCGCAGTTCTTTTTGCACTTAGATCCTGCCTCTTCCCAGTGGGATATGAGTGAAGAGCAGAGTTCAAGGGATGTTGATGACCAGGCACATATCAACAGCAACGTCACGTTTGCTACAGAAAAGGGGTACCACAGGAAGGGTAATTAGAGAACGAGCGAAGGATGCAAAGGATGCAGAGTGGAGGGACTGTGTGCACAGTCTGTAGGAAGGCTCAAGGAAGAGCTCAGCAGCGTAGAATGACTGAGGATAGTTTACGCCCTTGGAGGAAGGAGAAAGGAAGCGTAACAGACTCACCAGAGAGAGCGCAGGACTGGCTAAAGGGCAGTGAGAGTAAGAGAGAAGTAAGCAAAGTGAGGAAAGCAGGATAGAACAATGACCTTCCAGGATAAACTCAGAGGGAGACAAACAGATAGAATAGAATCTATACATCAGCATGTAAAGAGCATGGCTGAACTGCTCCAAAGCCCGGAAGCGAGTTGCCCTGCCTGTGATATCCAAGAGAGACCCCTTATCTACAAAAGGGGTGCATGCAGACTGCACTGAGGCAAAGAGAGCAAGACGTGCTTCCTAGAATTAGGAAACCTCGAGCCACAGAGCTTGAACGGTTGAAATTTCAAAGTACCCATGGGCAACCAGACCCCAGAATGGGAACCAGTGAGGTAAGGGGACGATTGACATGCCCCAACAGACCAGCACAGCAAACAAGCGCTCAATCAATTTCAAAGTATCCATGGCCAACCAGACCCCAGAATGGGATCCAGCGAGGTAAGGGGACGATTGACACGCCACAACAGACCAGCGCAGAAAACGAGTGCTCAATCAATTTCAAAGTAACCATGGCCAACCAGACCCCAGAATGGAATCCAGCGAGGTAAGGGGATGATTGACACGCCACAATAGACCAGCGCAGCAAACGAGAGCTCAATCAATTTCAAAGTACCCATGGGCAACCAGATCCCAGAATGGGATCCAGCGAGGTAAGGGGATGATTGACACGCCACAACAGACCTGCGCACCAAACGAGTGCTCAATCAATTTCAAAGTACCCATGGGCAACCAGATCCCAGAATGGGATCCAGCGAGGTAAGGGGATGATTGACACGCCCTAACAGACCAGCGCAGCAAACGAGCGCTCAATCAATTTCAAAGTACCCATGGCCAACCAGACCCCAGAATGGAATCCAGCGAGGTAAGGGGATGATTGACACGCCACAACAGACCAGCGCAGCAAACGAGCGCTCAATCAATTTCAAAGTATCCATGGCCAACCAGACCCCAGAATGGCATCCAGCGAGGTAAGGGGACGATTGACCTGCCACAACAGACCAGTGCAGCAAACGAGTGCTCAATCAATTTCAAAGTATCCATGGCAAACCAGACCCCAGAATGGGATCCAGCGAGGCAAGGGGACGATTAACCCGCCACAACAGACCAGTGCAGCAAATGAGTGCTCAATCAATTTCACGCAGGGCAGATCTCACTCCCTATGAGATTCTCACTGAGGGAGAGAATCACTGGTACCGTGTTATACCATCAGTAGATAATTTAGTAGATTGGACCGGGCGGTTAGCTCTGCAAATGAGTCCATGGCCACAAGAAGGGTCCAATGACCCCCCTCCCCCATGGTATTTCAAATGTTGAAGACTGCGCTCAGTATGGTGGGGGTGACCCAGACTGGGTCCACCCTGTTAGAAATGGGATCCCTGGCTGGCCAGGGCTTGCGTCAAAGTCAGTCAGAGACCACCACTTCCACGTCAGGGCAAGGGAGTCACCCGGCAAGATAACCCTTGCTCATACCTTGGTAACGTAGCACGAGCAGTAAGGCTAAACTCTGAGACAATGTGAGTTAAGTGTTTGCGCACGCACCCCCAGCAACAACACTCAAGGCCCACCACCAAGGAAACTCCACACAAGGTTGTGTATAAAAATAGCCTTTGTATTACACCAAAACACTGGGACACAGTGAAAGTGCGCAGAAACCAAAGATCACCATCACCAGGTCACCATTAAAAGCAAAAAGTTTAGGGCTGAACCTGCCAGAAGGGCCAAGTCCAACACAACCACCTCCCAGCCAAAACGCAGGGCAGACCAATCACCACTGTGATGGACTTCCCTGCTTTGGGCAATAGAACACGGACGCGGGCCTGCACTGCAGGGACACCCTCCGGTTCTATGCCACGTTGATCAATAAGACAAGCACATACTTTAAAAAAAAACAGGCCCAACTAGGCTACCCCACTGGTACTCCTTAGTTGTCCATGGCTAGGACCAGGCCCTAGGCCACCCAGATACCACTGGTCCATGCCCATCCACAGAGTGGGGGGTAGTAACCCCTGGCCTACACTAGCCACTCTCCACTCCCTTTCTCAGTGTAGTTCCAAACTACCACTGATCCTTCAACCTAGGGTCCGCACCCTCAGGCTGACCAGAGGTCACGGGCAAGAAAGCCCCACCCTACCTCTACTTCGGGGGTTGCGCACTCTCCCAGGAGAAGCACCCTCCAGAACACAACTCTCCCACCAGTTCAGGACTCTCTCCCTCCACTGGTCTACCACCTGGGATCCAAATTCACCGGATGTGCAGGGGTCAGACTTCCTGACCCCCTTCCAGAGTTCTGCACCCTCCCACCATAGAACAGGGTCCCTCCACTTAAGGTGGGCCCCACCTGCTCTCAGGGTAGTACCACAACACTCAGCCAAGAACCCTAAAGATCCCTGCTAGGCCTGTACCACCCCTTCTGGGAAACACAGGGTCTCTTCACTTAAGATGAGCCCCACCTGTGTTCACAGGGGTACCACAGGGGTACCCCTAGAAGACAAACCGGCCAGGACACTGGTTACAGTCGCCCTGCCGTCCAGATCCGGAAACACCAGCTACTGGCTCCCCAACTGAGGGACGTACCCTTTGGTCAGATGCCTGGCACACTAGGACATCTACAAGATGAAAACAAAAATCTAAGACTTCCTCTCCTTCTTCAGCAGTAAGGCAACCACTGCAGTTCAATCCCCCATAAAGCTTACCCGGTTCCTCCTCTTCAGGCAGAAGTTCCTTCTTGTAACTTCAGGACACTAAGTACAGTTGCCCTGACGTCCAGATCCGGAAACACCGGCTACTGGCTCCCCAACCGAGGGACGTACCCTTTGGTCAGATGCCTGGCGCACCAGGACTTCCTTGAGGGTGACATATAACTAATGCATCAGGTACAAGTCTGCCTGACACTCAGGACAGGAGTGGCATCACCATGGTCACTGCTTGGCGACACAACCCTTCTGGCTGGCCCCTGACCCACTGGTTCTTCCACTGGGGAACCTATCCCCCTCGCACCCCTCTATCTGGACTTCTGCACCCTCCCAACTGGAGCGGTACTGCCAGATAATAGAACTACTAGAGCCCTGCTTACAGGCGCTCCACATTCTCTCCACACTGGGAGATGCCCCTCAAAGGACGCTCCATACGGACATGCTAGGCTCCCTCACCTGGTGTTCCTAAAAAAAACACCCAGACTACGAAGACCGGGCTTGTGCTCCTCTGAGCCACTTCCAGCACCGGGCTGGAAGACCAGAACTTTCCTTAGGGTCACTCCCCAACAAATAACACAATGGCACAGGGGCAGGCGGAAACTCCCTTGAGCTTCAGGCCCACCCATGAAATCCAACACATATCCAATTATTCAGTAAGCTCCCCATCTCAGAGAACTTATACCCAATTATTTAGCAAGCTCCCCATCTCAGAGAACTTACACTCCATTCTTCACAAACGCCCCCCCCCCCGAGACTGGTAAGGCCGTTTCTACCACCCCTGATTTCTCAACCTGACCACACGTGACACAGGTACCATTACTCCAGGACAGGGACGGGGGACACATGCACTGGACACATTTATGCTGCCACCACTGATTCCCACCCTTGTGGTGAATCCAGAATCCACACTGCACTTAGGGGGATGATCTACCCTCCCGAGCTAGGGACACTTAAATCACAGCGCACAAGAAACACATTTCCACAGAAATTACCTTTTTAGCAAACTTAAAACAATAATCCCCAAAATGTGATTTATCTAAAATGCAGAGTTTTGTGGTGCAGCCAGCTGCTACTGTGGTACAGCGCAAACACAAATCCGGATCCCTTCCGCTGCCAGCCAATGTTAGAAATGGGATCCCTGGCTGGCCGGGGCTTTCGCCAAAGTCAGTCAGAGACCACCACTTCCACGTCAGGGCAAGGGAGTTACACGCCAAGATAACCCCTGCTCACCCCCTTGGTAACATAGCACGAGCAGTAAGGCTAAACTCGGAGGCAATGTGAGTTAAGTGTTTGCGCACGCACCCCCAGCAACAATACCCAAGGCCCACCACAAAGGAAACTCCACACAAGGTTATGTATAAAAATAGCCTTTGTATTACACCAAAACACATTAGATAAAAACACACACTTTACAATGTGCCAACAGGCACGGGCAGAATTTGCAGGGGATATGTACAAGACAGGGCCACCTGGACCACTGTCAGGAATCATCACTTTTAGAACTAGAAATACTGTTAGAAATAGCACATTGTAGATCATAGAATAATAATCACTTTAGCACACAACCAGTAACTACTGGTACCAGGTAAGTACCACCTATGCAACCCTAACCACCTTAGAAGAATATTACGCAGGGAACCAGGACCTCACTAGCAACACCTGTACTAGGAGAAAAACAACCACCTAAGATTCACCATACATTTAGGAGTATAGGCCTGGGAACAAAACACATGATGCATAAACAACACATTCAAAGGTGTAATAACAAGGCACATGATGCATCGAAACACATTCAGCGGTGCAGCACAGGAGAACACATGATGCATAAAAACACATTTAGAGGTGTAAGAACAAGGCACATGATGCATAACCAACACATTCAAAGGTGTAATAACAAGGCACATGATGCATCGAAACACATTCAGAAGTGCAGCACAGGAGAACACATGATGCATAAAAACACATTCAGCGGTGCAGCACAGGAGAACGCATGATGTATAACCAACACATTCAGAGGTGTAAGAACAATTGCTCAGAAATCACATTAGTCACCACCTGTGACTGTACCTAGGCCAACTGGCCTCTTTAGGGCTAGGACGCCTGTGTCCCAAAGTCAGGGGGGGCCTAAATGTAGCAGCTGCCCACTAAGTGCTGGGCAGCTGAGGAGAAAATGATGGGCCAACGCTGGAGCCTTGCAGGCTCTGGCCAAAGCACTCGTGTCCCCCAAGGGCCTCGTTGCTCTAAACAAACAGAATGGCACTCCAGAGCCTCTCTGGGGCTCTAAAATAACTGTGGGCTGGGAGCCTCGCAGGGCTCAACAATATGCCCCCACGAGCCTCTCTGGGCTCGCACACAAAATGCCGCCTTTTGGAGCCTCGCAGGCTCGTAAACCAACTATGGCCCCGAGCCTCTTCTGGGCTCCAACCAACTGTGGCAGGGCAACAGGGGAGAAGCAACCGGGGCCGCTCTACCCTTTCTCGATACTGCCCCCAACCAAATAGCAACACTGGGGAGGGGGAGGGCAACGGCAATGTGCCCCGATGCCCTCCTCCCTTTAAATGCACACACTTCCCCACTCACTGGCTCGGCTTCCCGGCTCCTGATCTCGGCGGGGGCTGCAGGGGAAGCTCTCTCTCCCCTCGGCTCTGCAGCTCTTCTCCACCTCCCGGTAAGCTTCTGGGTGAAGGCTCTTCTCCGGGGCCGCGGGGCTCTCTTCGGACTTCCGAGAGCCCTGCGCACACCTCCCTCACTTCTCTGGGGCGCCGGCCTGTTTCCTGGGTGCGCGCGGGGAAGCCCTCGGGGCTTGGCCAATCCATGCACGGCCCAGGAATGACGCGAAGGGTCCCTACGGGTGGGGACCAATCACAGCGCGGCAATACTTTCTCCGGGGCCGCCAATGGCAGCCCGGCCCTTGGGGGATGGAGGCTGGACAGCGCCTCACAGCAGATCCACGGGCCAGCGGTGGTGATTTTCGAGGGGTCACAAAAACGGCACCAGGTCCCTGGCAGGGTGGGCACCTGCCAGGGTACTTAAGGATTGGCAAATTAACGGGGCAAATGCTGGGTGGGCACCGGCTGAGACAATTAAAGCGATCGCAAGCGCTATAGACCATAAAGTGCCCCTAGGCGCTAGGACACAAATAAAGCGCTCACTGGCGAATGAGGGGTGAAAGTGAAGCGCTCCCAGCGCTAGAGCACAAATTACAGCGCTTCCAGGGGCACTCAGTTCAGCATGAAGCCTCCAAAAGAAATGACGCCAAAGTCTCTACAAGGTCCCAGAGTAGAAGCTAGGCAGCAGGTTCCTAGCAACAAAGTCCATCAGGCATCCAGAGGCTGGGCAGGGCCCAGGAAGGCAAGCCTTCCCCTGGGCCCAAGCAGCAGCACGCCCCTGGCAGGATTCAAGTTGGCAAACAAGAACATTTTGTAGGGAGACACAGCCCCTTTTTAGGTTTCGCCTGGCGATCCGCTGCGCAGGTGAAAACTTTTGTTTACAGTATGGGGCCTTGGTCCCGCCTCTCTGTTCCATTGGCTAGCTCCATAAATGGAGGCTAGCCATTGGAACAGAGATATGTCCGTCATTGTCCGAGGCGATTCATGGGCGTTCCGTAGAATTTTTCTCTTTTTGCCCACGTCATGCGGCGGTGGGCGTTTTTTTTTTTTTTTTATTCGGCATCCTTCGTCACACCAGCCGGACGGCTCTCCCTGTGAGGACGCAGACCCATCCCGCTCCCCACCGTGTACTGCAGCAGGAAGAGCAATCAACGGCACTGCTCCCCTCCCCTCCCGCTGTCCCTGTGCCCGTTCCCACCCCCCCTCCCGCTGTCCGTGTGCCCGCGAATACCCTAATAATCAAGCCATACCTTCAGATATCCATCTGCTCGGATAATCTTAGCCATAGTTTTCCAACGCTATTAAGATACAGTTGATAACACCTATCAGTTTAATACCTAACCAATATTACGAGCACCCACAAGTCTTTCCTCTTCTGTGAAGAGAGACTCGAGAACCGGCAGGCATTTAGCTGCTGCCTGCTGCGGGACGTCACGCGGCGCCCAGCATGATCCCATCTCACTTAAATAGATGCCCTGTTTGAAGCGGCTCGTTCTCACCATTCGGAGAGGAACGCCCTGCCGCTTCGGGTAAGTCCTTTAGATGAGTTAGGTATTCTTAGACTTTGAGTGTTTTGACCCGTACACACCCCTCTGGGTCACTATTGGCTTTCAGTTTAGAAATAATTTAGGACTGGTTTTAAATGGCACGGGCCTTATCATTTTGCCTGTTACACCCGCATGTATGGTTAATTATATCTCACTCTGGCAAACAAAAGAGGCACGCTGTTAAGTATTCACGGCAACGGCGGCTGCCCGACAATGCATTCATTAGTTATACCGATGACCCCGGACTCCGCTGCCAGTTACTTTGTTTAACTACAGTTGCTTAGGCACTGGCAGGTGCTAGTTACCCTCACAATACTTAACAGTAGGATTTCAGTTCAGAACTCTCGTTTTCACTTTGTTTGAATGGCATTGGTCTGTATAATTTTCTCCGACACCCGCATGAATGGACAATTGTATTTCACAAAAGGCGCGCTGTTAGGTATCTGCGGGGACGGCTGCTGCTCGACAATTTATTCAGGAGCTATCCCGATGACCCAGGGATTCCGCTGCCAATTACTTTGTTTAACCACCGCTGTTTATGCACTGGCAGGCGCTAGAAAACAGTTTCCACAATAGGATTTTACTTCAGGTTTCCACCAGACGGCACAGGATCCTGTTCATGTATTTTGTATTTTGTAGCGCCATGACCCAGGCACTGATTCTTCCGTAAATAAATACTTTCCGTTTGCTCACTATCATTAAGAACTATGGATTTCTCTCTAGGCATTCAAGCCTTTTTACTAGGCGTCTCTGTATGCAGCATGCCACCTTCCATTTAGGCGCTGCTTTTTAGGTTTGAAACAATTTGGCCCTGCAGTTTGCCAAGCCCGCATTTTGATTAAATCTCCCAAAGCCATCTGACCTCGAGTTGTCATCTCCAATAAAGCATGAGTCTTCTGATTTTCATGAAAACAGACAAAAGCAGGTACAACATCCTTTCAAAAAGGGCTTCAAGCCAACTGTAGTAGCTATGGCGGGTTATTCGTTGCCAGGGCAACAGCATATCGCTACTTGCTAATGGCCTGTCCGACTTTCATTAGCTTCATGTAGGTCTTCATGTACTCCTGCCTGATGACTGCCTTGTTGTCACCCAAGACTTTGACAGTGGCGGAGATGACGGGCCGCAGGTACTGTCCAGTGCTAGTGGGAGTTCAAGCGAAGGATTCCCTATATGCTAAGGAGCTCCAACAGGTAACTGTGATTTCTTTCATTATTTAGTTGTAATGTATTGTATATTCAATGTTTCAAATATTGAGCCTGCTTTCAGAACTAAAGTCTGCTAACGGAGAGGCTTGTTTATCTGTGAGCACCAACTCTTCATATTTTAACATTAGAAATGCCAACACAAATTGCAGTGCCTCTTTGTCATAAACCCAGGGCAGTGCTACCACTCATGCTGTTAAAGATTCTGCATGTCTGGGCTGGCTACTTTCTAGCTCTGATCGTTTTACGTGTGACTGGTGGCAAAGCAGCTAAATTGTGCATACAAAATCCACAGCAGGTGACACACACTGCTCCTCATCACAGACCAAAAATAAATTATCCATATTGATTAACATGCATCTATTTACATTTTGTAGCAAATGTTTTAAATGCAAAAATATCATACTGGAAACCTTCTCTGTATACCTGGGCCCACATCCGTGTTTGCCTGCTTAGAAACCACACTACTGTGTTGAGTTAATTATCACGGTGCGCCGGGAAACAAGATAACCGGGTGTCACACTTCAGCTGCTGCCTCTTTTGAATAGACTGTTTGCATGATTTATGTCAACATTTATCGCAGTTAGCTTTTGCTCTGGGTGGGTGGGTGTGGCTCTGGGTGGGAGTGTGTGGCTCTGGGTGGGTGCGTGTGGCTCTGGGTGTGTGTGTGTGGCTCTGGGTGGGTGTGTGTGTGTGGCTCTGGGTGTGTGTGTGTGTGTGTGTGTGTGTGGCTCTGGGGGTGTGTGTGTGTGTGTGTGTCTCTGGGTGTGTGTGTGTCTGGCTCTGGGTGTGTGTGTGTCTGGCTCTGGGTGTGTGTGTGTCTGGCTCTGGGTGTGTGTGTGGCTCTGGGGGGGGTGTGGCTCTGGGTGTGTGTGTGGCTCTGGGTGGGTGTGTGTGTGTGGCTCTGGGTGTGTGTGTGTGGCTCTGGGTGTGTGTGTGTGTGTGTGGCTCTGGGTGTGTGTGTGTGTGGCTCTGGGTGTGTGTGTGTGTGGCTCTGGGTGTGTGTGTGTGGCTCTGAGTGGGTGTGTGGGTGTGTGTGGCTCGGGTGTGTGTGTGTGTGTGGCTCTGGGTGTGTGTGTGTGTGGCTCTGGGTGTGTGTGTGTGTGGCTCTGGGTGTGTGTGTGTGGCTGGCTCTGGGTGTGTGTGTGTGGCTCTGGGTGTGTGTGTGTGGCTGGCTCTGGGTGTGTGTGTGTGGCTCTGGGTGTGTGTGTGTGTGGTAGTAATTGCTGTCTGCTGAGCTCGTCCGTAGGGTGCAATAGGTCTCACATTTGTGAGAGATTAAGCTAATGGCAATGTAAATGACAATGCCATTTATTTATCTGTTTTCAAAACCAACACATAAATACAAATTTTGTCATTTACAATGCCAATAGCTCCAACTTTTCCAAAGGCGAAACCATTGCATTGTAAATGCTTGTTATACATTGAATTCCTTTGTCTAAAGGTACAGGGTGGGGGAAAAACCAGGCGCAGCTGGTTTGGGAGCACTCTTGATGTGCTCAGCCCCTCACTCTATTCACTGGCAGGGTTAGGGACATAAGACGCACCACAGGGGGCGGAGCCAGCATTGTGTGGGGAAAACCCAGCCCTATTCAGGACCCAGGTGCACCACTCCCTCACATCACACATGCTAATCTCAACACTCACCACCGGGCAGACCCATCATGTCTCATGGAGCCTGGCACCCCAGCCAGCTCCAGTCAATCTCACGCCAGCACACTCACTGCACAGACAGGCACACTTCTAGAAGTGGCACTTCCATATTAGACACATACACGCTGCATACATCATTGTGCAGCATTTAATCACACGAGTCCGCACATACCAGACTCGAGCCTGCACACCCAGCGCATCAGGAACTACCAGGGACACATACATTCCCCATGCATTCCTATGGGAGGGCAGGCCTATCTCACCACACGCACTCAGAGTGCGACCGCACTTTCCACTGGGACACAGTGAAAGTGCGCAGAAACCAAAAATCACCATCACCAGGTCACCATTAAAAGCAAAAAGTTTAGGGGTGAACCTGCCAGAAGGGCCAAGTCAAACACATTCCTACATGAGAAAATGTCTGCAATGTGGCAAAGGTACGCCAGACAGCACACTCCCCGCCATGCCACCCCCCTTTGCATCAAATGCCCATGATATCTAATGGGCCGCTCTTACCTGCAGCGCCTGCGGCTGCATAAAGAGTCTGCGTAGATCTCTCACAGGGGATGAGACACAGCGGCGTAACACAGGCCCCCGCATCCCCCGAGCTGCAGGGGGGCCCCTCACCGCAGTACTCAGGCTAGAGCACTCCAGATTAAACCGGAGCGGGCCCTCCGTGTACATTGAATGGGGGCCCCTTAAACTTTTGTTACGCCAGTGACAAGACAGACACGGTATTTCAGAAGGCTGGAGGTAGGAACCTTACCATCGCTGAAACCAGGCTGGACAGAGATGAAGGGGGTGGGGGGCGGGGGGGGAGGGAATTACTATTCAAACTTCGCCAGATTCCTACCTCAGGGCAGGTGCTGGACAGTGACTGGGGGTCAAAACGACATTCACACCACCCGTAGCGGTCACACGCTCATGTGGGACATCTGGACACATACACACGGCCCACACTAGCTCTCCCCGAGGTCGAGAGCCATCTGTGTCCTTATCAGATGCTCAAACTTGTTAATATATGACTGAGATGCTTTTCAGGAATGCAGGAATGACTTTATTGTATCTCACGAGATGTAAACAATGTCAGTCAAACTTTGTAACCAAGAGACTTTCCTCAGACGCATTCTGGCGAGACTCCCCAGCCGCTGCATTTAATTAAACCATCTTGTTCCTGTTTTGCCAAACGCTTCTTGCCTTTATCAATGCTTGTTAGTGCTATATATTCAATATCAGATACAAGAATAAGTAATATCCCTTGCATAATTTCCACTGCAGTCTCTGCTCTGTACTAGTCACTTACACCGCATTCTCCAAACACGTCTTTCTAAAGTCCCTGCATCTGTACATCTAACCATTCATCCACCCTCTCACCCATCTGGACACTCACATGCACGTCCCTCCTTGTGTCTCCACTGCGACAACCTCTCCCTCGCACACACATGCTCCTTCACACACTGTCACATAGAACACTCTTACAGTCAGCACATATGTGACCCGCACCCTCTGCTGAGAGGCCAACTATTGGATGGGCACGCAGACAGAACACCCTTTGACGCAAGGACCGGCACTGTCAGCAGCTCAATCTGCCTTCAGCCTCACCCCAGCCGAGCCTCGCCATGAAAACACAGCGGATGTATGACGTTACAACGCATACTTTTACAACGCCTACCTTTACAACGCATTTTTTACAACGCAACATCCATTACAACGCATTCCATTACAACGCATGCATTTACAACTAATATTTAAAAACTACCTTTACAACGCATTCCATTACTTCGCATACTACCTTTACAACGCATACCATTACAACGCATACTTTTACAACGCCTACCTTTACAACGCATTTTTTACAACGCAACATCCATTACAACGCATTCCATTACAACGCATGCATTTACAACAAATATTTAAAAACTACCTTTACAACGCATTCCATTACTTCGCATACTACCTTTACAACGCATACCATTACAACGCATAACATTACATTGCATGTAAGGTAAGTATTGGATAGTGTAGGGGTAAAAATTCTAACTCCAGGGGGTGCAAAAGTAGGTTAAGTGTTGGATAGTGTAGGGGTAAAAATTACTATTCTAACTCCAGGAGGTGCAACAGTAGGGTAAGTGTTGGATAGTGTAGGGGTACTATGTGTTGTAATGCTATGCGTTGTAATGACATGCGTTGTAATGACATGCGTTGTAATGACATGCGTTGTAATGACATGCGTTGTAATGACATGCGTTGTAATGACATGCGTTGTAATGACATGCGTTGTAATGACATGCGTTGTAAATGCATGCGTTGTAATGGATGTTGCGTTGTAAATGTTTCGTTGTAATGGTAGTGCGTTGTAAAAGTTGCGTTGTAAAGGTTCTTTCCCAAAGACAGCGGGTGATGACAGAAGCCACAGCGGGGGCTTGAGGGGGACAGAGGAAGTACTAAAGGAGAGAGAGAGAGAGGGTGAGAAGAGGGAGAGAGAGAGAGAAGAGGGATGGGGAGCAAGAGAAAGGGAGATGAGGGGTAGAGAGGAGAGGAAGAGAGAGAGAGAGATGGAGAGAGAAGAGAGAGAGAGAAGAGGGAGAGAGAGTGGGAGATGGAGAGATGGAGAGAGAAGAGGGAGAGAGAGAGAAGAGGGAGAGAGAGAGGGAGATGGAGAGAGAAGAGGGAGAGAGAGAGAAGAGGGAGAGAGAGAGGGAGATGGAGAGATTGATAGAGAAGAGGGAGAGAGAGAGAAGAGGGAGAGAGAGAGGGAGATGGAGAGATGGAGAGAGAAGAGGGAGAGAGAAGAGGGAGAGAGAGAGGGAGATGGAGAGAGAAGATGGAGAGAGAGAGAAGAGGGAGAGAGAGAGAGATGGAGAGAGGGGGTGAGAAGAGGGAGAGAGAGAGAGAAGAGAGAGATGGAGAGAAGAGGGAGAGAAGAGGGAGAGAGAGCGTTAGAGAGAGGGGGAGAGAGAGAAGAGGGATAGAGAGAGAAAGGGAGGTGAGGGGGTAGAGAGTAGAGGAAGTGCCAACGGAGGGAGAGAGAGAGAGAGAGAAGAGGGAGGAGGGAGAGAGAGAGAAGAGGGAGAGAAGGGGGAGGGAGAGGTAGAGAGAGAGAGAGAGAGAGAGAGAGAGAGAGAGAGAGAAGAGGGAGAGGAAGAGAAGAGGGAGAGAGAGAGAGGAAGAGAAGAGGGAGAGAGAGAGAGAGAGAGAGAGAGAAGAGGGAGAGAGAGAGAGAGAGAGAGAGAGAGAGGAGAGAGAGAGAGAGAGAGGGGGAGAGAGAAAGAGAGAGATGGAGAGAGAGAGAGAGAGAGAGAGAGGGAGAGAGAGAAAGAGAGAGGGAGAGAGAGAGAGAGAGAGAGAGAGAGAGAGAGAGAGAGAGAGAGAGAGAGAGAGAGGAGAGAGAGAGAGAGAGAGAGAGAGAGAGAGAGAGAGAGAGAGAGAGAGGAGAGAGAGAGAGAGAGAGAGAGAGAGAGAGAGAGAGAGGGGAGGGGTAGAGAGGAGGAGAGAGAGAGAGAGAGAGAGAGAGAGAGAGAGAGAGAGAGAGAGAGAGAGACACCACTAAACTTTTTGCTTTTAATGGTGACCTGGTGATGGTGATTTTGGGGTCTGCGCACTTTCACTGTGTCCCAGTGGAAAGTGCGTGCGCACTTTGAGTGCAGTGGGAGATAGGCCTGCCCTCCCATAGGAATGCATGGGGAATGTATGTGTCCCTGGTAGTTCCTGATGCGTGGTGTACCAGGCTCGAGTCTGTATCTGCAGACTCGTGTGATTGAATGCTGCGAAATGATGTATGCGGCATGAATGTGTCTAGTGTGGAAGGTCACAGACATGGCTGTACGTGTGCTGTGAGGGTGCTGGCGTGTGATTGGCTGGAGCTGGCTGGGATGCCAGGCTCCAGGAGTCATGACGGGTCTGCCCGGTGTGAGTGGGAGATTAACATGCTGATGGCTGGGGAGGTGTGCACCTGGTTCCTTGATGGGGCTGGGCTTTCCCCCACACAATGCTGGCTCCGCCCCCTGTGGTGCGTCTAACGACCCTAGCCCTGCCAGTGAATAGAGTGAGGTGATGAGCACATCAAGGGTGCTCCCTAACCAGCTGCGACTGGTTTCTCCCCCACCCTGCACCTACAGACAAAGGAATGAGGTGTATAAAAATGGGGCTGTGACCCCACACAAACTGTTCTCTGCCAGGATCCTGGGGGGCTGCTGCTGTTGCGGGCCAGAGGAATGCCACTTGACTGCTCCCTGCCTGGAGGCCCAGTGAGCTGGCTCTGGGCCCAGCCTTGCCCCCCTGCCTACCTAAGGACTTTGCTGGAACTCTGCCCTGCTGAGGGCACCTGGGAGCGCTGTGCTTGTGCTCCCAGCGCCTGGGAGCGCTTTGGACTTTCCCTGTAGCGCCAGGTAGCGCTTGATTTCCCCTGTACGGTGAGGGAGCGCTTTATTTGCATCGAGCGCTGAGAGAGCGCTTTATTATCCTTTTAAGCGCAGGGAGCGCTTTATTTTGTCTCTAGCGGCTGTCCACGCCGCATTTGAGTGAGGAACCGCCGGTGCCCACCCGGCATTTGCCCCGTGATTTGCCGCTGTTTTTATATTTTTCTAATTTAACTCGAGGGAGCCCATCCCTCGGTTAATTATTCCCCAGCCTACGAGTGTCTGAAACGGGCCCCCGCGTGCCCGCGACGACCCGGAAGCAGCTTACAGGCCGGCCAGTCGCTGCACGGCCTGCCCGGATTCCCGCCCCCGCAGCCCGGAGAGAGGGGTCGTCCAAGGGTGCAGGCAGGGCTCCGGTGCTTTGAAGAGGAGCCCGCGCCGCCCACAAGAGTAGCCTCCTGAAGCTGCCTGGTCCCCCCACGAAGCTCTCCCGAGTGAGAGAGCCCCGCCCGCCGCCCTTTAGCAGTTCCCGGCCCCCAGGAGCGGGACTGGGTGACCAGGAGGGCGCTGCCTTTGCCGAAGAGCCGTGCAGAGGGACGCCGCCTCCAGAGACAGGTGAGTGGGGCCGGGGTTCCTGTCCAAGGAGGGGCGTCGGGACACATTGACGGTGCCCGCCCCCTCCCAGTCGTACCCTTCTCACTTTTGGTGCCCCCTTGCTCATTGAAGGCCCCGTGGGGGCCCAGGCACATCCCTAGAGCAGCCCCAAAGGCAGCGGGCTGCTCCTACGTTGCGAGGGCAATCTATTTAGAGCCCTGAGAGGCTCACAGCCCCTTTTGTTCATTAGAGCCCAGAGAGGCTCTGGGGTGCCACAGTCGTTTTTGAGTCCCCAGAGGAGGGACTCCAACGGGCACATTTCTTTTCAGAGCCTAGAGAGGCTCTAGGGGCATTTCGTAGTTTAGAGCCCAGAGAGGCTCCAGGGCACAGTTTGGTTGATCAGAGCCTGGCAGGCTCCCACGTGGCCCCCTCATTGTCCTCACAGCTGCCCAGCACTTCGTGGGCAGCTGCTACGTTTAGGCCCCTGACACTGGGACACAGGGCGTCCTAGCCCTAGAGAGGCCAGTTGGCCTAGGACTGCCACAGGTTGTGGCTAATGTGATTTTTGCGCAATTGCTTGTGCTTGCACCTCTGAATGATGTAGGCATCATGTGTTTTCCTTCCTGCACCTCTGAATGTGTTGTTTATGCATCATGTGCCTTGTTCCTTACACCTCGGAATATATGTTATGCATCATGTGTTATGTGCTTACACCCCTATAGATATTGTGATACTTAGGTGGTTTTTCTCCTAGTGCAGGTGGTGCTAGTGAGGTCCTAGTTCCCTGCGTGACCTGTTCCTAAGGTGGTTAGGATTGCATAGGGGGTACTTAACCGTTACCAGTAGTTACTGGTTGTGTACTTTATGTTCTAATTGGTGCTAAAGTGATTTATATTCTATGTTCTAAGTGCTAATTCTACCAAGTGCTAAGTTCTAAAAGTGCTGATTCCTGACAGTGGTCCAGTGGCCCTGACTTGTACATATCCCCTGTAAATTCTGCCCGTGCCTGTTGGCCACATTGTAAAGTGTATTTTTATCTAATGTGTTTTGGTGTAATACAAAGGCTATTTTTTATATAACCTTGTGTGGAGTTTCCTTTGTGGTGGGCCTGGGTGTTGTTGCTGGGTGCGTGCGCAAATACTTAACTTACATCGCCTCCAAGTTTAGCCTTGCTGCTCGCGCCACGTTACCTAGAGAGTGAGTAGGGGTTATCTTGGCGTGTAACTCCCTTGCCCTGACTTGGGAGTGGTGGTCTCTGACTGACTTTGGCGCAAGCCCTGGCCAGCCGGGGATCCCATTTCTAACAGAGGGAGAAAGAGAGAGCTAAGAGGGAGTGGAGAGAGAGAGGGAGAACCAAAGGGGGGGGGGGGGGGAAGAGAGAGAGAGAGAAGAGAGAGAGAGAGAGAGAGAGAGAGAGAGAGAGAGAGAGAGAGAGAGAGAGAGAGAGAGAGAGAGAGAGAGAGAGAGAGAGAGAGAGAGAGAGAGAGAGAGAGAGAGAGAGAGAGAGAGAGTGTTAGAGAGGAGAGGACGTACCAACGCAGAGAGAGAGAGAAGAGGGAGAAGAGGGGCGAGAAAGAGAGAAGAGGGAGAGTTAGAGAGAGGGGAGAGAGAGAGAAGGAGAGAGAGGGACAGAGAAGTGGAGAGAGAGAGAAAGAGAGAGAGAGAGAGAGAGAGAAGGAGAGGAGAGAGGGAGAGAGAGAGGGAGAGAGAGGGACAGAGAAGGGGAGAG